>NC_091739.1:0-1250000 GCF_030179905.1 Drosophila bipectinata | reverse complement strand
TTCGTCACGTCGAGTGCACAAAGCTGTCCAGTGTGTGCTGCACAGCGACATATTTGTATATCACCTACAAGCGCAGTTTCAGTTTTTCCAAAAAGCTCGATTTGCTTAATGTACTCGACGTTCTCTTGAATACCGGCATCTTCCATGTCATCTTCGCTCAAGTTCATTTCTGATAAAATTTTCGTCGTCTTTATCATATTTGCCCCGTTATCTGAAGTAATTGACACGATTTGGCTTAGAGATATTCCGTATTTGTCTAATACAGATAGAATCTCCTTGGCAAGATTTTTGGCTGAACTTGACCCAGCTCCTCTGAGTTCCACCATTCCAAGAACTCGCGATTTTATTTCATCTGAACTAATGAACTGAGCACTGACACCGAATATATTCCGATCAAGTCACGTTGCACTATCAATTTTTAATGATAGAATCCGATTTTTACATTCGTTATGTATTTCTTGTCGAATTTTTTCTGCTACCTCTCGAAGAACTGATTTGCACTTTGTTCCATTTAATGAAAAGTTTTTCCCACTTTTTTCTTTTAGACCTTGACATATGGGATCAATTATGTTACGCATATTGTCTGAATTTAGCACATTAAATGGGACGCTATTCTCGGTGACTAGACCAATGTAGGACCGGATTAATTGTTTTTTATTGATTTGAACTTTAATTTGCTGATGTTTAACTATTTTTTTTGGCTGCATGCCACTAGAATCATTTTCTTTTTGATCAGGTCGAATGTCATGCAACATTAAATGTTTCTTTAAATTAAAGGCACGATCTTTTTTTAACATTCGAAAACATGTTTTGCATTTAACGAGTCCGTTGTCACCCTCCTCAAAATATTTAAAAATATTGAACGATTTATTGGTCAGAGACATATTAGCACCTTGAATTCCAAATTACAAGTGACAAATCTGTTTTCTTCTTATCATTCTTACAAGGGTAAAGAAAGTAAGTAAGGAAGAAAGGAGGTAAAGAAAGTGGTCACACAGTGACGGTGCATAAAAATCAGGGGAGAAAAAAACAAAAACAAAACTAAGCTAGAGCAGTAGCACATGAAAAAATATTTTTGACTCTGCTCTGCTCTCGCTCTAGATTTTTGGCTACGGCTACGGCTACGAGGAGCACAAAATATTTTTTTCTGCTGTTGCTATAGCAATAGCTTTGAACTTTTCGTAGCTCGGAGCAGAGCAGAGCAGTCAATTTTCATTTTTCTGCTACGGCTCTGCTCCCGCTCTGGAAAAAAGTGACAGCTGTAGCAAAAGCAAAACGAAAAACTACGGGAGTAGCGTAGCTTTTCAAACACTGGCACAAACACAAGGATTATATATCCTTATATGAATTTGAATTGGAATATATGGGAACATATAACCGTATGTTCAGCCCTCTTCTGTACTTCGATAATACAATTAAAGCAAGAATTTTCAATAAATTTCCGTATGTATATATCAAAAAAGTACAAGAAACTAATCCAATACTGGGCGAATGTACAATTTTAATGGTAAAACTGCATAGATAGATAAAAGAGAGACATTCAAAAAAAAAATATATATATAACTAAAGACACGGCGAAGAACTATTTCATTATTTTCCATTATGAATTGCAATGGAATGGTATAATTTAAACGCCAAATTAGTTGATATTAAAACACAGTTGCTTGTTGCTTGTTTCAACCAAGCACGTTCATTGATACACGACAATAAAAAAAAGTTAAGCTCTCATCTAGATTTTTACAGAGGTTGAAAAATAACATTCACAATATAAAGAAAAAATACTTACTAAAAAATTACAATACCTTCGATACTGAACACACCACCAGTAATCGAAGAAGAAACAAATACAGATACAGAAACTGTAAGCGATTCAGGAATCGCAAGCGAATCAGATTATCAGATTAAAGAAGAAGATCTACAGGATCTCACGATACCAGCGGTAATACATTTTCCCGAGGTATCCGAATCTGAGTACTCAGGGTAGTTTGGAAAACTACCAGGCACCTTTAGGTACACAAAATGAAATAAAAAAGTACACACGGTAAACTTAAGTCTTAATATGTTTTTAGTATTCAAAAACTCCGCCACAAATAATAATCTCACATTTCTCCTAGATAAAGGAGCAGACATTTCATTACTAAAAGATAATTCAGATGCTTTTGAAAACATCGAGCAGGATAGAACAACAGATATACAAGGCATTGGACAAGGAGTAATTAAGTCCAATGGTTTAGTTCGAATTGAATTGCAGACTGACAAGTATACAATTCCGCACAATTTCCATTTAGTTTCAAAAAATTTGGCAATACCATGCGACGGAATTATAGGAGTTGACTTTATAAAACCGTTTAATTGCAAATTAGATTGTGAACAAGCTAATGATTGGTTCATAATAAGACCAAATAACTTAAAATACCCAATAAACGTTCCAATATAGTTCAGTTCTGGTAATAATTTAACACTATTACCAGCAAGATCTGAAGTTGTCTGCAAATTATATAAATATATAATAATAATAATATAATAAAGATATAAACTTACCTGAAGATAATATCTTAAATCCAAATCAAAAAATAGTATCCGGTATTTATGTTGCGAATACAGTAGCAACATCCAGTGATACATTTGTCCGTTTACTGAATACAACCAGTACCGACCAATTAATAGATATAAATAACATACAGTATGAACCGCTTTCGAATTACGAGATAATTCAACCAAGCAAAGGTTCCAGAACAGATGAAGTCATATCCAAATTAAAGAAAAACTTTTCTAAGCACAACATGTTGCTCGGCTGGATTCCGGTGAGGCTTCCGTTAAAATGCGGTTCTAAGTTGCTGGGATAATTTTACCCCCAAGCCGTTCGACGATTTCTTTCCCTCGAAAGGAAGCTCTGTCGCCGTCCTCAATTGAAGGAGCAATATGCTGCCTTCATAAAGGAGTATTTGGAGTTGGGTCACATGTCTCCAGTCCCTGCTGATGCGAGGGTCTTTGGCCAATACTTTCTGCCACACCATTGTGTTTTAAAGGAGGACAGTTCAACAACCAAGCTCAGGGTTGTCTTTGATGGATCTGCTGTCACAACATCTGGATATTCATTGAATGACATGTAGATGTTTGGCCCAGTTATTCAGCCAAAGTTACTGCATTTTCTGTTAAGGTTCCGATGTCATCGGGTGGCCATTACGGGAGATATTTGCAAAATGTATCGTTGCGTCAAGGTTTTTCTTAAGGACAGCTATCTTCAGTGTATTCTTTGCCGGGATTCCATCCAGGATGAGTTACAGCTTTTTAAGCTACTGTCACCTATGGAACGAAGCCTGCCTTATTTTTAGCAGTTCGGACAATGCATCAGTTGGCAGATGAAGAGCAATTAATGTTTCCAAAGGGGGCCGAAATTCTGCGTCGCGAGTTTTATGTGGATGATCTACATTCTCTATTGAGGCGACTCTATTGATGAAGCTATTAGCTTAATGCAGCAAACATCCGGGATCCTTGCCAAAGGCCAATTTTGGTTAAGGAAGTGGTGCTTCAATGTTGCTGACGTGCTGGATAAGAACGCCTGAAAAAGATCGGGAGTCCTAACTGTCTCTGAACACAAAACCCTAAATTTTTCTAAAGGAGTCATATATTGCAACCTACTTCGCAACATAAGCGAAACAGAAATCCTAGACGAACTAAAACCACAAAAAGTCGCCGAAGTGCGAAAAATATTGAAAAAAAACGATCAATCCACGACTGAAACTGGTTTAATCATCATTACATTTGCTTCGCTTACCCTCCCAGAATACCTTAACATTGGATACGAAAAAATACGCATACGCCCATATATCTCGATGCCCCTAAGATGCATGAGATGCTTACGCTTTGGACACCCAACCCCATCCTGCAAGAACCCTAATGAACTTTGTAGGAACTGCTCTGATAAAGTTCACACAGTGACAAATGAGACATGCCACTACGAAAAAAACTGCATTAACTGCCAAAACATCCCCGATACCGACTCCAAACACAACCCACTAGACCGCAACTGTCCAACATTCAAAAAGCAACAAGAACTAACAAACATTAAAATTACAGAAAAAGTCGATCACAAAACAGCACTTACAATATACCACACTCGCCACAACCACCCACTTCCCATAAGCTTCGCCTCAATTATATCAAAAAATCCAACCAACACTATAACACCAAGTAAAACAACAACCTCAACACTCAACAATTCTAATAAAAACGCACTGCAAACCCGCCAAAGCAAAACACCAACATCCTACGACGACATCTTATCCAACACAAGACCTTCACTACCTCTATCAACAACCCAATCACCACCTGAACACATGGACACAGACACATTCAACATGGATTTCGATACTCCCACCACCTCAAAACATATGACAAGCATAAAAACACAGGACCTTAAACTCCGAATTTTCTCTAGCGACAAAAACAAAACGCTAACTACAAACCTAAAACCCACAAAAGCTAATCAAACAAAAATAAAAAAGTCAGACCCAGCAGTAGACAACATATAGGCACAAAATCACCCACCTCCTCCACCGCACCCAATCAACCTTTAAAATGACCATGAAAATTGTACAATGGAATATGAACGGATATCTTAACAATTACTGCGAACTCCAATTAATCATTAAAAAACACTTACCTCTTTTAATAGCATTACAAGAAACACATATAAAACACCCCAATATACCAATACCTGTTAATTACTCCCTAATAGGAAAAAACACCTCATCGTCACACGGAGGCGTAGCCATCCTAGCGTTTCGTACTGTTAGTTGACAATTGCTCTATGTAGCGGTGGTGGACATACGTTTCTTCTTGCTGTAGAGCTTGATCAAGTTGACGTGAGGCATGTTTGAAGCGTTGCTTAGCAGATGGCGATCTGTGACATTGCCATTCTCGACGTAAGCGTCGCTTTTCGAGGACGAGCTGTTCGATTTGTAGATTTGTCTTCTTTTGATTGCGTTGTGTGTTTATAATTTGAGGTGTTGAAACTCGAGCTGCAGAGACGAGTACAGACTCCAGCGAATTAACAAAACTGTCTACGTTGGCTTCGTCGCTGAGGTGAGGACTCAGCTCAATGTGTGAGCTGATGTACTTCCTGTACTTAACCCAATTGGTTTTATGCGAGGTCAGATTTGATGATTGATCCCATGTTCCTGGGTGTTGGAGTAGAGTAAAAAGGACAGGCGAGTGATCAGATGAAAGATCCGAAAGGCATTCGGCGCATATCAGATTTTTAGGAATGTTTTTGGTAATCGCAAAGTCAATTAAATCGGGAAGTTTCTTTGGGTCTGCCGGCCAGTATGTTGGTGTGCCAGAAGAAGCATAGTCTAGCTTGTTCTTAGCTTTGATAATTGCATTATAGAGCTGCTTTCCTTTTGGGGTCACAAGACGAGATCCCCAGTGTGTGTGCTTGGCATTGTAGTCTCCTGCTGCTATGAAGTGGTCTCCGAGTGAGTTGAAAAACTGCATAAACTCATCTTCGGCTATGGTGAAGCGTGGGGGGCAGTATACGGCAGCTAGAGTTAATTGCTTGCCAGTATTTAGGTGTATATTTATTGATGTGGCCTGTAGGTAGTTTTTTGCAAATTTCGTATGATAATGGTGCTTGATACGGCTTCTGATTAAAATTCCAGTCCCGCCGTGTGCTTTACCGTCTGGATGATTTGTTCCATAGAATGAATATCCTCGTAGTTGGAAATTGTATCTGTTCGTAAGATGTGTTTCTGAAAGCAGCATTACGTCGATTTGATTGTCTAGTAGGAATTGCGCTAACTCGAGTTTATGCTGCGAAACGCCGTTAGCGTTCCATGTAGATATTCGTAGGGAAGTCATTATTTGGATTGTTGTGAAACCAGCATTTGTATTAATAGATTTTGGTTTCGCATTAGATCTTGCATAGTTGTACGCATAAACGACATGAACTCCGTAAGGCTTTGTTGTAGACTGCATATCATAGCTTCAAAGTTACTTTTTGACTGCTCCGGAAGTTGATACTGCTGAGCCGTGTTCGGTTCTTGGTGTGCTGATTGCGGCAGTGAGCTTTTTGAGGCTGAGGTAGCCAGTCCTGATTTTAAAGCGCTTGCGTATGTGACATTTTTGTCAGAGTTTATAAGTCCTAGTGAGGATCTGGCTGCAGTCGAGAAGAAGATTTCAGGGTTTGTCCTGGAGGCTATGAACTGATTATTTTGGGTGCGGGCAGTAAGTCCCCTCTGGTGGATGCGACTTTTCAGCTCCTTATAAACTGGGCAACCTCTATAGTTAGCAGTGTGATTTCCACCGCAGTTGCCGCACTTTTTCGAGTTTTGGTCATCTTTGCTCGCTGGGCAGTGTGCGGAGTCATGAAGCAAAATCCATGTGCCGGGCGCCAGCCCGAAAACAACTACAACAATGGACAAACCACCAGACATAAGAAGTGGTACATCAATGTACAACAAAAACCCAGGTGAACCAAAATTCATGATCATTAAAGGACCAGACAATAAATCACTCGAGAATCTTAACCCTTTCATACTTAAAAAAACGATTGACTTTACATGCGATGGTGAGGTGGAGTCTTGCAAAAACACCCGTGCCGGATACATTTTGATAAAAACTAAAAACACCTTACAAGCAAGCAAATTACTTAAATTAAAAAAAATTGCAAACATTGAAGTAACTGTCTCTGAACACAAAACCCTAAATTTTTCTAAAGGAGTCATATATTGCAACCTACTTCGCAACATAAGCGAAACAGAAATCCTAGACGAACTAAAACCACAAAAAGTCGCCGAAGTGCGAAAAATATTGAAAAAAAACGATCAATCCACGACTGAAACTGGTTTAATCATCATTACATTTGCTTCGCTTACCCTCCCAGAATACCTTAACATTGGATACGAAAAAATACGCATACGCCCATATATCTCGATGCCCCTAAGATGCATGAGATGCTTACGCTTTGGACACCCAACCCCATCCTGCAAGAACCCTAATGAACTTTGTAGGAACTGCTCTGATAAAGTTCACACAGTGACAAATGAGACATGCCACTACGAAAAAAACTGCATTAACTGCCAAAACATCCCCGATACCGACTCCAAACACAACCCACTAGACCGCAACTGTCCAACATTCAAAAAGCAACAAGAACTAACAAACATTAAAATTACAGAAAAAGTCGATCACAAAACAGCACTTACAATATACCACACTCGCCACAACCACCCACTTCCCATAAGCTTCGCCTCAATTATATCAAAAAATCCAACCAACACTATAACACCAAGTAAAACAACAACCTCAACACTCAACAATTCTAATAAAAACGCACTGCAATCCCGCCAAAGCAAACCACCAACATCCTACGACGACATCTTATCCAACACAAGACCTTCACTACCTCTATCAACAACCCAATCACCACCTGAACACATGGACACAGACACATTCAACATGGATTTCGATACTCCCACCACCTCAAAACATATGACAAGCATAAAAACACAGGACCTTAAACTCCGAATTTTCTCTAGCGACAAAAACAAAACGCTAACTACAAACCTAAAACCCACAAAAGCTAATCAAACAAAAATAAAAAAGTCAGACCCAGCAGTAGACAACATATAGGCACAAAATCACCCACCTCCTCCACCGCACCCAATCAACCTTTAAAATGACCATGAAAATTGTACAATGGAATATGAACGGATATCTTAACAATTACTGCGAACTCCAATTAATCATTAAAAAACACTTACCTCTTTTAATAGCATTACAAGAAACACATATAAAACACCCCAATATACCAATACCTGTTAATTACTCCCTAATAGGAAAAAACACCTCATCGTCACACGGAGGCGTAGCCATCCTAGCTCATAAATCTCTGCAAACCAAAGAAATAACCCTAAACGATGACTTTGACGCTGTATGCTTAGAAGTAACCTCGAAAATCAAATTCAGACTCATCTCGGCATACATCGCTCCAAATAAATCATTCTTATACAAAACCTTCAGGCTGTATTAGACAACTCTCCCACACCCACAATTGTCACTGGTGACTTCAACGGCTGGCACAAAAACTGGGGCTCAAAGCAAAACAATCCTAGGGGAAAAATACTAGAGAAATATATAACACAATCTAACTACATTCTTCTAAACGATATGTCTCCTACACATTTCAGCACACATAGCTCACTAACAAATGTCGATCTTACTTTCGGCAGCCCACTCCTTAAAATTGACAGTACCTGGCGCACAGAAGATAACCTTTTTGGAAGCGATCACTTCCCCATCATAATTAACCTCTTCACATCAAATACTGCCAACTTGCAACCAACCACACGCAAACCCACTTTCATTATTGATAAGGCAGACTGGCATAAATTTGCCAAACTAACAGAAAACTTTTCTGCACAACGGCCACCGAGCACAAACATAAACAAAGAAGCTGCAACAATACAAAAAATTATCCTTTCGAGCGCCCACAAGGCTATACCACAAACACACCCAACGGGTAAGCCTCATAATGTACCATGGTGGAACAACAATCTTCAAAAACTACGAGACGATAAAATGAAAAAATGGAACGAACTTAAAAGAGAAATATCTACATCAAACATTATACAGTACAAAAGGGCAAATGCCCTATTTAAACTAACACTCAAACAAGCTAAAAAAGCAAACATTAACAAATTTACATCGCAAATCTCACCCGACAGCCAACCCAAAACGATCTGAAGCAACATCCGTCGCTATTGCGGCATTAACCCTCAAAAACACATACACTGTATATTCAACCCATCCACAAAACAAAACACTAATAAAAAATTTGAAATTGCTCAACTCTTTTGCCAAAATTTCTCAGAAACCTCCTCCGACAACAATTTTTCAAGCACCTTTATCAATCACAAACAAACGTCACTTAGAAATACCATTCATCTTCCACATATTCCTAGCAAAAGAGCAACCGAAATAGAAAAACCCATAACTGCAATAGAATTCTCAGCAGCATTAACTACATTAAAAGGAAACACACCAGGACTTGACAGAATCAACTACACAATGCTAAAAAACCTGGATAAAACAACAAAAAACAGAATTATTAACCTCCAAAACGCCATACTAAACAACTACATCCCACAAACATACAAAAATAGCTTAATAATACCGATCCTAAAACCAAATTCAGACAAAACCTTGCTTAACTCGTACCGTCCGATCGCACTTAACTCATGCCTAGCAAAACTGCTTGACAAAATAATAGCAAAACGGCTGTGGTGGTTTGTAATAAACGACAAACTAATCCATAACAGTCAAACTGGCTTTAGAAAGGGGAAATCGGCTATAGACAGTCTACTACTCATAGACCATCTTTTAGCCCGAGCTCTCTCAAGAAGAAACCATGCATCCATTATATCACTAGACTTTGCAAAGGCCTTTGATAGAATTGGCATCCACTCAATACTTGACCAACTTATAATCTGGAAAACTGGCCCAAAAATTATTAACTACGTAAGAAACTACATGACAAATAGAAAACTACTCGTGCGCATTGACTCTGAAACCTCCTCCTTTTATCCAATGCAAAACGGCATTCCTCAAGGCTCCCCACTCTCCGTGGTCCTGTTTGTGATCGCATATAACTCACTAACAGAAAAGCTCACACTTCATCCGAACATCAGCCTAAGCGCATACGCAGATGACTTCAACATCATCCTAAAACTAAAAAACAAAAAAAACCTAAATATAAACCTAAATCCGATAATATCCACTATTACAGACTGGGCAGAATACTCAGGAGCCATGTTATCTACCACGAAATGCAAACACCTCCACGTTTGCAGAAAACATAACTGCAACTGCACCATAACAACAGGAAACACGCAAATGCAAGAAGTAACATCATTAAAAATCCTTGGTCTCCACTTCAATAACAAATACAGATGGAATACTCACACAGAACTACTAAACAACAACCTCAAACAGTATATTAACGTAATAAAATGTCTCTCAAACGCAAAGTTTAACTGCAACACCTCTACACTCCTAAATGTAACAAAAGCAACCATCATCTCAAAAGCAGACTACGGCCTTCCAATCTACGGCTACTGCCCACACACAACACTGCGCAAAGTAAAAACAACTATTAACACAGCCTTTAGAACTGCCCTCGGAGCCTTCAGAACCACCCCCACAAACAACATACTATTCGAAGCAAATGCAGACGCCTTAGAAGACAGACGAGAGTTCCTTACGACAAAAATCATTAAGTCCCTAGTTAACGCCAAAGCCTCCCCAATATTAAAAATTTTAAAAGCATATCGCCCGCCTAAACGTCCACAATACAAATCAACAATAGATCGTACTATAGAATACTCACAAGTCCACCAACTGCCATTTAATCAATTAACATCACCTACACAAACCACACCGCCTTGGAACACAAGCCCTCTAAAAATAAACACATCGCTGAATAAATTCGACAAAAAAAGTAACCCTCCTGAAATTTTCAGATTAAAGTTTACAGAAATTAAGTCAAAAGACGAAAACAAATACACATACATTTACACCGACGGATCTCAAGCAAACGGCATCACTACCATGGCAATCACAAACGAAACTGAATGCATCAAAGTTTACCACCTACCACACTACTCTTCAGTGTTTTCCGCAGAGCTACTGGCAATAGTAGAAGCACTGCAATTACATAAAACTAAAAGAGGCAAATTTTGCATATGCTCAGACTCGCTCTCTGCCATCGACGCAATTAAAAACACTAACAACAGCGAACACTATATCTCAAAGGCGCGTAATCTTCTACAAAATAACAATAATAAATTCAAACTGCTTTGGATCCCCGGTCACGTAGGAATACCTGGAAACGAACTTGCAGATGCCCTAGCAAAAAACGCTACAAGACAACCACTCACAACCATGGAAAACTTAAACACGCAGGACATATTTAGATGTATTAAAAATACATATGTCTGGAAAATGCAATCAAACATATACAAAACTTCACGCTGGTACCAAGCAATTAATAATCCACAACTCAACTGCCACAAAATTACCAAAAACATTCACTCATCGATCTCACGTAGAGACCAGATAATAATAACAAGGATCAGGCTTGGTCACAAAAAAATTACACATACACACTATATGGACCCAAATGTAACCAGGACCTGTCCGTTCTGCAATGATACCAACGATGCCTTATCAATTATTCACTTACTGACTAACTGCAGGTCACTAAACTACCAAAGGCAACTGATATTTAAAAACACTAATCCACTAGAATCCATCTCACACCCCACATTACCAAACATTTTAAAACTAATACTATTTCTAAAGAATACAAACTTATATTACCTTATTTAGGATAATTCTAATTTAGCCAAAATGTACATATAAAATAACACTCATGTAATTATTGTAAAAAACCGAGCTGAAGGCCCCCGTTGCTATTGCTCAACCATACCTCTACCTACTAATTTTAAATTACTTGGTAGATCTACATAAATAAATAAATAAATAAATATAATAAAAAAAAAAAGATTTTTATTTACTGGCATTGAAAATTATCAATGACCAAACAAAGTCTAATAGGACACCAAGATTATTAACGTGATGATTATTTTTGTATGGTAGTCCCAAACACTCGGGTTGCCTTTTGGTCAGCAAGACGGGATTCTTTCATGAGACACTTTTCATTAAAGAGGGAATAAATAAAAAATTACAAAAAAAAATTTTGTTGTTGTGTTTTTATACCCGGTACTCTTATAGTATATGTAGTCGTGTGTATGTATGTAACATAAAGAAGGAATCTTCTCCGGCCCTATGAAGTATATATATGTATATGTATATGTGTGATCAGCATCAACAGCCGAGTCGCTATAGCCATGAGCTATAGGATTGAAGAATATAGGTATGGAGACTCCTTTAATGCCCGTGCAGTTAAAGTTTGTGTAAAATTTTTGCCACGCTCACTAGCACCCCTAAAACAAAAATATCGTAGCGCCAATTCGCTAATGTTTTCGGACAATTTTTATACCCTTGCAGAGGGTATTATAATTTTGGTCATTAGTGTGCAACGCAGTGAAGGAGACATCTCCGACCCTATAAAGTACATATATTCTTGATCAGGATCACCTCCTGAGTTGATATAAGCATGTCCGTCTGTAGGTCTGTCTGTTCCTACGCAAACTAGTCTCTCAGTTTTAAAGTTTAGCTGCCATATAACTGATTGATTGGAAATGGTATAACGTTGGTGTTTTTAAAATTAGAAAGTTCAAATTTTAGGTGAGAGCTATTTTTGTCAAATTTTTGTCAAATAATACCACATGCCAAATTTTATAAGGATCGGCTGACTATATCCTATAGCTGCCATATAACTGAACGATCGGAAATGACCCAACTTGAATTTTTTGAAGATAGAAAGCTGAAACTTAGTAAAGATTCTATTTTTTGTCAGATAATCCGACCTACCAAATTTCATAACGATCGGTCGACTATATCTTATAGCTGCATTATAACTGAACGATCGGAAATGGTTTTTGGTAGAAATACCAACCTTGGTATTTTTAAAGATAGAAGTTTGGGACTTGTTTTAAATATTGTATTATTATAAATTGGGTAAGATTATCATGTTCTCATAAGGATCGGCCAACTATATCCGATGTTTGCGATATATATACGGTTTTAACTGCAAGGGTATATCAACTTCGGCTCCGCCCGAAGTTAGCTTTCCTTTCTTGTTTATATTCGATTATGCCTCCTTTCGTTTGTACTACATAGCTACGTAGGTGTGAGGCCGTTCGGTAGTCGTCGGTTTGCTGACGTGCCTACCACACCGCCAATGTGGATTTGCATTCTGAGGCTATTGAATTACTCATAAAATTTAAATTGGCTGATGTGCCAACATGATAGCTTCGTAATTGCTAAATCCAAATAATATCCCGTTTTAACTGCAAGGGTATATCAGCTTTGGCTCCGGCCGAAGATAGCTTTTCTTTCTTGTTTTATGTCTAACTGTTCCATTGGCTAATGTACACCTACAGCCAATTCAGTTAAAGACTTTTTAGACGTTTTCCTACTGCATCGATGGTATGGCCGTATGTGGTAGTAGGGGTCTGCAGGTTTTTATTTCTATGGAAATAATACAAGGCTGTTCAAAAATTCAGCAATGCAATACGACGCTTTGCATTCCTCGACGTTGATTCAAATAATTTAAAACATCATTGAATACATTTTTTTGCAACTCCGAAATCGATCGTGGGATCTAGGGAAATCCTTGATACAATTATACAAGGTAGTCCATTCGGCTGTCAAAGTCGTTCGGGTTTTGGTCCCCTAATTTCAGTGCGTGCCTGCTTGTCTAACTGAAAGGTTGTGTGTTGTTGTTTTTTTCAGAGCTTTAACCTTTAACTGGCCAAGCAAAAAAATGAAATTTTGCAGTTCTTGTCGCAAGCACGTGCTAGGCGTAAAGTTTTCCTGTCATAACTAAGAAAACGTTTAGCCCCATGCACCGTGTTTGGGTTAATCGAAGCACTGTACAGCCGTTTCACTCACACTTAGTATTCAACGCTATTTCACTCACACTTTTATTAAGGGACTATAATTCTACCGAGTGGACTACCTTGTATAATTGTATCATGGGGAAATCAAAGTCAGCTTATAACATCTGAAAGGGTTTTGCCAACATCAAAAAAGCTAGTTGTTTTACTGTCAAATGATTATGACAAGATTGATTATGTACAAATTAAGTTTACAAAATGTATTATTTTTTTACTAAAAAACTTTAATCCACAAGCTGAAAATTTTATTTTATACAATACTCATTGAATTTATCGCTAAATATTACAGGTACACATGTAATGAGCCCTACAAAAACGGCTTCTCCATCATTCGAAACTACTATGACTCCTCGCAACATTAACCCGCAGGAACGATTTCATACACCCACGCCAATGGAAATAAGACGGGTTCCTCAGCCACATTACTTCCTCAATTCATTGAAAGACGGCGGAGTCTACTACGATAACGCAGTGCCACAAGCCACCCTGGATGGTACCGCACACCAATTTTATGCATGACACAGAGTAGACTGTCCATCTGCTTACATGAAACTCAATATGTTACCAATGACAGCTACCATTGGAACAAATAGAACTGATTACTCCGGAGATTTTAGTTTGGAAACTTCCTCGTTTTATAACTTAATAAAAGTGCCAGTAATAACAGTACACCCATTTCGTACACCCATGCTAAGCGAAAAGCAATAATTCAAATTGGGTTTGACATTGAAGACATATTAAAAAATTTTAATTTCGTTTAAGAAATGTAAAAAAAAAATAGAAAAAAACGAAACCTATATTATTAAGACCACGAATAAAAAAATAATTTGGCTAAAGCGAAAGTTATGATACCATCGCGGAGTGTTCTTGTTAAAATTTTTCATTGAATTGGTATAAAATAAAATCAATGTACAAAAAATAATAATTAATACGTCTGTTTTGGTACCTGTTTCGATTCCTTTATTTCGGTGGAGTGAGAGAGAGCGGAAAACTATTGTTTGTAGGGGGGCGTTGGTTCCGCAAAAGACTCCAGAATTGGGGATGAAATGAAAGTCGGGGCATCTTCAATAATTTCCAAAAGAAGCGCGTTCAGCTTTATTGGCTGCGTACATCGAATACTAACTTAAAAACTAGTACAAAAAGAGACGATCGACGACAACCAACGAGCGAGAGAGAGGGCACAGAGGGGCGAGTGTGGATGCGCTCTTCAGCGCGGGTGCGCTATTTAGCGCGGGTGCGCTCTTCAGCGCGGATGCGCTCTTCAGCTGAGCGGCACAACGGCCCCTCACCTAAACATTCTCCCCCCCCTTGCAATCGCTCGGGTTGCAACAAATCCCTCGTCGCTAGCTATGCGTCACTGCAGCTAGAGGGCGTACACGGGTCGATGAAGGCCCCCGTGTCCAAAATCCGGGTCCCGATGTTGACGCTGTTCCGTCTCAGCAGCGACGATAGGGTGGGCGCAGCGAGCGCGTCCTGCGGGGGCCCTCGAGGAGAGGCGGAAAGTTGCCTAGGCGCGGATGACGCGGGCGGAAGAGCGGTGGACGGCACCCGATGAGTGGCGGACGAAAGCAGTGGAGCGCTTGACGACTGCCAGCCAGTGACGGAAGAATGCCGAGGAGTTGCCGACGAGCGCCGGGACGTCGATGGCCGTGGATCGGCTTGTGAGTGCCGGAAAATAGCGGACGCAGGGCGAGAGGCACCCGAAACGCGCCGGGAGTTGGCGGATGACGGCCGACGAGAGAGCGAGACACCCCGTGTACTGTCTCCCGTGGGCGGTGACCGGTGCTTCTTGGTCCCGGGGTGCAGCAGCGTGTGGTGATCCTGACCACACGTCTTACAGCCGTCCCCACGCCGACAGGATCCGTCGGAGTGCTCGTGGGCCAGGCAGCTCGAGCAATAGCGGTTCACGAGAACCGCTCGGAGCCGCTCCTCGGCACTAAGGCGTAGGAAGCGCCGACACATCTTCAACGGATGGATCCCATTGCAGACTCGGCATCGGTAGGATAGTGTACCTCGAGTACATCTGCTTTCCAGTGACGGGGCGTTGCGTGGGCGTGGCGACATCGTGCTGAATATGACCTTGGAATCTAGAATTAGGCCCGGATCAGTCGGATCATCAGCTGATTGCCACCGTGCAGCGTGATGCGATGTGTAAATCGAAGAAGGAGTCGTAACAGAATTATGCTCGCATCCTGAATCGAAACCCTGAACCAGTGAGTCACCGAGGCTGCGGGCAACTCGTGCGGAAAAAACAGACACGCTGCGGGGGTTGGCTGGAGATAATGGGCCTGTCAGCACCCATCCGAAAATGGTCTCCTGACCGAGAAGCGACCCGCAGATGTTAGCCTTGGCATTACCGAGGAGAATGGACGGAAGAATGTCAGCTCCTAATAACACATCGACTTGGGAGCTCTCAAAGAAGTTGGGGTCCGCCAGGGTAATATTGGGCAGCCCCTTGAGACGATCTCGCGAAATCGGATATGATGGCAGATTTCCTGCCAACTGCGGAAGAACGTAAGCCGCAGTCTCTAATTGTAGCCCGGGTCTAGACGGCGACCGAATGGAAAAATGGCACAATTTAGTAGACTGCGCGGCAATGGTCTGATTGAGGCCGGAAACTTGGGCTTGAATCGTCTTGAAGGGAGGCATGACGAGGTTGAACAGTCGTTCCGTTATGAACGTCGCTTCGGAGCCTGAGTCTATCAGTGCTCGTGCCTGGACGGTGCACCCCAAATGGCACACGTTGATAAGGGCCGTGCCCAGTAGGACGGCTCCTGACCCGGAAGCGAAACACATCTGCACATTCGACTGATCCTCTGAGCCGATTGTTGACGTAGGCGGACTTGAAGCGGTAAGCTGCGTAGGCGGACTTGGAGCGGTTGCGAATGGATTGCCGCGGTGCAAGAGGGTGTGGTGCCTGCTGTGGCATGTGGAGCAGGTATGGGCGCTCGTGCAGTCTCGCTGCTGGTGCCCTCGGGCAAAACAGTTTAAACATAACTGCTTCCTCCTTATGTAGTCAGAGCGCCCATTTACATCCATTTCTAGGAAACGCGGGCATAAGCGAATGGGGTGGTCCTCCCTCGAACAGAGATCGCAGCCCTTTTGGCCCGGAACCACTCGAGTCTCGTATGAAGTGAGCCTCCGAGCAGAGGCAGTAGGAAGTCCCGACCTTGGCGGAAATTGCACGGAGCCACTAGGCCTGACGTCGTCGATGGCCTCCAGAGTGCGATGGCGCTCTGTCAGGAAGTTATCTAATTCCTTCCATGTTGGAATCTCGGCCTTATTATGTACGGCCTTATTATGTTATGCTTTGACGAAATCATAAATACAAGGAGACAGTCCCAAGCCTCAACATTAACGGAGGACATTTCTAGGGCTGTCAAACAACTCTGAATGGTAGCTTGCAGCTCCTTCAGCGCGACCCCGGACTCTTGAGAAATAGCCTGGATGTTGAAAAGGATCTTCAACTGGCTGTTGACCAATAGCCGCCGGTTCTCAAAGCGGTCTGTGAGGCTTTGCCATGCGGCGACAAACCCCTCATGGGTAAGCGGAGCCTTAGAAACAATGGCGTGGGCGTCACCACTTGTTTTGGACAATAAGTGGAACAACTTCTCTACCGGGGTGAGCCGCGAGTTTTGGATGTAAATGGCCGTAAACAAGTTTCTGAAGGTGGGCCACCGAAGATAATCACCCGCGAAGACCTCGGTATCCACCGGAGGTAACCGGCAGCCTGTAGGCGCGGGCGTGTGGACATTGACGGGAGCCTGAGTGGATTGGGAAGCAATTTTCTCCCGAAGCTGGGCCTATTTCCGTTTCTGGGGCGCCCGGAGTACTTATGTTAGCCTCAAATTGGATAATTCGATCTGTTGTGGCGATTAACTTTTTCAACGCCACTTCGACCGCACTTGGAGCCATTTTTGCAACGGAGCGAGTCTGCCTCTGTGAAGGACCGGGGGTTGTATTGACGGATTCGTCACTTCTTGCCCTTGGACTGGCACTGGTAGCCTTAGGCTTCAAAAGAGGCGTCCGCGGAGATGCGGATTGAGATCTGTCCAAACGGATGGCTGGGATCGAACGCGGCTTTTTGTCGTCTCCCGTGGGCATTCTCAGAGTCCAATTCGCTGTTCAGCGCTTGTCGACTGACTCGCGCAACAGGTGCCTCGTACGAAGTGGTGGCCGGTCGCACTAACGTGATGAGAACGGTGAAATCGCGGATGATAGGCAATTACAAGGAGCAAGTGCGAACTAGTGGCGCCGATGTGGAAAGTAAAGTCGTGTGCGGCACAATTCGAATGTGGAAAGAAAAACTTCAGGCACCAGAAAAAACCCAAAAGGAGACGAGGTTTGCTCGGATTGTAGGCGGATGTTGCCTGATGCGGAGTGGAAGCAGCGTTGGAGGCACGGAAAATGGGAAAAGTACCGGAAAATTCGTGCTTGTTCGGAAAAAAGTGATGATGGTCTATATATATATGTATATATATACTGAATATATACTGAAATATTAAATTCTTAACTATTTTCGAATTTGCGGAGCCGGAAGGTGGACTTAACCTTGGCTTGAATTTAACACACAAAAAATAAATAATTAAGTTTTGGCTAACTGTCGGATTTAAATATGATGGAGCCAGAAGGGTGGAGTTGAAAATCTTAATTTTTAATCAATTGAGGTTAATTATCACGAAGCTGGAACGGTGGAATTGAAACCTAAATATTTAATTAATTGAATTTAATTAACACGAAGCCGGGAAGATGGAATTAAAAACCGCGGCTCTATTCGGACAGACGGTGGATAATTAAATTAATTAATTATAATTTAATTTTTCGATAAATAAATTTTCGACCTTAATTATTGAGTGGCCGGAAAGGTGAATTTAAAAAAACCTGGCCCTTTGCTCGAACGGAAAATAGGAATTAAATAAATTTTCGTAGTTATAATTACAAATACATAAATTTATAATTAATTGATTTTTTAATCTATTTTGTTACGCAGCCGGTTATGCCGTCGGCACCCTGTACGTACCTCAAAGAAAAATAAACAGAACCGAAAAACACAACACGGCTAGGTCGAGAATTTAAGCGACACAATCACGGATTTGTAGTGAAATGGCGGTTTATAATGGTTGGTTTTAGAAAATGTAAATTTTTTAAATTTTATCGGCTATACATATATTTCCTGAAATTGGAGGCAGAAAATATTTGGAAATATATGGACATGCATGCAAGGGCATGTGGGGCATATGATGGTACAGTAGAGCTTCGATAAGTGGACTGCATATGTTAAATTTTATCAGTTATATATTTCCTGGAATTGAAGGCAGAAAATATATGGACATGCATGCAGGTACGGATATATGTAAGGGCATGTGGGCATATGTTGGCACAGTGGAGCTTTGATAAGTGGACTGTATAATTGGGGGAACAGAAAAGTTATGTGGTGTAAAAAAATGACACTGATTGAGGAAGATAAAAACAAATATTACGACAGCGGCGGACTGTTCGGTGAATTTGGAAATTCCGGAACTAATTCACACCGGTGGCCAATATTAATTATGCCTTCTTTTTGTCACCACAAAATTTCACTGTTCACTTGCGAATTTTTCGCGGATTAATTGCACCAAAAAAATATGTATGTGCGTATGTATGTGTGTTGATGCACATATGCCTCGACCGTTGGCAAGCGAATGTATAACGGAGAGGCCGAAAACGACGAGGAATATGCAGAATTTTAAGATTATTATAGATTATTAGAAAATCTCAACCTGCCGTTGTGTCGGAAAACTCGGACTTGGAGTTGACACGGAGGGAAAAACAATCTTGCAGCAGTGTGAACGAAATTTAATGTTCGGATCACTGCTGAAGACCGGCAGAGAGATGGGGACGGAAAAATGTACTTATCTTTTGGCGGAACAATGCCGAGAACTGCTGGCAGAAGAAAATCCAGGAATTATCCGGCTCGAAGGACCAATGTTTGTAGGGGGGCGTTGGTTCCGCAAAAGACTCCAGAATTGGGGATGAAATGAAAAGTCGGGGGCGTCTTCAATAATTTCCAAAAGAAGCGCGTTCAGCTTTATTGGCTGCGTACATCGAATACTAACTTAAAAACTAGTACAAAAAGAGACGATCGACGACAACCAACGAGCGAGAGAGAGGGCACAGAGGGGCGAGTGTGGATGCGCTCTTCAGCGCGGGTGCGCTATTTAGCGCGGGTGCGCTCTTCAGCGCGGATGCGCTCTTCAGCTGAGCGGCACAACGGCCCCTCACCTTAACAACTATATTGTCTTCTTATATATTTTTCTGTGTGCATGTGTTTGTCTGAGTTCACCATTTTGTTTCCCTCAATCCTGATGTTATTTATTTAAATACAACCAACATTTGTTTTTCCCCGGTCTTTCAGAATTTTGGAAATGGCTTGTGCATCAATTAGTGCATCAGCTAGGATTCCTGCATTAAAGCTCAGAAGCCCAGACGACCGAGGGGCGTTCGAGAAACGATTTATCGGTACGAAGTTTTTTTATGGCGCGGTATGAGTTTGGAGGAGGAGGGCTAGCCGAGAAAAACCGTAACGTAACGTTAAACGGCTATCTGCCTGCTTCTTCTTCGTAGAGTGAGAGAATATAACGATTTTCCACTCTCTAGCTCTCCACAGTCGAGCGTTTCTCCACTGCTCATGCTCCCCACTACGCGAGATTCACGAGTATGCTCATAGCTAAATTAGTGAAATTTTCGTACATGTGTCGGCTGTCGCGTCGCCGCAATGAAATTGAAATCTGACCCTTGTAATAATTACATTTACAGCGTTGATGGAATACCTCAACCAAATGTATCAGTGAATTTGGAAGTCGAAGAAAATATTTAAATACAAATTTTGGCCGGTGATTTTAACATAAACTTTTCTGATATAAATTCAGAGCCACTGACACAATTTCTCCTTAAAGAATTGGATTTAAAAATTAATAACGACCCAACAATGTCTACAACAAGATTCAATGCAACCCTTGATGCAGTTTTGTCGAGATACTTGGACAAAGTTGAATCTCAAATGTTTGTATTTTACTTTAGTTATCATAAGCCAATTTTCACAATATTCTTTTTTTTTTTTTCTCGCGGTCTTTCAGAATTTGGAAATGGCTTGTGCCATAAGAGCATCAGCTAGCATTCCTGTATTCATCATAAAGCTTAGAGGCCCAGATGACCGAGGGGCGCTCGAGAAACAATTTGTTAGTACATATTAAACTATTTGAAATTTGTTAAGCTAAGAGGAGTTAGTTAGGAAATTTAAAATTCTATATTTTAGATTAGAGGGACAGGAAAGAGATGTAATAGAGTAGAGACCATTGTAGTTCGAACATAATACCCTTAAAGGGTAGTGCAGTACGTATGTCGAACGACAATGACTAAGGAACAGAGGACTAAAGTTTCGAGTCCTTCTAATAAGAATGTTAAAATTTAAGCGTGTTAGTAAATGCTGGCTATCTACATCCCCGTTAATAAGGTTATGCAGAAAAACTACACTGAGCATTGTCCTACGATTTGTTAAGCTAGGGAAGTTTATAAGTAAAAGTCTACTACTGTAGGATAGAAGCTGAAGATTTGCATCCCAGTATAGGGTACCTCTAAGTGCAAATATTAAAAAGTTCTTTTGTACGGATTCT
Organism: Drosophila bipectinata; assembly: GCF_030179905.1. Taxonomy (NCBI): domain Eukaryota; kingdom Metazoa; phylum Arthropoda; class Insecta; order Diptera; family Drosophilidae; genus Drosophila; species Drosophila bipectinata. Next base: position 1,228,762 of record NC_091739.1, on the reverse strand, counting down.
ATGCGGTCCTTATGTACTCCATAGTGGGGACTCCAGACACATGAACCGTACTCTAGTATAGGACGGACCAAAGAAATAAATAATGTTTTGGTTATATAGGGGTCATTTGAATGAACTGATTAGATTTATAAACCTAGAATAAATAAGTAATAAATGAAAATAGTTTTTGTATAAAGTTGTAAATTGTTGTAGTAAATAATTTTTCGCCTTCATTCACGCCTGTCTCTCCTTCATTGCCAAACATACCAAAGGAACTTCGTTTCTTACGCGTGTCCCTAGACACACACTGATTTTTAGTATTTATTAAACTATTTATTATTTTTAGCTAAGAAGTTAGTAAGGAAGTTTCAAAAAATTAATTTTAAATTAGAGACCATTGTAGTTTGAACATAAGACCCTAAAAGGGTCGTGCTGCGCATAAGTCTAACTACAATGGCTAAGAAATAGGATTAATGCTTCTAGTGTAATCAGCTGATCAAAACTCAACTTTTGGGCGATGTGACCATCCGTCCGACAGAGTGACCATCACCAGAAATACCAGAACGAGACTTGTAACTGATCCAGAGAGTAAGGGTGTTAAGCTAGAAGCGAATGAAGAAGGTGGCAATAAGTTAAGACCAATTCTACAATAATGTAAACCTATGTATATCTACCATAACCTTAAGCAAGAATAAACCTACAAGTGGTGGGACTTACTTTACAGTTCAGTGGTGGGATACTCTTGTGTTGGTTATGCGAAAATCGGAGAGATAGTCGGAATATTTGGAAAGAAGATCAGAATCGTCGGCATGGAACGTAGGTAATGGGAAGCAGTCCCAAAGATTACTCGTTATTTGTGCGTGGCAGACGTATTCAAATTTAAGAAAAACCATACAGTAGCCATACAAAGGACGACAAATTTTTATTACTTGCAATTTATAAAAGGATCACGGGACCAGCCAAGTTGTGGTTCGATTCATCGCCAGTAGTACATATAACATGGAGCGACTTTGCGCAATCTATGAGGGTCGAGTTTGGAACAAGCCGGGATGAAGCGGAAGTCCACTTCAACATGACCAAGACGAGCTAAAGAGACAGTTAAGGAGTACTTTTCAGGTTTACAGATTTACAGGAGTACAGGTTTGCAGCACCGAGAGTTACAAAACAGCATTGCAGCTATAAAATTCTTAACAACAATACAACTTAGAGAGGCAGCCGAATCTAATTTTGTAAACAGATTCAGTGCCATAACAAACAAAAAGTAGTTCGTACCGAAAATCACCAATATAGAGACAAAGCAAGATGGTGACACCAAGCCAGCCAAATCGAAGGATGCTAAGACGTGTTTAAAGTGTGGCGAGTTAGGACACTTCACCAATTCCTGCCCGAGTGAGGAGCAGAAGCCCCGCTGTAACAAATGCAATACTTTTCACGCAATCACAGAAAATTGACAAGCTGCAAGGGTGATGCTTTTAGAAGCATCAAAGCAAGACAAGTTTCTCACCAGAATCATACAATCAAATTCGAAAAACTATAACGCCTTTATTGATACTGGTAGCCAGGCTAGTATTGTGCGACAGTCAGTTGCCAAAGAATTAAATACAGATCGGCATAACTGCTGTATAAAGATTAGCGGCATATGCGGAGGAACATGTATTCTTACCGAAAAAGTGGTTATACTAATGGACGTCGAAGGAAAAACTATTGTAGCGAATCTATACGTAGGTGACGACAACCTTTTGCAAGAAGACCTTTTTTTGGGACAGGATGTCATTTTAAGCGCCCAGTTGTTCCTTAAGTTTGAGCCAGGCGTCGCCGAAGTCAAGCGAGCTGTACTGCAACCAGAAACCATCACAAGCGAAAGTGGTACACGTAAGCTTCTCGCTAATATGAATAAAGAAACCAAATGCATTTGTTGTTAAACAAGTTCGAGGATGTTTTCTCTACAGGACTGCAAGGATTAGGAAAAACAAACATCGTCCAAGCCAATATAGCTGTTGAGAGCAACCAGGTAGTTTCTCAACCACCTCACCGAATTCCCGAGCCAAAGAAGGAAGTAGTCGCCAAGACATTAGACAAGTTGTTGCAGCAGGATATTATCCAGCCATCTATGTCAGAGTACCTCACTGCCCACTGTTAAAGAATGCCCCAGCCATTTTCAATCCTCTCATGGCAGAACTGCAGATGCGCGGGCAGAAAGGATACATGATACACTACATGGATGACATCCTGTTTGGTAGCAATTCATTCGAGAAATTGTATGAAGAGCTTGAAAGACTCCTTACTGTATTGCGAGATTGCGGACTAACTCTAAATCTGGATAAATGTAAATTGTACGAGCAGTCTATTACGTTTTTAGGACATAAAATACACGCTGAAGGAATCAGCCCGGGAGACGTAAAGATGAAAGCCATTTCCATGTTCTCAACAACAACTAATGTTACCGAAGTACGCCAATTTTGGGGACTCACTGGTTATTTCCGAAAATTTGTCGCCGGATATGCTACAATATCAGAGCCCTTACGTATTCTATTGCAAAAAGCACAACCATTCCAAAGGGAGCAGCGTCAAAAGGATGAAACCATTATGTTCGGCAAATTTAAGTTTTGAGTCCAATGGGACACCGAGATCATTAACCTGAGCTAATTTTTCTAAGGCAATCCCATTGAGAGAGTACGTAGCCTGGAGAGGGAAAGAACGATAAAAAGACATATGCTTCCATTTTGATCCATTAAGTATTAAATCATTTGCAAAACAACATTCTTGAAAACTTTCAAGGTAAGACTGAAGATTGCATTAGGCAGAGATGGATTTTTATTGACAACACAGTCTTACATCATCTGCATACATAAGAACTTAAGAGTTCGGTAAAGCAAGAGGCATGTCATTAATAAAAAGAGTAAATAGTAACGGGCCAAGATGTCTTCCTTGAGGGACACCAGATGTAGCACGGACTAGGCGGAAATGTACATTTTTTTAATAAGACTCTTTGTGTTTTTGCATCTAACTAGCTAGAGAACCACGTGAGGAGGTCTGTAGGAAATCGCAGAAGATTCAGTATTCTTAACAGGAGTGAATGATTGACTAAATCGGACTCGGAAAAATTTAGGTTTCCAAAGAAAAGTTTAAAAGTCTATGTAGAAGTTTACACAGAGACCTGGCACAGTATTTTAGCACACAGCCTGGTACTCCATCGGGGCCTGGGGAATAATCGGGTTCGACCCTAAGAAGATTAGATAAATAGTTATTCTCGAAGAAATACGGACAGAAAAGAAGATTTGCTGATTCAATGTTGTATGCATAAGGCTGATCTGTCGTTTTAGGCGGAGAATAAGTTTTTTGAAACAATTTTTGAATAGATCGGCAATGGCCTGGTCAAAGGTCGCAGATGAATTTTCAAAAGTAAGCAGTGGTGGAAAAGATACATGTTTACGCTAAGTGTTTACAAAGGTATAAAAATGCTTTGAATCCTGAGTAAATTTAATCCGGCAGCGGCGAATATAATTCCTGAAACATTCAGCGTTATGCATGGTAAAATTTGACCGTGCTAGTAAATATCTTGAAAAATCTATTCTACTGCAGGTTTTTAGTATATTTTATATTCGTGATGCACCTTATAAACCAAGGAGGATTTGTTGAAGCGGACGGATATTTCCATGGCACACATGAGTCAAAAAATGTATTTAAAGTATGGTTAAATTTTTCAATGGTGCCATTTACCTCTGCGCATACCAGAATATCGGACCAATCAAATGTATCGAAAGGCTATTAAGTTTATGAAAATCAGATTTACAGAGTTTACAGAGTTAAGTTTCACTAACTTGTTTGCTACGCATGGAAACTTCTGATCGAGACCAGAAGTGTTTTTGATTGAAAGGCCAAGGTGATATGGATCCTCTAGGGTTGAAAGAGGCAAATCTCTGGAAAAATTGATATCATCAGGCTTATATACAAACAAGAAAGGAAAGCTAACTTCGGGCGGAGCCGAAGTTTATATACCCTTGCAGTTAAAACCGGACATATATCGCAAACATCGGATATAGTTCGCCGATCCTTATAAATATATCATAATAAAACCAATTAACTAAAATAAAAAATCTAAAAAAAGTCACAAACTTCTATCTTCAAAAATAAAAAAGTTGATATTTCTACCAAGTACCATTTCCAATCGTTCAGTTAGGATATAGGATATAGTCGGCCGATCCTAATGAAATTTGGTAGGTTGTATCAACTGTCCAAAAATATAATCTGTATTAAGTTTCAGCTTTCTATCTTCAAAAACACGAAAGTTGGGTCATTTCCGATAGTTCAGTTATATGGCTGCTATAAAATATAGTTGGCCGATCCTTATGAAATTTGGTATGTCGTAATGGTTTGCCAAAAATAGCAAATTTGAATCAAATTTGAACTCTCTAACTTTAAAAACACCAAAGGTTTACCATTTCCGATCAATCAGTTATATGGCAGCTATAAGATATAGTCGGCCGATCCGGGCCGTTCCGACTTATATACTGCGTGCAAAGGAAAGAAGGGTGTGTGCAAAGTTTCAAGACGATAGCCTTGAAACTGAGAGACTAGTTCGCGTAGAAACGGACAGACAGACGGACATGCTCATATCAACTCAGGAGGTGATCCTGATCAAGAATATATATATGTCGTAGAATGGCTAGTTTGCCCATTGTACTTGTGCGCCGTACAGCTTTGGCGTGGCGACACATTGTCGCTAGTAGTTTAAATACGCACAGTAGCTGAGAAAAAGGGACACACTCTGCTGCTGAGCATGGTCTGATCGTAGAGCACGGACTGAATTGAGAGAAACAGAGAGAGCAATAGAATTTAAAAGGATGATGAAATTAGACAAAACTCTGTGTTACGCAGTTCAGTTGGGAAGCGTCTCTAGTAACGAACAGAACTTGCTGTGCAATTGTGCTTGATAATGGAAACTATGGACGGATCTCCGACATTCAGAAGTGGGATCTGCTTTGCCTACTGATCGTGCCACCGATCCGTATTTGTCAGCGTTGGAGCTGCAAAACCGCAACCTACTAGAGATCATCAAAAACATGCAGACACCAAGGGCACCGCCAACCGATGGAAAAGCGTCATATGTGACTTTGCCAAAATTCAATCCTGATAGTGTTGGAGCGGATGCTTCCTCTTGGTGTTCAACAGTTGACCTAATTCTTGCGGATAACGTGCTCGAGGGTAGCAACCTGGTGATCGCCCTAAGCAAGGCACTAGAAGGCTGCGCATCACAATGGCTTTTTCAAATTTGCATTCTAATAGGAATGTTAAAATTTAAGCGTGTTAGTAAATGCTGGCTATCTACATCCCCGTTAATAAGGTTATGCAGAAAAACTACACTGAGCATTGTCCTACGATTTGTTAAGCTAGGGAAGTTTATAAGTAAAAGACTACTACTGTAGGATAGAAGCTGAAGATTTGCATCCCAGTATAGGGTACCTCTAAGTCAAATATTAAAAAGTTCTTTTGTACGGATTCTATGCGGTCCTTATGTACTCCATATTGGGGACTCCAGACACATGAACCGTACTCTAGTATAGGACGGACCAAAGAAATAAATAATGTTTTGGTTATATAGGGGTCATTTGAATGAACTGATTAGATTTATATACCTAGAATAAATAAGTAATAAATGAAAATCGTTTTTGTATAAAGTTGTAAATTGTTGTAGTAAATAATTTTTCGCCTTCATTCACGCCTGTCTCTCCTTCATTGCCAAACATACCAAAGGAACTTCGTTTCTTACGCGTGCCCCTAGACACACACTGATTTTTAGTATTTATTAAACTATTTATTATTTTTAAAGTTTCAAAAAATTAATTTTAAATTAGAGACCATTGTAGTTTGAACATAAGACCCTAAAAGGGTCGTGCTGCGCATAAGTCTAACTACAATGGCTAAGAAATAGGATTAATGCTTCTAGTGTAATCAGCTGATCAAAACTCAACTTTTGGGCGATGTGACCATCCGTCCGACAGAGTGACCATCACCAGAAATACCAGAACGAGACTTGTAACTGATCCAGAGAGTAAGGGTGTTAAGCTAGAAGCGAATGAAGAAGGTGGCAATAAGTTAAGACCAATTCTACAATAATGTAAACCTATGTATATCTACCATAACCTTAAGCAAGAATAAACCTACAAGTGGTGGGACTTACTTTACAGTTCAGTGGTGGGATACTCTTGTGTTGGTTATGCGAAAATCGGAGAGATAGTCGGAATATTTGGAAAGAAGAGCAGAATCGTCGGCATGGAACGTAGGTAATGGGAAGCAGTCCCAAAGATTACTCGTTATTTGTGCGTGGCAGACGTATTCAAATTTAAGAAAAACCATACGGTAGCCATACAAAGGACGACAAATTTTTATTACTTGCAATTTATAAAAGGATCACGGGACCAGCCAAGTTGTGGTTCGATTCATCACCAGTAGTACATATAACATGGAGCGACTTCGCGCAATCTATGAGGGTCGAGTTTGGAACAAGCCCGGATGAAGCGGAAGTCCACTTCAACATGACCAAGACGAGCTAAAGAGACAGTTAAGGAGTACTTTTCAGGTTTACAGATTTACAGGATTACAGGTTTGCAGCACCGAGAGTTACAAAACAGCATTGCAGCTATAAAATTCTTAACAACAATACAACTTAGAGAGGCAGCCGAATCTAATTTTGTAAACAGATTCAGTGCCATAACAAACAAAAAGTAGTTCGTACCGAAAATCACCAATATAGAGACAAAGCAAGATGGTGACACCAAGCCAGCCAAATCGAAGGATGCTAAGACGTGTTTAAAGTGTGGCGAGTTAGGACACTTCACCAATTCCTGCCCGAGTGAGGAGCAGAAGCCCCGCTGTAACAAATGCAATACTTTTCACGCAATCACAGAAAATTGCCAAGCTGCAAGGATGACGCTTTTAGAAGCATCAAAGCAAGACAAGTTTCTCACCAGAATCGTACAATCAAATTCGAAAAACTATAACGCCTTTATTGATACTGGTAGCCAGGCTAGTATTGTGCGACAGTCAGTTGCCAAAGAATTAAATACAGATCGGCATAACTGCTGTATAAAGATTAGCGGCATATGCGGAGGAACATGTATTCTTACCGAAAAAGTGGTTATACTAATGGACGTCGAAGGAAAAACTATTGTAGCGAATCTATACGTAGGTGACGACAACCTTTTGCAAGAAGACCTTTTGTTGGGACAGGATGTCATTTTAGGCGCCCAGTTGTTCCTTAAGTTTGAGCCAGGCGTCGCCGAAGTCAAGCGAGCTGTACTGCAACCAGAAACCATCACAAGCGAAAGTGGTACACGTAAGCTTCTCGCTAATATGAATAAAGAAACCAAATGCATTTGTTGTTAAACAAGTTCGAGGATGTTTTCTCTACAGGACTGCAAGGATTAGGAAAAACAAACATCGTCCAAGCCAATATAGCTGTTGAGAGCAACCAGGTAGTTTCTCAACCACCTCACCGAATTCCCGAGCCAAAGAAGGAAGTAGTCGCCAAGATATTAGACAAGTTGTTGCAGCAGGATATTATCCAGCCATCTACGTCAGAGTACCTCACTGCCCACTGTTAAAGAATGCCCCAGCCATTTTCAATCCTCTCATGGCAGAACTGCAGATGCGCGGGCAGAAAGGATACATGGATGACATCCTAATTGGTAGCAATTCATTCGAGAAATTGTATGAAGAGCTTGAAAGACTCCTTACTGTATTGCGAGATTGCGGACTAACTCTAAATCTGGATAAATGTAAATTGTACGAGCAGTCTAGTACGTTTTTAGGACATAAAATACACGCTGAAGGAATCAGCCCGGGAGACGTAAAGATGAAAGCCATTTCCATGTTCTCAACAACAACTAATGTTACCGAAGTACGCCAATTTTGGGGACTCACTGGTTATTTCCGAAAATTTGTCGCCGGATATGCTACAATATCAGAGCCCTTACGTATTCTATTGCAAAAAGCACAACCATTCCAAAGGGAGCAGCGTCAAAAGGATGAAACCATTATGTTCGGCAAATTTAAGTTTTGAGTCCAATGGGACACCGAGATCATTAACCTGAGCTAATTTTTCTAAGGCAATCCCATTGAGAGAGTACGTAGCCTGGAGAGGGAAAGAACGATAAAAAGACATAAGCTTCCATTTTGATCCATTAAGTATTAAATCATTTGCAAAACAACATTCTTGAAAACTTTCAAGGTAAGACTGAAGATTGCATTAGGCAGAGATGGATTTTTATTGACAACACAGTCTTACATCATCTGCATACATAAGAACTTAAGAGTTCGGTAAAGCAAGAGGCATGTCATTAATAAAAAGAGTAAATAGTAACGGGCCAAGATGTCTTCCTTGAGGGACACCAGATGTAGCACGGACTAGGCGGAAATGTACATTTTTTTAATAAGACTCTTTGTGTTTTTGCATCTAACTAGCTAGAGAACCACGTGAGGAGGTCTGTAGGAAATCGCAGAAGATTCAGTATTCTTAACAGGAGTGAATGATTGACTAAATCGGACTCGGAAAAATTTAGGTTTCCAAAGAAAAGTTTAAAAGTCTATGTAGAAGTTTACACAGAGACCTGGCACAGTATTTTAGCACACAGCCTGGTACTCCATCGGGGCCTGGGGAATAATCGGGTTCGACCCTAAGAAGATTAGATAAATAGTTATTCTCGAAGAAATACGGACAGAAAAGAAGATTTGCTGATTCAATGTTGTATGCATAAGGCTGATCTGTCGTTTTAGGCGGAGAATAAGTTTTTTGAAACAATTTTTGAATAGATCGGCAATGGCCTGGTCAAAGGTCGCAGATGAATTTTCAAAAGTAAGCAGTGGTGGAAAAGATACATGTTTACGCTAAGTGTTTACAAAGGTATAAAAATGCTTTGAATCCTGAGTAAATTTAATCCGGCAGCGGCGAATATAATTCCTGAAACATTCAGCGTTATGCATGGTAAAATTTGACCGTGCTAGTAAATATCTTGAAAAATCTATTCTACTGCAGGTTTTTAGTATATTTTATATTCGTGATGCACCTTATAAACCACAGAATGCGTACGTTTCGTCAAAAACCACGCCAGACGTCTTCTTCGCCAAAGCTGCGAGATCCTCATTCGGTCCACTAAACACCACCAACGGCTTCTCCTATGCCGATGCTCTACGATCTGGAAGGGAAATTCCAATTCAGCCTAACTCTCAAAGCGCTCAACAGGCCCCAGAACAGCCACACAGCAAAACGGAAACTATGATGCTTACCCTCCAACAAAGTATGATGGAGCTTATGTCATTCATGAAAACGACCATGCAAACGCTTGTTCAAAACCAGAACATGGTGATACAGCTGCTCGTAGCACAACAGTCCAAATAATCTATGCAGGCGCTACGAATATCAATGTGGAACGCCAATGGTGTCTCACGGCATAAACTAGAATTGTCACAATTCTTGACCGAAAACCATATTGACGTTATGCTACTGGTGGAAACGCATCTTACAAGCAAATACAACTTTCATATAAGAGGCTACACAATCTACCGCACAGATCATCCAGATGGGAAAGCCCACGGCGGAACTGGAGTTCTAATCAGAGAACGAATTAAACACCATTTTCACAAAAGGTTTGCAACAAACTTCTTGCAGGCCACATCGATACAAATTCAGTCAAGCAACGGAATCCTTTCAATTGCTGCCGTTTACTGCCCTCCTCGCTTCTCAATCTCGGAAGGACAATTTATGGACTTCTACAATTCACTTGGGGATCGATTTATAGCCGCAGGAGACTACAACGCCAAACATACGCACTGGGGATCACGTCTAGTGACTCCCAAAGGAAGACAATTGTACAATGCAATTATAAATGTGAAAAATAAACTGGACTACGTTTCCCCTGGAAGTTCCACATACTGGCCAACCGATTCACGCAAGCTCCCAGACCTTATTGATTTTGCAGTGACAAAAAACATACCTCGCAATCTAATAAGTGCCAAAGCAGTCTCGGACTTATCATCAGACCACTCGCCTGTGCTTCTAACGCTTCTTCAAAGCCCAGAAATAACCGAACACCCCTTCAGTCTGACGACGACAAAAACAAACTGGCTAAAATACAAAAAGTACGTGAGTGCCCACATAGAACTCGCCCCGGATTTTAACATGGAATCGGACATCGACTACACTACGAGCGCCCTGGAAGACGTACTCGTTGCGGCAGCTAAAATCTCTACTCCTCATAGGAAAGAAGTAGACCGAAACAAACACTTCAAATCTAATCAGCAAATCGAACAGCTCGTGCGAGAAAAGAGGCGCACGCGTCGTGATTGGCAAAACAGCAGATCACCAGCTTCAAAACAACGCCTTAAGGAAGCAACCCGATCACTCGACCAGGCTCTTCACCAACAGGAAGAAAATGCACAGCTGAGGTACATCCAGAATCTCTCGCCAACAAGCACAAAGTACCCCCTGTGGAGGGCCCACCCAAATCTTAGTGCCCCAATTGAAACGACCACCCCGATAAGAAACTCTTCGGGATGCTGGGCTCGCAGCAACGAGCTGAAACATTCGCCACACATCTCCAAAGTGTCTTCCAGCCAAACCCAGCCTCAAATTCATTCCTCCTGCCAGTAATTCAGCCAGAGTCCTCCCCTCAGCCAGCCGCACCTCCATTCCGGCCGAACGAAATCGAAAAAGTCATAAGAGGGCTAAAACCAAAAAAGGCTCCCGGTGGTGACCTATTGACCCCAAAAATGCTGATCGAACTTCCAAAATGCGCTATAGAGGTCGCCTGCAAACTATTTAATGGAATCATTAATCTTGGCTATTTCCCAAAAAAGTGGAAGAAATCCATTATTATAATGATACCGAAGCCTGGAAAAGACCACACAATTCCGTCATCATACAGACCAATAAGCCTTCTATCTTGTTTGTCTAAACTGTTTGAAAAATGCTTGTTAACTCGCATAATACCACATCTGGAAGCTTGCAATATCATCCCGGCACACCAATTTGGCTTTCGAAGAAACCATGGAACCATCGAACAAGTGAACAGATTAACATCCGAAATACGCTCAGCCTTCGAACAACACAAGCTACTGGAATCATACCTCTTCAATAGGGTATTCTCAGTGAGATGCAACGCAGCTACTTCGGGCGACTACACCATCGAAGCTGGAGTTCCACAGGGAAGCGCACTCGGGCCGTGTCTATATGTTTTGTATACTGCGGATATTCCTACGAGCGCACAACTAACAACGTCAACGTTCGCCGATGATACCGCTATTCTTAGTCGCTCCAGATGCCCAACGCAGGCAACAACCCAACTGGCTAATCATCTCACAATAGTGGAAAGGTGGCTGTCCGACTGGCGCATTAAAATAAACGAACAAAAGTGTAAACATATAACGTTTACTCTTAATAGACAAACATGCCCTCCGCTTTTACTAAACGGTATGCAGATCCCTCAAGCTAACGACGTAACGTACCTTGGCGTTCACCTTGATAGACGACTTACCTGGCGTAAGCACATCGAATGCAAAAAGATGCATCTAAAACTGAAAGCCAGCAGCCTCCACTGGATCATAAACTCACGATCGCCACTGTGCCTGGACTACAAGTTACTACTGTACAATTCAGTCCTAAAGCCAATCTGGACGTATGGCTCCCAGCTGTGGGGGAACGCGAGCAGCAGCAACATAGACATCATACAGCGCGCACAATCAAAAATCCTGAGAACTATCACAGGGGCACCTTGGTATGTTCGCAACGAAAACATCCACCGGGATCTGGGCATCCTCGCAGTGAAAGACGAAATCCAGAAGCAAAAAGAGTCATAGAAAGAAAAACTGTCTTCGCACCCAAATTTTCTCGCTCGGGGATTGACTCGGGTTTCTAGCGTATCCCGCCTTAGACGCAACGACCTCTCAACCCAGCAATCGATTTTTAGGGCCGTCTAACTCCGTATCAGTCAATATGACTGTTAGTTAAGTTAAAAATATAAGATTTGATACACCTCTTGTTAATCTCGCAAAGAGAAGATTCAAGAAATAAAAGCAACGTTAAAAAAAAAAAAAAAAAAAAAAAAACCTTATAAACCAAGGAGGATTTGTTGAAGCGGACGGATATTTCCATGGCACACATGAGTCAAAAAATGTATTTAAAGTATGGTAAAATTTTTCAATGGTGCCATTTACCTCTGCGCATGGCAGAATATCGGACCAATCAAATGTATCGAAAGGCTATTAAGTTTATGAAAATCAGATTTACAGAGTTTACAGAGTTAAGTTTCACTAACTTGTTTGCTACGCATGGAAACTTCTGCTCGAGACCAGAAGTGTTTTTGATTGAAAGGCCAAGGTGATATGGATCCTCTAGGGTTGAAAGAGGCAAATCTCTGGAAAAATTGATATCATCAGGCTTATATACAAACAAGAAAGGAAAGCTAACTTCGGGCGGAGCCGAAGTTTATATACCCTTGCAGTTAAAACCGGAAATATATCGCAAACATCGGATATAGTTCGCCGATCCTTATAAATATATCATAATAAAACCAATTAACTAAAATAAAAAATCTAAAAAAAGTCACAAACTTCTATCTTCAAAAATAAAAAAGTTGATATTTCTACCAAGTACCATTTCCAATCGTTCAGTTAGGATATAGGATATAGTCGGCCGATCCTAATGAAATTTGGTAGGTTGTATCAACTGTCCAAAAATATAATCTGTATTAAGTTTCAGCTTTCTATCTTCAAAAACACGAAAGTTGGGTCATTTCCGATCGTTCAGTTATATGGCAGCTAAAAAATATAGTTGGCCGATCCTTATGAAATTTGGTATGTCGTAATGGTTTGCCAAAAATAGCTAATTTGAATCAAATTTGAACTCTCTAACTTTAAAAACACCAAAGGTTTACCATTTCCGATCAATCAGTTATATGGCAGCTATAAGATATAGTCGGCCGATCCGGGCCGTTCCGACTTATATACTGCGTGCAAAGGAAAGAAGGGTGTGTGCAAAGTTCCAAGACGATAGCCTTAAAACTGAGAGACTAGTTCGCGTAGAAACGGACAGACAGACGGACAGACGGACATGCTCATATCAACTCAGGAGGTGATCCTGATCAAGAATATGTATATGTCGTAGCGTGGCGACACATTGTCGCTAGTAGTTTAAATACGCACAGTAGCTGAGAAAAAGGGACACACTCTGCTGCTGAGCATGGTCTGATCGTAGAGCACGGACTGAATTGAGAGAAACAGAGAGAGCAATAGAATTTAAAAGGATGATGAAATTAGACAAAACTCTGTGTTACGCAGTTCAGTTGGGAAGCGTCTCTAGTAACGAACAGAACTTGCTGTGCAATTGTGCTTGATAATGGAAACTATGGACGGATCTCCGACATTCAGAAGTGGGATCTGCTTTGCCTACTGATCGTGCCACCGATCCGTATTTGTCAGCGTTGGAGCTGCAAAACCGCAACCTACTAGAGATCATCAAAAACATGCAGACACCAAGGGCACCGCCAACCGATGGAAAAGCGTCATATGTGACTTTGCCAAAATTCAATCCTGATAGTGCTGGAGCGGATGCTTCCTCTTGGTGTTCAACAGTTGACCTAATTTTTGCGGATAACGTGCTCGATGGTAGCAACCTGGTGATCGCCCTAAGCAAGGCACTAGAAGGCTGCGCATCACAATGGCTTTTTCAAATTTGCCTTCTAATAGGAATGTTAAAATTTAAGCGTGTTAGTAAATGCTGGCTATCTACATCCCCGTTAATAAGGTTATGCAGAAAAACTACACTGAGCATTGTCCTACGATTTGTTAAGCTAGTGAAGTTTATAAGTAAAAGTCTACTACTGTAGGATAGAAGCTGAAGATTTGCATCCCAGTATAGGGTACCTCTAAGTGCAAATATTAAAAAGTTCTTTTGTACGGATTCTATGCGGTCCTTGTGTACTCCATATTGGGGACTCCAGACACATGAACCGTACTCTAGTATAGGACGGACCAAAGAAATAAATAATGTTTTGGTTATATGGGGGTCATTTGAATGAACTGATTAGATTTATATACCTAGAATAAATAAGTAATAAATTAAAATCGTTTTTGTATAAAGTTGTAAATTGTTGTAGTAAATAATTTTTCGCCTTCATTCACGCCTGTCTCTCCTTCATTGCCAAACATACCAAAGGAACTTCGTTTCTTACGCGTGTCCCTAGACACACACTGATTTTTAGTTTTATTAAACTATTTATTAGTTTTAGCTAAGAAGTTAGTAAGGAAGTTTCAAAAAATTAATTTTAAATTGTAGTTTGAACATAAGACCCTAAAAGGGTCGTGCTGCGCATAAGTCTAACTACAATGGCTAAGAAATAGGATTAATGCTTCTAGTGTAATCAGCTGATCAAAACTCAACTTTTGGGCGATGTGACCATCCGTCCGACAGAGTGACCATCACCAGAAATACCAGAACGAGACTTGTAACTGATCCAGAGAGTAAGGGTCTTAAGCTAGAAGCGAATGAAGAAGGTGGCAATAAGTTAAGACCAATTCTACAATAATGTAAACCTATGTATATCTACCATAACCTTAAGCAAGAATAAACCTACAAGTGGTGGGACTTACTTTACAGTTCAGTGGTGGGATACTCTTGTGTTGGTTATGCGAAAATCGGAGAGATAGTCGGAATATTTGGAAAGAAGAGCAGAATCGTCGGCATGGAACGTAGGTAATGGGAAGCAGTCCCAAAGATTACTCGTTATTTGTGCGTGGCAGACGTATTCAAATTTAAGAAAAACCATACAGTAGCCATACAAAGGACGACAAATTTTTATTACTTGCAATTTATAAAAGGATCACGGGACCAGCCAAGTTGTGGTTCGATTCATCACCAGTAGTACATATAACATGGAGCGACTTCCCGCTTCACAAGCCCGGATGAAGCGGAAGTCCACTTCAACATGACCAAGACGAGCTAAAGAGACAGTTAAGGAGTACTTTTCAGGTTTACAGATTTACAGGATTACAGGTTTGCAGCACCGAGAGTTACAAAACAGCATTGCAGCTATAAAATTCTTAACAACAATACAACTTAGAGAGGCAGCCGAATCTAATTTTGTAAACAGATTCAGTGCCATAACAAACAAAAAGTAGTTCGTACCGAAAATCACCAATATAGAGACAAAGCAAGATGGTGACACCAAGCCAGCCAAATCGAAGGATGCTAAGACGTGTTTAAAGTGTGGCGAGTTAGGACACTTCACCAATTCCTGCCCGAGTGAGGAGCAGAAGCCCCGCTGTAACAAATGCAATACTTTTCACGCAATCACAGAAAATTGACAAGCTGCAAGGGTGATGCTTTTAGAAGCATCAAAGCAAGACAAGTTTCTCACCAGAATCATACAATCAAATTCGAAAAACTATAACGCCTTTATTGATACTGGTAGCCAGGCTAGTATTGTGCGACAGTCAGTTGCCAAAGAATTAAATACAGATCGGCATAACTGCTGTATAAAGATTAGCGGCATATGCGGAGGAACATGTATTCTTACCGAAAAAGTGGTTATACTAATGGACGTCGAAGGAAAAACTATTGTAGCGAATCTATACGTAGGTGACGACAACCTTTTGCAAGAAGACCTTTTGTTGGGACAGGATGTCATTTTAGGCGCCCAGTTGTTCCTTAAGTTTGAGCCAGGCGTCGCCGAAGTCAAGCGAGCTGTACTGCAACCAGAAACCATCACAAGCGAAAGTGGTACACGTAAGCTTCTCGCTAATATGAATAAAGAAACCAAATGCATTTGTTGTTAAACAAGTTCGAGGATGTTTTCTCTACAGGACTGCAAGGATTAGGAAAAACAAACATCGTCCAAGCCAATATAGCTGTTGAGAGCAACCAGGTAGTTTCTCAACCACCTCACCGAATTCCCGAGCCAAAGAAGGAAGTAGTCGCCAAGATATTAGACAAGTTGTTGCAGCAGGATATTATCCAGCCATCTACGTCAGAGTACCTCACTGCCCACTGTTAAAGAATGCCCCAGCCATTTTCAATCCTCTCATGGCAGAACTGCAGATGCGCGGGCAGAAAGGATACATGATACACTACATGGATGACATCCTAATTGGTAGCAATTCATTCGAGAAATTGTATGAAGAGCTTGAAAGACTCCTTACTGTATTGCGAGATTGCGGACTAACTCTAAATCTGGATAAATGTAAATTGTACGAGCAGTCTATTACGTTTTTAGGACATAAAATACACGCTGAAGGAATCAGCCCGGGAGACGTAAAGATGAAAGCCATTTCCATGTTCTCAACAACAACTAATGTTACCGAAGTACGCCAATTTTGGGGACTCACTGGTTATTTCCGAAAATTTGTCGCCGGATATGCTATAATATCAGAGCCCTTACGTATTCTATTGCAAAAAGCACAACCATTCCAAAGGGAGCAGCGTCAAAAGGATGAAACCATTATGTTCGGCAAATTTAAGTTTTGAGTCTAATGGGACACCGAGATCATTAACCTGAGCTAATTTTTCTAAGGCAATCCCATTGAGAGAGTACGTAGCCTGGAGAGGGAAAGAACGATAAAAAGACATAAGCTTCCATTTTGATCCATTAAGTATTAAATCATTTGCAAAACAACATTCTTGAAAACTTTCAAGGTAAGACTGAAGATTGCATTAGGCAGAGATGGATTTGTATTGACAACACAGTCTTACATCATCTGCATACATAAGAACTTAAGAGTTCGGTAAAGCAAGAGGCATGTCATTAATAAAAAGAGTAAATAGTAACGGGCCAAGATGTCTTCCTTGAGGGACACCAGATGTAGCACGGACTAGGCGGAAATGTACATTTTTTTAATAAGACTCTTTGTGTTTTTGCATCTAACTAGCTAGAGAACCACGTGAGGAGGTCTGTAGGAAATCGCAGAAGATTCAGTATTCTTAACAGGAGTGAATGATTGACTAAATCGGACTCGGAAAAATTTAGGTTTCCAAAGAAAAGTTTAAAAGTCTATGTAGAAGTTTACACAGAGACCTGGCACAGTATTTTAGCACACAGCCTGGTACTCCATCGGGGCCTGGGGAATAATCGGGTTCGACCCTAAGAAGATTAGATAAATAGTTATTCTCGAAGAAATACGGACAGAAAAGAAGATTTGCTGATTCAATGTTGTATGCATAAGGCTGATCTGTCGTTTTAGGCGGAGAATAAGTTTTTTGAAACAATTTTTGAATAGATCGGCAATGGCCTGGTCAAAGGTCGCAGATGAATTTTCAAAAGTAAGCAGTGGTGGAAAAGATACATGTTTACGCTAAGTGTTTACAAAGGTATAAAAATGCTTTGAATCCTGAGTAAATTTAATCCGGCAGCGGCGAATATAATTCCTGAAACATTCAGCGTTATGCATGGTAAAATTTGACCGTGCTAGTAAATATCTTGAAAAATCTATTCTACTGCAGGTTTTTAGTATATTTTATATTCGTGATGCACCTTATAAACCAAGGAGGATTTGTTGAAGCGGACGGATATTTCCATGGCACACATGAGTCAAAAAATGTATTTAAAGTATGGTAAAATTTTTCAATGGTGCCATTTACCTCTGCGCATGGCAGAATATCGGACCAATCAAATGTATCGAAAGGCTATTAAGTTTATGAAAATCAGATTTACAGAGTTTACAGAGTTAAGTTTCACTAACTTGTTTGCTACGCATGGAAACTTCTGCTCGAGACCAGAAGTGTTTTTGATTGAAAGGCCAAGGTGATATGGATCCTCTAGGGTTGAAAGAGGCAAATCTCTGGAAAAATTGATATCATCAGGCTTATATACAAACAAGAAAGGAAAGCTAACTTCGGGCGGAGCCGAAGTTTATATACCCTTGCAGTTAAAACCGGAAATATATCGCAAACATCGGATATAGTTCGCCGATCCTTATAAATATATCATAATAAAACCAATTAACTAAAATAAAAAATCTAAAAAAAGTCACAAACTTCTATCTTCAAAAATAAAAAAGTTGATATTTCTACCAAGTACCATTTCCAATCGTTCAGTTAGGATATAGGATATAGTCGGCCGATCCTAATGAAATTTGGTAGGTTGTATCAACTGTCCAAAAATATAATCTGTATTAAGTTTCAGCTTTCTATCTTCAAAAACACGAAAGTTGGGTCATTTCCGATCGTTCAGTTATATGGCAGCTAAAAAATATAGTTGGCCGATCCTTATGAAATTTGGTATGTCGTAATGGTTTGCCAAAAATAGCTAATTTGAATCAAATTTGAACTCTCTAACTTTAAAAACACCAAAGGTTTACCATTTCCGATCAATCAGTTATATGGCAGCTATAAGATATAGTCGGCCGATCCGGGCCGTTCCGACTTATATACTGCGTGCAAAGGAAAGAAGGGTGTGTGCAAAGTTCCAAGACGATAGCCTTAAAACTGAGAGACTAGTTCGCGTAGAAACGGACAGACAGACGGACAGACGGACATGCTCATATCAACTCAGGAGGTGATCCTGATCAAGAATATGTATATGTCGTAGCGTGGCGACACATTGTCGCTAGTAGTTTAAATACGCACAGTAGCTGAGAAAAAGGGACACACTCTGCTGCTGAGCATGGTCTGATCGTAGAGCACGGACTGAATTGAGAGAAACAGAGAGAGCAATAGAATTTAAAAGGATGATGAAATTAGACAAAACTCTGTGTTACGCAGTTCAGTTGGGAAGCGTCTCTAGTAACGAACAGAACTTGCTGTGCAATTGTGCTTGATAATGGAAACTATGGACGGATCTCCGACATTCAGAAGTGGGATCTGCTTTGCCTACTGATCGTGCCACCGATCCGTATTTGTCAGCGTTGGAGCTGCAAAACCGCAACCTACTAGAGATCATCAAAAACATGCAGACACCAAGGGCACCGCCAACCGATGGAAAAGCGTCATATGTGACTTTGCCAAAATTCAATCCTGATAGTGCTGGAGCGGATGCTTCCTCTTGGTGTTCAACAGTTGACCTAATTTTTGCGGATAACGTGCTCGATGGTAGCAACCTGGTGATCGCCCTAAGCAAGGCACTAGAAGGCTGCGCATCACAATGGCTTTTTCAAATTTGCCTTCTAATAGGAATGTTAAAATTTAAGCGTGTTAGTAAATGCTGGCTATCTACATCCCCGTTAATAAGGTTATGCAGAAAAACTACACTGAGCATTGTCCTACGATTTGTTAAGCTAGTGAAGTTTATAAGTAAAAGTCTACTACTGTAGGATAGAAGCTGAAGATTTGCATCCCAGTATAGGGTACCTCTAAGTGCAAATATTAAAAAGTTCTTTTGTACGGATTCTATGCGGTCCTTGTGTACTCCATATTGGGGACTCCAGACACATGAACCGTACTCTAGTATAGGACGGACCAAAGAAATAAATAATGTTTTGGTTATATGGGGGTCATTTGAATGAACTGATTAGATTTATATACCTAGAATAAATAAGTAATAAATTAAAATCGTTTTTGTATAAAGTTGTAAATTGTTGTAGTAAATAATTTTTCGCCTTCATTCACGCCTGTCTCTCCTTCATTGCCAAACATACCAAAGGAACTTCGTTTCTTACGCGTGTCCCTAGACACACACTGATTTTTAGTTTTATTAAACTATTTATTAGTTTTAGCTAAGAAGTTAGTAAGGAAGTTTCAAAAAATTAATTTTAAATTGTAGTTTGAACATAAGACCCTAAAAGGGTCGTGCTGCGCATAAGTCTAACTACAATGGCTAAGAAATAGGATTAATGCTTCTAGTGTAATCAGCTGATCAAAACTCAACTTTTGGGCGATGTGACCATCCGTCCGACAGAGTGACCATCACCAGAAATACCAGAACGAGACTTGTAACTGATCCAGAGAGTAAGGGTCTTAAGCTAGAAGCGAATGAAGAAGGTGGCAATAAGTTAAGACCAATTCTACAATAATGTAAACCTATGTATATCTACCATAACCTTAAGCAAGAATAAACCTACAAGTGGTGGGACTTACTTTACAGTTCAGTGGTGGGATACTCTTGTGTTGGTTATGCGAAAATCGGAGAGATAGTCGGAATATTTGGAAAGAAGAGCAGAATCGTCGGCATGGAACGTAGGTAATGGGAAGCAGTCCCAAAGATTACTCGTTATTTGTGCGTGGCAGACGTATTCAAATTTAAGAAAAACCATACAGTAGCCATACAAAGGACGACAAATTTTTATTACTTGCAATTTATAAAAGGATCACGGGACCAGCCAAGTTGTGGTTCGATTCATCACCAGTAGTACATATAACATGGAGCGACTTCGCGCAATCTATGAGGGTCGAGTTTGGAACAAGCCCGGATGAAGCGGAAGTCCACTTCAACATGACCAAGACGAGCTAAAGAGACAGTTAAGGAGTACTTTTCAGGTTTACAGATTTACAGGATTACAGGTTTGCAGCACCGAGAGTTACAAAACAGCATTGCAGCTATAAAATTCTTAACAACAATACAACTTAGAGAGGCAGCCGAATCTAATTTTGTAAACAGATTCAGTGCCATAACAAACAAAAAGTAGTTCGTACCGAAAATCACCAATATAGAGACAAAGCAAGATGGTGACACCAAGCCAGCCAAATCGAAGGATGCTAAGACGTGTTTAAAGTGTGGCGAGTTAGGACACTTCACCAATTCCTGCCCGAGTGAGGAGCAGAAGCCCCGCTGTAACAAATGCAATACTTTTCACGCAATCACAGAAAATTGACAAGCTGCAAGGGTGATGCTTTTAGAAGCATCAAAGCAAGACAAGTTTCTCACCAGAATCATACAATCAAATTCGAAAAACTATAACGCCTTTATTGATACTGGTAGCCAGGCTAGTATTGTGCGACAGTCAGTTGCCAAAGAATTAAATACAGATCGGCATAACTGCTGTATAAAGATTAGCGGCATATGCGGAGGAACATGTATTCTTACCGAAAAAGTGGTTATACTAATGGACGTCGAAGGAAAAACTATTGTAGCGAATCTATACGTAGGTGACGACAACCTTTTGCAAGAAGACCTTTTGTTGGGACAGGATGTCATTTTAGGCGCCCAGTTGTTCCTTAAGTTTGAGCCAGGCGTCGCCGAAGTCAAGCGAGCTGTACTGCAACCAGAAACCATCACAAGCGAAAGTGGTACACGTAAGCTTCTCGCTAATATGAATAAAGAAACCAAATGCATTTGTTGTTAAACAAGTTCGAGGATGTTTTCTCTACAGGACTGCAAGGATTAGGAAAAACAAACATCGTCCAAGCCAATATAGCTGTTGAGAGCAACCAGGTAGTTTCTCAACCACCTCACCGAATTCCCGAGCCAAAGAAGGAAGTAGTCGCCAAGATATTAGACAAGTTGTTGCAGCAGGATATTATCCAGCCATCTACGTCAGAGTACCTCACTGCCCACTGTTAAAGAATGCCCCAGCCATTTTCAATCCTCTCATGGCAGAACTGCAGATGCGCGGGCAGAAAGGATACATGATACACTACATGGATGACATCCTAATTGGTAGCAATTCATTCGAGAAATTGTATGAAGAGCTTGAAAGACTCCTTACTGTATTGCGAGATTGCGGACTAACTCTAAATCTGGATAAATGTAAATTGTACGAGCAGTCTATTACGTTTTTAGGACATAAAATACACGCTGAAGGAATCAGCCCGGGAGACGTAAAGATGAAAGCCATTTCCATGTTCTCAACAACAACTAATGTTACCGAAGTACGCCAATTTTGGGGACTCACTGGTTATTTCCGAAAATTTGTCGCCGGATATGCTATAATATCAGAGCCCTTACGTATTCTATTGCAAAAAGCACAACCATTCCAAAGGGAGCAGCGTCAAAAGGATGAAACCATTATGTTCGGCAAATTTAAGTTTTGAGTCTAATGGGACACCGAGATCATTAACCTGAGCTAATTTTTCTAAGGCAATCCCATTGAGAGAGTACGTAGCCTGGAGAGGGAAAGAACGATAAAAAGACATAAGCTTCCATTTTGATCCATTAAGTATTAAATCATTTGCAAAACAACATTCTTGAAAACTTTCAAGGTAAGACTGAAGATTGCATTAGGCAGAGATGGATTTGTATTGACAACACAGTCTTACATCATCTGCATACATAAGAACTTAAGAGTTCGGTAAAGCAAGAGGCATGTCATTAATAAAAAGAGTAAATAGTAACGGGCCAAGATGTCTTCCTTGAGGGACACCAGATGTAGCACGGACTAGGCGGAAATGTACATTTTTTTAATAAGACTCTTTGTGTTTTTGCATCTAACTAGCTAGAGAACCACGTGAGGAGGTCTGTAGGAAATCGCAGAAGATTCAGTATTCTTAACAGGAGTGAATGATTGACTAAATCGGACTCGGAAAAATTTAGGTTTCCAAAGAAAAGTTTAAAAGTCTATGTAGAAGTTTACACAGAGACCTGGCACAGTATTTTAGCACACAGCCTGGTACTCCATCGGGGCCTGGGGAATAATCGGGTTCGACCCTAAGAAGATTAGATAAATAGTTATTCTCGAAGAAATACGGACAGAAAAGAAGATTTGCTGATTCAATGTTGTATGCATAAGGCTGATCTGTCGTTTTAGGCGGAGAATAAGTTTTTTGAAACAATTTTTGAATAGATCGGCAATGGCCTGGTCAAAGGTCGCAGATGAATTTTCAAAAGTAAGCAGTGGTGGAAAAGATACATGTTTACGCTAAGTGTTTACAAAGGTATAAAAATGCTTTGAATCCTGAGTAAATTTAATCCGGCAGCGGCGAATATAATTCCTGAAACATTCAGCGTTATGCATGGTAAAATTTGACCGTGCTAGTAAATATCTTGAAAAATCTATTCTACTGCAGGTTTTTAGTATATTTTATATTCGTGATGCACCTTATAAACCAAGGAGGATTTGTTGAAGCGGACGGATATTTCCATGGCACACATGAGTCAAAAAATGTATTTAAAGTATGGTTAAATTTTTCAATGGTGCCTTTTACCTCTGCGCATGCCAGAATATCGGACCAATCAAATGTATCGAAAGGCTTTTAAGTTTATGAAAATCAGATTTACAGAGTTTACAGAGTTAAGTTTCACTAACTTGTTTGCTACGCATGGAAACTTCTGCTCGAGACCAGAAGTGTTTTTGATTGAAAGGCCAAGGTGATATGGATCCTCTAGGGTTGAAAGAGGCAAATCTCTGGAAAAATTGATATCATCAGGCTTATATACAAACAAGAAAGGAAAGCTAACTTCGGGCGGAGCCGAAGTTTATATACCCTTGCAGTTAAAACCGGAAATATATCGCAAACATCGGATATAGTTCGCCGATCCTTATAAATATATCATAATAAAACCAATTAACTAAAATAAAAAATCTAAAAAAAGTCACAAACTTCTATCTTCAAAAATAAAAAAGTTGATATTTCTACCAAGTACCATTTCCAATCGTTCAGTTAGGATATAGGATATAGTCGGCCGATCCTAATGAAATTTGGTAGGTTGTATCAACTGTCCAAAAATATAATCTGTATTAAGTTTCAGCTTTCTATCTTCAAAAACACGAAAGTTGGGTCATTTCCGATCGTTCAGTTATATGGCAGCTAAAAAATATAGTTGGCCGATCCTTATGAAATTTGGTATGTCGTAATGGTTTGCCAAAAATAGCAAATTTGAATCAAATTTGAACTCTCTAACTTTAAAAACACCAAAGGTTTACCATTTCCGATCAATCAGTTATATGGCAGCTATAAGATATAGTCGGCCGATCCGGGCCGTTCCGACTTATATACTGCGTGCAAAGGAAAGAAGGGTGTGTGCAAAGTTCCAAGACGATAGCCTTAAAACTGAGAGACTAGTTCGCGTAGAAACGGACAGACAGACGGACAGACGGACATGCTCATATCAACTCAGGAGGTGATCCTGATCAAGAATATGTATATGTCGTAGAATGGCTAGTTTGCCCATTGTACTTGTTCGCCGTACAGCTTTGGCGTGGCGACACATTGTCGCTAGTAGTTTAAATACGCACAGTAGCTGAGAAAAAGGGACACACTCTGCTGCTGAGCATGGTCTGATCGTAGAGCACGGACTGAATTGAGAGAAACAGAGAGAGCAATAGAATTTAAAAGGATGATGAAATTAGACAAAACTCTGTGTTACGCAGTTCAGTTGGGAAGCGTCTCTAGTAACGAACAGAACTTGCTGTGCAATTGTGCTTGATAATGGAAACTATGGACGGATCTCCGACAGATACTTTATAGGGTCGGAAATGTCTCCTTCACTGCGTTGCACACTTTTGGACAAAATTATAATACCCTCTGCAAGGGTATAAACATAAGTCTAAAAGCCGACCTAACGAATTTTTAAAATGTCCAATTTGACCTAGGGATATGTCAAACATATCCGCGGCCACGTCATGATGTTTTGTCCAAACAATGGAGTAAGGACCCTCGCCATTACTGGTTTCAGCAGCTAGAGCGCGGACGCACGCTTTTGCTTCTCCTTCCGCTCAAAGGAAGGACCTTTCTCCATGTCTGCGACAGTTTTCCTCTTTCGGTGTTTTTGCTCTGACTTAAATTCTAATTGGATTTCATCTTTGCCAGCGATCTCATTTAATTGGCCAGCTGAAAAAAGTTGCTTTGCAAACGCTTAACATGAACATCAAATCATAATTAAAGGCCAACAAAAGCAGCGGCAGCGGAGGAGGCATCGGTGGCACCACCGAGTGAAAAACTTTTCGTCACGTGGGAGCGCCAGAGGCGGGAGGGGAATAATGCGAGTACATATAAAACTTTGGTTGGTGTTCGGGGGTTATTTTTTTAATGGAATGTCTGCCATGTATACATTAAATGTTTCGTGTTACGAATGTGGGAATATCTGGAGTTGACGGAGAACTGGGGGGGAGAGGGATCTAATACCCTGCCTCCGTTGTCATCTCCGGGCAACTTTAAGTGGAACGACTTTGAAAGCAAAGTTTCCATTCTATTTCCACTCGCCTTTCCCCTCGCTCTTCAGCTTGCTCGTTTGTTATACCCTTGCAGAGGGTATTATAATTTTGGTCAAAAGTGTGCAACGCAGTGAAGGAGACATCTCCGACCCTATAAAGTATATATATTCTTGATCAGGATCACCTCCTGAGTTGATATGAGCATGTCCGTCTGTCCGTCTGTCTGTCTGTCCGTCTGTCTGTTTCTACGCAAACTAGTCTCTCAGTTTTAAGGCTATCGTCTTGAAACTTTGCACACACCCTTCTTTCTTTTGGACGCAGTATATAAGTCGGAACGGCCCGGATCGGCCGACTATATCCTATAGCTGCCATATAACTGAACGATCGGAAATGACCCAACTTTGACCCAACTTGTGTTTTTGAAGATAGAAAGCTGGAACTTGGTACAGATTATATATTTGGTCAGTTGATCCGACCTACCAAATTTCATTAGTCTCGGGCTATAGCTGCCTATAGCTGCCTATAGCTGCCATATAACTGAACGATCGGAAATGGTATTTGGTAGAAATATCAACTTTCGTATTTTTGAAGATAAAAGTTTGGGACTTTTTTTAGATTTTGTATTGTAAAAAATTGGATTATATATTCCTATTCCCATAAGGATCGGCCAACTATATCCGATGTTTGCGATATGTATCCGGTTTTAACTGCAAGGGTATATAAACTTCGGCTCCGCCCGAAGTTAGCTTTCCTTTCTTGTTTATTTATTATTCGTAGTATTGGAAAAAGTCTGGCTCGTTCATTTGGCTTAATAAAATTAAATTTAAATTTCTACGTTGCCCTTTTTGCGGGTGCATTCTTTTCAACTTTTCAGTGCACAGTGGAGAGTCGTCAAATTTGAGGTCCTCCTTCGGCCTTACTACCAGTTCTCAGCCGCCCACCTTTGCTGACCCGGCCTAGTCGGAGGACCTGGGAGCTCCCAAATTTGAAAGTGGAAGTGAAACTATCCGCTTCATTTCGCCTGACCGTGGGGGTGGAAGCGGTTTTCTTAATTTTCTGCCCCCGATTCAAAGCTCGCAACGTTTCGAGACTCTTTTCCCGCCGCCTGGTGCGCCCTGTCCGGCCGGCGTCCTTGTTTTTCTTGCTTTTCCTGCTGTTGCGAACCATCTGGGGCCCTCTGGTGCCAGAGAAAAGTTGCTCCTTATAATTATGCTGCGAACAAGCGGGAAACTTGGCCGGAAGAGCGAGAAAATAATGATAAACAGTACAGAGGGGCCGCGCTAGTGTGGCGCCTCTAACTTGCCATTACCATTGCCGAGCTCCGTTCAGGAGCTGCCAGGGCTGCGGCATACATATTTTCATATTAATTTAGCAATTATGGAGACGTAACTGGGACTGGGCCGAGGCTGTTGCGGCGGCAGTTCGCAACATTTTTGCGAATGTAGCATAACTTGGGGCACCCACACCTCAAACCCCCATACACCCGTCGAGTTTTTTGACGAATTTTTGGCGATTTTTTGATTTTTTTTATCGAAGGTTACAGCTACATTTTTGTGAATTATTGCGTGCCGAGTAGCTGATTTTTGTGATGCAAAATACAACCCACACGTTTTTCATGCGTTTTTTAAGTTGGCTTAACCGACGGACACCGACGGACAATTCAAGTCGAAGGGAATCTGGAGTGAAAGAGGGGAGTGTGATATTAGCACATTCAAATAAAATGTAGATAAAGCTTACCTGCAAATATTTGTTGTGTTTATTTATTGATCCAGAAATGTTCTCGGAAACGATTATTTCAGAGACATCCTGAACAACACGTATTGGAGGAGGAGGAGGAGGAAATAATCTACCAGGTAGAATTTGAAGTAGTCCAGTAGTAGTTCTAAATTCTCCACAACATTCTTCAGAACGACATTTCACAATCTGCAGAAAATATTGACTCTTTCGAACATGTACTGATCTATGTCATCCAGTTCTGCCTCTTCTTCTTTAGGTAGACAATATTTGGCAGTTACAGGAAAGTCATCGAGAACCCTGCTGCCCCAAACATTGGCCAATGTTCCCCCAGAGAATACAAAATTTCTGCCTTCTGCCTTGGTTATTCAAATGGCTTCCAAACATGTCGTGCGACAAAATCAAGCCAGACAATTCCCGGCTTAGTGGGGCCATTCTCCTTTCGACTTGTATAAAGCACTTATTCCTGAAATAAAAATGCATTTTACAACGTAATTTTGCTATTACTTGATACAAATTTTACCTGGAGCATTTGTGACAACAAAAGTTGCATCTAAATTGTATGCCTTAAAGTATTGTAATGCATGGGAAATAACCTTCCCATACCTGGGATTTTCATCAGGGCCACCATCGGAAGTTATAATCACCACAGGCTTGACTAGTCCTTCTTCGGTCCTTGCTATTGATTTAAAAGACTCTAGCTTCACAATACTGTCGAAATCTCTAGCATGAGTTCCAGCAGTAGATGAAGAATGCTTTCCACTTCTTATACCTTTAAATGTGGGGCCAGAACAACCAAAAGCTTTCGGGTCTCCGAAATACAACTAATTTAAATTCGAATGCAAAAACATTATTTTGTTAATATTTTCTGAAGTAGTGGCTATTTAACCCTGGCTATTTATATATCATCATGTGACAAGTCTGTCAACAAATGACTCATCCCGCAGATTACCAGCGGTAACTGCACCTGACTTTTTGCGTAAAGCAATTGAAATAGAATTTTGAATGCGCTGCATTTCGTAAAATTTATACATGTATAAAACTTTAGGAACTACAGCGCAACGACGGTCGTGAAAACGGATTTGGGATCTGGCTTTTTTCGCATAGGTTGTATTTCCTTTAAATATTTCTCCGCAAGAAATAGTTGGAAAGGAAAGTTCCTCTGCGTCTTCGTGAAGCGTTAAGCTTGTTGGGCGACGGCCTTCACCCGGTGCCAATGCAATTCGCTGAATAGCAGTATCATTATTTTCCAATAATGTTTCATGGACTCCTGGATTTAAATTTTCTTCGAGCTCTGCAGCATTTTGGGATAGGTGTTGCTGCTGAAGAAGTTGCTCTTCTGCTTCGCGATCAGATTCGTCCGCAATAAAAGGAATTTCATTAATTCCTTGAAGTTCTGCTAGCCATGATTCGTTCAGTGAAATGTTGTGCTTTCTGTAGAGCTCGGTATTCACTAAGTACCGTACAGCTTCAAGGACCCGAGCGGGTCGAATAGTTTCAGTCATGAAATTGTGTGCGTACTCTAGTCTCCTTTTTAAATGGACTTGGATGACATGGGTAGAGTCAAAAGAGCGCGGAAGCGCAGTCACAATATCGGGAACTGAAATTGGAACATTCACCACTGCCCCTCTGATCCCGCATTGTCTTTCATACCCGAGGGAAACAATCCTCATAAAAGGAATTCTCGGTGAAATAAGGCTTTCTTCGAGGCAGGTGAGTCCATTTAAGCACTCAGGAATTTCTGGTAAGTCGAACCCATTAGAAAGGCAGAGTGATGGGATTTTGCCAAGAGAGATGGAACGACGACAAGTGTGGCAAAAGTTATATTTACCGGACGGACTGGGAAATTTCCTTGACAAATAAAAGGCGTTGCCAACGTTAAGGAGAGGAAATTTAGAGGAGATAGCCAGGATGTATAATCCACTTACCTGCGTACGGAACCAGGTTCCTCCACAGCAAATACAAATTTCCGTTGGTCCTTCCTTTATGTTCCTGTGATAAAGATCCCTCGCTGATACTCGAATCCTATTTCGCTGTTGTTCTCGTTCCTATTCCAGTTCTTCCTCCGAGCTCTTGCGTCCATGTTTCGTTGAGACTGCCTTTGGGAGGCATCTAGTCGATTTTAGGGGTCCATCCTGAAGTTTATTAATCGATCCTCTGCCATTTGTCGAATTTGTTCTTCCCGAATCCTCCTCTGTTGTCGTGTTTCCCGGCGTTGTGATGTGTTTATCCGTTGCTCCTGGGTTCTTGCGATGGGGTTTCTCCTGGTTTCTCTCCTGTAATCGGCGTCCCTTTCCCGTTCTTGCTGCATGTTTTCCGCATCCCTTCGTCGCTGTCGGTGCTCTCCAGTGTTCCTTTCCTGTTCCCTTGCACGTTCTTCTGGGTCCTCGCGATGAGTTGCTCGCGCTTCGGCGTCCCGAATCCGCTCTTGAATTCGAAATTTGGGATTGGTCCTCTGAGAGGCATGGTCAGCAGTACTTTGCACCTGCTCTTGTCGCCGCTCCTCGGAGTCCTCTCGACGAATAGCACGCGCTGCGGCGTCCCGAGCCCGTTCCGGATTTCGGTACTCCGGAAGAGTCCTCCGTGTCGCATGATCAGCAGTATTTTGCACCTGCTCTTGTCGCCGCTCCTCGGAGTCCTCTCGACGAATAGCACGCGCTGCGGCGTCTCGAACCCGTTCCGGATTTCGGTACTCCGGAATAGTCCTCCGTGTCGCATGATCAGCAGTGTTTTGCACCTGCTCTTGTCGCCGCTCCTCGGAGTCCTCTCGACGAATAGCACGCGCTGCGGCGTCTCGAACCCGTTCCGGATTTCGGTACTCCGGAATAGTCCTCCGTGTCGCATGATCAGCAGTATTTTGCACCTGCTCTTGTCGCCGCTCCTCGGAGTCCTCTCGACGAATAGCACGCGCTGCGGCGTCTCGAACCCGTTCCGGATTTCGGTACTCCGGAATAGTCCTCGTTGTCGCATGATCAGCAGTGTTTTGCACCTGCTCTTGTCGCCGCTCCTCGGAGTCCTCTCGACGAATAGTACGCGCTGCGGCGTCTCGAACCCGTTCCGGATTTCGATACTCCGGAATAGTCCTCCGTGTCGCATGATCAGCAGTGTTTTGCACCTGCTCTTGTCGCCGCTCCTCAGAGTCCTCTCGACGAATAGCACGCGCTGCGGCGTCCCGAACCCGTTCCGGATTTCGGTACCTCCGGAATAGGTTCGCACGTGCTTCCATATCCCGAATCCTCTCTGGAACACGCAATTGATGATCCAGCCGCCGATCAGCATGTGCTACAGTATCACGAAGGCGCTCTAGAGTACGAATCCTTTCGCTGCGTCTCCTCTGAGCCCGTGCTGCGGAATCCTGCGCACGACTTTCCTCCCGTAGGTCTGGGTTGCGTGCGCGTACATTGGCGATGTGTTGCGAGTTCCTGTTTCTTATTTGCACCGCATTTTGTTGGTAGCGGGCTCTGCTGCGGTTTAAAGCAGCTTGGCGGCGTTGCTCCTGGGATGTGCGTGAAACACGTGGCATTTTTTGGGTGCTGTTTAAAAAATTCAAATTAAATTGTAAAAAAGTAAACAATAAGAACAATAAGAAATTTACGAAGGATTAAATTCCTCCTTCATAAATCTTAAATTAAAGGATGCTTTTAGGGGAATAGACTTACCAAAATATATGTATCAAAAATTATTTCATATATTTTTAAACACACACTTTTTTGTCACTGGTAAAAAATAAAACTTGCACTCTTTAACTTTAACACTGGCAAAAAAATACTTTTAAAGCACTTTAAAAGCACTAAAAGCAGTGTATAAAGCACTTATTCCTGAAATAAAAATGCATTTTACAATATAATTTTGCTATTACTTGATACAAATTTTACCTGGAGCATTTGTGATAACAAAAGTTGCATCTAAATTGTATGCCTTAAAGTATTGTAATGCATGGGAAATAACCTTCCCATACCTGGGATTTTCATCAGGGCCACCATCGGAAGTTATAATCACCACAGGCTTGACTAGTCCTTCTTCGGTCCTTGCTATTAATTTAAAAGACTCTAGCTTCACAATACTGTCGAAATCTCTAGCATGAGTTCTAGCAGTAGATGAAGAATGCTTTCCACTTCTTATACCTTTAAATGTGGGGCCAGAAGAACCAAAAGCTTTCGGGTCTCCGAAATACAACTAATTTAAATTCGAATGCAAAAACATTATTTTGTTAATATTTTCTGAAGTAGTGGCTATTTAACAACGCTTTTCTGTAATTACATTTTTTGCGTTTCTCAAACCGCGTTGCTCGCTGGAATGAAAAATATTTTGTAGCTTGTTGTGTGCAATAGCACACAATGCTATTATGTAGCAATAAGGCATTTAAATTCAACTTTGTCTCAACTTGGGGGACATCGAAATAACAACCTTTTTCCCCCCAACGAACAAACAAGTCTCACAAACTGAAAGAGAGACCATAATTAGGATTGCAAAATTATTATGAGTCAATTTCTCATAACAATAATTATTCTATTATATATATTATTCAGGATCACCTCCTGAGTTCATATGAGCATGTCCGTCTATCTGTTTTATGCGAACTAGTCTCTTAGCTATCGACTTGAAACTTTGCACACACCTTTGCACTCAGTGTATAAGTCGGAACGGATCGATCAACTATATCCTATTGATGCCATATAACAGATTAATGTTTTGGTGTTTTTAGAGTTAGAGAGTTAATACGTCATACCAAATTTCATCAGAATCGGTCGACTTTATCCTATAGCTTCCATATAACTGAACGATCGAAAATGGTATTTGGTAAAAATACCATCTTTGGTATGAAATTTTCTTCGTTATTTCGACGTTATTTTCGATATATCCAAAAGTTTTTTCCTGGAAGGGTAAATAACTTCGGATCCGCCCGAAGTTAGCTTTTCTTTCTGGTTTTAGTTTAAACTTTAAAGCCAACATAAAAAAACATATTATTAAAATAAGTTTATATTTTCTAATTTAGAAAAGAAAATATAAATTCATAAAAATTATACATAGAGTACATATATTATAAGGAATTACATATATCTTTATTTACATTGCCCTATGGTCCAAAAGCCCAAATGTTTGGCATTTTATTGGTATCTTTAATACTGAAATGATATAAACAAATATTCTTTGTTTCGTTTCTTTCGGAATACCTCTAATTTTCTAGGCGCTTTTAAAATCAGCTGTTCAGTGACGTTTTGTTTAAGCCTAAATCGCGGGAAAATGTTTACAACTTGCAGCTAGTGAGTTATTTAAAGCAAACATTTAAACCTACAAGTGTCTTTATAGAAAATAAAAATCAACGTAGGTTAATTATAAACGTTTTTCTATACTAATATAGGTTTTTGTTGTTTTGTCCAACGTGTTGCAAATGGGTTGTTCTAGGCTATTCTAAGTACATGTGTTCTGTTAGAGTTTTCTTTTAAGTGCCTTAAAGGTAAAAATGTAATGTTTTTAACAAATTACTATTAAACAAATTTTTATTTATGGTTTTTGCCCGTTTTTGTCCCTTGTTGCATGTGTGCATGTTGCCAAAACAATGCCAAAAACAATGCATGTTGCAGGTGTTTACGAGTTCTCTAATGCAGTTGGGGTTTGGGAGGAGAGCAACCGGAAAGACGATGCTGTAAGAGGTTTAAATTTAATTTTAGAACTAATTGAACCATATTTACTAAACGGCTTAGGTTTTTTTGAATGAAAAACTTAAGTTTGTTTAAAAAGTAAATAAAATGGGAATATGGCCCACTCTTGAAATATGGCCCCCAAAATTCGAAATTCGACAAAAATAGTTTGAACATATGAGCGTTGAGCAAAATTTGAGCCCAGTATCTCTAAAATTGGAGTTTATGCCAAAAAACGGCGTTTTGGCCCATAGTGCATTGGTGCGCATACATACAACATACAGTGTACGCACTGTACAAGTAAAGCTTATTTGTATTTTAAATTTCTCTCTCCGTAAGCTTTTGCAACCGACAGGGATAGTAATGTCGAATTTCTCGTTCGCACTCGACTTCGGACTTCAAAGCATTTCTTGTTAAGCAAGAGGTAAATATAAAATCCCATAAACACATCTCGCTCGCACGCAACTGAGCAATACACAAACTTGATCAGCCTGATATTCAAGCGAGTGTGTTTAAACTTTAAAACAAACTGAATGTATCTGTATCTGTAAGTGTACATCTTAATGAACCTAAAACACTTCTTAATATAAAAATTATTGGAAAAATAATCACTCACAATAGATTACTCAATACAGACGGATCGCACTGTAAGTTTTATTATTTGAAAAATATCATAAAACAAAAGAAAACATCGATATTTAGACAAAGCCGATATCACGATATATGTATGTAAGTAAGCTTATACATCAGCATCCTAAAAAAAAAATTGATAAATTTATATTTTGAGTATAAGTACAGGTTGACAAAAATTTAATATATATGTATGTATGTGTACATCCATGTATATTTTTGATGAGTTTTTTCCATGAATGTTTTTGTGTTATGTAAGTATAAATGATAAGAACAAATTCTTAAACAAAAAAAAAACCTGTCATATAGGTACAAAATTTTAAAATAGTAAAAAATAATAGTTCAAAATAAAATATAAAAGACCACACACTTCAGTGGCGGATTTAAAGAAAAAGGCCCAGTGGCAAAATTTTTTCAGGGCCCCCCTCATAGAAAATTATGTTTCGTCATGGAAAGTGAAAGCTATATATTTTAAGAATTCAACGAATATAAAAATGTTTTCATTTATTCATCGGGCATTATAAAAGTTGTATTCTTTTTTACATCGAGAAAATTTACATATTTTTGAATCCTCTTCTCGCTTTCTTCTCCGCGAAAACTTCGATGGTTGCATCCAGATCAATTTGATTGGCGACTTTCTGTTCAATGAAAAGTATGCTGAAATCGTCCAATGCTTCTGCACTCATTGTAGAACGTTGCCGATCTTTGACTCTATTCAAAGAACTCATTGTTCGTTCGGCACTGGCAGTGCTGACGGGAAGGGTCAAGAATAAACGCAATAAACTGCAGCACTCCGGGAAACTGCTGATCCAATTTTTTTCAACGATGAAGTTCAAATATTGCAATGGACTATGCTTGGTAAAATCTTGTTCTTGTGAGAAATATATATCCGCTGATATATATATATCAAGGCAGTTGTAAAAAAAATTGGATATTTCTCGTTTTTGCCACGGCAATAAATGTGTAAAGTGATAAATGCAATCATGGGGATTGGTTCTTGCCGTCGAGGTGCTTTTCCTGTCGGAAAACCTTACAAAACGTTTAATATCGACGCCGTTATATGGGAAAAAATTACCCCCGACATTACCCGGACATAACCGGTTAAATTAAGAGGTAAGGAATGATCGCAATCGGTTTTGTGGGGCCTACGTCGTTAGCTCAGGCTTTCCCCTTTCGATCCACCCCAAAATTTGGCCGAAAATACCAAAAATTGCCGAAAATACGCTTGGGGTGGCCCCTATTCTAGGATCGCACCCAAAAGTTATTTGATTTTATATTCAATTTACGATAGTTATCAAGCATTGCAATTATTCTGATAACAGGGGGCTCCTGAATGAAAATTGAACTTGTGCTGTCCACAAGGGACTCACCGAAACATTTTTTCAACAAAAAAATAAAAAAAAGAAATCGACGGTGTAACTTTCACCAAGAGGGGCCCTGAAAGCCTTTCGTCGGGGGGCCCAGTGGGCAAGCGCGCCTTTGCCTACCTGTTAAATCCGCCACTGCCACACTTTCAAAAAAATAACAGCAACCATTCGTCCAAGTGCACTTTAAGTACACACCTTTCAGGGTAAAAAAATGGTAATTTTGTTTGGATGTTTGTAAAGTTTTTTTTTTCAAATCTCCGACCCTATTAAATTTTTATAAATTATTTAATCTCGTTTTTAGATGTGGTATTAAGTCTATAAATATTATAGTTATTATTATAAATTAGTTAATAGTTAAATAGAAAAGAATTATAGAGCATGTCCGTTTTTCTGTGTGTTTCTATGCATTTTATTCCATTTCAAATGCTACTGAGTTGAAATGATGTTCAGACCATAGAATGAACCAATCTTTCGATTCGTCAACAGATCATATTTATTAATATGCAGCATAAATAACATTTCTAGAAAAATATATTATTTATATGTACTGATTTTTTAGTCGACAGGGCCGATTATGTTCTATAAAAAAGGTCCGTTTAGATGAAATTTTGATATTTAGTCTATTTTTGGTGTCTCATGTAAGCCGTGTAAAGAGTCGCAATATATTTTTTGAACGAAAAAATCCCTTGACTTGTTATTGAACGACAGACGACAATGCTCTTTGCTATTATAATACGCACGAAATTTCTTAGCAAGTTTTCTTTCACCTGCTGATCCAGAGCTGGCCAAGAAGAGAACACGCTGTTGATATGACTGTTTAATATACCCATCCAGTTAAAACCAGATATATTTCGCAAAAATTGGATATAGTTGAAGATCCTTATG
This sequence comes from Drosophila bipectinata, assembly GCF_030179905.1. NCBI lineage: Eukaryota > Metazoa > Arthropoda > Insecta > Diptera > Drosophilidae > Drosophila > Drosophila bipectinata. Next base: position 1,193,514 of record NC_091739.1, on the reverse strand, counting down.
AGAATATCATAATAAAACCAATTTATTACAATACAAAATCTAAAATAAAGTTACAAGCTTCAAAAATACCAATGTTGGTATTTTTACAAAATACTAAATACCATTTCCGATCGTTGAGCTATATGTCAGCTATAAGCTATATCAGCTATAGTCGACCGATCGTTATGAAATTTGGTAAGTCGTATTATTTTGAAAAAATTTAGCATTCATGCTCTCCAACTGAAAAAACATTAAAGTTATAGCTTTTCCGAACAATCAGTTATATTGATCCCGGTCCCGGCCGTGCCAACTTGCATATATACTTCGTGCAAAAGGGTGCAAAAGGAGGATGTGTGAAAAGTTTCAAGTCTATAGCTTTAAAATCGAAAGACTAGATTACGTAGAAACAGACAGAAGGACAGACGGAGATTCTGATATTAACTCCGGAGGTGATCCTGATCAAGGATATATGGTATTTACTTTATAGAGTCGTATATGTCCCTAGAACTGCGTTGCACACTTTTGACCATAATTAGAATACCATCTGCAAGGGTTTAAAAAGTCTACCAGTCTGATGTCTCAGTTCCTATAGACCCTTTGTTTCACATGCGTAGCACCATGTTCCACTTTAACAGCTTCTTGTGATGCGTTTCCCCACAGCAAGGAGGAAGCGTTTTATACTTTATTCCAGGTATCTAGGGGTTGTCAAGCACTCTAACACAGACGCAGACCTCGTTGCCGCGCATTGCGAGACATGGGTGAGGGCTTTAAGGGACAGGGTGTCCTTTCCATGTCCGATAGAGCACGGCAGTCAGCCTCGACGTTCCGCCGTATTTTAGTTTTACCGGTCGGCCACTGCCATCAAAGGGAGGCCTTGCACTATTGCATTGATGCGCCACGAATTTTTTCTCGGCAAAGCTCATACCGTTGCAATCTCGTAGCAATCTGTGACTGTCGGGCCGCGCTCTTGTGTATGAGACAGGCCTGCTTCAGCTGGTTACACAGGCTTCATCTCCTGCTATACACAGCGCTATCTAGCGAGTGGTCATTTGTTATCGATTACTCCGATTAGCGCCATTTGGCGGCCTTGCGCGTCCGGGCTGGCATTTCTCAACACTGCCAGCAGCTGTAATGTCAACCAGCTGAGACCAGATCAGAGCACTTATTTTTATTTTGCAGGTTATTTTTTAATAAATTACTTTAAGTACTCAAGGCTTAAATGTTCATTTGGCGTTTAAAATTTTAAATTTATTTGTTAAAAGCTTAGCCTAAGTCACTTAGTAGTCTGTATTAGTATTTTGTTTTTGGTAAAGTTAAGTCTCAGGCCACCCCTAAATCGCTCATAAATCAGTCTGCATCTAGCTTTTTTTTGGGTTCGGGCGGTTTTTATACCCTTGCAGAGGGTATTATAATTTTGTCCAAAAGTGTGCAACGCAGTGAAGGAGACATCTCCGACCCTATAAAGTATATGTATTCTTGATCAGGATCACCTCCTGAGTTGATATGAGCATGTCCGTCTGTCCGTCTGTCTGTCTGTTTCTATGCGAACTAGTCTCTCAGTTTTAAGGCTATCGTCTTGAAACTTTGCATACACCCTTCTTTCCTTTGCACGCAGTATATTAGTCGGAACGGCCCGGATCGGCCGACTATATCCTATAGCTGCCATATAACTGATTGATCGGAAATGGTATAACTTTGGTGTTTTTAGTGTTAGAGAGTGTCAAATTTGACACAAGAGCTATTTTTGGAAAAACATTACGACATGCTAAATTTTATAAGGATCGGCCGACTATATTCTATAGCTGCCATATAACTGAACGATCGAAAATGACCCAACTTTCGTGTTTTTGAAGATAGAAAGCTGAAACTTAGTACAGATTCTATTTTCTATTTGGTCAGTTGATCCAACCTACCAAATTTCATTAGGATCGGCCGACTATATCCTATAGCTGCCATATAACTGAACGTTCGGAAATGGTATTTGGTAGAAATACCAACTTTGGTATTGTTAAAGATAGAAGTTTGGGACTTGTTTTAAATTTTGTATTATAATAAATTGGGTTATATTATCATATTCTCATAAGGATCGGCCAACTATATCCGACGTTTGCGATATATATACGGTTTTAACTGCAAGGGTATATCAACTTCGGCTCCGCCCGAAGTTAGCTTTCCTTTCTTGTTTATATTCGATTATGTCGCCTTTCGTTTGTACTACATAGCTACGTAGGTGTGAGGCCGTTCGGTAGTCGTCGGTTTGCCGACGTGCCTACCACACCGCCAATGTGGATTTGCATTCTGAGGCTATTAAATTACTCATAAAATTTAAATTGGCTGATGTGCCAACATGATAGCTTCGTAATTGCTAAATCCAAATTGTGAATTTCGGATTTTTTTTTTCACTACAACCATGCCTTTCTTGCCGCCCACATAATAGAACTGCAGTATTTATAAAATTCATATTAATTATATTATACTTTTATATTAGTTATAATTTTCTCTTTATTTTTTTTATCTAAAATTTTTGGAAAATTTTTATATTTTAATATTCTTGCATATGAAAGCATAGCTAAATTTCGAAAACTTAAAAATAAGTACATAAACTTGTATTAATATAAACGTTCTTCTAAATCAAAGTAAAAAATTTGTATACTTTTATTCTCGTCTTCAACACTATATACTTGGAATGCATCTTCTGGCTTTGGAGAAACTAAAAATGCAATAACTTCACTTGACAAAGAGTGTGATTTTGAAAGTATTTTTTTCCTTCTTAGCAGACATAGCAGCTGCTTCAACATGTAGAAGTGTTGAATTTTCCTTTACATGTTCGGAGGCAAATCTTCTTTTATGCCGAAAACTTCCTTCGTCATAAGTTCCTCTTAATTTGAACAATAAAGTTTTTTATTTTGTTTTTAATCACCTTGTTTAATCACAAGCAAGCTTGTGCAACTCACAAGCAAGCAAGAAAGATAGCATTTTCTTACTTGAAACGACTAAAATTTCTGTGTGCTTTATTCAGCAGTCTCTTAATTTGAACAATTAGGGTTTTTTTTTGTTTTTAATAACCTCGTTTAATCACAAATAGTTTTCCGGAAAATCATTTGGAATTACTTAGACGCAAACCCAGTCAAAAGTAGCGTTGAAATTCTAGTGTCACCTCAACGAATAGCAACCTTGCTTGAATGTGATGACATATTTAATCCCCCCGCAAATTCCCGCCAATTATTTAAATGCTATCTGAATATACACATAATAACTCATACTACCACAAAGGTTTTTGGTTGAATTCTGTTGTATCTTGCTAGATATGCTCCACGAAACACAAATATTTTTGGGTTAGAATCAACATAACTACTGTTTAATTATAAACTTATACAAATATTTTCTACTTACCATGCGAAACATTTTCCATTTTAAGGTATTTTAATTGGTCAAACTGTTTAAAAATTCGAAAACGCCAAAATTTAGGAACTTCACTAATCAGCAAGAACAGCTCACTTTCAAGAGCTGGTGCAAGACGAGGGCTCCACAATAAAATACAAATTAAATATTTTCGATGTCTAGGGACTTTTCTTAGCTTGAAATAATTGTAACATTATTGATATATTAACACGAACTTTTTAGGTTTTGGCCAAAATAAAGGCATTTCATTCCAATGTGCATTGCCGAAACTATTCCTGAAAAGGAAAACTTGGCAAGAATTTATGTCTGAAACCGCCGCACTTCCTTATTTCCACAAACTCAGTGCTAGCAACAAAAATGATAGGCTTTCCTTCCTGATCTTAAACTTTTGCCCTTGGACATCAATTTCTTGCTTGCAGTGGACTTTAGACTTCATACGCACTTGGACATAAACAGACACAATTGATTCTGAGAAGGTGTAACGATGGAATGAATGTTATAGACGCCCGACTTTTGGCGCTGAATCCTCCATGGCCTTTGCCCAGAGAGACAATGCCCCAACAGAAAGTTGACATTTTACCCTGTTACACTTCAAATCTCTCTATGCCCCTTTTTAGTTTTAAACTTGTCTCCTAGATAACGCACCTTTATCAACTAACTTTTCTCTACAGATACAAGCTTTACAGGCTCTGCAGCTCACAAACTCAGCCTACTTTTTGCTGTTCGTAACTAAAATTAGTCCATTAAAATCATATTAATGTATTGAGTGCCGACCCCGAATATCGGTGAACCCCAATTTCCCTTATTTGGAAATTGGAAGCATGTCAATATATTGTATGCCTACACGGGCTATAAAAAAATAAAACACACAGATATACAATGTTTAAAATCATTTGCACATTTTTTTGTTTTATTTTGACCAAAATTTAGTTACTTAATTCTTAATATTTTTGTATTTGTATATTTATGTATTTACGCATGTTTATGTATTTTTATAATTCAATGCGAAAACCAAAAAATTTTGGCATAAATTCAATTGGCAGGTGTTAGATGTTGCCTTCAGTGGTCTTTATTGATGAGTGAGAACTTTGTTTGATCACGTCTTGATAAACTGATGTTTTTTTTCTATTGGAGTAGACATTGATATTAATTTTATTTATAATTATAGTTTGGTCCATAATATTTTGTTTAGGGAGTTATTAATACTTTAGATTTTATGCATCTATTTAATAACGTTATGGTTAAACTAAATAGTGTTAATCAAATGAGCTATAGTTGCGTATTTTGCGGAGACATCAGGAAATACATGTTCTATGGTTCCCACGGCTTGGAAACCTCAGGATTTTTATTTTTGGGTCATTGATTAGTTACTTGAGATAGAGGTTTATTAGTTACCTATCTTCTAATTAATCTAAGATTATGTGATAGCGTGACTGTAGTCGGACTGTAAGTCGGATATGAAAATTTTTCGTTTCGGTCAGAAGTATGGCCATTTTAAAATAGAGTTTTCAGTGTTGATTTGGTACACCTCTTGTTAGTCTCGCAAAGAGAAGATTCAAGAAATAAAAGAAACGTTTATAGCAGTGGGTGCAAACTCCCATTTTCCATAGCACCCGTGCCCGGGTCGGAAATTCTGCCGCCCATTGACAGTGTGAGCACTCTCAAATTTTGAAGTTTCTCCATAGAAATATAGATAGCGAAGCGTAGTTTTTCTTTTCTTTAAAAACTGTTGCTAGAAAAGCTTTCTTTAAAATAAAATAACCTGTTTTAGTGCCCATTTCAACTTTAAAATTAACGAAAAATGAAATAAAAAACTAATTTTTTTTTTCGCTCAATAAATGCTCTGCTCTCATTGTTTTTCTCTGCTACGCATACACTCAAATTTTAAACATGTGTTCGTTTTGCCCGACAGACTAAAAATATTTAGAAATTTTTGTTTTGTGTGCTTGGCTCCCTGCCTAAGTCAGCTGATTTTGCGTTTCTTTGATTTTTTAAAAAAGCTAGTTAGCTTAAATAATACCTACATACATATATCCCAAACAGTTAGTGAAAGTGAAAATATTAATATATATCATTAATATATTAATATATCATTGGATGATACGTTTTGACGGTAGCTGTGTGTTTTCAACTGTTTCTCATGTGTATTATCAGCCCTTTACTAACAAAAGTTCATGTGTTGTATGAAATATTCATTTTTTAAAGCAAAAAGACTCACCACAGTTCAAGTTATGTGTGTTTAACAAATTTTTTTTGATTTGTTATTGCTTTTTCGAAAAATTGATACATGGTGTATGTAGGTGTAAATGAGTTTGCAGTGCTGCTCGAGGTTTAAAAGCGCAATAAGAGAAATTTCCTATGCCCCTGGAATAGAGCCCTGCCGACCACTGATGTAAAGTAATGCCGTAATAAGGCTTTCAAAGAAAAACTGTGGACATAACTACTCTTCTTATGCACCCAAAATTATGACATACATTAACAGTTTAAAAAACATTGGTACACGGAAACCAAATTATGGATATAGAATTATGTGTCCTTGGAGAAAATACGCGCAATAAAATATATAATAGCGATCGAAAATCTCATGCACGAAAATGTATTCGCATTAAGTGAGCATTGGATTCTTCCGATGATGATGAGTCGGCCGATGATTAGGAAATTTATTATGAACCAAAAATAGAAACCCAAAATCCCTTCCGACTTATATAGCGTTCCTACTTATATATGCATGCAAAGGAAGGAAGGGTGTGTGCACAGTTTGAAATCGATAGCTTCAGAACTGAGAGCTCGCGTCTAGTCTAGTTCGCGTGAAAACAGACAGAAAACAGACTTCTTGGCCTATTTCGTTGAACACTTTTGACCAAAATTATAATACCCTCTGCAGGGGTTAAAAAAATATGTAGGTATGCCAAAAATAATTAGAGTTTTTTTCATATGACACAAAATTATACTTAATAAATTGAAAATTACTGATGATAATTCAGTAATACAAGAAAATATTGATTAATTTTAACCATATATGAAATTATGTAGGCCGTGTAATTGCTGCGACCAACACTTTTTTTACCATTTTATTTTGGAAATGTATGTTTAAAAAAAAAAACACAATTAAAAGCTAATAGCTCCCATTGTATTAATTTATTTTTGTTGCTTCTTCTTTTTTTTTGCTTGAATTATTTTTAATTTACTACCATACCATATAATCTAGGATTTAAGGAAAAGCTTAGAAAAAATGTATAAAATTCATTATTTTATGGTTGGCAATATTTTAATTAAATATAAGTTTTAAACATAATTTTGTTTTTTATTAATGGCTTTTACTGATGACAACATTGACAACACATTTCTCTGCCCAGAAGTTTAAAAATAACAAGAAAGGAAAGCTAACTTCGAGCGGAGCCGAAGTTGATACACCCTTGCAGTTTAAACCGGGTATATATCGCAAACATCGGATATAGTTGGCCGAATATGATAATATATACCAATTTATTATAATATAAAATCTAAAAAAAGTCCCAAACTTCTATCTTCAAAAATACCAAAGTTGGTATTTCTACCAAAAACCATTTCCGATCGTTCAGTTATATGGCAGCTATAAGATATAGTCAGCCGATCGTTATAAAATTTGGTAGGTCGGATTAACTGACCAAAAATAGAAGCTGTACTAAATTCCAGCTTTCTATCTTCAAAAACACGAAAGTTGGGTCATTTCCGATCGTTCAGTTATATGGCAGCTATAAGATATAGTCGGCCGATCCTTATGAAATTTGGCATGTCGTAATGTGTTGCCAAAAATAGCTTTCGTGTCAAATTTGATTCTCTAACTTTAAAAACGTCAAAGTTATACCATTTCCGATCAATCAGTTATATGGCAGCTATAGGATATAGTCGGCCGATCCGGGCCGTTCCGACTTACATATATACTGCGTGCAAAGGAAAGAAGGGTGTGTGCAAAGTTTCAAGGCGATAGCTTTAAAACTGAGAGACTAGTTCGCGTAGAAACGAACGGACAGACAGACGGACATGCTCATATCAACTCAGGAGGTGATCCTGATCAAGAATATATATACCTTATAGGGTCGGAGATGTCTCCATCACTGCGTTGCACACTTTTGCACAAAATTATAATACCCTCTGCAAGGGTATAAAAACATATACTTGTGCGTACGCAATTTTAGCTTGAAACACACACACCAATATTAGCTTAAATGTCTATGTCTTATCGAAATTTCCTTTTTATTTAAAAATATTACTAAACTTATTACAATGATTGTGAATATTTTTTTGTTTTGCAGAGAACGATGACTGTCTTTAGAACTATTTTCATGGCGCTAGCGATAGTTGCGACTAAGTTTTGTTCATCTACACAAGGAAAACCACAACAAAATTCCAATGCTGAAAAAAATATTCAGGAAATATTTAACACAAATCCTAGTCCCTTGGATAACATTCAAAGTAATCGAAAACAAAGCGGAATAGATTTAATTGTTAACCCGGAACCTACCGATTCCTTGATCCCAGCGACAAACTTTAATTCTATAAGTGGCAAAGCAGTCACGTGTAATTGTGTTCCTTATTATAAGTGCGATCCGTCAACAAATAGTGTTACAGAGGACGGTACTTTTGATGGGTTCGGTGTTATTGATATTCGATTTAACGCCGATGACCCCATTTGTCCATCATCCGTGGACGTTTGCTGCGCTATGAATCGAACACGCTCTGAGACCTTAAATCCGACCCCTTTGGTTCAAAGACCAAACCAACCACAAGGTTGCGGGGTTCGTAACGTAGGATTGGATTTTACTTTAAGTGGAGCCACGCAAAACGAAGCCGGTTTTGGCGAGTTTCCATGGACGGTAGCTCTTTTGCATTTCTCCAATTTTAGCTATTTTTGTGCTGGCTCACTAATTCATCCACAAGTGATTCTAACCGCTGTGCATTGTGTTCAACCTCATAATCCAGGATCGTTTATTATCAGAGCAGGAGAATGGGACTCTCAAACCACAAGGGAGCGCTTACCATATCAGGAACGAACTGTGAAAAATATTATTACGCATCCGCAATACAAGAGTAGAAACATTGCCAATGATTTTGCACTTGTTATTCTCAGCCAGCCTTTTGTATTAGATGACCATATTAATGTGGTGTGCTTACCTCAGCAAGGATCAATTCCCGCAACTTCCATCACTTGTTATTCCACTGGATGGGGAAAGGATGTTTTCGGTTCTCAAGGAAAATATAGCGTTATCATGAAAAGGGTTCCATTGCCTGTAGTTGAGTACAATTCTTGTCAGGAAAGGCTACGAAAGACTCGACTTGGGCCAAAGTTTGCTTTAGACAGGTCATTCATGTGTGCGGGAGGCCAAAGAGGTATTGATACTTGCCAAGGGGATGGTGGAGCTCCTCTCGTGTGCCCCATTGGAATATCCTCTGAAACTCGATACATGCAGAGTGGGATTGTTGCATGGGGAATTGGATGCAATGATGAGGTACCAGCTGCCTATGCTAACGTAGCTATAGTGCGAGATTGGATTGACCAACAAATGTTAGCCAACGGTTTTGATACAACCGGTTATACAGCTTAAAATAAAAAAAAAAAACAAATCAAAACCAAAAATAAACCAATAAAATAAAACGAATGTTGTTTTCTTTATTTTTTTAAGCATTTTAATAAAACCAATAAAGATATACTTTTAAGCCTAGTACTCTGACGACGAAAATCCGCTGTCGCACGAGTGACAGCTGTCAAACTCCATATAAAAAAAACGGTGTAAAAAAAGGAAGAAGACAAAATTTTTGTCTCCTAGATTTTTCCGGTACTCTGACGACGAAAATTTTAGCTATCGAATTAAATGGCGTTGCCGGATCAAAAAAAAATAAACAGCTGATTTTGGGGTGTAAAAAGAATTAATTTGATTTATTTTGATAGCTAAAACATGGAGCGAAAATTTGAAAGAAAAAAATTGTCGGACCGAAAAATGTTCGGCCCGCGAGGATAAAGTCAAGCTAATTAGTGCGGTCAAGGCGAAGCCCCATAATATTGGATTTGACCCAGTAGGGGCATTTTAATTCCATAAAATGACATTGAAATGATTTGTGATTGATTTTGATTTTGACCCAGTTTTCTTTTTCTTAATCAGCTTCTTAGCGGCGAAATACATAAAGAAAACACCAAAATCCAATCGGTTTGAATTCATTTTTGCTTATTTGTTTTTTGTTTACAAACAACAGCTGTTCAGTATTACTCTTTTCCTTAATTTTTTTGGTCACACTAGCTCGGTCGCCAAATAAAGTGCGATTTCGCCAGCGGATTTTGGACAGCGGATTTTGGACAGCGGATTTTCATCGTCAGAGTACTAGGCTTTAAAAGTAATCGGGCAAGGCAATGCTACCTGGTTTTGGTGAGAGGTCCCACCGTTGCCACCTAGTCCCAAAGAGGGAAATTTTGGGTATTGGGGGTTGTTGACCTGGACGGTTGAAGAAGACCAGTAAATCCAGAGAGAAAAGCCAGGCCTAAAAAAATTTAATGGGCTGCCTGGCAAGTCATTTTTTGGTACCGCTTTTTCTGCTGGCTATTTTTTATTGGGATTTTTATTTTGTCAGTTAACTTTTTTTTGGAATTTGCTTAATTTTTTTTGTTGGTCCGTCCAACATGGCCCACCTGGATAAAAAGAAGGGTGAAGGAAATTACCCGTATTATTCTTCAACCCGAGGAAAAATTTGCTCCGCTTTGTCGGCTGTAAGGAGAGATAAAAAGGAATATCCCAGCATTGGAATCATAGTTTTAATATATGAAAATTTATACATATTTTATTGGGTCTTTGTTTATTATTTTTAGTCACACCTGTTGTTTCTTTTTTTTCATTCTGTTTTAACTTTTTATCTTACTTATTTATTTATTATTTACATTTATATCTCATTATTATTAAAAAAAAATTGAGTATTGAGTTTTGTTAGAGGCACTAAAAGCTGGAAGGTAAGTAACGAAGAATTTTACTTTTGTATTTTGCGATAGTCCCTTAATCCTAAGGAGAACTATCTTAGGAAGAGGAATATAGGACTTTTCTTGCGCGTAGCGGCAGTCGCGGGAAATGGCGAGCGTCTCGCTTAGGTGGGGAGGTCAGGCCATGTATACAATGTATATTGGTGTTTAAATTTTAATGTGGTGCAAGTTTTATTGTTGTGTAACAACTAGTGGGTAGCGGTCTAGTCGGAAGGGTCGGGAGCTACAGAGCCAGGAAAATTAAATCAACGCTATAGACTCAACAAGAGAAACGTCTGCTTTCATGGTTCCGCAGATCTGAATAGGTAACCGCTCGAGAGGTCCCCAAATAGAAGATCTCTGGAATATGAAAGTAGAAGGTAGGTAGAAAGTAGAAAGTTATTGTGGGAGCCGGCAATGAGCGGCGATGTCATGCAGGAGAGCGGCGAGAATGGCAAGGAGGGCGCGAGCGGAGTGACAGAGCAGGGGGAGAGTTAGTTGTAATTGACCGAGCTTGCGGAGCAGACGCGACGCGATTATTACTTAAATAAATCAATTGTTCTATTATCTAAAGTGGAAATAACCTGTCCTTTTTGAGGGGGAACTTACGGGTTACTACATTGGCGACGAGGTAAAACTGTTTCCAAAAATATATACAAGAAATAGCAATAATTAATCTCATTTAAACGTACGTACGTATGTATGTATGTAAAACGAAAAACTGCTTATGGCAGTGCCATCCAAAAAAAAAAAAGAGGAACGGAAAGAATAACCATAATGTATAACATAAATGAGATTGGTAATTGTTATACTTGTAAAGCAGCGCAAAACCAAATTATGAAACATAAGTAAAAAGAAAAAAAAAACAATAAAGAGAGGCTGAGTTTTAAACAAGCCAGATAACTTAAGAGAAATTTACTCTGGAAAAAAAGGGCTGAGTGAAAGATTTACATTTTTGCAAGCCGCATGTGTATGCATGTGTAACTATGTATGTACGCAGGTGAAAACGTGCATAGGAAAGGCTGTGCGGAAGAGTTTTGTTTTCCGTAAGCTGTATAATAAATTGACTGCGTGTAAATACAAGTCGAAAGAGGCTGCGTGTAAACAAGCCCAAAAGAACAATTTTTAGTAAAGGCTGTGCGGAAGAGTCTGGTCTTGCGTAAGCTAGATAACTATAAAAAAAAAGAGAGGCTGCGTAAAAACAAGCCCAGAATTTCAAGTGTAAAATTAAATGTTGTTTCGTTGTCTAAAATCTAGCAAACACAAACGCACAAACTTTCCTATCTGAAAAAACTGAAGCAATTGAGAAATCGGTCATTCGAAATGAATGCGAGAAATGGTTTAGAGCAGTGGTCGGCACCACAATACATTGATATGATTTTACCGCATTAGTGTTAGTAACGAATAGCAGAAAGTAGGCTTTGAGCATGACGTTTCACACATTTATACTGTATGTGTGTGGCAGAGCTCGGGCAGAGAAATTTCCTATGCCCCCGAGATAGGGCCGTGCCGACAATTAAACCTAATTTAACCTAATTAGTCAATCAGATTGGGCAAGGACTAACAAGGAACCTACAGCAATCTTCAACATTAGATCGCATTCTCAGAAACGATTTCGAGGATATGCTTCTGAACAATTACTTGAAGTAATTTATGTTTTTGATGCGCCGATATCAGCTGTGCCGAATGTCGAGGTGATTGCAACATTTTTCGTAATTAAAAATGGACGGCAGTCGCTACTGGGCCGAGAGACCGCCATTAAGCTGAACGTTCTTCGGCTAGGTCTAGATGTCAATCGAGTGGAAATGACCACACCATTCCCTAAATGGAAAGGGGTTAAAATAAAACTATGGATTGACCCCCAAGTCATTCAAGTTCAGCAGCCCCAAGTTCAGCAGCCAGTTCGAAGAATCCCGGTGGCACTCGAGGAAAAAGTTGCCGCTAAGCTGGAAGAGAGTTTAAGTCGGGACATCATCGAATCAGTTACAGGTCCGAGCTCGTGGATATCCCCCATTGTCCTGGCTTTTAAGGAAAACGGCGATATTCGGCTGCAAAGGACGCAAAATACTTTTCGCGCTTAGACCTAAAAGAAGCTTATCACCAGCTGGAACTGGACGAAGCCAGCAGGGAAATTACGACGTTCATAACACCAAAAGGACTCTTTCGGTACAAGCGGCTGATGTTCGGAATTCCGGATAAAATTAATGTGGTTAGAATGTTTCGAGAACCACTTAACAAGGAAAAGACTCAGAGTTTCCTAGGTTTGGTGACATACGTGGGAAAATTTATTCCAGACCTGGCAGATTACACGTTTCCGCTGAGAAAATTTCTGAGGAAGGACTCGAAATTCAGCTGGGGCGAAACAGAAAGAGATGCTTTTCGGAACATAAAGGATCGACTGGAAAAAGTACCAAACCTTGCATACTTCAACCCGCTAAATCGAACTCGCCTAATAGCAGATGCCAGTCCTGTAGCACTGGGAGCGGTGCTGTTGCAGTTCTCTGTAAATGCGGACTCCTTAATTATTTCATTCGCTAGTAAAGCTTTGTCGGCCGTTGAGAGACGTTATTCTCAAACGGAGAAAGAAAGTCTGGCTCTAGTCTGGGCTGTTGAGAAAATTTTACTTTTACTTAGCAGGACTTCATTTCGAGCTAGTGACAGATCACAAACCGTTGGAGGCCATTTTTAAACCGACATCGAGACCTCCTGCGCGCATAGAAAGATGGTTGCTACGGCTACAGTCCTTTGATTTTAAAGTAGTCTACAAAGCGGGAAAAGAGAAGATCTCCGACGCTCTATCCCGAATTTGTCCGTTATCAGCAACCGACTTTGGTGAAAAAGAAATGGATTGTAGCATATTACAAGTGATCGAGAACAGCATTCCCCAATCAATGACTATCTTGGAAATTGCAAAACATTCGGTAAAGGACGAAGAAATTATCGATGCAAAGGCCTGTCTGGAGTGCGACTCATGGAAACCAGGATCCCTAAAACTGCTGTACCCATTGCTTTCGATTTGAGTTATCAGCAATAGGACCCCTCGAAATTATCGATGCAAAGGCCTGTCTGGAGTGCGACTCATGGAAACCAGGATCCCTAAAACTGCTGTACCCATTGCTTTCGATTTGAGTTATCAGCAATAGGACCCCTTCTTTTGCGAGGTAACCGAATTGTTATTCCTCAATCACTGCGGAACCAAGTGCTTGAACTGGCTCACGAAGGACACCCGGGAGAGTCAGCTATGAAAAGGCGTCTGCGATCGTCTGTATGGTGGCCTCTAATTAAACGTGATGCAGAGAACTATGTCAAACACTGCAGAGATTGTCTTCTGGTCTCCCAATGCCCAGGCCAGCACCAATGAATAGGAACCCATTTCCAACAGGCCCATGGATTTGGGTAGCATCAGACATATTGGGGCCCCTACCAAACAACGAGTTTGTTGTTGTGTTTATTGACTACTATTCCCGCTATATGGAGTTAAAATTTTTACGCTCAATTTCCACAAAAAGCTTAATTGAAGTAATGAAGGAAATATTCTGTAGATTAGGTTACCCAAATTACTTACAGGGTGACAATAAATAACCCGGACAAACTTTGAAGAAATCTAATATAAATGTATTATGATGCAGCCCTTAAATAAATGCATTTATCGATAGCTTGTACTTTTCTAAAACAAATATATTTACATTTTTGTGATTCCCATCAATTTGATATTTCTTTGGGGATGTCTAACAATCGTTGTGAAATTTTAAAACTGTTTCAACAAGGAAATCGCCAATGCGACATTGTTCGTTTGCTTGGCATACCAAAACAAACGGTCTCTGACGCTATCCGGCGATTTAATGAGCTTGGCCATGAAGGTGACCGTCCCGGACGACGCAGACCATGACCCCGCTAACATTTCCAGAATTCGCCAGATAGTGAAAAAGCGGATCACTCGGAATTGCAGAGTCTCGGTCAGAAAAATAGCCCGTGAAATCGGAAAATAGCCCGCTCCAAAAAAAGCATCTTCTTACGGACGACAACAAGCGCGTGAGACTCTAAAGATGCCGTCAGTTGAAGCGTCGGGCCGCAGGTCAAAAATGGGAGCGTATTCTCTTCACGGACGAGAAGATATTCACCATCCAACAGGCGCACAATCACCAAAATGACAGAAGCTGGTCTGCTAAAGCTCCACGTACCTCTGCAAAAATCGAGCGCCGTCAATGTGAGCAATCTTTAATGGTTTGGGGAGGAATATGCGCCACCGGCAAAACACCCCTTGTTTTCATCGATCAAGGGGTCAAAATCAATCAGGAAGTGTACCGCCGGGACATTTTGGAAACTGTTGTGCTTCCTTGGGCCCAGCAGCACTTCGGTGATACGGAGTGGACGTTTCAACAGGATTCAGCGTCAGCCCATAGAGCCAAATTGACTCAGGACTGGTGCAAAGCCAATTTCCCGGACTTTGTCACATGCAGTGAATGGTCACCTTACTCGCCAGATCTTAATCCGATGGACTATAGTGTGTGGTCTATTTTGGAGTCCAGGGGATGTGCTGAACGACACACTGCAAAACTTGCGGTATAGAACAGGTGAAGACTCCACCCTATTGGCCCCAGGCTAATGGGGAAGTGGAAAACATGAATCGGTCTTTGGTCAAACGGTTAAAGATAGCACACTCTAATTCAAAGAATTACAAGGAAGAAATCCAGAAATTTGTACTCATGCACAACGTTACTCCACATGGCACAACAGGAGTAGCCCCCACCCAACTGATGTTTAATAGGGTTATCCGCGACAAGGTTCCATGTATAGGTGATATTGATGAAGAGGTTTCAGACTCGGCCGAAAGGGACAGGGATTGTATGTTAAAAGAAAAAGGAAAGGAAGAGGCAGATAAGAAGAGGGGAGCACGGGAAGCCGTGATAAACGTAGGGGATAAAGTACTCTTGAAAAATGTAGTTTTTCCTAGTAAGTTGACTCCGAATTTTAAGGATACCGAATTCGAGGTTGTTGAAAAAGACAGAAACATAGTTAAAATTAGGGCAGGGGGTATAACTCTCACGAGAAATGTATCGCACCTCAAGAAAATACCAATCAATGCAAGCCACCTGGATACATCTGGAGATCATAAGCAGCCCTCAACCGAAGATGACATCTACTCAGGATCACCAAGACGTCGAAGAAGGAATAGGTCATCGGCTTAGACAGTCCCCAGAAGATTTGGTTCCTGTGGCTGCCCCATCCTTGCAGCTAAAACTTGTCAATAAAGGAGGGATGTGGGAGCCGGCAATGAGCGGCGATGTCATGCAGGAGAGCGGCGAGAATGGCAAGGAGGGCGCGAGCGGAGTGACAGAGCAGGGGGAGAGTTAGTTGTAATTGACCGAGCGTGCGGAGCAGACGCGACGCGATTATTCGTAAATAAATAAATCAATTGTTCTATTATCTAAAGTGGAAATAACCTGTCCTTATTGAGGGGGAACTTACGGGTTACTACAGTTATTATTATTATTAATTAGCTTATAAATAAAATTACAACCTAATTTATGACTAAAGCCATAGCGACAAGGCATTCGGCTTATAGTGATAGGAATAATGTAGTTGTGTAGGTATTAGATTTGTTGTTTGTGTTGAAAGAATATGTTATAAATGTACAAATTAAACAAATTAAACTATTGTGGGAAAGGATATTGATGATATAGGATCGGCGTTTTGAAAAATATTGTTTCTAATGGATGTGAACTTGGGGCAGTCGGTTAAAATTTGATTTATTTTGTTGTTCGTACTATTGCAGAACTGGCAATTTGGTACCGGATTACGGTCAAAAAGATGTGTGTGTGTGAGTCTGGAGTGACCTAGGCAGATTCTGGTGAATTTTATAATATCGTTCTGTATTGTGTATTTCTTTCTACCAAGTTGAAGTTTTTGAAAAGAAGTCATGGACAATTTTTTTGGAGGAAAATTTTAGGTATCTTTTGATATCTTGAAAGTTAAGGTTTGATGTCATATGGAGTGGCTTAGAACAAGCCGCTTTTGCAGACGTATCTGAAAAGTCATTACCTGAAAGTTGGACATGTCCAGGTATCCAGATTATAATAACTTTATTTTTTGGTTGTTGTAAAGAGTGTTACGGATATAAGCAGTGTAAACGCTTATTTAGCGTGGATGCATAGGGTGTTGGAGATATTTTTCAGTGAAGAAAGTGAGTCAGAGCAGATGGCTATTTTTTTTTTTTAAGAATTTTTGTGTTTTTTTGTAAATTGCTATTAACTCAGCTGAGTAGACTGATGTATAGTGTTTTAGAATACTACTTTTTATACATTTGTTAACTGAGGTTGTTTAGGTGAGGGGCCGTTGTGCCGCTCAGGTGAACTTAAGAGCGCATCAGCGCTGAAAAGCGCACCCGTGCTTAAAAGCTCATCCGTGCTGAAGAGCGCATCCGCGCTCGCCCCTCTATGCATTCTTCCTCTCTCGTCGGCCGTCGTCGATCGTCCGCTCTGGTTTATATCTACGTTACGTTATGCTTTCTAAGTTAAGTTCAGCATTCTCTTGTAAGACGCCTCCGACTTTTTTATTCAACATTTCTACTCCTGGAATCTTTTGCGGCAACTACGCCCCCCTACAAACATTTGTCCTTCGAGCCGGATAATTCCTGGATTTTCTTCTGCCAGCAGTTCTCGGCATTGTTCCGCCAAAAGATAAGTACATTTTTGCGTCCATCTCTCTGCCGGTCTTCAGCAGTGATCCCAACATTAAATTTCGTTCACACTGCTGCAAGATTGTTTTTCCCTCCGTGTCAACTCCAAGTCCGAGTTTTCCGACACCACGGCAGTTTGAGACACATAGAGGTTGAGATTTTCTAATAATCTATAATAATATTAAAATTCTGCAAATTTTTCCATCCGTCTCCGTTTTGTGTGCTGCCCATATTCTTCGCCGTTTTCGGCCTCTCCGTTATCCATTCGCTTGCCAACGGTCGAGGCATATGTGCATCCACGCACATACATATTTTTTTGGTGCAATTAATCCGCGAGTGAACAGTGAAATTGTGTGGTGACAAAAAGAAGGCATAATTAATATTGGCCACCGGTGTGAATTAGTTCCGGAATTTCCAAATTCACCGAACAGTCCGCCGCTGTCGTAATATTTGTTTTTTATCTTCCTCAATCAGAGTCATTTTTTACACCACATAACTTTTCTGTTCCCCCAATTATACAGTCCACTTATCAAAGCTCCACTGTGCCAACATATGCCCACATGCCCTTACATATATGCGTACCTGCATGCATGTCCATATATATTCTGCCTTCAATTCCAGGAAATATATAACCGATAAAATTTAACATATACGGTCCACTTATCGAAGCTCTACTGTGCCAACATATGCCCACATGCCCTTACATATATCCGTACCTGCATGCATGTCCATATATTTTCTGCCTCCCATTCCAGGAAATATATAACCGACAAAATTTAACATATACAGTCCACTTATCGACGTTCCACTGTGCCATCATATGCCCCACATGCCCTTGCCCTACTTGCATGCATGTCCATACATTTCCAAATATTTTCTGCCTCCAATTTCAGAAAATATATAGCCGATAAAATTAAAAAAAAAATGGGGTATGAGGTAAGTACAGGGTGCCGACGGCATAACCGGCTGCGTAACAAAATAGATTAAAAAATGAATTAATTATAAATTTATGTATTTATAATTATAACTACGAAAATTTATTTAATTCTTATTTTCCGTTCGAGCAAATGGCCAGGTTTTTTAATTCACCTTTCCGGCCACTCAATAATTAAAGTCGAAAATTTAATTATCGAAAAATTATAATTAATTAATTTAATTATCTACCTTCTGTCCGAATAGAGCCGCGGTTTTAATTCCATCTTCCCGGCTTTGTGTTAATTACATTCAATTAATTAAAGATTTAGGTTTCAATTCCACCGTTCCGGCTTCGTGATAATTAACCTCAATTGATTAAAAATTAAGATTTTCAACTCCACCCTTCTGGCTCCATCATAATTGGACAGTTAGCCAAAAATTAATTATTTATTTTTTTGTGTGTTAAATTCAAGCCAAGGTTAAGTCCACCTTCCGGCTTCGCAAATTCGAAAATAGTTAAGAATTTAATACCTCAGTATATATTCAATTCAGTACGAACCACACTAGTCGAAATATACATACACCTCGTCTCCTTTTGGCTTTTTTCTGGGGCCTGAAGTTTTTCTTTCCACATTCGAATTGTGCCGCGCACGACTTTCCTTTCCACATCGGCGCCACTAGTTCGCACTTGCTCCTTGTAATTGCCTTTCATCCGCGATCTCACCGTTCTCATCACATTAGTGCGACCGGCCACCACTTCGTATGAGGCACCTGTTGCGCGAGCCATTCGACAAGCGCTGACCAGCGAATTGGACTCTGAGAATGCCCACGGGAGACGACAAAAAGCCGCGTTCGATCCCAGCCATCCGTTTGGACAGATCTCAATCCGCATCTCCGCGGGCGCCTATTTTGCAGCCTAAGGCTACCAGTGCCAGTCCAAGGGCAAGGAGTGACGAATCCGTCAATACAACCCCCGGTCCTTCACAGAGGCAGACTCGCTCCGTTGCAAAAATGGCTCCAAGTGCGGTCGAAGTGGCGTTGAAAAAGTTAATCGCCACAACAGATCGAATTATCCAATTTGAGGCTAACATAAGTACTCCGGGCGCCCCAGAAACGGAAATAGGCTCCCAATACATGTGCGAAGTTCATCGGGACCAAATTCAGGCACTATGGGAGAAGGTGGAGAAGAGCTATGAGAGCTGCTCCGATTTGCTAGCCGTGTCCGACGACAATGCGGCCGTCTCGACAGTGCTGGAAGCGAAGTACAGCTACTGTTACTCCGTCTTTTCGAGGTGTATTGCCCAGCTTCGGGAGAAAATTGCCTCCCAATCCACTCAGGCTTCCGTCAATGTCCACACGCCCGCGTCTACAGGCTGCCGGTTACCTCCAGTGGATACCGAGGTCTTTGCGGGTGACTATCTTCGGTGGCCCACCTTCAGAGACTTGTTTACGGCCATTTACATCCAAAACTCGCGGCTCACCCCGGTAGAGAAGTTGTTCCACTTATTGTCCAAAACAAGTGGTGACGCCCACGCCATTGTTTTTAAGGCTCCGCTCATTAGGGGTTTGTCGCCGCATGGCAAAGTCTCACAGACCGCTTTGAGAACCGGCGGCTATTGGTCAACAGCCAGTTGAAAATCCTTTTCAACCTCCAGGCTATTTCTCAAGAGTCCGGGGTCGCGCTGAAGGAGCTCCAAGCCACCATTCAGAGTTGTCTGACAGCCCTAGCAATGTCCGCCATCAATGTTGAGGATTGAGACTGCCTTCTGGTGTTTATGATTTCGTCAAAGTTCCCCAAAGTCACACTTTCTATGTGGGAGCAATCCGTACATAATAAGGGCGAGATTCCAACATGGAAGGAATTAGATAACTTCCTGACAAAGCGCCATCGCACTCTGGAGGCCATCGACGACGTCAGGCCTAGTGGCTTCGTGCAATTTCCGCTAAGGTCGGGACTTCCTACTGCCCCTGCTCGGAGGCTCACTTCATACGAGACTCGAGTGGTTCCGGGCCAAAAGGGCTGCGATCTCTGTTCGAGGGAGGACCACCCCATTCGCTTGTGTCCGCGTTTCCTAGAAATGGATGTAAATGGGCGCTCTGACTACATAAGGAGGAAGCAGTTATGTTTAAACTGTTTTGCCCGAGGGCACCAGCAGCGAGACTGCACGAGCGCCCATACCTGCTTCACATGCCACAGCCGACACCACACCCTCCTGCACCGCGGCAATCCGTTCGCCACCGCTCCAAGTCCGCCTACGCCAGCAAACGGCTCAGAGGATCAGTCGAGTGTGCAGGTGTGTTTCGCTTCCGGGTCAGGAGCCGTCCTACTAGGCACGGCTCTTATCAACGTCTGCCATTTGGGGTGCATCGTCCAGGCCCGAGCACTGATAGACTCAGGCTCCGAAGCGACTTTCATAACGGAACGACTGTTCAACCTCGTCAAGCTTCCCTTCAAGACGATTCAAGCCCAAGTTTCCGGCCTTAATCAGACCATTTCCGCGCAGTCTACTAGTCTAATTGTGCCATGTCTCCATTCGGTCGCCGTCAAGACCCGGGCTACAATTAGAGACTGCGGCTTACGTTCTTCCGCAATTGGCAGGAAATCTGCCATCATATCCGATTTCGCGAGATCGTCTCAAGGGGCTGCCCGATATTACCCTGGCGGACCCCAACTTCTTTGAGAGCTCCCAAGTCGATGTGTTATTAGGAGCTGACATTCTTCCGTCCATTCTCCTCGGTAATTCCAAGGTTAACATCTGCGGGTCGCTTCTCGGTCAGGAGACCATTTTCGGATGGGTGCTGACAGGCCCATTATCTCCAGCCAACCCCCGCAGCGTGTCTGTTTTTTCCGCACGAGTTGCCCGCAGCCTCGGTGACTCATTGGATCAGGGAGAGGTGCCCACACAGATCAGCTCGGAATCGGATCCAGGTTGCGAGCACAATTCTGTCTCGACTCCTTCTTTAATTTACGCTTCGCATCACGCTGCACGATGGCAATCAGCTGATGATCCGTCTGATCCGGGCCAAATTCTGGATTCCAAGATCATATTCAGCACGATGTCGCCACGCCCACGCAACGCCCAGTCACTGGTGGGGTGGGGTAGAGGGCAAATTATCGATAGAGAAACGCACTATTCTTCCTAAGGCAGATTGATGGTTGTATTTAATGAATAATTTGGATCTTTGGATTTGTTTAACAAGAGTCAAGATAGGAGAGTCAATGCTTATTAACAAAGACTTAAGTTGACATGAGGTTATAAGGTCACGTCTAGTTTCCAGTGGATAGATATGAGATTCGTGTAATAAATTACGTTGATAACTGTCTTGATTTTGTTGAGATTTGATTTTGTAGAGTATTCGTAAATAAAAATACCATAGTCTATTTTAGGCATGATGAGCGCTTTGACAGCATTTAACAAAGCTTGTGGGCTGCCATTTGGTTTTTTTGCTAGAGAGAGTTTTAATTATATTAAGTCTATTATAGAGAGGCTAGCAGCTTAGTAGTTACACCAGTTTCGAATGTCAGTTAGTATGTTTCTGAAGTTAATATCAAGGTTTTTAGGTTTACCAAGAGGGAGAATGATGTTGAAATCGTCAGCGTAGGAGCAAAACGAAATTTCTTTGATAGTGTGGATTATTTCGCACAATTTATTGTAAGCAATTGTAAAAATAACAAATAAACTTTTATTTTCCGGTTTGTCATGAAGTTTTTGATATAACCAATATTTTTGCGACCGACATGCCAGGAAACGAGTTCATTTAAAATTGTATGAATTCCAATGGT
Source organism: Drosophila bipectinata (assembly GCF_030179905.1). NCBI lineage: Eukaryota > Metazoa > Arthropoda > Insecta > Diptera > Drosophilidae > Drosophila > Drosophila bipectinata. Next base: position 1,171,773 of record NC_091739.1, on the reverse strand, counting down.
CAAAAGCTTTGTGGAAGTCGAGAGAAGATAGTATTGAGATATGATTTTTTCTCTGTAAAGATTTAGTGATCAGATGATCTTCCATGAGTGGAGCTTCAGATACCGATTTACCTTTAATGAACCCAAACTGATTTTTATTCACTAGTTTGTTGCTAGTTAAGAGTTTAGTTTAAAAGAGTTGCATTTTTGTGTATTGGATAAGTTAAGTTTTTAGACCAGAGGGAGCAAAATTCGTTTGCTATATTTCTTTTTTCTATAATGGGCTGATAGGTTTGATTATTTGGGAAACTGCAGTGAATGGGTATAGAGGTTTTTAGGCCACAAAATCTTTTGATCTTATTCCAAATAATCTTAGGGCTGGAGGTTGGTTGTATATCTGATGTGAAGTCGTGAATAGCTGCATTTTAGTAACTGAAGATTAGGAACTGCCCACTGCCATGGAGGTCTTGGTCAATTTTTCAGTTGGAGAAAGGTTAGGTGAGCAGAGTGAAATGTGGATTTGAGTAAAGGTGTTGTGAGTGCAGGAGTGAGAGCAGATCACTTTACTGTTAATAATGTTCCCTTTTGTGTTGCAATTATTCGAGCCCCATTTGGAATGCCAGGCATTGAAACCACCTAAGATAAGGTTGTTCGTATTGGTGGGTAGTTCATTCAATAGGTTGTTAAAGTTGAAGTTTTTTTGATGTGGTATATATGCTGAGGTGATTGTGAATGATTGTCGACCAGTTATTTTGGTAGAAACAATATCAAAAATAGGGCTTTGGGAAGTGTTATGAAAGTGTATCGATTTGTGTATTAGCAGGGAGACTCCACCATATCTTGAAGAGTGGCTTTTATAGTGAATTGGGATGTAATTAATTAATTGGGATGGGGATATAAGATGATGTTTGTATGTGGGTTTCTTGTAATGCTATTATTTTTGGAAGATATTTTTCTAACACCTTTTGTGTTCCATTGTAATACCTGAAGTGTCATATTTATATCTAGATTTAGTGACTATTTAGATTTAACGATTAGTCATTAGTTAATTCAGCAATATTTTTAAACGAAGATCTTGCTATACTAATAGTGCTGTTAGATTTTTTTTTAATAATTAGATTTCTTTTGGTTCTATTGCATATGTTTCCAGTGAGAACATACGGGGAACATTTTCGTCGTTTGAGTGTAGTATGCACATATATTGAATACCCACTGTACCGAGAGTACTTAAAGGGTGCGCACTGTAACACTTTGTTGCAGTGTTTACATAATCCAAAGTCCCGGTCATAAACCCTAAGTGGCCGAAATATGAACCGATCGTTATGCCTTAGCCCGCACACAGAAAGTGCTAGTGTCAGCATAATCGTAACAAACGGTCAGCATATGCATACCCCTCGCGCCTCCACTTGAGAGCGCATAACAACATATATTATTATATTCCTTTATATATAAGTACATAGCCGTCTCTCTGCCGCCGCCTGCGAGCAGCGCTGCTACGAGACTTAGCCTTACTTAGACTTAAGAAATATTGTAAAAGAACAGAGACATTTTGATCGTTGGAGCGGCACCTCAGCTGCTCCTTCCAAATAAAGACCAACTAAAACCAATCCCCTGGAGTTATCCTATCACATGGCGACCGTGACAGCGATGGAAGGACATCGAGGGATTAAAAGGATGTACCCAGGAGGATACCTATAATCAGAAAATCATTGGAAAATTACTGGAAAATTACTGGAAAATTACTGGAGAATTACTGGAATATTACTGAAAATTACTGAAAAATTACTGGAGAATTACTGGAATATTACTGGAAAATGAAAAATAAATCGACAAAAATCTGAGTGAGTAGAGTAAAAACAATGGGCAATCGCGGAGGAGTCGCGAAAAAAATAAAAAAAAAGAGTAGCACACCTAAAGTGGCTACTCTACGTAAACACTCCACCTCCCGCGTGGGCTACAGCCCAAAAACTTCAAACAGAACTAGATTTTCTGAAAGAAGAATTATTAAACAAGAATAAAAGCCCAAAAATTGCCGCCACTCACTCAGTATCGATTAAGAAAATTAATGAAAAAATAATAACAAAACCTCCACCACCAAAGCAATTACCAAAACTAAAAAAGACGTGCCCGAAGGATTGCCCTGGACCACTGGACAGCCCTCACTGCAACCAAACCTGTGCGAGGACCGGCACCGGTAACGCCTGAGTCCAAAAGGCCCCGGACAGCAGCAGCAGCAAATAGAGTGCGGGAATACGCCACCTCCTGCGCCACCGAGGGAACGTCAGCGTAGCCAAACCGGCGACGACCAGCTGACGTGGAAAAAAAAAAAGGAAATCAACTGAGGAGAAATTTTTTTTTACCCATGCACTGCGTTGCATAATTTTTTTGATTGCACTGCGATGCATATTTTTTTTTTATACTATAATATTTTTTTTGAAAAATTGAGCGGAACCTCTTTTGCCCAATTTGAAAGTATGGCCCGTATAGCTGTACAAATAATAGGTAGGAAAAAATGTTAGATAAGAAAAAAGACAAAATTTAGGAAAAATTTTTTTTTTTAAATTAAAGAAAAAAATACGATAAATCCCAAAAATTTATGTAAAATTTTAATGAAAGAAAAAAAATAAATTCAAAAATAGCATAAATTCCTAAAATTTATGAAACATTTTAATACCCTTTTAATGAGAAGTAATAGCATAAGTAAAACAGATCAAATAAATGATTCTGACTATTACTTCCCAGAAAAATTAAGTTACATTACAAAATATGACTCAGAGAAAAATATAATTGAAATTGGAAAAACATATAAACTATCTAAAATGGGTTTAGTAGACACGAAAGTCGTAGATTCCACGGCAAATGTCGTTAATAAAATTGAACCAGGAAAAATCGATCTTCAAACAATTACAATATTGTTAATGATAATCGTCATTATAATGTCAGCAAGCGTTTTGCTTAAATTATATAAATTACACAACAAATGTTTAAAGAAAAAATTCCAGAGTCAAGCAAATGACCTGGACAAAATCTAAATAAAAAACCAAAAAAAAAAAAAAAAAAAACAAACAAAATTATTATACACAAATGTAAACACCTACAATCTAAGACAATGAAATAAAAGAAAATAAATATTAAAATATATTACGTAATTATCTCTACAAAAGTATGGCTAAACTAAAGGCATGGATTGGAAAAAATTGTACGAGAAGTTATCAATAATTAAAACAAATTTTGACAAATCGTACAAGTCCCTAACTCAGAATAGACCCATTCAAAAGAATACGGTTAGGAAGCACGTTGAAATATTAGTAGAGTGCTTTAATGAAGCGCGTATGCTAATACATGATCATAGGGAAAGATTAAATCAAGATCATTGGTCACAGGTATCAAAACTTTTGATACGACTACGATCTAATTTAATATTTATTAAACAAAAGTTCAGTTTAGAAATATCGTTACCAACCGTTCTAAACACTCCAATAGCAGTTGACACTGCACCTGACTCGGAATCAACAGAAACGAAAGAATCTGAGTCAGAAGAGCTTCCCAAAGTAAACCCCAAAATAGAAGATACAGATTTAAATAATCTTACTATTCCGGCGGTATACACTGATCTGGATAACTCTACAGATTCAGATACTTCGAGTGTCATAGAATACAAGATAGATAAATCCATCACAATGGCACAATCAAATATTGATTTTATTAATACAGCATCTAAGCTTATACCAGTTTTTGATGGTAAGGCTGAAAATTTAACAAGTTTCATTGATGCTTTACAAATAATACAATCAATAAAAGGCGAGCACGAAGAATTAGCTATTTCCATCATTAAAACAAAGCTAAAAGGTGTCGCCAGGAATCTAATCGGTAATGAAACAACAATTACTGAGGTGATTGCTAGACTAAGAAGCAACGTCAAAGGCGAAACTGTTGAGGTATTATCAGCGAAGCTGATGAATCTACAGCAGCGCAATAAAACTGCTAACCAATACACACAAGAAATTGAGCAGATGACGAAAGCCTTAGAAGGTGCATATATATCAGATGTTTATCTTTAGAGCTAGCCAGGAATTATTCCATGCAGCATGCAGTCAAAGCAATGACTAAAAACTGCACAATCGATAAGCTAAAACTTATCATGCAAGCTGGAACATTCAGTACGATGAACGAAGCCGTTTCCAAATTCGTTAATAGTTGCACTGAAGCAACTGGGCAGTCAAACACTGTCCTATATTATAAGAATTATCCACAGCGCGGCTCAAATCGCGGACGTGGCAGTTATAGAGGTAGTTTTCGTGGTAATCACAATAACTACAACAACGGTAATTATAACAACAATTATCAGAATAACAATAATTATCAGAATAACAATAGAGGGCGAGGCCCATATAGAGGAAATTATAGAGGCAGTGGTAACTCAAACCGAGGCCACAATAGCAATAACCAAGGCAATGTAAGATTTACACAAAATAATAATCAAAACACATCGGAAAACTCCCAAAACCCTTTAAATATTCAACAATAAATGAAGTAAGAGTTCACACTATTAATCTCAGCCAAAATATATTCGTTTCATTTTTTAATGTAGCTACTGGGAAGGAACTTATATTTTTAATAGACACAGGTGCAGACATTTCCATTCTAAAAGAAACTTCGGATAATTTTCAAAACATCCAAAATGATTACATCATAGACATAAAAGGCATAAGTCAAGAAATAATAAAATCCCAAGGTTTAGTTTCTATAGAGATACAGACCACCAATTACATAATTCCACACGATTTTCATATCTTAAATTCACATTTCCCAATTCCATGCGATGGAATAATAGGCATCGACTTTATCAAAAAATACAACTGTCAATTAGACTTCAAGCCATCTGAAGATTGGCTTATAATTAGACCCAATAATTTAAAATTCCCAATTAAAGTACCAATAGCTCATAGTTCTGGCAATAATTCAATACTTCTGCCAGCAAGATCCCAAGTTATTCGGAAAATTGAACTTAATTCAACAGCAGACAGTATATTAATTCCAAATCAGGAAATTCAACATGGTATTTACGTTGCAAATACCATAGCAACATCCAATAATGCCTTCATAAGATTATTAAACACAACAAATAACGACCAAGTAGTGAGTACAGATAATCTAATATATGAATCACTTTCGAACTACGATGTAGTCAACACAAATCCAGACAATAGAAAAAAATCCGTACTATCACAACTGTCAAAAAACTTCCCTCCACAGTTCAAGTCTCAGCTTACTAGCTTATGCACCCAGTATAGCGATATATTCGGATTGGAAACCGAATCAATAACCACAAATAATTTTTATAAACAAAAACTGAGATTAAAAGATGATGAACCAGTTTATATAAAAAACTATCGAAGCCCACATAGTCAGGTGAATGAAATACAAAAACAAGTAGAAAAATTAATCTCAGACGGGATTGTCGAACCGTCAGTATCCGAATATAATAGCCCATTGTTACTTGTTCCTAAGAAATCATCCCCCGGATCAAATGCAAAAAAATGGCGATTAGTAATTGACTATCGCCAGATTAATAAAAAATTACTATCTGATAAATTCCCATTACCTAGAATTGATGATATTTTAGATCAACTAGGCCGAGCAAAATACTTTTCATGTCTTGACTTAATGTCAGGATTCCATCAAATTGAACTAGAAAAAGGTTCAAGAGATATAACGTCTTTTTCAACGAGCAACGGCTCATATCGCTTCACGCGATTACCCTTCGGATTAAAAATAGCTCCTAATTCGTTTCAGAGAATGATGACTATTGCGTTCTCTGGTCTAGAACCTTCTCAAGCGTTCCTTTATATGGATGACTTAATAGTAATCGGTTGTTCCGAAAAACATATGCTTAAAAACTTAACAGATGTTTTTGAGAAATGTAGGAAATTCAACCTAAAGCTACATCCAGAAAAGTGTTCATTTTTTATGCATGAAGTGACTTTTCTAGGTCATAAATGCACTGATAAAGGAATACTTCCAGATGACAAGAAATACGATGTCATTATGAACTACCCAGTTCCGCACGACGCGGACAGTGCTAGACGTTTTGTAGCATTCTGTAACTATTATAGACGCTTTATAAAAAATTTCGCCGATTATTCACGGCACATAACAAGATTATGTAAAAAGAATGTTCCTTTTAAATGGACGGATGAGTGTGAAAATGCATTCCAATACTTAAAAACAAAACTTATGGAACCTACCTTGCTACAATACCCAGATTTCACTAAAGAATTTTGCATAATAACAGATGCAAGTAAGCAAGCATGTGGAGCGGTTTTAACTCAAAATCATAATGGTCTCCAACTTCCCATTGCATACGCATCAAGAGCATTTACAAAAGGTGAAAGTAACAAATGTACTACTGAGCAGGAATTAGCTGCAATTCACTGGGCGATATTATATTTTAGACCATATATATATGGAACACATTTCTTAATAAGAACAGACCATAGACCTTTAATATACCTTTTCTCAATGACCAATCCCAGTTCTAAACTGACACGTATGAGGCTCGAACTAGAAGAATACGACTTTACAGTCGAATATTTAAAGGGAAAAGATAATCATGTAGCTGATGCGTTATCAAGAATAACCATCAAAGATCTACAAAATATAACTAGAAATGTATTAAAAGTCACTACTAGATATCAAAGTAGACAAAAATTCCGCGCGGAAAATCAAGAACAAGAATTGCCAAGGCAATCTTCAAATAAAGCTTCTAAGCCCAACGTATACGACGTCATAAACAATGATGAAGTACGTAAAGTAGTGACCTCGCAGATAAAAAATATGTTATGTTTATTTAAACAAGGCAGAAAAATTACTGCAAGATATGATGTTAGCGATTTATATACTAATGGAGTTATTGATTTAGATCAATTTTTCCAAAGGCTTGAAATGCAAGCCGGTATACATAAAATCAGCCAACTCAAAGTGGCACCGTGGGAAAATATCTTTGAATATACTTCAATAGATAAATTTAAATTAATGGGCAATAAAATATTGAAAACATTAAGAGTAGCGCTACTCAACCCGGTGACCCAAATAACAAATTTAAAAGAAAAAGAAGCAATTTTGTCTACATTTCATGATGATCCAATTCAAGGAGGTCATACTGGCATATCAAAAACTTTGGCCAAAGTAAAAAGACACTATTACTGGAAAAGCATGTCTAAAGATATAACTGAGTACGTAAGAAAATGTCAAAAATGCCAGAAATCAAAAATAACAAAACACACAAAGACCCCTTTAACAATTACAGACACACCAATAAATGCTTTCGACAGAGTGATAGTGGACACTATTGGTCCACTGCCAAAATCAGAAAATGGCAATGAGTATGCAGTCACTTTAATATGTGATTTAACTAAGTATTTAGTTGCCATACCTGTTCCGAATAAAAACGCCAATACTGTCGCTAAAGCAATATTTGAATCTTTCATCCTGAAGTACGGTCCAATGAAGACGTTCATTACGGACATGGGAACAGAATATAAGAATTCAATTATAGACGATTTGTGCGAATATTTAAATATTGAAAATATTACATCCACAGCACACCACCACCAGACAGTTGGAACAATAGAAAGAAGTCATAGAACTTTCAATGAATACATACGATCTTACATATCGGCTGATAAAACTGATTGGGACGTATGGCTTCAATATTTTGTCTTCTGTTTCAACACGACCCCCTCTATGGCACATACTTATTGTCCATATGAGCTAGTATTCATTAAAACAAGTAATTTGCCAAAACATTTTAATAGCATAGATAGTGTAGAAGCACTATATAATATAGATGACTATGCTAAGGAGAGTAAGTATAGATTAGAAGTAGCCTATAAAAGAGCTAGAGTTATGTTAGAAGCAAATAAGAATAGAAATAAACTACTATACGATCATAAAGTAAGGGATATAGATATATCAGTAGGTGACAAAGTTTTATTAAAAAACGAGACAGGTCATAAGTTAGATCCTAAATATACAGGTCCGTATATAGTAACGGAAATAGGAGATAGAGATAACATAGTAATAGCAAATAATAAACATAAAAAACAAAAAGTTCATAAGGATAGATTAAAAATCTTTATTTCATAAATTGCACTTAGTATGGCCATACAAAGACACACATACATAGATAAATAAATACACATATTCTTTTAATAATTTCATTTTCTATGATTCTAACCACATAAAACAAAACAAATAAATAAAAAAAAATGTATTAATTAAAAATTTTTATTATAAAAATAACTTCATTATATTACGTTATTTTTCAAAAGGAGGGAGATGTAGTATGCACATATATTGAATACCCACTGTACCGAGAGTACTTAAAGGGTGCGCACTGTAACACTTTGTTGCAGTGTTTACATAATCCAAAGTCCCGGTCATAAACCCTAAGTGGCCGAAATATGAACCGATCGTTATGCCTTAGCCCGCACACAGAAAGTGCTAGTGTCAGCATAATCGTAACAAACGGTCAGCATATGCATACCCCTCGCGCCTCCACTTGAGAGCGCATAACAACATATATTATTATATTCCTTTATATATAAGTACATAGCCGTCTCTCTGCCGCCGCCTGCGAGCAGCGCTGCTACGAGACTTAGCCTTACTTAGACTTAAGAAATATTGTAAAAGAACAGAGACATTTTGATCGTTGGAGCGGCACCTCAGCTGCTCCTTCCAAATAAAGACCAACTAAAACCAATCCCCTGGAGTTATCCTATCACATGAGTCTTTTTCCATATTTTCATCTTCCTTGTCGTCATATCCAATAATAGGTCGGCGTGTGTCTTCTAATTTCGGTGGGAAGTGGGACGTTGATGCTGATGTCGAAGGGATATTCTGTGACAATCGATATGTATGGGGAATGTTTTTTTGCGTTGAGCTTGCGACTGAGGCATAAAGGGATCCGTCATGCTGTTGTCTCTTTCTGTCGATGGAATAGGCCGATTTGTTGTTTACTTTTTGGAGTGTTTTGATGGCTTGTACTTCCTTATGGGTAAGAAATACTAGGCTGTTTCTGTCTCTGGGATGGTGTTTATTGTCCGGCATCTTTTTTGCGGTGCAGTTGATGCAGCATGTTCTGCGCTCGCATTTTGCTTCCATTGTCATGTCAATATGGGCAGGTTTGCTGCACATAAAGCAGGTCTCTGTATTTTTTCAGAATTTGTTAAATCGGATTGGGGCTGGTATATAAGGGCGAACTTGAACTCTTTTGTATCCTATATATTTGTAATCCGATAGGTCTACTTTTTCAAATGTTTGGGTGATTAGTCCAGTTTTGGTCGGCTCTCCTATATGGGTCTTCATAATTTTTCTAACTGCGGTCACTTTTTGGCTTTTTACGTTTTCGAGGATTTCTTCTTCTTCAATAACTCGCAGATCGTTGGAGTATATTATACCCTTTGAGTAGTTTAACGTTCGGTGTTCTGAGACTTATACGGGTATGTGGAGTATGTTCGTGGGCTTGAGGAGTTTTTTCAGCTTGTTTAATGTCTTTTGTTTGTAGGAGAAGTTTTCCGTTGCTTAACTTGTTACAGCTGACGATTACACCTCCGCATGTTAAGAGGACCCTCCCCATTCTCGATTTCAAATTTTGACGATTTTCAATGGGCTGGCAAATGAACATAAACTATTTTTTAGGGTTGTAACTGTGCATACATATATTAAGGCATAAAAAGGAAGAAAACCATTTTACAAAATTTTATTTTTTTATTTTGTTGTTTTTTTTTTGTGATCAAACAAAAGCCATTCTTCTTGGCGGCGCATGTGATTTCGGAACGGAATTAGAAAGAGTACTTGTTTGGCTCTGGTATGAACTAGGATTATTATCTTCGCTCAAAAATGAACAAATAGCGGTTTTTCAAAGGCTTGAAATTTGTTTTTTTAAAAATGACTTTTTTTCAGCCACAAATCAAGCTGAAAAGTAAAGAAGATCTTCACCGATTTTATTTATCCTAGTTTATACCAGAGCTATATATGTATAGAATAACGTGTTAAAATTTGGAACCAATTGGATTAATAGTTTTTGAGTAACCTCAGTCGTAAAAACACTGTTCGAAGTTCGAATAAAAAAAAAAAATTGATTTTTTGAAACCGAGAATGGGGAGGGTCCCCTTAAATCAATAACTTTCAAAATCAAAAGGGGGAACTCTGCATGTCTCATCGGTTCTTGATATTATTAAGAATTTACTGGTCGGTGAAAGTTTTTCCTTCCAAATGTCTGGAAGATCACAAATGATTATTTGGGTTTTAGGTGTTATATATTCGCTATAAGCTTGTCACAACGGGTGCACTAACTGATAAACGATCTATTTATTGAACTGTGCGTATGTTTGTTTTAGTGTTTGTCACTTGTGCTTGACTAGCTTTGTAGTTCGCTTTGGGGGAGAAACACGACTGTTGTATCTAAAAACAGTTGTATCTAAAAAGCATGTCACCATCCAAAAACAAGTGGAATCGTATTATTATTAATTATTATAATTATGAAGTTTTAAAAATAGGAAGCATTGCAGCTTGTGATACATAGATGATAGGACTATGAAATCCATAACACAGTGCAACAGTGATTTGGAACTTTTGAAGAGACCTAGTAGGAATTGTTTGTTAGGTCGAATATAATACAAAACAGTGTTTGAAATATTTCTAAATCCCTTAAAATCCTAATTTATTTAGAAAAAACGGTTTTTTGGGACTTTTTTTTGCTCTTAAACATTCCTAAACGCGTAATTTTAAGACGCTTTTAAAATTTGCGACGTTTTTCAATAGTTAAATATTGTAGCTTTTGAAAAAAAGATCTTTAATTAATTAAAACAAAAAGGATACAAATTTTACACAAGAAGCTGACAAATTTGAATTTTTGTCGTGTTTTTTGGACTTTGAAGACCAATTTCATTATTTATGAAAAAATTATGAAAATTGTTGAATTAATAACGCTTTTCCCAAAACAAGTCTGTGCCATTTTACTAGCGCTTGGACTCCCAAATGTTGAGTAACAGTCTATAAATGAAAAGAATAAGCGCAATGCAAGGGCACACTATTGCTCCGGAACGCTAGTAAGCTTGCACCGACTTGAAATGAAATTGGATTAAATTCAGGATTAATGAGACAGAATTAATATTTGTCAAAAATGGTACCGTTTCTTGTAAGTTGTACCGAAAAAATGGTGTCAAAGTCTGAAAAACACAAAAAAAAGTTAAAAAAAAAAAAAACGAAAACGCGAAAAAACGTAGTTTTTTATTTCATGTTTCGTTATTTCCAAAGTTGAAATGGGCACTAAAATAGTGTATTTTCTTTTAAAGAAAGCCTTGCAACAGTTCTTAAACAAATGGTAAACTACGCTGCCCTATCTATGTTTTCTATGGAGAAAACTTTTTCCAACCCAATTTCTAAGAAAATTGTTCTCAGTGGAAACATTTTGATTTTTAATGACTCATGCCGCAAATTACCAGCGGTAACTGCACCGGACTTTTTGCCTAAAGCAAGTTAAATGGGATTTTGAATGCGCTGCATTTCGTAAAGTTTAAACTTGTATAAAGCTTTAGAAACTTTAGCGCAACAATGGGCTTAAAACGGATTTGGGATCTGCCTTTTTTTGCGTAGGTAGAAATACAACCTTTAAATATTTCTCCGCAAGAAATAGTTGAAAAGGAAAGTTCCTTTCTGCGTCTTTGCCAAGCCTTAAAGTTGTTGGACCCGGTGCCAATGCAATGCGCTGAACTGCAGCACTTACCATATAGTAGCGCAGACCAACCTTCCTCATCGCGCTCCTTTCAGAGACTGAGAAACAGAAAGCATTCAATGAAAGTATAAGCTTAAACTGAAAGAACAATGAGTGTAAGAAAGAGAGTAAGAACTCGCTCTGGGGCCTGCTGGGGCCTGTCGCAAGAAATTTTTGCGTTCATTTTCGTTGTACGAAATGGGTTGTCTATATGCTTTATGGTTATTTGTTGTTATTTTTTTTTTTAACGTTGCTTTTATTTTTTGATTCTTCTCTAACAAGAAGTGTATTAAATCTTATATTTTTAACTTAACTAACAGTCATATTGACTGACACACAGTTAGACGGCCCTAAAAATCGATTGCTGGGTTGGGAGGTCGTTGCGTCTCAGGCGGGATACGCTAGAAGTCAATCCGAGTCAATCCCCAAGCGAGAAAATTTGGGTGCGAAGACAGTTTTTTTTTGTATGACTCTTTTTGCTTCTGGATTTCATCTTTCACTGCGAGGGTGCCCAAATCCCGGTGGATGTTTTCGTTGCAAACGTGCGTTCTCAAGATTTTCGATATGCGCGCTGTATGATGTCTATGTTGCTGCTGCTCGCGTTCCCCCACAGCTGGGAGCCATACGTCCAGATTGGCTTTAGGACTGAATTGTACAGTAGTAACTTGTAGCCCAGGCATAGTGGCGATCGTGAGTTTATGATCCAGTGGAGGCTGCTGGCTTTCAGTTTTAGGTGCATCTTCTTGCATTCGATGTGGTTGCGCCGTCTATCAAGGTGGATAGTGTTACTTCATTAGCTAGAGGGATCTGCATACCGTTTATATACCGAAGAAGCAGCGTTGCATCTCACGGAGAATACCCTATTGTAGAGGTATGATTCCAGTAGCTGGTGGTGCATGAGTCCAATGAGCCAAACTAATATATTGATTATATTGGTATATTGGGGATAATATTGCAAGCTTTCGGATGTAGTATTGTGCGAGTCCACAAGCATTTTTCAAACAATTTAGACAAACAAGATAGAAGGCTTATTGGTCTGTATGATGACGGAATTGTGTGGTCTTTTCCAGGCTTCGGTATCATTATAATGATAGATTTCCCATTTTTTTGGGAAATAGCCAAGATTAATGATCCCATTAAATAGTTTGCAGACGACCTCTATAGCGCATTTTGGAAGTTGGATCAGCATCAGCACCGGGATCCTTTTTTGGTTTTAGCCCTCTGGTGACTTTTTTGATTTCGTTCGGCCGGAATGAAGGTGCAGTTGGCTGAGGGGAGGACTCTGGCTGAATTACTGGCAGGATGAATGAATTTGAGGCTGGGTTTGGCTGGAAGGCACTTTGGAGATGTGTGGCGAATGTTTCAGCTCGGTCTTCGTCGCTGCGAGCCCAGCATCCCGAAGAGTTTCTTATCGGGGTGGTAGTTTCAATTGGGGCGCTAAGATTTGGGTGGGCCCTCCACTTTGGAATACTTTGCGCTTGTTGGCGACAGATTCTGGACGTACCTTAGCTGTGCATTTTCTTCCTGTTGGTGAAGAGCCTGGTCGAGTGATCGGATTGCTTCCTCATGCGTTGCTTTGAAGCTGGTGATCTGTTGTTTTGCCAATCACGACGCGTGGGCCTCTTTTCGCGCACCAGCTGTTCGATTTGCTGATTAGATTTGTAGTATTTGCTTCGGTCTACTTCTTTTCCATGAGGAGTAGAGATTTTAGCTGCCGCAATGAGTACTTCTTCCAGGGCGCTCGTATTGTAGTCGATGTCCAATTCCATGTTAAAATCCGGGGCGAGTTCTATGTGGGCACTCACGTACTTTTTGTATTTTAGCAAGTTCGTTTTTAGCGTCGTCAAAGTGATTGCTTTTTTCGAAAACGTCAAAGCATCATGGTTAGTAATTGCAGTATCATTATTATACCCTTGCAGAGGGTATTATAATTTTGTCCAAAAGTGTGCAACGCAGTGAAGGAGACATCTCCGACCCTATAAAGTATATATATTCTTGATCAGGATCACCTCCTGAGTTGATATGAGCATGTCCGTCTGTCCGTCTGTCCGTCTGTCTGTCTGTCTGTTTCTACGCGAACTAGTCTCTCAGTTTTAAAGCTATCGACTTGAAACTTTGCACACACCCTTCTTTCCTTTGCACGCAGTATATAAGTCGGAACGGCCCGGATCGGCCGACTATATCCTATAGCTGCCATATAACTGATTGATCGGAAATGGTATAACTTTGGTGTTTTTAGAGTTAGAGAGTTCAAATTTGACACGAGAGCTATTTTTGGCAACACATTACGACATGCCAAATTTCATAAGGATCGGCCGACTATATTTTATAGCTGCCATATAACTGATCGATCGGAAATGACCCAACTTTCGTGTTTTTGAAGATAGAAAGCTGGAACTTGGTACAGATTATATTTTTGGCCAGTTGATCCAATCTACGAAATTTCATTAGGATCGGCCGACTATATCCTATAGCTTCCATATAACTGAACGATCGGAAATGGTACTTGGTAGAAATATCAACTTTCTTATTTTTGAAGATAGAAGCTTGGGACTTTTTTTAGATTTTTTATTTTAGTTAATTGGTTTTATTATGATGTATTCATAAGGATCGGCCAACTATATCCGATGTTTGCGATATATATCCGGTTTTAACTGCAAGGGTATATCAACTTCGGCTCCGCCCGAAGTTTGCTTTCCTTTCTTGTTTTCCAATAATGTTTTGTGACCGCCGGGATATACATTTTCTTCAAGCTCTGCAGCATTTTGAGAGTAGTGTTGCTGGTGAAGAAGTTTCTTTACTGCCCTACAAGTTAACTACGCTACCATTGAAAGAAAGCTGTTAGCCATAGTCTGGGCGCTGGAAAAATTGCGTCTTTACTTATATGCGTTAACCTAAGCGGTTTCGAAATCCAATCCGAATACGAGAATCAAAAAGTGGATTGGGCGCATCGACGAGTGCGCTGCTAAAGCTCTTTCGAGACAACAATTTAACGTTGTGGAAGAGGAAGAAGCATTATCAAGCAGTGTATCGTTCGCCAGATAATTTTTATTTATACCATTGCAGAGGGTATTATAATTTTGTCCAAAAGTGTGCAACGCAGTCAAGGAGACATCTCCGACCCTATAAAGTATATATATTCTTGATCAGGATAACCTGAGTTGATATGAGCATGTCCGTATGTCTGTTTCTACGCGAACTAGTCTCTCAGTTTTTAAGCTATCGACTTGAAACTTTGCATGAACCCTTCTTTCCTTTGCCGTACCATAGTATGTAAGTCGGAACGGCCGGGATCGGTCGACTAAGTCCTATAGCTGCCATATAACAGATTGATCGGAAACGCTGTAACTTTGGTGTTTTTTGAGTTAGAGAGTTCGGTATTTGCACGAGTGCTATTTTTAACAAAATAATACGACATACGACGACATTCAATATATATTTTTTAGTAAATTATAACTTTTATATCGTAACTACGATCGTAAACCGTTGATGTTATTTTTTTTAGTTAAGGAAAATTTTTTGGAAAAATAGAATTGTTTATTTAAAAACATAAATATTTTAAGGAAAAAAAAAACATAATTTAAAACTTATTTTTAAAAACATAAATATTTTAAGGAAACTGGTCCAAAAAATAGGCAAAATTTTCAAATTATTATAAATTAATTATTTATAAAATTATTTATAAATTTAATAAAAGTTTAGATGAGTTCATATGAGATGCAAAAGGTTAGCTGATTTAAGGAAGTTTTAAATTAGCTGGAGGTTTGTAGGTTTAGGGCCAACTAACAGTTCCGTGAGTTTCATATTTGAAAAACTTGTTCTTTGTGTTTGTAGGGCGGAACAGTCGTCAAGGATATGGGAGATTGATATGTAGTCCGTGGTGCAGAACTGGCATTGGTAGTTTGGTGTCTGTGAGAAGCGATGTTCGTGGGTGAGTCTGGTGTGGCCAAGTCGAAGCCGGATTATTTTAGTGATCTCTCTTCTTGGGAGGTTGGAGGTCTGTGTAGTTTTAGTGTAGTCGGCTATGCTTATTGCTTCAGGATTGATTTGTTGGTACCACTGCGATGATTTTTGCAGCATTTTTAGGTTTATTTTTTAGGGACACCGTTTTTAATTGTTTGTTAATGTCTCCACGGTTTACATTTGTTGTAGAGAATAGTGGAGCGATGGTCGCTCCTTTCGCTGCTGCATCGGCATTTTCGTTGCCTTTGATTCCGACGTGGCTGGGGACCCATAGGAACTTGATTTTATTTTTTTGTTTTAACAGAAGGTCGCGGATTGATGAAAACCTGGAATTGTTTATGTTAGATATTGCTTCCAATGTGGATAGGGGATCAGAGCAGATGCAGAATTTCCCTCTAATATTGACTGCTATTTTGATGGCTTAAAGAATACCAATCGCCTCTGCCGCATAAACTGTTTGGTAGCTTGGGAGGACAGCTTGTTTAAGCGTTTCATCTTCTGTCGTTACCGCAAAGCCAATTATTTCCTTGTTCAAGGATCCATCTGTTAACAGAAGCGTGAAGTTGTTGGTCATGAGCTGGTGTTTAATTTCCAGAAATTGTTGGACAAATATGTCCTTGTTTGTGTCCGATTTTTTTAGTCGGCTTTGTCGGGTATCTATTAGATTGATATCTAGAAACCAGTTCGATGTTAGATTCCAGGTATAGATTGAAAGTGGGTGTTGAGCAGAAGTCTCCGAGAGATTTTCGCAAGATTGAGTTAATTAACGTTTTAATTTGTTTTTCAAGTGCCTTTGAGGAGTTACCGTATATCGGTGAAGCATAATCAATTTTGGAAATACATAGACTTTTGACGATTTAAACAGGAGTGTTGGGGTGGCTGTTGTATTTTCCGCTGGAAAGGCATTTTATTATATTTGATGATTTCTGTAGTGATTTTTGTAATTTATTGAAGTGGGGTTTGAATTTGTATTTTGTGTTGAAGGACAGACCTAGAATAGTTAGTTTGTTAACTGTGGAGTAAGAATAGTTAGTTAGAATAGAATAGTTTGTTCGTAATTTATAATTGCGGATTGTGTAGAGACCTGGCATGAACATTGTTTTTTCCGGCAAATGTGGATGTGTTTGCATTTTGAAATTGAAAGCATAGCGCCGGATTTTTGGCACCATTTTGGCACAGCATGTCGAGGTTGATTGAAATGTTGTTTTCTTTTTTCAATGGTATTAAGATTTTAAAATCGTCCGCATAAGCTGTGTGTTGAAGTTCCTTGTGCTTGTCGATTATATCTGAGAGACTGTTGAACGCAATGAGAAAAAGTACTACCGACAGCGGAGATCCCTGCGGAATGCCATTGTGGAGTGGGTGTGTTATCATTGGCACGAACTCTTATTTTCCTTTTTGACATGAAGTTCATCACGTATTTGATAATTAATGGGCCGCAGCTCCATACCGATAGTTGATTTGTGATGGTATGCAATCCTATTTTTTCAAATGCTTTTGCGAAGTCAAGAGATATAATGGATATGTGTCTTTTTTCAGAAAGGCTCTGCTAATTAGAGCGTCTGTGTAAAGCACCATTGCAGATTTCCCTTTTTTAAATCCGAGTTGACGGCTGTTCAGTAGCTTGTTGGTTGTAGCAAACCACCATAACCGTTTTGAGATTATTTTGTCAAGGGTTTTAGATAAACATGGGTTGAGGGAGATAGGTCTATATGATTCCGTCATGGTTTTGTCTGCACCTTGTTTTTGGATAGGTATAATTGTGCTGATTTTGTACGATTGAGGAATATAAGATTTTAAAATGTTGTTGAAAAAGCGGATAATTCTCATTTTCAGTGATTCAGCGACGTGTCGTATGATGTCATAGTTAATCTTATCTTATCCTGGGGTGTTGGCTTTACTCAATTTTAATTCCATTCTGAATTGTGCGTTCATTTTTTTATAATGGATGAGATTGTCGTTGGACATATCTCTATTGAATTGAATCTATTGAATCATCTTCCAGTTTTTTGTTCCACCAAGGAACATTGTTGTGGGTCTTAGGTGGTCTCGTGTGTGGAATGCTCTTGTATGCACTTTGCAAAATAATTTTCATGATATTACCTGCTTCCTGATTAATGTTTAGTGATATTGGTATTTTATTGTTCAGGTCTTTAGTTAGCATCTCGAATTTTTCCCAATCAGCTCTGCTAGTAACGAACCTTTGTACAAAGTGTTGACTTGCTCTCTGATTTTTCGGAAAAATTTCAATGGTGATTGGGAAGTGATTGCTTCCTTGGAGGGAGTCACTGATTTTGAAGTCGCAATATACTTTAAGTTCAGGTGAAAAGAATGCCAAGTCAATATGTGTAAAGGTCCTATGTGTTAAGAAATGCGTGGGTTGTCCGTTGTTTAGGATAATGATGTTGTTATCCAAAATGAATTTTCCTAATATTTTTCCCCTCAGATAAATTGTTGGGGATCCCCAGATTTGATTAAAAAATAAATTTGTTTTATTTTAGAAACCTATTACAAACATGGCAAGCATAAAATAAAAAACTAAATTATTTTTTTTGCTTCTTTTGGTTATAGCGTCGTCCGGATATAACGACGTAAAATCGTCGGTCCCTTAAAAGTCGCTATACCGGTATTTTACTGTATTATTATATTGACACTGGAGAAGACCACACAAGTGCGGCATCGTACTATTGGTACTAGCCTTCTATTTTTGTCTATTTTGTCTATATCCCGATACGCCAATTTGCTTTCCGAATAACATTAAAACTACGTTAAGTCTTCTAACATCGAGATGCTGCAGCACTAGACATATCTCAAGCCTTCGGCCGATTTTGGTTCAATAAACTCATGCGCAAAATTAAAACGCGTTTTCCAACATATACCCACAAGCTACTCGAGTCATACGTCTACATGTCTATTCTCACTAAACAACGTCTAACAACAACTTTCTTCTAACAACGTCAACGATGATACCGCTATCCCTAGACGCTTCAAATGCCCAAACCGAGTAGGAAATCCCCTCGCTGTTTATCTTATGGTAGTGGAAAGGTGGCTGTGTAGGGGGGCGTGGTTCCGCAAAAAGATTCCAGAAAAATTAGAAGTCGGCGGCGTCTTCGGTTTCAGTATAAAAGCGCGTTCAGCTTTATTGGCTGCGTACATCGAATTGATCTTAAAAACTAGTAAAAAAAAAAGAGATCGCCGACAGCCAACGAGCGAGAAGAGAGGGCACAGAGGGGCGAGTTTGCACGCGCTCTTCAGCGCGGGTGCGCTCTTTAGCGTGGGTGCGCTCTTTAGCGCGGGTGCGCTCTTCAGCGCGGATGCGCTCTTCAGGTGAGTGGCCCCTCACCTAAACATTCCGCCCCCCTTGCAATCGCTCGGGTTGCAATAGCTCCCTCGGTGTTATGGCTGGTGGCAGGCTCCGGACACGACCCATCCAAACACGGTGCTCTGGGCCACTGGCAGTCCGTCCTGGATCTTCAGGAAGCCCGGTTGAATAATCCGTGGGTACATATCTGCGCCCAGGACGACGGAAATTGTCGCTGGCAGATGGAATCGCTCATCCGCCAGGGTCACGCCTCGGAAGTGGGCGGAGTGGCGGAAGAAGGCCGAGGATGTAACGACGAGTGCCGGGACGTCGGTGGCCGTGGATCGGGTTGGGATTGCCGGAAAGTGGCGGACCCAGGCCGAGGAGCACCCGAACCGCGATGCAGCAGCGTGTGGTGATCCTGTCCACACGTCTTACAACCGTCACCCCGACGACAGGATCCATCGGAGTGCTCGTGGGCCAGGCAGCTCGAGCAATACCGGTTCACAAGAACCGCTCGGAGCCGCTTCTCGGCGCTAAGGCGTAGGAAGCGCCGACACTTCTTTAAGGCGTGGATTCCATTGCAGACTTGGCAACGGTAGGATTGAATACCACGAGTACATCTGCTCTCCAGCGATGCTTGGGTGTTGCGTGGACGTGGCGACATCGTGTTGGCTATGGCTGACGGAAATATGATAAAGGAACAAATAACATGATCAGAATCGGTGTAAAATGAAGGTTCGGAACTACGGGCAGAGCTACGGGACAGCACAATTGGACAGGAACATTGGAGCGGAAGAAATGTTGATCACTGTGGGTAGGCGGACGCGTCCAACGGAAGAAGCACAACCTTAACAACGGGCCGCTTTACAAGCCCTCGCGCGGTGCGGATGTCGATCACGCGGACATGGCCATCAGAGCCGGGATACACCGCGTCAACCCTGCCTAAACGCCACTCATTGGACGGAAGGTTGTCTTCCTTGATGACGACCATATCCCCAACGCGGAGGTCCCTCGTAGGGGCTCGCCACTTGTTTCTCTTATGGAGCTCCTTGAGATACTCCTCCTTCCACCGGAGCTGAAATTGCTGCTGAAGCGCCTTAAGGTGTTGCCAACGATTGATGATGGAATTGGTGTCCCCCTTTATCTCGGGCTCGACCGTGGCGAGAAGTGGTCCTCCCACAAGAAAGTGCCCGGGTGTAAGAGCTAGCAGGTCAGCAGGGTCTTCGGACATTGGCGCGAGTGGCCGCGAATTCAAGCACGCCTCGATCTTCGCCAGGAGAGTAGCCAGCTCCTCAAAGGTGTATTTTCGCGTGGCGGCGGACTTGTAAAACAAGGTCTTGAAGCTCTTGACCCCTGCTTCCCAAAGGCCCCCCATGTGGGGAGCTCCCGGAGGAATGAAATGCCAGAGAAGCTGCTGGTGACTATAGGCACCGGTCACAGCCCCCTTTAGGCTCTGGAGAAAATCGCAGGATAGTAGAGCAGCTGCTCCCACAAAGGTCTTCCCGTTGTCGGACTGCACTTGACGGGGGCATCCTCTCCGGGACACGAACCGTGCGAAAGCCGCCAGAAATTTCTCGGTCGTAAGGTCCGACGTAGGCTCTAAATGGATGGCCTTAGTGGAGAAACACACAAACACCAACACATAACCCATTGTGATGAGACAGGCCCTCCCCGTATAGTTTTTTATCTCGAAGGGACCGGCATAATCCACACCGGTGTGCGTGAACGGGCGCGAGAAGGACGTCCGTTCCTTGGGTAGCTCTCCCATGAGTTGCGTCTGCAACTTCTTCTTGTGGATGACACATACCTTACAAGAATGGACAACGGACTTGACCAAATTCCTCACCCTTGGAATCCAGAACTTGGCCCGGATCAGACGGATCATCAGCTGACTGCCACCGTGCAGCGTGATGCGATGTGTAAAATGAACCAGGAGTCGAGACAGCTGACAGTCGTACGGAAGGATAATAGGGTGCCGTTCGTCATATTGGAGAAGCTCAGAGGACGCGACCCGGCCGCAGGCTCTCATAAGGCCTTGCAAATCCACGAAGGGGTTCAGATTCTGAAACGGACTGGATGCCGATATTGGACGCTTTTCGCTTAAGCAGCCCATCTCAGAGACGAAGTGTCTGCGCTGAGTGACGGAAACTAGAAGACGTTCAGCCGACGTTATCTCATTAGCGGTCAGGTGCTCTTCAAACGAGGGTCGAATCTTCCGCGCGCGCTGGATGAAGCGATTAACATAGGCAAGGACTTGTTATGCCTTGTCGAGTGTGGAAAAACGCTCAAGTAGATCTTCGGGGGGTACTTTCGCGACATGGACCTTGACTGCTCGCTTCTCGAGTTCAGTCACGGGGGTATCATAGCCTTGAGTGGGCCAGTCGCTGCGAGGCCTCTGCAGCCAGTCAGGACCGTGCCACCACAACTGGTTATCTGCAAGATCTTGGAGAGCTACGCCCCGGCTAGCGAGATCCGCAGGGTTATGCTCGGAGCGGACATGTGCCCATTTCTGCACGTCGGTGAACTGGGTGATCTTGGTCACCCGGTTGGCCACGAACGTTGTCCACTGGCACGCTGGCTTATGCAGCCGGACAATAGTCGAGTCGGTCCAACAGTATAGGGCAGACGCGGCCCCTGGCATTTGTGGCAGAACGGCGGTGGCCATCTCGGACAACAACAAGGCACCGCACAGTTCTAGTCGAGGGAGCGAAACCGTCTTAACTGGGGCCACTCGAGTCTTTGCAGTCAGCAGGGTCACTATTACCGTGGACCCGATTTCGACACGAACGTAAATTGCTGCGCCGTACGCCTTCTGTGAAGCGTCGCAGAACCCGTGGTGTTCGACCTTTAGGTGTGGTCGGAACGCGACCCATCGAGGAACACGAATCTGATCGAGCACCGAGTAATTCTTTAGGAAGTCAACCCATCGCTGACAGAAATATTGAGGGAGGGCGTCATCCCACCCTAGATCCAGAAGCCAAATGTCTTGCATGAACATTTTTGCCCGAACAATGAAAGGAGCGAGCCAACCTGCTGGATCGAACAATTTGGCAATTTGGGAGAGGACTTGGCGCTTTGTGAAAACCGAGCCGGAAGTTAATTCTGGCGGGACAAAAAAGAATTCATCAGTCGTCGCTTTCCACCGCACGCCGAGTGTCTTGGCCGTGCTCTCTGCATCGATGTCGAGAAAGTCAGCACGGAGACGGTGATCGATCGGAATGTCGGCCAGGATTGCTTTGTTATTCGACGTCCATTTCCTAAGTGGGAACCCTGCTGACTCTAGGGCCCCTTTCAGCTCCCGAATCGAAGCTTGGGCTTCAGTTTTGGAGTCTGCCCCCGCGAGAACGTCATCAACGTACATAAACTGCCGGATAATTTGGCTTGCCTGCGGATACTTCGACTCTTCGTCGTCAGCGAGCTGTCGCAACACACGGATCGCCAGGAACGGGGCACAATTGACACCGAAGGTGACCGTTTTCAACTCGTAGTCGCGGATATCCCCATCGGGATTGCGAAACAAAATACGTTGGAGCGGAGTATGCTTGGGGTCTACCCAAATTTGCCGATACATCTTCTCGATGTCGGCGTTGAAGACAAACCTAAAGTACCGCCACTTTAGGATTTGAATCGTCAGGTCGGATTGTAAGACCGGGCCCGCGTAAAGAATGTCGTTCAGACTGGTCCCGTTTGCGGACGGGCTCGAAGCATTGAAGACCACTCGCACCTTGGTGGTCGTGCTTTCGGGCTTGAAGACTGTATGATGTGGAAGATAGTAGGTAGCGGAATTGCTCGCGGGAGAGACCTCGGTCATGTGACCTAAGTCGATGTACTCCTGAATTACCGAGTCATAGCGGGCCTTAAGGGGCGGGTCCCTCTTCAGGCGCTGCTCGTTACGCAGAAACTGAGCAAGGGCAAAGGACCGTGAAGCCGCTAGCTCGGAACCCTTCTGCCCGGGGTCGCGTAAGGGGAGCGTTACAACGTACTTGCCACACTCGTCTTTTTTCGGAATCCGATTCCGAACTTATCGGTGCGGGCACATCTTCCACCTCCCAGAATTTGGTGAGGAGCTGATCCAGTAAGTCACCGAGGCTGGGGGCCACTCGTGTGGAAAAAACGGACACGCTGCGGGGATTGGCTGGAGATAATGGGCCTGTCAGCACCCATCCAAAAATGGTCTCCTGACCGAGAAGCGACCCGCATATGTTAGCCTTGGCGTTACCGAGGAGAATGGACGGAAGAATGTCAGCTCCTATTAGTACATCGACTTGGGAGCTCTCAAAGAAGTTGGGGTCCGCCAGGGGAATGTCGGGCAGCCCCTTGAGACGATCTCGCGGAATCGGGTATGATGGCAGATTTCCTGCCAACTGCGGCAGAACGTAGGCCGCAGTCTCTAATTGTAGCCCGGGTCTTGACGGCGACCGAATGGAGAAATGGCACAATTTTGTAGACTGCGCGGAAATGGTCTGATTAAGGCCGGAAACTTGGGCTTGAATCGTCTTGAAGAGTGGTTTGACGAGGTTGAACAGTCGTTCCGTTATGAAGGTCGCTTCGGACCCTGAGTCTATCAGAGCTCGTGCCTGGAAGCTGCACCCCAAATGGCACACGTTGATAAGGGCCGTGCCGACTGATCCTCTGAGCCGTTTGTGCTTCTGGCAGTCTGTGCGGGTCGAGCCCTTGCTGTCGTAGGCGGACTTGGAGCGGGGGCGAACGGATTGCCGCGGTGCAGAAGGGTGTGGTGTCGGCTGTGACATGTGAAGCAGCTATGGGCGCTCGTGCAGTCTCGTTGCTGGTGCCCTCGGGCAAAACAGTTCAAACATAGCTGCTTCCTTTTAATGTAGTCCGAGCGCCCATTTACGTCCATTTCCAAGAACCGCGGACATAAACGAATGGGGTGGTTCTCCCTCGAACAGAGATCGCAACCCTTGGGGCCCGGAACCACTCGAGTCTCGTATGAGTGGAGCCTCCGAGCAGGGGCAGTAGGAAGTCCCGACCTTGGCGGAAGTTGCCCGGAGCCACTAGGTCTGACGTCGTCGATCGCTTCCAGAGTGCGATGGCGCTCTGTCAGGAAGTTGTCTAATTCCTTCCATGTTGGAATTTCGGCCTTGTTATGAACGGATTGCTCCCACATGGAAAGTGTGACTTTGGGGAGCTTTGACGAAATCATAAACACCAGGAGGCAGTCCCAAGCCTCAACATTGATGGCGGACATTGCTAGGGCTGTCAGACCACTCTGAATGGTGGCTTGGAGCTCCTTCAGCGCGACCCCGGACTCTTGAGAAATAGCCTGGAGGTTGAAAAGGATTTTCAACTGGCTATTGACCAGTAGCCGCCGGTTCTCAAAGCGGTTTGTGAGGCTTTGCCAAGCGACGACAAACCCCTCATGGGTAAGCGGAGCCTTAGAGACAATGGCGTGGGCGTCTCCACTTGTTTTGGACAGTAAGTGGAACAACCTCTCTACCGGGGTGAGCCGCGAGTTTTGGATGTAAATGGCCGTAAACAAGTCTCTGAAGGTGGGCCACCGAAGATAATCACCCGCGAAGACCTCGGTATCCACCGGAGGCAACCGGCAGCCTGTAGGCGCGGGCGTGTGGACATTGACGGAAGCCTGAGTGGATTGGGAAGCAATTTTCTCCCGAAGCTGGGCAATACATCTCGAATAGACAGAGTAGCAGTAGTTGTACTTCGATTCCAGCACGGTCGAGGTGGCCACATTGTCGTCTGACACGGCTAGTAAATCGGAGCAGCTCTCATAGCTTTTCTCCACCTTCTCCCACAGTGCCCGAATTTGGTCCCGATGGACCTCGCAAATGTACTGGGAGCCTCCTTCCGTTTCTCTGGCGCCCGGAGTATTTATGTTAGCCTCAAATTGGATAATTCGATCCGTTGTGGCGATTAACTTTTTCAGCGCCACGTCGACCGCACTTTGAGCCATTTTTGCAACGGTACAAGTCTGCCTCTGTGAAGGACCGGGGATTGTATTGACGGATTCGTCACTCTTTGCCCTTGGAATGGCACTGTACGCCTTAGGCTTTAAAAGAGGCGTCCGCGGAGAAGCGGATTGAGATCTGTCCAGACGGATGGTTGGGATCGGACGTGGCTTTCGGTCGTCTCCCGTGGGCATTCTCAGACACCAATTCGCTGGTCAGAACTTGTCGACTGACGCGCGCAATGGGTGCCTCGTACGAAGCGGTAGCCGGTCACTAATGTGATGAGACCGGTGAGATCGCGGACGAATTGCGATTGCAAGGCCAAGTGGGAATTAGAAGCGCCGATGTCGAGAGGAACGTCGGATGCGGCACAATTCGGATGTGGGAGAAACTTCAGGAAGCCAAAAAGAAAAACCCAGAAGGGCCAAGGTTCGTTGAGATTCTAGGCGGATTTTGCCAGATGCGAAGTAGAAGCAGCGTTAGGGAAATGACGGAACGGAAAATGGACAAGGCCCGGAAAATTCGTGATCGTTCGGAAAAATAATTGATGACTGTCTATATAGATATGTCTGTATATGTCGTAAATATTCAATTCCTGACTATTTTCGAAATTGCGGAGCCGGAAAGGTGGACTTGACCTTGGCTTGGATTGAACACAGAGAAAAAAAATAAATAATTAATTTTTGCCTAATTGGCGGATTTAATTATTATGGAAACAGACGGGTGGAGTTGAAAATTTCAATTCTTAATCAATGGAGGTTAAGGAACCCGAAGCTGGAACGGTGGAATTGAAACCGCGGCTAGGTTCAGAAAGAAGATCGCCAATTAAATTATTTAATTATAATTTCTTTTTCGATAATTAAATTTTCGATTTAATTATTGAGTGGCCGGAAAGGTGAATTAAAAAACCTGGCCCTTTGCTCGGACGGAAAATACGAATTAAATAAATTTTTGTAGTTGTAAATATAAATAAATAAATTTATAATTCATTGATTTTTTTTTTTAAATTTGTTTGGTTATATATTTCCTGAAATTGGAGGCAGAAAATATTGAGAAATTTATGGGCATACATGCAAGTAGGGCAAGGGCATGTGGGACATATGATGGCACAGTGGAACGTCGATAAGTGGACTGTATGGTTAAATTTTATCGGTTATATATTTCCTGAAATCGGAGGCAGAAAATATTTAGAGATATGTGGACATGCATGCAGGTACGGATATATGTATGTAAGGGCATGTAGGCATATGTATGTTGGCACAGTGGAGCGTCGATAATGTGTAACGGCGGAAACGGAAAAGTTATGTGGTGTAAAAAATTGGGGATGAAAAACCAATATTACGACAGCGGCGGACTGTTCGGTGAACTTGTAGATTCCCGAAACCACTTCACACCGGCTGGCCAATATTAATTATGCCCTTTTATTTTTATATTTTTTTTTTTTTTCACCACACACTTTCACTGTTCACTTGCCGATTTTTTTTTTTTTGCGGATTAATTGCACCAAACACAATGTATGTGTGTATGCATGTACATATGCCTCGACCGTTGGCGAGCGAACGGATAACGGAAAAGCCAAAAACGGCGAGGAATATGGCGAGGCACACACAACGGAGATGGATGGAAAATTTGGTAATTTTTTTGTCTTAGGAAAGTCTCAAGCTGCCGTGGTGTCGGAAAACTCGGACTTGGAGTTGACACGGAGGGAAAAACAATCTTGCAGCAGTGTGAACGAAATTTTATGTTCGGACCACTGCTGAAGACCGCCAGAGAGACGGAGACGGAAAAAATTTCGTACTTATCTTTTGGGCGGAACAATGCCTGAACTGCTGGTGGATCCAAAATATCCTGAATATCCTGGTATCCGGCTCGAAGGACCAAAATGTGTAGGGGGGCGTGGTTCCGCAAAAAGATTCCAGAAAAATTAGAAGTCGGGGGCGTCTTCGGTTTCAGTATAAAAGCGCGTTCAGCTTTATTGGCTGCGTACATCGAATTGATCTTAAAAACTAGTGCAAAAAAAAGAGATCGCCGACAGCCAACGAGCGAGAAGAGAGGGCACAGAGGGGCGAGTGTGCACGCGCTCTTCAGCGCGGGTGCGCTCTTTAGCGTGGGTGCGCTCTTTAGCGCGGGTGCGCTCTTCAGCGCGGATGCGCTCTTCAGCGCGGATGCGCTCTTCAGGTGAGTGGCCCCTCACCTAAACAGTGGCTGTCTGGCTGGCGTACTAAAATAAACGAACAAAAATGTAAATATTTGTTCATACATTATAAATATTGTAATCCTAACAGACAAACCTGCCCTCCGCTTTCAATAAACGATATGCAGATTCCCAAAATTAACGAAGTAACGTACCTTGTGGTGTAGTATGCACATATATTGAATACCCACTGTACCGAGAGTACTTAAAGGGTGCGCACTGTAACACTTTGTTGCAGTGTTTACATAATCCAAAGTCCCGGTCATAAACCCTAAGTGGCCGAAATATGAACCGATCGTTATGCCTTAGCCCGCACACAGAAAGTGCTAGTGTCAGCATAATCGTAACAAACGGTCAGCATATGCATACCCCTCGCGCCTCCACTTGAGAGCGCATAACAACATATATTATTATATTCCTTTATATATAAGTACATAGCCGTCTCTCTGCCGCCGCCTGCGAGCAGCGCTGCTACGAGACTTAGCCTTACTTAGACTTAAGAAATATTGTAAAAGAACAGAGACATTTTGAACGTTGGAGCGGCACCTCAGCTGCTCCTTCCAAATAAAGACCAACTAAAACCAATCCCCTGGAGTTATCCTATCACATGGCGACCGTGACAGCGATGGAAGGACATCGAGGGATTAAAAGGATGTACCCAGGAGGATACCCATAATCAGAAAATCATTGGAAAATTACTGGAAAATTACTGAAAAATTACTGGAGAATTACTGGAATATTACTGAAAATTACTGAAAAATTACTGGAGAATTACTGGAATATTACTGGAAAATGAAAAATAAATCGACAAAAATCTGAGTGAGTAGAGTAAAAACAATGGGCAATCGCGGAGGAGTCGCGAAAAAAAATAAAAAAAAGAGTAGCACACCTAAAGTGGCTACTCTACGTAAACACTCCACCTCCCGCGTGGGCTACAGCCCAAAAACTTCAAACAGAACTAGATTTTCTGAAAGAAGAATTATTAAACAAGAATAAAAGCCCAAAAATTGCCACCACTCACTCAGTATCGATTAAGAAAATTAATGAAAAAATAATAACAAAACCTCCACCACCAAAGCAATTACCAAAACTAAAAAAGACGTGCCCGAAGGATTGCCCTGGACCACTGGACAGCCCTCACTGCAACCAAACCTGTGCGAGGACCGGCACCGGTAACGCCTGAGTCCAAAAGGCCCCGGACAGCAGCAGCAGCAAATAGAGTGCGGGAATACGCCACCTCCTGCGCCACCGAGGGAACGTCAGCGTAGCCAAACCGGCGACGACCAGCTGACGTGGGAAAAAAAAAGGAAATCAACTGAGGAGAAATTTTTTTTTACCCATGCACTGCGTTGCATAATTTTTTTGATTGCACTGCGATGCATATTTTTTTTATACTATAATATTTTTTTGAAAAATTGAGCGGAACCTCTTTTGCCCAATTTGAAAGTATGGCCCGTATAGCTGTACAAATAATAGGTAGGAAAAAATGTTAGATAAGAAAAAAGACAAAATTTAGAAAAATTTTTTAAATTAAAGGGAAAAATACGACAAATCCCAAAAATTTATGTAAAATTTTAATGAAAGAAAAAAAATAAATTCAAAATAGCATAAATTCCTAAAATTTATGAAACATTTTAATACCCTTTTAATGAGAAGTAATAGCATAAGTAAAACAGATCAAATAAATGATTCTGACTATTACTTCCCAGAAAAATTAAGTTACATTACAAAATATGACTCAGAGAAAAATATAATTGAAATTGGAAAAACAAAAACATATAAACTATCTAAAATGGGTTTAGTAGACACGAAAGTCGTAGATTCCACGGCAAATGTCGTTAATAAAATTGAACCAGGAAAAATCGATCTTCAAACAATTACAATATTGTTAATGATAATCGTCATTATAATGTTAGCAAGCGTTTTGCTAAAATTATATAAATTACACAACAAATGTTTAAAGAAAAAATTCCAGAGTCAAGCAAATGACCTGGACAAAATCTAAATAAAAAACCAAAAAAAAAAAAAACAAACAAAATTATTATACACAAATGTAAACACCTACAATCTAAGACAATGAAATAAAAGAAAATAAATATTAAAATATATTACGTAATTATCTCTACAAAAGTATGGCTAAACTAAAGGCATGGATTGGAAAAAATTGTACGAGGAGTTATCAATAATTAAAACAAATTTTGACAAATCGTACAAGTCCCTAACTCAGAATAGACCCATTCAAAAGAATACGGTTAGGAAGCACGTTGAAATATTAGTAGAGTGCTTTAATGAAGCGCGTATGCTAATACATGATCATAGGGAAAGATTAAATCAAGATCATTGGTCACAGGTATCAAAACTTTTGATACGACTACGATCTAATTTAATATTTATTAAACAAAAGTTCAGTTTAGAAATATCGTTACCAACCGTTCTAAACACTCCAATAGCAGTTGACACTGCACCTGACTCGGAATCAACAGAAACGAAAGAATCTGAGTCAGAAGAGCTTCCCAAGGAAACCCCAAAATAGAAGATACAGATTTAAATAATCTTACTATTCCGGCGGTATACACTGATCTGGATAACTCTACAGATTCAGATACTTCGAGTGTCATAGAATACAAGATAGATAAATCCATCACAATGGCACAATCAAATATTGATTTTATTAATACAGCATCTAAGCTTATACCAGTTTTTGATGGTAAGGCTGAAAATTTAACAAGTTTCATTGATGCTTTACAAATAATACAATCAATAAAAGGCGAGCACGAAGAATTAGCTATTTCCATCATTAAAACAAAGCTAAAAGGTGTCGCCAGGAATCTAATCGGTAATGAAACAACAATTACTGAGGTGATTGCTAGACTAAGAAGCAACGTCAAAGGCGAAACTGTTGAGGTATTATCAGCGAAGCTGATGAATCTACAGCAGCGCAATAAAACTGCTAACCAATACACACAAGAAATTGAGCAGATGACGAAAGCCTTAGAAGGTGCATATATATCAGATGGTTTATCTTTAGAGCTAGCCAGGAATTATTCCATGCAGCATGCAGTCAAAGCAATGACTAAAAACTGCACAATTGATAAGGTAAAACTTATCATGCAAGCAGGCACATTCAGTACTATGAACGAAGCCGTTTCCAAATTCGTCAATAGTTGCACTGAAGCAACTGGGCAGTCGACTTTACAGTCGAAAATTTTTTAGGGAAAAGATAATCATGTAGCTGATGCGTTATCAAGAATAACCATCAAAGATCTACAAAATATAACTAGAAATGTATTAAAAGTCACTACTAGATATCAAAGTAGACAAAAATTCCGCGCGGAAAATCAAGAACAAGAATTGCCTAGGCAATCTTTAAATAAAGCTTCTAAGCCCAACGTATACGACGTCATAAACAATGATGAAGTACGTAAAGTAGTGACCTTGCAGAAAAAAAATATGTTATGTTTATTTAAACAAGGCAGAAAAATTACTGCAAGATATGATGTTAGCGATTTATATACTAATGGAGTTATTGATTTAGATCAATTTTTCCAAAGGCTTGAAATGCAAGCCGGTATACATAAAACCAGTTAACTCAAAGTGGCACCGTGGGAAAATATCTTTGAATATACTTCAATAGATAAATTTAAATTAATGGGCAATAAAATATTGAAAACATTAAGAGTAGCGCTACTCAACCCGGTGACCCAAATAACAAATTTAAAAGAAAAAGAAGCAATTTTGTCTACATTTCATGATGATCCAATTCAAGGAGGTCATACTGGCATATCAAAAACTTTGGCCAAAGTAAAAAGACACTATTACTGGAAAAGCATGTCTAAAGATATAACTGAGTACGTAAGAAAATGTCAAAAATGCCAGAAATCAAAAATAACAAAACACACAAAGACCCCTTTAACAATTACAGACACACCAATAAATGCTTTCGACAGAGTGATAGTGGACACTATTGGTCCACTGCCAAAATCAGAAAATGGCAATGAGTATGCAGTCACTTTAATATGTGATTTAACTAAGTATTTAGTTGCCATACCTGTTCCGAATAAAAACGCCAATACTGTCGCTAAAGCAATTTTTGAATCTTTTATCCTGAAGTACGGTCCAATGAAGACGTTCATTACGGACATGGGAACAGAATATAAGAATTTAATTATAGACGATTTGTGCGAATATTTAAATATTGAAAATATTACATCCACAGCACAACACCACCAGACAGTTGGAACAATAGAAAGAAGTCATAGAACTTTCAATGAATACATACGATCTTACATATCGGCTGATAAAACTGATTGGGACGTATGGCTTCAATATTTTGTCTTCTGTTTCAACACGACCCCCTCTATGGCACATACTTATTGTCCATATGAGCTAGTATTCGGTAAAACAAGTAATTTGCCAAAACATTTTAATAGCATAGATAGTGTAGAAGCACTATATAATATAGATGACTATGCTAAGGAGAGTAAGTATAGATTAGAAGTAGCCTATAAAAGAGCTAGAGTTATGTTAGAAGCAAATAAGAATAGAAATAAACTACTATACGATCATAAAGTAAGGGATATAGATATATCAGTAGGTGACAAAGTTTTATTAAAAAACGAGACAGGTCATAAGTTAGATCCTAAATATACAGGTCCGTATATAGTAACGGAAATAGGAGATAGAGATAACATAGTAATAGCAAATAATAAACATAAAAAACAAAAAGTTCATAAGGATAGATTAAAAATCTTTATTTCATAAATTGCACTTAGTATGGCCATACAAAGACACACATACATAGATAAATAAATACACATATTCTTTTAATAATTTCATTTTTTATGATTCTAACCACATAAAACAAAACAAATAAATAAAAAAATGTATTAATTAAAAATTTTTATTATAAAAATAACTTCATTATATTACGTTATTTTTCAAAAGGAGGGAGATGTAGTATGCACATATATTGAATACCCACTGTACCGAGAGTACTTAAAGGGTGCGCACTGTAACACTTTGTTGCAGTGTTTACATAATCCAAAGTCCCGGTCATAAACCCTAAGTGGCCGAAATATGAACCGATCGTTATGCCTTAGCCCGCACACAGAAAGTGCTAGTGTCAGCATAATCGTAACAAACGGTCAGCATATGCATACCCCTCGCGCCTCCACTTGAGAGCGCATAACAACATATATTATTATATTCCTTTATATATAAGTACATAGCCGTCTCTCTGCCGCCGCCTGCGAGCAGCGCTGCTACGAGACTTAGCCTTACTTAGACTTAAGAAATATTGTAAAAGAACAGAGACATTTTGAACGTTGGAGCGGCACCTCAGCTGCTCCTTCCAAATAAAGACCAACTAAAACCAATCCCCTGGAGTTATCCTATCACAGTGGTCTACCTCGATAGGCGACTAACCTGGCTTAAGAGCATCGAATGCAAGAAAATGCACCTTGAACTAAAAACTAGCATCTCCTTTGGAGTATAAGCTCACGCCCCTGTTAATGGACTACAAGATACTACTCTACAATTTAATCCTAAGCCCAATCTGGACGAATTGCAACATGCGCATCCTACAGCGCGCCACTGGATTTTTGAAACGAAAACATCCACCGGGAATTGTGCAGTGAAAGACGAAATTCGGGATGATGACGTCTTTTAGGGGAAAAACGGACATACCCGGCTGATATTGAAAAATTATAACATTGGTGATTCCTTGCTAGTTGCGCTTTTGCAAACTTTAAATTTCCGGGCACAACGAGGTCGATTCGTTTGAACGATTCCCTTGATTACATGATAAGTGCTGTTTCATACAAGCAGTTCTAAATAAAACCACACGGATTTTCCATTCCCTGCACTTCTTCAAATGTCACGTACGCGACTGTAAATCTTTGTTTGTAGATCAAATCTGTAGATCAAATCTGTAGATCAAAACTGTAAATCAAATTTTCATTCGAATTTTCCGTTTTTTGAAATCGATCAGGGCAGGCTGTTAGGGTTAAGCTGTTAAGCTGTCGCGATTTTAGGATTGGGTGTAATATTATTAAAATTATTATTATTATTATTATTAAAAATGTTGTTTTGTAGTTAATATTTTTGGTCTCGGTTTTTTCTTTCCTTCCTTTTGTGTCCAGATATTTAAAGAAATTGGCCGTAGGTTCGAATTGGTTTTGGTCGGGTAATACTAAATAAAGTAGTATTTTGTACCATAGTCTAGTTGGAAAGGCGACCGGGAGGTTATTAGACAATGGGAACTGCTGGCCTTCAGTTAAAGAAGGGTCTTCTACGCTTCTATATGTTTCCTCCATATAAGTCGCCTGTGTAAGTGGATACCAAGGTACATATGTGAATTCTTCCACTTGTGGAATTTATGTGTTATTTAAGACAGGTGGACAAGGGACTCGGTTAAGTATAAACATAATATGCTAACATTTTTGCTTATTTTTGCAGCCAAGAGGTGCTTTTGTAATACACTTAATACGCAGACCTGAACGCATTGCGATATCTAAAACTGTTTTTAATTTCTTCAAACCTTCTTGTTCGTCTTTTGATGGAATAATCAAATCATCCATGTACAGGATTAGGGTACCGTCTTCAATCGATGGCCTGAGCACTGCAGAAATGTATCGCATAAACACCGCAGGGGAATTGGAAATTCCGAATGGTACGAAGCGGAATTCGTATTGACCGCTTTGGGTGATTTGCGAGAGCTTTCCTGCACGGGGACATGGAAAAATCCGTTTGATAAGTCTAACGTTTTAATTACTTTTTCCTTCTAAAGCTTATGTAAAACATCGTCGATCAAGGCCATAGGGAAATTATCACGAATAATCTTCTGGTTCAATTTGCGGTAGTCGCAGCAGAGTCTTTTGGTGCCATCCTTTTTTGCAACCAAAACTATGGGTGAAGCGTATTCGGAAACCTAGGTCTCTGATAGACTGGGATTTCATCTGTGAGGAGTAATTTCATTTCTACTTGGCTTGACTCTGTCTTTAATGGCTTGTAATTTTGAACTAATCCAACCACTGCTGATCTTATGTCGGTGCTCAAGTAAAGCAGATCTAAATCAGGAACAATGCCTTCAATGAAATTAGATGCCATTAACTGATAGAAAGTTTCTGTCAAGTCCGAAATGTTAGTGGAAGTCGCATCTACAGCCACATTTTGATTGTCACTATAATGATTGAGATCTATGTCATGGGTTGGACTATTTTCATCTCTACCTAAGGTGGGATCGGAGATGTGGTCAAGATCTACTGAATGAACTGCGTGGAAAACGACTCCTTTTGCTCCAATTGTTGCGGTTACCATATTAAGGACATCGCTACCGATCACACCTTCATAGAGGGTATCATTGTCACGCACTACATGAAAGCACATGTCAATGTCCACGTCATCTAACTTCGTCGCAACTGTGAATGAGCCTAGAGTGTATATCTTCTTACCACCTATTCCTATAAGCTCCTTAATATCAGGTTTGAGAATATCAGGATAAATTCTAGTGTACGCTGTCTCGGAAATGGTACAAATATCGCTGCCAGAATCGAATAACGCCGTAATCTGGTCGTTGCCAATGTTAATGTTTTTAAACGCTCTGTTAAAAGTTGAATGTGACAGCTGCTGAATGTTTGAGTTTTCATTTTTCACTTCCTTACGAGCTTTCTTGGTACCGTATTGATTTGCCTTGTGACCTATCTGATTGCATTTGAAACATTTTATACCTACTTCCTTACAATCCTTGGCAATATGATTGCTGCCACCACACTTAAAGCAACGTCTGCCATCTTGGTAAGTTTTGACAAAGAACTGTCAAATTTTGGCTTTGGTTCAAACCCCTGACTCGCGCAAATCTTCTCGTAAACCTTAAGCTTCTCACGAAACTCCTTAAGATTGGACGCCTGGTACAAACAACTTTTATTTTGCTTCAAATCTGGTATACCCTCCACTATGTATTCTATAATACTTTCTTCGCCCAACTTTGACTGATTTGCTAATACTGTAGAAGTATTCTAGCAAACTCTCTTTTTGCGTTTTCTTCCTATTTTCGAGCATCTTGTGCACCTGTTTTGCTGTAAGCTTCTCTCCAAATTAATTTTTTAGAGCTTCTTTCAATGCGTTCCAATCATTTATTCCTGGTTGGCTACCCAAGAATAACTTTGGAGCTCCCTTTACCAACTGTCTGCCGTAAATGAATTTTTGAAGATCAGTCCACCCAACTGTAATAAAATTAAGCTCGAAGTCTGCAAGCCACTCATCAATATCTGGAGAACCATTTCCAGTAAATGCTGAAAGGGAATCTTCAATATCTCTCAATGTGAAAGCCATGGCTGAGGTTGAGAATTAAAAGAAGAATTACACTCTACGACGTTGGTTTCCTCGTACACTGACTCCTCTGAACTTTCTGAGTTTTCCTTTTGGTCGATATTTTCCTCCTCAAAATAGGAGATGAGTCTTTCCTGTAATACAGCTTTGAGGCTGAACTTGGTAATCTTAATTCTTGTAGTTTGTCTTTCAGCTCCGCAACAGAAAATCGTGTGATCTCTTCAACATTCATATGTTCTACACTTACATAACTTATTTTATAATACTTTTCTCTTAGATTAATAAAAATGAACAATTTAAATGGGAATAAAATATTGTTTACGTTACAACAAAATTGTTTTGTTTAACCTCAAATTCGTGGTATCAATTAAATAATGCTTGTATGGATTTATACTTGCGAATCGCCTGCTGTCTCTCATCTTTTGTTGCTCATCTTTGATATTTGCCACTGCTTTTCAAATTCGTTCTGGTAAATCGTTGAACTATAAGCTGCCACCGTTGTCTTCTCTGATGACTGCTTCTCGAAATGCTTTTCGAACTGCTTTTCAACGTCGTCTTCACTCGCGCCTTCAATATCGCCTTCAACTCTAGTAACGTCACTTTGCCGCCTTTTCTCAATACCTCCTCTGGATCTCTGCTCCGTCGTATTCTCCTCCAAATTTTACGTTTCCAAGTTCTCCTCCTGGTCAAGTTGTCGCTTTAGCCGTTATTGTCGCTCTCTGCGACAACGGATCGTATAAACGCTTTTGGTCGTCTTCTGTTAGGAATTTACTTGTCGCCACCGAACCAATTTTGCTCTCACACTGGCAACTGCGTAGTTTAATTATTAAACTGCGATCGAAAAAAAAACTTGATGGTTGTTTGGCCGTGTATCACACTCAAATTGGCACGTTTGTGGATTGATCCAGGTTGAGCCCCCAAAATTGTAGAAAAAGGCTTCCGTTGACTTCATTAAATTATTAGACACGATTTATTCTTCGATGAATACAGTTTTGTACTTAGTTTAACATTTTATTATACTGTAGATACACGCGACCTTCCTCTGCTAATGCTCAATCTCTACTCTCTCCGCATTTTCCACGCTTTATAACACTAAAGAAAAGTGTTATGGAACAAAACAAGTTATCGATTATAAAATAGGACTGCCAATCCTACATGGATGTGCGGCTCCCAGTCATGTGGGAACGCCAGAAATAGCAATATTCACATAGGCCAGGGAGCTTAGTCAAAAATCTTGAGAACAATCACCGGGGCGCCGTGGTACGTTTGCAACAAATACATACATCGCGACTAAGACATTCTAGCAGTCAAGGAAGAGGTCGCAGATGAGAAGTAGCTACTGTTGCACCCGAACCACCTGGTCTAACAAGGTTGAGCAACCAACACATTTGACGCAGCTACCCAGCGATTAAGCCACCAGCGATTAATATTTGATTGAGCCACCCAGCGACCGACATGAGGGACGCGAGCCAAGAATGCAGTCTTTGGTCACTATTAGCCAAATTTTAATTTTAAGATCGTAAGATCGTTATTGTTAGTCTCAAAATTAGAAAAATCAATGAAATCTTTGGAAAAATATTGTCATGGACTCAAAATTAAAAATGAGCCAGTTGGGATTTGTTGCTCATTAGGTGAAGTACAACTACCCGAAATTGAAACACTACCTGAACCATTGCGCGGCATACTTCAAATCCAGATCCAATCGTGAATCGTGAATAACAGTAAGATACTACAATAACAAGAGGTGTATCAAATCTTATATTTTGAACTTAACAGTCATATTGACTTGGGTGCAAATTTGGGTGCGAAGATAGTTTTTCTTTGTATGACTATTTTTGCTTCTGGATTTCTGGTCTTTTACTGCGAGGATGCCCATATCCCGGTGGATTTTCATTGCAAAAGTACCAAGGTGCCCCAGTGATAGTTCTCAAGATTTTTGATTGTGCGCGCTGTATGGAACGTGAGTTTATGATTTAGTGGAGGCTACTGGCTTTCAGTTTTAGGTGCATCTTCTTGCATTCGATGTGCTTACGATGTCCTTTTTTGGTTTTAGCCCTCTTTTTAGATTTTAGGTTAGACTTTTTCGATTTCGTTCCGCCGGAATGAAGGCGCAGTTTTCTGAGGGCTAGCCTCTGCATCCCGAAGAGTTTCTTATCGGGGTGGTCGTTTCAATTGGGGCACTAAGATTTGAGTGCGCCCACCACAGGGGGTACTTTGTGCTTGGTGGCGAGAGATTCTGGATGTACCTTAGCTTCCTTATGCGTTGCTTTGAATCTGGTGATCTACTGTTTTGCCAATCACGACGCGTGGGCCTCTTTTCTCGCTCCAGCTGTTCGATTTGCTGATTAGATTTGTAGTATTTGCTTCAGTCTACTTCCTTCCCATGAGGAGTAGAGATTTAAGCTGCCGCAACCAGTACTTCTTTCAAGGCGCTCGCAGTGTAGTCGATGTCCGACTCCATGTTAAGCTTCGGGGCGAGTTCTATGTGGGCACTCACGTACTTTATGTATTTAAGCCAGTTAGTTTTTGGCGTCGTCAGGCTGAAGGGGTGTTCGGTTATTTCTGGGCCTTGGAGAAGCGTTAGAAGCAAAGGCGAGGTTCTAATCAAAAGTCCGAGACTGCTTTGGCACTTATTAGATTGCAAGGCATGTTTTTTGTTACCGCAAAATCAATAAGGTCTTGCGAGTTTGCGTGAATCGGTTGGCCATTATTTGGGACTTCCAGGGGAAGCAATATTTAATATTTTAATATTTTAATATTAATATTTTACATTTATAATTGCATTATACAATTGACTTTCTTTGGGAGTCACTAGATGTGCTTCCCAGATTAAATTAATGCTTGCTTAAAATAATCGCGACTATGGCGTAATGTTAAAAAAGTACAACTGTCGAAGAATGTGCGCATTCAAATGCTTCGGGATCCAAATACTGGATGTACTGGAAAATATTTGTTAACTAATATAAACACAAAAACAAAAAAAACAAGAAAGGAAAGCTAACTTCGGGCGGAGCCGAAGTTTATATACCCTTGCAGTTAAAACCGGATATATATCGCAAACATCGGATATAGTTGGCCGATCCTTATGAGAATATGATAATATAACCCAATTTATTATAATACAAAAACCAAACCTAAAAATGTCCCAAACTTCTGTCTTCAAAAACACAAAAGTTGGGTCTTTTCCGATCGTTCAGTTATATGGCAGCTATAGGATATAGTCGGCCGATCCTAATGAAATTTGGTAGGTTGGATCAACTGACCAAAAATAGTATCTGTATTAAATTCCACCTTTCTATCTTCAAAAACACGAAAGTTGGGTCATTTCCGATCGTTCAGTTATATAGCAGCTATAGGATATAGTCGGCCGATCCTTATGAAATTTGGCATGTCGTAATAACTTGCCAAAAATAGCTCTCGTGTCAAATTTGAACTCTAACTCTAAAAACACCAAAGTTATACCATTTCCGATCAATCAGTTACATCGCAGCTATAGGATATAGTCGGCCGATCGGGGCCGTTCCGACTTATATACTGCGTGCAAAGGAAAGAAGGGTGTGTGCAAAGTTTCAAGACGATAGCCTTAAAACTGAGAGACTAGTTCGCGTAGAAACAGACAGACAGACGGACAGACGGACGGACAGACGGACAGACGGACCGACGGACAGACGAACAGACGGACATGCTCATATCAACTCAGGAGGTGATCCTGATCAAGAATATATATACTTTATAGGGTCGGAGATGTCTCCTTCACTGCGTTGCACACTTTTGGACAAAATTATAATACCCTCTGCAAGGGTATAATTACATAGACTGCCGCTAATAAGTAACTTTATCAACTAACACGCTTTTTTTTCTTATTTTATACAAATCAAGCCTAAATATTTAATTTCTAGACGTCAAGTGGCCGTCTGCATCTGCCGCCTTTACAAATAGATCTGTACCGTCGCTTTTTACTTGCGTTAAGCCACGCTTCTCCGTTTGTCCCCATCCTTTTTGGTCACCATTCTAAGCTTCTAAGCTTATCAATATTGCTGACAAAATTCAAGTTTGTTCAAGTTACGTCCAATAGATAACTTTATTTTGTATTTACTAAAAACTTTAAAAGTTTTAAGGTATATACAATTGTTTTTATTCAGAAAAATAAATTTACCAACTAAATAAATTTAAAAGCGTTGGATCTCTAGAACACCTTTATGTTTGTGTGCCGTTGAAAGTTAATCCTGATAGTAATTTTTTTGTGAAATCTCTTAGTTGTAAGGGATCTTCGTTATTAAAGTCATCCATTAAAAATTGCATTTGTGTCTTAAGACTGTCGGCTATTGATGTAGTTATTCGATTTTTAAACAAATTCGTTATAGGGCTTAAAATAATTCCCGTCAGTTGACTTATTAGTCGAGCTTGGTCCACTTCTACATGTATGTTCCTGATAAATAGATAGAAATAAATAAAATAGATTTGATAGATTTAAATTTAACAAGAAAGGAAAGCTAACTTCGGGCTGAGCCGAAGTTGATATACCCTTGCAGTTAAAACCGGATATGTATCGCAAGCATCGGATATAGTTGGCCGATCCTTATGATTACATCATAATAAAACCAATAAACTAAAATAAAAAATCTAAAAAAAGTCCCAAACATCTATCTTCAAAAATACGAAAGTTGATATTTCTACCAAATACAATTTCCGATCGTTCAGTTATATGGCAGCTATAGGATATAGTCAGCCGATCCCAATGAAATTTGGTAGGTTGGATCAACTGGCTAAAAATAAAATCTGTATTAAGTTTCATCTTTCTATCTTCAAAAACACGAAAGTTGGGTCTTTTCGATCGTTCAGTCATATGGCAGCTATAAGATATAGTCGGCCGATCCTTATGAAATTTGGCATGTCGTAATGTTTTGCCAAAAATAGCTTTCGTGTAAAATTTAAACTCTCTAACTCTAAAAACACCGAAGTTATACCATTTCCGATCAATCAGTTATATGGCAGCTATAGGATATAGTCGGCCGATCCAGGCCGTTCCGACTTATATACTGCGTGCAAAAGAAAGAAGGGTGTGTGCAAAGTTTCAAGTCGATAGCTTTAAAACTGAGAGACTAGTTTGCGTAGAAACAGACAGACGGACAGACGGTCAGACGGACAGACGGACAGACGGACATGCTCATATCAACTCAGGAGGTGATCCTGATCAAGAATATATATACTTTATAGGGTCGGAGATGTCTCCTTCACTGCGTTGCACACTTTTGGACAAAATTATAATACCCTCTGCAAGGGTATAAAAAGATATATTACATATACATGAACAATTTGCATTCCTTAGATCGGTTAGATTTTAAGAGAGATTCACGTATATTATGTTGTTTATAATTTCCGCTAACGAATAATCAAATTTGTTGGCTCATAAAAAAGGTCTATTCTATTTATTTTAGTCTATTAAGCATATTTTAGTCTATTATTAGTCTCTCTGTTTTAAATCTATAAACTTTTTTTTGTGCCATTGAGGTTTTTCAATGACAATCCGCTCCAAAATCAAGCTCAAATTAAAAAATGGCAGGTTAAAGTTATTTATTTTGCAGGCAGATAAAACTGAATAATCAAATTGTGATAGACCAGTTTATTGTGCTTAGCAGTCGCTTAATGTAATAAAAAGAGAGTGCGGCCCGTCTAGACATAATGAAGTTGAAACTCTCGATAGAGCCTTCTCTATCGGAGGGGCGGAGAGAGCGGCCAGAGATAGACATTGTGGAGCTAAAGCTCTCTTCAGATATGTCCGTTGAAGTCGAGCGGACGGGAAAGAGTCAGCTTGTGACCAACTAAGACTATATGTCCAAACTTAAGCATAATAAGAAAAAATATAAACTAATTAGCAAATTAGTAACTAGTTTTTATTAATTACTCTGCAAATTAGCAGACTTTTGTTTTAACAAATCAGGAAGAACAAGTACAGAATCAGTTGTTAAACTACTTTGGGTTATTTGATCGTTGTGGAGCAGTACAGAAACCCGTATTAATTCTGTGGATCAGGGGTTCTCAACGCCTATACACTGAGTGCACTTTTTTTTTGTAGGTGCCCTGTTCTTATGGGTAGTGCGCCCTAAGCACGGTGCATATGGGCTTCGATTTGCATTTGAACACGTGCACTGGAACTTATTCTTCTGGAAATTTCCAATGGAACTGGAACATTTTTTTCAACTCATTGATATGTTAAATAATTGATCAAAGTCCTGAGTTTCAATTGGAATTATGCTATTTTCAAAGTGACTTTGAATTAAAATCATACAATATAAAAGGACTCGATTTCTGGAAATCGGAAGGTGCAAAAAAAAATACAAGATTCTTCGGAATAAAGTTCTAATGATGTATTCGTTGTTTGGAAGCACTTATATTTGTAAAAGAACGGTATGGGTATGATTGGCGCGGAACAGCTTTTGGAAGAAAGCGGGAACCAAAAAATCGACCTGATCATAGGTTTCGATGCCAACGCTCAATTTCATAAGTGGGGAAGCATAGACACAAACGAGAGAGGTGAGTCAATCTTCAATTTTATCCTAGGTTCAAATTTTCTGGTGAGTAATACTCTGACTCCCTAGCAGACAGGATTGTTAGATGGGAAGTCCTAGAAAAGCACTCTTTTTCGGACCATCGATACATAGAATTAGTGGTCAATTTCAAGAATTTCAATCGACTAACAGTACGCAACCCGAGAAAAGCAAACTGGGAGCTATACAATAAAAATTAGAAGGATCCTTGGGAAAACCTACAACAAGGGAAGTTAACAGCTGGGAAGACCTGGATGCCATGGTGGACTCGCCATGATGCCATGTTTGTCACAAACACTTGCGCCCTTGAGGTAGCCTGGGAGGCGTACAAAGCGGACCTCAAGCAGTACAACAAAGAACTGCGTAGGCCAAAGAGGAATGCCTGCACCGAGCTCTGCACGAATATTCAAAAGACATTGGAGGCCTCCCGACTCAGGAAGATCCTCGCTACAACTGCACTTAATGTAGGATAAATTAAAACTTCGGATGGTAGCTGAAACACGTCCAGTAAAGAAACCCTAGAGGCTCTTACAAACCAACTCCAATACCTATTGAGTAATAGGTACCTAGGCTGGGCGATAAACAGCTTCAAGCCCTTCAAATCCCCAGGCCCAGATGGAATTTTCCTGGCACAATTAATCAAAGCCGGACCCAATCTGAGGTCATGGGTCAGGAAAGCTTTCTCAGAAATTTCAGAACAGGCATCGCGAAGGTCGTATTCATACCCAAAGCGGAAGAACCATCACACTGCATCCCTTAGGACTGCAGCCTATAAGCCTCGTCCTTCCTCCTCAAGGCAATTAAGAGACTAATCAGCCTCCATATTAACCCAGATGATATTTCGGGATCACAGCATGCGCATAGGAAGGGCCGATCCACGGAGACGACACTCCAAGAGATTACTACGTTCGTATAAAAGGCACTTAGTGAAAAGGAATACGCATAGAAGGTGTTAAAACATTGCACACCGAACCGATCCCCTGCAGCCTAACACAAATACATAAGTCGTGCGCTTATCGTTTTTATGAAAGGGTCGCATAGCAGGTCAGGTTGCAGTTCGTTGATAAATAGTTTTAAATAGATTTAGGATTTTTATGTATCTTTCTTGTAAGAGAATTGTACAAAATAAAAAACAGTTTCTAAACGGAATTCATTGAACCCCTTATTATTTGGGGCTCTTCCTAACAGAAGGTGTCAAGAACATCCTGCTATGTTCGATAATCAAAGCGCTGACGAGACTACGAGTAAACGATCAATCCGTGCGCCTTGTAAAGCCGATCTTGGTTAACAGGACTGTTGAGGCGACAGAAGGAGGACAATCTATTCAAAAGATACGTTAAAAAAGGCAGGAGCTGTACTCTCCCTCTACTGTGGAACGTGCCGGTTTCTTGCCTATTACGATCCCTAGAAGGTGTTGGTTGCAAAAGTAAATGCTTATGCGGAGGATGTGGCAATTGCCTTTTCTGGAAAATTTCCCCAGACTCTATGCGACCGTATGACGGACAAACTGAGGGTTCTCTCAACATGGACAGTTAGGAACGGACTAGAAGTAAATTCATCCAAGACCGAGCATGGCTTCAAAACCATCAGGGGAGACACTTTCCCTCAGTGGTAACGCCAAGTACCTAGGGATTACGCTAGACAGAAAACTGGACTGGATAGAGCAGCAATGCGACCACCGCGCTCTATACATGCCAAAAGGCCATAGGATTTAGATGGGGAATGTTTCCAAAAGCATATGTCATATGTTTCTAAATAACGTATGTCTCCAAATGTAGAGATAAATTTAGAAAAACACAGACAGAGGGATACAGACTACTGTATAACTGTCAACCATCCCACCTTAAACTAAAAGTATACTTCCCGGGACCAACGGTTTTTCTTTATATATACAAAGGCGGTGCAAAATTGAATAGCCATAATTATCACAATTCTTGA
This sequence comes from Drosophila bipectinata, assembly GCF_030179905.1. Taxonomy (NCBI): domain Eukaryota; kingdom Metazoa; phylum Arthropoda; class Insecta; order Diptera; family Drosophilidae; genus Drosophila; species Drosophila bipectinata. The sequence continues at coordinate 1,127,813 of NC_091739.1, read as the reverse complement.
CCGAAAACCACATTGACATTATGCTACTGGTGGAAAAGCAACTTACAAGCAAGTAAAACTTTCAAATAAAAGGCTATACAATCTAACGCACAGATCATCCAGATGGGGAAGCCCACGGCGAAACTGGAGTTCTAATCAGAGAACGCTTAAACACCATTTTTATAAATCAAAAATTCACTGAAATTCAACTGATACAAATTCAGTTAAGCAACGGAAGCCTTTCAATCGCTGCCGTTTACTGCCCTCCTCGTTTCTCAATCGATTCACGCAAGCTCCCAGACCTTATTGATTTTGTGGTGACAAAAGGACTAATACGCAATCTAAAAATCATCAGACCACTTGCCTCTGCTTTCAACGCTTCTTCAAAGCCCTGAAATAACCGAACACCCCTTCAGCATGACGTCGCCAAAAACGAACTGGATTAAATTCAAAAAGTACATTCTTGCCATAGAACTCGCCCCGGAGCTTAACATGGAGTCGGACATCGACTACACTACGAGCGCCTTTTTTGTCGCGGTCTTTCAGAATTTGGAAATGGCTTGTGCATCAATAAGAGCATCAGCTAGCATTCCTGTATTCATCATAAAGCTTAGAGGCCCAGACGACCGAGGGGCGCTCGAGAAACGATTTGTTAGTACATATTAAGCTATTTGAAGTTTGTTAAGCTAAGAGGAGTTAGTAAGGAAATTTTAAATTCTATATTTTAAATTAGAGGGACAGGAAAGAGATGAAATAGAGTAGAGACCATTGTAGTTCGCACATAATACCCTAAAAGGGTCATGCAGTGCATATGTCGAACTACAACAGCTAAGGAACAGAGGACTAAAGTTTCGAGTCCTTCTATTAGGAATTTTAAATTTTAAACATGTTAGTAAATGCTGGCTATCTACATCCCCGTTAATAAGGTTATGCAGAAAAACTACACCGAGCATTGTCCTACGATTTGTAAAGCTAGGTAAGTTTATAAGTAAAAGTCTGCTACTGTAGGATGGAAGCTGAAGATTTGCATCCCATTATAGACCTCTAAGTGCAAATATAAAAAAGTACTTTTGTACGGATTCTATGCGGTCCTTATGTACTCCATATTGGGGACTCCAGACACATGAACCGTACTCTAGTATAGGACAGACCAAAGAAATGAATAGTGTTTTGGTTATATAGGGGTCGTTAAATTCTTTTGACCACCTTTTGATAAAACCAAGGACTCCTTTAGCCTTGTTAACCATTAAGGAAATATGGTCGGCAAATTTAAGTTTTATGTTTAATAGGACGCCGAGATCATTAACCTGGGTTAATTTTTTCTAAGGCAATCCCATTAATAGAATAAGTAGCTTGCAGAGGGCAAGAACGATAAAAAGACATATGCTTGCATTTTGATCCATTAAGTATTAGATCATTAGCTAAACACCATTTTTGAAAGGTATCAAGATCAGACTGAAGATTGGGCAGAGATGGATTTGTACTGAAGACAAAGCTTTACATCATCTGCATACATAAGAACTAGAGAGTTCGTTAAAGCAGGGGGCAAGTCGTATATAAAAAGTTTATATTTACGTTTATTTATATATGTCGTATATAGTCGTATATAAAAAGTTTATATTTACGTTTATTTATATATGTAAATAATAACGGGCCAAGATGACTTCCTTGAGGGACGCCGGATGTAGCACGGACCAGACGAGACTATATGTTTTTAAATAAGACTCTTTGTGTCCTTCCATCTAGGTAGCTGGAGATCCACGTTAAGAGGTCTTTAGGAAAACCCAGCATATTCAGTTTACTCAACAAGAGTGAGTGATTAACTGAATTAAATGCTTTGCTGAAGTCTGTGTAAATTACATCGGTTTGATATCCCTTACAAAAGCCATCAATGACAAAGGATGTCAACTCCAATAAGTTTGTGGTGGTGGAGCGACGCTTAATAAAGCCATGCTGACAAGGAGTGATAATCGAAGAGCAAAGGTGTTGAAAATGAGGGGTAAATAATTTTTCAAATAACTTTGGAATTGCCGACAACTTAGAGATGCCTCTGTAGTTGGCAGCCTCGGACTTTTTCCCTTTTTTATGTAGGGGAATTATGAATGATTCCTTCCACTTCAGAAGAAAAATCTAGGTTTCCAAAGATAAGTTGAAAAGTCTTAGAAGAGGTTTGCACAGAGCCCTGGCGCAGTATTTTAGTACACAGCCTGGTACTCCGTCGGGGCCTGGCGAATAAATGGGTTTTACCCTTAAAAGACCAGATAATAAGTAGTTCTCAGAAAAAAACGGACAGAAAATAAGATTTGCTGCTTGCATGTTATATGCGTAAGGCTGATCTGTCAAATTAGGCGGAGAATAAGTTGTTTGAAAAAATTCTGCAAATAGATCGGCAATGGCCTGATCAGAGGTCGCTCAGACCTGTATCTATATAATATCAGAGGATATTCAAACGTAAGCAGGGGTGAAAAAGATACATGTTTACGCTTAGTGTTTACAAAATTATAAAACTGCTTTTGATCCTGAGTAAATTGTATCCGGCAGCGGTCAATATAATTCCTATAACATTCCGCGTTATGCACGGTAAAATTCGACCGAGCTAGTAGGTATCTTGAAAAATCAACACTACTACAGGTTTTTTTGTATTTTAGTAAGAGCCTATTTTTAATATTTTTTAGGTAATTGGGGCACCTTGTATACCAAGGAGGATTTGTTGAAGCGGACGGATATTTCCATGGCACACATGAGTCAAAAAATTTATTTAAAGTAAAGTAAAATTTTTCTAAAGTGACGTTAAGATCAGTGCATACCAGAATATTATCCTTAAAAGAAGTACTCGTTTCGGCAGCTTAAATCTCTACTCCTCATGGGAAGGAAGTAGACCGAAACAAATACTACAAATCTAATCAGCAAATCGAACAGCTGGTGTGAGAAAAGGGGCCCACGGGTCGTGATTGGCAAAACAGCAGATCACTAGCTTCAAAGCAACGCATGAGGAGCAATCCGATCACTCGACCAGGCTCTTCACCAACAGGAAGAAAATGCACAGCTGAGGTGCAACCAGAATCTCTCGCCAACAAGCACAAAGTACCCCCTGTGGAGGGCCCATTCAAATCTTAGCGCCCCAATTGAAACGACCACCCCGATAAGAAACTCTTCGGGATGCAGAGGCTAGCCCTCAGCAAACTGCACCTTCATTCCGGCCGAACGAAATCGAAAAAGTCTTAAGGAGCTAAAACCAAAAAAGGCTCCCAGTGGTGACCTACTGACGCCAAAGATGCTGATCGAGCTTCAAAAAGCTATTTTCCCTATATTTTTATCTTAAACTTTTGACCTAGTATGGCGTATTTGCCAACATACACCCACAAGCTACTGGAGTCGAACCTCAACAATAGAGTATTCTCCGTGAGATGCAACGCTGCTACTTCGGGCGACCACAACATCGAAACTGGAGTTCCACAAGGAAGAGAATTCGATCCGTGTCTATATGTTTTGTATAAGGCGGATATTCCTGCGAACGCACAACAAACAACGTCAACGTTCGCCGACGATACCGCTATCCTTAGTCGCTCCAGTTGCCCAATGCAAGCAACAACCCAACTGGCTAATCATTTAACGGTAGTGGAACGGTGGCTGTCCGGCTGGCGCATTAAAATAAACGAACAAAAGTGTAAACATATAACGTTTTCTCTTAATAGACAAACATGCCCTCCGCTTTCACAAATGCAGATCCCTAAAACTAACGAAGCAACCTTGGCGCCCACCTTGATAGACGACTTACCTGGCGTAAGCACATCGAATGCAAAAAGATGCACCTAAAACTGAAAGCCAGCAGCCTCCACTGGATCATAAACTCACGATCGCCACTATGCCTGGACTTCACGTTCTTATTCTACAATTCAGCCCTAAAGCCAATATGGACAATTGGCTCCCAGCTGTGGGGGAACGCGAACAGCAGCAACATAGAAATCACACAGCACGCAAAATCAAAAATCTTGAGAACTATCACTGTCGCACCTTGGTACTTTTGTTACGAAAACGTCCACCGGGACATGGGCCCCTTTCGTAGTGAAAGACGAAATCCAGAAGCAAAAAGAGTCATACAAAGAAAAACTGTCTTCGCACCATTTTTCCGGGGGATTGACTCGGGTTTCTAGCGTATCCCGCCTGAGGCGCAACGCCCTCCCAACCCAGCAATCGATTTTTAGGGCCGTCTAACTGTGTATCAGTCAATATGACTGTTAGTTAAGTTAAAAATATAAGATTTGATACACCTCTTGTTAGTCTCGCCAAAAAAAGATTCAAGAAAAAGAAACAAAGGTTAAAAAAAAAAAAAATAAAAGAGTTTGCTTCTAATAAAGCATCAGTATATGCCTCTCTCTAACTCCCATGATTCCAAATAACATGCTATCCTTTTTTAGATAAAGTTTATTCATGAAACATGTTAGTTCAAGTTAAAACAAATATGAAAAACGCTAAATTTTATATAAAAATTAAATTTTTTTTAAATTAATTAATTAATTTTGTAATTTTTGCAACTAAAAACAGAAAATTTCCTTTTGTTTTTCATTTAAAAAACTATATGGTTTTTCTCTGATCAGGGGGGAAAAAACCGACTGAAAAATCTATTTAAGTTTAGAAGTTTTTAATTACATGCCGCTAGCGAGACCAAATCGCCCACTGTGCTGCCCGAAGTAAGCATTCCTTTCTTGTTTCGATATTAAGTAAAATATTTTTTTTTTCGTTTTTCGCAATAACTATTTTAATTTAATTCATTTAATAATTAAAAATAATTCAAATAAAAAAATCTTTTATGTTATTAAACATTTTTATTTTATAACAGTCGTGGAACGGATAAAGTAGTCTGTTAAGTTTCGATAATCAGTCAGTTTGAATTACGTGCCACTAGTATTTTATTCGCGGTTTACACTTTGTTTATTTCTGGTTCTGTGTGAACGCAGGGTAAGGCATCGCTTGAGGGAAAATCTGCCAACGGGACCACCAGAGTTAGTGACGCCATCTTACGATGAACAGTTGCCGGCACAATTGAGTGCAAATTTACCGCCACAATTGAGTGGAAGCTTGCCGGGATTTTTCAGAGTTTGAAGGTCACCCTGAGGAATGGCTAATATTCGAGTGTGCGTTCTTGGAGATGACGGCAGCCTATCATTGTCAGCATTGAAGAAGAATCAAAGGCTAGTGAAAGCTCTGAAGGGTGAATTGAGGACGGCAGTTAAATCACTGCTCATTCATCCGAACGAGAGCGTTCGAGAGCTAAAGCCAATTCAGTAGCAAAACATAGGCAGGATTGTGTCGTTCGCCACAAAGGTAAGCAATCTTGCAGCGTTTCTACAGTCAACCGCCAGCGGCGTCCAGCAACTAGGAAATCCCACCCTGATGGAGGAGCTGATCGCCAAATTGCCCCTAAGTAAAAGGTTGGACTGGGCCAGAAACGCGGCCATGATAGAACCGTATCCGACGGTAGTGTGGCGAGTGACCTGAGCGAGTGGCTGAGTGAGCTCGCTAAGCTGGTATGTACCATTACGGACGTAAGCAGTAAAGACCCAAAGCGAAGGGTGTTACATACGAACGCGAATCTAGATATTCCAATGAAAAGTGATTATTATGGAAGACATGGAACAGACGGGGTACAACGACCACCCCAGCGGCTGCCTCATGTGTGTAGGGTAACACGATGTCAAGGATTGCAAGTAGTTTAATCACGCCACTGTCAGGACGCGGATGAAGTTCGTCCAGAAACTTCGGATCTGTTTCGTGTGCCTTGAAACCGGGCACATGGCACGGTTGTGCAAGAGGAGCCATGTATGCAACGTCTACGTAGACCAGAGAAAGCATCACTATTTGCTGCATGACGAAGCTGGTAGTCCCAGTGGGTCACAACAGTCAGACGCTGGCCACAGGAGGGATCTACTGACCGGCCAGAGACGGGAGCTGCACGAGATCATTAGTCAACGTAAACGGATGCCGGAACCAACAAGCCTGAGAAGCGCAAGGCGTATGGAAAATGAGAGCCAGAGAGGCCAGAAGATGCCGCACCGGAACCTTAGTTGCGTCGAGTCGGATAAAGGTCACCTGCTATTCCGCATTCTGCCCGCGACGCTGTACGGGGAGCACGTATGCACTGCTCGACGAGGGATGACGCTGGTCTGGTCTGGTCTGTGACGCTCATAGACGACGAGCTCGTCTGTGTCATACACCTAGAGGCTGTGAATCGGCAACTAAAAGTTCAGTAGTTTGGCGAAAAATCCGCCAGAGAGCCTACGAGGAGTGTTACGAGGGCCGAAGCGTCATGGATTTAGGAAGCGACCAGAAACTTTGGTTCAGGAGGACTACCATATATGCAGCAGATACCAAGCTAGGATGGGTAGTGTATGGACCAGTGAGACGTCAATCGAGTCCACTAATGAAGATGATGGTGAAGATGGTCAGATGAATGGGCCCTGGGCATCTTGATGGTTGCGAACTAAGCGAATAGGCTAACGATACCAGACTTGGCTGCTATGGAAGGATGACGAGATGAGACTGCCAGAAAGTGACAGCAGGCACTACAGCGACTCGGCAATATTGAGAGGAAGATGAAACGCGACACGAACTTCGCTCGGGTCTACAATGGAATTATGGATGACTACCTCAAGAAAGGATACGCGCAACGACTGGAGCAGCAGGAGGTCACTTATGGCAACAGTAACAAGATGTGGTACCTGCCGCACTTCGGGGTTGAAAACCCAAACAGGCCTGGGAAGATCCGTCTAGTTTTTGACGCAGCAGCCAAAGTGAACGGCGTATCCCTAAACTCAGCACTACTGAAGGGCTCTCAGAACTACAAGTCACTCCCGACTGTCCTTTTCCATTTTAGGGAAGGAGCCGTAGGAGTCTGTGCGGACATCAAGGAGATGTTACATCAAGTACATATACAGCCACAGGACATGCGCTCAGAGATTCCTGTGGAGGCATGGATTTGACCGAAAGGACCCGGAGATCTACGAGATGAAAGTGATGCTGCTTAGAGCAGCTAGTTCGCCATGCTCAGCGCAGTACGTGAAGACCGTAAACGCGTCAAGGTATGCACACACTGATGCCCGGGCGGTCCTGGCTATAGATGAGTACCACTACGTGGACGATTCCGTAGACAGCTTCGCGGACGAGAATGAAGCTATTGCGTTTCAAATCGGGTAAGAGAAATACATGCAAGTGCCGGTTTTCTTCCAACTCGACAAGAGTGGTCAGAGCCATAAATCCGACACCAACGAGAACGTCGATTCGGATCGAATCCGAGCCAAAGGTGTTGGGAACGTATTGGCAATCGGCCACAGATGACTTCAAATTCAGTGTAAAATACCATCGGGTTCCCAGAAACGCGATAGCCGGGGAACGCGTCCCTACCAAGGAAAGTTCCTCAGCTTAGTGATATCCACGTTTGATCCGATCGGGTTTTTGGGCAGTTACATCATAACTGCCAAGCTATTCATGCGAGAGATTTGGCGAATAAGAGTCACCTGGGATGAGCCGTTGCCAAGCGAGTTAGCCGCAGCTTTCGAGAGCTGGCGGCAAGATACGAACTATGTGAAAGAGTTTCGCTGCCCATGCTACTACTTTGGTACTAGATGAGTAGGAGCACTTCAGCTTCACGTCTTCGTGGACTCCAGTCAGTCGGCGTTCGCTGCAACGGCGTATTGCCAGGCCACCTATGCAAACGACGATGTGCAGGCGTATTTCGTTTGTTCCTAAACGAAATGTGCTCCGATGAGGACTGGAACTTCAAGCGGCTGTGCTAGGGAAGCGGCTGATGAACACTGTGAAACAGGAACACAGTATGGAGATTGAAGGATGCGTACTTTAGACGGATTCCAAGACTGTGCTGCACTGGATAAGCAGCACCCACCGGCGATGCAAGCAGTTTGATGGAAACTAGGTGGCAGAAATCCTGTAGTCGACGGAAGTATCCCAATGAAGGTGGGGATACTCAGCCGAAAACGTGGCAAACGACGCAACCATATCTTCTCTCTCGAGAAGATGGGGCATCGGAACCAGGATGACACCATAGGCGAGATACGAAAGAAGTTCTGGATAACGAGTTTACGTAGGCTTCTACGGAGGGTGGCGACTAACTGCCGCATTGGTACGTTGCGGAGGGCACAGCCAATGCAGCCAATAATGGGTCCCCTCCCAGAGAACTGAAAGCCAACGGATGGGCATTCAAGTACACAGGCTTGGATTATTTTGGGCCGTTGCACGTGACGATTGTACGACGCATCGAGAAAATGTAGGTGGCATTTTTCATCAGTTTAGCTACAAGGGCCATCCACCTGGAGATGGCTCATTACTTATCTTAAGATTCCAGCAACATCGCATGAGGAACTTTATGGCCGGCGAGGACCAGTGGTCAAGATGAGGAGCAACAAGGGGAAAAACTTCGTTGGAGCCAATCGAGAGTCCCGAAGATTCAACGACGTTTTAAGCCAGAGAAGATCCACGGGTCCAGTGCATCAAGAAGGTGCTTGCCCATACAATGGGAGAGCTGGCTCCCAAGGAACATGTTCTGAAGCATGTTCCTATTGATCGAGTCGGAGAACATAGTCAATTCCGTCCACTAACGAACTTGCCAGTCACAGTGGATCAGGAAGCCCCACTTACTTTCAACGACCACTTAAGCTAGCTGTCCTGGATGTGGTGAATGCGGCTCCTTCACGGGGGTGGGGATGTCGAGAAATGGATAAGGTAGTCTGTTAAGTATCGACAGTTACTCAGTTTGAATTACGCGTCACTAGTATTGTATTCACGGTTTACACTTTGTTTATTTCTGCCCACACTGATTGTTGTCTAAAGTTAAGTTAAGTTTGGCGCCACAGACACTTCGATCATCAAACCCAGAAGAAGAGGGAGGACATACTTCGGTAGGTCAAATATATTACTAAGTGACGTTAATTCTTAGATATTTCCCCAACAGAATAAAACATACATCGTTGGTTACGCTACAATATACTGTATTTTCTGTTTCGGTGAAGTGCCAATTTTTAGAGGCAATTCCCGGGTTTGAGATCGGGGTCAATAACTAATTAATAAAATAAAATAAAAAGTTTTATTTAAAATAAATACAAGAAATATTGTTAAATTTGTATCGTTGTTGTCTGTTTATTTAAAAAAAAATAAATCAAATTAGAAAATGGTTAATAATAAACAAAAACTTAAATTTACGAACCTTGATGACTTAATTCGCCGCTTTGAGGGCCGTGTAGAAGCTGGGTCAGTTCCTCTAATAAAGACTGAGCAAGAGTGCAGGGTTCAGGTTTTCAATGAGACCATTTATAGGGGAAGATGAATTTGGAGCCGAGTTACAAGATTTAGAAGTAACGACTATTAGCTGAAGATTTCCCTTTAACTACTGTAATCTGGAGCTCCAACTTGAGCTCGGCTTCCCCGTTTGGCATTGCCAAAATTCAGTGGAAACTATACAGAGTTTAAAAATTAGCCAGACAATCAGTGAATCACTGGATTATAAGGAACTGCCACTGTGGTCCGAATTCGAAAAAAAATACTAAATCATAATTACCAGCACCTGTCCGCTGAAGACACTGAAAAAACTGGGTTCAGCCGCCAACATAATAGAACAATAGTTTATAACAATAAACAAGCTTGCAGTTATTGTAATGCACAAGTCTTGCTATATTCTTGCCCAGTGTAGTCCGCTCGTTCGCCTTGCTGTAATGCAACGGTTTGAGTTTGTAAATAGTAAATAGACTAGGTGTCAATTTTGTGCAAGATCGCACTCAAACTTCTGAACCGATTTACTGTGACCAAAGACAACTTACCACCACCGAATGAAAATCCTCCTCCAGCGCTAAATCTTGATGGTCCTTCTACGTCACATACTTTGCATGCGTCATCCCTATAAATGGTTTTGTTAGTCACGTCGATCGTAAGCGTTCGAACTAAGGATGGCAAGCAAATATTGGCCCGAGCATTACTTGACTCTAAGTCACAGTTGAACTTCATTACTGAAGATCTTGCTTTACGCTTATAGATCCGTCGTGACGAATCGTGTATCAACTTGCTTGGAATTGGTCAAGCTCGCACTGTGATACTATTTAAAAAATACACATTGTGGTGAAGTCGATAAATAATGGCAGTGAGTTTCCGTTCAACTTTTCGATTTTAAGATTAATTTCGCGTTATCACCCTGACCAGTCAGTGACTGTGAAATATTGGAACCTACCAAAGCGGGTAGACATGTTAATTGGAGCTGAGTCATTTTTCAAGCTTTTGTCCGTTGGCACCATAAAACAAGGTCCGAACCATCGCATACTCCAAAACTCTCCATGGATGGATAGTATCGGGCAAATGTATGGCTCATTGGCTCAACTCTTCAACAGTCTGTCTTTAGCCTGAATTTCCATTAAGAATTACTCGAGTCGATAGATAGCAATTTGAAAAAATTCTGGTACCAACAATTCTGGCTGGAAGAAGTACCAACTTCTAAAAAGTTTTTGTCACCTGAACAAGGGTAATGTGATGAAGACTATCAGAAAAATACAGATGTACTGCCTTCAGGTCGATTTGAAGTCAGGCTTCCATTTAAATCGGATCCAAGCGTTTTGGGGAAACTCGTTCGAGGTAATCAAACGCCGTTTTTTGTCGCTCGAGAGAAGATTATCTCGAGATCTGAATTCAAAGAAAATGTATTTGGGATTTATGGAAGAATACGAATCCTTAGTTCATATGTTCCCTACAAGCAATGATGTTTTTGCTATTCCACACTATGTCATACCCCATCAGTGTGTCTTACGGCCTCTAAGCACATCGACCAAATTACGAGTCGTGTTTGTTGCGCCTTGTAAGACACTAATACATAAGTGCTTAAATGATCTATTGATTGTTGGTCCTACAATGCAGGAAGAGCTGTGTGTAGGGGGGCGTTGGTTCCTCAAAAAGATTCCAGAACGGGGTTGAAAAGTGGAAAGTCGGGGGCGTCTTTAGGTTTAGTGTAAAGCACGCGTTCAGCTTTATTCGGCTGCTTACATGAGATTGAAACTTAAAACTAGTGGAAAAAAAAGAGATCGCCGACAGCCAACGAGCGAGAAGAGAGGCACAGAGGGGCGAGTGTGGACGCGCTCTTCAGCGCGGGTGCGCTCTTCAGCGCGGGTGCGCTCTTTAGCGCGGGTGCGCTCTTCAGCGCGGATGCGCTCTTCAGGTGAGTGGCACCACGGCCCCTCACCTAAACATTCCGCCCCCCTTGCAATCACTCGGGTTGCAATAGCTCCCTCGAAGTTATGGTTGGTGGCAAGCTCCGGATACGATCCATCCAAACACGGTGCTCTGGGCCACTGGGAGTCCGTCCTGGATCTTCAGGAAGCCCGGTTGAATAATCCGTGGGTACATATCTGCACCCAGGACGACGGAGATTGTCGCTGGCAGATGGAATCGCTCATCCGCCAGGGTCACGCCTCGGAAGTGGGCACGCACCGCCTCGCTCAGCTCCCGGGACGGCGTACGAACTCGCACGTGAGGCTCGATCTTGAACATGACCTCCAGCTGAACGCTGTCATCGGTCGTTGACCCCACGGTGGCGGAACACACCTGTTCGTCCCCCACGCTGGTAGTGGGCAGCCGGAAACACGCAGCGAGCGAGGCGTCGATGCAGCTCGAGGGCGTGCATGGGTCGATGAGGGCCCCCGTATCGAAGCTCCGGGTCCCGGTGTCGATCCGCACTAGTGCAGTCGGCAGCACGTTGACGCTGTTCCGTTGCAACAGCGATGAGAGGGTGGGCGCAGCGACCGCGTCCAGCGGGGGCCCTCGACGAGAGGCGGAACTTTGCCTAGGTGCGGATGACGCGGGCGGATGAGCGGGGGTTGGCAATCGAGGAGTGGCGGACGAAGGCCGAGGATGCATCGACGAGTGCCGGGACGTCGGTGGCCGTGGATCGGGTTGGGATTGCCGGAAAGTGGCGGACCCAGGCCGAGGAGCACCCGAACCGCGCCGGGAGTTGGCGGATGACGGCCGGGCGCCAGACGTGACACTCTGTGTCCTGACTCCCGCGCTCCGTGACCGGTGCTCCTCTTGGCGTGCCTTGCGCCGAGCCCGCGGCTTCTCCACGAGATGCAGCAGCGTGTGGTGATCCTGTCCACACGTCTTACAACCGTCACCCCGACGACAGGATCCGTCGGAGTGCTCGTGGGCCAGGCAGCTCGAGCAGTATCGGTTCACAAGAACCGCTCGGAGCCGCTTCTCGGCGCTAAGGCGTAGGAAACGCCGACACTTCTTTAAGGCGTGGATTCCATTGCAGACTCGGCAACGGTAGGATTGGATACCACGAGTACATCTGCTCTCCAGCGATGCTTGGGTGTTGCGTGGACGTGGCGACATCGTGTTGGCTATGGCTGACGGAAATATGATAAAGGAACAAATAACATGATCAGAATCGGTGTAAAATGAAGGTTCGGAACTACGGGCAGAGCTACGGGACAGCACAATTGGACAGGAACATTGGAGCGGAAGAAATGTTGATCACTGTGGGTAGGCGGACGCGTCCAACGGAAGAAGCACGACCTTAACAACGGGCCGCTTTACAAGCCCTCGCGCAGTGCGGATGTCGATCACGCGGACATGGCCATCAGTGCCGGGATACACCGCGTCAACCCTGCCTAAGCGCCACTCATTGGACGGAAGGTTGTCTTCCTTGATGACGACCATATCCCCAACGCGGAGGTCCCTCGTAGGGGCTCGCCACTTGTTTCTCTTATGGAGCTCCTTGAGATACTCCTCCTTCCACCGGAGCTGAAATTGCTGCTGAAGCGCCTTGAGGTGTTGCCAACGATTGATGATGGAACTGGTGTCCCCCTTTATCTCGGGCTCGACCGTGGCGAGAAGTGGTCCTCCCACAAGAAAGTGCCCGGGTGTAAGAGCTAGCAGGTCAGCAGGGTCTTCGGACATTGGCGCGAGTGGCCGCGAATTCAGGCACGCCTCGATCTTCGCCAGGAGAGTAGCCAGCTCCTCAAAGGTGTATTTTCGCGTGGCGGCGGACTTGTAGAACAAGGTCTTGAAGCTCTTGACCCCTGCTTCCCAAAGGCCCCCCATGTGGGGAGCTCCCGGAGGAATGAAATGCCAGAGAAGCTGCTGGTGACTATAGGCACCAGTCACAGCCCCCTTTAGGCTCTGGAGAAAATCGCGGGATAGTAGAGCAGCTGCTCCCACAAAGGTCTTCCCGTTGTCGGACTGCACTTGACGGGGGCATCCTCTCCGGGACACGAACCGTGCGAAAGCCGCAAGAAATTTCTCGGTCGTAAGGTCCGACGTAGGCTCTAAATGGATGGCCTTAGTGGAGAAACACACAAACACCAACACATAACCCTTTGTGATGAGACAGGCCCTCCCCGTATAGTTTTTTATCTCGAAGGGACCGGCATAATCCACACCGGTGTGCGTGAACGGGCGCGAGAAGGACGTCCGTTCCTTGGGTAGCTCTCCCATGAGTTGCGTCTGCAACTTCTTCTTGTGGATGACACATACCTTACAAGAATGGACAACAGACTTGACCAAGTTCCTCACCCTTGGAATCCAGAACTTGGCCCGGATCAGGCGGATCATCAGCTGACTGCCACCGTGCAGCGTGATGCGATGTGTAAAATGAACCAGGAGTCGAGACAGCTGACAGTCGTACGGAAGGATAATAGGGTGCCGTTCGTCATAGTGGAGAAGCTCAGAGGACGTGACCCGGCCGCAGGCTCTCATAAGGCCTTGCGAATCCACGAAGGGGTTCAGATTCTGAATCGGACTGGATGCCGATATTGGACGCTTTTCGCTTAAGCAGCCCATCTCAGAGACGAAGTGTCTGCGCTGAGTGACGGAAACTAGAAGACGTTCAGCCGACGTTATCTCATTAGCGGTCAGGTGCTCTTCAAACGAAAGTCGAATCTTCCGCGCGCGCTGGATGAAGCGATTAACATAGGAAAGGACTCGTAATGCCTTGTCGAGTGTGGAAAAACGCTCAAGGAGATCTTCGGGGGGTACTTTCGCGACATGGACCTTGACTGCTCGCTTCTCGAGTTCAGTCACGGGGGTATCATAGCCTTGAGTGGGCCAGTCGCTGCGAGGCCTCTGCAGCCAGTCAGGACCGTGCCACCACAACTGGTTATCTGCAAGATCTTGGAGAGCTACGCCCCGGCTAGCGAGATCCGCAGGGTTATGCTCGGAGCGGACATGTGCCCATTTCTGCACGTCGGTGAACTGGGTGATCTTGGTCACCCGGTTGGCCACGAACGTTGTCCACTGGCACGCTGGCTTATGCAGCCACGCGAGGACAATAGTCGAGTCGGTCCAACAGTATAGGGCAGACGCGGCCCCTGGCATTTGTGGCAGAACGGCGGTGGCCATCTCGGACAACAACAAGGCACCGCACAGTTCTAGTCGAGGGAGCGAAACCGTCTTAACTGGGGCCACTCGAGTCTTTGCAGTCAGCAGGGTCACTATTACCGTGGACCCGATTTCGACACGAACGTAAATTGCTGCGCCGTACGCCTTCTGTGAAGCGTCGCAGAACCCGTGGTGTTCGACCTTTAGGTGTGGTCGGAACGCGACCCATCGAGGAACACGAATCTGATCGAGCACCGAGTAATTCTTTAGGAAGTCAACCCATCGCTGACAGAAATCTTGAGGGAGGGCGTCATCCCACCCTAGATCCAGAAGCCAAATGTCTTGCATGAACATTTTTGCCCGAACAATGAAAGGAGCGAGCCAACCTGCTGGATCGAACAATTTGGCAATTTGGGAGAGGACTTGGCGCTTTGTGAAAACTGAGCCGGAAGTCAATTCTGGCGGGACAAAAAAGAATTCATCAGTCGTCGCTTTCCACCGCACGCCGAGTGTCTTGGCCGTGCTTTCTGCATCGATGTCGAGAAAGTCAGCTCGGAGACGGTGATCGATCGGAATGTCGGCCAGGATTGCCTTGTTATTCGACGTCCATTTCCTAAGTGGGAACCCTGCTGACTCTAGGGCCCCTTTCAGCTCCCGAATCGAAGCTTGGGCTTCAGTTTTGGAGTCTGCCCCCGCGAGAACGTCATCAACGTACATAAACTGCCGGATAATTTGACTTGCCTGCGGATACTTCGACTCTTCGTCGTCAGCGAGCTGTCGCAGCACACGGATCGCCAGGAACGGGGCACAATTGACACCGAAGGTGACCGTTTTCAACTCGTAGTCGCGGATATCCCCATCGGGATTGCGAAACAAAATACGTTGGAGCGGAGTATGCTTGGGGTCTACCCAAATTTGCCGATACATCTTCTCGATGTCGGCGTTGAAGACAAACTTAAAGTACCGCCACTTTAGGATTTGAATCGTCAGGTCGGATTGTAAGACCGGGCCCGCGTAAAGAATGTCGTTCAGACTGGTCCCGTTTGCGGACGGGCTCGAAGCATTGAAGACCACTCGCACCTTGGTGGTCGTGCTTTCGGGCTTGAAGACTGCATGATGTGGTAGATAGTAGGTAGCGGAATTGCTCGCGGGAGAGACCTCGGTCATGTGGCCTAAGTCGATGTACTCCTGAATTACCGAGTCATAGCGGGCCTTAAGGGGCGGGTCCCTCTTCAGGCGCTGCTCATTACGCAGAAACTGAGCAAGGGCAAAGGACCGTGAAGCCGCTAGCTCGGAACCCTTCTGCCCGGGGTCGCGTAAGGGGAGCGTCACAACGTACTTGCCACACTCGTCTCTTTTCGTCGTCTGGACAAAATTGTGCTCGCAAACTGAATCCGATTCCGAACTTATCGGTGTGGGCACATCTTCCACCTCCCAGAATTTGGTGAGGAGCTGATCCAGTGAGTCACCGAGGCTGGGGGCCACTCGTGTGGAAAAGACGGACACGCTGCGGGGATTGGCTGGAGATAATGGTCCTGTCAGCACCCATCCAAAAATGGTCTCCTGACCGAGAAGCGACCCGCATATGTTAGGCTTGGCATTACTGAGGAGAATGGACGGAAGAATGTCCGCTCCTATTAGTACATCGACTTGGGAGCTCTCAAAGAAGTTGGGGTCCGCCAGAGGAATGTCGGGCAGCCCCTTGAGACGATCTCGCGGAATCGGGTATGATGGCAGATTCCCTGCCAACTGCGGCAGAACGTAGGCCGCAGTCTCTAATTGTAGCCCAGGTCTAGACGGCGACCGAATGGAGAAATGGCACAATTTTGTAGACTGCGCGGAAATGGTCTGATTAAGGCCGGAAACTTGGGCTTGTATCGTCTTGAAGGGTGGTTTGACGATGTTGAACAGTCGTTCCGTGATGAAGGTCGCTTCGGACCCTGAGTCTATCAGAGCTCGTGCCTGGAAGCTGCACCCCAAGTGGCACACGTTGATAAGAGCCGTGCCTAGTAGGACGGCCCCTGACCCGGAAGCGAAACACACCTGCACATCCGACTGATCCTCTGAGCCGTTTGTGCTTCTGGCAGTCTGTGCGGGTCGAGCCCTTGCTGTCGTAGGCGGACTTGGAGCGGTGGCGAACGGATTGCCGCGGTGCAGAAGGGTGTGGTGCCGGCTGTGACATGTGAAGCAAGTATGGGCGCTCGTGCAGTCTCGCTGCTGGTGCCCTCGGGCAAAACAGTTCAAACACAGCTGCTTCCTTTTAATATAGTCCGAGCGCCCATTTACGTCCATTTCCAAGAACCGCGGACATAAGCGAATGGGGTGGTTCTCCCTCGAACAGAGATCGCAACCCTTGGGGCCCGGAACCACTCGAGTCTCGTATGAATGGAGCCTTCGAGCGGGGGCAGTAGGAGTTCCCGACCTTGGCGGAAGTTGCCCGGAGCTACTAGGCCTGACGTCATCGATTGCTTCCAGAGTGCGATGGCGCTCTGTCAGGAAATTGTCTAATTCCTTCCATGTTGGAATTTCGGCCTTGTTATGAACGGATTGCTCCCACATGGAAAGTGTGACTTTGGGGAGCATTGACGAAATCATGAACACCAGGAGGCAGTCCCAGGCCTCAACATTGATGGCGGACATTGCTAGGGCTGTCAGAGAACTCTGAATGGTGGCTTGGAGCTCCTTCAGCGCCACCCCGGACTCTTGAGAAATAGCCTGGAGGTTGAAAAGGATTTTCAACTGGCTATTGACCAGTAGCCGCCGGTTCTCAAAGCGGTCTGTGAGGCTTTGCCAAGCGACGGCAAACCCCTCATGGGTAAGGGGAGCCTTGAAAACAATAGCGTGGGCGTCACCACTTGTTTTGGACAACAAGTGGAACAACCGCTCTACCGGGGTGAGCCGCGAGTTTTGAATGTAAATGGCCGTGAACAAGTCTCGGAAGGTGGGCCACCGAAGATAATCACCCGCGAAGACCTCGGTATCCACCGGAGGTAACCGGCAGCCTGTAGACGCGGGCGTGTGAACGTTGACGGAAGCCGGAGTGGTATGGGAAGCAATTCTCTCTCGAAGCTGGGCAATACACCTCGAATAGACGGAGTAGCAGTAGCTGTACTTCGATTCCAGCACTGTCGAGATGGCCGCATTGTCGTCGGACTCAGCTAGCAAATCGGAGCAGCTCTCATAGCTTTTCTCCACCTTCTCCCACAGTGCCCGAATTTGGTCCCGGTGGACTTCGCACATGTATTGGGAGCCCACTTCCGTTTCTCTGGCGGCCGGAGTATTTATGTTGGCCTCAAATTGGCTAACTCGATCTGAAGTGGCGATGAACTTCTTCAGCGCCACGTCGACCGCACTTTGAGCCATTTTTGCAACGGAACGAGTCTGCCTCTGTGAAGGACCGGAGCTCGTGTCGACGGATTCGTCACTCTTCGCCCTTGGAATGGCACTGTACGCCTTAGGCTTTAAAAGAGGCGTCCGCGGAGAAGCGGATCGAGATCTCTCCAAACGGATGGTTGGGATCGGACGTGGCTTTTGGTCGTCTCCCGTGGGCATTCTCAGACACCAATTCGCTGATCAGCGCTTGTCGAATGACTTGCGCAATAGGTGGCTCGTACGAAGCGGTAGCCGGTCACTAATGTGATGGGCCCTGTGAGATCTCGGACGAAATGCGATTGCAAAGCCAAGTGGGAATTATTAGCGCCGATGTCGAGAGGAACGTCGGAAACGGCACAATTCGGATGTGGGAGAAACTTCAGGAAGCCAAAAAACCCAGATGGGCCAAGGTTTGTCGAGATTCTAGGCGGATGTTGCCAGATGCAGAGTAGGAGTAAGGTTAGGAAAAATGCCGGAGCGGAAAATGGAAAAGGACCGGAAAATTCGTGCTCTTTCGGAAAAATAATTGATGACTGTCGATATATGTATATTTCGACCAGTATGGCTCGTACGTAAATATTTGATTCCTAACTATTTTCGAATTTGCGAAATTTAACACAGAGAGAGAATAAATAATTAATTTTTGCCTAATTGTCGGATTTAATTATTTTGGAAACAGACGGGTGGAGTTGAGAATTTCAATTTTTAATCAATGGCGGTTAAGTAACCCGAAGCTGGAACGGTGGAATTGAAACCGCGGCTAGGTCCAGAAAGCCGACTGACAATTAAATTATTTAATTATAATTTTTTTTCTCTTTCGATAATTAAATTTTTGACCTTAATTATTGAGTGGCCGGAAAGGGAAATTAAAAAAACTTTGGCCCTTTTCTCGGACGGAAAAATACGAATTAAATAAATTTGTAGTTATAAATATAAATAAATAAATTTATAATCAATTGATTTTTTTTTTTTTTTTTAATTTGTTTGGTTATATATTTCCTGGAACTGGAGGCAGAAAATATTGAGAAATATATGGGCATACATGCAAGTAGGGCAAGGGCATGTGGGCATACGATGGTACAGTGGAACGTCGAGAAGTGGACTGTATGGTTAAATTTTATCGGTTATATATTTCCTGAAATCGGAGGCAGAAAATATTTGGAGATATGTGGAAATGCCTGCAGGTACGGATATAAGTAAGGGCATGTGGGCATATGTTGGCACAGTGGAGCGTCGATAATGTGTAACTGCGGAAACGGAAAAGTTATGTGGTGTAAAAAAATTGGGGATGAAAAACCAATATTACGACAGCGGCGGACTGTTCGGTGAACTTGGAGATTCCCGGAACCACTTCACACCGGCTGGCCAATATTAATTATGCCCTTTTATTTTTATATATTTTTTTTCTTCACCACACACTTTCACTGTTCACTTGCCGATTTTTTTTTTTGCGGATTAATTGCACCAAACACAATGTATATGTGTATGCATGTATGTACATATGCCTCGACCGTTGGCGCGCGAACGGATAACGGGAAGGCCAAAAACGGCGAGGAATATGGCGAGGCACACACAACGGAGATGGATGGAAAATTTTTTGTAATTTTTTTTTTGTCTCAGAAAAGTCTCAAGCTGCCGTGGTGTCGGAAAACTCGGACTTGGAGTTGACACGGAGGGAAAAACAATCTTGCAGCAGTGTGAACGAAATTTTATGTTCGGACCACTGCGGAAGACCGGCAGAGAGACGGAGACGGAAAAAATTTCGTACTTATCTTTTTGGGCGGAACAATGCCTGGACTGCTGGTGGATCCAAAAATATCCTGAATATCCTGGTATCCGGCTCGAAGGACCAAAATGTGTAGGGGGGCGTTGGTTCCTCAAAAAGATTCCAGAACGGGGTTGAAAAGTGGAAAGTCGGGGGCGTCTTTAGGTTTAGTGTAAAGCACGCGTTCAGCTTTATTCGGCTGCTTACATGAGATTGAAACTTAAAACTAGTGGAAAAAAAAGAGATCGCCGACAGCCAACGAGCGAGAAGAGAGGCACAGAGGGGCGAGTGTGGACGCGCTCTTCAGCGCGGGTGCGCTCTTCAGCGCGGGTGCGCTCTTTAGCGCGGGTGCGCTCTTCAGCGCGGATGCGCTCTTCAGGTGAGTGGCACCACGGCCCCTCACCTAAACAAGCTGTATTCAACTCTTCTTCGGATCCGGCTAAACAGTTTCGCTCTGATAGCCAACATAAAAAAGATGTATCACCAAGTAATGGTTAATGAAGCCGATAGGCGATACCAGTTGATAATCATCAAGTAAATGTTTTGGCAGCGATGGTCCCAACAGGAGGACATCCGGACGGGCGAGCTGGTCGTGATCGCGGAGGATCACCAGCCATTCAGTGGCTCCAGTGAGCCTTCCAGTAAAGGGTCGTAGCAATTCACGCCAGCGCGGACGGAAGGGTCTGTGTCTCCGTAGTCAGGTCTAGCTCAAGAGCGGAGTTTCGGAGAGCAGTCCACAAGCTTGCGCGGCTGAAAATTAGTTGGGGGTGGCCTTCTACGGGGCCGGTGTCACCGGATATGCCGTTTTTATTAATTTTTGGAGTTGTTTTTGAATGTTAATTGTTATTGTTCGTTTAATTGAATTTTTAGCTATCTAAATCTAGTAAAAGATAGCTTAGGGCGGAGCGGGAACGAAAGCTCATATTCCTCATATTCGCGAATTTGCCCCGCTTCGCCGCAGTAGATAAGTTTGGCTTAATATTAGAGAAAAATAAAAAGAGATTAATATTTAGCCACCAATTATTTTTAATGATTATTAATTTGTGAGAGATAAAAAAAATCTGTCCGGTAAAGCTGTATACATGACCTGTTGACCTTTACTAACATAATTTGTCCGCTTTTCAATCCGATCTTAATTTTATGTCCAATTGTGACCACCTTGTAGCTCTAGGCGACTTTAATATCTTAGAATTAAAATGGTCACACTTTCGATAACTCACCTTATCATGCACCACGACTTTACAAATTAACCATGTTAGAAATTCATTAGGTGGGCTTTAAGACTTATTTTGGTTTTGATTGTACCACTCTTTCCAGGGCTCTGGCCCTTTCAACCCCAAAGGATCAGTATCACCCCACGTTTGAAATTGTAAACCATTTCTGGTATCGATCAGAAGTTTTCATGCGTGGCAAATAAAATTAGCTGTTTCCGTAAGGCTGATTCTTAAAAAATCCAAACTTATTAGCCTTCACGGTAAATTCGATTGGTCCGATGTTCTGGTATGCTCCGATGTAAATGTCACCTTAGAAAAATTTTACCATAAATAAAAAACATTCTTTGACTCATGTGTGCCATAGAAATGTCCTTTTGCTTTATGAAATCCTCCATGGTTTACAAGGTGCTAAAAAAGCAGGTAGGTTGGATCAACTGACCAAAAATAGAATGTGTACTAAGTTTCCACTTTCTATCTTCAAAAACACGAAAAATGATGCGCTTCAAAACACGATGCGCTCTGAAGAGCGCATCCGCACTCGCCCCTCTGTGCACTCTCTCTTGCTCGTTGATTGTCGTCGATCGTCATTTTTTTTGTACTAGTTAAGTTAATCTCCAGTCAGCAGCCCATTAAAGCTGAACGCGCTTCTTGTGAATTTACCGAAGACGCCCCCGACTTTTCATTCCAACTTCACTCCTGGAATCTTTTGCGGCAGCAACGCCCCCCTACAACATTTTGGTCCTTCGAGCCGGATACCTTTTGGATATTTTCTACCAGCAGTCCAGGCATTGTTCCGCCAAAAGATAAGTACGACATTTTTTCAGCAGTGGTCCGAACATTAAATTTCGTTCACACTGCTGTAAGATTGATTTTTTCCTACCGTGTCAACTCCAAGTCCGAGTTTTCCGACACCACGGCAGCTTTAGATTTTTTTAAAAAAAAAAACCCTACAAAGTTTTCCATCCATCTCCGTTTTGTGTGCCTCGCCATATTCCTCGCCGTTTTTGGCCTCTTTTTGGCCTCATATTTGCACGCATACACACATACATTGTTTTTGGTGCAATTAATCCCCAAAAAAATCCGCAAGTGAACAGTGAAAGTGTGTGGTGGAAAAAAAAGGGCATAATTAATATTGGCCAGCCGGTGTGAAGTGGTTCCGGTAATTTCCAAATTCACCGAACAGTCCGCCGCTGTCGTAATATTTGTTCCACTGTGCCAATATATGCCCACATGCCCTGCCCGTACCTGCATGCATGTCCATATATTTCCAAATATTTTCTGCCTCCGATTTCAGGAAATATATAACCGATAAAATTTTAAAATAAACTCAACAATTATATACCGCCATTTCACTACAAATCCGTGATTGTGTCGCTTAAATTCTCGACCTAGCCGTGTTGTTTTTTTGGTTCTTTTTCTTCCCCACCTTGGGGTACGTACAGGGTGCTGACGGCATAACCGGCTGCGTAACAAATAAATTAAAAAAAAAAATAAATCAATTAATTATAAATTTATATATTTATAATTATAACTACTAAAATTTATTTAATTCTTATTTTCCGATCGAGCAAAAGGCCAGGTTTTTTAATTCACCTTTCCGGCCACTCAATAGTTAAAGTCGAAAATTTAATTATCGAAAAATTATAATTAAATAATTTAATTGTCAACCTTGTGTCTGAAACGAGCCGCGGTTTCAATTCCACCGTTCCAGCTTCGTGATAATTAAACTCAATTGAATAAAAAATTTAGATTTTCAACTCCACCTTTCTGGCACCATAATAATTAAATCCGACAATTAGCCAAAAATTAATTTTTTTTTTTTTTTTGTGCTAAATCCAAGCCAAGGTGAAGTCCACCTTTCCGGCTCCGCAAATTCGAAAATCATTAGAAATTCAATATTCACGTACGAGCCATACTGGTCGAAATATACATATATAGACAGTCATCAATTTTTTTCCAAATGAGCACGAATTTTCCGGTACTTGTCCATTTTTCGTCCCTCTAACGCTGTGTCTGGTTTTTTTTGGCTTCCTGAAGTTTTTTCCACATTCGAATTGTGCCGCATCCGACGTTTCTTTTCGACATCGGCTCTACTAATTCCCACTAGTGCCTTGTAATCGCATTTCATCCGCGATCTCATCACATTAGTGTGACCGGCCACCGCTTCGTACGAGGCACCTATTGCGCAAGTCAGTCGACAAGCGCTGACCAGCGAATTGGACTCTGAGAATGCCCACGGCAGACAGAAACGGAAATAGGCTCCCCATACATGTGCGAAGTCCATCGGGACCAAATTCGGGCACTATGGGAGAAGGTGGAGAAGAGCTATGAGAGCTGCTCCGATTTGCTAGCCGTGTCCGACGACAATGTGGCCGCCTCGACAGTGCTGGAAGCGAAGTACAGCTACTGTTACTCCGTCTATTCGAGATGTATTGCCCAGCTTCGGGAGAAAATTGCCTCCCAATCCACTCAGGCTTCCGTCAATGTCCACACGCCCGCGTCTACAGGCTGCCGGTTACCTCCAGTGGATACCGAGGTCTTTGCGGGTGACTATCTTCGGTGGCCCACCTTCAGAGACTTGTTTACGGCCATTTACATCCAAAACTCGCGGCTCACCCCGGTAGAGAGGTTGTTCCACTTACTGTCTAAAACAAGTGGTGACGCCCACGCCATTGTTTCTAAGGCTACGCTTACCCATGGGGGGTTTGTCGCCGCTTGGCAAAGCCTCACAGATCGCTTTGAGAACCGGCGGCTATTGGTCAACAGCCAGTTGAAAATCATTTTCAACATCCAGGCTATTTCTCAAGAGTCCGGGGTCGCGCTGAAGGAGCACGAGCGCCCATACCTGCTTCACATGTCACAGCCGACACCACACCCTCCTGCACCGCGGCATTCCGTTCGCCACCGCTCCAAGTCCGCCTACGACAGCAAGGGCTCGACCCGCACAGACTGCCAGAAGCACAAATGGCTCAGAGGATCAGTCGGATGTGCAGGTGTGCTTCGCTTCCGGGTCAGGAGCCGTCCTACTGGGCACGGCCCTTATCAACGTGTGCCATTTGGGGTGCAGCTTCCAGGCACGAGGACTGATAGACTCAGGGTCCGAAGCGACCTTCATAACGGAACGACTGTTCAACCTCGTCAAGCCTCCCTTCAAGACGGTTCAAGCCCAAGTTTCCGGCCTTAACCAGACCATTTCCGCGCAGTCTACTAAATTGTGCCATTTCTCCATTCGGTCGCCGTCTAGACCCGGGCTACAATTAGAGACTGCGGCTTACGTTTTTCCGCAGTTGGCAGGAAATCTGCCATCTTATCCGATTCCGCTAGATCGTCTCAAGGGGCTGCCCGACATTCCCCTGGCGGACCCCAACTTCTTTGAGAGCTCCCAAGTCGATGTGTTATTATGAGCTGACATTCTTCCGTCGATTCTCCTCTTTAATTCCAAGGGTACCATCTGCGGGTCGCTTCTCGGTCAGGAGACCATTTTTGGAT
The DNA here is from genome assembly GCF_030179905.1 of Drosophila bipectinata. Lineage (NCBI taxonomy): Eukaryota > Metazoa > Arthropoda > Insecta > Diptera > Drosophilidae > Drosophila > Drosophila bipectinata. The sequence goes on along the minus strand of NC_091739.1, from coordinate 1,103,630 downwards.
GGGTGCTGACAGGCCCATTATCTCCAGCCAACCCCCGCAGCGTGTCCGTTTTTTCCATACGAGTGGCCCACAGCCTCGATGACTCACTGGATCAGCTCCTCACCAAATTCTGGGAGGTGGAAGATGTGCCAACACAGATAAGTTCGGAATCGGATTCAGTTTGTGAGCACAATTTTGTCCAGACGACGAGAAGAGACGAGTGTGGCAATTACGTTGTGAAGCTCCCCTTACGCGACCCCGGGCAGAAAGGTTCCGAGCTAGCGGCTTCACGGTCCTTTGCCCTTGCTCAGTTCCTGCGTAATGAGCAGCGCCTGAAGAGGGACCCGCCCCTTAAGGCCCGCTATGACTCGGTAATTCAGGAGTACATCGACTTAGGCCACATGACCGAGGTCTCTCCCGCGAGCAACGCCGTCTTCAAGCCCGAGAGCACAACCACCAAGGTGCGAGTGGTCTTCAATGTTTCGAGTCCGTCCGCAAACGGGACCAGTCTTACAATCCGACCTGACGATTCAAATCCTAAAGTGGCGATACTTTAGTTTGTCTTCAACGCCGACATCGAGAAGATGTATCGGCAAATTTGGGTAGACCCCAAGCGTACTCCGCTCCAACGTATTTTGTTTCGCAATCCCGATGGGGATATCCGCGACTACGAGTTGAAAACGGTCACCTTCGGTGTCAATTGTGCCCCGTTCCTGGCGATCCGTGTGCTGCAACAGCTCGCTGACGACGAAGAGTCGAAGTATCCGCAGGCAAGCCAAGCATTTTATCCGGCATTTTATGTACGTTGATGACGTTCTCGCGGGGGCAGACTCCAAAACTGAAGCCCAAGCTGCGATTCGGGAGCTGAAAGGGGCCCTAGAGTCAGCAGGGTTCCCACTTAGGAAATGGACGTCGAAAAGCAACGTGGACAACGTTCGTGGCCAACCGGGTGACCAAGACCACCCAGTTCACCGACATGCAGAAATGGGCACATGTCCTCTCCGAGCAGAGCCCTGCGGATCTCGCTAGCCGGGGCGTAGCTCTTCAAGATATTGCAGATAACCAGTTGTGGTGGCACGGTCCTGACTGGCTGCAAAGGCCTCGCAGCGACTCAAGTAACTGAACTCGAGAAGCGAGCAGTCAAGGTCCATTTCACGAAGGCGCCCCCCGAAGATTTTCTTGAGCAGTTTTCTACACTCGACAAGTATTACGAGTCCTTGCCTATGTTAATCGCTTCATCCGCGGAAGATTCGATCCTCGTTTGAAGAGCACCTGACCGCTAATGAGGTTATGTCGGCGGACCGTCTTCTAGTTTTCGTCACTTAGCGCAGACACTTCATCTCTGAGATGGGCCGAATCAAAATCTTAACCCCTTTGTGGATTCGCAAGGCCTTATGAGAGGCTGCGGCCGGGTCACGTCCTCTGAGCTTCTCCAATATAACGAACGGCACCCTATTATCCTTCCGTACGACTGCCATCTGTCTCGACTCCTGGTTCAATTTACACATCGCATCACGCTGCACGGTGGCAATCAGCTGATGATCCGCCTGATCCGGGCCAAATTCTGGATTCCAAGGGTGAGGAATTCGGTCAAATCCGTCGTCTATTCTTGTAAGGTATGTGTCATCCACAAGAAGAAGTTGCAAACGCAACACTTGGGAGAGCTACCCAAGAAACGGACGTCCTTCTCGCGCCCATTCACGTACACCGGTGTGGATTATGCCGGTCCTTTCGAGATAAACAACTATACGGGGAGGGCCTGTATCATCACAAAGGGTTATGTGTTGGTTTTTGTGTGCTTCTCCACTAAGGCCATCCATTTAGAGCAGAGGTCGGCACGGCCCTATCTCGGGGGCATAGGAAATTTCTCTGCCCGAGCTCTGCCACACACACACAGTATACAGGTGTGAAACGTCATGCTCACAGCCTAGTTTCTGCTATTCGTTACTAACACTAATACGGTAAAATCATATCAATGTATTGGGGTGCCGACCACTGATTTAGAGCTTACGTCGGACCTTACGACCGAGAAATTTCTGGCGGCTTTTGCACGGTTCGTGTCACGGAGAGGATGCCCCCGTCAAGTGCAGTCCGACAACGGGAAGACCTTTGTGATCCCGCGATTTTCTCCAGAGCCTAAAGGGGGCTGTGACCGGTGCCATTTCATTCCTCCGGGAGCTCCCCACATGGGGGGCCTGTGGGAAGCAGGCATCAAAAGCTTCAAGACCTTGTTCTACAAGGCCACCGTCACGCGGAAATACACCAGGAGGTGGCTACTCTCCTGGCGAAGATCGAGGCGTGCCTGTATTCGCGGCTACTCGCGCCAATGTCCGAAGACCCTGCTGATCTGTTGGCTCTTACACCCGGGCACTTTCTTGTGGGAGGCCCACTTCTCGCCACGGTCGAGCCCGAGATAAAGGGGGATACCACTTCCATCATTAATCGCTGGCAACACCTCAAGGCTCTTCAGCAGCAATTTCGGCTGCGATGGAAGGAAGAGTACCTCAAGGAGCTCCGTCATCAAGGAGGACAACCTTCCGTCCAATGAGTGGCGTTTAGGCAGGGTTGACGCGGTGTATCCAGGATCCGATGGCCATGTCCGCGTGATCGACATCCGCACCGCGCGAGGGCTCGTCAAGCGGCCCGTTGCTAAGGTTGTGCTTCTTCCGTTGGAAGCGTCCGCCTACCCACAATAATTAACAAGTTTTCAGCTCCAATGTTCCTGTCCATTGTGCTGTCTGTAGCTCTGCCCAAACCATCATTCACACCGATTCTGATAATGTTATTTGTTCCTTCACCATATTTCCGCCAGCCATAGTCAACACGATGTCGCCACGCCCACGCAACGCCCAATCGCTGGAAAGCAGATGTACTCGAGGTATTCAATCCTACCGTTGCCGAGTCTGCAATGGAATCAACGCCTTGAAGAAGTGTCGGCGCTTCCTACGCCTTAGTGCCGAGAAGCGGCTCCGAGCGGTTCTCGTGAACCGGTATTGCTCGAGCTGCCTAGTCCACAAGCACTCCGACGGATCCTGTCGTCGTGGTGACGGCTGTAAGACGTGTGGTCAGGATCACCACACGCTGCACCTTGTGGAGAAGCCGCGGGCTCGGCGCAAGGCACGCCAAGAGGAGCACCGGTCACGGAGCACGGGAGACAGGACACGGAGTGTCTCGTCTGGCGCCCGGCTGTCATCCGCCAACTCCCGTCGCAGTTCGGGTGCTCCTCGGCCTGCGTCCACCACTTTCCGGCATTCCCAAGCCGATCCACGGCCACCGACTTCCCGGCACTCGTTGATAACTCCTCGGCATTCTTCCGCCACTCATCTGTTGCCGTCCACCGCTCATCCGCCCGCGTCATTCGCACCTAGACAATGTCCCGCCACACGTCGAGGGCCCCCGCAGGACGCGGTCGCTGCGCCCACCCTCTCGTTGCTGCTGCAGCGGAACGTCTGCCGACTGCACTAGTGCGCATAGATACCGGGACCCGGAGCTTCGACACGGGGGTCCTCATCGACCCATGCACGCCCTCGAGCTGCATCGACGCCTCGCGGCGTGCTTCGGGCAGCCCACTACCAGCGTGGGGGACGAACAAGTGTGTTCCGCCACTGTGGGGTCAAAGACCGATGATAGCGTTCGGCTGGAGGTCATCTTTAAGATTGAGCCTTACGTGCGCGTTCGTACGCCATCCCGAGAGCTGAGCGTGGCGGTGCGTGCCCACTTCCGTGGCGTGACATTGGTGGATGACCGATTACATCTGCCAGCGACAATCTCCGTCGTCCTGGGCGCGGATATGTACCCGCGGATTATGCAGCCGGGCTTTTCTGATCCAGGACGGGCTGCCAGTGGCCCAGAGCACAGTTTTTGGATGGGTCGTGTCCGAAGCCTGTCACCAGCCATAACAACGAGGGAGCTATTGCAACCCGAGCGATTGCAAGGGGGCGGAATGTTTAGGTGAGGGGCCGTGGTGCCGCTTAGCTGTGGATAAGAACGCATCCGCGCTGAAGAGCGCATCCGCGCAGAAGAGCGCATCCGCGCAGAAGAGCGCATCCGCGCTGAAGAGCGCACCCGCGCTAAAGAGCGCATCCGCACTCACCCCTCTGTGCACTCTCTCTCGCTCGTTAGTTGTCGTCGACCGTCATTTTTTTTTTGTACTAGTTAAATTAATCTCCTGTAAGCAGCCCAATAAAGCTGAACGCGCTTCTTGTGAATTTACCGAAGACGCCCCCGACTTTTCATTTCAACTTCACTCCTGGAATCTTTTGCGGCAGGAACGCCCCCTACAACACTATTCACCGACATATATTCACCGCTACCGGATTAAGTGAAAGTATCCGAAGCAGTTTTATAACTTTGTAAACACTAAGCGTAAACATATTGTTGTGTTCTCGTTAAGTTCTATTTCAGACTGCTTTATTGTATGCAAAGCTTACAGAGTTGTCAGATTCTTAAAGTACTACATAGGTGTATAGGTGTATAGAATGGAGGAATACAAAACATATGTGAGATTGACAATATATAACACATCTCCTCCCTTAATTAAGAACGAATAGAATTTTTAGGTTTTCGGAAATTCTTGGGCTTAAAACGATATACTTCTTAGCGAATACGACTACTTTGGCGACCTGGTGCTCCGGATGAAAGTCGTGCTGGTTTTTTTTGCTTGGTTGTTGGTTCGGTGACGTAGAGCTCTCGGGTGGCTCAGGCTCAGAATGACGTAGCTGAACGGTTGACGGAGTTTCTGGTTCATCTTCTTGTAGTTGTAGTGGTTGATCTTGTTGTTTTAGTGGTTGATTTATAGATGGCGAAATATCCGGGATCCAAAAGAACTCTGGAGGTTTTCCGATGAAGCTGCTTGCTGGGAACTAGGTTTTAGCTGCTGGAAGTGGCGCTTATATAACCATTTGTGGTGCGAACCACGAAAAGAATTTTTCCAATTGGATGGTCAATAGAGCCTTCAATCCACTTTTCTCCCCTTGCATAATTACGATCGTAGACCATTTGATTTGGGACGTACATGGTAACCGATTGGTTGGCTTCGACAAGCTTCTCGAAAAGTTGACTTAGTACAGTACGGACTGGACGACCATGGATTAACTCGGCGGGAGATTTTACGTAGGAATTTGGAGTGAACCTGTAGGAAGCAAGGTATATAGTCTTTGAGGTTTTCCCTGACTGAGAATTTGAACGTCTGAACGAAACGCTTTGCTAATCCATTGGATGGAACGGTGATGTGGTAATGTGTTTTATTCCATGACGTTTGCAAAATTATTCAAAGGCGTTAGCCGTAAGCTGCGGACCGTGTTCGATCGTGTTAGCGGTTGTAGTGGACGACATTTGAACTACAAATGGGAACTGCGAGTAAGCGTCTACACAGATTAGCCACATGGAATCGAATATTGGGCCGGCGAAGTCGATATGGATTCGCTCCCACGCTGTTGTAGCTGCAGGCCAACTTTGGTACTCTTTTGGAGGAGCAGCATTGTTGCACTTGCAGATGCTGCATGACTGAGTAGGGCGTTGAATGTCTGCGTCGATTGTAGGCCACCAAACATGTTGTCTAGCTAGCTGCGTCATTCGAACAATGCCCCAATGTCCTTCGTGTAACAGATTCAGGATACGCGATTGAAGAGTTACTGGGATTACTACACGACTGGCATCTGTGTGTAGGCAAAGCAATTTTTTGTTGATTGTGAGGCCAAATTTTCGATTAAAGTATGGTGATAATGCTTTCTCGCCTTGCTAAAGTTTTTCTGGCCATCCTAAGACCGTAAGACTTGTTTGAGAAGTTTGTCCTTTTCGATGTGGTTGCGAATGATCTCAGAATTGATCAGTGGTGACAGTTCCATTTCGATGTGGCAGGCTTCTTCTTCTCTGTCGAAATCCGGATCCATGCCCACGGGAAGGCGCGATAGAGAATCTGCGTTGCCATGAGCAGATGTAGAACGATACTGAATCTCAAAAATATAGGCCATGAGAATGATGGCCCAGCGCTGTAGCCTGTTTGACGTCATTAAAGGCAGATGCTTACCTGGATTAAAAATTGTTATAAGTGGCTTGTTATAAGGGTTATCCGTTATAAGGGTAAACTTTCGGCCGTACAAATATTGGTGAAAAAGTTTTTATAGAAAGCCCCGAAGATTATAGAAAGCTCTTTTTCGATTTGGCTGTACTTAACCTGATGCTTGTCAAGCGTCGGATGCGAAAACAATAGGACTCTCCTTGCCATCTTGTTTTATATGCGAAGGCCTACCCCAATACCCATCCGTCGCTAGGACTAGTGATAGGTTTTCATCAAAAGGAGCTATCTGAGTCGCGTTGATAATATTCAGGGACATTAGGGCTGTAAAAGCTATTTGTTGTTGCGGTCCGATACGGTATGGTACATATTTTGTACGAAGTTGGTTTAAAGGAGCGGCCAACTTAGAATAGTTCGGTATAAAGTTGCAATAGTAATTAACTTTACCCATGAATGCTTCTAATTGCTGCAGATTAGAAGGCGGACGGAACAATTTAACAGCCTCCAAGCCTAAGTTATCTGGAAGAATCCCTTGAGCGCTGATTCTTTGTCCCAAGTACTCAATTTCGTCCTTGAAAAAGAAGCATTTCCCCTTTTTGCATCTAATACTGTTCTCACGAAGAATACTGAGAACTTGGTCGATTCGCTTTAGATGTTGCTCGCATGTAGGTGCTGAGATAATGATGTCAACTAAGTAGTTGGCACATCCTTCTACTCCTTTTAGAAGCTGCTCCAAATACCTTTGGAAGATCGTTGGAGCACTGGCAATCCCGTAGGGAAGGCGCTGGTATTGAACTAGGCCAAGGGGAGTGTTGACGACCATGATAGATTTTGAAACCTCATCCAGTTCCATTTGAAGATAGGCATCCTTTAAATCGATTTTGCTGAACTGCTTGCCGTGACGTATTATGCGTAACAGAGACTCCTTTGTCGGTAACGGGTACTTTTCAACATCGATCTGTGCGTTGACTGCTTGCTTAAAATTGCCACATATGCGAATAGCGTCACCTGGTTTTGGTGCAAGCACAATTGGAGATGCCCAATTACTGAATTTGATCGGCTTCCAAATTCCGGCTTGGGTAAGTCTGTCTGCTTCAGCTCTGAATTTGTCCATCTGTGCGAATGGAATTTGACGGCTCTTGAATAACTTTGGTGTTGCTGACTGCTTTAAAAAGACACTTGCTTTGAAGTCTTTTATGACACCCATGGCTGGTTCGAACACTTCGTTGTACGTACTGCAAAGGTCACCTAATTCTTCTTCGTGCACTTCTTGAACGTTTGATACTTGCATGATATCAAAGCGGAAAATGTTGAATAAATCCATACCAAATAAATTGTTTTATGTCTCAATGTTCGCAACGATAATGACTACTTGCTTCTCTTTTTCACCGCACTTTGCAATTGTGTGCAACTCCCCAAGCAATGGTATTGGTGTATGACCAAACGCATGTAATACTCGGGAGCACTTGCTTAATTTAGGCTTATTCAACAGCGCGTATGTAGTGGCGTTGATCACGGACGCTCTGGCTCCGGAATCCATTTGGAATGATATCACTTTGCTGTGTAAGATTTATTTATTTCAAGATTTATTAGAATCTTGTTCTGCTTCAATCGTTTCGATTTCGTTTGCGGTTTTGCGACTTTTTTTCAGTTGCCATTTACTTTTGACTTGCTTCGACATGCATACACCAGCTATATGTCCTTTTCTACCGCACTTGCGACATACAGCATCGCGAAACTTTTATTTCTCTCTGGCATAATTGTGTCCACAACCAGAGCATGATTTTAGCGAACTTTTGTTTGGTTTGGCATGACTTTCTCCACCACCAAGGAATGGTTTTTTTTTGTATAGGTGTGAACTGCGTTTATTTTTTCTTGCTTTGATACTGTTTCTTTGAGGGCTGCCACGGTTTTTGTAGTTATCTCATAGGTTTCTGCCACTATAAGCACATCTTCAAGAGTTGGCTGGGACTTCTGAAGAGCAGATGCACGGACGGCGTCGTATGGTGTATGTACTATGATCTGATCTCGAATCATTTCATCTAAATAGTTAGAAGAACAACCGTTGGCATTAAAGACGAATTGGGATTGGATTGGATTCCCGAGCGATCCCACGCAAGTCAACTACCCACTCTCTGTGCGTTTGTGATTGTTTCATCTCCCTTTTAAAAAACTCATAGCGCTGGGTGCTGGGTTGACTGTTCTAGGTAAGACTCCCAGTTTTGATTGTCTTTGTCGAGTTTGTGGAATGGGGGACACGCAGATAATTCACCCGTGTGGCTTGAATCACCCTGCCCTGGAGAAGCGTTTCTATCCATCATAGCTTGCATCCATTTTTGTTGCTGTTCCACAATCACAATGTCCCTTGTAAATTCTTGCTGTTGAGCAAGTATCGATTGGATCAAATCATCATCTGCCGGCATCTTGATGAATATCAACGACTACTCGACACGATCTATGCGATTTAACTGTTTTTATCTTTTGACTAAAAATTTCACTTTTTTCCTCGTCGCCAATATGTTGTTTTCTCGTTGAGTTCTAATTCAGACTGCTTTATTGTATGCGAATCTTACAGAGTTGCCACATTCTTAAAGTACTACATAGGTTTATAGAATGGAGGAATACAAAACAGATGTGAGATTTACAATATATAACAGATATAGGTAGTTTCCTCCTTTGCTTACGTTTGAAAATTCATCTGCGACCTTTGATCTTTGATTTTTCAACCAACTTATTCTCCGCCTAAAATAACAGATCAGCCTTACACATACAACATTCAACTAGCAACTCTTATTTTCTGGCCGTCTTTCTCCGAGAATAGTTTATTATCTGATCTTCAAAGGGTCAAACCCGTTTAATCGCCAGGTTCCGATGGAGTACCAGGCTCTGTGCTACAATACTGTGCCAGGGTTCTTAAGAGGAAGAAATTTTTTATAATTCGCTAACATAAAAAGAGGAAAAAGTCCGATGCTGCCATCTACAGAGGCATCTCTAACCAGCCGGCAATTCCAAAGTTATTTGAAAAATAAATTACTCCCTATTTGCAACACCTTTACGCTTCGATCAACTCTTCATGTCAGCATGGCCTCATAAAGCGTCGCTCCACCACCACTAATTTACTGGAGCTGGGACATTCTGTCATAGATGCCATTCGAAAGGGATTTCAAGGGATTTTACATAAAAGCATTTTTATGTAAAGGGAGTTGTTTGGTCATCGAGAGTTTTCGATGCCGTAAATAAAAAATGATTTTGTATTTAAATTGAACGTTATAAACTTTATTCGGGCCGCATATGAAATTAGGATTTATGTACAATATTTGAAATCCAATTTAGGATGCGAGCGCAGTAAAAGTACGAACGAGAGTGGCGCCAACCTTGCAGAATAGGCTGAGCGGATGCTCGCTAACCATAAGCGCCGAAGTAGCAAAGCCGAGCGGCCGAAAGAGAGTCGGCTTGCGACCAGCAAAACATCAGTTACTTATTAATTGTTGTGTTTAAATTAGTTGCTTGCTGCTTGACCCGACATTCTCCCCCCAGTTGGGGCTTCTACTCCAACTTCATCCTTAAGGGGCAAAAGGCACAGCTTAGTCACTGCTCGCTTGGTAATTCCAGATGAGGTTTTTATCACCGCCACTCGAAAGATACCATCCCGACCAGGGATTAACTCCATTATTCTCGCAAGCGGCCATTTCATCGGAGGTAGATTCTCGTCCTTTACTAGCACCACATCGTTTGGGGCCAAGGCAGGACCGGAGGCGCGCCATTTGGAGCGCTGCTGGAGAAGACTTAGGTACTCCTCCTTCCATCGGGACCAGAAAGACTGCTGCAGGAAAGACACGCGCTGCCAGCTGTCCAACCGGTTGAAGTTCAGCTTTGTGACATCAGGCTCGATAAAGCTGACTGACGGACCACCAGTTAAAAAATGAGCCGGGGTCAGAACATCAAGGTCTGCAGGATTTTCTGAAAGAGACAATAAGGGTCGTGAATTTATAACAGCCCCAATATGGCACAGCAGCGTTCGCAACTCCTCGAATCCCAGAACTGCAGATCCGACAGCTCGGTAAAAATGGTGCTTGGCGGTTTTAACAGCCGCTTCCCACAGACCACCGAAATGCGGAGATCGAGGAGGAATAAAATGCCATTCGATGGACTCCATAGAGCAAAACTCCAGCAGTGACCGTTGATGCTCTTCGCTTAGAAATAATCGGCGCAGCTCCTTTAGCTCGTTTTTGGCTCCAACAAAGTTGGTTGCGTTGTCAGACCAAATATGTTGAGGACTTCGGCGGGTGCATATAAAACGCTTCAAAGCCTGCAAAAAAGACATTGTGGATAGATCCCTTACAAGCTCCAGATGGACGGCTTTGGTAGCAAAACAAATGAACATGCTAATGTAACATTTTACTGGAGCCTTATTACGCACTTCCGGCTTATAATAGAACGGTCCACAAAAATCCACACCAGTGACTCCGAAGACCTGGGAGCCGCTAACTCTTTCCTCCGGGAGATCAGCCATAATGTGCTGCAACAGCCGAGGCTTAGTCCGGAAGCATCGGATGCATTTGTGTAATGCCTTCGTCACGGTTTTTCTCCCCCCAATTGGCCAATATTGGGACCGAATAATTGCCAACAGTGCGCGAGGTCCCGTATGTAAATTTCGCTCATGGAAGTCAACAATTATAGCCCGCGTAACTGGATGGCTTCTTGGAAGTATAATTGGATGCTGTTTATCAAAATCCAACGACGAATTTTTTAGCCGACCGTCTACGCGCAACAGTCCAAATTTGTCCAAGAAGGGAGAGGATGAGGCAAGGGCACTGGATACCGCTATGTCTTTTTCATTTTGAAGAGCCTTTATTTCCTCCCAAAAATGCACACGTTGCACTAGCCGCAATAACAGCTGTGTTCCAGATTTTATATCGCTAGCCGTAACACCGTTGTGGTGAATTCGTTGAGAAAACTTGTATACGTAAGCGAATACCCTCTGCAGTGCTGGAAACGAATGAGCGTACTTAGAAACCGCTGTTATATCCACGTACGGAGACTGAATGAGCAGGACCCTTGCACGTAACTCCAGGGTTGATCTCTCAGATGGGACCGCGGTCGGCCACGTCTCTTGGGATCCAACGAGAAACGGAGGACCATGAGACCACAGCTTATTCTCAACCAATTCATTGGGAAAAGCACCACGCGACAGGATATCTGCTGGGTTCAAAGAAGTGGGAACATACCGCCACTCCATTTCTCTAGTTAGCTTCTGAATGGTCGAAACTCGATTGGCGACGAAAACATTAAACCGAGAGGGTTCTTCTCGAATCCAAGACAGAGCCACAGCAGAATCGCACCAGCAAAAATACTTTCCAACGTAGACCTTCAGCTGCTCTACTTCCGACATAAGTCGAGCCAACAACTCGGCTCCCGATAACTCCAGCTTAGGCACCGTAACAGTCTTTAACGGCGCAACTCGGGACTTCGAACAGAGTAAATAGCTTGCAGATCCTGCGCCCTTGGACACGACATAAACGCATGCTCCATACGCCTCAATGCTGGCATCACAGAATCCATGGACCTCCACCTCGGATTTCGATGTCAGCACCCATCTAGGGAATTCGGCGCGCTGCGTACTACCAAAGCTGCTACAAATCATATTCCAGTCGCAGTGAAGAGCTTGAGGAAGACTTTCATCCCAGGACAACTTCTCACGGCACAGCTTCTGAAGAAAGATCTTTGCCTTTGAAATTACAGGACCAACAAGGCCTAAGGGGTCATAAAGCCGAGCGACTGAAGAAAGCACAATGCGCCTAGTGGGCTTTGAGATTGACTGAATCCCTTCAAAAGAAAATAGCAAGCGATCAGTTGCAGGATCCCAAGCAAGACCCAGTGTCTTTGTGAAGTTGCTACCATCATCAAACTTTAGGAAAGACTCCCGATCTTCTTCAGGCACCTTATCCAGAACGTCAGCAACATTGGAGCACCACTTCCTTAACCGAAAATGGCCTTTGGCAAGGATCGCGGATGTTTGCTGCATTATGCTAATAGCTTCATCTATAGAGTCGCCTCCGGAAAGCAGATCATCCACATAAAAGTCGCGACGCAGAATTTCGGCCCCCTTTGGAAACATTATTTGCTCATCATCTGCCAACTGATGCATTGTCCGAACTGCTAAAAATGAGGCAGGCTTCGTTCCGTAGGTGACCGTGTCCAGCTTAAAAACCTGTAACTCATCCTGGGTGGAATCCCGCCAAAGAATACACTGAAGATAGCTGTCCTCAGGAAAAACCCTGACGCAACGATACATTTTACAAATATCTCCAGTAATGGCCACCCGATGGCATCGGAACCTTAACAGAATATGCAGTAACTTTGGCTGAATAACTGGGCCAGACATCAAAACGTCATTCAATGAATATCCAGATGTTGTGACAGCAGATCCATCAAAGACAACCCTGAGCTTGGTTGTTGAACTGTCCTCCTTTAAAACACAATGGTGTGGAAGAAAGTATTGGCCAGTGACGCTCGCATCAGAAGGGACTGGAGACATGTGACCCAACTCCAGATACTCCTTTATGAAGGCAGCATATTGCTCCTTTAATTGAGGACGGCGACAGAGCTTCCTTTCGAGGGAAAGAAATCGTCGAACGGCTTGGGGGTACGACTCTCCCAGCAGCTTAGAGCCGCATTTTAACGGAAGCCGCACCGCGTAAGCGCCGGAATCCAGCCGAGCAACATGTTGCACGAAATGCGCATCGCAATCTACATAGCTCTTCCTTCGTCCGCTTCACAATAGGCTCGGAGCAGTCTTCGATTTCCCAAAACCGGCGGAGCAAAGAATCCAGCTGATCATCCAGCATTGTTGCGCTCTCCGCAACATCCTTGTGGGCAGTGGAAACGAGTGATCTTCTCTGGACATGTGAACCGCCTCCACACACGACCCATCCAAGTTGAGTTTTCTGCAGCAATGGCAGGCCGGCTGAGAGCTTAATTTGCCCAACACACAACAGCTCATAAAACAGACTGGCTCCGATAAGAAGGTCGATGCGCTGTGGGCGGAAAAATTCAGGATCAGCCAAAGAAAGATTGCCAGGAATATTCCAGCTGGAGACATCCAAACTGAAGCTAGGCTGCAGGTCCGTGATATTGGCGGCGATGACGGCGTTAACCAGGGCCGAGTACTCGGAACAGTGGGAACGTAGGAGAACATCAACAGAGAATCCATCTGTCGCAAAGCCGGTATCTCCAATACCAGACACCGCCATGAGTGACTTGTACCTCCGGAGCTGCAGCTGACTTGCCAGCCGGGAAGTGATCACGTGCACCTGAGATCCAGAATCCAACAAAGCTCGGCATGGAACAAGGGATCCAGCGCGACTACGAACAAAAATGTTCGCTGTAGCAAGCAACGATATATCGCCGCTGTGACCTTGAGCAACTAGTGCATTAGCAGTGGACGGCGAAGAGGCTGCAGGCTCGGCGACCTCGGCTATGGCTGACGTGGGAGGACCAACCAAAGGCTGGCCGCTAGATGCCGGCGGCTCCAGGAAATGCAGCAGGCTGTGATGCCTCCTTCCACAACTGCGACAACTAGCAGCGAGGCACTCACGCATGTGATGGCCCGTTTGCAGACACTTCCGACAAAGACCGAGTCGCCTGGCCTCACCAAGGCGAATCTCAGGGGGCATTGATAGAAATCGGGGGCATGCAGACATTATATGGGACCATCCACCGCATAGAGCACAGGTAGAGGGAAGCGAATTAGTAACAATAAAGGATGATCTACCATTATTTGCACCTCGACGCCTTCCCACATGAGCGTCCGGGGCGTATGCAGCCATGGCCACGTCCATAGCCTCCAGCGTCCTACACCGCTGCTCCAAAAATTCGGCCATCGACTCCCAAGTAGGGATGGCGTCTGAACCTGAGGAGTTTTGACTCTCCTCCCACTTGGCCTGGGTAGCTGGGTCCAACCTTTGAAGCAGAACTTGGACGATGATGCAGCTGGCGATCTGAACTGAAGTACCCAAATTCTTTAAGGCTCGCATATGGGCATTAAATTTGTCCGAAAGACTTCGAAGTGCTGCTATTGAGCCACTTTCCAACAGACTGAGGCCCAGAATCTCGTTCACGTGTGCCTGAAATATTAAGCGACGGTTATTAAATCGTTTCTCCAATAAATTCAGCGCAACATCATAGTTCTCGTCGGAGACTTCCAAGGAACGAACTGCTTCGAAAGCGGACTCCCGAAGGCAAGATCGCAACCTTTGCAACTTTTCCACCTTACTAATACGAGGATTGCTGCCGACTATGGTAGAGAAGATCGAGTAAAATTCAGCCCATTCCGAGTATCCACCGCTGAACGTAGGGAGCGGCCTAACCCTGGGTCAGCCTGCATGGTGGACATTCCGTTGGCAAGGGTGGAGTGGGCAGCAATTCGAGATGAGCGAAGGGTCGTCTCGTGCTCAATTTCCGCCTGCATCGTCGCTACGAGCTCCGAAACAGTCCATCGAAGGTCACTGCTGATCTGCAAAATGTCCAAATCCTCAAGCTCCCCGTGGATGGCCTTGAAGTCGCTGAACATGGTGGCTATCTGACCATGTCGCACGTGTAGCATGGCATCGTCCACCTTTGAAATAGGCTGAAGAGCTCCTTGGATCCTCTGTAAGTCCTGGAGAACACCCAGGGCCTTGCACTTTAAAATTGCACTCCGGGTTGGAGTGGGTGCTCCTGTGACGGCGCCGCTGGAGTTCATGATTTATTATATTGAGTTCCGAACAACCGAAATAAATTTTATTTGCTCGCGGCGAACACGATCTGTCCCACTGTGCGCTCAGAACCGTAGCGGAATTGTGGAATGTATATATATATGAAGCTAGAAGTCTATGCGCGGGCGAATGCACTTGCGTTGTGGATCGTATGTTTGTATGAAGTCTATGCGCGGGCAAATGCACTTTCGTTGTGGATCGTAAATATGTATGTGTGCTTGTGAACTAACGTTTATGTTTATGCCTGTATGTATGTATAATATAATAATATATTATAATTTGTTTATTATTGTAAATAAACTTATTAGACACGTATGATAATTTGATAATGATAATTTCACATAACACTGTTTACAGAATTGTTTTGTTTTTGTTTTAGTAATTTGTTTATGTGTATATAAATATATTAACGATCACGTCGGGGTTCACCAATGTTTGGTCATCGAGAGTTTTCGATGCCGTAAATAAAAAATGATTTTGTATTTAAATTGAACGTTATAAACTTTATTCGGGCCGCATATGAAATTAGGATTTATGTACAATATTTGAAATCCAATTTAGGATGCGAGCGCAGTAAAAGTACGAACGAGAGTGGCGCCAACCTTGCAGAATAGGCTGAGCGGATGCTCGCTAACCATAAGCGCCGAAGTAGCAAAGCCGAGCGGCCGAAAGAGAGTCGGCTTGCGACCAGCAAAACATCAGTTACTTATTAATTGTTGTGTTTAAATTAGTTGCTTGCTGCTTGACCCGACAGGAGTAAATAAAAGCATTTGATTCAGTCTTTCACTCACTCAACAGTCTCCTGTTGTCTCAACAGGAGTTTGGATTGTAAGAATTTATCTTCTGGGGTTTTCTACCAGCTAACGTGGGTTAGCTAACGTGGTTTTCTAACGTGGATCCAGCTACTTAGATGAAAGAACACAAAGAGTCTTATTTAAAAATGTACATTCCCGCTTGATCCTTGCTATATCTGGGGTCCCCCAGAGAAGTCATGGCCCGTTACTGTTTACTCTTTTTATTAACGACTTGCCCCCTGCTTTCACGAACTCTCTAGTACTCATGTATGAAGACTATGTAAAGCTTTGTCTTCAATAAAAATCCGCTTCTGCCCAATGCAAACCGATTAAAAAAATTAAAATAATAATCAGTCCGATTAAAAAAATTTAAAAAAATGGTGTTTAGGCAATGCTATAATACTTAATAGATCAAAATTCAAATTTATGTCTTTTTATCCAGGCATTCAATTCTTCTTTCTTAATTTTCTGACTTTTCTATTTAGTTTTTTAACTCGTTTTTCCGAGCTCCCCTCGGTCGTCTGAGCCTTTAAGCTTTATAATGAATGTAGGCATTACATTAATTGATGCACAAGCCATTCCCTCAATTCCGAAAGGAACTCTAGCTTTGTTAGTAAAACAACAGCCTTAGATGTTTTTATTTTTACATAAGGCCATCTAGCAAGACTCCTTCGTATAGTTAGGAAACTTCAATAAATACTGTACTGCAGTTTCAAAAGTATCAATTTCAAAAGTATGTATCCAGCGGTTATCTCGTCAGCTCGGACCAAAAATATCAAAGCATGAGAATAGTTATGTTGCCGTTTTTTTAATTGTAGGTTTATAGCTTTGACTTTGATAAAAATTGCCATTCTACTCTTTGATACGCGTCGATTGACTCCTAGCCCATCCCTATCTGATATTTTGTTCAAAAGTTATTAAAAAAATTCAGAATTTTCCAAATATAAAAAGAGAGCTATAGTCGAGTTTCCGGACTATATTATACCCGGAACTCATCTCTTCCATTTCATATAAACTAACCGCCAAGTTACAAAATTTAATTGTAAATACGCTTTTTGAAACGCTTCTTGTTGAATCCAAGCTTATTATTGAATCCAAGCTTCTTCAAATAGTTTATAATGGTTTGATGATTTATGCCTCATAACTTTTTGCTTATTTAAGTTGAACGGTTGTGCTTTACTTATATTTTTAAACTTACCTAAATTCCATTATACGAAAATCCTTTAGATCAAGCTTCAAGTTGACTACATTTATAGAAAGCTCGGCATAGACAATGGTTTGGTCCAATGAGCCAAGAATCTTACCAAGTCCTTCAACACCCATAAATTTTAGCAAAAAGTTGTATTCAAACTGAAATTATATATTAATCAACACAAGTTAAAATGTCGGTCGTAATAAAAGGACTAAGTAAGGATAGTTTGGGGCGGCGATTTGGGTGGCCAGTTACTCCCGGGCCTCCCGCATCCCCTTGAGCAGCTAAATATATATGTATATCGTTTGCAGAATGCGACCGAGTAAATTGTAAAAAAATATCTAACATTAGGATCAAAAAGTTAATCACCTTTATATTTCATTGGAGAGTGCTCGACAAGCAATCTCTTTTTGAGACAAATGAATTTTAAAGAACCCCTGGAAAACCACTTGGTCACCATATTTTGTGCTCCTCTCAGACATTATCACACCATACCCACCAGACTATACATAAACCGGGAAAGTCTAAACACTCTGGAGCAAAAATTTTCTCAAGCCTGCAATAACGCCCACAAAATGGCATTCCTAAAAGTCGAACCCAATAAAAAACCAAAGCCTTCTTGGTGGTCGATAAAACTAGTAACTTTTCAAGCGCTTCAAATAGAAATCGGTTCGACATGAAGACTAAAACAACTTTTTAGCTTATCTAAAAAAAAACCATCCGAAAAGCAAAGCGCTTCTTATGTTTAAAACCAGCTCAAGCTGAAAGACTTTGAAAAATACCATAGCTCGCAAATTAATCTTAGCAAATTAAAACAATCTTTTGTTTAATTATGTTCAGTATATGAGAACAACAGAAACAAATTTTCACAATCACACTCACTTAGAGCAGGAGACTTACTATTTTTTGGTTTTCGGTTAAGTGTTTTACGTTGAAAGATTCGTAAAATGTTCGCTTACTGAACATCGCCCACTGAGAGATATGATTGACGTTCGAACAGAGACCCTCATTAAAAGACCGATTAATTAGTAATTAATTAACAACGTAAGCATTGTTGGTCGCAAACCGACTCCCTTTCGGCCGCTCGGCTTCAACTAATTCGGCAATTCGGCTAGCAAGCATCCTATTGCGCAAAAAAATTTATCAAAAATAAATATTTTTTTAACGTTTAAAACTAAATACAAATTGCTTTTTTATTTTCCGGAATTGAAAACTATCAATGACCAAACACTGGCTTTCACGCTAGATAGGAGGCTTATTTGAAATCCTAACCTAGTGTGAGGAAAAAGTAAAAACTAATTCATCAGCGTACTGATGAATAGGAGGTCGAAGCTGAGGAAAGCAATCATACGGCAAATTGGGACTTATGGGATGCAGCTTTGGGGCATGGCCAGTAAGACTAATATTCAGACTATCCAGACGTTTGAAAATAGAGCCCTCCGTATCCCCACTGGGGCCCACGTCTACCACGACAACCAGACAATCCACGAGGTGCTTGGCTTCCCATGGGTGAAGGAGGAGATCCAGAGAAGCAGCAGCAAGTACATCCAGAGACTACACAACCACCCCAACGAGTTGGCGACCACTCTCCTCGACAACAGCGAACAGATGCGGCGGCTGCGCAGAACTCACCCGCTGGACCTCATCCGGAATAACTCACAGACTTTCTTATTTTTCCACCTCTAACTTAAGTTACACATAAGGCAAGTTTTCTGCCACAATATTTAATGGTTGTCCCGGTTGGACAGTTTTTAATAAAACCACACCTGTCATAATAAAAACAAGAAAGCAAAGCTAACTTCGGGCGGAGCCGAAGTTGATATACCCTTGCAGCTAAAACCGGATATATATCGCAAACATCGGATATAGTTGGCCGATCCTTATGATTACATCATAATAAAACCAATTAATTACAATAAAAAATCTAAAAAAAAGTCCCAAGCTTCTATCTTCAAAAATACGAAAGTTGATATTTCTACCAAATACCATTTCCGATCGTTCAGTTATATGGCAGTTATAGTCGGCCGATCCTAATGAAATTTGGCATGTTGTAATGTGTTGCCAAAAATAGCAAACTCTAACTCTAACTCTAAAAACACCAAAGTTATACCATTTCCGATCAATCAGTTATATGGCAGCTATAGGATATAGTCGGCCGATCCCTGCCGATCCATCTTATATACTGCCTGCAAAGGAAAGAAGGGTGTGTGCAAAGTTTCAAGACGATAGTTTTAAAACTGAGAGACTAGGTTGCGTAGAAACGGACAGAAAGACAGACGGACAGACAGACGGATCATATCAACTCAGGAGGTGATTCTGATCAAGAAAATAGTGTGAGGAGATTTAGTCTCCCCACACGCGAAGACAGATAGCCGGGGGCAAAGGGGGGGGCCGAGGAGGCGGAAAAAGGGGGTCAACCACCGGTCAACAACCCGGGCAGCCCAAGGGAACATCGCCAGGATCAGTACGGGGGGTTGGGGGGAAAGGTGAAAGCCAGTTACCGTGGGTTCTGGCGAAGGGCTACCCGTGGGAGGACGGAATCTACGTGGAACGTAACGGTGGCAGGTGAAAGGGTAAACGGCGCCACCCGGGGGAAGAAGGAATCGACGTGGAACGTAACGGGTCCCGGGGCAACGTTGGGAAAGTAGTCCAGTGGGGGGTCAGCACGATGCGCAGGCGTGCCTTAGAAAGTGTGGCGGGGTGAGCGGCAAGGAGCAGAGGGGGGGGGGTGGCGACGAAGAGTGCAACGGGCCCTGGAAGCCCACCGGTGCACCACGCACCAGCAGCAGAGATTCGTGGCCGGGGGAGACGAGGGGCCACGGAAGGCGACCCGCCAACGGGAAAGTGGCGTGATTCTGGAAGCAGGATTAACGGCAGGAGCAGAATCCAGGAGGATTAACGGGCGCTCCAGTCAGTATAAAAGGAGGCCCACTGGAGCGGCTCGAGACGAGTCTTTTTAGGAAGCTTGTAGCGTTGAGTTGGAGGACCGCCTGTGGAGAGTCCGCCATTCAAGGGTTAGAGCGTTTCTAAAAGGATTCGGGTTGGTTTGAGTTGAAGGACCTTTGGAGAGTCCGACAGCCAAGCGCAAGGAGAGCGATTAAGAAAATAAGGAAAGGATCCATTGCTGGACCTTCCTCCGGAAACCCAGGGTCGTGTAGACGAGTTGGTTCGTTCCCGAACACGGCAGGTAGCCTTGCAAGGAAGTGAGGAAAGGATAAAGTCTGGCGTATGCCTTACCGGCTCCTGAAATCATAACCAACAGGCGTGGTCCTGCGAGACAAGGATAGACCAACTCGAGATCGCACGCCTGGTGTACACGAGACGTAAAGGACGAGACACAAGACAGAACCAGGGTGGGGATACCGAGTGTAGCCACTCCCGAACACGGCAGGTAGCCTTGCAAGGAAGTGAGGAAAGGATAAAGTCTGGCGTATGCCTTACCGACTCCTGGAATTGCAACCAACAGGCGTGGTCCTGCGAAACAAGGAGGCATACTTGGGATCACACGCCCGGTAACCACGAGACATACAGAACTAGGGAGACAAGGATCCGTTGCTGGACGGTTTCCTCTACAAGCCCGAGGCGTCAGAGTCGAGTTGAGCCATTCCCGAACACGGCAGGTAGCCTTGCGAGGAAGTGAAGAAGGGATAAAGTCTGGCGTACGCCTTACCGACTCCTGGAATCGCAACCAACAGGCGTGGTCCTGCGAAACACGGATCGGCCGACTCAAGGACTCGCGTCCAAGTCACAGACCAAGTGAGAACACCCTGGTCACCAGCCCCGCCACTACAAACTCGGGTCCGCCGGAGCCTATGCACGGTGTCCCGGTGTAGCGGGTGCGCGACGATAAGATCAGGCACACGGCGGCTTCCAAACCTGGCACCGGAGCGTATGCACGGTGTCCCGGTGTAGCGGAGACGTCACACGGCAACTTCCAAACCTGGCGCCGGAGCGTATGCACGGTGTCCCGGTGTAGCGAAGGCGGCAGTCAGCAAACAAACTCCCAAACCTGGCACCGGAGCGTATGCACGGTGTCCCGGTGTAGCGGAGGCGACCGACCGCAGCCAACCGTCAGATCAGTCGTAGTCGACCCAAGGGGGTGTTTTCTCAAGGTCAAAGGGCAAAAGGTAGCGGAATCGCTGGCAGCGCGGCGACAGGAGCACCATCGGCGACGGAGTAACGGCGGCGACGGAACAGCGGCGGCGTATCCCGGACAACCCGCATAGGACGCCGACGACGGAGCCAACAGGAGCGGAAGGAGCAACGAATAAAAGAGAAAGAAAGCCTTTTGCAGTGTAAAGAGCTCTCAAAATAAAGAGTGTGGAAACTTCAAGCTATTTGTATTACTTTCTGGGCTTGGGCAATCACGTCGAATCTATAAATTCGGTGGAACGGATCCGCGAAACTCTGTGAGCTAGCCGCGGCAAATTGTGGCGATCAGCAGCAGAAAAGACAGTTCGTTACACCTGGCGCCCAAACTTCGTGATTGCATTTAGCCTAGAAAATAACATAGCAGAAAGATGGGAAGAAAGAATTGGATCTAAACATTGAGAAAGGAGGAGCTGAGCGAAGTGTGTAGAGAGATCGGTCTACCAGCAGACGGGACGGTGGAAGCGATGAGATCCTCAGTGGCGAGGTGGGTCGACGAATCCAAGGAAGAGGAGGTACTGGCGCTAACACACGGCCTAGAGGAAAGGTTTGGACAAAGATCAACCCCCAGGCAGAGAGCAGACAGCGAAACAGAGAAGTTCATAGAGAGCCTGGCGGTACCAGATCCAAGAATGGGAAGGAGCATTGAACCGCAGTCGAGAAAGTATGTTCCGGCCCCGGTGGATTACGCCAAAGTAGCCAGACAGGTGCGAGACTGGTCGTTTCGTTTCGACGGCACAGGGGACCCGTTAGAGTTCCTGGACCGAGTAACGTGGTCCGCAAAGACATACGGATTAGACATAAACACGATCCCCAGAGCCATGCCAGAACTACTGCAGGGCAGGGCCCAAAGGTGGTTCATCATGAACGACGAAGAATGGCCAACATGGGCGAGGTTCAAGGCAAGCTTCGAGAATTTTTCCCTGCCGAAAGGATACTTCGAGAAGTTGGCGGACCAAGTTCGCCAACGGAAGCAGCGTCGCGGAGAGCCTTTCAAAGAGTACATGGTGGACCTTCAGTCACTAATGAAACCTTTAGGAAAAACCACGAAAGAAGTAATCGAGAGGCTCGTCGAAAACTGCATGCCAAGGATGAAAATGTTCATAAGGCCATACGCCTGTGCATCTTTAGAGGAGGTGATGGGTTTAGCAGAGGAGTTTGAAGAATTAGCGCAGGAGGAAGAGGCCTTTAACAGGCAAGTGGCCACAGAACAAAGGTGGAGCCACAGTCAGCCGGCCGTAAACGAGAGGTGGCAGAGAGAAGAACCGCAGCATGGTGAATCGGCAAGGTACCAGAGGGACCAAGGGACCCAGAAAGAGCAACGGGACGAGTTCCACCACCAGGCCGTCCAAAACACACAATGGGCACCAAGGTGGCAAAGCGAGGAACCGCGCCAAGGCCCACCGGAGCGACAGAACAGCACGAACCAAAGTTGGATGCCGAGATGGCACCCCAAGACCCAGCATAGGTCGGCTCCGCAACAGCCTAATCAGCAGTGGGCAGCAGGGCCAAGGCAGGGTCCGGTCGAGAACCCAGCCCAGGCATGCAACCGATGCGGTGGCATGGGCCATTGGGCCAGCGGGTGCAGGAACCCGAGGCTGCTTTTCTGCAAAATGTGCGGCGCGACAGGGGTTCGAAGCACAGAATGCTGCCAGAGGGCGGGAAATGCGCAGTGGTCCCAGCAACAGGGAGGAGAGCAGGGATCGCACGGTGCTGCCTCTCGAAATTAATAGGAGGACTAGCCGGAGAAGAGCAACAGTTGACGGCAACCATCGAGGTCGAGGGCACGGAGGTGAAAGCCATGCTGGATACAGGAGCGACGGCAAGTTTTATATCAGAGGACCTAGCAGAGAGCCAGGAAATAGCCGGGAAACGAGTCGCGATAAAGAGGCGGGTAAAGTTAGCCAATGGAAGCCATACAGAAATACGCGCCGCATTACAGGCTCGGATAAGCTTCGGCAACAGGACAAAGACACTGAACCTGCTGGTGATGCCGGGCATGGAGGACAGTCTGGTGCTGGGATGGGATTTCCTCAGCGAGTTCGGCGCAACGGTGACATGCGCAGGCCACCGCGTTACCATACCCAAAAGGGAGAGATGGGGCGGATGTCTGGAGGATAGACTGTCCGTAGCAGTGTCCGGATGTCCAGAGGTATGGGAAGACGAACGCAATAAGAGATTTATCGAGAGTGAGCTAGAAGCGTTCGCCGTCCAAACAGGATGCTCGAACATAACTCAGCACAGGATCACCATGAAGGACGACATTCCCATAAAGCAGCGATATTACCCCAAAAACCCAAAAATACAAGGGGAAATAAACGCAAAAGTGGAGGAGCTGTTGGAAAAGGGATGCATTGAGCCCTCGAATAGCGCATACAGCTCACCGATTGTAATGGTGAAGAAAAAGACGGGCCAGTGGAGAATGTGCGTGGACTTTCGGCAAATCAACGCAAAATCAGTAAAAGATGCGTACCCAATGCCACGAATAAATTTCATATTGGAGCAACTAAGGGAGGCCAGATTCTTCAGCAGCCTCGACTTGAAGGACGGGTATTGGCAGATCCCTCTGGAGGAAGGAAGCAGAAAGTACACCGCCTTCACCGTTCCAGGGAAGGGTCTGTACCAATGGAAGGTGATGCCGTTCGGGTTGCACTCAGCCTCGGCAACATTTCAAAGGGCCCTTGACCAGGTCATAGGGCCGGACATGGCTCCACATGCCTTTGCGTATCAGGACGATATCATCGTGATCGGACGCACCAAGGAAGAACACATGGCGAACCTAAGAGAAGTGTTCAGAAGGTTGAAAGCAGCAAACCTGCGGATAAACACGGAAAAATGTCATTTTTTCAGGCAGGAACTGCTATACTTGGGACATAGAATAACGAGCCAAGGGATCGGCATGGATCCGGGGAAGGTCGCTGCCATTACGGAGCTGCAACCCCCGACAAACGTCAAGGGAGTACGACAGTTCATAGGGATGTCGTCATGGTATCGGCGGTTCGTCCCAGATTTCGCAGGAATCGCGAAGCCCTTGAACGATCTGCTACGAAAGGGGACGAAATGGGAATGGACCCCCAAGCACCAGGAGGCGTTCGAGACCCTAAAGGCACGGCTGGCGGAAGACCCAGTTCTGGCGTGCCCAGACTTTGAGAAAAGGTTCGTGCTGCAAACGGACGCAAGCGACTACGGCGTCGGAGCGGTCCTGACCCAGGACACCGAGGAGGGCGAACGAGTGATCGCATACGCCAGTCGAACGCTGATTGGAGCTGAAAAAAATTACTCGGCAACGGAGAAGGAGTGCCTAGCCATAGTATGGGCGATCAGGCAAATGAGGCCCTACCTGGAAGGATATCAGTTCGACGTAATCACGGATCATATGGCACTGAAGTGGCTCAACAACCTCGAGAGCCCGCTTGGAAGAATAGCGAGGTGGGTGTTCGAGTTGCAGCAGTATGACTACGTCATCAGCTACAGGAAGGGTAAGCTGAACGTGGTCGCCGACGCACTATCTCGCCAGCCGGTGTTGGAGCAATTCAGAAGAACCGTGGATCTGGAAGTCCAAGAGTGCGTGTGGATAAACGCGTTAAAGGAGAAAATGAAGGCAAGCCCGCAAAAATTCCCGGACTACGTCGAAGAGGGCGGCTTGATTTACCGCCACGTTCCGCATAGAGCAGGAAGTGGCGTCATGGAAGTTGTGCGTGCCCACGGAGTCGAGGCAGCAGGTCCTCAAAGAAAACCATGACGCACCGGCGGCATGACACCTAGGCGTGAGGAAGACGATAGCCAGAGTGGCCGCCAGGTACTTCTGGCCAGGGATGCAAAGAGACATCCGGAAATATGTCAGGAGATGCGAAACTTGCCTAAAATACAAACCATGCCAGATGCAAGCAGCAGGACAAATGCTGACACAGGTCCCGGAAGAGCCATGGGCAACGGTGTGTGCGGACTTCGTGGGTCCATTGCCAAGATCTAAACATGGGAATACAATGGTTTTGGTAATGATGGACCGGTTTTCGAAGTGGACGGAGATAGTGCCACTGCGGAAAGCAACTACCGAGGCACTGCAAAAGGCAGTCAGAGAAAGGATTGTCGCTCGGTATGGAGTTCCGAAGGTGATGGTGACGGATAACGGCGTACAATTCACCAGCCGCAGCTTTAAGAAGTTCCTCGGGGAGCTTGGCGTGCGCCACCAGTTCACCGCACCATATACGCCCCAAGAAAATCCAACAGAAAGGGCGAATAGAACGATCAAAACGATGATCGCCCAGTTCGCTGGGGAGGACCAGAGGACTTGGGACGAGCACTGGCCAGAGCTCATGCTGGCAGTAAACTCGGCAGTGTCAGAGTCGACAGGGTATTCGCCTTGCTTTGTAACGCAGGGCAGGGAGCCCAGGATGCCAAGAGCGTTGTTCGACGAAAACGCGTTAGGCACAGGAGTTGGGCAAGGAACGCCCACGGAGAACGCGACGAAGATGAAGGAAGTCTTCGAAATAGTGCGGAGGAACATGGAGCGGGCGGCCCAGGACCAGGCGAGGCACTATAATTTACGGAGACGGAAGTGGAGCCCAAAGATTGGCGAAACGGTGTGGGCAAAAGAGCACCATTTGTCGAAGGCAGCCGAGGGATTCGCAGCAAAACTGGCGCCGCGGTACGATGGGCCCTACACGGTCGTCAATTTCGTTTCGCCGGTAATTGTCATCATACGGCACGGAAGAACCAAGAAAGAGAAGAGGGCACACGTGAGTGAGCTGAAGTGCCAAGACATGGGATCACCGGCGAAGGAGGAATAGAACGGCAACCGGCACAAGTGCACAATGGAAAACGGGATATGTCCAGTAACGGGAGCTTTAACAGGTCCAGTTACGGAACAGTAACGGAGCATATCCAGTAGCGGGAGTTGGACGTGCTATAAAAGGCGGCGCCTGGGAGGAGCACGGTCTATTCAAAAAAAAAATCTTATCAACGAAGCAACATGAGCAACAGGTCAGAACCAACGATGATCGTCTCGTCTGACGAGAGCGATTTGGAGATAGTCGGCGATCCCACATGGAGCGGAAGACGGATGAGGACGGAGTGGGCGATCCAACGGGCAGCAGGAGGACGGAGGCAAATACCAGTCGGTCGCGCCACTGTGGAGGAGCGGCGCCGGAGCGAGATGCTGGAGCACAGAAGGAGATCCGACAGGTTCCGCCAGCGAAAGGAGGTGATGGTCACCATCTCGGAGATGGCGAGGAAGAGGGCCCAAAGAGCAGAGGAGATGTGCGAGGAGATCGACAGGGAGTGGAGAGACATCAGGAGAGATGGACGGGAGAGAGCCATGAGGAGGGCGATGTCAAGACGGATGCGGCTGCGACGGGCAAGGCGGCTGGTGGAGAACGCGAAAAGGAGGGAAGCCACGAAGAGGACCCGGCCAGCAACGCGGTGGCCCGCTGTGCCACCAACACCACGCCCTCGATCGGAACGACCGGAGGAAAGGGAGGTGGCAACGGCCGCCAGAAAGAGGCAGCAGGAGTCAACGTGGCCTGCGGCACCACCTACGCCACGCCCAAGGAAGGAGGACAAGGAGGAGGAGCCGTGGACGAAGGGGCCGTGGGTGTGGCCGACACCGAGGAAGCCGGCGCTGGGCCGGCAGCACTCGTGCCCGGAGGAGCGGCCAACGGGGCCGGTGCTGATGAGGTCAGCGTCGGATGGAGGTGACAAGGAGGTCCCAGAAGCAGACTGGCCGCCGGAGCTCTGTGTGAGGGTGGCGGCGGAGGTGGAGAGGAGGAGCGGACGCACCGGAAGGTGGTGTGTCATGGCGCAGGTTGGAGCCGTATGCTTCCGAGTGCGAGGAGGAACCAACGGCGTGAAAATATTGAAAAAGGTCTAAAAAGTAAGAGTCAAAAAAAAAATTTATAAATAAAAAAAAAAAAAACAATTAATTTAAAAAAAAAAAGAGGGGAAACAACAAAAAATATAGGAAAAAAAAATATATATATATAAAAATATATATATATATATATAAATACATATATATATATATATATATATATATATATATATATATATAAAAAATATATAGGAAAAAAAAATTAAAATAGAAAAGAAGAAACATAGATACGTATATGTACAAAAAAAAAATTGAAAAAAAAAAAATAAAAAGGATATATAAAAAAAAAAAAAATTAATAATAGAATAAAATAAAATAAAACTCTAACTGAAAACAAAGATAAAGAAAAAATAATTCTAAGGAGAGAAAAACAAAAAAAAAAAAAAAAAAAAAAAAAAAATTAAAAATTAAAGATTATTAAAGAAAAGAATATAAAAAAAAAACAACAAAAAAAAAATTATTATTATTAAAAAATTAATTAAAAATAAAAAACAAAAAAAAAAAAAAAAAAAACAAGAAAGGAAAGCTAACTTCGGGCGGAGCCGAAGTTTATATACCCTTGCAACCAACTGGATATAGTTGGCCGATCCTTATGGGAATAGGAATATATAATCCAATTTATTACAATACAAAATCTAAAAAAAGTCCCAAACTTCTATCTTCAAAAATACGAAAGTTGATATTTCTACCAAATACCATTTCCGATCGTTCAGTTATATGGCAGCTATATGATATAGTCGGCCGATCCTAATGAAATTTGGTAGGTTGGATCAACTGGCCAAAAATATAATCTGTATTAAGTTTCAACTTTCTATCTTCAAAAACACGAAAGTTGGGTCATTTCCGATCGTTCAGTTATATGGCAGCTATAGGATATAGTCGGCCGATCCTTATGAAATTTGGCATTACGTAATGTTTTGCCAAAAATAGCTCTCATGTCAAATTTGAACTCTCTAGCTCTAAAAACACCAAAGTTATACCATTTCCGATCAATCAGTTATATGGCAGCTATAGGATATAGTCGGCCGATCCGGGCCGTTCCGACTTATATACTGCGTGCAAAGGAAAGAAGGGTGTGTGCAAAGTTTCAAGACGATAGCTTTAAAACTGAGAGACTAGTTCGCGTAGAAACAGACAGACGGACAGACAGACGGACAGACGGACAGATGGACAGACGGACATGCTCATATCAACTCAGGAGGTGATCCTGATCAAGAATATATATACTTTATAGGGCCGGAGATGTCTCCTTCACTGCGTTGCACACTTTTGACCAAAATTATAATACCCTCTGCAAGGGTATAAAAACAACAAAACAAAAATAAAACATGGAATAGGGTACATAGGCTAGGTGCTCTAAAAGGGTCCCAGGGGAGCGCACAGTCGTTTTCCGAAGGAGGGGGGAAGTGGATAGGTATCCACACCAAAATAAGAGGGTAACCGAGAATGTCATTTTTTTTTGGGGCCCATGTTCAGCACAGCGCATCAACACCGATGTCCAAACGGCTCTGTCGTTTCCCGAAGAAGGGGGGAAGTGTGAGGAGATTTAGTCTCCCCACACGCGAAGACAGATAGCCGGTGGGAAAGGGGGGGGGGGGCGAGGAGGCGGAAAAAGGGGGTCAACCACCGGTCAACAACCCGGGCAGCCCAAGGGAACATCGCCAGGATCAGTACGGGGGGTTGGGGGGAAAGGTGAAAGCCAGTTACCGTGGGTTCTGGCGAAGGGCTACCCGTGGGAGGACGGAATCTACGTGGAACGTAACGGTGGCAGGTGAAAGGGTAAACGGCGCCACCCGGGGGAAGAAGGAATCGACGTGGAACGTAACGGGTCCCGGGGCAACGTTGGGAAAGTAGTCCAGTGGGGGGTCAGCACGATGCGCAGGCGTGCCTTAGAAAGTGTGGCCGGGTGAGCGGCAAGGAGCAGAAGGGGGGGGGGGGGGGGGGGGGGGGGTGGTGGCGACGAAGAGTGCAACGGGCCCTGGAAGCCCACCGGTGCACCACGCACCAGCAGCAGAGATTCGTGGCCGGGGGAGACGAGGGGCCACGGACAGCGACCCGCCAACGGGAAAGTGGCGTGATTCTGGAAGCAGGATTAACGGCAGGAGCAGAATCCAGGGGGATTAACGGGCGCTCCAGTCAGTATAAAAGGAGGCCCACTGGAGCGGCTCGAGACGAGTCTTTTTAGGAAGCTTGTAGCGTTGAGTTGGAGGACCGCCTGTGGAGAGTCCGCCATTCAAGGGTTAGAGCGTTTCTAAAAGGATTCGGGTTGGTTTGAGTTGAAGGACCTTTGGAGAGTCCGACAGCCAAGCGCAAGGAGAGCGATTAAGAAAATAAGGAAAGGATCCATTGCTGGACCTTCCTCCGGAAACCCAGGGTCGTGTAGACGAGTTGGTTCGTTCCCGAACACGGCAGGTAGCCTTGCAAGGAAGTGAGGAAAGGATAAAGTCTGGCGTATGCCTTACCGGCTCCTGAAATCATAACCAACAGGCGTGGTCCTGCGAGACAAGGATAGACCAACTCGAGATCGCACGCCCGGTGTACACGAGACGTAAAGGACGAGACACAAGACAGAACCAGGGTGGGGATACCGAGTTTAGCCACTCCCGAACACGGCAGGTAGACTTGCAAGGAAGTGAGGAAAGGATAAAGTCTGGCGTATGCCTTACCGACTCCTGGAATTGCAACCAACAGGCGTGGTCCTGCGAAACAAGGAGGCATACTTGGGATCACACGCCCGGTAACCACGAGACATACAGAACTAGGGAGACAAGGATCCGTTGCTGGACGGTTTCCTCTACAAGCCCGAGGCGTCAGAGTCGAGTTGAGCCATTCCCGAACACGGCAGGTAGCCTTGCGAGGAAGTGAAGAAGGGATAAAGTCTGGCGTACGCCTTACCGACTCCTGGAATCGCAACCAACAGGCGTGGTCCTGCGAAACACGGATCGGCCGACTCAAGGACTCGCGTCCAAGTCACAGACCAAGTGAGAACACCCTGGTCACCAGCCCCGCCACTACAAACTCGGGTCCGCCGGAGCGTATGCACGGTGTCCCGGTGTAGCGGGTGCGCGACGATAAGATCAGGCACACGGCGGCTTCCAAGGTCAAAGGGCAAAAGGTAGCGGAATCGCTGGCACCGCGGCGACAGCAGCACCATCGGCGACGGAGTAACGGCGGCGACGGAACAGCGGCGGCGTATCCCGGACAACCCGCATAGGACGCCGACGACGGAGCCGACAGGAGCGGAAGGAGCAACGAATAAAAGAGAAAGAAAGCCTTTTGCAGTGTAAAGAGCTCTCAAAATAAAGAGTGTGGAAACTTCAAGCTATTTGTATTACTTTCTGGGCTTGGGCAATCACGTCGAATCTATAAATTCGGTGGAACGGATCCGCGAAACTCTGTGAGCTAGCCGCGGCAAATTGTGGCGATCAGCAGCAGAAAAGACAGTTCGTTACAGTATTTCATAGGGTCGGAGATGTCTCCTTCACTGCGTTGCAGTTTGGACAAAATTATAATACCCTCTGCAAGGGTATAACAAGAGAGCGGTGTTATAAAGACACGTAACACCCTTGAACGTTGAATTGAAAAAAAATTTTCAAACAAGAAAGGGTGATACACAATCAATCGTGAAAGGGTGATACACAAATACGGTAACACAATAAAATTTACCCGGTGCACCGCGGTGTGTGTCTGGTTTTCTAGATAAAACCTGACACCTGACTCAACCAGGCAGGGTAAAACAAACTTTCCATTCAAAACCGTTTTTATACATATATTTTATAAATTTATATTTATATTTTAATTCTGTTTGGCCGTCAGCCGTCGAGTCCAACAGCGGAACAGCATATGCCGAAGGATGCGTTTCCGAGGGGGGGCTCGGAAGCTAATGTGCGAACTGTGGGGGACCGGACGACACTAGGCTTATGGAAACAAGCGGGCTATGTCAAGATGGACAAACACCTTCCCGCCTACTCGTGTATCCAAATATGAATTTAGATAAATAACCTAAAAACTAAAAAACCTAACCTAAAAAACTCCGGAAATGGGGTCAATGAACAGCCTAAATTCCAAGACCCTAAAAAGCCAAGGAATTGCTGGGATGGAGAAGCTCTTTACACAGGGGCAGCATCCGAAGGCGTGACGCGCCAATGCGGGGGAGGGTGCCAAGGCCTCTCCTTTCAATGCGGGGCTAGCCATGTGACCACCGAACGGCGTGGAGAGGAAAACCTCAGGGTCAACATCTATACCAACCGGCAGGGCCCCTAAGGCAAATTCTGAACCAGCAGCGTCTCACTTGACGCAGCGGAAAGGCTCCTACAAGAATAGGAGGAGCGCAGTCTTCATTCTCATGATGGCAGACCCATCGGAAGAAACTACCTCCGATGGACTGTTTCGGAGCTCGTAGCGACGATGCAGGCCGACATTGAGCACGAGAGACCCTTCGCTCTTCTCGAATTGCTGCCCACTCAGCGACTTTAAAGCCATCCACGGGGAGCTTGAGGATTTGGACATTTTGCAGATCAGTAGTGACCTCTGATGGACTGTTTCCGAGCTCGTACCGACGATGCGTGCCGAAATCGAGCACGAGATGACCCTTCGGTACCTCCCTACCTTCAGCGGTGGATACTCGGAATGGTCTGAATTCTACTCGATTTTCTCTACAATCGTCGGCAGCAATCTCCGTATCAGTAAGTAAGAAAAGCTGCAAAGGTTGCGATCTTGCCTTCGGGAGTCCGCTTTCCAAGAAGTTCGTTCCATGGAAGTCTCCGACGAGAATTATGACGTCGCGCTAAATTTATTGGAGAAAAGATTTAATAACCGGCGCTTAATATTAAAGGCTCATGTGAACGAGATTCTGGGTCTGTTGGAAAGTGACTCATTAGCAGCTCTTTGAGGTCTTATGCCCATATGTGAGCCTTGAAGAATTTCCAAATTGTCCATATGTGAGCCTTGAAGACGACAAATCAGATCGTCAGCTGCATCATCGTCCAGGTTCTTCTTTAAAGATTGGACCCAGCTCCTCAGACTAAGTGGGAGGAGAGTAAAACTCGTCAAGTTCAGACACCATCCCTACTTGGGAGTCGATGGCAGAAAATTTGGAGCAGCGATGTAGGGTAGTAGCGATGATATTCATAGCTGGACAGGCCATGGCTGCATACGCCGCGGGCGCTCAGGTGGGAAGGCGTCGAGGTGAGTGTTACTAACTGTTACTTTTAGTGTTACTAATTCCCTTCCCTCTGTCTGTACATTATGCGGTGGATGGTCCCATGTAAATTCTGCATGCCCCCGATTTCTGTCAATGCCCCATAAGGTCCGCCATGGTGAAGCTAGGCGACTCCGGCTTTTTCGCAAGGGTATCCAAACGTGCCACAAATCATCGACAATCGGATTTTATGACTGCAGACTGCAGCCTAGCTTCAGTTTGGATGTTCCAATGGGAATATTCCGGGCAATCTTTCTTTGGCTGATCCAGAGTTTTTCCGTCCTCCGCGTATTGATATTTTTCTCGGATCCGGTCTTTTTTCAGCTCTTTTCGGGGCGGTTCACATCCCCAAAAAAGAAAACTCGTTTCCACTGCCCACAAGGATATTCCTGAGTTGCGCCTTAAGACTGTTACGGTGCCGAAGCTGGAGTTATCAGGAGCCGAGTTGTTGTCTCGACTTATGTCGGAAATAGCACAGTTGAAGGTCTACGTTGGAAAGTATTTTTGCTGATGCGATTCTGCTGTGGCTTTGTCTTGGATTCGAGAAGAAATTGTGTTTAATTTTTTCGTCGCCCATCGAGTTTCGACCATTCAGAAGCTAACTAGAGAAATGGAGTGGCGGTATGTTCCCACTTCTTTGAACCCAATGAATTGGTTGAGAATAAGCTGTGGTCTCACGGTCCTCCGTTTCTCATTGGATCCCAAGAGGCGTGGCCAACCGCGGTCCCATCTGAGAGATCAACCCTGGAGTTACGTACAAGGGTCCTGCTCATTCAGTCTCCGTACGTGGTTTCTAAGTACGCTAATTCGTTTCCAGTACTGCAAAGGGTATTCGCTTACGTATACAAGTTTTCTCAACGAATTCGCCACAACGGTGTCACGGCTAGCAATATCAAATCTGGAACACAGCTTTTAGTGCGACTAGTGCAGCGTGTGAATTTTTTGGAGGACATGGGAAGGAGATACCGCATCAAAATGGAAAGGAGATAGCGGTATCCAGTGCACTTGTCTCCTCCTTTCCCTTCTTGGATAAATTTAGTCTGTTAGGCGTATACGGTCGACTAAAAAATTCGTCATTGGATTTTGTTTGTCAGCATCCAAATATACTTCCTAGAAGCCATCGAGTTACGCTGGCTGTAGTTGTTGACTTCCATGAGCGGAATTTTGCCAATCATTCGGCCCCAATATTGACCGATTGAGGGGAGAAAAACGGTGACGAAGGCAAAACACAAATGCATCCGATGCTTCCGGACTAAGCCTCGGTTGCTGAAGCAGTTGCTGATCTCCCGGAGCAAAGAATTAGCGGCTCCCAGGTCTTTGGAGTCACTGGTGTGGATTTTTGTGGGCCTTTTTATTATAAACCTGAAGTGCGTAATAAGGCTCCAGTAAAATGTTACGTCAGCGTTTTCATTTGTTTTGCTACCAAAGCCGTCCACCTGGAGCTTGTAAGGGATCTGTCAACAATCTCCGCATTTCGGTGGTTTGCGGGAAGCGGCTGTTAAAATCGCCAAGCACCAGTTTTACCGAGCAGTATCTTCGTTAGATTATTTCTAAGCGATGAGCATAAAAGGGAACTGCTGGAGTCTAGCTCTATAAAGTCAATTAAATGACATTTTATTCCTCCTCGATCTCCGCATTTCGATGGTCTGCGGGAAGCGGCTGTTAAAATCTCCAAGCACCAGTTTTACCGAGCTGTTGAATCTGCAGTTCTGTCATAAATTCACAACCTTTATTGTCTCTTTCAGATAATCCTGCAGACCTTGATGTTCTAACCCCGGCTCATTTTTTAACTGGTGGTCCGTCAGTCAGCTTTATCAAGCCCGATGTCACAAAGCTGAACTTCAACCGGTTGGAGCAGTCTTTCTGGTCCCGATGGAAGGAGGAGTACCTAAACCTTCTTCAGCAGCGCTCCAAACAGCGTGCCTCCGGCTTTGGCTTTGAACGATGTGGTGCTAGTAAAGGACGAGCACCTACCTCCAATGAAATGGCCGCTTGCGAAATTAATGGAATTAATCGCTGGTCGACATGGAGTCTTTCGAGTGGCGGTGATTAAAACCTCATCTGGAGTTACCAAGCTCGCAGTGTCTAATCTGTGCCTGTTGCCCCTTAAGTCAGGGTCAGGCAGCAAGCAACTGTAAGGTTAAGTAACTAATTAATAACGTTTTATCAAAGATTATACAGTACATAGATGGGACATCTCATACAAAGAAAAATTTTCTATGGCGGGTTCCAGCAGTGGAACCCGCTGGAACGAGCGGGTTCCATTGCGCGACAAGTTAAGTTTGAGAAATTTTTCGCCAGACAACGAATGAGGAATAGCCGAGTGGTAGAGTGCTTGGCTGGTGTGCAAAGTAAAATGAGTTCAAACCAGGCTCGGGACATCCATTTTTTTTTAAATTTAAATCTATTTATATTATTGTTTTATTATTTTAACGTGTTTTCCTAAATTTATAATCCAATAAAAAAAAATACAAAATTTTAAAATCACCTTAACATTGTCTCAGTTCGTAGTGGAACCCGCTGTAAAAATGTTTATAAGTGCGGGTTCTACGGCATTTTGGCAGGCCGCGTCGTGGAACCCGCTCTCAAATGTTTTCATTTTTTCCGTCGTGGAACCCGCTGTAATAATGAAAACATTTGAGAGCGGGTTCCACGACAAACGGCTGGCAGATGAGATAGGGAGAGAGAGAATTCTATTTTTAGATCGTAACATCTTTGGAACGATGAAAGTTTGAAACGTTGTAACCGAACCAATGTGAGAGTAAAGAGATCAGATATATCTTTTACTATCCTTACTCGTCAGCTCTGTTTTTGGTATAGATTCTAACGCCTCCTTTAACACCAATTTTAAGTATCATAAAATCAACTTCGAGGGTAGCCTAGATGGATAGTGCGTGGTCCTTATTCATGGGGTCCTGGGTTCGACTTCATTAGCGGGCGGTTGTTTCGATTTTGATAAAGTTTTAGTTTTATGATTCTTTTTATATTTACTTATATTTTATTATTATTTTTTTTTTTCTTTTAATTTTTACGTTATTATTATTATTTTTAATTGCATTCTATAACAATTAAAGTAAAAAAAGGTGACGGACGTGCCGGATGACAAAATGCCGGAAGGACTCCCGTAGAATTTTATTCCGCAAAAATAACAAAAAATAAAAAAAAAATAATTATAAAAGAACGAAAAAGTTTAAAGTCCTTACGAGGATTTGAACACAGAAAAATAACACATAGAGTAACTACTCTATGCATTACGCTACCATCCTGTCTCGATGAGCGGCGATCAAAAATACTATTTGTTCTACCAACTACCACATCGGCGCATCGAAAACAGAAACGAGAAATTGAAATTGAAATTTGGAAGCCAAAACATTTTTACTCCGTCGTTCGAGCAGTCACACATACACACATAGGTTCACATTTTTGTTGACGGATACATGTAATGAGTTCTAAAAATAGAATCGTATGCATGTGCGTTTCCCCCCTCACCAACAAGCTCGACGCAAAAAGTTGACCGTTTTGGGCCCTGATGTCCCATCTATGTACTTTATAATCTTTGGTTTTATGTATGCTCAAGCATATATTAAATTTATTCAATATAATTCAGTAATGAGAATAGATGTAACAATTAGTACAGGGGTTTATTCTAATGACGGGGAATTGATGGATGGCATTTTTGGTCGCAAGCCGGCTCCCTTTCGGCCGCTCGGCTTCAACTAATTCGTCAATTCGGCTAGCGAGCATCTTATTGCGCTCGCACCCTAAATTGGCTCTTCTTGTAAAATCCCAATTTCATATGCGGCTAAATAAATATTTTTATAACGTTTAAAACTAAATACAAATTGCTTTTTTATTTTCCGGCATTGAAAACTATCAATGACCAAACACTGGCTTTCACGCTAAATAGGAGGCTTATTTGGAAGCCTAACATAGTGTGAGGAAAAAGTAAAAACTAATTCATCAGCGTACTGATGAATAGGAGGTCAAAGCTGAGAACCTCTTCGACAGTCCTCATATATAAAGCAATCATACGACTAATTTGGACTTATGGGATGCAGCTTTGGGGCACGGCCCCAAAGGACTAATTGGACCTCCCCGAGGACTAATTGCTAACTATAATTGAATCATCACGAATTTCTTTCTATAATTTTGGTCAAAAGTGTGCAACGCAGTGAAGGAGACATCTCCGACCCTATAAAGTATATATGTATGGTATATTCTTGATCAGGATCACCTCCTGAGTTGATATGAACATGTCCGTCTGTCCGTCTGTCTGTCCGTTTCTACGCGAACTAGTCTCTCAGTTTTAAAGCTATCGACTTAAAACTTTGCACACTCCCTTTGCACAAAGTCGGAACGACCGGGATCGGCCGACTATATCCTATAGCTGCCATATAACTGATTGATCGGAAATGGTATAACTTTGGTATTTTTAGAGTTAGAGAGTTTAAATTTGACACGAGAGCTATTTACGACAAAAATAATACGACATGCCAAATTTCATAAGGATCGGCCGACTATATCCTATAGCTGCCATATAACTGAACGATCGGAAATGGTATGTGGTAGAAATATCAACTTTCGAATTTTTGAAGATAGAAGCTTGGGACTTTTTTTTAGATTTTTGATTTTAATTAATTGGTTTTATTATGATGTAATCATAAGGATCGGCCAACTATATCCGATGTTTGCGATATATATCCGGTTTTAACTGCAAGGGTATATCAACTTCGGCTGCTCCTGAAGTTAGCTTTCCCATCTTGTTTTATGTTAATTTAAGCCAAGTTAACTATAAGCCAAAATAGAGTAGTTGCCCAACAGGGATAGTTTTAAATATAATTTATCCCTGCGAAAAAAAATGGGGTATGTCCCCAAAAATTAGTAAGATATCTTTACACAGCTGTCATTAGACTCTAACAAACTCTATATGTAAGGAAAGGCTTAGAAAAATGCAAAGGATAGCGGAGGTTTGCATTAAAAGTAGTCTTCGTACAACACCAGCTGACGCCATAGTTTTTATACTCGATATATTGCCTCAAGAGATATTGCGGGTAAAGGTAGCCACAGTAGCGGCAATCAGGCTAGGCGGGTCTATGGAAAAGGACCGACTATGGTCATACCAAGTTGGACCTACACCGTTTCACGCCTACGGTGGTTACAGACTACTGTGTACCCGTTGATCATCTCACCTTAAGCTATAAGGTCTCCATTCCATCGAGGGAGGAATGAGCTACACAAATCCCGGGTCCAACGGGTTAATATAATATAATATATATAACACGGATGGTTTGCACTTCCACTGGTTCGAAGTTGAATAGCGTCTTTGTCTAAATAAGTCCTTCAGACTCCCCGACCACTGTAGTGTGTTCCAAGCTAAGGTCATAGCTATCATGGAAGCATTTAGACCGCCAGCACTTGCTGGCAATCAAGAAACTATTTGTATCTTCTCAGATAGTCAAACGGCACACAGGGCTCTTGACGGGCTTTCATCCAATGGCAGTATGACATCCACCTAATATGGGTGCCCCGTTATAGGGACCACGAGGGAAATTGCGCCGCTGACGAATTAGCAATGGGAGGTACTACCAAACCTCTCCTCCCGCAGAAATAACAAGTTAGCATTCCATTAGCACTTCGATCTGGTAGCACTGAGGAAATGGAGGAGTCTCCAGAACTGCAGGAATTCACGCATTCATAATCAAATAGCAATAGCATAATCAATAGCAAAACATAATCTCCCTTAATAGGCAGGACTGTAGTCTAGCAGCTAAGGCCATCACGGGACACTGGTCAATAGGAACGCACGTGGCAAGACTATCGGTGTCACAATACTATTACTGTTGGAGATGCAGGGATGTGGAGACAGTCACACACCTCCTGTGCCACTGCCCTGCTCTTGGGCGTAGTCGACTCGAACTCTTGGGTCGCTCTGCGCGGTCTCGTTGGCTTCACCCGGAAAGCTGGATGGGACTTCCCTGGATGGTTTCCGGAAACTGCCGCATGCGTCCCTCCCACGATCTTAAGGCTAACTTCGACCCTACTGGACCTATACATATTTAAAAAGTCAACGTCTCTGAGAAAACTGAAAGCCGTGGCTCAGATCACGGATTCTTTAGACCAGACTTTAGACCACCACTAGTCTTTAGACTGCCCTCCAAGCTTTTATCTCTTAAAATAGAGAGAAAACAATCTCTCCGAAAGAATTCGTCATCTTTGCCTTTTTAGACATAGAAGGCAATTTCAACAACCCCAATTTCAGACGCTGAAATAATACTAATAAAAAAGTGTAGACAAATCATTGTAATTTTTATACCCTTGCAGAGGGTATTATAATTTTGTCCAAAAGTGTGCAACGCAGTGAAGGAGACATCTCCGACCCTATAAAGTATATATATTCTTGATCAGGATCACCTCCTGAGTTGATATGAGCATGTCCGTCTGTCCGTCTGTCCGTCTGTCCGTCTGTCTGTCTGTCCGTCTGTCTGTTTCTACGCAAACTAGTCTCTCAGTTTTAAAGCTATCGACTTGAAACTTTGCACACACCCTTCTTTCCTTTGCACGCAGTATATAAGTCGGAACGGCCCGGATCGGCCGACTATATCCTATAGCTGCCATATAACTGATAGATCGGAAATGGTATAACTTTGGTGTTTTTAGAGTTAGAGGGCTAAAAATTGACATGAGAGCTATTTTTGGCAAAATAATATGACATGCCAAATTTCATATGGATCGGCCGACTATATCTTATAGCTGCCATATAACTGAACGATCGGAAATGACCCAACTTTCGTGTTTTTGAAGATAGAAAGCTAGAACTTGGTACACATTCTATTTTTGGTCAGTTAATCCGACCTACAAAATTTCATTAGGATCGGCCGACTATATCCTATAGCTGCCATATAACTGAACGATCGGAAATGGTATTTGGTAGAAATATCAACTTTTGTATTTTTGAAGATAGAAGCTTGGGACTTTTTTTCGATTTTTTATTGTAATTGATTGGTTTTATTATGATGTAATCATAAGGATTGGCCAACTATATCCGATGTTTGCAATATATATCCGGTTTTAGCTGCAAGGGTATATAAACTTCGGCTCCGCCCGAAGTTAGCTTTGCTTTCTTGTTTCTTAGTAATATTTATTAATATTTCGTATAATTTGTTTTACATGTTTCCTACGGGTCGCGCCATATTTTGACGTTTAAAATTTTTTTTAATAGGTATCTTTATGTAGAGCACATGACTTTTTGTTCGTAAAAGAATTTTGTTTTAAAATTCGGTAACTCATTCAATACTTATATTTTTATACCCGGTACTCGTAAAGTACAAGGGTATATTGTAGTCGTGTGAATGTATGTAACATAAAAAAGGAATATTCTCCGACCTCATAAAATAAATATATTCTTGATCAGCATCAAAAGACGAGTCGACATAAGAGTCTCCGTCTGTCCAAACGAGTGGTTTTCAGTGAACTTAAGAGATAGAGCTGTAGTATTTGGCACGTTCAAGTTTGTTTCTACATTTTGTTAACCACCCTCCCAACCCCACTAATCGCGCATTCTGTAGCGCCAGTACAGAAAGGTTTTTTTGCAAAATGTTTATTTAATTTTTATACCCTTGCAGAGGGTATTATAATTTTGGTCAAAAGTGTGCAACGCAGTGAAGGAGACATCTCCGACCCTATAAAGTATATATATTCTTGATCAGGATCACCTCCTGAGTTGATATGAGCATGTCCGTCTGTCCGTCTGTCCGTCTGTCCGTCTGTCTGTCTGTCCGTCTGTCTGTTTCTACGCGATCTAGTCTCTCAGTTTTAAAGCTATCGTCTTGAAACTTTGCACACACCCTTCTTTCCTTTGCACGCAGTATATAAGTCGGAACGGCCCGGATCGGCCGACTATATCCTATAGCTGCCATATAACTGATTGATCGGAAATGGTATAACTTTGGTGTTTTTAGAGTTAGAGAGTTCAAATTTTACATGAGAGCTATTTTTGGCAAAATAATACGACATGCCAAATTTCATAAGGATCGGCCGACTATATCCTATAGCTGCCATATAGCTGAACGATCGGAAATGACCCAACTTTCGTGTTTTTGAAGATAGAAAGCTGGAACTTAGTACAGATTTAATTCTTGGTCAGTTGATCCAACCTACCAAATTTCATTAGGATCGGCCGACTATATCCCATAGCTGCCATATAACTGAACGATCGGAAATGGTATTTGGTAGAAATATCAACTTTCGTATTTTTGAAGATAGAAGTTTGGGACTTTTTTTAGATTTTGTATTGTAATAAATTGGATTATATATTCCTATTCCCATAAGGATCGGCCAACTATATCCGATGTTTGCGATATATATCCGGTTTTAACTGCAAGGGTATATAAACTTCGGCTCCGCCCGAAGTTAGCTTTCCTTTCTTGTTTTTAATTAACTTTGAATTTTTTTTTCTGGGATCATCTCTTTGGGGTATAAAATCTTACATTTTTAGGTTCGATTGCTGGGTCGATTGCTTACAAAAAGTCGATTGCTGGGTTGGGAGGTCGTTGTCTCGCACGCGGGATGCGCTAGAAACCCGAGTCAAAGCACTTATCTTTCACTGCGAGTCTTCCCAGATCCCGGTGGATGTTTTCGTTGCGAACATACCAAGGTGCCCAAGAGATAGTTCTCAAGATTTTGGATTGTTCGAGCTGTATGATGTCAAAGTTGCAGCTGCTCGCGTTCCCCAACATCTGGGAGCCGTACGTCCAGATTGGCTTTTGGACTGAATTGTAGAGTAGTGATCGTGTGTTTATGATCCAGTGCAGGAGACTAGCTTTTAGTTTTAGGTGCATCTTCTTGCATTTGATGTGCTTGCAAGGTTAATCGTCTATAAAGGTGGACGCCAAGGTTAATTCGTTAGCTTGAGGGATCTGCATACCGTTTAGTAAATGTGGAGGGCATGTTTGTCTATTAAGAGTAAACGTTATATGTTTACACTTTTGTTCGTTTATTTTAAAGCGCTAGTCGGACAGCCACCTTTCCACTATTATAAGATGATTAGCCAGTTGGGTTGTTGCCTGTGTTGGGCATCTGAAGCGACTAAGGATAGCGGTATCGTCGGTGAACGTTGACGTTGTTAGTTGTGCGTTCATAGCCATATCTGCAGTATACAAAACATATAGACACGGGCTGAGTGCGCTTGTGGAACCAGTTTCGATGATGTATTTTCCCGAAGAAGGTGCGTTGCATCTCACGGATAATACCCTATTGTAGAGGTATGATTCTAGTAGCTGGTGGGTGTATGTTGGCAAAAACGTTTTAATTTTGTGCATGAGTTCAATGAGCCAAACTCGGTCGAAAGCTTGAGATACGTCGAGGAAAATGGCGCTGCAGTATTCTCTCTATTCGAAGGCTGAGCGTATTTCGGATATTAATCTGTTCACTTGCTCGATGGTTCCGTGATTTGTTCGGAAGCCAAATTGGTGTGACAATATTTCAAGCTTCCAGATGTGGTATTATGCGATTATTATATTAATATTATCTTTATTTAGAATGTTAATAACATTCTTGGCGTCAAAGCCTTTTTCTTTAAGGGCGGTTTTTATTTCGCCAGCTCAAGGGAATGTATTTTTAACTGATTCACTCCACCTCTTCAAACACCTTATGGCCAGGAATGGGGCTGGCGCAGTGCCATATGTAACGGTGGTGAGCTTGCACAGTTTCAAGGACTCTGATAGGTCTTTCCTCCAAACTATTAACTGGTATCGC
Organism: Drosophila bipectinata; assembly: GCF_030179905.1. NCBI lineage: Eukaryota > Metazoa > Arthropoda > Insecta > Diptera > Drosophilidae > Drosophila > Drosophila bipectinata. The sequence goes on along the minus strand of NC_091739.1, from coordinate 1,061,922 downwards.
TTATCGGCTTCATTTACCATTACTTGGCGATACTTTTTTTTTATGTCGGCTATCAGAGCGAATCTGTTTAGCCGGTACCGAAGAAGAGTTGAATACAACTCTTCCTACATTGTAGGACCAAGAATCAATAGATCATTTAGGCACTTCTGTGTTAATGTCTTACAAGACCTAACAAACACGACTCGTAATTTGGTCGATGTGCTTTGAGGCCGTAAGACATACTGATGGGGTATGACATAGTGTGGAATAGCAAAAACATCATTGCTTGTAAGGAACATATGACCTAAGGATTCGTATTCTTCCATAAATTCCACATACATTTTCTTTAAATTCGGATCTCGAGATAATCTTCTCTCGAGCGACAAAAAACGGCGTTTGGTTACCTCGAACGAGTTTTCCAAAACGCTTGGATCCGATTTAAATTACCGCCTGACTTCAAATCGACCTGAAGGCAGTACATCTGTATTTTTCTGATAGTGTTTATCACATAACTCTTGTTCAGGTAACAAAAGCTTTTTAGAACTTGGTACTCCTTCCAACGACCAGAATTTTTTCAAATTGCGATCTATTGACTCGAGAAATTCTTCTTAGCAATTCAGTCTAGGGACAGGCTGTTGAGGTATGAACCTTATATTTTCCCGATACTATCCATCCGGGGAGATTTTTTTGGAGGATGGGATTGTTTTGACCTTGTTTTATTTGGCCAACGGACAACAGTTCGAAAAATGACTCAGCTCCAATTAAAATTTCTTTATTTCGGGAGTCACTCGACGTGATCCCCAGTGCGTATGTTTGGCGTTGTAGTCTCCTGCATCTATAAAACGATTCCCAAGTGAATTGTAGAATACCATAAATTGTCCTTCCGAGGATGAAAAACGAGGAGGGCAGTAAGCGGCAGCGATTGAAAGGATTCCGTTGCTTGACTTAATTGGTATCGATGTGGCCTGCAAGAAGTTTGTTGCAAACCTTTTGTGAAAATGGTGCATAATGCGTTCTATGATTAGAACTCCAGTTCCGCCGTGAGCTTTCCGATCTGGATGATCTGTGCGCTAGTTTGTGTAGCCTCTTATTTGGAAGTTTTTTTTTTGTAACGTAAAGTTGTAAAGTTGTAACGTTAATATGGTTTTCGGTCAAGAATTGTGACAATTATAGTTTGAGACACTATTGGGGATTATTTAGACTTTTGTGCTACGAGCAGCTGTATCACCATGTTCTGGTTTTGAAAAATTGTTTACATTGTCCTTTTTATAAATGACATAAACTCCATCATACTTTGTTGGAGGGTAAGCATGATACTTTTCGTTTTGCTGTGTGGCTGTTCGGGGGCCTGTTGAGCGCTTTGAGAGTTGGGCTGAATTGGAATTTCCCTTCCAGATTATACAGCATCGGCATAGGAGAAGCCGTTGATGGTGTTTAATGGACCGAATGAGGACCTCGCAGCTTTGACGAAGAAGACGTCTGGCGTAGTTTTTGACGCAATGTACACATTCTGTGGATTTTGGTTGCGCGTTGCGGTCGCTTGACGCATGCGACTCTTCAACTCCTTGAACACCATAAAAGTTAAATTGTTTGTAGTTCGGTGAATTAAAAAAATGTAAATTTTGTTTTTTAATTATACAACTTGGTGTTAAACCTTTATTTATTAAACGTAATTATTACAAGACACTTTTGATTTCTCTTGAAAATTTTTTGTCAACCGTTCGCGGTCTCGGTCAAAAAGGGACTGACTTTTTAATTCTAAATCTGATCCAAAGAACCTCGGCCATCAGTTGTGTTTAGATTAGAGGCTTAAGATGAAACTGTCGCATGTTATTGTGAAATTCGATTAAGCTGATCGATGCAATTTGGTGGGTACTTGAAACGCAAAAGGCGTAATAGATTGGGCTTCGGAGGGAAGCTGATGTTTACTTTTGATTTTGATTTGTTTATGGGGAACCGAGATCGGACCTCAGAGCCAAAGACAAAGCCGAAGGAAAATGCAGAGTTTGAAAATATTGTTTATAAAATTCATAAGTGGAAAGCCATAAGTGGCCTGGATTTATGGGTTGGATAATTGAGCCAAAGACAAAGCCAAACCAAATGCAGAGATTGAAAATATTGTTTATAAAAGCCATAAGTTCTAAAATGGATCGTCCCGATTCAATATGAAATTCGTTTAAATGATCTCTTAATTCTGTTAAAAAAATTTCTTGGTTAATAAATTTTTCTGGTTCAGGCCGATGTTTTTGGTTACAAATAATATAGCATTTTTGTATTTTATAATAAATGAAAGAATCAAATATATAATGATTAAAATTAATAATATAAAGGTAAGTGATATTTTAGTATTCTTAATTTTATCGAAAGGGTTTAAAATGTTTATATTATCTAAAGAAAGATCAGAGTTATTTGATAATATGTAATCGGATATTTCATAATTTTTGAAGTGGTTCGTAGTTACGTATTCAAGAATTTTATTTTCCAAATTGGTATGTGAGATATTATTAATTTTAGTTGTACCATTAAATGTTATTAAAAACGAACCGTTTAAATGGGAGTTGTTAACAATATTGTTCCCATTTATAAGAATGGCACCATCTTGTATGATGTCTATTTTTTTAATTTTTTCTCTTATTTTTTTACAGGTTGATTTCTAACCATTTAATAATCGGCTAAAACAAGTTTTTTTGTTACTTAGAGTGCAATAATTATTAAAAAGTTCGTTCTTAAAATTAGACATTTTGCGACTTGATTGCTTAATACTAGTTTTCCGTCGATTTGGGAAATCGCTCTAGCGTGATATATTTCAAATCTGTTTTTTATTATTGGGTATTTTATATAAATTATTAAAAGTTTTTTATGCAATGCGATTTTAAAAGAAGAGATGTCCATTAAATCAGTTATAATTATTGGTTTTTGTTCATGTTTTAATATTTCCAAGATGTCATCATTGTTTAAAATTTTGGTATTAAAAACGTCTATTTCTGCTAGAGTGATTGTGTCAATTAAATTTTGCAGATCAAATGTTAATAATCGCAAGCGATGTTTTGGAAATGGTAGATCTTGATCAATAAATACTTTTTTAAAATCATCGGAAAGAGATTCTATTTCTTTGAATAATCGGGAATTGATAATAGACTGCTTATTATTGTTTGTTTGTTATTGTCCGGAGTTCCAGCTAACCATTTCCACACGGTGCCTAACTCATTTATCCCTCTTTTTGATCTAGTTCAGTGGTCGGCATCCTAATACATTGATATGATTTTACCGCATTAGTGTTAGTAACGAATAGCAGAAAGTACCCAGCAGTTCGCCGCACTAGTGCATGGGTGTCGAATTCACTATGCCCCTGGGGTAGACGAGTACCCACCAGTCAATACCTAAGACATGTATTTTAGAGGCGAATTTAACTAAGGCATGTCATAGGCGGTGTACAATCGTCACCTCTTCGTATACCAATGAGTATCGAATTGGGGTACCCAAAAGGAGTACCCAAATACATACTACTAAGGGACATCGATTTAGGTACGGAATTGGGTACTCTATACAGTATAGCCACTTGGGTATCTACCAAGGGACAGCGATTTACATACTCTATACAGTATAGCCACTTGGGTATCTACCAAGGGACAGCGATTTACATACCCAGAAAAAGATTTTTTTTTTCTTATAAATTTTTGTTTTTTATTATATATAAAATTATTTAATATAATATAAATACATTTAATTCATGTTTCAAAATTCATAAAATTGTTTAATATAATAAAAATACATTTAATTCATGTTTCCAAATTTATAAAATTATTTCCATTTCATTTCATTTGGCTTAAAAATACTTATGTTATTTGTGAAAAAATTATGTGTTGTTGTTGTTGTCGTTGTTGTTGTTGCTTGAGGCATATTTTTTTTTAAATTGCCTTTTTTTTTGCAATTGAATTGCCCGGCGAAGTTGGCTGTCTGCGGTTCCATTGCCGCCATCAGCAGTAATTGCATCTAATATTATAAACAAAATCATTATTAAAATTAAAACCAATATTGTTTTTAAATTCTTACCAATTAGTACAGAAAATACATTTTGCGCTGTTTTCAATGAGGATTTGCCCTGCACTCCATCGACGTTATAATGCATCATCAATGAATCGCTTAAAATATTTTTTAAGTTTTTAGCAACTCCACCAGGCTGCAACAAATTAAGAATATTGAGATCCTCTCCGTTTTTAATTGGGAACTGGCTTCGCAGTTCGTTCACATTTATGTGACCTCGCTGAAGTAATCCGATATCGGTTTTTTGCTCGGCTAGCGCTTCCACAACTATTTGTATTTGGTCGTGGGTTATATTGTGTTCCACTAAAAGTAATAAAAATTTTAATTAGTAAATTTGAATACAATATAAATAAAATTAATACTTTCCTTCCAATTATTCAACTTTATCGATGAGAAGATCTAATTTTCTCTCCAAGTTCGCCAGACAATTGCATTTTGATTGTGGTTCTAGAATATGAATTTTTTAAACATTAGTTTAAACACTTAAAAATTAATCATTAAAAACTTACGGATATTGTTGAAAGCAAGACGCTGAATTTTACGAGGGCTTTCAGACATCTTAGATAAATTTCAGGATACATTAAAGGATATTAATTAAAAATTATGGAGCAAAGGCAACAACAAAATACTATTTTCATGGGGGATGGCAAAAGCCTTACATGTAAGGTCTTCCAAAATAAAATTTTCGTCATTTTCAGTCGTAGCTACGTCAACTAAATATACGCCTATATCTATTGAATTTATGGGTTCGTCATAGAAGCTTCGAATGTTTTGCAATTTTCGTCCAGTAAAACCTCCCCCATTCTCAGTTGAAATTTTTGTAACAATAACTGGTGTATTGTCTTTTATGTAACAATAATTGTTTGGTGATGTGTTTGTTATTGTACACCCCTTGTAATTCTTTTTTATTTTGGCCCCATAATCCTCAGTGAAAGACTCAATTGAGTCTTCCTCAATTTTTCTGTGGATTTGTTGTAGAATCTTTGTAGGCTTGCGTATGCAACGTTTCAACGTTTGTAAATAGTTTTCAAACTTATACGCTGAGCCTTCTACGGGATCTCCCACCAGATCAACAGTGTCTTTAATGTGAAGCAAGCTGTGCACATTATAGCTTACACTGTTGTCTCCAAAAATGGCTGGGAAATTTTGGACAAAGAGCTCGAGCATATTTTGACACATACCTAAGTTGGACGGACTATACTTTGCGGAACATAACAATCTATACGCACAATGAAGTAACAAGAAGACATAATAATGATCAGACGGAATTTCGGTTTTTAAAACAAATACACCAGTATACAAAACAAATTGACGAAATTCAGTTGCTTTCCAATATGAAATTTCAGACAATTCTCTTGGTTTTCTCTGGAACTCTTTTGGAACATATTTTCTCAGAGAAACCAAGGATTTTGATATATTTTTCTTCTGTTCGTTATTAATTTTTACACGCATTTTATTTCGCATTAAACGAATCAAAAATTTTCTCACAACTCCTAAATCCATTATATGCATACAATCTAGAGGTATTTGCGATACCATCTGTAGATTGATGCGCTCTAATGGAGTTTTTTTATTTTGAAATTGAGGAGTGTGATGAAAGGGATATTTTCTGTTCGAAAAATCCGCATCGGTAATAATGTCTTCCGCTACTGTACTGTATGTTAAGACATGGTCAATTTTTCTCGCTTTTTGCGTACATTTTGCGCAGCCATCAGAAGCAGTGTGTCCAGGAGCACCGCTAATGAAGGCTCTCGCAGGTGCATCACAAATAAATCCCCGAATTTGTATGTTAACATGTTTACCATTATGCTCTATTCCATTTTTTAAAATATTGTCCAATTCATCTACTAGAAATCCTAAAAATTCATCCAAACTTTCTGGCTTTTTTTCTCCTAAAAACACTCCTACTGGCAAAACAGGTGAATTTTTTAAGTTATTAATTTTACACAAAATAGGCCAAAGTTGAGTGCTTGAGCTTTTAAATAAAGGCAACCCATCAATATTGAAATCAACACTTAAATCACTTGGACAATCAACAACATTAAGAACTTTTTTTATTTGACGAGCAACACCAACATTTAAATAATTACCACCACTAATTCGGTGTATTTCTGGCTTTGAACTACAATTAAATTTGTAAAAGCCGTTGATGTTACTTGTCTTAAGAACTTTAATTAAATCTAACACACAGTCACGCTTAGGCTTATGCTTAATAAACCACTTTTTTAAATTTTGGTTTAAAATGTCATTGGGTTCGTCAGTCTGCCAGTTTAATTCTTCACCCATTTCAATATTAACTAAATTGTCATTGTCATTGTTTATTGTCGGATTAATTTCGTCTATTTCTTCTCTATTTTCTTCATTAATTTGTCCTCGTCTTCGTTGGACAATTTGCCTAAGTCGCCCTACATATTTGTCTTTTTCTTGTTTTTTGAGTCTACCTAGTTGCCTTTTGCCAACCATAATTATAATTATTATTTAATTATTATTTATTAATTAATTACCTTTTTAATCCTTTGTTTATCACTGATTCACTGATTCACTGTCACTGTTTTAAATATTTATTTTTATTATTTTAATATAGTTTTTATTGTGTATTTATTATTTATTTAATATTTACCACACTTTCACGCTTTCACGACGCGTCACAAAATATGCTCAAGTTATAGTGAAGCAAAAATCAAAAAAAGAGAAGAATAAGAAACAAAATAACAAAAAACAGTTTTTCCCAATCTGCTTGCTACTGTTTATCTGTTTATGGCACCAAAAAGTAGCGAAAATTTTCGTTTGCGCTTTGTGGTGGTCCGACCGTCGTACCCAAAAGGAGTACCAAAGTATATACTCGCATCTGTTTAACTGCTTCTAGCAACAAAAACAAACAATTAACTGCAAGTCCACTTTCTAAGCGGTCATTTCCTTTAAATGCTAATTTTCGTTTGCGCTTTGTTGTGGTGCGACCGTCGTACCCAAAAGGAGTACCAAAGTATATACTCGCAGCGTTATACAAAAAAGATATGAAGCAGAGAGTACCCAAGCCGCTATACCAATAGTAAGCGATATGGGTACCCACAAAAGAGTACCCAAATCCATACCCAAAAAGAACTATTGCCACCAGCCGAACTGCTGGGTAGGCTTTGAGCATGACGTTTCACACCTGTATACTGTGTGTGTGTGGCAGAGCTCGGGCAGAGAAATTTCCTATGCCCCCGAGATAGGGCCGTGCCGACCTCTGATCTAGTTGATATTAATTGTGATAAAATTAGTTCAATTACTTTTATGTCATATTTAATTTCCCATTGTGTCCTTTTATTAGTATCCCTTTTAATATTATCTGATAAAATCTTATAAAAGCTTAAGTTAGTTACATGAAATAAATCTGCGTATGAATCGTACGTCAATACGTCTTTATTGTCCTTAAATAGAAGATATTCGTGACTTGTATAGTCAATTATTTCTGATTTTGTTAATAAAATAAGGTGTAGTATGAGCACCTGATAAAACATTTTCTGGGAAAGGAAAGAAAAAAAGGATAATATATAAATACTTAGAGTTTTATATTATCTTTGTGAATAATTCTATTTCTATTGTTGATTATTATTTTGTTGGGTAAATTTTCTTTAACTATTTGTTTTGTATATCTGGTTTTAAGTTTATTTCTTTCCCCGTGTTTCTTTTCATAGACTACCTGTCCTACATGATATTCTTTTTCTTTTCTGTTTTCATTATGTGTTTCCAACATTTTCTCTCGAGTATTGTTCAAAAGTTCAGGAATGTTATCGTGCTCTATTTTATTATATAGTACGTCAAAAGGTTTTTGGTTCGTTGTAGAATGAATGCTCTGATTATATTCTTGAGCGGCTCTTATTATTATTTCGGAAAAGTCAGTTAAATTAAATTCTTCTTTAATGCATCGAGCTAATTCTGTTAATGTAGAATGTGCCCTTTCAACCTATCCGTTTGACGTGCTGTGCCTCGGGTCTGCGTAATGTATAGTTAAATTGCACCATTGTGCGAAAGATTTAAATTGGGCCTAGATAAAGCTCGGTTCATTATCGGTCATTATTACTTTGGCTTGTGGAAAATGTGGAAGAAGTTCCATTACTTTATTTTCGATATTTAATTTATTTTGGATTTCTTTTACTACTAGAAATTTTGAGTAAGCGTCAATACAAGTTATGAAAGTAAGACCTTGCGCGTAATATATATCAATGTGTAAATTTTCTCCTTCTTTACTTGGAATTGGGGCTTCCCCAATTGGAATTTTTATTGGGTGCCTGTTATATTTATTTTCGTTACAAATCACGCAATTTTTCATATATTCTTTTAATTTTTTAAAACAGTTTGGCCAATAATATAATTTACTGATCTGTTTGTAATTCTCTTCTAGCCCCCTATGAGCACGGCTGTGTGTTTCTTCTATTATTATAGCTTTATCTTCCTCGTTTTCCACGTCTTGTAGAAAGATTCTTGTAAAAAGGAATGTGTTTGTGAAATTATTTTTTAATGGTAATTGAATTTGAAATAAGTCCTCTAAGGTACAATGAATTCCTACCGTAATGTTAGGTGGAAGATACTCTCTTAATATAGTTATTAAATTTTCTGGTGTGTCATATTCAATTAAATGTCGTGTCCTGTCAAAGATTTTCAGTGGCTCATGTATTGTATAACTCCCCGTTGTTAATAACAGTTGTTGTTTAAATTGATTTAACGGTTTACGGGTCTCTTGTATTAGATTTTCAAAACTACTTTCAGCTGAATGCTGTGTGTTCTGATCTGTGTGTTATTTTCGGTGTAAAACTTTGTATGAAAGAATACCATCCTTTCATATCTACATTGGGATTTTTATCCGAAATTGTGTAAGATAAAGTTTGATGGTCGGTTTGAATTTCTTAGATTTTTAAGAGCCCATACTATCGCTAAAAGTTCCTTCTTATTAGTAGCATAAGCTTGTTCTGTTTTATACAAGGTTTTTGAAATAAAATTAATTGGTTTTCCTTCTTGAGATAAAACTGCAACAATTGCGACGTCTGAAGCCTCGGTGGTCAAGGTAAATTTTTAATTATAGTCCGGTTGAACTAGTTGTACTTGAGAAATGAGATTTTCTTTCAGCTCGTTAAAAGCTTTAATTGCTGGTTCATCCAGCTGAATTAACATTTTTGTTGACATTCTTTTTGAGATTTTGCCATTATGACCTCCAAGATATTTTGTTAGAGGTTTGGCTATGTAGGCGTAATTTGAAACAAATTTTATATAATAGCCCGTAAAACCTAGGAAACTTCTTAGTTCCCGAATATTTTCTAGAAGCGGATATTTTCTTGATGTCTTGATGACGTTATAGGATACCATGTATCCTAGAAAACGGGTTTCGCGTTTGAAAAACTTAGATTTTTCTAAAGAGATTTTCATGTTTGCCCTCAATAAGATATTTATAATTTTGTTTAGATCTGTATAGTGTTTTTCAATTGAGTTTGAGAATATTATAATGTCGTCCATATAGACATGACATGTTTTCCCTATTTGTTCTCTTAGAACATCGTCCATTGCTCTCTGAAAGATTCTTGGTGCATTTGTTAATCCGAATGGCATTCTTAAAAATTCGTATTTTCCATTATTTATTGAAAAGGCTGTTTTTTCGACATCAGATTCTTTCATTAGTATCTGATGAAATCCTGACTCTAAATCTATTGTTGAAATATATCTTTCTTTTCCCAAATTTGATAGAATTACTGATGGGTCTTGCATTGGCTACCTGTCAGGTATAGTAATTTTATTTAATTTTTTATAATCAATGACGAGTCTTAATTTACGGCTTCCGTCTTGATTCTCTCCTTTCTTTGGGACTACCAGAAGTGGTGAATTGTAAGGGCTTCTGCAAGGCCTTATTATTTTTTCTGATAACATTCTTTTGATTTCGCTATTCACGAAGTCGTTGACAGATAGAGCATACGGATATTGCTTCCCGTATATTGGCCTATCGTGGATAAGATTTATTTCCCCCTTTATGTCTGTTCTAAAAGGAATTTGCATATTTATCTTTGAATGCTCCTTTTCAATAAAGTGAACTATCTTTTCCCTCAATCCGCCTAATTGGTCGGTACCTATATTATTTATTTGATTTTTGACGGTATTTACTTCGTTGGCACTCTCAGGATTTTTAATTCCCAAGATATTTTTATTTTTATTGACGGATATTTCTACGGCGGCGTTCTCAGGATTTTTTGTTCCCAAGACATTTGTATTTTTGTTGACGGATATTTCTACGTCGGCGTTCTCGGGATTTTTAATTCCCAAGCTTTTCTCACTATTTTCAACAAATAATGAATCTGTGTTTTCGCTACCATTATCATCAAAATACTTTTTTATAATAAATTCTTTTAACGGAAGAATATTATTTTCTTCAATTAAACGTATTTCATTTTTCTCCTCATCTCCTCCTCCTTTTCTCATAATATTTTAACTTCTCCTGTTTCCCATTATATTCCAAGATTCCCTTATCTATATTTATTATAGCTCCAATTTTTCTTAATAAATTGAATCCAATTAGAATATCAGATTCTAAACCTTCGATTTCATAAAATAATTGTTTTGTTTCAAATATATTTATTATATGGTAATACCTAATAATTGAGTAGCCATGAACTGTTGTAGCCTTTTTGTATATTGGTAGCTCGTTTTTATTTTCAAAAATTCCCCTTTTTATGTAACAAGCAGTGGCTCCTGTATCTATTAAAACTCTTAGCTGCTTCTTGTTTTTCGATCTATCCTATTTAAATAAGGCATTCCTCTGTAGGGGTCTGGTCTAAAAAATGGTATTCATTAATATTATTTAATCTGGTTACTTTATTAGCTGGCTGACTTTCTGTTCCATCTGATTCCCTTTTTTGAGCTTAAGTTTGCTCTCTATTTGGATTTGTGTTATAGAAATTTGAACGATTTTTATTTTGATGATAATTATTATTATATCTACCTTGATTATCGTTTGCCTGCCAATTATTATACTCCCTGGTTACTACACTCCTCCCCAAAATTATACGACACCTTTAAATTTTTTGTTTCGGCGCTCGTAGCAGAATGCGAAATCAAAAACGATCAAAACAAAGTATGAGGGATGATAGCACAATGTTTAATGCACAAAATTTGATATGAGATACTTTTTTTGCATCTCCCGTTTTCGAGTAACGATAAAAAAAAGGACATACGCTTCAATTTTAGCTACGCTGCACGTGTATCAAAATTATACGACACATTTCAATATTTATAGATACAATGAATATTTTATTTTATTTGTGATTATTTATGAAAGATTAGATTTATGAAAGATATTTATGAAAGAAATATGGAATTGGGGCTTCCCCAATTGGAATTTTTATTGGGTGCCTGTTATATTTATTTTCGTTACAAATCACGCAATTTTTCATATATTCTTTTAATTTTTTAAAACAGTTTGGCCAATAATATAATTTACTGATCTGTTTGTAATTCTCTTCTAGCCCCCTATGAGCACGGCTGTGTGTTTCTTCTATTATTATAGCTTTATCTTCCTCGTTTTCCACGTCTTGTAGAAAGATTCTTGTAAAAAGGAATGTGTTTGTGAAATTATTTTTTAATGGTAATTGAATTTGAAATAAGTCCTCTAAGGTACAATGAATTCCTACCGTAATGTTAGGTGGAAGATACTCTCTTAATATAGTTATTAAATTTTCTGGTGTGTCATATTCAATTAAATGTCGTGTCCTGTCAAAGATTTTCAGTGGCTCATGTATTGTATAACTCCCCGTTGTTAATAACAGTTGTTGTTTAAATTGATTTAACGGTTTACGGGTCTCTTGTATTAGATTTTCAAAACTACTTTCAGCTGAATGCTGTGTGTTCTGATCTGTGTGTTATTTTCGGTGTAAAACTTTGTATGAAAGAATACCATCCTTTCATATCTACATTGGGATTTTTATCCGAAATTGTGTAAGATAAAGTTTGATGGTCGGTTTGAATTTCTTAGATTTTTAAGAGCCCATACTATCGCTAAAAGTTCCTTCTTATTAGTAGCATAAGCTTGTTCTGTTTTATACAAGGTTTTTGAAATAAAATTAATTGGTTTTCCTTCTTGAGATAAAACTGCAACAATTGCGACGTCTGAAGCCTCGGTGGTCAAGGTAAATTTTTAATTATAGTCCGGTTGAACTAGTTGTACTTGAGCAATGAGATTTTCTTTCAGCTCGTTAAAAGCTTTAATTGCTGGTTCATCCAGCTGAATTAACATTTTTGTTGACATTCTTTTTGAGATTTTGCCATTATGACCTCCAAGATATTTTGTTAGAGGTTTGGCTATGTAGGCGTAATTTGAAACAAATTTTATATAATAGCCCGTAAAACCTAGGAAACTTCTTAGTTCCCGAATATTTTCTAGAAGCGGATATTTTCTTGATGTCTTGATGACGTTATAGGATACCATGTATCCTAGAAAACGGGTTTCGCGTTTGAAAAACTTAGATTTTTCTAAAGAGATTTTCATGTTTGCCCTCAATAAGATATTTATAATTTTGTTTAGATCTGTATAGTGTTTTTCAATTGAGTTTGAGAATATTATAATGTCGTCCATATAGACATGACATGTTTTCCCTATTTGTTCTCTTAGAACATCGTCCATTGCTCTCTGAAAGATTCTTGGTGCATTTGTTAATCCGAATGGCATTCTTAAAAATTCGTATTTTCCATTATTTATTGAAAAGGCTGTTTTTTCGACATCAGATTCTTTCATTAGTATCTGATGAAATCCTGACTCTAAATCTATTGTTGAAATATATCTTTCTTTTCCCAAATTTGATAGAATTACTGATGGGTCTTGCATTGGCTACCTGTCAGGTATAGTAATTTTATTTAATTTTTTATAATCAATGACGAGTCTTAATTTACGGCTTCCGTCTTGATTCTCTCCTTTCTTTGGGACTACCAGAAGTGGTGAATTGTAAGGGCTTCTGCAAGGCCTTATTATTTTTTCTGATAACATTCTTTTGATTTCGCTATTCACGAAGTCGTTGACAGATAGAGCATACGGATATTGCTTCCCGTATATTGGCCTATCGTGGATAAGATTTATTTCCCCCTTTATGTCTGTTCTAAAAGGAATTTGCATATTTATCTTTGAATGCTCCTTTTCAATAAAGTGAACTATCTTTTCCCTCAATCCGCCTAATTGGTCGGTACCTATATTATTTATTTGATTTTTGACGGTATTTACTTCGTTGGCACTCTCAGGATTTTTAATTCCCAAGATATTTTTATTTTTATTGACGGATATTTCTACGGCGGCGTTCTCAGGATTTTTTGTTCCCAAGACATTTGTATTTTTGTTGACGGATATTTCTACGTCGGCGTTCTCGGGATTTTTAATTCCCAAGCTTTTCTCACTATTTTCAACAAATAATGAATCTGTGTTTTCGCTACCATTATCATCAAAATACTTTTTTATAATAAATTCTTTTAACGGAAGAATATTATTTTCTTCAATTAAACGTATTTCATTTTTCTCCTCATCTCCTCCTCCTTTTCTCATAATATTTTAACTTCTCCTGTTTCCCATTATATTCCAAGATTCCCTTATCTATATTTATTATAGCTCCAATTTTTCTTAATAAATTGAATCCAATTAAAATATCAGATTCTAAACCTTCGATTTCATAAAATAATTGTTTTGTTTCAAATATATTTATTATATGGTAATACCTAATAATTGAGTAGCCATGAACTGTTGTAGCCTTTTTGTATATTGGTAGCTCGTTTTTATTTTCAAAAATTCCCCTTTTTATGTAACAAGCAGTGGCTCCTGTATCTATTAAAACTCTTAGCTGCTTCTTGTTTTTCGATCTATCCTATTTAAATAAGGCATTCCTCTGTAGGGGTCTGGTCTAAAAAATGGTATTCATTAATATTATTTAATCTGGTTACTTTATTAGCTGGCTGACTTTCTGTTCCATCTGATTCCCTTTTTTGAGCTTAAGTTTGCTCTCTATTTGGATTTGTGTTATAGAAATTTGAACGATTTTTATTTTGATGATAATTATTATTATATCTACCTTGATTATCGTTTGCCTGCCAATTATTATACTCCCTGGTTACTACACTCCTCCCCAAAATTATACGACACCTTTAAATTTTTTGTTTCGGCGCTCGTAGCAGAATGCGAAATCAAAAACGATCAAAACAAAGTATGAGGGATGATAGCACAATGTTTAATGCACAAAATTTGATATGAGATACTTTTTTTGCATCTCCCGTTTTCGAGTAACGATAAAAAAAAGGACATACGCTTCAATTTTAGCTACGCTGCACGTGTATCAAAATTATACGACACATTTCAATATTTATAGATACAATGAATATTTTATTTTATTTGTGATTATTTATGAAAGATTAATAGGTCAAAACACCTCCTTGAGCTTTTCCAACCACAAACATTCTTTTAGTCATTGTTTTTATTAAAGTTTTTAGCATATTTTGGTCTAGGAGTGACCATTGTGCCAAAATTTCCCGTTTGAGACTATTGACGGTGTCAAATTTAGTGTTGTTGGCGTAAACTCGCCTGGCTAGGATACTCCATTGCAGAACCAATGCATTGGTTCTTTGTAGGATTAAGGTCAGGAGAGCAAGTTGGCCAATCCAAAACTTTTACGGAATGCTCGCTTAAAAACCGTTGCGTTTCTTTGCTTTTATGGATTGATGCATTATCCTGCATAAAAACATTATTTCTCTCCTCATTTTGGTTTAAAAATGGCAGAAGACGATCCTCTAATCCTTTGTTTGTAGTCTGTGCTATTCATGCGAGAGCTCGTAAAGCCCAGATTAAGAGTTCCAGACGCATGAAAGGCTCCCCAAACCATTGCGGATCCACCTCCGAAATTGCGCCTTGAAAACATGAGGGGATCCTTACGAAAATCTCGCCAATAATGACGAAACCCATCTGGGCCATCCAGATTACATTTTTTTTCATCAGAAAAAATGATCCATGTGAGAAATATTGATGAAATTTGTATAAAAAAAATGAAGATGAAATTCCATGACGAGGCCCAGTTGGTTTCCAAATTTTTTTCATTAAACTGAAGGCGTGCTTCTTTGTGTTGGGACTTTAGGATGTAGTCTCATGTTGAAAAAATCGATTTTTTTTCACATATTTCGATAGTATTGTTTATTAAGAATGTACTGTTAAAGTTTCAAATAAAAATATCAAATAATGACAGAGATACAGCCCATAATCGAGAGCGCGCCTACACCGAAAAGTATGAGTTTCTCGGTAGCGTCTAAACTTTAAACGCGTTTTTCTCGGAACGACATTTTTGTGTGCGGCGCAGGTGATTCACAAAATTCTATGGTACCGATCTAGCTAAAATTTGGATATGTTGTTCTAAAAAGCAACACCTCTGTCCCCTACTAGAATCATTTATTTTTAATGATTAGTTTTTTTTTATCATTAATTTAAGATAAATTTTTTAAAATTAAAAAAAAATTTTTTTTTGTGTGTTCGCCATTTTGTTGTTTATTGATGAAAATATTTCATTCTAGTACGGGACAGAGCCATAAGCTTACAAAACTATAATCTATTCTAATTTTTGTATCTATCTTTTTTGTTCTAATTTTAGATTTTGTATTCAATAATCTATATATGCATACTTTGGCATGCTATAAAGTGTATTAAGCTACACAAGAATAAATTAAACAAAATATTTTCAAATAGTTTATGATGCCTATAAAAACATATGCGAAAATGAAAACGATCGCATTATTTTTTATTACAAAATAATTTTTTTTGAAATAACCTCTAAAAAGTAGGCCGGAACATGAGACTACATCCTTTAGGAATGGAGCCTTTTTTAAAACTTCCTTTACAATAAATTACGAGGCTTGCAAAGTTTGCCAGATAGTCATCCGAGACACAGGATGACTGCAAGACGCTGCAATTGAGGCGCATGATAGAAAAGAATTGCTTGCTTTTTTCAATATGCTTCGTTTATCACGATCGGACAGCTTGGGTTTTCTGTCGGAACTACGTTTAAGATCATATCCATCCGGATCGTTTAAAAATTTAGTAGTAACACAGCGTGTTCGACCCATAATCCGCGACATTTTGCTAATACTGAATACGGCATCGTTGTAAGCTCTTATTCTTCCCTTTTCTTCTTCTCTTAATAAGCAACCATGTATCATTTTATTAAAAATTAATTAAATACTTAGCAGAACTTTAAATAAAACATAATGGCACCAAATCTCTTGCGCCAACAGCAAAAATCTAAAAGCAAAGAAACGCAACGGTTTTTAAGCGAGCACTCCGTAAAAGTTTTGGATTGGCCAACTTGCTCTCCTGACCTTAATCCTACAAATAACCAATTGGGTATCCTATCCAGGCGAGTTTACGCCAACAACACTAAATTTGACACCGTCAATAGTCTCAAACGGGAAATTTTGGCACAATGGTCACTCCTAGACCAAAATATGCTAAAAACTTTAATAACAAGAAAGGAAAGCTAACTTCGGGCGGAGCCGAAGTTGATATACCCTTGCAGTTAAAACCAGATATATATAGCAAACATCGGATATAGTTGGCCGATCCTTATGAATAAATCATAATAAAACCAATTAATTAAAATAAAAAATCTAAAAAAAAGTCCCAAACTTCTATCTTCAAAAATACGAAAGTTGATATTTCTACCAAGTACCATTTCCGATCGTTCAGCTATATGGCAGCTATAGGATATAGTCGGCGGATCCTAATGAAATTTGGTAGGTTGGCTCAACTGGCCAAAAATAGAATCTGTATTAAGTTTCAGCTTTTTATCTTCAAAAACACGAAAGTTGGGTCATTTCCGATCGTTCAGTTATATGGCAGCTATAAGATATAGTCGGCCGATCCTTATGAAATTTGGCATGTCGTAATGGTTTGCCAAAAATAGCTCTCGTGTCAAATTTGATCTCTCTAACTCTAAAAACACCGAAGTTATACTGTTTCCGATCAATCAGTTATATGGCAGCTATAGGATATAGTCGGCCGATCCGGGCCGTTCCGACTTATATACTGCGTGCAGAGGAAAGAAGGGTGTGTGCAAAGTTTCAAGTCGATAGCTTTAAAACTGAGAGACTAGTTTGCGTAGAAACAGACAGACGGACAGACAGACAGACGGACAGACGGACCGACGGACAGACGGACAGACGGACATGCTCATATCAACTCAGGAGGTGATCCTGATCAAGAATATATATACTTTATAGGGTCGGAGATGTCTCCTTCACTGCGTTGCACACTTTTGACCAAAATTATAATACCCTCTGCAAGGGTATAAATATAACAAGAAAGGAAAGCTAACTTCGGGCGGAGCCGAAGTTTATATACCCTTGCAGTTTAAACCGGATATATATCGCAAACATCGGATATAGTTGGCCGATCCTTATGGAAATATGAATATATAATCCAATTTATTACAATACAAAATCTAAAAAAAGTCTCAAGCTTCTATCTTCAAAAACACCAAAAGTGGTATTTCTACCAAAAACCATTTCCGATCGTTCAGTTATATGGCAGCTATAAGATATAGTCGGCCGATCGTTATGAAATTTGGTAGATCGGATTAACTGACCAAGAATATAATCTGTACCAAGTTCCAGCTTTCTATCTTTAACAACACGAAAGTTGGGTCATTTCCGATCGTTCAGTTATATGACAGCTATAGGATATAGTCGGCCGATCCTTACGAAATTTGGCATGTCGTAATGTTTTGCCAAAAATAGCACTCATGTCAAATTTGAACTCTGTAACTTTAAAAACGTCAAAGTTATACAATTTCCGATCAATCAGTTATATGGCAGCTATAGGATATAGTCGGCCGATCCGGGCCGTTCCGACTTATATACTGCGTGCAAAGGAAAGAAGGGTGTGTGCAAAGTTTCAAGACGATAGCTATAAAACTGAGAGACTAGTTCGCGTAGAAACAGACAGACGGACAGACAGACGGACAGACAGACGGACAGACAGACGGACAGACGGACAGACGGACATGCTCATATCAACTCAGGAGGTGATCCTGATCAAGAATATATATACTTTATAGGGTCGGAGATGTCTCCTTCACTGCGTTGCACACTTTTGACCAAAATTATAATACCCTCTGCAAGGGTATAAAAACAATGACTAAAAGAATGTTTGTGGTTGGAAAAGCTCAAGGAGGTGTTATGACCTATTAATCTTTCATAAATAATCACAAATAAAATAAAATATTCATTGTATCTACAAATATTGAAATGTGTTGTATAATTTTGATACACGTGCAGCGTAGCTAAAATTGAAGAGTATGTCCTTTTTTTATCGTTACTCGAAAACGGGAGATGCAAAACAAGTATCTCATATCTCATTTTGTGCATTAAACATTGTGCTATCATCCCTCATACTTTGTTTTGATCGTTTTTGATTTCGCATTCTGCTACGAGCGCCGAAACAAAAAATTTAAAGGTGTCGTATAATTTTAGGCAGCAATGTATTTGACTGCCAATTTTGGCTCGGCTGCCGATTGTTATTAGATTTATTCTGGAGTTGAATCGGTGGATCAACATCCATTGGCTCGATAGCTTGTTGCTTATGATTATTATTTTGCCAAAAATTTCCCTTTTGTGGCCAATTGTAATTTTGGTTATGATTAAAATTATTTCCCATTTTAGTGGTATTATTATTTTGCCGTATTTGATCAAATCGTAAGTTGTTTCCCCGATATTTACTTTCATTTTTAAATCCATTAAACCTATTTGCGAATTGAGCACGGAAGTTGTTTGATTCTAATTATTGGACCTTTGCCAAAGCATTGGGCAAATCTGGTGGATTTAATGAGAAAAGAGTTTCTGAAATAGATCCATTAAGTCCGGATATAAATACTCGCAGAGCATTTCCCCTTATTGAGTTGTTTGTTTCTTTGGTAATTACACTGTCCTTTCCGTATGTCATTATGGTTTTGTTTATTAGTAAGGTCATTTTTTTATTGACTTCGTTATAGTACTCAGTAATTGTCATTCGTCCTTGCCTGAGGATACTTAGTTCTGACTCGAGAACATGTGTTGGTCGTTTGTCACTATATATAAAGTCCAATCGGGATAAGATTGCTTTAAAGTTTAAAACTGTGCCATGATTGGTAAGAGCATCATGGGCAGCTCCCATAATTTTCGTAAAATTGTTAGGGCGATAAAATATTGTTCACTTTCAATTTTATAGAGACTCATTGCAGTTTCTGCAGCTTCCCTCCAACCTACATATTGTGTTGTTTCCCCTGTGAAATTTGGTAAGAATTTTACCACTTCAAGTGTTGTATCGCATTTTATAGCTGGGTCAATTGTTTGTACTTTATAATCTTCCACAGTTTTTGCATCTGTGGCTAGCCTTCCTTCTAAACATTCTACTTTCCTGCTAACTTCATTAAATTGAGCGTTTATTAATCTGTTTATCAATTCTACTTTTAAACTGCCGGCTGTGCCTGCAGAAAAATTTGGTGCTGAACCTCCGGTTGCCATTGTTAGATTTAATTCACAAAAGCTATTTATCAAATCTTCCAGAATTATTCTTTATATTTTTTGTTAAATCGCGAATCTTACTTTTTGCAATATATAAATCTTATATTATTTTTCTCAAATTCACAGATCTTAAATTATAGCCTTTAATTTTTTTTATTATTTTAAATTAATTCCTCACGATATTGTCCCGTTGGGGTCTTCCTTTTGTGTGGTTGGTGGTTGATAGTTGATAAATGGATAGAGAATATCCTGTCTTCCTTCCTTGGTTTTTTTTGTTGGAGCGAGTTGTCGTTTTTATTTGATAATGTCCTGCCTTCCTTCCCTGGTTTTTCTTGTTGGAGTTGTCGTTTTATTTGTTTTTGTTGTTCTTGTTTGTTTATTTTTGTGCGTTGATTTTTTTAGTTTTTGTGTTCTTGTAATTGTTTGGTTTAAAATTTCGGTCCACCTTTGTTTTAATTCACTCTTTATGGATTATTTCATTAATTAATTTCCATTTACTTTGTTGTTAACGATCACTGTCACTTGGTAGTGTCGTTTGGTGGATGTTTTAATTTTTCCACTAAAAATGTTGAGTTGTTGACCGCGCGAGTTCCGTTTATGTTTAACTTATTTGTCATTAAACAGTTTTTTTTTGGAGCTTTATGTGACGCGGCCCCTTGAGTTGGGCGCCAGTTAAATTGTTTGTAGTTCGGTGAATTAAAAAAATGTAAATTTTGTTTTTTAATTATACAACTTGGTGTTAAACCTTTATTTATTAAACGTAACAATTACAAGACACTTCTGATTTCTCTTAAATATTTTTTGTCAAACGTTCGCGGTCTCGGTCAAAATGGGACTGACTTCTTAATTCTAAATCTGATCCAAAGAACCTCGGCCATCCGTTGTGTTTAGATTAGAGGCTTAAGATGAAACTTTCGCATCTTATTGTGAAATTCGATTAAGCTGATCAATTTGGTGGGTACTTGAAACGCAAAAGGCGTAATTGATTGGGCTTCGGAGGGAAGCTGATGTTTATTTTTGATTTTGATTTATTTATGGGGAACCGAGATCGGACCTATGAGCAAAAGACAAAGCCGAAGGCAAATGCAGAGTTTAAAAATATTGTTTATAAAATTCATAAGTGGAAAGCCATAAGTGGCCTGGATTTATGGGTTGGGTAATTGAGCCAAAGATCAAGCCAAAGGCAAATGCAGAGATTGAAAATATTGTTTATAAAAGCCATAAGTGGCCTGTATTTAGGGGTTGGTAACTTACATCCTCTAAAACTGCCTCCGCAGTTTCCACATTTCTTTACGGTACTGTCCTTGAGCGCTTTGTTTGTAGTGCAGTGAGCGGAGTTGTGTGCCTCACCGCAGAATACACAGACAGCCCGAAGTGTGCAGTATGACCTGTGTCTATACTCTTGGCAATTAGTACATTGCACTGGACCGTTGCGTTTATGTGGCTCTTCAACAGTGATTCTCCGATGCAAAAGACATTGCAGCTTGTAGATTGGGTGGACTCCGTTCTTCTTCAGCGACCTGATTTCTTGTAGAGAAACCTTGAAGAAGGATTCAGGCTTTTTATCTTTATTTAAAATGTTAATAACATTCTTGGCGGCGACGCCCTTTTCTTTAAGGGCCGTTTTTATTTCCGCAGCGGTTACATCGGGTTCGATTCCTTTCACTACCATTTGTAGACCCTTACTGCTTTTCAGCTGGTACGTGTAATAGTTCTTCCGAGCACTGTCCAGATAATTGGACACAATTTGGAAGTACTCTTCAGTCTTGGTTTGCACCTTTGTTTCGTGGATGTTCCCTTTAATAAGCGGGCAACATGAAAGTTGTCACCGATCCCGATCAACGCCGCAAGTCGGTTGACCAGGGCTCTCGAGCTTTTCTCCCTGATATAGATTGGAGGGGGCTTGGGTTTGTTTTCGTTGTCTTGGGCTGGTTAGTTTTCCTCAATCTCCGCCACTAGAGCAAATCTGTTACTAGTGAATCTGTCTGGTTATACGTCGATCTTCAGGACGCGGTTAAATTTCGTTTTATTGCCTCCGGATTACTCTGCAGGCTAAGCTTGCGCTTAATTTGGATGTAGCGATCCATTCCAGTCTATGGGGCCGGTACGCTTTGGCACTATCCGAAGTTGTTGTTTTTGTGCTCCCTGTAGTCGTTGACGTCGCGGTACATTGAATTGCAGTAGTTGTCGCTGTGGTTGCAGAAATGGTAGCACTGCTTGTTGTTGGTGGGAAATTTGTTTCCGATATTGGAGGGGGGCTTTACACTGCGAACTCTATGACGCGGGAGCCGGAGTGAGCAGAGTCGGGTTGCTTTTAATCGCCCATTTTTCCACTTCGGCATCGCGGGTTGAAAAGTAAGAGTAGAAGCCGTTTCTTTGGTTCAATGTACTGAACTTCTACACTGGTTCTTTTGATCGTTGCTCAATGAGCTCATTGCGTGGCACTTATTTATTTAAAACAATGTACTAGTTTCGGTTTAGCACATCACAACTGTAATAAAAAGCTTGCCTATTGCATTTAATAAATTGTGGTTCAGCGTCTTTTCGCTTATATTGGGTTACCCCAAATTTTTGGTTTGGTTAAATGCGAATATTTTGCAGTTTTCCCGGAGCTCGGGCTCAGTTCGGTAGTTAACCAACATGATTAATCAACAATCAAAACTTTTCATGCCAAACTATTCCTATAGTTAGCTAGCTGACCCGGCAAACGTTGTTTTGCCACCAGATGACTTTATTATTTCTCTACAAAATTTACTCAGTTCTACACATATGTATTATAAAGTCATATGTATATCTAAAGCAGTGGTCGGCACCCCAATACATTGATATGATTTTGACGTATTAGTATTAGTAACGGAATAGTAGAAAGTAGGCTATGAACATGAAGTTTCACACATTTATACTGTATGTGTGTGGCATAGCTCTGGCAGAGAAATTTCCTATGCCCTCGGGATAAGGCCGTGCCGACCGCTGATCTAAAGTCATCTAATGTCATCAAATTTACATCTATGTTTAACGAGATTGTTTTATCTCACACTTTAAATAACAAAACAAAAAGGGAGGCTACTAATATTTAATAAAAAACTGGGCGAAAACGAAAACGAAAGGTCTTGCTTCTTCAACGTTATAAATTCGAGTATATTTTCTAATCTTTCTCTAATCTTAAGCCTAACTTATCTATTGCGGCGAAGCGGGGCGAATTCGCACAAGAGCGAATATGAGCTTTCGCTCCCGCTCCGCCCTAAGCTATCTAAGAGTAAATTTACGGACTAACAACTAACAAATACAATTCAGCTATAAATATAATTCAATAATGGCCAGCTATAAATATAATTCAAATTTTTTCGACTTCAATAATATAAATCAATTTACACCGGCCCCGTTGAAGACCTCCATCAGGCTTCAACTAACTGGCAGCCGCGCCAGCTTGTGGACCGCTCTCCTATATTCCGCTCCAGAGCTAGTTCGGACGACGGCGACCCTGACCCTTCCGTCCGCGCCGGCGGTTGTTGCTCCAACTCGTCCCGTGAGCCACTGTTGTGGCGGCTGGTGATCCTCTGCGATCAGGACCAGCTCGCCCGTCCGGATGTCGTCCTCTTGGTGCTGCCACTTCGACCGCGCCTGTAGGCCCAAGACGTACTCCCGGGACCATCGCTGCCAAAACATTTGCTTGATTGACGAGACAAGCCGCCATTGCCGCAAGCACGTTAGACCCTGCTGGTCCGGGGTCCGCGGTGCTGGTGGGGCGATGAGCGGCCCGCCTGTCAACAGGTGCCCGGGAGTAAGCGCCTCGCCGTCGCTTGGGTCCTGACTCAGAGCCCCCAGGGGTCGTGAGTTCAGGACGGCCTCGACTCCAACGAGGACGGTCTGCAGCTCCTCCGCGGTCAGTCTGGCGTTCCCTACCGCTCGTAGGAGTAGGTGTTTTCCAGACTTCACACCTGCCTCCCATAGTCCGCCCATGTGCGGAGCCCGCGGCGGTATGAACGCAAATACGCATCCGCTTTTTGATGCGTATTGCGTGACCGCGTCGACCTCGTCCTCGATTCTCCGACGAAGGTCTGCGAAGTGGCGACTCGCTCCGACGAAGTTCGTCGCGTTGTCGCAGTGCACGATCTGCGGACATCCTCGGCGCCCAACGAACCTTTGAAAAGCCAATAAAAAGGAATCAGTTGAAAGGTCGGAAACTACTTCTAAATGAACTGCCTTGGACGCAAAACAAACAAATAAGGCAATGTAGGACTTATAGGGTGGCCTACCACGAATTTTCAATGTCGTATCTATAGGGCCACAAAAATCAACACCACATATGGAGAATGGGCGGAGAGCACGAATTCTATCTAAGGGTAAATCACCCATGATTTGAGTCATCAAACGAGGCTTGCATTTAAAGCAGCGAATGCATGACCGTACTGTCTGACTGCAGACTTCCTGCGCATTTACGATCCATATGCGCTGTCGCAAAAGACTCACAAGTGCTCGTGGACCCACATGAAAATTCGACTCGTGCAAGTATCGGACGTAGCTCTGAACAAATTGAGAGCGTTTTGTCAACAATACTGGAAACTTGGCATCGTACGATATAGGAGCATTAGCTAGTCGCCCCCCAACCCGCAACAACGATAAGGTAAACCCAGCCTCTGAAGATTCGTGTAGAAAGGGATTTAACTTTTGTAGGCTAGGGCTAACATTTAAATTTTTTCGGATCTTTTCTATTTCATCTTGATACTCGTGCTCTTGGACTATTTCGACTATTTTCTTAAATGCTTCATTATATTCGACAGGTGAGGGAACAATATCAGAATTCACTACTAATTTCTTCGATTTCCTTATAAAGCGGAACATATAAACGAACACTCGCAGCAATTTTAGGTGAGAGGAATAACCTTTTATCACTTCCAATAAATCTGAGGTAGATACGATTGCGGTTAATCCGACCGCATTCTTTTTCGCTTCCATCTGTAGAAGTTCTGGTGACAGATCAAACCGGGGGCTCGTCGGCCACTTATCTTCCGGTTCCTTTAAAAACGATGGACCTGTAAACCAGATCGATTCTACAGTCTCCTTTACGTCTCCACCTCTGGACACTATATCTGCCGGGTTCTGTTTAGTTGGTACATGCCGCCACGTGCTATCCTCTGACCACTCTTGAATTTCAGCTACTCTATTCGATACGAACGTTGACAACGACGATGGATGGGAACGAATCCAATGAAGAGTTACTTCTGAATCCGACCAAAATACACTTCGTTCGATCGGAACTTTTATTAGAGGCTTTATCTTGCGGCAGAGATCTGCGAGAAGGTGAGCGGCACATAACTCAAGACGGGGGAGCGTCTTTGTCTTGAGCGGCGCTACTTTGGACTTTGCCGTCAACAATGAAACTTTAATACCTTCTGCAGATTTGCAACGAATATAGACGCAGGCTCCACAGGCTCTCATCGATGCGTCAGAAAAGGCATGAATTTGAATCGGTGACATCGGCTCGGTAAACACGAATCTCGGAATTTAGATGTCCTCTAATT
The DNA here is from genome assembly GCF_030179905.1 of Drosophila bipectinata. Classification (NCBI taxonomy): domain Eukaryota; kingdom Metazoa; phylum Arthropoda; class Insecta; order Diptera; family Drosophilidae; genus Drosophila; species Drosophila bipectinata. The sequence goes on along the minus strand of NC_091739.1, from coordinate 1,036,843 downwards.
GCGACAGGGCAACTTGTATTTTGTTCCACGCTGTTTCTAAGTGCAGTGGAATTGACTCATCCCAATCTAGCTTATTTAGCCAAAGTTCCTGCAATAGGATCTTTTATAAGTATAGGGCTTAATAGGCCAAGGGGGACAAACAACTTCGACGTCACCGAAAGGATGTTCCGCTTGGTCGCCCTTTGACCCATGACTGAAGCATCAATTTCAAACACTGATGGGTCTTTCCTCCACACTATCAACTGGTATCGCCTATCGGCTCCATTTACCATTACTTGGCGATAGATCTTTTTTATGTCGGCTATCAGAGCGAATCTGTTCAGCCGGAACCTAAGAAGAATTGAATACAACTCTTCCTGGATGGTAGGACCAACCATCAACAGATCGTTAAGACACTAATGTGTTGATGTCTTACAAGACGCATCAAACACGACTCGTAATTTGGTCGATGTGCTTTGAGGCCGTAAGACACACTGATGGGGTATGACGTAGTGTGGAGTAGCAAGAACATCATTGCTTGTAGGGGACATATGACCTAAGGATTCGTATTCTTCCATGAATTCCACATAGATTTTCTTTAAATTCGGATCTCGAGATAATCTTTTCTCGAGCGACAAAAAACGGCGTTTGGCTACCTCGAACGAGTTTCCCAAAACGATCGACTCGAGTAGTTCTTCTTGGCAATTCAGGCTAGAGACAGGCTGTTGAGGAGTTGAGGTATTTGCCTTATATTTTCCCGATACTATCCATCCAAGGAGAGTTTTTTGGAGGATGGGATGGTTTGGCCCTTGTTTTATTTGGCCAACGGACAACAATTCGAAAAATGACTCAGCTCCAATTAACATATCTATCCGCTGAGGTTTGTAGAAATATGGGTCTGCTAGCGGCAAGTTCTTTGGTAGGTCCCAATCTTTCACGTTCACTGACTGGTCAGGGTGATAACCCGAGATAGTTCTCAAAATCCAAAAGTCGAACGGAAACTCACTACCATTAATCGTTGACTTCACCACAGTGTGTATCTTTTTCTTAACCTGGGAATTAGCTTGACCAATTCCAAGCAAGTTGATACACGATTCCTCCCTACGGATCTGTAAGCGTTGAGCAAGTTCTTCAGTAATGAAGTTCATTTGTGACCCAGAGTCAAATAGTGCTCGGGCCAATATATGCTCGCCATTTTTAGTTCTAACGCTTACGATCGACGTCGCTAACAAAACCCTTTCTAGTGATGACGCATGCAAAGCATGTGACGTAGAAGGGCCATCAAGATGTAGTGCTGGGGGAGGATGTTCATTTGGTGGTGGTAACGCCAAGTTATTTTCGGTAACAGTAAATCGGTGCAGAAGTTTGTGGTGCGATCTTGCACAAATTTGACATCTAGTCGATTTACACTTCGCAACCGTGTGACCTTTTCGCAGACAATTTAAACATAATGAGGCTGACTTAACAAACTCAAACCGTTGCCTTACAGCAAGGCGAGCGAACGGACTACACTGGGCAAGACTATGGTCTTGTGCGTTGCAATAACTGCAAGCTTGTTTATTGGAAGCGGAGCAAGCCAACGAACTCCTATTATGCTGCTTCCCGAACCCAATTTTCTCCTGTTTTGGCTTGCCAGTCTCTTCAGCGGACAGGTGCTGGTACCTACGGTTTAATATTTTTTCGAAATCGGACCACAGCGGCAATTCCTCATAATCCAGTGACTCTTCCCATTTTTCTCTGGTCACTGGATCTACTCTACTCAAAACTAAATGAATGATCATTGAGTTTGCAATTTTAGTGTCATCTCCTATGGATAAGAGTGACCCATAGATCGATGACACTGTGTCGATGAGACCTCTCAACGACGACGCAGACGGCTGCGAAACTTTCGGAAGGCTGAATAATTTGCTTATTTGGTTCGCAAAGATGAGACATTCGTTATCGTAAACTCTTTTTAGACTAGCAATAGCTTTGTCGTAATTACTCTCGGTGACTTGGAATGCCTTGATAGTTCCTAAGGCTTCACCAGAGAGGCAAGAAATTAAATGGTTAAATTTCTCGATAACAGGAATGTTCACATCCTTGTCTACTAATGTCTCAAAGAGACTCATGAAAATTTTAAACTCCGAATAGTTTCCACTGAATTTAGGCAATGCCAAACTGGGAAGTCGAGCTCGAGTTGGGGCCGTGAAATTGCAGTAGCTGGTGGGGACTCTTCAGCTAACGTGAAAGCATTTAATAAAGACATCACCCTTGCCTTAGTTGTTATCTCTAATTCTTCCAACTCGGCTCCAAATTCATCTTCCTCATCTAATTGCTCGATCTGGTCTTGCAACTCGTTTGCCTTAAATATTGTCTCATTTAAAACCTGAAGCCGGCACTCTAGCTCGGTATTCACTAAAGGAACTGACCCAGCTTCCAAACGTTCCTCTAACCGGCGAATGCTTTTTACTCTGACATTTCATCTTCTTCTTAATTCATCAAGAGTCGTGGAGAGGTCATCTATGGATTCATCTATGAATCAAACACTTAAATCGGATAATTTTTTAGAGGAGTTATATACGTTTTAGTCTGCTTACCTACAGAATCGGTAGTATGGCCTTAGGTTTGTTGTTTTTCCCAAGCGCAAAGTGTGCAACAAAAATGTGTTGCTGAGAATCCATACCGTTAAAGTTTAAATTATGAAGGTTAGTTAAACTGTAGGTGGAAGAAATGAGCACCGGGTATAATATAGTCAGGAAACTCGACAATAGCCGTCCTTTCTTGTTTTATATTAATATATCGCAAATGAGTGGTGATAAAATTTTTTTTTCAAAATGCAACATTTTAATATCATCTGTCTGCAAGGCAAAAATATTTTCTAAAATTGTTACCCTATTTATTAAAAATCTTTAAAATTAAAAAAAAAAACTAGAAAGAAAAGCTAACTATGGGCCGAGCCGAAGTTGAAACACCCTTGCAGTTAAGACTGGCAAAAATCTTATGTAATATAACCAATCTATTACAATACAATATCTAAAAAAAAGACCCAAGCTTCTATCTTCAAAAATACAAAAGTTGGTATTTTTAACGAATACCATTTCCGATCGTTCAGTTATATGGGAGCTATAGGATATAGTCGGCCGATCCTTATGAAATTTGGCATGTCTTATTTTGCCAAACATAGCACTCATACAAAACTCTCTTACTCTAAAAACACCAAAATTATAGCTTTTCCGCATTTATAGACAGACATGCTCATATCAACTCAGGAGGTGATCCTGATCAAGAATATATATACTTTATAGGGTCAGAGATGTCTCCACACTTTTGGACAAAATTATAAAACTCTCTACAAGGGTATAATATTATTATTATTATTATTTCAATATTAGCTATAATACATAAATCGAATTTACAATATAATAACTAATTTAGGGGAAAGAGTAACTAGCTACTATGGCCATCGACTCGACAATTGATAACAATTTGTTTACATTTGTATTTGAGATTTAACATTTGAAGAAATGGATATTAGATAATTAAAAGGGGAGTTTTAATTAGGTGTGTAATTTTACAATTCCGTAAGAAAGAAAATAATAATAGCAGCTGTGAGGTCAGATAATAGATTTGATGGCGGGGTGAGACCGAATAGGTTTGTTTTGCTGTTTTGGTAGTGTCCACAGGTATCCAGTAGATGTTTTACTGATAGTTCTTCTCCGCAAATAGGGCAGTTTACCCGACTTTCCCCATTAAGGGAAATGGGGATACGCATAAGTGCTTATGCGTGAGATTTGTGTTTCCGGTTTTTAATCGTGTGAGAATGGCGCTTTCCCTTCCGTTGAGCGAAGTAGAGAACTTGGTGTCTTTATTGTCAGGGTTAATACCAGGTTTATACCAGTGGTTAAACGACCCAACATGTTTTTGATGTTTTTCCAGATGTCCTGTTATACTCCAGGTATGATTGTATGGCACGGAGCCCGTCCAGCTAATTTTGCAGCATTGTCGGCCATCTCGTTCCCAGTTATTCCTATATGGGCCGGGACCCATAACAGTTTGATTTTGCTAATGTTTTTGATGCAGAGGTGACGAATTTAGGATAAAAGGTTATTGTTATTGTAGAAGTTTTTTACTCCTTCCAGGGTGGACAGACTATCACTGCAGATAATATAACTTCCTTTAAGTTCGAGAGCAAATTAAATTGCCTTAATAATAGCTACTACTTCCGCAGCAAAAACTGAGAAGTGGTGAGGAAGTCGACCCCAAGAAACAATTAATCCGTGTTGGTCAACCACTGCAAAGGTGGACTTTGAACCATCGGTGTAAAGCCATTTCCTATCGGAGTATTTATGGGTAACTTCTTCGAATAGCTGCTTAAGGTGCTTTGAGGCAACTTCATAGTCCTTCAGCAGAATAGAGTTGGTTGAGCACATGAGTTTTGGTATTAATTTAAAGGTAGTTTGCGTGACTCTGGTTATAATGTCCGGCAATCCTGCCTCGGCTAGGATGCATTTAGTTGGGGTCGTTGGAAATGCGCCAATGCTACGCCTGACGGCCGCATGGTAAGGAGGTCAGATTTTTTTTAAGTTCGATGGCGCGCACCAGCTGTAGATGGGGATTCTATAATCAATAATGGACAACAACAGAGCTCTTGTCGCTTGTATAAGTGTGGTGCGGTGGATGAGAGATCATTTAGATATTAAGAATTGTATAATGTTTAGTCTCTTAATAAGTTTAATCCTAAGTTCGCTACAGTGTTGTTTAAATGTGAGTCGTTTATCAAATGTCAGGCCAAGTATTTTAAGAAAAGAAACGCGTTCTATATCTATGTCATTGTGCGATAAAGGTGGGTATGTACAGCGCTGTTATTTACAAATATGAAAAACTTTACATTTATTTACAGCAAGAGTCGCACCGGAGGTGTTACCCCAGATTTGAATTTTATTAAGGACTTCTTTAAACTTATTATTTATTGCAGTAGTATTCTTACATTTGCTAAAAATTATGGCATCGTCTGCATAAATTGCCAGTTTAATTTGCTTATGCCTTAATATTATTTTGTTTAAGGACTGGAAGGCGATCATGAACAATACCACAGAGAGGGGCGATCCTTGTGGGATCCCATTGTGGAGAGTATAGAATTTAGATAGAGTGTTGTTAACTTTTAATCGGATAGAACGGTTGATCATAAAAGCCTTCGCTAAGTTGAAAGTCTTTTGAAAATCCGCATTATTTTTCATAGTATAATAATAAACTGTTTTGAAAAATATAGGGCCTTTTTATAATTGCTATAATAAATTGTTTTTTTTATTATAATGATGTTTGTTCCTTGTGAATGTTATTGTTTAGGTAGGGGGCCGTTGTGCCGCTCAGCTGAAGAGCGCATCCGCGCTGAAGAGCGCACCACACACATCCACACTCCACGCGCATCCACACTCGCCCCTCTGTGCCCTCTCTCTCGCTCGTTGGTTGTCGTCGATCGTCTCTTTTTGTACTAGTTTTTAAGTGATTAATTCGATGTAAGCAGCCCAATAAAGCTGACCGCGTTATATTCACTGGAAGACGCCCCCGACTTTTTATTCAACATTTCTACACCTGGAATCTTTTGCGGCAACCACGCCCCCCTACAAACATTGGTCCTTCGAGCCGGATAATTACTGGATTTTCTTCTGCCAGCAGTTCTCGGCATTGTTCCGCCAAAAGATAAGTACATTTTTCCGTCCCCATCTCTCTGCCGGTCTTCAGCAGTGATCCGAACATTAAATTTCGTTCACACTGCTGCAAGATTGTTTTTCCCTCCGTGTCAACTCCAAGTCCGAGTTTTCCGACACAACGGCAGGTTGAGATTTTCTAATAATCTATAATAATCTTAAAATTCGGCAAATTTTTCTATCCGTCTCCGTTTTGTGTGCTGCCCATATTCCTCGCCGTTTTCGGCCTCTCCGTTATTCATTCGCTTGCCAACGGTCGAGGCATATGTGCATCCGCATACATACATACGCACATACATATTTTTTTGGTGCAATTAATCCGCGAAAAATTCGCAAGTGAACAGTGAAATTAAGTGGTGACAAAAAGAAGGCATAATTAATATTGGCCACCGGTGTGAATTAGTTCCGGAATTTCCAAATTCACCGAACAGTCCGCCGCTGTCGTAATATTTGTTTTTATCTTTAGTGTCATTTTTTACACCACACAACTTTTCTGTTCCCCCAATTATACAGTCCACTTATCAAAGCTCCACTGTGCCAACATATGCCCACATGCCCTTACATATATCCGTACCTGCATGCATGTCCATATATTTTCTGCCTTCAATTCCAGGAAATATATAACTGATAAAATTTAACATATGCAGTCCACTTATCGAAGCTCTACTGTACCATCATATGCCCCACATGCCCTTGCATGCATGTCCATATATTTCCAAATATTTTCTGCCTCCAATTTCAGAAAATATATAGCCGATAAAATTCAAAAAAAAATTTAAATATTCTAAAACCAACAATTATAAACCGCCATTTCACTACAAATCCGTGATTGTGTCGCTTAAATTCTCGACCTAGCCGTGTTGTGTTTTTCGGTTCTGTTTATTTTTCTTTGAGGTACGTACAGGGTGCCGACGGCATAACCGGCTGCGTAACAAAATAGATTAAAAAATAAATTAATTATAAATTTATGTATTTATAATTATAACTACGAAAATTTATTTAATTCTTATTTTCCGTTCAAGCAAAGGGCCAGGTTTTTTTTAAATTCACCTTTCCGGCCACTCAATAATTAAAGTCGAAAATTTATTTATCGAAAAATTATAATTAATTAATTTAATTATCCACCTTCTGTCCGAATAGAGCCGCGGTTTTTAATTCCATCTTCCCGGCTTCGTGTTAATTAAATTCAATTAATTAAATATTTAGGTTTCAATTCCACCATTCCAGCTTCGTGATAATTAACCTCAATTGATTAAAAATTAAGATTTTCAACTCCACCCTTCTGGCTCCATCATATTTAAATCCGACAGTTAGCCAAAACTTAATTATTTATTTTTTGTGTGTTAAATTCAAGCCAAGGTTAAGTCCACCTTCCGGCTCCGCAAATTCGAAAATAGTTAAGAATTTAATATTTCAGTATATATTAAAGTCACTACGAACCACACAAGTCGAAATATACATACATATATAGACCGTCATCACTTTTTTCCGAACAAGCACGAATTTTCCGGTACTTTTTTCATTTTCCGTGCCTCCAACGCTGCTTCTACTCCGCATCAGGCAACATCCGCCTACAATCCGAGCAAACCTCGTCTCCTTTTGGGTTTTTTCTGGTGCCTGAAGTTTTTCTTTCCACATTCGAATTGTGCCGCACACGACTTTACTTTCCACATCGGCGCAACTAGTTCGCACTTGATCCTTGTAATTGCCTTTCGTCCGCGATCTCACCGTTCTCATCACGTTAGTGCGACCGGCCACCACTTCGTACGAGGCACCTGTTGCGTGAGTCAGTCGACAAGCGCTGACCAGCGAATTGGACTCTGAGAATGCCCACAGGAGACGACAAAAAGCCGCGTTCGATCCCAGCCATCCGTTTGGACAGATCTCAATCCGCATCTCCGCGGACGCCTCTTTTGAAGCCTAAGGCTACCAGTGCCAGTCCAAGGGCAAGAAGTGACGAATCCGTCAATACAACCCCCGGTCCTTCACAGAGGCAGAGTCGCTCCGTTGCAAAAATGGCTCCAAGTGCGGTCGAAGTGGCGTTGAAAAAGTTAATCGCCACAACAGATCGAATTATCCAATTTGAGGCTAACATAAGTACTCCGGGCGCCCCAGAAACGGAAATAGGCTCCCAATACATGTGCGAATTTCATCGGGACCAAATTCAGGCACTATGGGAGAAGGTGGAGAAGAGCTATTAGAGCTGCTCCGATTTGCTAGCCGTGTCCGACGACAATGCGGCCGCCTCGACAGTGCTGGAAGCGAAGTACAGCTACTGTTACTCCGTCTATTCGAGATGTATTGCCCAGCTTCGGGAGAAAATTGCTTCCCAATCCACTCAGGCTCCCGTCAATGTCCACACGCCCGCGCCTACAGGCTGCCGGTTACCTCCGGTGGATACCGAGGTTTTCGCGGGTGATTATCTTTGGTGGCCCACCTTCAGAGACTTGTTTACGGCCATTTACATCCAAAACTCGCGGCTCACCCCGGTAGAGAAGTTGTTCCACTTATTGTCCAAAACAAGTGGTGACGCCCACGCCATTGTTTCTAAGGCTCCGCTTACCCATGAGGGGTTTGTCGCCGCATGGCAAAGCCTCACAGACCGCTTTGAGAACCGGCGGCTATTGGTCAACAGCCAGTTGAAGATCCTTTTCAACATCCAGGCTATTTCTCAAGAGTCCGGGGTCGCGCTGAAGGAGCTGCAAGCTACCATTCAGAGTTGTTTGACAGCCCTAGAAATGTCCTCCGTTAATGTTGAGGCTTGGGACTGTCTCCTTGTATTTATGATTTCGTCAAAGCTCCCCAAGGTCACACTTTCTATGTGGGAGCAATCCGTACATAATAAGGCCGAGATTCCAACATGGAAGGAATTAGACAACTTCCTGACAGAGCGCCATCGCACTCTGGAGGCCATCGACGACGTCAGGCCTAGTGGCTCCGTGCAATTTCCGCCAAGGTCGGGACTTCCTACTGCCTCTGCTCGGAGGCTCACTTCATACGAGACTCGAGTGGTTCCGGGCCAAAAGGGCTGCGATCTCTGTTCGAGGGAGGACCACCCCATTCGCTTATGCCCGCGTTTCCTAGAAATGGATGTAAATGGGCGCTCTGACTACATAAGGAGGAAGCAGTTATGTTTAAACTGTTTTGCCCGAGGGCACCAGCAGCGAGACTGCACGAGCGCCCATACCTGCTCCACATGCCACAGCAGACACCACACCCTCTTGCACCGCGGCAATCCATTCGCAACCGCTCCAAGTCCGCCTACGCAGCTTACCGCTCCAAGTCCGCCTTCGTCAACAAACGGCTCCGAGGATCAGTCGAATGTGCAGGTGTGTTTCGCTTCCGGGTCAGGAGCCGTCCTACTGGGCACGGCCCTTATCAACGTGTGCCATTTGGGGTGCACCGTCCAAGCACGAGCACTGATAGACTCCGAAGCGACGTTCATAACGGAACGACTGTTCAACCTCGTCAAGCCTCCCTTCAAAACGATTCAAGCCCAAGTTTCCGGCCTTAATCAAACCATTTCCGCGCAGTCTACAAAATTGTGCCATTTCTTTATTCGGTCGCCGTCAAGACCCGGGCTGCAATTAGAGACTGCGGCTTACGTTCTTCCGCAGTTGGCAGGAAATCTGCCATCATATCCGATTTCGCGAGATCGTCTCAAGGGGCTGCCCAAGTCGATGTGTTATTAGGAGCTGACATTCTTCCGTCCATTCTCCTCGGTAATTCCAAGGCTAACATCTGCGGGTCGCTTCTCGGTCAGGAGACCATTTTCGGATGGGTGCTGACAGGCCCATTATCTCCAGCCAACCCCCGCAGCGTGTCTGTTTTTTCCGCACGAGTTGCCCGCAGCCTCGGTGACTCACTGGTTCAGGGTTTCGATTCAGGATGCGAGCATAATTCTGTTACGACTCCTTCTTCGATTTACACATCGCATCACGCTGCACGGTGGCAATCAGCTGATGATCCGACTGATCCGGGCCTAATTCTAGATTCCAAGGTCATATTCAGCACGATGTCGCCACACCCACGCAACGCCCCGTCACTGGAGAGCAGATGTACTCAAGGTACACAATCCTACCGATGCCGAGTCTGCAATGGGATCCATCCGTTGAAGAAGTGTCGGCGCTTCCTACGCCTTAGTGCCGAGGAGCGGCTCCGAGCGGTTCTCGTGAACCGCTATTGCTCGAGCTGCCTGGCCCACGAGCACTCCGATGGATTCTGTCGGCGTGGGGACGGCTGTAAGACGTTGGTCAGGATCACCACACGCTGCTGCATCCCGGGACCAAGGAGCACCGGTCACCGCCCACGGGAGACAGTACACGGGGTGTCTCGCTCTCTCGTCGGCCGTCATCCGCCAACTCCCGGCGCGGTTCGGGTGCTTCTCGCCCTGCGTCCGCCATTTTCCGGCACTCACAAGCCGATCCACGGCCATCGACTTCCCGGCGCTCGTCGGCAACTCCTCGGCATTCTTCCGCCACTGGCTGGCAGTCGTCAAGCGCTCCACTGCTTTCGTCCGCCACTCATCGGGTGCCGTCCACCGCTCTTCCGCCCGCGTCATCCGCGCCTAGGCAACTTTCCGCCTCTCCTCGAGGGCCCCCGCAGGACGCGCTCGCTGCGCCCACCCTATCGTCGCTGCTGAGACGGAACAGCGTCAACATCGGGACCCGGATTTTCGACACGGGGGCCTTCATCGACCCGTGTACGCCCTCTAGCTGCAGTGACGCATAGCTAGCGACGAGGGATCTGTTGCAACCCGAGCGATTGCAAGGGGGGGAGAATGTTTAGGTGAGGGGCCGTTGTGCCGCTCAGCTGAAGAGCGCATCCGCGCTGAAGAGCGCACCCGCGCTAAAGAGCGCACCCGCGCTGAAGAGCGCATCCACACTCGCCCCTCTGTGCCCTCTCTCTCGCTCGTTGGTTGTCGTCGAACGAAACAGTTATTATAATTTTATTTTTCAGTGCATCGAAATGAAAAAAAATGGTGTAAATGTATTTGTGATTTTTTGCCTGGTATTGGAGTTTGCTCTGCCGTATGCTGAGCTTGGGCACCCCTGGTCTAAATGATGTTATTTCATGTGTTGGTTTGTTAGGTTTTAGGATAGGGATAATTACCCCTAGCCAGCATAGCGTTATACATCTCTAATAGGCGATATTTGGCCTCGGAGGGCAACTGTTTCAGCATTGGGTATGAAATTCGGTCAATACCGGGTGTTTTCCCTTTCGCATGCTGAAGTGCATATTCAAGCTCACTAATGGAAAAATTTGAGTCAAGGTCTGTAGAGGCGGTCGACAATTTGGGGGGTGTGTATTCCTGAGAGAGAATTAATTCTTTACGGGTCTTGTATTGGTGGGAGAAATTGCCGTCCTCTGAGTAGTCCGACCAAAAGTTCCCAAATGCATCGGCAATGTCTACGGAGTGGTGGAGATTCTCGTTGTTATATTTTAATGTCCTGAGGTTATTTGGAAAATTACCTATCAAGCGATTTAGGTCAGCCCAAGTTTTCTTGGTCGATGATAGAGGGGTTATATTAGAAGTGAATCTTTCATAGGATTCCCGTTTTGTTTTTTTTTTTGAAATTTATTTGTTAGCTTTTCTATAAGAAATTAGAGCAGCGGTGCTCTGAGTTTGTTTGTATGCGTTCCAAGGAGATTGCTTTTGTTGTCTTAAATCCTGCAGAGTTTTGCTCCACCAAGGAACATTTCTCTGATGTAGAGAGGGTTTGGGATTAGTTCGAAATTGAACCTTTGTCTTTAAAGGAAAGTGATCGCTTCCGTAAAGAGAGTCTTGTACGGACCATTTACAGAAAGGGAACAACGATGCGGAGGCTAATGTTAGATCAATAGCCGTGAAAGAGTTGTGAGTGGAACGATGGGTAGCGGAGCCGTCATTGAGGAGAGTTAAGGTTGATTTGTTTATGAATTCTTCTATTTGTAAACCTCTAGAGTTATGCGAAGATGATCCCCACAATGGACTCCAGGCATTAAAATCTCCCACATATAAGATTGGCTTGCTAGAAAGATCTACTATTTTAAGAATTTCGTGGCTGCTACAAATTGAGATGGAGGAATATATGTATTAAAAATACATATTTTGGGATGGGTTAGGAGTTCAATACCTAAAGAACAAGTATTACTGTTAATTGGTATGGGCTTGAGGGGAATGTTTTAACGTACAAATATGCTAACACCTTGTTTGGCGTAGGCTAAAGTTATAGAAATATTCAATAAATTGCTTCGGGTAAGCAATGTTCGTTAGGTTGGTATTAATATGTGTTTCCTGAAGGCAAATAACATCAGGGAAGTGGGAAGAGAGAAAGGATGTTATTTGGTTTGGTTTGGATTAGAGGTGGGCGCGGGCCTGTATTTTGGGGCCCGGGCCCGCACGAAAACAAAATCTTTTTTGAGAGGCCCGGCCCGGCCGAACACGAAACTTTTTCATCAAGGCCCGGGCCCGCCCCGACCCGGCACGAAATTTCAAAGACATGTTATTTATGTATACATATATATAAGTTCAAATTTATTAATCCTAATTCATGTTTTTATTTTTATTTTTATTTATTTATTTATTTATAAAGGGCTAACAGATAATTAAAATTATGGGCTAGCAATAATTTTGAGCAATGGCAACTTGGGCCTTCATTTCGATATGTACATAATATTTTTAGGATTTCTTATAAGTATTTATTTATATGATCGGCTAAGATAGAATAAAGTTATATGCGGTGGTAGGATCGTAGGATTGTTGAAATGTTTGGTAGTTATTTTTATTTTGTTTTTCAAAGTTTATGAATTTTACAATAGGACGCCAAATTTTAAATAGTGGTGTGCAAAAAAGTAAAATATTGTTTAAGCAAATCGATAGTAACACCGATAAGCAATTAAAATACGATAAATGGCGGTTGTAATTCGAGAATAAAAAAAAATAGCGCGGTCAAATAAAAAATGTTTTAAGGCCTATTTCGGGTTTTTACGGGCCGGGCCTTTGCAAAGGCCCGGGCCCGCACGAATCTTAATTTTAAGGACCGGGCCCGCTCCGGGCCTGTGTAAGCCCGCGGGCCACGAAAAAAAGCCCGGCCCGTGCCCACCTCTAGTTTGGATTGATGAAGCTAGTATGAATCACTCAAAGCATCGTCAGAATCGTGGGCATTTAAATTAATATTGTGTGTAGATGGTTTATTTTGATTTGAAGATGTTGCTCAGCTGCTACTTTCGCGTGGATTTCTTGTAAGTATGCATGTGATGCAGGAGATAAGTTATACTTGTTATGAGCAAGTGAAGTGGATTGCTTTGGCTGATAAGGGGTTGTGGGGATAGGGGACTGGGGAATCGGGGAGTGGGATGAGGAGGGAGAAGGGTTTTCTTTTCGGGGCTTCTTCGGTGGAAGCAATTTTAATTTTGTCATTATACCCTTGCAGAGGGTATTATAATTTTGCCCAAAAGTGTGCAACGCAGTGAAGGAGACATCTCCGACCCTATAAAGTATATATATTCTTGATCAGGATCACCTCCTGAGTTGATATGAACATGTCCGTAGGTCCGTCTGTCTGTCTGTTTCTACGCGAACTAGTCTCTCAGTTTTAAAGCTATCGACTTGAAACTTTGCACACACTCCTTTACTTTGCACGCAGTATATAAGTCGGAACGACCGGGATCGGCCGACTATATCCTATAGCTGCCATATAACTGATTGATCGGAAATGATCCAACTTTTGTGTTTTTGAAGATAGAAAGCTGGAATTTAGAACAGATTATATTTTTGGTCAGTTAATCCAACCTACCAAATTTTATAACGACCGGCTGACTATATCTTATAGCTGCCATATAACTGAAAGATCGGAAATGGTTTTTGGTAGAAATACCAACTTTGGTATTTTTGATGATAGAAGTTCGGGACTTTTTTTAGATTTTGTATTGTAATAAATTGGGTTATATTATCATATTCTCATAAGGATCGGCCAACTATATCCGATGTTTGCGATATATATCAGGTTTTAACTGCAAGGGCATATAAACTTCGGCTCCGCCCGAAGTTAGCTTTTCTTTCTTGTTTTTGTTTTGGTTTGCGTTTTCGCTACGTTGATTTGATGTTTTGGCTAGTGAAGAGTATGAAGCGGTATTAACCGAGTTATGTGATGTTGTTTTAAATATTGTTTTGGCCTCACGCATAGTGCATTTTCTAACTGTCTTTATTTTGAGTATTTCTCTTTGTTCTTGGTACTTAAGGCATTGTCGGGAAGAGGCCGAATGCTCGCCAGAGCAATTGGCCTGATGAAATCGTATCCCAATTTGGAAAAATACAACTAATTAATTGGGAAAAATAGGAACAGACAATAAAGTTTTGTTGAACAAGGATGCTGGCCAAAACAAAGCATTCGAGCAACTGGCGTTATTTGCTTTGCATATAGTTTCACTGCCACGGTCGAATGCTGCGGTTGAGAGGGAACATGAACATCGTAAAAACAAAGTTGCGCAACAAAATGTGTTTTAAAAGCTTGCACGCAATATTAATAATAAGGTTTGATTTTGAAATTTTAAATTATTTAAAATATACTAAGTATTTTTATTTTAACGTTATAGATATGGACTGCGACGTCATGGCAATGTTGTCATGACTACCAACTTCCAACGAAATACCTCGCCATCCGCCAAATATATGGAATCTAATGATTAAGTTGATGGAAATTTATCTTTTATAATAGTTATATAAATATCATATCAATATCGTATCATTAAAAGTAAAAAATCAACTATTTTAATGTTTTCCATGGTTAGCTTATTTTTAGCTTTTTTTTTTTAATTTTTAGCTTGTTCTAGCTTATTTTTTTTTCTTCAATCTGGCTTATTTTATCTCTCAAAATCTGGAAGCACTGATTGGCACAACAGATTTTGGTGCATTTACTTGGGGAATGTGGTGGTAGGGCACATTCGGAGCAGAGTTGGGTGTTAACGCATTTTTTGGTTGTGTGGCCGAGGAGTTGGCAAGACTTGCATCTTATGGGGTTTGGAATGTACTCGCGGACTTTAACAGAGTGCCAAGAAATATCGATTTTAGATGGGAGGTTATAGAGCTCGAAGGTTATTAGGATAACTCCGCTGGGCTTGGAAACACCATCGTAGGATTTCATAAATTTATAAACTTCCGTAACCTTTTGTGTTTTAAGTTCATCGACGATTTCTTTTTCGGGAATGTCGCTGTGGTACGGGGCAAAGACTGTCCCTTTCACAAAATTGAGTGCCTGGTGGAGCTTACACTGTACTTTGCATATACCGGTGAGCTCGGTAGTATTAATAAACTTATCAGCATCGGCTAGAGATTTAACTAGCATAAGTAAATTTCAGTCTCTGAGGTTCGGAATGGCAACTATGTTTTTGGAGATCATTTTAAGGGCGCGGTGGACGGCGAAGCATGAGAATTGAGAAATGGTCTTTTCTGTATTGGTGGAGGCGATTGTTATATATCTTGGATTATCAACTGAGGTAGGTGGAAATTCCGGGAATGCAATATCCAGTTTTTGGTGTTGTGTTCTTTTTTTTGATGGTGGGCTGATGGCAAGCGGCGCAAACCGATTGTCGCCCAGGTTTGGAGGCCGTGGGCCCATGATGGGGCTTATTGGTATTTATACGTTAGTTGTTTATTGTAAAGAATGGAATGAAGACTATTTAAAAAGCACGACGAAAAAGTAAGAAATATAAGAACCACGTGGGTCCCAAAAAGAACAGCGACCGGTCGAAGAGCTCTGTTTGGAGATAAGAGACGTCCGCTCGCTAGGGTGACCAGATAGCTGAGGTGGGAAATACGGACACCGCCGTTTTGTCGTATCCACTGAGTTATGCCATTCTCACTCTCGTCCCCACTCACTCAATTTTTTGTGACTTTTGCACTCTTTTACTCTATTCCATTCGGATGTATTCTATGGCTATGAATAAGAATTCATGCATGCAGATCTCTAAAACGCAGTAATGACTCAAGGGTGAACGCGTACTAGTGGGTACTTTAGTACTAAAAACAGTACTAGTGGGATATATAAAATACCACCCCCACCCCACCCAAACTAAACAACCATAGGCTTTATTTCAGCTATAGTGCCAAGTACCTGGGGATGGTACTAGATAGCTAAACAGAAAGCCAAGCCAAGCAATACTCCTCAAATAGGGCAGATCTCCCTATATAGTTAACTGGTTCACTTCCTTAATCAGAGCTATACTACTGTACTGGTAAAGCAGCCAGCCCACAAGAAGAAAAAAAACTTTAAGAAACTAGGAAAAATTCAGCAGGCAGTAGCACTATGCATCACTGGTGCTCTTCGATCCACTCCAAACGAAGATTTAAATGCCATACTGAGCCTTATCGATCCCGGACTAGCTGCTACAGAACGGTCTAGGGTAGGGCATCTAAACTCTAGGCCCTCCACGCGGAGAATGATACTCCAAACAACTAGGCATTAGAGCCTACCCTCCTTTAGACTGCTGCGGGTAGCCAATCACCAGTAACTCGTAAACTGTAGGATTAGACTGTAGATCATTTCCACCATACCGCTCCAGGTTGAAATGGATGTTATCGATACAACACTAGCCTCTTTTAAAATCCAACATATGGAATTCAACAGAAGAATGAACAATGTTAGCTTGAACTCCGCTTCAATTTTCCAATGTCTCAAAATAAGGAAAATCCTAATTTCTGAGGATGGATAGAAATGGCTAGTCCTAGTTAAAACTAAGAGACTAGTTCGCGTAGAAACAGACAGACAGACAGACGGACATGCTCATATCAACTCAGGAGGTTATGCTGACCTAGACAATATATACTTTATAGAGTCGTAGATACATATCTCCTTCATTCCTTTGCACACTTTTGACCAAACCTATAATACACTATGCAAGGGTGTACACATTATTACGAAATTATCTCTGCCTGAATCTTACTCTTTAAGAGCGTAACTTGCCACTTTTTTGTTACTCTAAAGGAGCCCATCCACAACATGTTGTGGTCGATGAAATTTTTTCTGTGGATGGTAGTGTTCGTTGTCAAATTTTGTGTTCGTTTGTTCTATTTTGACAACGTTGGCAACAACATGCTCGTAAATGGATGGCAATGTTGGCACGAACGTCAGTTGGAAAAACGTTTTGGTAGAGCAAAATGAACAAAACATTCCTGCTAGATTTTATTGATAGCCTAAAAAATGAGCCTGCGCTATACTACGCCAAAAGCGATGCATATAAAAACAAGCAATTGCGTAATAATGCATGGGAAGTTCTACTCAAAAAATATAGAGTTCGATGAGCACGCCACACTAGAAACCGTTATCAAGGGGTGTCAAGCATTGCAAATATTCCTAATAATACAAATTCTAATGGTCAATGCCAGATGCCAGCATCCATGTATTCACGAAAACAAATGTATCTTGAGAACACTCCACATATGAGAGACTCAAATACATCTTCTTTTTCGTCTAATCAATTGGAAGACAACAAAAATGATTTTATAAAAACCAAAAACAGAACCGTTTCTGCTACATCCTTTGAAGACTTGTTCTACAACGATTATAATTAAATAATCGATTTACAACGATATTATAAATAAAAAAAAATTGTTACCTTGATATAAGACTTTAGCATTTTAATTATTGCTCGACATGTTTAAATTATTTTGCGCCCTAGGCTCTGGGGAGAAATTCCTGTTAAGAATTTCAGGTCTTCATAACTTTGGCCGCTAGCCAAAAAACACAAAGTCGCTGAAAGGCGTTCGTTTGCGCTTATTGCCTCACGCATTTGTGTGTCTTGTCTTCGTATTTCAGGCACTACTAAATTTAACAGTTCTTCATATGTAGAACTGTCCATTCGAAGAAAGTTTTTTAAATCCATAGACGTTTCATGCAACTCCTTTAAAAGCTTCTTATGTGTGAATTTTATCCGCTTTGCGTACCATTCCTTCATCCACATACTGTGCTTCCTTTTTTTCGCTTCATTTTGTTTTTTCTTTTTTTCTAATCAAATACTTATAGCCATAAGTGCAATTACAGTGCCGCTGTCGTTGTCCGTTGACATGTTGATAGTTTGAAAATTTATCGAAAAATGATGTTCGCACGAATGTTGGCTCTAGTTAGTGGGGAAAATGAAATTCAAATTCAAGCATGTTCGTCAACATGCTCGCCTGTGGATGGGCCCCTTGAGTGTTACGTTTGCATTTTTTAATTAATTAATTAATAAATTCGAGAATTCGAGAATTACCCTAACCTATTTCAATTTGACCCTAGCCGATCAATATAATCCAAAGCGCAAGTGCATCATCTCAACAAAGAAAATTATCTAATGCTCTCAAATGCTCATGCCGTACAACATACAACAAAGCGCATGCGAACCCAGGTAAAAGACAATTATACAATAGTAGATGCTGATAAGATGTTAACAAGGTTTGATTGTGGCTGGTCCAACACTAAGTCTTTTCTTTAATGCCTAAGTTTCAGATTTTTTGTAGCATCTTTGTGTACCTCACCTGGAACATATACTATCCACCACAGCGATCTTTGCTTAATTGCTTCTTTTCAGCTTAACTTCTAGCTTAACTTTCTTTTTGAGCTACTTTGTAACAGCTAACCTGCTATTCGTCCCAGATTGTGATGCCAGTCAATAATGACCAAATCCACTTCAGCATCCATTTCAGGGACAAAGGAGAAGAACCAAAAAAAAAGATCACCAAGGTTGTGACGGATGATAATGGGTACCAAGAAACATTTGATTGAGCCCCTGCTTGAGATTCAATGCCTTTATTGTAAGAACAATAATAATGTGTGGTCCCAAGTTCCCTATGTTTCGAAGGATCGTCCATTTTTTTTAGGGCGGTGTTCTCATTGCTGTTTATTAGAGGAAAAATTTCTTTTTCTCGCTAGTTTCTTTTTACAGTGATAGAAACTTTGGGTTTAGGTTTACTTTACTTTACTTTGGGTTTAGGTACGTATCTTTGATAATAAACGTAATAATGAGTAAAAGTTTAAATTTTTCTTTAATGTTTCATTAAAAAAAATTATATATATTTTAGTTCAATTCAATAGGTTTGAAGTCGAAATAAAAACAACTAAGAGTTGTCTCCTCCAGATTAGAGCACATATCTGGCTTATTTGGCTACCATTCTTCCTGAACTTTTTCCCAAAAGAAGTTTTTTTTTTGTTGATCCCACTTAACCGCTTTGAGGATTTCCCCCAAATGCTTGAAAGGGGTTTCATCAGGTTACTTAGCTGATCAATACATAACGTCCATTTTGATATCCAGGACCAATTTGGTGGCAAGCATTTTGATGTACTTATAATGGCTATCCTGTGCAAACTTTCACTTCAAAACATCGGCATATGGTACCATAAAATTGTTCATTATATTCACAATTCTACGAATCAACCCCTGAACCGGAGAACATGGGGCTTTTTGGGTTTTTAACATGGGGCCTACAATCAGATCTAAGCAACTCTATTTTTGTTTTATAGTAGAACAGAGTCGCTTTGCAATTTTTTTTGGGAAAAGCGTTATAACTTTAAAAATTTTCATAACTTCGTAATGAAATTGGTCTCATTTTATTTCATTACGACGTTTTATTCAGGATTAATGAGACAATATTGATATGAGTCAAAAATGATACCATTTCTAGTAAGTTGTAACGGAACAATGGCGTCAAATTCCGAAAAACACGACGAAAATTCAAAATTTTCAGTTTCTTGTTTACAAATTGTATCCTTTTTCTTTAAATTAATTGAAGATCTTATTTTTTTTAAATCAACAACATTTAACTATTGAAAAACGCCGGAAATTTTAAAATCGGCTTCAAATTAAACGTTCTGGAATTTTTAAGAGCAAAAAAGTCCCGAAAAACCAAATAAAGCAAGATTTTGAGGGTGTTAGATATACTTCAAACACGGTTTTGTACTATATTCGCCCTACTAAACAATTCCTACAAGGTCTTTTTAAAAGTTCCTCAATTTTTATACCCTTGCAGAGGGTATTATAATTTATAATTTTGACCAAAAGTATGCAACGCAGTGAAGGAGACATCTCCGACCCTATAAAGTATATATATTCTTGATCAGAATCACCTCCTGAGTTGATATGAGCATGTCCGTCTGTCTGTCTGTTTCTACGCGAACTAGTCTCTCAGTTTCAAAGCTATCGACTAGAAAGTTTCCACACACTTTTCTTACTCTTCAATTTCTAACTCAAATGGTAAATCCAAATTTTAGCTCGCAGTAAATCCAATTTACCATTTCCAATCAATCAGTTATAGGGCAGCTATAGGATATAGTCGGTATTGTCGGTATAGGTATTATAATTTTGTCCAAAAGTGTGCAACGCAGTAAAGGAGTCATCTCCGACCCTATAAATTATATATATTCTTGATCAGGATCACCTCCTAAGTTCATATGAGCATGTCCGTCTGTCTGTCTGTTTCTACGCAAACTAGTCTCTCAGTTTTTCGGGTCAGGCAGCTACACAGCGGTCTAATGTTTATGTTTAAGTAATGCTAATTTAATGTTTAGTCTAATGTTTATTATCCTTTATTATCCTTACGTATAGCTAAGCTAAGTTGAGCGCAAGCCGAATCTCTCTCGGCCGCTCGACTTAACGGGCTTTCTTTAGAGAGTTTTAGCTCGCAGTGACCAGTCGGGCCGCCCTCTCTGTACATTTTACTTGAGTCCCTGCATGGAGATAAGCTGGTCATCTGCTGATCATCCGGCTTCATCTGCATGCAGGAATAAACATTTATAGCGTTTCAAATTATATAAATTCGCCTTTTATTTTTACTAGCATTGAAAGCCCCCAATGACCAAACACCAAAATAGGGATCGGCCAACTCCGATCCGATTTTTGCGGTATATATCAGGTTTTAACTGCAAGGGTATATAAACTTAAGCTCCGCGCAAAGTTAGCTTTTCGTTCTTGTTATCTAATTTTTTCAAACTCATAATTATTATTTGCAGTCCCTGCGTCCAGGAAGACCCACTATATTTATATTTTCTCCTGAACCCAGGTCTCAAAACACTATCACGCAACACCGCAAAACATAGGTGTTGCAATTTATAATTACTAACAAAATAAATATGTCAAAAATAAAATATACGTACCTGTAGTTTATTTATTTTTAATCGAAATTGGCTTATAAAGGACTTTCCCTGATATGTCATAAACGCATCATAATATCGCGTTACGCCTGAAACATTAAACACAATTCCATTGGTTAAATATAAGCCAACTTCATATGTCACGAACAAGGGCTTCTGAAAAAAAGATGTGTTTACAAATATTGATATAATAATTCTTAACTTATTATTTATATTGTAATATAATTAAAGCATCTAATTTTTATACATTAAATATATATATTTTATGAAGTAAACATCCCCATCCCCAAAATATCTGATGTAAATTTTAAAGACGATTTTTTTCGCAATATATGGATACAAAACAAAAAAATAAAATTAAAAATTATTTTCGCAATATATGGATTCAAAACAAAACAATAAAATTCGTCCACCTCACGTGAATGTTTCTTTTTTATTGCTATTCATATTTTTATTGCTCGTTCCAAAAATAATGTTCTCAAATTAAGGATTTTAACCTCTGAACCAGTCTGGATACATTATTGTTTTCTGTCTGTTGTACAGTGTTCATTTTGTTTTCCGGCTTATTGAGGTCCCGTTCGAATTCAACTCCGAGACTATACTTTAGAAGTTTTATGTCCTTCATGTCAAGAAAACTGTGCTTGCTCTTGGAGGATCAATTTAAAGGTACTCCGTAGATTGCCTGCCGGATTGCTTTCGTATTTTTCAATCCTTACTTGACTAGTATTTGACTTGACTACTACTCGATACAGCCCTTACACAGCATCGTAAACAACTTCGTCGAACCAAACACCTCATGTACACACTAACATTTCAATTAAACCATTACGTGCAGGCAGTACGAAGGTTTTACCACAGCTTACTCTTCGGTTTTGGCAAATGTCTTTGCAAATAGTCTGACTTTCATCTTTAAATCGGCCATTGGCATGGTGTTTGGTTCAAGACCAATTGGTTGCGATGATTCTTGCCTGAGCGATCTATAAAACACAATTTTTATACCCTTGCAGAGGGTATTATAATTTTGTCCAAAAGTGTGCAATGCAGTAAAGGAGACATCTCCGACCCTATAAAGTACATATATTCTTGATCAGGATCACCTCCGGAGTTGATATGAGCATGTTCGTCTGTCCGTCTGTCTGTCTGTTTCTACGCGATTTAGTCTCTCAGTTTTAAAGCTATCGACTTGAAACTTTGCACACACCCTTCTTTCCTTTGCAGTATATAAGTCGGAACGGCCGGGATCGGCCGACTATATCCTATATAACTGCCATATAACTGATTGATCGGTAATGGTACAACTTTCGTATTTTTAAAGTTAGAAACTTGGAACTTTGTACAGATTATATTTTTGTCAGTTGATCCGACCTGCCAAATTTCATAACGATAGGCCGACTATATCTTACAGCTGCCATATGACTGAACGATCGGAAATGGTATTTGGTAAAAACACCAACTTTAGTGTTCTTGAAAATATTATATAAGTTTTGGACTTTTCTTAGATTTTGTTTTCTAAGGAATTGGTTATATTATGATATCCTCATAAGGGTCGGCCAACTATATCCGATTTTTGCGATATATATCCGGTTTTAGCTGCAAGGGTATATCAACTTCGGCTCCGCCCGAAGTTTGCTTTCCGTTCTTGTTTTAGATATTTTATTGCAATTATGATATTCTCATATTCTCTAATTGTTGAATCTTGAAATAAAATCCATTGACATCTATTTTTAATAGCAACTTTCCCATGGCGTTCCCATTTGCGTAATTTTGGCATTGCTAACCGTTTACGAGAACCGGGTATAATAAGAAAAATCCGTTCAGCCGTTCTCGAGTTTTAACGAAACTAACGAACCGAAATTCATTTTTATACATATAGATATTGCTTTTTTTCGTTACTAAAATGGATATCAGATATTTTGGGCGTGGCTTGCGGGTTGTCAACGTTATTACCTCACCCAGAGATTTTTAATACCTTGCGATAGATATTTTAATTTTGGTCAAATGTGTACAACGCAGTAAAGGAGACATCTCCGAGCCTATAAAATATATATATTCTTGATCAGGATCACCTCCTGAAGTAATATAAGCATGTCCGAGTGTTCGTCTGTCGGTTTAAAGTTTAAACGTAAACTAGTCTCCCAGTTTTGAACCTATCGTCTTGAAACTTTGCACACACTCTTCTTTTCTATGCACGCAGTATATTAGTTAGAATGGCCGGGATCGGCCGACTATATCCTATAGCTGCCATATAACAGAACGATCGGAAATGCCAAACCTTTGGTGTTTTTGAAGATAGAAAAGTTGGAACTTTGTACAGATTATGTTTTTGGTCAGTTGACCCGAGCTATTAAATTTCACAATGATCGGCTGGCTTTATCTTATAGCTGCCATATAATTGAACGATCGGAAGTGGTTTTTGTAAGCGCATACTTTAGCGCCTGAGCAAAACAACAAAAAAAAAACCTACGGCCAAACCTACCGACTCAGTAGGGAAGCAGACTGAAAAGTCTATAACAGCAATAAAAATGTTCCGATTTGGCTGCTTTTTGATTTGTAGTTATATCGACTCGGCTGTTGATGCTGATAAAGAATATACCTCTCTACTCGAAAACACCAAAGGGTATAAAAACACCAAAGTAGAATTTTCGATCAATCTGGTATATGGGAGCTCTAGGACATATAGTCGGCCGATCCCAGTAATGGCCAAAATACGAAAATTTAGAAGAGTTCAACCTCTTTAGAAAATTACAAAACTTACACATCCACCAAGAACACGGATTATCTTAGATATCTTAGATTAGTATATATTACGGCGCTTTAGCACCGCAATATCTATGTCGGGCCTCCCTCTCCGCTATCGATAACTTTAGCTTTGCTATATCTAGTGAGGCCGCACTCTCTGTTCATTACATTAATTCACTGCTTAGCACCATAATATGGTACATACATATGTGTCTATCATAATTTGATCATCCAGCTTCATCTGCCTGCAAAATAAATAACTTAAAACGTTCAACCTCAATTACCAAACATAAGCGACATCAAAAGTTAGGTCATCTCAAAAGATATCTATAAAAATAAAATTATTCGAATAATTTAAAAAATAAAATATAAATTATAAAATATAAAAGTCTCCTCGAGGGGCCCTCCTCGTAAATAAACTGCACCGGACAGCGACGATGCGCGTCGCTAAAAAGTAGAGACACACCCTTTTCCCTTTTCCCACAAACTGTATTTACCCACTTCCTATCCCAAAATACTATCTTACCCTGGGCCGGAAGGTGTTACGAGACCCGTTCTAAAAAGCCTTACACGGTGTCGCGGATCTCCGCCTCGGTGGACTATCTACCGCAACTCGTCGGACCAAGGAGACGGAGACGGGACCTCCTAAGAAACCCAAAACCCAAAGCTGGCTGTCGGGTTTTGCAGGTTTTAACAAGTTGGGCAGCTCTAACCAAGTTTGGCGCATTTAAAAGCATCGTATTCTACGACGTCACAATGCATTTCTGCACTTTTGACCCGCACAATAACTCCCTCTCTCGCCCTTTCAAGCGATTTGCCTTCTGCATCTGCCGTCTTTTTCGAAACTAGAAGTATAAAGCGTTATAATTGGTATTCTCTCGCCGTCTCGCTGTGTAGAAGCTACATGCAATCGTTCGCAACTATTATTATATTTCGGTTATATATGTAAATGAACAAAAAAATACATAAAGTTATGGATTTATTACACAGGCCGACAATTTCCAATTTTTTTTTTCTCAACGCATAGTTTCAACTTTTCCATAACCTTTAGGCTCCACTGTACCAAGGTTTATAACAAACATAGATTCAATCACCCACAGTTTCCGCGGTACACCGAGAAAATTGCTCAAATTTTACAACATGTTAAATTATGTAGGCCGTGTAATTGCGTTGATCATTATTGTTTTTAGTGAAATGTACCAATTGCATACCAATTAAAATTAGGAAATGGCATCAGTTACCATATCTTTTGAATACTCATCCAAAATTGAAATCTCAGATTTTATCCATTTATTTTTTATTTTATTATTTTTCCCAAGCATTTTCCAATGGAACAATTTTTATTTTATTTATTGAAATAAGAAAATTATATGATGTTTTAATTTTGGATTTAAAAAAGAGCACTAAATAATTTTATTGAATATATTAAAGTTCACTATTTTTGTCAATTATATTAGAGTTTTTAATTTCATTCTTCTTTAATATCGTGTCACAACTTAGGGTTGTCATCTCCGGTCCCATCGCCATGATGGCACCTTTAGGTGCAGTGAAGGAAGGCGGGCCTCCAGCAACTAGCGAAGGCCTAAAGAAACGTACTTACGCGGAGAAAAGAAACGCTGAAGCCGTAAAGACTAAGAAACCGTAAAGAGGCCAAAACCTCTAAACACTCAGACTCCCGGCATATGGCACGACGGTCCCTGCACTGGATCCCATCTTTATGAGCAACCCCAAATTAAGCGGGAACGCTCCCAAGATGAACCAGGAGGACCCACTACAAAGGTCCATTGCTGAGATTTGAAAAAGTCGCATACTTCTAGTTGATCGAGTAGTTGACCGAGGAAACCTGCATGACTAGTCGCAAAGTGTTTCGAGGTCTAGGACAGATAACCAGGCCCAGCCCCAGTATGCAAAGATGTGTGGTGTTTCCAGGGCAGCGTTATGGTGGGAGCGTGCGACGATCTGGCGAGTGGTGAAGTGGGAACAGATGGAGGGACCGACCATCCATGCGGTCTGGGGCGATAAAACAGCAGCTAAATCATAGAGAAACTGGCTTCAAAGATTACAACAGATGCCTCTTTGCTGCGGTGCAATGCAGCTAGTTGGATGGATGACGATGACATCACCAACGACGAAGAGGCGGAAGTCACAGTGTTGGATGAGGACTTAGCTAAGGAAATTAAGCAGCTAGCAGCCAGTCCAGAAGGTAGAACTAGATAGCCTAGATAGGCACTTCTTCTCCGACCATAGATACACAGAAACATCCCTACTTTCACAAAAGCTCAAAGGTAGAAATTTTCCAAAACCCCAGGAAAACTGACTGGTCAAAATATTCCCAAGTCATTGCGAATACTATAACACCAAAACCCAAAAGACTTTAGACCAATTAGTGGATTATCCTTTCTGCTTAATAGAGTCTTAGGCTACCACCTGAGAACTTCTCTTAACCCAATCCTTACTTCCAAAGCTTACATACAGAAACGGCAAATACACAGAAACTGCCCTTCATGCGTTTGTCTCTAAGATGGAAAAACAATCTCGCAAGAAATATGTCCTGGTAGCCTTTTTAGATATAAAAAGGGTGTTTAAGGGGGGACATCTGAGTAAAGTTTTGAAAAAATCTAAAAATTTTTTTTTCGCTTAAATAATTCTTTAGGGTCTTAAAAATAACATATCAAAAGATAGAGCCCGGCAGAAGTGTCTAAGTGTCGAAATTTTCCATTCTGCGGCGAAGCCTCACAGGTATATCCCACAGTACTTAAAACTTTAAACGCGTTTTTCTCGAAACCGTTGAGACGGCCGGAAACGTAACTCGAGCAACTCTTAACCTATCGATCTGATATTTTGACAGTACCTTTCAGTACCAAAATTCCTTCCCCGACTTTTCCTGGCGACATGTTCGAAAAACACAAACAAATTGCATGGGCTTCGTTTACTCAAGTCCGAAACGAAAGGGGAAACGAAACTTCTACCTTCTTTCGGTTTTCGACGATGATTCTTGAAGCTTCTACGTCATATTGGTGGAGCCTAGTAAGAAAATGTTAAAGATGGCGTTTAATGTCGATGGTAAGTAAATTAAATAAAATCTAATTTTTTATTAATTTCTTATCTCAGACGATGACCTAACTGCGGAGACGCAAATGAACGAAGTAGAGGTAGTCAAGTTGGTCGATTTGGGGGAGTCAAAAATTGATCGCCTGGAGAGGAAAATTGATGAGCAAGCGAGGAAAATTGATGAGCAGGCCAGGGAAATCGCCACATGTACCAACCAACTGGCAAAGTTGACAGCATTGCTGGAGGTTTTTCTTAAGGGAAAGGCCACCAGCAATGGGAAATCCTTACAGTTCCTCGCTGATACTTCCCCTACGAATCCCTGCTATTTCCACAAAGATTCCTCAGAGTATACCCCAGGGATTTAGTTTGAAATTCTTTTCCAATTACTGCAGGAATCCTGCACAATTCCCTAAGTATTCCTTGGGGTGTTCGAATTCCTCGATGGGAGGAACTCTTGTATGGAAATTCCCCTGATGGTTTGTATGATATCCCCGAGGATTCCTTGGGGGGCAATTCTTTTACCTCGAGGTTTTCTTGAGTTATCCTTGAGGTATGGTACTGAAGTATGGTATATTCAAAGTACCTTTGTCTATCGACACACGTAGGATTTTTTATATTGCTTACTTTTTTTTATCAAAAAAATTTGTGACGTTCTTTTTAGTGAAAATGTTAACTTTTTTTCAATCACTTATCATTTTGCAAAACATCAGTATATCGCAAAAATCCTACGTGTGTCGATAGCTGTTGATGTATAGAATTTTGTTTTCGATTTATTAAAAAAAAACTGGGTATGTCAGACTCACGCACGGCAGAAGTGTAACTTCTAAGTTGGTTGTTCCATGCATGCGAGCCCTGGTTTAGATCTCTCCCCCCTCTCTCGTGTTTAATTCAGGTTTCCATTTTTTTTTTTCAGAAAAGCGTAAATATTACTCATAAATTTGTTATTATACATTATAAAATATAGTTATAATTACAATGGAATCATAGTTTGCGTCACATCAGTCTCGCAAGTTTGCGTCACATTAGTCTCATACTGACTCATTTTGCCCGTAACTTAATTGTTCATCCACACACACAGAATTTCTTCTAAATTGTTACTCAATAAAGAAAAATCACTAGCCGTATATTCATACGTATTCATACGTATATTCCTTCGATTTTAACATTGTTAAAAACTATTAAGAATATCGCTTCGTTCAGTGCGAATCACAGGTCAACGCAATATCCCAACCTCCCTTCACACTTACTGAACAGCTGATGCACGGCGTGGGTAGTTTGCTATAGAGAAAACAGGAGAGAAAGAGCGACAGGGCGACAGAGAGAGCGAATAGAGGAGAGCAGCTGCTCCTTGGCCCCGCCCATTTGACGGATTTCGGTAACGCTCCGAACTTACCATTTCACTCGCCTATTTTCATTCTGCCTTGGGGCCCCCGACGCGCTTAAAGAAGTTTCACTTCAAAAATTTTTTTTGTACTTAAAATATATTATAATAAAACCTCATTTACAAATTTTTGATTAATTTTTTCATTTGGCCAACAAAATTCCAGAAAATCCGTTTTTTTTCGCTGGTACTCAGGTGTCCCCCCTTAACAACGTTCCGGAACAACATGATGACTACCAACCAAAAGCTCTATTTCAGTGAAAGAGCAAAGTATCTAGAAGTGGTTCTAAACAGAAAGCTTAGCTGGAACCTAAAAATAGAAGAAAGAGCGAAGAAGGCAGCGACTTCAGAAGCTGAGGACTCAAATGGGGAATGTCCCCCTACATCGGGAGCTGGATTTTCACAGTATGGTGCTCCAATTATTGTTCCGAGGAGTATTCTCCGAACAGCTTAGAATGCTAATTCTGATCACTGCAGCGTCTTCCAAGCTAAGGTGATAACAAGCGATTGAATCGATCACAAGTAACTCAAAAACAGTCACAGCCTGTAGATTATCTCTTCACGCGATGGCACAATAGTAACTTAGCCTCATCAGAGTAGCAGACGAACTGGCGCGTAAAAAAATGGAGGGTGCTGTTATTGCCCTATGGCATACAAACTTTGACTCAAAGAAGCCATAAATAGTAAGATACAACTCAGTTGGGATTCCGTCTCAAATTGCCGATCGGCCCGTCAACTTTGGCCTCTTATCTTAAATAAAAGAAAAATAAAACTTCTGAGGATGGATAGGACTCGAATAAGCACGGCCATCAGAGTCATAGCGGGGCACTGTCTAGTGAATGAATTCACCCCATAATGACTATTGCCGCAGCTGCACGGACATGGCGGAAAAGTAGAACATAGAGAAAAAAAAGTAGAACATAATAAAAATAAAAAAAATAATTAGTTTAGATTATTGGTCTTGAAGAAAAAAAAAACTTGAAAGGTTTCTTTCTTGGTCTTGAAAGAAACCTTTAAATGAAATAAAGAATATTTTAGTAGGTACCATATGCGCACCTACCAAGGTGTTTCATAGTACGCGTGCAAGTTAAATTGTTTGTACGAGGGGTATTCAAAAAGTAAGTTTCCCTAGTCTGGCGTTTCTCTCAGACGCCACCTAGCGGACTCTAGCTGAACATAGTTTCAGTGTAGATTCTACCGATAAGAGCGGAATTGGTTTTGGTGGCCAAGAATACTTTTTTCAGCAGTACGAGCTCAATAATCATGGAGTTACCAGTGCAAAGCGTGTCCGATTGTGAATTACGTTCGGTTATTCGTTTTTTAACTGAAAAAGGGTTAAACGGTAATGAAATTCACAGTGAATTGGTGTCTATTTATGGTGAAGATTGTATGAGTGTGCAGATGGTGCGAAGATTTTCTCAACGGACGCGCAGAAGTGCACGATGAGCAGCGTGCCGGACGCCCAAAAAGCGCCATTACGGACGATGCGATTGCAGCGGTTGAAAACATTATTCAGGAGGACAGACGATGGACTATTGACCATATTTTGGAAATGATGCCTCCTAAATGTCAAATTAACCGAACTTCAGTCCAGCACTTCGTTTCAAATGACGAAATCAAACAAGTCGTCAAATCGTGGATCAAAAAACAGGGCACGGAATTTTTTAAGGAAGGTTTACTTAAGCTTTCACACAGATACCAAAAATGTATTGTAGTCCAAGGCGACTATGTAGAAAAATAGTTTAAGAGTCAAAGAATAAAATAAATTTATTTTTACTGCCTAAAACTTGTTTTTTATTTTTCCCCCAACACAGGGAAACTTACTTTTTGAATACCCCTTGTAGTTCGGTGAATTGAAAAAATGTAAATTTTATTTTTTAATTATACAACTTGGTGTTAAACCTTTATTTATTAAACGTAATTATTACAAGACACTTTTGATTTCTCTTGAAAATTTTTTGTCAACCGTTCGCGGTTTCGGTCAACAAGGGACTGACTTCTTAATTCTAAATCTGATCCAAGGAACCTCGGCCATCAGTTGTGTTTAGATTAGAGGCTTAAGATGAAACTGTCGCATCTTATTGTGAAATTCGATTAAGCTGATCGATGCAATTTGGTGGGTACTTGAAACGCAAAAGGCGTAATATATTGGGCTTCGGAGGGAAGCTGATGTTTACTTTTGATTTTGATTTGTTTATGGGGAACCGAGATCGGACCTCAGAGCCAAAGTCAAAGCCGAAGGAAAATGCAGAGTTTGAAAATATTGTTTAAAAAATTCATAAGTGGAAAGCCATAAGTGGCCTGGATTTATGGGTTGGATAATTGAGCCAAACCAAATGCAGAGATTGAAAATATTGTTTATAAAAGCCATAAGTGGCCTGTATTTAGGGGTTGGATAACTCTCCCCCTTCTAAAATGGATCGTCCCGATTCAATATGAAATTCGTTTAAATGATCTCTTAATTCTGTTAAAAAATTTTCTTGGTTAATAGATTTTTCTGGTTTAGGCCGATGTTTTTTGGTTACAAATAATATAGCATTTTTGTATTTTATAATAAGTGAAAGAATCAAATATATAATGATTAAAATTAATAATATAAGTTAATAATATTATATAAATTATAATAATAAGGGTTTAAAATGTTTATAATATCAAAAGAAAGAACAGAGTTATTTGATAATATGTAATCGGATATTTCATAATTTTTGAAGTGGTTCGTAGTTACGTATTCAAGAATTTTATTTTCCAAATTGGTATATGAGATATTATTAATTTTAGTTGTACCATTAAATGTTATTAAAATCGAACCGTTTAAATGGGAGTTGTTAACAATATTGTTCCCATTTATAATAATGGCACCATCTGGTATGATATCTATTTTTTTCTCTGGGTATTGGGTATTTTATATAAATTATTAAAAGTTCTTTATGCAATGCGATTTTAAAAGAAGATATGTCTATTAAATCAGCTATAATTACTGGGTTTTGTTCATGTTTTAATATATCCAAGATGTCATCATTGTTTAAAATTTTGGTATTAAAAACGTCTATTTTTGCTAGAGTGATTGTGTCAATTAAATTTTGCAGATCAAATGTTAATAATCGCAAGCGATGTTTTGGAAGTGGTAGATCTTGATCAATAAATACTTTTTTAAAATCATCGGAAAGAGATTCTATTTCTTTGAATAATCGGGAATTGATAATAGACTGCTTATTATTGTTTTCAATTAATTCATTAATTTTATTCTGAACTGTAATAAAATCATCATGGTCCGGAGTTCCAGCTAACCATTTCCACACGGTGCCTAACTCATTTATCCCTCTTTTTGATCTAGTTGATATTAATTGCGATAAAATTAGTTCGATTACTTTTATGTCATATTTAATTTCCCATTGTGACCTTTTATTAGTATCCCTTTTAATATTATCTGATTCCAAATGTATTATTTCTTTATAAAAGAAATTATGGAATAAATCTCCGTATGAATCGTACGTCAATACGTCTTTATTGTCCTTAAATAGAAGATATTCGTGACTTGTATAGTCAATTATTTCTGATTTTGTTAATAAAATAAGGTGTAGTATGAGCACCTGATAAAACAATTTCTGGGAAAGGAAAGAAAAAAAGGATGATATATAAATACTTAGAATTTTATATTATCTTTGTGAATAATTCTATTTCTATTGTTGATTATTATTTTGTTGGGTAAATTTTCTTTAACTATTTGTTTTTTATATCTGTTTTTAAGTTTATTTCTTTTCCCGTGTTTCTTTTCATAGACTACCTGTCCTACATTATATTCTTTTTCTTTTCTGTTTTCGTTATGTGTTTCCAACATTTTCTTTTGAGTATTTTTCAAAAGTTGAGGAATGTTATCGTGCTCTATTTTATTATATAGTATCAAAGATTACAAAGTACATAGATGGGACATCTAATACAAAGAAAAATTTCTATGGCGGGTTCCAGCAGTAGAACCCGCTGGAACAAGCGGGTTCCATTGCGCGACAAGTAAAGTTTGAGAAATTTTTCGACGAGTGAGGAATAGCCGAGTGGTATAGTGCTTGGCTGGTGTGCAAAGTAAAACGAGTTCAAACCAGGCTCGGGACATCCATCCTTTTTTAATTTTAAATCTATTTATATTATATTTTTATTCTTTTAATATGTTTTCCTAAATTTATAATCCAATAAAAAAAATACAAAATTGTAAAATCACCTTAACATCGTCCCAGTTCGTAGTGGAACCCGCTGTAAAAATGTCTATAAGTGCGGGTTCTACGGCATTTTGGCAGGCCGCGTCGTGGAACCCGCTCTCAAATGTTTTCATTTTTTCCGTCGTGGAACCCGCTGTAATAATGAATACATTTGAAAGCGGGTTCCACGACAAACGGCTGGCAGATGAGAGAGGGACAGAGAGAATTCTATTTTTAGATCGTAACATCTTTGGAACGATGAAAGTTTGAAACGTTGTAATCGAACCAATGTAAGAGTAAAGAGATCAGAAATATCTTTTACTATCCTTACTCGTCAGCTCTGTTTTTGGTATGGATTCTAGCGCCTCCTTTAACACCAATTATAAGTATCATAAAATCAACTTTGAGGGTAGCCTAGATGGATAGTGCGCGGTCCTTATTCATGGGGTCCTGGGTTCGACTTCATTAGCTGGCGGTTGTTTCGATTTTGATAAAGTTTTAGTTTTATGATTCTTTTTATATTTACTTTTATTTTTTTATTTTTTTTTTTGTTTTTTACTTTTAATTTTTACGTTATGATTATTCTATTACAATTGTTGTAAAAATAAGTGACGGACGTGTCGGATGACAAAATACCGGAAGGACTCCCTTGAAATTTTATTAGCGGGACATAATGAAGAATAAAACAATTTTACAATTGTAAAATTAAAGAAAAATATTACAATTAAGGAAAAATATAAAAAAAAATAAATATAAACGAAAGAAAAAGTTCAAAGTCCTTACGAGGATTTGAACACAGAAAAATTATACATAGAGTAACTACTCTATGCATTACGCTACCATCCTGTCTCGATCTGCGGCGAAAAATACTATTTGTTCTACCAACTACCACATCGGCGCATCGAAAACAGAAACGAGAAATTGAAATTAAAATTGGGAAGCCAAAACAATTTTTACTCCGTCGTGCGAGCAGTCACGCATACATACATAGGTTCACATTTTTGTTGACGGATACATGTAAAGAGTTCTAAAAATAGAATCGTATGCATGTGCGTTCCCCCCTCACCAACAAGCTCGACGAAAAAAGTTGACCGTTTTGGGCCCTGATGTCCCATCTATGTACTTTATAATCTTTGACAGTACGTCAATAGGTTTTTGGTTCGTTGTAGAATGAATGCTCTGATTATATAATTGAGCGGCTCTTATTACTATTTCGGAAAAGTCAGTTAAATTAAATTCTTGTTTAATTCATCGAGCTAATTCTGTTAATGTAGAATGTGCCCTTTCAACTTGTCCGTTTGACGTGCTGTGCCTCGGGTCTGCGTAATGTATAGTTAAATTGCACCTTTGTGCGAAAGATTTAAATTGGGCCTAGATAAAGCTCGGTTCATTATCGGTCATTATTACTTTGGCTTGTGGAAAATGTGGAAGAAGTTCCATTACTTTATTTTCGATATTTAATTTATTTTGGATTTCTTTTACTACTAGAAATTTTGAGTAAGCGTCAATACAAGTTATGAAAGTAAGACCTTGCGCGTAATATATATCAATGTGTAAATTTTCTCCTTCTTTACTTGGAATTGGGGCTTCCCCAATTGGAATTTTTATTGGGTGCCTGTTATATTTATTTTCGTTACAAATCACGCAATTTTTCATATATTCTTTTAATTTTTTAAAACAGTTTGGCCAATAATATAATTTACTGATCTGTTTGTAATTCTCTTCTAGCCCCCTATGAGCACGGCTGTGTGTTTCTTCTATTATTATAGCTTTATCTTCCTCGTTTTCCACGTCTTGTAGAAAGATTCTTGTAAAAAGGAATGTGTTTGTGAAATTATTTTTTAATGGTAATTGAATTTGAAATAAGTCCTCTAAGGTACAATGAATTCCTGCCGTAATGTTAGGTGGAAGATACTCTCATAATATAGTTATTAAATTTTCTGGTGTGTCATATTCAATTAAATGTCGTGTCCTGTCAAAGATTTTCAGTGGCTTATGTATTGTATACCTCCCCGTTGTTAATAACAGTTGTTGTTTAAATTGATTTAACGGTTTACGGGTCTCTTGTATTAGATTTTCAAAACTACTTTCAGCTGAATGCTGTGTGTTCTGATCTGAGTCTGACTGGTCTGTTTGTTCTATGTTGCTGTTAGTAATATTATTTATCTGAATTCGAGATAATGCGTCTGCAACTACATTTGTTGTACCGGGCTTAAATGTTATTTTCGGTGTAAAACTTTGTATGAAAGAATACCATCCTTTCATATCTACATTGGGATTTTTATCCGAAATTGTGTAAGATAAAGTTTGATGGTCGGTGTGAATTTCTTAGATTTTTAAGAGCCCATACTATCGCTAAAAGTTCCTTCTTATTAGTAGCATAAGCTTGTTCTGTTTTATACAAGGTTTTTGAAATAAAATTAATTGGTTTTCCTTCTTGAGATAAAACTGCAACAATTGCGACGTCTGAAGCGTCGGTGGTCAAGGTAAATTTTTTATTATAGTCCGGTTGAACTAGTTCTACTTGAGCAATAAGATTTTCTTTCAGCTCGTTAAAAGCTTTAATTGCTGGTTCATCCAGCTGAATTAACATTTTTGTTGACATTCTTTTTGAGATTTTGCCATTATGACCTCCAAGATATTTTGTTAGAGGTTTGGCTATGTAGGCGTAATTTGAAACAAATTTTATATAATAGCCCGTAAAACCTAGGAAACTTCTTAGTTCCCGAATATTTTCTAGAAGCGGATATTTTCTTGATGTCTTGATGACGTTATAGGATACCATGTATCCTAGAAAACGGGTTTCGCGTTTGAAAAACTTAGATTTTTCTAAAGAGATTTTCATGTTTGCCCTCAATAAGATATTTATAATTTTGTTTAGATCTGTATAGTGTTTTTCAATTGAGTTTGAGAATATTATAATGTCGTCCATATAGACATGACATGTTTTCCCTATTTGTTCTCTTAGAACATCGTCCATTGCTCTCTGAAAGATTCTTGGTGCATTTGTTAATCCGAATGGCATTCTTAAAAATTCGTATTTTCCATTATTTATTGAAAAGGCTGTTTTTTCGACATCAGATTCTTTCATTAGTATCTGATGAAATCCTGACTCTAAATCTATTGTTGAAATATATCTTGCTTTTCCCAAATTTGATAGAATTACTGATGGGTCTTGCATTGGCTACCTGTCAGGTATAGTAATTTTATTTAATTTTTTATAATCAATGACGAGTCTTAATTTACGGCTTCCGTCTTGATTCTCTCCTTTCTTTGGGACTACCAGAAGTGGTGAATTGTAAGGGCTTCTGCAAGGCCTTATTATTTTTTCTGATAACATTCTTTTGATTTCGCTATTCACGAAGTCGTTGACAGATAGAGCATACGGATATTGCTTCCCGTATATTGGCCTATCGTGGATAAGATTTATTTCCCCCTTTATGTCTGTTCTAAAAGGAATTTGCATATTTATCTTTGAATGCTCCTTTTCAATAAAGTGAACTATCTTTTCCCTCAATCCGCCTAATTGGTCGGTACCTATATTATTTATTTGATTTTTGACGGTATTTACTTCGTTGGCACTCTCAGGATTTTTAATTCCCAAGATATTTTTATTTTTATTGACGGATATTTCTACGGCGGCGTTCTCAGGATTTTTTGTTCCCAAGACATTTGTATTTTTGTTGACGGATATTTCTACGTCGGCGTTCTCGGGATTTTTAATTCCCAAGCTTTTCTCACTATTTTCAACAAATAATGAATCTGTGTTTTCGCTACCATTATCATCAAAATACTTTTTTATAATAAATTCTTTTAACGGAAGAATATTATTTTCTTCAATTAAACGTATTTCATTTTTCTCCTTATCTCCTCCTCCTTTTCTCATAATATTTTAACTTCTCCTGTTTCCCATTATATTCCAAGATTCCCTTATCTATATTTATTATAGCTCCAATTTTTCTTAATAAATTGAATCCAATTAGAATATCAGATTCTAAACCTTCGATTTCATAAAATAATTGTTTTGTTTCAAATATATTTATTATATGGTAATACCTAATAATTGAGTAGCCATGAACTAATGTTACCTGTTTTGTAGGGGGGCGCTGCTGCCGCCAAATATTCCAGAAAACATGAAATGTTGAAATAAGAAGTCGGGGGCGTCTTTCGGACGGTATAACGCGGTCAGCTTTATTCGGCTGCTTACATGAGATAACTAACTTAACTTAGAAACTAGTACAAAAAAAGAGATCAACGACAACCAACGAGCGAGAAGAGAGGGCACAGAGGGGCGAGTGTGGATGCGCTCTTCAGCGCGGGTGCGCTCTTTAGCGCGGGTGCGCTCTTCAGCGCGGATGCGCTCTTCAGCTGAGCGGCACAACGGCCCCTCACCTAAACATTCTCCCCCCCTTGCAATCGCTCGGGTTGCAACAGATCCCTCGTCGCTAGCTATGCGTCACTGCAGCTAGAGGGCGTACACGGGTCGATGAAGGCCCCCGTGTCGAAAATCCGGGTCCCGATGTTGACGCTGTTCCGTCTCAGCAGCGACGATAGGGTGGGCGCAGCGAGCGCGTCCTGCGGGGGCCCTCGAGGAGAGGCGGAAAGTTGCCTAGGCGCGGATGACGCGGGCGGACGAGCGGTGGACGGCACCCGATGGGTGGCGGACGAATGCAGTGGAGCACTTGACGGCTGCCGGCCAGTGGCGGAAGAATGCCGAAGGGTTATCGACAAGTGCCGGGAAGTCGGCGGCCGTGGATCGGTTTGGGAATGCCGGAAAATGGCGAACGCAGGGCGAGAAGCACCCGAACCGCGCCGGGAGTTGGCTGATGACGGCCGACGAGAGAGCGAGACACCCCGTGTACTGTCTCCCGTGGGCGGTGACCGGTGCTCCTTGGTCCCGGGATGCAGCAGCGTGTGGTGATCCTGACCAACGTCTTACAGCCGTCCCCACGCCGACAGAATCCATCGGAGTGCTCGTGGGCCAGGCAGCTCGAGCAATAGCGGTTCACGAGAACCGCTCGGAGCCGCTCCTCGGCACTAAGGCGTAGGAAGCGCCGACACTTCTTCAACGGATGGATCCCATTGCAGACTCGGCATCGGTAGGATTGTGTACCTTGAGTACATCTGCTCTCCAGTGACGGGGCGTTGCGTGGGTGTGGCGACATCGTGCTGAATATGACCTTGGAATCTAGAATTAGGCCCGGATCAGTCGGATCATCAGCTGATTGCCACCGTGCAGCGTGATGCGATGTGTAAATCGAAGAAGGAGTCGTAACAGAATTATGCTCGCATCCTGAATCGAAACCCTGAACCAGTGAGTCACCGAGGCTGCGGGCAACTCGTGCGGAAAAAACAGACACGCTGCGGGGGTTGGCTGGAGATAATGGGCCTGTCAGCACCCATCCGAAAATGGTCTCCTGACCGAGAAGCGACCCGCAGATGTTAGCCTTGGAATTACCGAGGAGAATGGACGGAAGAATGTCAGCTCCTAATAACACATAATGGGCGGAAATGGTTTGATTAAGGCCGGAAACTTGGGCTTGAATCGTTTTGAAGGGAGGCTTGACGAGGTTGAACAGTCGTTCCGTTATGAACGTCGCTTCGGAGTCTATCAGTGCTCGTGCTTGGACGGTGCACCCCAAATGGCACACGTTGATAAGGGCCGTGCCCAGTAGGACGGCTCCTGACCCGGAAGCGAAACACACCTGCACATTCGACTGATCCTCGGAGCCGTTTGTTGACGTAGGCGGACTTGGAGCGGTAAGCTGCGTAGGCGGACTTGGAGCGGTTGCGAATGGATTGCCGCGGTGCAAGAGGGTGTGGTGTCTGCTGTGGCATGTGGAGCAGGTATGGGCGCTCGTGCAGTCTCGCTGCTGGTGCCCTCGGGCAAAACAGTTTAAACATAACTGCTTCCTCCTTATGTAGTCAGAGCGCCCATTTACATCCATTTCTAGGAAACGCGGACATAAGCGAGCCTCAACATTAACGGAAGACATTTCTAGGGCTGTCAAACAACTCTGAATGGTAGCTTGCAGCTCCTTCAGCGCGACCCCGGACTCTTAAGAAATAGCCTGGATGTTGAAAAGGATCTTCAACTGGCTGTTGACCAATAGCCGCCGGTTCTCAAAGCGGTCTGTGAGGCTTTGCCACGCGGCGACAAACCCCTCATGGGTAAGCGGAGCCTTAGAAACAATGGCGTGGGCGTCACCACTTGTTTTGGACAGTAAGTGGAACAACTTCTCTACCGGGGTGAGCCGCGAGTTTTGGATGTAAATGGCCGTAAACAAGTTTCTGAAGGTGGGCCACCGAAGATAATCACCCGCGAAGACCTCGGTATCCACCGGAGGTAACCGGCAGCCTGTAGGCGCGGGCGTGTGGACATTGACGGGAGCCTGAGTGGATTGGGAAGCAATTTTCTCCCGAAGCTGGGCAATACATCTCGAATAGACGGAGTAACAGTAGCTGTACTTCGCTTCCAGCACTGTCGAGGCGGCCGCATTGTCGTCGGACATGGCTAGCAAATCGGAGCAGCTCTCATAGCTCTTCTCCACCTTCTCCCATAGTGCCTGAATTTGGTCCCGATGAACTTCGCACATGTATTGGGAGCCTATTTCCGTTTCTGGGGCGCCCGGAGTACTTATGTTAGCCTCAAATTGGATAATTCGATCTGTTGTGGCGATTAACTTTTTCAACGCCACTTCGACCGCACTTGGAGCCATTTTTGCAACGGAGTGAGTCTGCCTCTGTGAAGGACCGGGGGTTGTATTGACGGATTCGTCACTCCTTGCCCTTGGACTGGCACTGGTAGCCTTAGGCTTCAAAAGAGGGGTCCGCGGAGATGCGGATTGAGATCTGTCCAAACGGATGGCTGGGATCGAACGCGGCTTTTTGTCGTCTCCCGTGGGCATTCTCAGAGTCCAATTCGCTGGTCAGCGCTTGTCGACAGACTCGCGCAACAGGTGCCCCGTACGAAGTGGTGGCCGGTCGCACTAATGTGATGAGAACGGTGAGATCGCGGATGAAAGGCAATTCCAAGGAGCAAGTGCGAACTAGTGGCGCCGATGCGGAAAGGAAAGTCGT
The DNA here is from genome assembly GCF_030179905.1 of Drosophila bipectinata. Lineage (NCBI taxonomy): Eukaryota > Metazoa > Arthropoda > Insecta > Diptera > Drosophilidae > Drosophila > Drosophila bipectinata. The sequence goes on along the minus strand of NC_091739.1, from coordinate 997,632 downwards.
GTATGGCACAATTCGAATGTGGAAAGAAAAACTTCAGGCACCAGAAAAAACCCAAAAGGAGACGAGGTTTGTTCGGATTGTAGGCGGATGTTGCCTGATGCGGAGTAGAAGCAGAGTTAGAGGCACGAAAAATGGAAAAAGTACCGGAAAATTCGTGCTTGTTCGGAAAAAAAATGATGACGGTCTATATATGTATGTATATTTCGACTTGTGTGGTTCGTAGTGAATTTAATATATACTGAGATATTAAATTCTTAACTATTTTCGAATTTGCGGAGCCGGAAGGTGGACTTAACTTTGGCTTGAATTTAACAAACAAAAAATAAATAATTAAGTTTTGGCTAACTGTCGGATTTAAATATGATGGAGCCAGAAGGGTGGAGTTGAAAATCTTAATTTTTAATCAATTGTGGTTAATGATCTCGAAGCTGGAACGGTGGAATTGAAACCTAAATATTTAATTACTTGAATTTAATTAACACGAAGCCGGGAAGATGGAATTAAAAACCGCGGCTCTATTCGGACAGAAGGTGGATAATTAAATTAATTAATTATAATTTTCCGATAATTAAATCTTCGACCTTAATTATTGGGTGGCCGGAAAGGTGAATTAAAAAACCTGGCCCTTTGCTCGAACGGAAAAATAAGAATTAAATAAATTTTCGTAGTTATAATTATAAATACATAAATCTATAATTAATTGATTTTTTAATCTATTTTGTTATGCAGCCGGTTATGCCGTCGGCACCCTGTACGTACCTCAAAGAAAAATAAACAGAACCGAAAAACACAACACGGCTAGGTCGAGAATTTAAGCGACACAATCACGGATTTGTAGTGAAATGGCGGTTTATAATTGTTGTAGAAAATGTAAATTTTTTTACAAAAAAAAAATACTAAATAATTGTTGTAGAAAATGTAAATTTTTTTTAAATTTTATCGGCTATATATTTCCTAAAATTGGAGGCAGAAAATATTTGGAAATTATATGGACATGCATGCAAGTAGGGCAAGGGCATGTGGGGCATATGATGGTACAGTAGAGCTTCGATAAGTGGACTGTATATGTTAAATTTTATCGGTTATATATTTCCTGGAATTGAAGGCAGAAAATATATGGACATGCATGCAGGTACGGATATATATAAGGGCATGTGGGCATATGTTGGCACAGTGGAGCTTTGATAAGTGGACTGTATAATTGGGGGAACAAAAAAGTTATGTGGTGTGAAAAATGACACTGATTGAGGAAGATAAAAACAAATATTACGACAGTGGCGGACGGTTCGGTGAATTTGGAAATTCCGGAACTAATTCACACCGGTGGCCAATATTAATTATGCCTTCTTTTTGTCACCACACAATTTCACTGTTCACTTGCGAATTTTTCGCGGATTAATTGCACCAAAAAAATATGTATGTGCGTATGTATGTATGCGGATGCACATATGCCTCGACCGTTGGCAAGCGAATGAATAACGGAGAGGCCGAAAACGGCGAGGAATATGGGCAGCACACAAAACGGAGACGGATAGAAAAATTTGCCGAATTTTAAGATTATTATAGATTATTAGAAAATCTCAACCTGCCGTTGTGTCGGAAAACTCGGACTTGGAGTTGACACGGAGGGAAAAACAATCTTGCAGCAGTGTGAACGAAATGTAATGTTCGGATCACAGCTGAAGACCGGCAGAGAGATGGGGACGGAAAAATGTACTTATCTTTTGGCGGAACAATGCCGGGAACTGCTGGCAGAAGAAAATCCAGTAATTATCCGGCTCGAAGGACCAATGTTTTGTAGGGGGGCGCTGCTGCCGCCAAAGATTCCAGAAAACATGAAATGTTGAAATAAGAAGTCGGGGGCGTCTTTCGGACGGTATAACGCGGTCAGCTTTATTCGGCTGCTTACATGAGATAACTAACTTAACTTAGAAACTAGTACAAAAAAAGAGATCGACGACAACCAACGAGCGAGAAGAGAGGGAACAGAGGGGCGAGTGTGGATGCGCTCTTCAGCGCGGGTGCGTTCTTTAGCGCGGGTGCGCTTTTCAGCGCGGATGCGCTCTTCAGGTGAGCGGCACAACGGCCCCTCACCTAAACATTACCTTTTTGTATACTGGTAGCTCGTTCTTATTTTCAAAAATTCCCCTTTTTATGTAACAAGCAGTGGCTCCTGTATCTATTAAAACTTTTAGCTGCTTCTTGGTTTTTCGATCTATCCTATTTAAATAAGGGGGGGCCTCTGTAGGGGTCTGGTCTAAAAAATGGTCTTCATTAATATTATTTAATCTGGTTACTTTATTAGCTGGCTGACTTTTTGTTCCATCTGATTCCCTTTTTTGAGCTTGAGTTTGCTCTCTATTTTGATTTGTGTTATAGAAATTTGAACGATTTTTATTTTGATGATAATTATTATTATATCTACCTTGATTATCGTTTGCCTGCCAATTATTATATCTTCCCTGGTTACTACATATTTGACTGCCAATTTTGGCTCGGCTGCCGATTGTTATTAGATTTATTCTGGAGTTGAATCGGTGGATCCACATCCATTGGCTCGATAGCTTGTTGCTTATGATTATTATTTTGCCAAAAATTTCCCTTTTGTGGCCAATTGTAATTTTGGTTATGATTAAAATTATTTCCCATTTTAGTGGTATTATTATTTTGCCGAATTTGATCAAATCGTAAGTTGTTTCCCCGATATTTACTTTCATTTTTAAATCCATTAAACCTATTTGCGAATTGAGCACGGAAGTTGTTTGATTCTAATTCTTGGACCTTTGCCAAAGCATTGGGCAAATCTGGTGGATTTAATGAGAAAAGAGTTTCTGAAATAGATCCATTTAGTCCGGATATAAATACTCGTAGAGCATTTCTCCTTATTGAATTGTTTGTTTCTTTGGTAATTACACTGTCCTTTCCGTACGTCATTATGGTTTTGTTTATTAGTAAGGTCATTTTTTTATTGACTTCGTTATAGTACTCAGTAATTGTCATTCGTCCTTGCCTGAGGATACTTAGTTGTGACTCGAGAACATGTATTGGTCGTTTGTCACTATATATAAAGTCCAATCGGGATAAGATTGCTTTAGAGTTTAAAACTGTGCCATGATTAAAAGGAGCATCATGTGCAGCTCCCATAATTTTATTTCGTAAAATTGTTAGGTCGATAAAATATTGTTCACTTGCAATTTTATAGAGACTCATTGCAGTTTCTGCAGCTTCCCTCCAACCTACATATTGTGTTGTTTCCCCTGTGAAATTTGGTAAGTATTTTACCACTTCAAGTGTTGTATCGCATTTTATAGCTGGTTCAGTTGTTTGTATTTTATAATCTTCCACAGTTTTTGCATCTGTGGCTAGCCTTCCTTCTAAACATTCTACTTTCCTGCTAACTTCATTCAATTGAGCGTTTATTAATCTGTTTATCAATTCTACTGTTAAACTGACGGCTGTGGCTACACTGCCTGCAGAAAAATTTGGTGCTGAACCTCCGGTTGCCATTGTTAGATTTAATTCACAAAAGCTATTTATCAAATCTTCCAGAATTATTCTTTATATTTTTTGTTAAATCGCAAATCTTACTTTTTGCAATATATAAATCTTATATTATTTTTCTCAAATTCACTGATCTTAAATTATAGTCTTTAATTTTTTTATTATTTTGAATTAAGTCCTCACGATATTGTCCCGTTGGGGTCTTCCTTCTGTGTGGTTGGTGGTTGATAGTTGATAAATGGATAGAGAATATCCTGTCTTCCTTCCTTGGTTTTTTTTGTTGGAGCGAGTTGTCGTTTTTATTTGAGAATGTCCTGCCTTCCTTCCTTGGTTTTTCTTGTTGGAGTTGTCGTTTTATTTGTTTTTGTTGTTCTTGTTTGTTTTTTTTTGTGCGTTGATTTTTTTTAGTTTTGTGTTCTTGTAATTGTTTGGTTTAAAATTTCGGTCCACCTTTGTTTTAATTCACTCTTTATGGATTATTTCATTAATTAATTTCCATTTACTTTGTTGTTAACGATCACTGTCACTTGGTAGTGTCGTTTGGTGGATGTTTTAATTTTTCCACCAAAAATGAGTTGAGTTGTTGACCGCGCGAGTTCCGTTTATGTTTAACTTATTTTTCATCAAACAATTTTTTTGGAGCTTTATGTGACGCGGCCCCACGTTGGGCGCCAGTTAAATTTTTTGTAGTTCGGTGAATTAAAAAAATGTAAATTTTATTTTTTAATTATACAACCTTTAAACCTTTATTTATTAAACGTAATTATTACAAGACACTTTTGATTTCTCTTAAATATTTTTTGTCAACCGTTCGCGGTCTCGGTCAACAAGGTCTCGGTCAATTCTAAATCTGATCCAAGGAACCTCGGCCATCAGTTGTGTTTAGATTAGAGGCTTAAGATGAAACTGTCGCATCTTATTGTGAAATTCGATTTAGCTGATCGTTGCAATTTGGTGGGTATTTGAAACGCAAAAGGCGTAATTGATTGGGCTTCGGAGGGAAGCTGATTTTTACTTTTGATTTTGATTTGTTTATGGGGAACCGAGATCGGACCTCAGAGCCAAAGTCAAAGCCGAAGGAAAATGCAGAGTTTGAAAATATTGTTTATAAAATTCATAAGTGGAAAGCCATAAGTGGCTTGGATTTATGGGTTGGATAATTGAGCCAAAGACAAAGCGAAAGACAAATGCAGAGATTGAAAATATTGTTTATAAAAGCCATAAGTGGCCTGTATTTACGGGTTGGATGACTTGCATATGGTTGAAAATTTTGCCGCAGCGCTGCCGACACACTGACAGTGTGCGCACCATCAAATTTTTTTAGAATCCCTTTCATTTGCTCCCATTTCGCCTCATTTGACATACCAAACTAAATAAAAATATGTTTCCACTGAGAAAAATTTTCTCAGATATTAGTTTCGATAATGTTTTCTCCATAGAAAATATACATGGGGAATCGTAGTTTTCTCATTTGTTTAAGAACTTTTTCTAGAAAAGCTTTCTTTAAAAGGAGGGTAAGGTATTACATTTTTTTTTTCATTTTTTTTTATTTTTTAAATTGAATGCATAATATCTGAAGAATATTGTGTCAAAATTTCAAATCAATTAAAGCAAAATTGACGAAGTTATTAGTTATAGACGAAGTTGCTTGTAAACGTTTTACACTGGATTTTTTCGAGTTTAAAACTTTAAAGCGTTTTTCCCACAACTCACGTTTTCAAAGTCGGTGCCCCTCATAACTTTAAAACTTCTGCACCGATCCTTTTGAAATTTTAAATACAATTTCTGTACATATTTTACGAGGTAACGCTGTCGAGTTTTTTTTTTTTTTGTTCATAATTTTGATTTTGCAATGACAAATTAACCGATTTTTTCCCAAAATATTGAGTTTTTCACTTCAAAGTCTTCGAAAAAATTAAAAAATTGCAATTTTCAAAAAACATTTACAGCGTTACCTGGAGCGAACTATTATCTAACGAATGAATTTTCATTTTTTGATTACAAATGATCCAGCACCGAGTTATGACCGCACCAGCACCGCAATTCAACTTTTTTTGGCGACACATCCGGACAATTGCTACCATTGCCATATTTTAAATATTTTTTTGTAAAAATTTGATAAAACATTCTTCTAATGTCATACTTTAATATACCGTTGGTTGAATAAATAAATTTTAACTGTGTCGTCAGGAAAAAAAATCACAAAAACATGGCTTTTTTCGCATGATTTGACCTTACCCTTCCCTTAAAATAAAATAAAATAAATCAATATCTTTCGATTGGTCGAAAAATCAAACGCCAATAGAAAAGTTTTAATTTTTCGGAAATATTCACGCTTAGGTATAAGTTAACTGAAGTTAACCAAGCAGCGGCAATGTCCGATTATTTCTTACAAATATCTTACAAATATCTCCGGCGTCTGCAGCATCACCGACTGCAGCGAGGGATAACCAACAACATCATATATCAAACATTATTACACAAACCAATTTATATTATCTGGCGCCCATCGTAAAAGAACCATGTAAGTGAGCACATTTACACAGTTTTTCTAAGTCTGCATGAATTTTTCATTGTGTATTAAAAAATAAAAAAAAAAAGAAAGAAAGAAAGACAAGAATAGTAAAATATTGTGCCTTACGCTAATAAAAAACTGCAGCCCCATAGAATTTAAAAAAAAATTTGTAAATAATCTTTATTAGTTGTGTAAATTGATTTACATTTATTAAAGTCGAAAAATTTGAATTATAGTTATAGCTGAATTGTATTTGTTAGTTGTTAGTCTATAAATTTACTCTTAGATAGCTTAGGGCGGAGCGGGAGCGAAAGCTCATATTCGCTCTTGTGCGAATTCGCCCCGCTTCGCCGCAATAGATAAGTTAGGCTTAAGATTAGAGAAAGATTAGAAAATATACTCGAATTTATAACGTTGAAGAAGCAAGACCTTTCGTTTTCGTTTTCGCCCAGTTTTTATTAAATATTACGCAGCCACCTTTTTGTTTTGTGATTTAAAGTGTGAGATAAACTAATCTCGTTATACATTTTGGCGCCCCCGGGTGGATTAAATTAATTAATTATTTTATCTTTTTTCGCCATATTAATTAATTATTTTTCGTTTTCGCTAGATATTAAACTAAATATCCTTTTTTCGTTCGTTTTCGTTTTTTGAATTTAATTTATTAATTAAATAATTAAAATTAAAAAATTTGTTATATTAGTCAAAATTTTTATTTTTTTTGCTAATTAACAAATAAATTAAAAAATTTTTATTTAAAAATAAAAACAAAAATTTTAAATTTTTTATCGTCGTCTGTTTATTAAAAATAAATAAATAAATTTAAAAATGGAAAGTAATAAACAGAAAGTAAAATCCACGACTCTTGATGAATTAAGAAGAAGATTAAATGTCAGAGTAAAAAGCATTCGCCGGTTAGAGGAACGTTTGGAAGCTGGGTCAGTTCCTTTAGTGAAGACCGAGCTAGAGTGCCGGCTTCAGGTTTTAAATGAGACAATATTTAAGGCAAACGAGTTGCAAGACCAGATCGAGCAATTAGATGAGGAAGATGAATTTGGAGCCGAGTTGGAAGAATTAGAGATAACAACTAAGGCAAGGGTGATGTCTTTATTAAATGCTTTCACGGTAGCTGAAGAGTCCCCACCAGCTACTGCAATTTCTGCAGCCCCAACTCGAGCTCGACTTCCCAGTTTGGCATTGCCAAAATTCAGTGGAAACTATTCGGAGTTTAAAAATTTCATGAGTCTCTTTGAGACATTAGTAGACAAGGATGTGAACATTCCTGTTATCGAGAAATTTAACCATTTAATTTCTTGCCTCTCTGGTGAAGCCTTAGGAACTATCAAGGCATTCCAAGTCACCGAGAGTAATTATGACAAAGCTATTGCTAGTCTAAAAAGAGTTTACGATAACGAATGTCTCATCTTTGCGAACCAAATAAGCAAATTATTCAGCCTTCCGAAAGTTTCCCAGCCGTCTGCGTCGTCGTTGAGAGGTCTCATCGACACAGTGTCATCGATTTATGGGTCACTTTTATCCATAGGAGATGACACTAAAATTGCAAACTCAATGATCATTCATTTAGTTTTGAGTAGAGTAGATCCAGTGACCAGAGAAAAATGGGAAGAGTCACTGGATTATGAGGAATTGCCGCTGTGGTCCGATTTCGAAAAAATATTAAACCGTAGGTACCAGCACCTGTCCGCTGAAGAGACTGGCAAGCCAAAGCAGGAGAAAATTGGGTTCGGGAAGCAGCACAATAGGAGTTCGTTGGCTTGCTCCGCTTCCAATAAACAAGCTTGCAGTTATTGCAACGCACAAGACCATAGTCTTGCCCAGTGTAGTCCGTTCGCTCGCCTTGCTGTAATGCAACGGTTTGAGTTTGTCAAGTCAGCCTCATTATGTTTAAATTGTCTGCGAAAAGGTCACACGGTTGCGAAGTGTAAATCGACTAGATGTCAAATTTGTGCAAGATCGCACCACAAACTTCTGCACCGATTTACTGTGACCGAAAATAACTTGGCGTTACCACCACCAAATGAACATCCTCCCCCAGCGCTACATCTTGATGGCCCTTCTACGTCACATGCTTTGCATGCGTCATCACTAGAAAGGGTTTTGTTAGCGACGTCGATCGTAAGCGTTAGAACTAAAAATGGCGAGCATATATTGGCCCGAGCACTACTTGACTCTGGGTCTCAAATGAACTTCATTACTGAAGAACTTGCTCAACGCTTACAGATCCGTAGGGAGGAATCGTGTATCAACTTGCTTGGAATTGGTCAAGCTAATTCCCAGGTTAAGAAAAAGATACACACTGTGGTGAAGTCAACGATTAATGGTAGTGAGTTTCCGTTCGACTTTTGGATTTTGAGAACTATCTCGGGTTATCACCCTGACCAGTCAGTGAACGTGAAAGATTGGGACCTACCAAAGAACTTGCCGCTAGCAGACCCATATTTCTACAAACCTCAGCGGATAGATATGTTAATTGGAGCTGAGTCATTTTTCGAATTGTTGTCCGTGGGCCAAATAAAACAAGGGCCAAACCATCCCATCCTCCAAAAAACTCTCCTTGGATGGATAGTATCGGGAAAATATAAGGCAAATACTTCAACTCCTCAACAGCCTGTCTCTAGCCTGAATTGCCAAGAAGAACTACTCGAGTCGATAGATGGCAATTTGAAAAAATTCTGGTCGTTGGAAGAAGTACCAACTTCCAAAAAGCTTTTGTCACCTGAACAAGAGTTATGTGAGGAACATTATCAGAAAAATACAGTTGTGCTGCCTTCAGGTCGATTTGAAGTCAGGCTTCCATTTAAATCGGATCCAAGCGTTTTGGGAAACTCGTTCGAGGTAGCCAAACGCCGTTTTTTGTCGCTCGAGAAAAGATTATCTCGAGATCCGAATTTAAAGAAAATGTATGTGGAATTTATGGAAGAATACGAATCCTTAGGTCATATGTCCCCTACAAGCAATGATGTTCTTGCTACTCCACACTACGTCATACCCCATCAGTGTGTCTTACGGCCTCAAAGCACATCGACTAAATTACGAGTCGTGTTTGATGCGTCTTGTAAGACATCAACACATAAGTGTCTTAACGATCTGTTGATGGTTGGTCCTACCATCCAGGAAGAGTTGTATTCAATTCTTCTTAGGTTCCGGCTGAACAGATTCGCTCTGATAGCCGACATAAAAAAGATGTATCGCCAAGTAATGGTAAATGAAGCCGATAGGCGATACCAGTTGATAGTGTGGAGGAAAGACCCATCAGAGTCCTTGAAACTGTGCAAGCTCAACACCGTTACATATGGCACTGCGCCAGCCCCATTCCTGGCCATAAGGTGTTTGAAGAGGTTGAGTGAATCTGTGAAAAATACATTCCCTCGAGCTGCCGAAGTTATTGGGTCCGACTTTTACGTCGACGACATGTTAACGGGTGCTGGTTGCATTGAGGAGCTAAAGACAATTAAGTCTGAAGTAACTCAGGTTCTTCAAAACGCTGGGTTTGAATTGAGCAAGTGGTTTTCAAACTCGCCTGAAGTTACTGCATCCGAGAGCACGGTTAAGCCAATAACACTTTCGGACTCAGAACTGACTAAAGCATTAGGAATCGCTTGGGTTCCTAAAGAAGATGTATTTAAATTTGAAATTGATGCTTCAGTCATGGGTCAAAGGGCGACCAAGCGGAACATCCTTTCGGTGACATCGAAGTTGTTTGACCCCCTTGGCCTATTAAGCCCTATACTTATAAAAGGAAAGATCCTATTGCAGGAACTTTGGCTAAATAAGCTAGATTGGGATGAGTCAATTCCACTGCACTTAGAAACAGCGTGGAACAAAATACAAGTTGCCCTGTCGCAATTAGAGGACATCTCAATTCCGAGATTCGTGTTTACCGAGCCGATGTCACCGATTCAAATTCATGCCTTTTCTGACGCATCGATGAGAGCCTATGGAGCCTGCGTCTATATTCGTTGCAAATCTGCAGAAGGTATTAAAGTTTCATTGTTGACGGCAAAGTCCAAAGTAGCGCCGCTCAAGACAAAGACGCTCCCCCGTCTTGAGTTATGTGCCGCTCACCTTCTCGCAGATCTCTGCCGCAAGATAAAGCCTCTAATAAAAGTTCCGATCGAACGAAGTGTATTTTGGTCGGATTCAGAAGTAACTCTTCATTGGATTCGTTCCCATCCATCGTCGTTGTCAACGTTCGTATCGAATAGAGTAGCTGAAATTCAAGAGTGGTCAGATGATAGCACGTGGCGGCATGTACCAACTAAGCAGAACCCGGCAGATATAGTGTCCAGAGGTGGAGACGTAAAGGAGACTGTAGAATCGATCTGGTTTACAGGTCCATCGTTTTTAAAGGAACCGGAAGATAAGTGGCCGACGAGCCCCCGGTTTGATCTGTCACCAGAACTTATACAGATGGAAGCGAAAAAGAATGCGGTCGGATTAACCGCAATCGTATCTACCTCAGATTTATTGGAAGTGATAGAAGGTTATTCCTCTCACCTAAAACTGCTGCGAGTGTTCGTTTATATGTTCCGCTTTATAAGGAAATCGAAGAAATTAGTAGTGAATTCTGATATTGTTCCCTCACCTGTCGAATATAATGAAGCATTTAAGAAAATAGTCGAAATAGTCCAAGAGCACGAGTATCAAGATGAAATAGAAAAGATCCGAAAAAATTTAAGTGTTAGCCCTAGCCTACAAAAGTTAAATCCCTTTCTACACGAATCTTCAGAGGCTGGGCTTACCTTTTCGTTGGTGCGGGTTGGGGGGCGACTAGCTAATGCTCCTATATCGTACGATGCCAAGTTTCCAGTATTGTTGACAAAACGCTCTCAATTTGTTCAGAGCTACGTCCGATACTTGCACGAGTCGAATTTTCATGTGGGTCCACGAGCACTTGTGAGTCTTTTGCGACAGCGCATATGGATCGTAAATGCGCAGGAAGTCTGCAGTCAGACAGTACGGTCATGCATTCGCTGCTTTAAATGCAAGCCTCGTCTGATGACTCAAATCATGGGTGATTTACCCTTAGATAGAATTCGTGCTCTCCGCCCATTCTCCATATGTGGTGTTGATTTTTGTGGCCCTATAGATACGACATTGAAAATTCGTGGTAGGCCACCCTATAAGTCCTACATTGCCTTATTTGTTTGTTTTGCGTCCAAGGCAGTTCATTTAGAAGTAGTTTCCGACCTTTCAACTGATTCCTTTTTATTGGCTTTTCAAAGGTTCGTTGGGCGCCGAGGATGTCCGCAGATCGTGCACTGCGACAACGCGACGAACTTCGTCGGAGCGAGTCGCCACTTCGCAGACCTTCGTCGGAGAATCGAGGACGAGGTCGACGCGGTCACGCAATACGCATCAAAAAGCGGATGCGTATTTGCGTTCATACCGCCGCGGGCTCCGCACATGGGCGGACTATGGGAGGCAGGTGTGAAGTCTGCAAAACACCTACTCCTACGAGCGGTAGGGAACGCCAGACTGACCGCGGAGGAGCTGCAGACCGTCCTCGTTGGAGTCGAGGCCGTCCTGAACTCACGACCCCTCGGGGCTCTGAGTCAGGACCCAAGCGACGGCGAGGCGCTTACTCCCGGGCACCTGTTGACAGGCGGGCCGCTCATCGCCCCACCAGCACCGCGGACCCCGGACCAGCAGGGTCTAACGTGCTTGCGGCGATGGCGGCTTGTCTCGTCAATCAAGCAAATGTTTTGGCAGCGATGGTCCCGGGAGTACGTCTTGGGCCTACAGGCGCGGTCGAAGTGGCAGCACCAGGAGGACGACATTCGGACGGGCGAGCTGGTCCTGATCGCAGAGGATCACCAGCCGCCACAACAGTGGCTCACGGGACGAGTAGGAGCAACACACGCCGGCGCGGACGGAAGGGTCAGGGTCGCCGTCGTCCGAACTAGCTCTGGAGCGGAATATAGGAGAGCGGTCCACAAGCTGGCGCGGCTGCCAGTTAGTTGAAGCCTGATGGAGGCCTTCAACGGGGCCGGTGTAAATTGATTTACATTTATTAAAGTCGAAAAATTTGAATTATAGTTATAGCTGAATTGTATTTGTTAGTTGTTAGTCTATAAATTTACTCTTAGATAGCTTAGGGCGGAGCGGGAGCGAAAGCTCATATTCGCTCTTGTGCGAATTCGCCCCGCTTCGCCGCAATAGATAAGTTAGGCTTAAGATTAGAGAAAGATTAGAAAATATACTCGAATTTATAACGTTGAAGAAGCAAGACCTTTCGTTTTCGTTTTCGCCCAGTTTTTATTAAATATTACGCAGCCACCTTTTTGTTTTGTGATTTAAAGTGTGAGATAAACTAATCTCGTTATACAAGTTGGCTGACGGTTTAGCATTAACATTTTTTTACCTATTATAAAATATTTAAACCATTTCATTTTGTGAACCAATTATTGTCCCAATATTGTTTGCATTTCTGTTTTTGGGAATAAATAAATGAATATTCTATATAACACAAAAAGTGCGGAATAAAAATTCCTAACCAAAACCAAAAAATCGCTGGCAGAAAATTTTAAATTTCAATCGGAAATAATTTATATAATCGCGTGTATTTAATTCAGCTTTTATATGTCTTTTTTGTTACACAAGAATTCTTGGTAGGCTTCTAAGTTTTCTAGGCAAATTACAATTTTTGCGCGCAATTCCTGATTCAGCCGTCTTTTCCAAGCTCTCAAGAAAATATTGTCACTCCTGAATTCAGGGCTGATTCAGGCCTGAAAATGAATTCAGGGCCGAGAGGACAGTTTCAAAAATGTTAGTACAAAGATCAATGCCGCTGGTTCTAGCAAACAAGCCCGATTCAAGGCTGATCACCGGGTCTAACCGATGATTCATGCGTGTTTCAGGTCTGAGTGGTACTGGCGAGAGGTTTCTATGTCTTTGTGGGAGTTGGCTAAAAATATTATTGGCAAATCCGAAAGATCGACCTTTGCGGGCAGGTGTATCCTTTTGCATTTTACAATGCAATGATTAGATGGAAAAGGGCCAGAGAAATCCATAGCTCTGTAAAGACTTTTGGGATATTGGCGGTCGGGCTACATTTTCTGCGATTCTTTTTTGCGCGGCTAAAACCGCGGGGAAAGTACAAGAGTACAGATAAGTGTAGAAGAGCACTACAAGATTGTTGCTGAGATTAGGCTTTAATAATTGAAGTTTTCGAGTTAGAAGATGAGCAAAGCAAAGTTATGATGTAGAGATATTTTCTGACGGCCTTGAATAATGTAGGCCTTATTTCAAAAGCAATTTCTGCCAAGAATAACAATTGATTTGTCAATAATTATAGTAAGCGAATCGCTTGCCAGGACCTTAGATCGGTTTTCTTGTTAATGACGTGTTACTCCTCCCTGCCAACTGCGGACTGGAAAGCCGCCAAGGTAGAGGAGGCGGAGGGGCTATGTAGGCAGGTTATCCTCAATCTCAACGAGGAGACGGTGAAGCATCTGGCGTCCAGCGGTGGGCGAATCAAGTACGTCCTGGAGCACTTGGCGGTACGCTTCTACAAGGCGGACGTCAAGAGACAGGTTTCAGCTGATATGAAGCTGAAATAGGAGCTGACCGAAGTCTGCCCCGATTAGATTTCATTATGATTAGATGCCCGATTAGAAGAGGAGGAGGACATCTTGGAAGGGTATGCCTCTAAGAAAAACAAACTCGACAGAACACTTGTGTTAGTATGGACGACGATATGATCCTAGGCTCAGATATAGAGGTAGAGAAAAATGGTTCTGCCGATTGTGGCAATAAGCCTCCACCAGTGTAAGAAAGGTTCTACTGCCCCCAGTTTTTCTTCGATTCTAATCATATTTTCTGGCTCATAATAAGTAACAAAGCCTGCGAGCTCATCTTTATTACTAAAACTAGATGGGAGGAGGAGAAATAGGAGAAATTTCACATGCGCAATTTTTATTTTTTTCCAGCGCAAGCGCCTTATTTTAGTACAATTGGGAGAAACTTGCATTAGAACTTCTCCAGCTGGTCAATAAGGTGCATGTCGACATCTAGGTTGTTAAGTCATAGCCTTTAATATTAAATTATAAAATATTATAATCAATAAAAAAAATATTAGGTCATGAACTACTCTATAAAATGTTGACTTTACATATCACCACCACAGCTTCAGCAAAAATAGCTGAGTTTCAAATTAATGAAATAGGCAAAATATTGTAACACAATCCACAATTTTAAATTGTTAATTTATAATTTTTATTTTAGGCTATTTCTCCATTAATTAAATAATAGCAATAACCATACAGCATATAGACAATCCATTTCATACAACGAAAATGGACGCAAAAATTTCTTGCGACAGGCCCCAGAGCGAGTTCTTACTTTCTTTCTTACGCGAAAGGAGCGCGATGAAGAAGGTTGGTCTGCACTTGGATTGATCGTTGTATGTATGCGTGTCACAGATTCACATACACGGGTGCAAGTTATCCAACCCGTAAATCCAGGCCACTTATGGCTTTTATAAACAATATTTTTGCATTTGCCTTTGGCTTTTAGGTCCGATCTCGGTTTCCCATAAAAAAATTGAAATTAAAAGTAGACATCAGCTTCCGTTCCCACCGAATGGCATCGATCAGCTTAATTTAATTCCATTCTTTATATTCACTTTGCCGTACCCGGACGTGTTTCTTCGAACGCTCTTGCCAGTTTGCATTTATCTTCGATCTTAGAATTAAAGCTTTCTCCTTTCGCGACAAGTGGAAATATAACGATTAATTCTAAAAATAAATTTGACTTAATAAATTCATTGAACTATTTATTTCCTCCTTATACATTTAATCGTTTAAAGCTATCTCTGTTGCGCTTTAACTATATTCTCCAACATAAGTCTCTCCTAGCTGTACTCTCTGGACGTAACCCGTTACATCATAGTTACTGTGGAGTTTGTTGTTCTTCGTTGCACATCTCTTTTGTAGCGTCGTCTCTTACATCTGATCTGATCGACCACTTTACCTACAGAGTGCTTCAGAGAGCCTAAATTCTTTACACTACTACAGTGGTCTGCAATCCGTCAACAATGAGTCTAATTTGCACAGCAAAAAAATGTAAATTCGGTGGATCCATCACGGGTGACTCATACCTATCTTGTTGGGTCTGCAACAACTGCTCAAATATTAAATGTGCTGGCGGAGGACACAATGGACGGATATGTGAACTTATAACAAGAAAATTGGCCTGACGAGGTCTTGCATCGCTTGCAGAGAAATCGAGTCAGAGATGCGGACTTTTATGAAACAGACGAGAAATGGTTTTCTTGATGTTCGCAAGCAATTCTCGGCCCTAAATAAGCAATTCCTCGCTCTTGAACCCCAATTCCTTGGTCTAAAGTTGTTAAACGAATCTCCCAGACGAAAAATTCCGAACAACAACCTTCTGACTGCTAAATTATTGAATACCCCTACACCCCATGTTGTATGAGTCGATGAATTTTTAACACCAAACATTTTACCGGCCAAGATTTGAACATTTTACCAAACATTTGATGCTATCGTGCTTACTGAATCTTGGCTTAACTCCTCTGTCTCTGATTATAAAATTCTTGTTTCCAAATTCACTGTGTTTCGATTGGATCGTCCAACTTTTGCAGGTGGTGTCGCTCATTGCCGCTAGTAATGAGTACCCTGCTGAACTTATTCCTTTCCCGAATGAGTTCGGAATTGAGTTCATTGCGGTGAAAATTTTAACTGGCTCGTCTTATATTTTCCTGACCTGTTTCCTATCGGGCGGAGCCGAAGTTTATATACCCCTGCAGTTAAAACCGGATATATATCGCAAACATCGGATATAGTTAGCCGATCCTTATGAGAATATGATAATATAACCCAATTTATTATAATACAAAATCTATAAAAAAGTCCCAAACTTCTATCTTCAAAAATACCAAAGTTGATATTTCTACCAAAAACCATTTCCGATCGTTCAGTTATATGTCAGCTATAAGATAAAGTCGGCCGATCGTTATGAAATTTGGTAGGTCGGATATACTAATATCGGATATACTAATATATGTACCAAGTTCCAGCTTTCTATCTTCAAAAACACAAATGTCACTTCCGGTCGTTCAGTTATATGGCAGCTATAGGATATAGTCGGCCGATCCTTATGAAATCTGTCATGTCGTATTATTCTGCCGAAAATAGCTCTCGTGTAAAATTTAAACTCTCTAACTTTAAAAACACCAAAGTTATACCATTTCCGATCAATCAGTTATATGGCAGCTATGGGATATAGTCGGCCGATCCCGGCCGTTCCGACTTATGTACTGCGTGCAAAGGGTGAAAGAAGGGTGTATGCAAAGTTTCAAGTCGATAGCTTTAAAACTGAGAGACTAAGAAACAGACAGTAGGAACTCAGGAGTTGATCCTGATCAAGTATATATATACGTTATAGGGTCGGAGATGCCTCCATCACTACTTTGCACTCTTATAACACCCTCTGCAAGGGTATAAAAACGTATAAAGACGAACCAAAAACAACAAAGAAACAGACCGGACAGAACAATCTACGAGCTATGACAGTTTTTAGGACATTATTAAACGACAATTCAAAAAAAAAATTCAAAACCAAACCATTTTTTGGTTTGGTTTGAAAACCAAACCATTTTTGGTTTCCGTTTTGTTTCCCCACTCCATTTTCGAGAACACGATACGGCCGCGCATGCAGTGTGGCACTTTGTTGTTTTTATTGTTTTTTTTCTCTGTTTGCATAAGCGGCGGCTCAGTCCCCGCGCACCCCTCACCTTACCGCTACTTGACACAGCAGTAGCGCAACTTGACGAGCCCGCACACATAACTAAAGCGGCAGCTCAGCCCCCGCGGCCCCTTCACCAGTCCAATCGCCTCCATCGGCACATAATTCATACATAAATATTTTTTCTTTCGGGCGACTTTATAGCCGCAGCTCCACATGAGCAATCCGTTTCAACAATATAGAAACATAAGACAACTCTCTAGCGATTCTGAGTCGGAGACCGAAGGGCCGGCCAGATCTTCCACCCCTAAAAGCGTTAACGCTAGCGCTCCCATACTCGCGAACATGGCTTTCAGCATGGAACAGATGACAGCCACCATACAGGTGGCCGTTCAACATGCTGTTCAAGAAGCCAATATCGAACACCAGCGTAGAGAAAACGAAATGCGCCTGGCTATACACCGTCTGACCGAACTGGTCAACGAAAGACAAATCGCTCCCGCCCAAGCGGAGGCTCCCCAAATAAAAAAATAAGAGCCTATAGAAATTAGGAACGACGTCAAGTGTGACGATCCCCTAGACGCCGTCAAGTCCCTCCCCGAATTTTCGGGAGCACAGGACGCATACGTCTCCTGGAGACAAGCGGCAGTAGCCGCTTATTATATTTTTAGAAATTACGAACATAGCTCGCGTCATTATCAGGCGGTTATTATTATCTATATATATAAAAGAACAACGTGTTTTATGTTACAACACTTATAAATCAAGAACGGAAGAACAGATTTGAGTGAAAATTGGTAGGGAGGTAGCTTAGAGCCAGGAGAAGGACATAGGATACTTTTTGTCACGTTCGACAGCGTTCCTCCCTGGCCCATACTTTTTTATTTAGGCAGACAGCTAAGAAGAAAATGTCAAATGTCAAAATGTCAGTTACAAACGAAGTCAAATTCATAGTCAGGCTCTCAAATTTAACAACGAACCAAAAAGATTGTGTTGCGCTTCCGGGAAAGTGAAATTGCCTCAACTTGAAGCACCACTAGAGCCTCTGCACTCTCTATTGATATTTGTAAGAAATCAATATTAAAACTATTTCTATTAAATAAATAATTAACAAGTGGATTGAAGTGAAGTGAAGTTTAATTAATAATACCGCGACCAAGACGATCGAATCTTTCCCGACAAAGCCGTAATGCAAGAAGAATACAAAATACTGCATATGAAAGGACTGAAGAAGAACGAGAAATTGCACGTGAACAGAGCCGCAATAGTAAGGCTCGACTTCGTGCTTCTCAAATAGATTTTAATTTGCGACGAAAAATTTTAGCTGATTTGAATCGAGCTGCGTTTCGATACGATTGCAGCAATGATTACAGCTTGCATCCTAGCGTTTGCATTGGGCAAATGGACGTTGTTTGCGAGTATTGTGGTGCATTAAAGTTTTCCGGAGAAACGCCTGGATTATGCTGCGTTAATGATAAAGTGAAGTTGCCAGTAATTCCAAGATCTGCGGCTGCCGACGAAATAAACGCTTGCCTCAAATCGTCAAATCTATGGCGCTATGTGAAGAAACTGCAGCTGATAACAAACATGAGAGTTACATTGCTTAATGATACATCTGCTGAAGATTTCTCGGAGCAATTTCTGACTATCGGTAATGGTCAAGTACCTGTCGATGAATCGAGCGGATTAATATCATTTCCAAATAATTTTTGTAATTTTGTCTCATCAAAAGACGAACTTATCAACAATGTATTTCCAAATATTATTTCTAACTACAAAAATAATGAATGGTTAAGTGAGCGAGCAATTTTAGCGGCTAAGAATAAAGATGTAGATGACCTGAACTACATAATTCAAAATAAGATCATTGGAACAATGCATTCATTCAAATCTATTGACTGCGTCACAAATGAAGATGAAGCCACCAACTATCCAATTGAATTTTTAAACTCTTTGGACGTGCCTGGCTTACCACCGCACAATTTACGCCTAAAGGTTGGCTCCGTAGTAATCATGCTTCGAAACATAAACCAACCAAAACTGTGCAACGGTACGCGTTTGGTGGTTAGTAAATTGATGAACAATGTAATTTACGCTACGATAATGATAGGAAAATTCAAAGGTGAGGAAGTTCTAATTCCGAGGATCCCGATGATCCCAACCGATATGCCGTTTGAATTTAAAAGACTTCAATTTCCGATACGTCTTGCATTTGCCATGACAATCAACAAATCACAAGCCCAATCCTTAAAAGTTTGTGGTTTAAATCTAGAACATTCATGTTTTTCCCATGGTCAATTATACGTGGCATGTTCACGGGTCGGAAAACCATCTGCGTTGTTTGTTTTTGCGCCTGATAATAAAAAAAAAATGTCGTGTATCACAAGGTGCTTGAGTGAAGAGCAACCTATATACTAAAATACAGAAATAATAATGAATGATTAAGGAGGAGAAACAAAGAATATTGTATACCCACAAGTATTACAGAATTTAATTAATTTGAAAATTATTCTTTTTTGTTTGACTTATTTTTTATGCGTGCAACAACAATATGCCACAGCGAAACGTGGCAGGGTACTGCTAGTTAGGAATAAAATAAGGGGCCCTGCCGATGCCGTACTGTCTTCGTTTGGCACTGTACTAAATTTCGACGCGATTATAAATCGACTCGATTTTACGTACAATGATAAGCGGCAGATGCACGTTATCGAGCAGGAAATGGGTACTCTTAGGCAGGGAAATATGACCCTTCTCCAATACTATGACGAGGTCGAGAAAAAACTCACCTTGCTCACCAACAAAGCTACCATGTCGTACGAAGCCTCGGCGGCAAAAGTTTTGTGTGACAAATTCCGGGATGACGCACTCCGAGTATTTATCTCGGGGCTTAAGCGCAGCCTCACGGATGTCCTTTTCTCGGCGAAACCGAAAGATATGCCTTCAGCTCTCGCTTTGGCACAAGAAGTGGAATCCAACCACGAAAGATACTCCTTCGCGGCTTCTTTTGCCAAAAGCCAAGAGGATAAAGATAGGAAACAGCACCCAAAAGCGCAAGAGTACCGACAGGCCTCTGCGCAGACAACGGCTCAAACAAATGCTGGAAAAAATCCGTACTACGTCAAACAACACAAGGCGCAAGTACACTCCGCCACACACAGTGGAGGCGCTCCTGAACCCATGGACATCGACCCATCGCTGTCCAAAATGCTTAGGCCATTTCAGGCCCCGGCGTACCAAAACAGGAAGCCGGCTGAGTCCGATAGATCTGCCCCACACAAAAGGCAGAGGGTTAATCACGTCGCGCAGGGCGCGGGCGAAACCGGGGACAAATATACCGCCGCAGCTTCAAGCGCGGCCCAGGAAATTGACGACGACGCTATTAATGAGTACGATTCGGACGTCATAAATTTTTTAGGGGAAAGTCCCTGCTACCCGTCATCAGACGCAGAGTAGCAGGTGTAGAAATGAAGCTTTTAATAGACACGGGCGCGTCAAAAAATTTCATCCGTCCATACGAAGGGTTGAAAGGCGTTCGCCCAGTAGATTCGCCATTCTCGGTACATTCCATCCATGGCGTCACCACAATAACAAAAAAATGCTTTGTTTCCATGTTTAACTTGAAGGATACGTTCTTCATCCTACCAGATTTGTCCTCCTTTGATGCCATCATCGGCCTTGACCTGCTAAAACAAGCATCACTTAACCTAGCTTCCGGGCACCTCAGATGGGGCACCGAGACGGAAAAGCTAGAGTTCCAATCATGTCCCAATGTAAATTTCACTGAGGTGGACTGCTCTAGCGCACCACCTTTGGTTAGAAGAGCATTCTCAAAAATGCTAAGCGACAGGAAAAACGCCTTCGCAAGCCCAAATGAGGCGTTACCTTACAACACGTCTGTGGTAGCCACCATCAGGACAGTTGATGAGGAGCCCATTTATGCCAGACCCTATCCGTATCCGATAGGAGCGGCAGATTTCGTCAATGACGATATCCAAGACCTTCTAAAAAACGGCATAATCCAGAAGTCGAGATCCCCCTACAATAACCCAATATGGGTAGTAGACAAAAAGGGCACCGACGAAGCTGGAAACCGTAAAATGCGGCTAGTATTAGACTTTCGAAAATTGAACGAGAGGACAATACCGGATCGCTACCCTATGCCAATTATCCCTATGATACTAGGGAATTTAGGCAGAGCCAAATACTTTACAACGCTCGATTTAAAGTCCGGCTACCACCAAATTATTCTGGCAGAACGTGACCGTGAGAAAACTTCCTTTTCCGTAAACGGGGGAAAATACGAGTTCCGTCGACTGCCATTCGGTTTAAGAAATGCTGCCAGCATCTTCCAAAGAACCATCGACGACGTACTGCGAGAACAGATTGGCAAATTTTGCTACGTCTATGTCGATGATGTTATCGTCTTCTCAGAGGACGAAAACGCCCACATACGACACGTGGATTGGGTTCTAAAGAGCCTACACGACGCTAACATGAGAGTGTCAGCGCAGAAATCGGTCTTCTTCAAAAAAAGCGTAAAATTTTTGGGGTTTGTAGTCACCAACAAGGGGACCACGACAGACCCGGAAAAGGTCAGGGCCATTAAAGAATTCCCTGAGCCCAAAAACGTTTTCGAAGTAAGATCATTCATGGGCTTGGCTGGCTATTATAGATGCTTTATTAAAGATTTTGCATCAATAGCTAAGCCCATTTCGAGCATTATAAAAGGGGAGCTCGGAAATGTCAGCAGACACAGATCCAGAAGCATCCAGGTACAGTTTACCGAGCCGCAACGGCAAGCTTTTGAAAAGCTACGTAGCATCCTGGCCTCTGAGGATGTCATCCTCAGGTACCCCGACTATAAAAAGGCGTTTGATCTAACGACAGATGCCTCAGCATATGGCATTGGCGCGGTGCTTTCACAAGAGGGGCGCCCCATCACTATGATCTCTAGGACCTTAAAGGACAGAGAAGTTAACTACGCTACCAACGAAAGGGAGCTGTTAGCTATAGTTTGGGCGCTAGAGAACCTGCGCCACTACCTTTATGGGGTCAAAGATTTAAACATCTACACTGACCACCAACCGCTGACCTACGCGGTATCGGATTCCAATCCGAATACAAAAATTAAAAGATGGAAAGAACGCATCGATGAGTGTGGTGCCAAAGTCCATTACATGCCTGGCAAGGCCAACCTAGTTGCAGATGCCCTCTCGAGGCAACAACTCAACGTTGTAGAAGAAGAAGAGGCATTCTCAAGCGCGGCCACAATTCACAGTGAGCTGTCGCTTACCCACACAATTCAATCCACGGACAAGCCCCTCAATTGCTTTCAAAACCAGATAATTCTGGAGGAAGCACGCTCTCCGTCAAAGCGGAACTTCGTTCTCATTGGAAACAAGAGACGGCATATTATTGACTTCACTCACGAGGAGTCATTGCTGGAGGAGCTCGCAACCATAATAGTTCCTAAAGGCGTAAACGCCATTCATTGCGATCTGCATACGCTCGCAGTGATACAGGACAAACTAATCCGACAATTCCCTGCCACCAGATTCTGGCACTGCAAAAACCGAGTAACGGACATTTTTGCAGTTGATGAAAGGCGGGGAATTCTTACTGTCGAGCACAACAGAGCTCACAGATCTGCCCAAGAAAACGTGAAGCAGGTACTCTCCGAGTACTACTTCCCGAAAATGGCCAAGCTAGCGAACGAAATAGTCATTTCGTGCAAGACTTGCGCCAAGGCAAAATACGACAGGCATCCGAAGAAACAAGAGCTTGGCGAAACCCCAATCCCATCTCAAGTAGGAGAAATGCTGCACATAGACATCTTCTCCACGGATAAAAAATATTTCCTTACGTGCATCGACAAATTCTCGAAATTTGCCGTAGTCCAACCAATTCCCTCTAGGACCATAGAGGATGTCAAACCAGCATTACTACAGCTGATGAATATTTTCCCGAAGGCCAAGGTCGTATATTGCGACAACGAACCATCGTTGAACTCGCACACCATCGTGACCATGCTGGAAAACCATTTCGGCGTTAGCATCTCAAATGCTCCGCCCCTACACAGTGTCTCCAATGGACAAGTGGAGCGTTTCCACAGCACTTTGGTAGAGCTGGCTAGATGTCTTAAAATCGATTAAGGCATCAGCGATACCGTAGAGCTGATACTTCTGGCCACTGCCAGATATAACAAGTCCATCCACTCGGTCATCGACAAGAGACCGGCTGACGTGGTTCAGGCACAATCAGGTGAGCCACAATATGAAATTCAAGATAAAATTAAACTCGCCCAAGACAAGCTCCGGGACAGAGAAAACGCTTCCCGCCAAAATAGAGTGTTCGAGGTTGGCGAGAAAGTCCTAGTGAAGTCCAACAGACGCCTAGGCAACAAACTCTCACCATTATGTGAAGAGAAAACCGTTGAAGCGGACATGGGGACCACAGTCCTCATTAAGGGGAGGGTGGTCCACAAAGACAACTTTAGGTAGGCCGAGCGCGACCATGTTATCGCCCACCTGATAATCTCACTTTTCATTATCTTTTTTCTAGCCACTAGGCATAAGTTTTGCGCCCTTTATTATTTTAATCATGCTTTGGTGGTGGGCTACCCAACTTCAACAAAACTCATAACACATAAAAATTACAGGTTTTCAACCATATCCCTGATTCTCATTTTGGCCACAACTTCGGCACGCGTCACAGACTATTCCAAAGCCAAATAAATTCCCATCGTTGATGGGCGAATCCTGATATGGGAGGAATTTGCCTTTGTAAAGCACTCAGCAAATCTCTCGGAGTATAGGCGCGTCATCGAAGAAACTAATGGGATGACCGTCATGTTCCCGCAATCCCACATGCAGAAACTCCTGGTTGTTGACGTCGCCCACCTACGCGACATGCTCGACTCTTTGAGCGTCCATCATAGGGTAGCAAGAAGTTTAGACTTCTTAGGGACTGCGCTAAAGGTGGTGGCAGGAACGCCGGACGCAGAAGATTTTGAAAAAATTAAATTTAATGAATTCCAATTAGCAAATGCAAACAATAGGCAGATGAATATTAACAACAAAGTACAAATTCAAATCAATAAAATTTCCGCTACCGTCAACCAACTTCTGAGGTCAGCAAAAAAGTCCCAAATTGATACTGGGCACCTATTCGAGATGCTTTTAACTCGAAATAGGATGATAGCAATGGAGCTACAGGGTTTGATGCTAGAAGTGGCACTTGCCAAAGTTAATATTGTTAGCCCCAGCATCCTAGATCATGCAGACCTGGAAGGTGTGTGGATGGAAGAGCCCACCGAGACCGCGATTAGGGATGTTTTGTCCGTATCGTCCGTTAAGATTTTACAGTCCGATAACATATTACATTTTATTATTAAGTTTCCAAAGATAAAGTCGGCCTGCAGCAAGATTACCGTTTTCCCAGTGTCACATCACGACACCATGCTCAGGCTGGAAGATAACGTCATTGCCGAATGCAACAGTGAGATCCACACCGTGGAAAAGTGCTCCCCGGCATCAGGAGCTACATTTTGCCGATTGGCTCGCAGAAGATCATGCGCCCAAGAGCTCCACGCTGGAGGCACGGCGCATTGCGAGATCCAACAAAGCGATTTACATCCCATCACTTATGTTGATGAAGGAATAGTAATTGTGAATGATCGCTCGGCTCACGTGTGTGTGGACAATGGCACCTGTGCCCATATAAAAGGCACATATCTCATCACGTTTGAAAAGAGTGCCATGGTCAACGAAACCCGATTGGTCAATCATGACACAGCCCAGAAGAGGGCTCCAGGAGTGGCCAGCTCACCTTCCCTGAACATCACCATGGAACGTGACGTTCTTAGCCTTCCATACCTTCACCGACTGAGTGAACGTAATCTGGAGCACATCAAAGAGTTCGGGAAGGAGATTAACCACCAGCGACTACATCAGTTGGTGTTCATAGCGGGAGCAATATGCTGCGCTTTAAATTGCATCGGCTTGACCTATCGGCGAGTCACTCAGGCCCGAAAAACCGCGGCCCAGCTCAAGGAGATGATTGCCCAAATAGGGTCGGCCGAGGGCGGCCTCATTCTTGAGGGGGGAGTAGTTAACTGAAGTTAACCAAGCAGCGGCAATGTCCGATTATTTAAGAGCTCGCTCTGGCCAAACTGCTGACATAGCGTCTGGCCGGAAGCCCATGCATAGCGCCAAGTACTGCACATTTGCGTGGCCGCTATGAAATACTTTTTGTTAGCTTTAAGTTTCAGTTTGTGTCAGAGTCTCATACAATAAAGAGCACCATAAAACCAATCTCCGGCACTGCCGTTAACTTGTAAATTCATTTGTTAAATTGGTCACCGCGCCTCAAGGGCCGTGACAACGGGGCAAGTGCTCCCATCATAACTCCCGTCACAGAACGGATCTTCCCTCGGCAACCGCCAGGGATCTCAACCACTACCTACAAGGAGTAGCAACACCCCCCGGCAACCGCCAGGGGTAATTATCTCACAAATATCTCCGGCGTCTGCAGCATCACCGACTGCAGCGAGGGATAACCAACAACATCATATATCAAACATTATTACACAAACCAATTTATATTATCTTATACGTGTCTTTACGCGCACGCTAGGGCTTGCATGCTTCGTCACCCGTGGACTGCCGTTTACAGTGATATAACCGTTTAACCGTATAACCGTTTACAGTGATAATCATTACAATAGTCAAAAATGATTGCATATAGAAGGACGGCGAGATAAGAACAATAATATAGCGCGGCTCAACGCTTTACACCAGTGATCAGCACTCAATAAATTGATATGATTCTAACGCAGTGGTCGGCAACCCAATACTTAATAGTTTTAGTAACGAATATTAGAAAGTAGGCTGTGACGTTTCACACATTAATAATGTGTGTGTGTGTGGCAAAGCTCGGACAGAGAAATTTCCTATAGCGGCCGATCTATTGAAAGGGCGAAGGAGGGAGCGGGTCAATAATTAAGAAATGCATTGTGACGTCATAAAATGTCGATGGCCGCTCTTAGTGCATGAAAAACGCCAACTGAAAATTGTTAGTTTTTGATTAGACGTATATATGTTGATTTTATCAAGGGATTCTATCATTATGTCGTGTATGTCGATATATTTTGTATGTCGATATAGTAGTTTTGGACAGTTTCATCTCGTAGCATTGTGATGGAACAGCTAAGATTTATATTACGGTTGTCAAATATGTAAAAAAAATATCGTATCGATGATATTTTTTTTAGAAAAAAATATGATGAAAATATTTTAAATATCACTAGGAAATATCAATATATTTGATATTTTTTGAATAAATTGTTTTCTGTCTAATTAGGGGATTCCCTTAACTGTTGAATCTGTAACTAAAACGACAAGTTTCCTAAATAATTATTTAATTATATTTTTATATATTGTATAACATAACTTATATTTTATGATATACAAAATCAAGCCCAATCTTTTGAATTTCAAAGACCTGGGATGGTCGCTTTATGGGATTTCCATACATCCATTGGGTTGCTGTCCCACGCAGCTTGAGGCAAGCTGAAGTATGATTTCAGCTCCTTATTTTGTTCGGACACACTGCTCAACTTAGTTCAGATGTTCAATCCGTGTTGCTTTGAAATTCAGAGTAGGGATGTCGGAAATATATCAAAATATCAATATACCAATATATTTTTTCTTAAAAAAAATATTATCATCGTGAAATTTTTTGGAAAGAAATAGTCGATATTGAAATTTTTGAGTTTATATTTCCGATATTTTATTTTTGGTCACTCTTAAGCCAGAAAATGAGAAGACAAGTTGTGAAAATGAGTTCGGAAAAAGAGTTTTACACGGAGGTGAAAGCTACTTCAGAAAAATTCACATTTTGCCTGAAAGTAATTAAAACTACCGGAAAACCCACAAATTACCCCATCCCAAAAATAACCACCAAGCTAACCGAACGAGTTAACTTAAAAGAATATCAAAAATACTCGATATATCGATTTTTTTGCGATATTTTCTTAATATTATCGATTGATATTTTTTCACAGCTAATATCACCAATATGATGTTTTTTCAAAATAAAAGAACCCTAATTCAGAGTGACCAAGGAAAAAATATCCAAAAATATCAAAAACAAACATCGATATTTCGATATTTAGGCAAAAAAGTATTACGATATAAATATATCATTATTAGAAAAAATATCGATATATTGATATTTTGATATATTATCAACAACCCTATTTCACACATAGGTTTACCCGTTTTATATTATACGGGACCGCTTCTTTTAAGTAAAAGTAAAAACTTTTTTTTTCTCCAGTAATTATATTGCCCAGGAAATATTCTCATACTTTCGGATCGTATAGACAAAAAACGATTAAATAGAATCGTCAGATGAGGCTTTCGCTAGATGAGTACGTTAAGTTTGTTAACGGTGGCAAGACATATCTACCGAAAGTGTTTGTGAATGATGATTGGAATCTGCAGCGTAAGTACCACTTCTCCATCAACGAAACCACTCCCGAGCTGGAGCTGCACCTCACATTTCAGCCACTGGGCATGTTCAAGTGGCAACTATACGCAGAGATTAAGCAGATGAAGAACAAATGGGCCGGCAACATGATGGGTGAGCTGAAACCCTGAAACCGTTGGAGGAAACCCTTTTGGACACAAACATTTATCTGTTCGGAATCACCGTGGCCGTGTCCATTCTGCACTCAGTGTTCAAACTGCTAGCCTTCAAGAATGACATTCAGTTCTGGAACAACCGCATCATCCTTCTATACGTCTTGGACCACGAGACGAACTTCCTGGTTCGCATCTCATGCTTCGTCGCTCTTGGTATCGAGGTGCGGAAGATTCACAAAGTGGTGGACATCGACTATAATCGCCAGCAGAAGCTCTTCGGAGTTCTGCCGCGGATTAGTTTCCAGGACAAGGGATCTTTTTTCAAGGAAGTTGAAACCGGGTCTTGCGTTTTTTTACAAAGTTTTGAAGCATAATATTTTAAAGGGCTATATACCTTTTTTGTTTTCAAAAAATCGAAAATTTTTTTTATTGCTTTATCTTGAAGAACAACTCCTTGACAACATTTTCCCAATTTTCATAGAGATTGGAGCTGTAGAAAAAATAGTTACAGCGCTCCTAACCGTGCGCCTCGTCGCGGCCTTGAACTGAACTTGAAACTTTAAACGCGAATATCTTGTAATGGTGTTTCTTGAAAAATGACTTTGCGGTGAGATGGATTGGCGGAAATCTACTGAACCGACTTACTTCAAATTTTTTTTTAAATGTTCATAATGAAATTCTTCTGTGCTTGATCAATCGACTTTTCAAGCACAAACTTTTTTTTTCGCCGAAATGAATTTTTTAGTGCAATTTCTAGAGACCAAAAAGTTCATTTTTAGCATAAATCGTTCCCGTATGCATAAAAACTAAAAAAATTTTAAAATCGATCGTTCAAGCACAAGGAATTACACTAAACTAATGATATTTTTTTACTTTTATGGTTTCAGTTGACCTGTTCGACCTGGGGAACTGTCACCGCAAGGCTCTAAAAAAAAAAGCCTCTAAGGGAAACAGCCACCCCTTAAAAACTATTTAATAAATTTCCAGCAAATTTTGCACAATCATTGTTAATAAAGTGTACTATTAAAAAATTAAAACATCCATGTAATTAAATAATCGCTACATACCTAAAAAAAAAATCCGAACTTTCCTCTTTTTCTTCGACAAAGAAGGTATATAACCCCTTAAGGCAACAATCTTTCAATATGATCCACCAAAGATTGGGCTCATGCTCTCGATGACGATGATTTAGATATCGTAATGAGCCATTTTTAAACAAGATGTTTGTCAACATAGGTTAAGTCTCAAAACCCGATAAAATATAGTTATGAAATGGTAAAGGTATTCGGCTCATGGATAGGATGCAAATTGGCAAAGATATACAGGCATGCTCCGGTTTTCACTTTCGGTTTTCGTTTTCGTTTTGAAAACGAAAACGAAAAAATTGGTGCTCCCATTTTCACTTTCACAAGATTTTTTCGAATTCCAAAACGAAAAAATTTGTCTTGCCGAAATGAAAAGTAAATGCCTTTTTCTATATTAAATCGGATCTTATTTGCAAAAGGAAAAAAAGTAGTTGACTTATTGGTTTATTGTCGTTCTTTTTAGACCTCTAGAAGATCAATTAGGCTTGTAATTATTTTTCAAACGAGTAATTTCTGACCCCACCTCAAATTTGGATATCAAATTTTGCCGTCGGCAACAACAATTTTCGTTTTGGTGAACGACCGATATGTTTGACACCATAAGTTATCGCCTAAGCTGCCATACTTTTGATAGAATAAACAAGCAAGTTAAAAATACTTGTATAATCAAATGGATGGCGATAAATTTGTTAAAATTGGGTAAACTATGTTTTTTAAAAATTAATTAATTTAATTTAATTAGTTATGTTCTAAAAGTGTATAAAAAAAATTGTTGAAAACACCGGAATGAAATGAAAATGAAACCCATTGAAAAGGTGGCATCCCCTTAACTTGGCTTTTCTGGCTTTTCCCCTTAATTCTTTTGGCTACGAAAGATGTAACTGAATATAAAAAAGGCATTTTTTCGCGTTGTTTGCTGCTGACCAAACCTCAAACAACCTGTTTCGGCAGCAAGAAGCTATCAGAAATGAAACGTTTCGATAGCAAAACGATAACTAAAAACTTGTGAAAACCGGAGCACCTAAAAACGAAAATCTCGGTTTTGGTCCCAAAACGAAAACGAAAACCGAAAGTGAAAACCGGAGCATGCCTGATAGATCGACGATTAATAGAAAATCGAACTGCAAAGTACTCCCCCTTCGAATCAGACTCTTATTGGCAAAAATATAGAAATTAACAATTAGTCTTCTTCGTCTCCGTGGCGGAAGTAGCCTTTGAGCTAGCGGCGCGCCGGAATCCCGGTTTCACCCCTTTGGCGTAAGCGGCGCCGAAGGCCTGCAGCTATTTATGTGCCTCTGTCTGAAGCTCGATAGAGTCATGGCCAGTTGGGATTGGTGCCACGTGTGCTATTAGGTTAACCAGTGAGACAGAGACTACGCAGTTTTCTTTTTTCCAATTTATTGCTGCGTGACAATCGACTGCAGATCTTAGACTAACTTAGCCTGTCCTACTGTACCCTAAGTCCACGCCTAAGCTCTTCGTATTCTCCTTTACTCCATTCCGCTTACCGTTTGCGGTTAAACTATCCGCTAGTCGACTAACGTTGGATTCGTAGTGTTGATACTGTTTTAATAAGAGTGGCACCTACGAATACCAATCGATTTGGTATTACTCCGCTATAGGGAGTCCGAAAAATGAAATAGTCAGTTGACTATTGTTAACTACTCCCTCTTTTTAAATATGGCCGTCCTCGGCCATACTCATGTTGGCCAGGACGTGGTCCACACGAGGGCAAGCCAACAAAAGGTTTCCACAACCTTTGCACAGAGCGGAAGGCAAAGAACCTTTTTGCAGTTTGTCCAAAGACGCTTTAAGTGCGGAGCTCAATTATAGCCGGAACCGTGTATCATTGGGACAGGCCAGCGATGCATCCAACGGTACTTTGTGACATTGGCGTTGATGAGTCGGTCGTGAATAAACGGAGCAATGCTACATAACGCAGGCTGAAGGTTTTGGGCGCAAGTATTGTCTATAAGTTGCAGCAGCTAGGCCATTGCAAACTGTTTAACTGCATAGACCAGGAAAATGCTTATTCGTTCAAATTTACAAAGTGTAGGATATCTTACAGACTAGTATCTAAGCGCTACTTGCAGAAATTTTCTTCATAATCGCCATTAATTTGCTTTAATCAATTACGTTTTGTCTTAATCTTACAACTTTTACGGCAATCTCTAGGTATATCGAGAGAGGTTAGCTAGCCTTGCGTCGGTCAAAGCCGCTTAAATGAAAAATCACAATGTGCTCAAGGATAGCAAGAGAAACAAAAGCCAAAAGAGTAAAAAAGGACTACCTGATATTATCTTTGTGCACCATCCTCCCTTTTACTAAGACAGTGGTTACCAGATCAGCTTCAACTGTGTTCTCTACGTACAGTGGGATAATCTTGTCTCCTAATCGCCTATTGGATTTTACCAGAACCGTTTCGCCTACCTCAAAAACCCTATTTTGCCGAGCTCGATTATTTCGATCTATGTCCGGAGCAAGATCAGCGCTCGCCTGGACAATCTCAACTGGTTTTCTGTTCGTTACCGAGTGAAACGTTCTATTATACTCTATAGTGGCCTGGAGAAATAACTCAACAACATTATCTATCCTACGTTGTAGTTTCAAGCATCTAGCAATCTCCACCAGAGTGCTATGAAGTCTCTCCACCTGGCCATTTGACGTGCTATGTAACGGGGGAGCGTTAATTACATCTATGCCGTATTTCCCTTTTAGCAAAGATCGGATCGTTTCGGAAACAAAGGCCGGTTCATTGTCACAGTATATTGTTCTAATATATGGAAAAACATTGACTAACTGCAGAATGGGGGCTTTAACATCTTCAATTTTGCGCGAAGGAATAGGCTGCACCAATGAGAACTTGTCAACTGCCGTAAGGAAATGCTTTCCCGCAGTTGAGAATATGTCGATGTGCAACATCTCGCCTACGCGCGTAGGTATTGGAGTCACCCCAAGCTCTTGTTTTCTTGGATGTCTGTCGTATTTTGATCTATCGCATATATTGTAGTTTATTACCACTTCTGTTGCTATCTTGCCCATTTTCGGAAAATAGTATTCGAGTAACACCTGTTTAATATTTTCCTGGGCAGCCCTGGGAGCCCTGTTATGCTCTATAACCATAATCTCCTTCTGCTCGTCCCGTCTGACAATATCTGTCACCCTAGATTTGCAGATTTGCGACAAAGCGTCCGCTACGTAGTTCTCCTTTCCTGGTTTATACAGGACCCTAGCGCCACTCTCCTCGATGCGCGCTTTCCATCGCTTAATCTTAGAGTTGGGGTTTTTATCGGAGACTGCAAATGTGAGAGGCTGATGGTCAGTGTAAATGTTGATGTCATTTTTTTTTGTAGAGGAAGCGTCTGTTGTCAGGTCAAATGGTCGAGAAAAATCTGGGTAGTGTAGGGTAACGTCCTCTGAGGCAAGAATGCTCTTAAGTTATCAAATGCGTTGCTTTGGGTATCATCGAATTCAATTGGCATATTCTTCGATCGATACTTGCTAACTCTACCAGCTTCTCCCTTTAGAATATTCGTCAAGGGCCTCGCTATCGTAGCGAAATCCTTAATGAAACACCGGTAGTAGCTAGCAAGGCCTATGAATGACCTTAGCTCATAGATGCTACTGGGCTTTTTAAATTCTTTAATGGCCTTCACTTTATCTAAGCTCGTTTTTATACCGTCCTTGGAGACAACAAAGCCGAGAAACTCAACACTTTCCATAAAAAATTGAGATTTTTGCTTTGAAACTCTCATATTAGCGTCGTACAATTTCTTAAGGACTTCGTCAACATGAGAAACATGCTCCTCCCTCGTTTTTGAGAAAATAAAGACGTCATCTACATATACGTAGCAGGAACGACCAATTTTATCTCCAAGGACATCATCTTCTGCTCTCTGGAAAATGCTGGAAGCGTTTTTCAGACCAAAGGGTAAGCGGCAGAACTCATACTTTCCACTGTTTACCGATAAAGATGTCTTTTCTCGATCACCCTCCGCTAGGTTAATCTGGTGATATCCAGACTTAAGGTCAAGGGTCGTGAAATAGTTTTCCTTTCCCAGGTTTGAAAGAATCATAGAAATACTCGGCATCGGGTATTTATCGGCGATAGTCTTGGAGTTTAATTTCCTAAAATCAATAACCAGCCTTTTATTGGGCGATCCCGAAACATCGGTACCCTTTTTTCCTTCAACCCATATAGGATTATTATAGGGGGAACGTGATGGTCGAATAATACCGTTTTTGAGCCGATCTTTGATTTCATTGTTAACGAAATCTGCAGCTCCCGTGGGAAACGGATACATTTTTGAATATACTGGCTCATTGTCCTCTGTTCGGATATATGCCACCACTTTTGTGTTAAACGGCAGCAGTTTATCTGGGTTTTCAAAGGCATCTAGATTCAAAGACATCATATGCCTAAACTCCGACTGTATTTCAGGTGGAACTACTATGTCACTGATATCGGTAAAGTTAACCTGCGCGCAACTGTGAAGCTGTAGTGCCTCAACACCTTCATTGATGGTTATAGTACCTTTTTCGAGGTCAATATATGCGCCTACCTGTGTTAGCAGGTCAAGCTCAATTATGCCATCAAAAGCAGTTAGTCCGGGCAAAAGAAAAAAGGGGCTACTCACACCAAGGATATTCAAGTAGCACTTCTTTTCTATCTTATTACAGCCATGAATGGATTGTTCATTAAAAGGAGAATGCACAGGGAATGGGATTTGCATTTCTATACTGTCTTTAATTTAACTTTTCCCCTGTGTCTATGAGAAATTTTCTTAGTTTCCCTGCTACTGTTCGTTGCAAGAACGGAAGCAGGGACGCTCCGCTAAAAAATTAACGTCGTCATCCTCATAGTTCGTTTCCTGGCCGGCTCTATGTCGTCTGCAGCGTCCTCGGCTACCTCATTATACTGTCTGTCCGCCTGCTCTTCTTGAGACAGATGATAGACTCTCTGGCGCCTCTGATCCGACACCCTCTGCGAAGTCGCAACTCTCTTATAGATTCCCTGTTGCTGACTACTTCCATACACTTGAGGCATAGCCGGGCCCTGAGCAAGCGTTTCTTGGCTTTGTTGCTGCTGGAAGTTTGTAGGCTGCCTATATCTCGAAGACGATGGATCTACATCCATTCTTTCCACTGGGTCACGTGCAGCTGTGCTGACCTGACGAGGAGCTCGCTCTCTGGCAAAAAAAGGATTTTTCCCACCATGCCTAGCCTGTTGGTCAGAGCTGCCCTCAGCCCAACCATGGCCAGCACGCCCAGGATGCGGATGGGCCAGTCTGTTACCTCTATCCTCAATGGACTTAGCTAATCAACTACTACTACTTATCAACGCACTGGCTGCAGGATAAATGTTTAGCAATAAATGTTTGCTAATGTTTGAACATCCTGCAAGAGGCCAAAAAAGTGCCTTAGTATGTATATATATTTTTTTCATTTAGATTAACTTTGAAAAATTTATTTTTTCTTCGATTTTCTAGTGGACTGTAATTTTAAAATTTTTGTTTTACTGAAAGCTAATTTTTTTTTTTCAAAATTGCATTTTTTTTTTTTAAATTTAATTGATAATTATTACATTTTTTGTCTATTTTTTTTAATCATTATTTTTTAAATTATAAATATTTTTTTTTTTACCATACCATACTGTTTTTAAATTTTCTATATTGATGCGTGTTCCTCCTGATGATTATGTAAAAGGATCCGCACTGGATGCTACTGATGGTGTAGCTCGTTGGTTTTTCTGCCGCTGATGTTGTTCTTCTACTCGCCGGTGGTCCTGCCGCAGACGTTGGTCCCGCCGTATAAAATGCCCAAGACTTTGGCTGTCGTTGTTCCCAGGAACCCGACTTTTTATTTTTGATCGATATTTGGCCTCGAACACGCCGTACATTATTTTCAATATTAATAAATTTCCGGTGTTGTGCCGAAAAAACGTATTTTTTTTTACTTTTCCGATGTAAAGCCTCGGACAGTCTAATACAAAAATAATTTTTCATATATTTGCATATAATTTTTTATTTCGGTATTGTTCCGAAATAAAAACACACAGTTTTATGCTCATTGGCACTTAAATAATTTTATTCGCTGTGTTCCTTACCTCTTGGGGGGAAACAACAGAGGACTACGGTTTTTAAACCCTGATGATTTCATGCTCTTCCTGCCAAGAGTCATGTGCCGCGAGATTTCACTTTCACCCACAGGCAACAGCTGCAATGGCTTTGGCAAGATTTTTTACAGCGTCTGATTTTTTTTTTACGCATTCCGACGTGCCCGGGATTGCACTACGGTTTTACGAGCTGCAACATCAGGCATCCCATACTCCGTATTCCTCAGTATTATGGATTCGGACCGGCGAACCGACATGTTTGTCAGTGGGAGACCACAGTTGTGCTTTTGATGTAGGTGTCGCTCGGATAATGGGCGGCGATCGGGTCTAGGAGCAGCACTAGGCCGACACCAGTTCCCTGCACTGAGAGAAATACTTTTTAATAAGGCTGTGGCGCGATTGAAGCAACCTGCCCCATAAATTGCACGCTGACGATGCACGCCGTCCAATTTGGATGGCTTCTTAAACACTTGTATTGGACATTGCGGTCCCTTAATCCATTTTCGTATATTAATGAGTAATATTTTGAATAAATTTTATACACTGGGAAATTGGCCAAATTAGCATTATTTAGAAACACGGTATCAAAAAAGTTATAAAGAGATATAAGAATAAAATTTAATTTTATCACAAGGAAATTCAAACCCATAGCAACTTTACACCAATAAGAATAACAGAAGCCTATAGTATTTTTTTCAGTGCATTATTGCAGCATCGACTGCGTTGAGCTTGACTGCACGGACGACAAATTTTGACGAACTGGACGCTATAGGACCATACACCTAAGAAATATTGTTCCCAAGTGCGGGGCCCCACCGCGTACATGGCCAGCTGCGATGCCGCCAATTTTGTTTATGTACTTTTAACGGGGGGCCACTTGTCTCTCAGAGAGCCGTGTCTCCCAGAGTCTCTCCTCCTCCTTATGGCTACAGAAGTGCTACGCAGATTGTTCCGTGTTTTTTCAAATGGCCCAAATTGGCAGACTTGAACACCTCATCTGAAGACGGGAACACGCTCATCGGCTGCCAGAGGTGCACATTTGATCCGAAAACAGTACAATGTTTTCGGCGGGACGCCTCCGCGCATTTCGGAAGCACCTGAGAAGCCCAACCGCACGGTGCAGTTATTAGCTTAGGCAGTCCGATCAACACTGGATGCCGGCTGGATGCCGACCCAAAACTGAATGGGAGCTCCTCTGATATAATAGTACTCCTTCCACGGTTACTAAAAGTGGGCTTTGATATACTTTCCGCCCTAGAGTCCAGCCCTCGCCCTCCCAGAGATCCAAATGTTGAAGTTGCACTCACGTTCTTGTAGTCTGGTTTCGAGTATCTCGGCTTTCGGGCACATAAACGAAAACCCAGATGCCTCGGCACGCAAATAAAGAATTCAAAACAGTTGCTGCCACGGCGACAAGTGGCAGTGTAAGTGGTGAATGCGCCAACATTGGCAAATGAGTGGCCAATAGCCCGTGACCGTCATATCACTCCCCGCTCGGTGAGATTTGTGTGCGGCATGGCATGTGGCTGCAGGGCACAGTGGACACCTCGCCTGGTTGGCTGGGAGCCTTGCTGGCTGCCTCAGAGCGTGTCAACGTCGAGGCGCGAACACTGTGCCGCAACAAGCTTCTAGTATGAGTTATTAGGTATTACCACTAATCATACAGCATATATATACAGTATATATATATATATATATATTTTTTTTTTTTTTTTTTTCGGTATCCAGGGAATGTATACAAATGTATTAAAATTCCAATGTATGTATGGATACAGCTCCGACTGAAATATACCCTGATTCGTAAAAATATATATGTATACTAGCTGACCCGACAAACGTTGTTTTGCCACCAGATGACTTTATAATTTCTGTACAAAATTGACTTACTTCTAGACTTATCTATATATAAAATTGGCTATACCGATTACACAGTGCGACAGTGGTTTGGAACTTTTGAAGAGACCTAGTAGGAATTGTTCATTAGGTCGAGTATAGTATAAAACCATGTTTGAAATTTTTCCTACACCCTCAAATCTTGATTTATTGCGAAAAAACGGTTTTTCGAAAGTGTTTTGCTCTTAAAAATTCCTGAACGCGCAATTTTAGGCCGATTTTCAATTTTTTTATGTTTTTCAATAGTTAAATGTTGTAGCTTTTGAAAAAAAATACATCTTCAATTTATTTAAACAGAAAGGACACAAATTTTACAAAAGAAACTGACTTTTTTGAATTTTTGTCACGTTTGTCGAACTTTGACGCCATTTTTTCGGTACAACTTCCAAGAAATGGTATCATTCTTAACACATATTAATATTGTCTCATTAATCCTGAATAAAACAAGACCAATTTGATATCTTATTTTTATTGATTTCATAGCTTTTATCAATGTTTAAAAATGCTAAAAATGAAAAAATAAAAGCTATGAAATCAATAAAAATAAGACTGACAAGAATAATCTTCCATTGAGTTTCTATCTTTCTGTTAACTTACATACTGGTACTTACATACTGTTACGGTGCGCTCGAATTTGAATTGACTTGTTTTGGGAAAAGCGTAATAACTTCAACAATTTTCATAATTTCGAAATCAAATTGGTCTTGTTTTATTCAGGATTAATGAGACAATATTAATATGTGTTAAGAATGATACCATTTCTTGGAAGTTGTACCGAAAAAATGGCGTCAAAGTTCGACAAACGTGACAAAAATTCAAAAAAGTCAGTTTCTTTTGTAAAATTTGTGTCCTTTCTGTTTAAGGATGTAGTCTCATGTTCCGGTCTACTTTTTAGAGGTTATTTCAAAAAATTTTTTTTGGAATAAAAAATAATGCGATCGGTCCAATTTTCACATATGTTTTTATAGGCATCATAAACTATTTGAAAATATTTTGTTTAATTTATTCTTGTGTAGTTTAATACACTTAATAGCATGCCAAAGTATGCATATAAAAAAAAAAGGTAGGTCCCTGGCGCAGGTGATTTCGACTGCTAGAGTCATCCGAAACAAAAAATTAGAATAGATTATTGGTTTGTAAGCTTATGGCTCTGTCCCGTACTAGAATGAAATATTTTCATCAATAAACAACAAAATAGCGAACTCACAAAACAAAATATTAAAAAAAATTTTAAATTTTAATCTTAAATTAATGATAAAAAAAAAACTAATCATTAAAAATTAATGATTCTAGTACGGGACAGAGGTGTTACTTTTTAGAACAACATATCCAAATTTCAGCTAGATCGGTACTATAGAATTTTGTGAATCACCTGCGCCGCACACAAAAATGTCGTTCCGAGAAAAACGCGTTTAAAGTTTAGACGCTACCGAGAAACTCATACTTTTCGGTGTAGGCGCGCTCTCGATTATGGGCTGTATCTCTGTCATTATTTGATATTTTTATTTGAAACTTTAACAGTACATTCTTAATAAACAATACTATCGAAATATGTGAAAAAAAAAAATCGATTTTTTCAACCTCACACATGAGACTACATCCTTAAATAAATTGAAGATGTATTTTTTTTTCAAAAGCTACAACATTTAACTATTGAAAAACATAAAAAAATTGAAAATCGGCCTAAAATTGCGCGTTCAGGAATTTTTAAGAGCAAAACACTTTCGAAAAACCGTTTTTTCGCAATAAATCAAGATTTGAGGGTGTAGGAAAAATTTCAAACATGGTTTTATACTATACTCGACCTAATGAACAATTCCTACTAGGTCTCTTCAAAAGTTCCTCCAACTTTTCTTTTTTTGTCGCACTGTGTTATCTAATTGAAATGGCTATACCGATTCTCATGAAATTTTGTGAGCGTATTGAATGATTGTTCGACATTATCAGTATTTTTTCGACGATATCTTTGAGGAAATCTTTAGGGAAATTTGTAGTACATTTTCCATCTGCCATGCAAGGCGATTAACTATTAAGAGTACCACTTGGAACATGAATCTTGTTTGTTGTAACAATTTCAAACAGCAGTTGGTCAGTGGATGGATCTAGAATTTCCACAGAAATAATACTATTATAATACTATCTATTTCTTCAGGACGGATTTTGTCGATTAACCAAACCAAAATGTGTGCATGAGGTAATACTCGCTTTTGCCACTCAACCGAATAAAGCCAGCAACGTGTGGGATCGAATACATGTAATTTAGTACTGAAACCTAGACTTCCTATGTACGACAGCGTCCCGCAAATGAATGTACTCTTTCTTGCGCAGCTTTATTTGATTATATCGTAAGTTCATAGTCGTTCGTTCTCAATCTTCGCGTACATGTCGACCATGAATTGTTAACAAAGCTCACAACATCGTAGAATGACGTTGTCTAGGCCATCGGTACGCATAATAATCCTTTGAGCTAACGTTCTTGTTGGTTTCAGCTTGGGTTCAGCTCTAACACGTACACAGTATTTTGTTGCCGGATTTGTTCTTCTTTCGGATCTTCTATTTTGTATGTTTCGAGATCTACATACTTGTATCACGGCTCAAATCACCCCCTTTGAGTTATCTTGGCATTGCTCACTGTACAAAACACTCATAAATAGAATTAATGTATTTATCTAATGATGAAGGATTTTGCCAAGGTTTAAATTGAGTTAAAAAGCTATGGTAGCGTGAGTTTGTCAGTATGTCGAACAGGATTTAGGAGGACGAAAAATAGATGTTGGCGGATTCTCAAACCTACTCAATACGCTCACAAGATTTCATGACAATCGGTATAGCCGTTTCGGAGGAGTATGGTAAGAAAAACTGTGACTTGAAAATTTTATATATCTTTTTCCTATATAAATGTAACATGTATGCTGAAATATTAAAATATTTACTATAACAAATAATATAATTTCTTTCGTCATTTCACCAAATAGCGAATAAACAAATTTTGTTATGGTAGCAAGCCAGAAAACTTAGAAAAATCAAAATTTTGTGCGCTGCCTTCGAAACGAAATCGCACGCACACATACACCTGTGTATGTGAATGTGTGGCACGCATACATACAAAGATCAATCCAAGCGCAGACCTTCTTCATCGCGCTCCTTTCAGAGACTGAGAAACCAAAAGCATTCAATGAGAATATGAGCGTAAGATGAACGAACGATGAGCGTAAGAAAGAGAGTAAGAATTCCCTCT
Organism: Drosophila bipectinata; assembly: GCF_030179905.1. Lineage (NCBI taxonomy): Eukaryota > Metazoa > Arthropoda > Insecta > Diptera > Drosophilidae > Drosophila > Drosophila bipectinata. Next base: position 957,908 of record NC_091739.1, on the reverse strand, counting down.
GGGGCCTGTCGCAAGAAATTTCTGCGTCTATTTTTGTTGTATAAAATGGGTTGTCTATATGCTGTATGGTTAGTGGTGTTACATTAGAAACTTTCATTCTCTCTCTACTTTATTAATTACATATGCATACATACACATATGCGCAAAACAGTGTCGCTTAGGTGACGCTAAACATAAATATTGCTTATCTATTATTGCAAGTGATTGTTCTTTGGGCAATAGCCGATGTTGAGCTTCAGGATTATATGTCTCTCTTGACCAAAATCTTTTGGTGGATAGCTTATATACAAGTACAACTTGTACTTGTACTTGTAGTACAACTGTAAAAAAGCTCACATATGCTAAGCATGCTAATCATTTATTGTGTTATTTTCCAGTTTCCTCGTTTCTTTTTTTGTGAAAAGCATTTATTTTTTCGTTTTGTAAAGCCTTTATTTATACTTTAGCTTAGTGGTCGGCACCCCAATACATTGATATGATTTTACCGCATTAGTGTTAGTAACGAATAGCAGAAAGTAGGCTTTGAGCATGACGTTTCACACATTTATACTGTGTGTGTGTGGCAGAGCTCGGGCAGGGAAATTTCCTATGCCCCCGAGATAGGGCCGTGCCGACCTCTGCTTTAGCTTGAGAGTAAAAACTAATAAACTAGAATACAGCATTAAATTGTTATTGTTTTTTTTAAGGAACTGGGCCTTTAAAAATTCTGCTATTCTGAATCTATATACCAGTAATTATTAACATCATATCTGGATTATTGTCGTGTTAATCCTCAATTTCTTTTTTTCTTTTAAATTTCTTTTTTTCTTTTTTCTTTTTATTTTCTTTTTTTAATTTAATTAATTTTTTTTAAAAACTTACTGTTGTTAAGGTTTCATTCAAGTCTGGGAGCTGCAGATGTTCGATTCCAAGCTTGTGAAGATGTGCAACCACCATTGGTGTTACCACATCAACCTCTTCATTAATATTTGTCCAGTCGCTTATATCTTTATCAATTTTACCATATACACTAACATTTCTGCATTTTAAAAATAAAATAAATATAAATGATAGTAATAAGATAAATTTTTTTTTATTAATAACGAGATGGAAAACCTCTCTTCGACCGCATCCGAAGTTATTATACCGCAGTGTTTCTTAAGTTTAATAGTATTTTCTTAAATTTGCGTGGCTAAGAGAGCGGGTGACTTCAAACGCTAAAGGTTAAAATTCTGGCAACTGCTTAACGGAATTATGTTGTTTGTAATTTGTTTTAAGTTTATTTTATATTTTACCTAGTATAACATTCAGCGTTATGAACCGTAAAATTTTCCGAGCTTGTAGTAAGAGCCTTTTTTTATTATGTTTAAGTTCCTGAGGCACCTTACCAAGGAGGATTTGTTGAAGCGAATATGTCCATTTGTTTTTTGTGAACTTTTTTGAAAATCAGTTTTACGGAAACAGCGAATCTTATTTGCCACGCGTGGAAACTTGTGATCGATACCAGAAATGGTTTCGATTGAAACCTTAGGCGTGGGGTGACATAGATTCTTTGGGGTTGAAAGGGGCAGAGCTCTGGAAAAAGTGGTACCATCAGGATCAGATAAAAAATATAAATCTAATAGCCGACCTAACGAATTTCAAACATGCTTAATTTGACCTAGGGACATGTTAAACATGCCCATAATCATGGTGCGTGATAAGTGATGAAGATGGTGAGTTATCGACATTAGACCTCTTTAGTACTGGGAAGTCGAAGTCACCCAGAGCTACAATGTGGTCACAATCGGTCATAAGATCAAAAACGGATTGAACAGCGCACAAATTATGCTAGAATGTATTCGGTTCAGACGCAGGAGGTATGTATGAGCAGATAATGTATAAAGATTTAGCGGCCAGAACGAGTTCAATCCAAATGAAGTCTAAGTGACCAAACTTTTGTAATTTTTCCCTTTTCAGAAGCAAGTTGGGAGTCTACCGAACAGTGGCGGATTTAAGTAAAAAGGCCCAGTGGGCAAAATAAATATAGAATGTAACTTTAATTTTATTCTTCAGTGTACCCACATGGATGGAAAAAAAAGTCTTCCACCAAAGTATTGGTGATTTTTTGCATTGGTATGGGAGTTTTCTCAGAGCTTGGCACCACTCTCCCCGTATGCAGAGCTTGGGCACCACTGGTTTAGAGAGTTTGCTACGTAAGCCCCAACTATTTTGATAGGTACGTTTTAGTGACGATTTTAGTTTGGTGAATTTGTGGATGAAGAAGAGGTCGAAAATCGGTCAGTGGTTCTAACATGTGGAAATGGATTACAACTTTTTTTCTTGCACATCAGCGCGGGCACACGAATCTTAAGAGAAGACGTGCGCCTTATATATTTATATTTATTTTTAGTTATGTCCTCCTTCTTTATATCGGCTTTTGTTTTGGCTTTGATATCTCGGCTTATATATATCTCTGAAGTATCAGGGGCAAGCCGAGTAACAAATATATTTTTTGATGGAGGAAGCTTTTATAAAGCTTCTCAATGATTCTCAACCTGTTTCGCGTAGAATTTCGCGTAGAATTTTGTATGTACACAATATGTACTTACATACATGCTTAAGTGAACACCTCAACCAGCCCAATTCGAATTTTGGTTTAGAAGTTAATCAAGGACACTCAAAAACTCATGTAATTCAAGGTCTACGCGCCTTGAACACCATTGGTGTACACCGTTGGTAGAGCGACTATATTCTTTACGCGAGGGCGGCTGGTACCAAGTGCCGGTTCGTTAATGTCTCTGCCGAGGATGCTGGCTAAACGTAGTCGGGCGGGGAGAAGAACACACATTTCCTGCCGGCCCTTTAGTTTTGACCAGGGTTAATTTGACAAGCGGGCTTTGTCCCATCTACTTGTGGGTCCAAAATATGAATTTAACCAACTTAAATAAAAACCAAAATGGAGAACGGAACTTCCTCGAAAAGACCGGAAATGGGGTCAATGTCCCGTCAAACTCCAAGGCTCTCAAAGAACAAGGAGTTGCTGAAATGGAGAAGCTCTCAACAGAGCCGAAGAAGCCGACTGGAGTAGGCAGCTCTACCAAAGAGATCGCAAAGATTGCGAAACGGAAGTGGTCGCTCCACGACTAACCGATCGTTCGGTTGGCGGAAGAAGTTGCCGGACCTCCGGCGAAAGGTAGCCAATGAGCTGCATGGGCGCTTCATAAAGGAGATGCTGAAGAGCGGAGGAACCCCACCAAAATGCAAAAACTCAGGCTGGTATCAGGGTAGCATGCCCGGGCCCCCGATCAACAGCCCTGTAGAAGAGAATGATAGCTACACTTGGAGAGGTCTACCATTGGCGGATACAAGGGGGGGGGGGGGGGCGAAAGGGGCGCTCGCCCCCCCCCCCCCAGCTTCTGAAAAAAGGTTTATTGTTTATATTGTTTATTGTTGGAAACTGCGTATAATTTTTGATTATTTGCCACCTACTACTTATTTATAATTATTATTAATTTAATTATTTAAATATTATTAATTATAATTATTTATAATTATAACTATTTAAAAAAAAATTATGAACTCCCCCCCCCCCCCCCCCCCCCCCCACAGGCAGATACCTGTATCCGCCTCTGAGGTCTACCATGGTGCGAAGCTGGAGGCGGTTGACTGGGACGAGGTCCCCAGCAAGCCGAGGGCGCGAGTATGACTCAACGAAAAGCGCACCGACCCTAACACCGTACTAGCAATTCTGAAAATGTGATAGTCGCCAAGGTGGAGGATTACGGAGGCAGGTTGTTCTTACGCTAAATGAGGGCACTGCGACGAGCTTGTTACGGTCCGGGTTTACAAGTCGGATGCCAAGAGAAAGACTGGATGCATCGAGCTAGAGATAGACGTCCAAGAGCCAGACTTGGAGAAACCGCCCGAAGAAGAGCACCCGAAAGGCATCAGCTGGCCTCTTCTCCACCTCGCCGAGAGTGGAACTGATGCGGTTTTCATCCAAGAACCCTGGATCCTTGAAAACAAGATTCTGCCGATACAATAGGTATCGGAAAGGAAAAGGAAAGGCTCATTAGCCTCCATATTCATCTTACCATTGACACAAATTACTTCGGGATCGCAGCCCTTCCTATACGCGGGCTGATCCACGCAGATGGCTCTCCATGAGATTACTACGCTCGTCGAAAAGGCACTTAGTGAAAAGAAATACGCCTTTATTACTTTACTGGACATAAAAGGTGCGTTAAAAAACATCCTGCCGTGTTTAATAACCATTGCACAATGGATCAATGGTGGATGCAAAGTTATTTCTTATGCGTATGATGTTGCAATTGCCTGCACTGGAAAATTTCCACTGACTATGCGCCCGCATGACGGACAAACCGGTTCTCTCAACACTGATGGCAGATAAGATCGGACTGGGAGTCAACCCTTCCCAGACCGAACATGTCCTTTTCCCTAAAAAGTACAAAACTCAAGTTTAAGGCTTCCAAATATATCAAGGTCAATTCAAACAAATAAAAATTTTAAAAATAAAAAAATAACAACAAATTCTAATTAATTACAAATTCAATATAAACACGACGAATCCGTTAAACCCGACCACATTGCAGGCCTCCATCCGAATTCAACTAACGGGCAGCCGCGCCAGCTTGTGGACTGCTCTCCTATACTCCGCTCCGGAGCTAGTCCTGACGACGGGGACCCTGATCCTTCCGTCCGCGCCGCCGTGTGTTGCTCCGACCCTTCCGGTGAGCTGCCGGATGTCGTCCTCTTGCTGCTGCCACTTCGACCGCGCCTGTAGGCCCAAGACGTACCCCCGGGACCATCGCTGCCAATACGTTTGCTTGATTGACGAAACAAGCCGCTATCGCCGCAAGCACGTTAGACCCTGCTGGTCCGGGGTCCGTGGTGCTGGTAGGGCGATGAGCGGCCCACCTGTCAATAGGTGCCCGGGAGTAAGCGACTCGCCGTCGCTTGGGTCCTGACTCAGAACCTCAGAATTCTATTTGACAGGTGAGGGAACAATATCAGAATTCACTACTAATCCTTTCGATTTCCTTATAAAGCGAAACATATAAACGAACCCTCGCAGCAGTTTTAGGTGAGAGGAATATGCTTCTATCACTTCCAATAAATATGAGCTAGAGACGATTGCGGTTTATCCGACCGCATTCATTTTTGCTTCCATCTGTAGATCCCATAGGTTCTCATCGATGCGTCAGAAAAGGCATGAATTTGAATCGGTGACACCGGCTCGGTAAACGCGAATCTTGGAATTGAGATTTTCTCTTATTGCGACAAGGCAATTTGTATTCTGTTTCACGCTGTTTTTAAGTGCCGTGCAATTGACTCATCCCAATCTAGCTTATTTAGCCAAAGTACCTGCAATGGGATCTTTCCTTTTATAAGTATAAGGCTTAATAAGCCAAGGGGGTCAAAAAGTTTCGATGTCACCGAAAGAATGTTCCGCTTGGTCGCCCTTTGACCCATGACTAAAGCATCAATTTCAAATTTAAATATATCTTCCTTAGGAACCCTAGCGATTTCTTATGCTTTAATCAGTTTTGAGTCCGAAGGTGTAACTGGCTTAACCGTGCTCTCGGATCTAGAGTTTGAAAATCACTTGCTCAATTCAAACCCAGCGTTTTGAAAAACCTGAGTTACTTCAGACTTAATTGTCTTTAACTACTCAATGCGACCAGCACCCGTTAACATGTCGTCGACTGAAAAGTTGGACCCAATAACTTCGCCAGTTCGAGGGAATGTATTTTTCACAGATTCACTCAACCTCTTCGAACAACTTATGGCCAGGAATGGGGCTGGCGCAGTGCCACCTCGCAGCTTTGGCTAAGAATACAACTGGCGTAGTTTTTGACGCAATGTACACATTCTGTGGATTTTTCCTATAGTTTTCCGTATGGTTGCCTCCGCAGTTTCCACATTTCTTCACGGCACTGTCCTTGTTTGTTTGAGCAGAGATACACAGACAGTCCGAAGTGTGCAGTATGACCTGATGTGTCCATACTCTTGGCAATTAGTGCATTGCACTGGACCGTTGCGTTTATGTGGCTTTTCAACAGTGATTCTCCGATGCAAAAGACATTGCAGCTTGTAAATTGGGTGGACTTCGTTCTTCTTCAGCGACCTGCTTTCTTGAAGAGATACCTTGAAGAGAGGTTGTGGCTTTTTATTTTTATTTAGGATGTTAATAACATTCTTGGCGGCAAAGCCTTTTTCTTTAAGGGCGGTTTTTATTTTTGCTTCGGTAACATCGGGTTCGATTCCCTTATCTACCACTTGTAGGCCCTTACTGCTTTTCAGTTGGTACGTGTAATAGTTCGAAAGTGCTCTTCAGTCTCGGCTTGCAACTTTTTTAATGGATGTTCTTTTTGATAAGCGGGACAAAAAGAAAGTTGTCACCATTTCCGATCAACGCCGCAATTCGGTTGACTAGGGCACTCGAGCTTTTCTCCCTGACATAGATTGGAGGGGGCTAGGGTTTTTTTGCGGTGTCTTGCGCTGGTTGGTTTTCCTCAACCTCCTCCAGTAGGGCAAATCTGTTACTACTGGATCTCCCTGGTTCTTCGCCGATCTTCTAGACGCGGTTAAATTTCGTTTTATTGCCTCCGGATTAATCTGCAGGCTAAGCTTTCGCTGAATTTGGATGTAGCGATCCATTCCAGTCTGTGTGGCGGGGCCCCTTTGGCACTTTCCGAATTTGTTGTTTTTGTACTCGCTGCAGTCGTTGACGTCGCGGTACTTTGAATTGCAGTGGTTGTTGCAGTGGTTGCAGAACTTGTAGCACTGCTTGTTGTTGGTGGGAAATTTGTTTTCGATATTGGAGGGGGGGGTTTTAAACTGTGAACTCCATGACGCGGGAGTCGGAGTGAGCAGAGCGGGTGAGAAAAACCGTGCCCTTTGGGTTTCAGTGGTCAGTAGAGCCGGGTTGCTCTTAATCCCCGGATTTTCACTTCGATATCGCGGGTTGAAAAGAAATAGTAGAAGCCGTTTCTTTTGTTTACTGAACTTTTACGCTCGTTCTTTTGATCGTTGCTAGACATCAACAATGTAAGGTTTGGTTGAAATTAAACTAAAATAAGCATTAAAATGCCTGACTTCCCTAACCCTGGCTTTCGAAACACATACTTTTAACCCTTTTACCATTTTTATCCTATTCGCTTCATCTATTTTTACCTTTTTGTCTATTAGACGCAAGTGCAACTTTCCAGATTTGAAAGTAAAGGTATTTAGTATCCCTTGAAGGAGAAGGCAGTGAAGGAGACATCTCCGACCCTATAAAGCAGTGTTGCTCATCCCATTGCTCTCGCTGCTCATTTGTTTTTACAAATGATCATGTATACGGAGTTGTGTGTGACTGCTCAGGCCATAAGGTTACGTTGCTCACGCCATAAGCTTCGTTGGTCCCAGCATAGGCAAAGGGCAATTACAATAATTTTTGGGGTTTTCCCTATTCTCCGTGCTAATCCGAATGCATTTTGTGGTTGGTGTAGGGCGTTTTTTAATTGCTGTAATAAAATGTATTTTTGTTATATTGATATTTTTAAACACCTTGTGAATGTTACTATAATTTCATTTTTTAGTGCGCCCACATGGATGTGAAAAAAATTCTCGAATCAATGTATTGATGATTATTTTTCATTGGTATTGGAGTTTGCTTTCCCGTATGCAGAGCTTGGGCAACACTGCTATAAAGTATATATATTCTTTATCAGGATAACCTCCTGAGTTGATACGAGCATGTCCGTTTGTCTATCTGTCTGTTTCTACGCGAACTAGTCTCTCAGTTTTGAAGATATCGACTTGAAACTTTGCACACACCCTTCTTTTCTTTGCACGCCGACCATTTCCTACAGCTTCCATATAACTGATTGATCGGAAATGCTATAACTTTGGGGTTGGTTAAAGTTAGAGAGTTCAGATTTTGCATGTTAGCTTTCCTTTCACTTTTGATATTTATTGACGGCTATAAGTATGGGAGTTTAAGATTAACGATATTAAGAATAAAAGCTTCTTGCGTCAAAACCAGGTGGCATCCTCATTTAGGGGGCCACAGGTATGTATACACTGAAAATGCCATCTAGCGTGCAGAAGAGTAACTACTTTAGTAGTGCCAAATGTTACTCACCGGGAGTCAAAATTCTTGTGAAGCCTATCAATAGCTTCTATGCTAGCATTGAACACGATTTAAAAAAAGAATTCTAAAGATAGAGTTGCAAGGGATCACCCCCATGGAAATACAAGATAACCAGCATTGTTCAAAACCGATCCCCTACAGCATAACACAAATAAATAAGTGGTGCGCTTATCGGATATAAGAAAGGGTCACATAGCATGTCAGCGTTCAGTGCATTGCCAAGTAGTTTTAAATATATGTATTTGAGATTTTCATGAATGTTTGTTTTTTAGGAATTTTATGAAACAAAAAAGTTTCAAAACGGATCTCGTTGGAATAACACCAGCATTATTTGTTATAACTTAGCTACTTAGACGCAACAAAAATTTAAAAATTCGGCCAACTTCGGTGGCCTGCAGATGTTAAAGCCTGCTCCTTAAATTATCAGAGTCTCCACCATCAAGTTCGCATTCACTTTTAATACAATATTTATTAGAAGTTATTATTATCTTTAAGGTACGTATTATAATATTATAATTATATTAGAATATAAGTGTAAGACCGAATTAACGTCTTGTTAATTAACCTGTCGTTCGTGAAGTAGAACTTACCGTTTCCGCCCGAATTCAGTTAATTCTTTTACCAAGAACCCAACCAAGAATTGTCTAGCCATGGGAAACACTGTAGTTGGTACTGTTCTCAAAAACATTAAATATGAAAAGAATTAAAAAGCTGCGAAATTTAACTTGTAGGCTTATAGTAAAGTAGAAAGACTATGGGAGAAAAATTGTTTTTTTACGAAAACAAAAACCAGGAATGGTTCGATACGCCGCTGGTGATTCAAAGATCATCTTCTGAAAATATTGGACTACAAAAAGATTTTTGATTGTTGCAAAAAAAGCAAGTCAAAAAATTGTCAGGCCTCACAGAAAATTTGCTTTCAGATGCATTGTTGGTAGCTTGTATAAAGGTGGAAAACGCAGTGCTTTACAGTTGGTGTCAATGCTAAACGGGTGTCGCGAATCTTCTCCCGGGTGGACCATATTATTTCGAAATAATCCGTATATTTCGAAAATCCTTTTTCCTGGCTTTATGGCTTCCTCGGACATTATACCAATCGGAAGGCAAAAATGACTCATAATATGTGCTCCATGAGATGGCGTAAACCAGGGATATGCTTTCACAAACACTTCTAAAGTTTTCAATGCGTAAGATCCGAATGCCTCCGAGGGTATTCAACCATAGCCTCATATCTTATTCCAGTTATACGAGTACCCAAATTTGGTTGTTGGAAAAATCGTCTTGCCGGGTTTCCGTTGTTCGTAATACCAGTGCTAGAAAATGTTATATCCACCAGAAAACACATTTCTTGCATAGCTTTTGTATAGGAATTCTATATGCAATGTGCAAGACACACTCGATATTTTTAGGAGTTGCGCTACAGACTTTTTAGCCTTAGAAGATGATTCCGATATGACACTGAACGTTTTGCCATCAAGTATGGTCATATGAAGTTGATGATATATTCTAAAGATACTCACTAATGTTAATAACATATTTGATATTTGGCTCTTAAATTTTTACTTTTTCTGCGAGTCAAGTCCGCCGATTCTGTTTCGCAAAATAAGGTTTCTTAATGGGTCGACAATGTCGAGTAAAAGAAGGTCAATTGTTTTTCCATAAAACTGTCGGTCTTTTCTGCACGGTCAATGCTACTAAAATATTGTTCTATCGATGGAAAGATCGAAGTCATCAAATATTTGCCGGTATGTAGAATTGCCGCTGCTGCCATCACAGCCCCATTAGTGGGTAGCGGTTTATTTGGTGTTATTATTATAGTCAACATGGTTTCAAAAACTTTTTGGATGAGCTTCAATAATCCTAGGAATCTTATGGTTCACTAAGCTTTGTAGTGATACTTCAGCAAAATGATCAGTGACCGTGATGGCACTGGAATAGAATTGTTTTTCGCCCAACGCAGTTTAGCGTAGTATGGATATATATCGACGTTTTTTCCATCATCCATTGATGTAATTTTGCTTCTAAAAAAAACCGAAGTCGCAGTCGAAGCAAAAGCAGAAAACGATCGCCGATGCAAAGAAAATCAATAGCAGCAGACTCCGTTCAAAAAGTTTTCATTTTACCTTGCTGCTGCTTTCGGTAAGCAACGCTAGTCGGAGCAGCAGCAGTCGACTGTTTGAAAATTTTTGATGACGAACGGGCCATGGACGCCCTGGATTGAAACGGCAAGCTGATCCAGTAGAGGGTCGGCCACCGGAAGGCTTTGTGGTGTAGCCTAAAGAGATCGACGGATAGCGATGATCACACCACCTCCTCGCCCACACTGGGTACTGAATGCATCTCGGTCTTTTCGAAATACATGGTACAAGTTAGGCTCAAAGAACTCAGAGGAGCTAAAGTTGTTATTGAGCCACGTTTCCACAAGAATGATTACAACAAAATCGCGGGCAGAAGAATTCAGGAATACCATCCGGGATTTGGTTCTCATTCCCGATATATTTTGGAATGGAACTTTTAGGCTTTTATTGGGGTCCGAGGACGAGTAGCTAAAGTCCATTCAGAGCGCAGAGCGTTCATAGTCAGGCACATCCAAACGAAACATTTCTTCACGTAGTTAAAACAAATCGACAAATTTGATGGTGATACAATGTATTTACAATTATTTATAATATTATATTTAGCACGAATGATTTTACTCTAATATGTAACCCATGATTGGAAGGAATTAAGTACCCTTTTAATTAGTTAATTTAGGTTAAGGATCTACATAAAATTAAATATGAAAATAGTTTCGTAAGTTTATTGATAATTTGGATAAACAAACGAAGTCTGGAAAATAATCCAGGAAACACTTTAATTTTTCAAGTCAATTAAAACAAGCAGCTCTGACAGTAGTTCTTTATGACGATGAAACGTCTAATTCACACTTAAGATTTAATAACAATTATAATTAACCAATAGTTTCACCATCTACTAATTCTAATATTAATCAGCCTAATACTAATCAATGGGACAGAAACCAAAATTCTAATAAATAATATTAAATAATTATCAAAAAAGACAAAATAATTTCAATAATAATAATTGTCGAGTCAGGCAGCAACCGCTGTAGATTAGTTTACTTATTAGGCTTAAATATGTACATGCATTGTACATATTGCTATAGTTGGTCGCAAGCCGACTCTTTTTTTTCGACCCGACTTCAACGGTGCTATTTTAAAAGAGCTTTAGCTCCGCAAGTCGGGTCACACTTTCGCAACATACATTCTGTCACTGCCTAGCACCATAAACTGATCTATCTTCGGATCATTTGGTTTAATTTGCCCGCGAAATAAATATTCTTTTAACGTTCAATTCTTACTTTTTGATTTTTTACCCTTGCAGAGGGTATTATAATTTTGTCCAAAAGTGTGCCACGCAGTGAAGGAGGCATCTCCGACCCTTTAAAGTATATATATTCTTCATCAGGATCACCTCCTGAGTTAATATGAGCATGTCCGTTTGTCTGTCTGTTTCTACGCGAACTAATATCTCAGATTTAAAGCTATCAACTTCAAACTTTGCACACACCCTTCTTTCCTTTGCACGCAGTATATAAGCCGGAACGGGATCGGCTGACTATATCCTATAGCTGCCATATAACTGATTGATCGGAAATGCTATAACTTCGGTGTTTTTAGAGTTGAAGAGTTCTAATTATTAAAATTATTAAAATATTACGACCCACCAGATTTCATAAGGATCGGCAGATTACATCCTATAGCTGTTATATAACCGAACAATCGAAAATGAACCAACTTCCCAGTGTTTTTGAAGATAGTAAGTAGTAACTTCGTACAGATTCTTTCTTTCGTCAGTTGATCCGACCTACCAAATTTCATAACGATCGGCCGACTATATCCTATAGCTGCCATATAACTGAACGATCGGAAATGACCCAACTTTCGTGTTTTTGAAGATGGAAAGCTGGAACTTAGTACAGATTATATTTTTGTTTAGCTGACCCAACCTACCGAATTTTATAAGGATCGGCCGACTATATCTTATAGCTGTCATATAACTGAACGATCGGAAATGGTATTTGGTAAAAATACAAACTTTGGTTTTTTGAAGATAGAAGCTTAGGACTTTTTTTGGTTGTGTGTTGTAATAAATTGGTTATTTTATGATATTCTCACAAGGATCGGCCAACTATATCAGATTTTTGCGATATATAATATATCCGGTTTCAAATGCAAGGGAATATTAACTTCGGCTCCGCCCGAAGTTAGCTTTCCTTTCTTGTTTATTTTTTAAATGGATTAAACAGTCATTGAAAAATCTCAATGACAACACAATAATTATTGAAATAGATAGACCAGAAACAATGGAAATAGTTGAACCAGACACAAGCCTCTGAGTAAACATAACAGCAATAACAATAACAATTGATAATATACCATGTATGTATGTATTTGTCTTATGTATAAGTCTAAGAATAATTATAATTAAAAACCTAATAATGTATTCTATTTAAGTAAACGGAAAATTTTTAAACTACTTTGATTTTTTGGAAGAAATATTCTTAATCTAACAACAAATCTTTCAGCTCAAATAGATTGTGGAAAAAATGAATTTAAATTAAATGGTTACGAATTCCCTATGGTCAATTTAATAGAAGACTTTAACAAGAATTATATAAACTCTGTGGTTAAGGTGGAACCCCCACGAAAATTTCATGACGTTGCGCAGCACAAGCGAGTGGAGGAAAAATCGACAAAGCCTCCCACAAAGGCTGCCCAGCATATAAGAACGCCAAGGCCAGCATGGCCCCTAAAGATCCACGTCCAGCTCAACCACGTCGTTTAGCTTTCCAACCCGTTCAACACTATCCAACAGTGGACACCTTATCAAGGAGCTATGCTGATATAGCCAGGGGAGGAGCCCGTTCACAACAGCAACAAGCGGTAGTACCCGAGATTCCACAAGCCGACCAGTTGGCAGCCTTTACGTCGAGAGTGGAAAGCTTCCTGGAGAGAGTTGGATAAGATGTTAGAACGTATGACAACAATGATGAGCGCCATCCTTACTCAGATATGCAACAAGTAGGACTGCACGTAGCCTTCTGGAACGCGAACGGCCTAGTAAATAAAAGACTAGAAGTGGAGCATTTCATCCACACCCGCTGCATTGACATTTTGGTAATTTCAGAAACCCACTTTACACACAAATCATTCCTGGCTTTATACGGCTACGATATCATTCATGCTAATCATCCCAGTGGCAGAGGGCACGAAGGAGCGGCAATTATAATCAAATCTAGCATTGACTACAGCGAGATCGCAAGAATCAAAGAAGAATGGATCCAGTGCGCCAAAATCAGTGTCTCCACCCTTGGGGGGAAAATTATGATCGGTTCCGCTTATATTCCTCCTAGACAGAGAGTGTCCGATAACCAATTTGATTTACTGCTGAATGACATGGGCAACAAATTCATACTTGCAGGTGATTTTAATGCCAAGCACCCATGGTGGGCCTCGAGGGTGACTAACCCTAAAGGATCTACGCTATTCAGGTGAATTCAGCGTAGAGCCTTCAACTGTCATTCAACCGGAGAGCCTACGTACTGGCCCACTGACCCCCAAAAACGGCCGGACCTACTGGACTTTGCTATATCCCACGGAATTCATCGGGACTTCATTGCCTGCTCGTCAAATGCAGATCTCCTTTCGGATCACAGCGCGGTGGAGCTCCACATTAATACCCCTGTTGAAAAGAAGGTCATCAGTTCCCGGATGATAAAATCACGTACCAACATCGAAACCTACACAGCTCTCAATCGTGCGACCAAAAGACTCACGAAGCTGCTCCAGAGGTTGCGGACTTGTGCTTTTGAAGAATACCTACGTCAGGTTGAGCCCGGCGACCCCGAGCACAACTTGTGGCAACTGACAAGTCACATCAAGCATCCAAAGAAAAGGGTGGCTCAGGTTAGGAAACGCGACGGTGAGTGATGCCGCTCCGATCAGGAGAGGGCGGACGCATTTGCTGCTCATTTGGAAGACGCCTTCACTCCATTCAATAGATGCTCGGAGGTGGACCAAGCTGAGACTGAGAGGTTTCTGACTCTACCCTTCACGGATTTCTGTCAATTGGAGCCAGTCTCGGAAGAGAAAGTTCAAGAGGAGGTCGCTGGTCTTAACACCCCGGGTGCGGATGGCCTTGAAGCACTTGCCATTAAACTTCTCCTCCCATTAGGTATCCAAAGGCTTACGAGCATATTCAACGCGTGCTTGGAGATCGGCCACTTCCCCTCTGACTGGAAAAAGGCGGAGGTCATACTCATTCCGAAGCCAGGAAAGCCTGAAGCTGATCTTGCCTCATACAGGCCGATAAGCTTATTATCAGTACTATCCAAGTTACTTGAGAGAGTATTTCTGCGCAGATTTCAGACCGTATTAGACGAGGCTGGCTTGAGTCCAGACCATCAATTTGGTTTCAGGCGTTGTCACGCCACCCCGGAGCAATGCCACAGGATTGTACAAAAGATTCTAAACAGCCTGGATGAGAAGAAATATTGTTGCGCAGTTTTCCTTAACGTCAAGCAGGCATTTGACAGGGTCTGGCATCCAGGACTACTAATGAAAATAAAAAGGAGCGTACCCCATGAGCATTACGCCTTCCTCAAGTCATACCTGAATGACAGGTCATTTAGGGTTAGATGTGAAGACGCAAGGTCAGATTATAGGCCCATTAAGGCAGGTGTACCGCAGGGCAGTGTACTTGGCCCCATTCTGTATACCATATACACAGCCGACACAGCCTGTCGCTGAAGAGGAGGGCCTTCTAGCGGCTACGTATGCAGACGATATGGCAATTTTGACCTCTGCAATCTTATTAGAGGAGGCCTCTGCGTCTCTCCAATGCTGGACATCCTTGATCCGTGGCTTCGAAGGTGGAACATTGCCGTCAACCACGAAAAATCAGCCCAAACGACTTTTACAATGAGGAGAGGCGACTGTCCTGGAGTCAGTCTCGGAGGCACTCCAATTCCAGCAAGCCCTACACCCAAATATCTGGGTATGACCCTGGATAGAAGGCTGACCTGGAGAACCCAACTGCAGCGGAAACGGACGCAAATCGAGATCAAGCTGCGTCAGCTCAACTGGCTCATTGGAAGGAGGTCCAGGCTGAAGCTAAGAGTCAAGCTCCTTATATACAAGGCCATTGTAAAGCCAGTCTGGACCTATGGTATCCAGCTATGGGGGACGGCGTGTCTAAGCAACCGAAGGATCATCCAGATCGCCCAAAACAAGGCCCTAAGAACTTTAACTGGAACTCATCCGTTTCACGACAATGCGACAATCCACGCCCAACTGAGAGTCCCATACGTGAGCGAAGAAGTTCAGCGATTCGCCAATAGGTACCTGGAAAGACTGGACCGACATCCTAACCCTGAGGCCATCAATCTTCTGGACAACAGCTACACCACAAGGAGGCTGAAACGGACCCACCCACTGGACCTCTGCCACTCGGACGAACGGGACTGAGCTGCAGTTGTAAAACCAACAAAGCCCACTAAAGGGCCCGACAATAAATAACTTGAATTCTATCGCTAAGGTTTACTGTTAAAATTAGTTTCCTAGGATAAGCAAACATTGTACTACTCAATATTTCATTAAGTTAAGGTCCCATTATAAAATTTAATTATTGTCCATAACTCCGGAAAGATTTGATTGATTGATAAAAAAAAAAAAAAAAATATAAACATGTTAGAAGATAAATAAAATTTGAATGCTCTGCAAACAGAATTAAAATCCAGTTACATTTGAGATGTTACTCTCAATAGTGAAGAAAAGTGAAAACTCCATCTATTAATGTCAAAATGTGATGTTATTCAATTTGACCTTTACTTATGAAATCATACATACAATAAAAACTAAACATGAAAATCCCATTTATAGAAGACCCTATTCTTATTCTATATTTACGATAAAAAAGTCGAAAGAAGGATCTCTTTTTTGAAAATGGATGAAATGCATTTCAAAATTTCGCATGGCTATTGATTACCAAGGACTCAATGAAATAACTATTAATAATAAGTATGGAAATATGGATTAAATATAGGACAAACTAGGGAAAATAATGTGTTACAACTTTAGATCTGGCAAATGGCTCACTTCTCTCTATTCCTCTTAAGGTCGTGTTTTTTTGTGCGCACTGCGTTTATACAAATATTTCGTTTATAAGTATTGGTAAACCGGTGTTTACTCGCTTGTGAATCAAATTAATTGAGAATCTTAAGTTTCAACTTAAACCGTATCGCTTCGCGTGTGCTGTGGTATATTTAAAGGCGAACTAATAATTTGTTTAAATTCAATTCCAATCATAGCTCAGCTCTGCTTCTTCCCCGTTCTATCTCTATTCTTCATGTTTTCTTTGCACTCTCCAAAGCTCCCGTTTCGGCTTCCTATTTGGCACAGTGGTTCAAGGTGTAGTGTTTTTTAACCTTTTATTTATTAATTTTGTTTTGTTAATGAATAATATGGAATTTAACCTGGTCTATTCCATGAAGTTTTGTAACAAAACAATCTCCTCATCCCAGCCTACCATCCATTGCTGGATA
This sequence comes from Drosophila bipectinata, assembly GCF_030179905.1. Classification (NCBI taxonomy): domain Eukaryota; kingdom Metazoa; phylum Arthropoda; class Insecta; order Diptera; family Drosophilidae; genus Drosophila; species Drosophila bipectinata. Next base: position 941,184 of record NC_091739.1, on the reverse strand, counting down.
TGTGAAAACGTCGTAGACCCCAAGTGTGCCGGGTTCACTACCTCATTTTCGGATGCCATTTCCCGTGGGCCTGGTTTTCATTATTGTGATGTTTGTCGTGCGGTCCAAGATGAAATGAGTTCGTTCATGAGACAGACTAAAAATGGATTTAAAGAGTTGATTTCTTGTTTTTCGTAAAATCAATGACCAGATCTGTGCACTTGACACTCAGTACAGCGGCCTTCAGCTGCTAAAACTATATTCTGATAGTTCTTTCTTTACGTCCCATATTATAGCCTTTACAGAAACTTGGTTAAAGCCGGAGATCTTTAGCTCCGAAGTTTTTCCAAGAAAGTACATTACTTTTAGAAGGGATCAACCTCAGCGAAGGGGGGGTGGAGTCCTCATTTCGGTAGACTTCACTCTTGCTTCTGACGAGGTGAAATCACAATAGTTTGGTGACATAGAGTTTATTTTCATTGAAATCATTTTATCCGTGAAATCTTTATAAATTACGTGTTCATATATACCGCTTTCGTCTGAACCGCCCACATATACAGCATTTGTCCGCTATTCAATCCGTTTTTAATGTTATGACTGATTGTGACCAGCTCGTCGCTGTGGGCGACTTTAATATCCCAGAATTAAAGTGGTCTAACGTCAAGAACTTAGCATCTTTGTCACTTATCACTCACCATGACTTCACCGAGGGCATGTTTGACATGTCCCTAGGTCAAATTGACCATGTTAGAAATTCGTTAGGTCGGCTTTTAGGCTTATGCTTTGTATCTGATCCCGATGGTACCGCTCTCTCCAAATACATACATAAGTAAATACATATGTATACATTTGCATTTAAATATACATTTAAATACATTTTTTGACTCCTGTGTGCCATGGAAATATTCGTCCGCTTCAACAAATCCTCCTTGGTTTACAAGGTGCCTCAATAACCTAAAAAATACTAAAAATAGGCTCTTACTAAAATATAAAAAACCTGCAGTAGTATTAGATTAGTAGATCGGTAAAATTTTACCGTGCATAACGCTGCATGTTACAGGAATTATATTCGTCGCTGCCGGATACAATTTACTCAGGATCCGAAGCAGTTTTATAATTTTGTAAACACAAAGCGTAAACATGTATCTTTCCCACCACTTCTTACGTTGAAAAAAAATCAACTATGCACACAACATTCAATCAGCTAATCTTATTTTCTGTCCGTTTTTCTCCGAGAATAGCTTATTATCTGATCTTTTAAAGGTCAAACCCATTTATTAGCCAGGCCCTGATGGAGTCTGTGGCACACCAGGCTGTGTGCTAAAATAATGTGCCAGGGCTCTGTGCAAACCCTGTGCAAGACTTTTCAACTTATTTTTGGAAACCTCGATTTTTCCCCCTAAGTTGAAGGAATCTTTTATAGTTCCCTTACATAAAAAGGGGAAAAAGTCCGATGCCGCCAATTACAGAGGCATCTCTAAATTGTCGGCAATTCCAAAGTTATTTGAAAAATTAGTTACTCCCCATCTGCAACACCTTTGCTCTTCGATCATCTCTCCTTGTCAGCAAGGCTTATTTATTTATTATCCCTTGTCATAAATCGCTTTTGTGAGGGATATCAAACTGATGTAATTTACACGGACTTTAGAAAAGCATTTGATTCAGTGAATCACTCACTCTTGTTGAGTAAACTGAATATGTTGGGATTCTCTACAGACCTCTTAACGTGGATCTCCAGCTATTTATTTGGTTTTATTTATTATTATTAACAATGATCTGATATTTCTATAATATTATAACTAAATGTAAGGATAACTAAGCTAAAGGATATTCCATAATTTTGGATTTAATTACATCTAGGGATAGTTCAGGGGACATTAAATGGGATAACGAGCTATAATTTTTACAGATAACGCGGAATGGATCGTGTTCCACAAAATTAGATCTAGAAATCGGTAACCAAAGGGGTCGGAATGATCTAGTTACTCTATTAGGCACAGAAAACATTAATTTTTCAAGAAGTACTTGTGAGTCAACCTGTCCAAGAATAAGCACATGAAGCAGCATAACCCCAGCACAAGTACGGCGCTCTTTTAAAGGAGGTAGGTTTAGTAGTTTTAACCGGCAATTATACGACGGGAGGGAAGTGGCAGTATCCCAGTTTAAGCTTTTTAACGCAAATAGCAGAAACTTCTTTTGGATAGATTCAATCCTCCTTTGGTGAACAAAGAATTGCGGACTCCAAACGCTAGAACAGTATTCCAAGATAGGACGAACCAACGATACGTATAGAGTTTTAGTTGTGAAAGGATCATCAAATTCTTTAGACCAACGTTTGATAAAAGCTAGCACACCTCTGGGCTTATTAACTGTTAGTGACATGTGTTCCTTGAAGGATAACTTATTGTCAAAAATGACTCCAAGATCGTTAATTAGGGAAACACAATCTAAGACGTTATTCCCAAGAGAGTACGAAACGATGTGAGGCACACTGCGATTGAACGTCATAACCTTACACTTAGAGCAGTTAAGTAAAAGGAGATTTTTTGAGCACCACAAGAAGAGGTCTAATTAAGGTCTTCGTTAAGGCCTAATTGCAGGTGTCTATGAAGGAAATGGTCTGAGAAACTTGACATCATCATAACTTGACATCATCAGCATACATAAATGTAGTAGCAAAGTTTACAACACTAGGTAAATCGTTGATAAAAAGAACAAACAGAAGAGGTCCTAAATGACTACCTCGTGGGACACCAGATGAAACGTTTATAATCTGTGATGAACGGGTTTTAAACAAAACACGCTGCGTGCGGTTCGATAGATAGGAGGTCAACCACTGTACTATATGTGGAGAAAGCCCCATAAGATACAGCTTATGAAGGAGGAGATGGTGCTAAAGTAAGTGTATACCACATCAGTTTGCATGCGGCTCAGAAAACCTCTGTGGATAAACGAAGTGAAATCAACAAGGTTAGTTGTGGTAGAGCAATGCTTGACAAAACCATGCTGTGAAGTGGAAATAATGCTTTTACAAAAATTTTGCAGTTGGAACGTAACCAGTTTCTCAAGCAGCTTGGGAATCGCAGATAGGTTAGCAATCCCCCGGTAGTTCTCAATAAGTGCTTTAGACCCTTTCTTATGAAGCGGAATAATAAAAGATTCATTCCATCTCTTGGGGAGACATGCCAGCTCCAAGGATAAGTTGAATAAGATAGTGAGAGGATAGCAAAGGATATCAGAACAGTACCTTAGAACACAGCTAGGAACATTGTCAGGACCAGCAGAGAATGATATATCTATTGTTGAAAGAGCTTCGAACAGATCCTAAATTCGAAATTTTGAAAAGTGAATGTGGTTTATATGTGGTAATTTATAAGGATAAGAAGAATTGTGGTTATATAAATCGGACGAATAGGTGGGTTGAAAAAATGACGCAAAGAGATTAGCAATACCTTGCTCAGAAGAATGTGAAATATTTTTACAAAAGACAAAAGAGTAGAAGGAGCTTGGATCATTCGAAAGTTTACCTTACAATTCCTGATAAACTGCTTATAGAGTTAATCGTTGAGAATAATTAACTGGTTGCGAACATAAAGAAAGTTTGACTGGTGGCACATCGATCCTGACTTAAGAAACTTTTAGTAAGCTCTGGATTTCCTGTTCTTAAGACGAGAAAGACGACAACAGACCTAATGGCATCAAGATGGTGAAAGTACACAATATCTTCAACCATGGGAGGAATGTAGGAACAGGTCAGAAAAATATGAGACGAGCCAGTTAAAATTTTCACTGCAATGAACTCAATTCCGAACTCGTTCGGGAAAGAAATAATTTCAGAAGGGTACTCATTACTAACAGCAATGAGGACACCACCTGCAAAAGTTGGACGATCCAATTGAAACACTATGAATTTGGAAACAAGAATTTCATAATCAGAGACTGAGGAGTTAAGCCAAGTTTCAGTACGCACGATAGCATCAAAATCAAAAGAAGCACTCTTTGTAAAAAATTGGCTCAGCTTACCCAGAATACTTCTAACGTTTTGATAGCAGCAGGAAAATACTATGTTATTCAGTTTTTTGAAGCAGTTTCTGCAGGGCTAGGATTCTGAGCGTCTTTTGCTAGGAATTCATGAATGATACTGTGCTCAGGCCAAGCTACAGGATCAAGTGCTTTTTCAAGGTAGGAATCAGGTAGAACTATTTTAAAAGAAGAAATAGAACGCTTATGCTTAAAGTTAAACTTGAAAACAGCTATTTCATTAGGAGCTACCTTAAGATGGTTTAACAGGTGACTCCTGACATCATCAACAGTAGCATCCGGCATAAGCCGAGAGACAAAAATGGCCTTACGAGGAGCAACCGCCCTCAGCGTAAGTCCAGAAGATCTAACTTCAGGCGCCACACCAACCAGAGGCCTTGGAGACATCACAGCTAGAGCAGAGGGTAGGTTGTCCAACGATGGGGGTTGTCCAACGATGTCCAACGATGGAGGCTCCAAGATGAGAGGTGGCTCGAGATTTGTACTTGGTACGATGATCGGTACGCTGATAGGCAACGGTAAAATGTTTGGTGTTGAAAATTCATCGACTAGTGCAGCATGAGATGTAGGAGTATTCAGTAATTTAGCAGTCAGCAGGTTGTTGTTCGGAATTTTTCGTCTGGGGGATTCGCTTAACAGCTTTAGTCCAAGGAATTGAGTTTCAAGCGCGAGGAATTGCTCATTAAGGGCCGAGAATTGCTTGCGGACATCTAGGAAACCATTTCTCGTCTGTTTCAAATTTCTGACTCAATTTCTCTACAAGCGATGCCAGACCATGTCAGGCCAATTTTCTTGTTGATAAGGTCACTTATCCGTCCATTGTGTCCTCCTCCAGCACATTTAATATGTGAGCAGTTATTGCAGAGCTAACAAGACAGGTATGAGTCACCCGTGATGGTTCCACCAAATTCACATTTTTTTGCTGTGCAAGTAAGACTTATTTTTTACTTCTTTTTTGACGGAATGCAGACCACTGTAATAGCGTATAAAGAATTTAGGCTCTCTGAAGCACTCTGTAGCCGAGAGTGGACGATCAGATCGGATGTAAGAGATGACGTTACAAAAGAGATGTGCAACGAAGGTTCGGCGTCGTGAAGAACAACAAACTCCACAGTAACTATGATGTAACGGGTTACGTCCGGAGAGTACAGCTCGGAGAGACTTATGTTGGAGAATATAGTTAAAGCGCAACAGAGATAACTTTAACCGATTAAATGTATAAATTGGAAATAAATAGTTCAATGAACTTATTAAGTCGAATTTATTTTAAGGGATTAATCGTTATATTTCCACTTGTCGCAAAAGGAGAAAGCTTGAGTTCAAGATCGGAAATAATTGCAAACTGGCAAGAGCGATCGAAGAAACACGTCCGGGTACGGCAAGTGAATATACAGAACAGAGATGAAAGGACACAAAAGGTCTTAATTAAAAACACACATTCCCGTCTTGTCCGTGCCACATCTGGCGTCCCTCAAGGAAGTCATTTTGGCCGATTGTTATTTACTCTTTTTATAAATGACTTGCCCCCTGCTTTAACGAACTCTCTAGTTCTTATGTACGCAGATGATATAAAGCTTTGTCTTCAATACAAATCCATCTCTGCCCAATGCAGTCTTCATTCTGACCTTGATAACTTTCAAAAATGGTTTTCAGCTAACGATTTTATACTTAATGGATCAAAACGCAAGCTTATGACTTTTTATCATTCTTGCCCTCTGCAGGGTTCGTATACTCTTTATGGGATTGCCTTAAAGAAATTAGCTCAGGGTTATGATCTCGGCGTCCTATTAGACATTAAACTTAAATGTGCCGACCATATTTCCTTAATGGTTAATGAGGCTTAAGAAGTCCTTGGTTTTATTAAAAGGTGGTCAAAAGAATTTTACGACCCATATATAACCAAAACTTTATTCATTTCTTTGGTCTGTCCGATACTGGAGTACGGTTCATGTTTCTGAAGTCCCCAATATGGAGTACATCAGGATCGCATAGAATCCGTACAAAAGAATTTCTTAACTTTTTCTCTTAGAGGTCTAAATTGGGATGCAAATCTTCACCTTCCATCTTAAATTAGTAGACTCTTACTTATAAACTTACCTAGCTTAACAAATCGTAGGACAATGCTCGGTGTAGTTTTTCTTGTAGTAATTATAATTTTTTCAACCACCTTACAAGAACCCATTCAACCCCTGGAAAAAATTTTTGTCCGATAAAGAAAACTTTAATTATATAAATGTGAACTCATGAAAAGAAAAACCGAGTTTGTAGGCCATATAATAACACAGGCCAACAACAAAAAATCTTTACCTGCTCCATAACCTTTAGGCTCCTTTGAACCAAAGTGCAGAACAAACAATCGTTCCATCACTCACATTTTCCACGGTACACTTAAGAGAAGAATTGATCAAATTTTGCCATATATTTAATTATGTAGGTCGTGTAATTAATATGTATACTCATCCAAAGTTGAAATCTCCCATTTTATACATTTATTATTGAGCTTCTTATTTTTAAACTTTTCTCCCAACTTTGTCTTTGTAAAATTTGTTATCTCTCAGTAGATCATATAATGTTTTAATTGGATTTAAGAAAAAGCTCGAAATAATTTTTTTATAATTTATTTATGAGTAAGTTAAAAAATATTATCGTCAATTAATTTGGATTTTTTTAAACTCATTTTTATTAAATGTCATCCTAAACCTAAACACTTAGCTACTGCGTGCAAAGAAAAGAAGGGTGTGTGCAAAAGAGGAGTTTGAGAGTTTTGGTTTTAAGAGAGGTAATTCTGTCATGGACAATCTGCTCTATGTAGACCACCTTGCTACAAGACCCTTGTCCCTCAAAAATATTTGACCATTACCAAAGCCTTTGAAAAAATGGGCACACAATCCGTTTTGCCACAGCTACATGAGTGGAAAGTACGCCCCCGCATCGTGAACTATGTCAAAAACTTTATGACAAACAGAAAGATAATAATCAAATCTGCTAGAGTACTATCGAACATATATCCACTTAATAATGGAATCACACGAGGCGCTCCACTATCTGTTATTCTATTCTTGATAGCTTACATTTCAGTCACAAATATAATCTCACGTCATAAACTCATTAGCTTCCATCCTATTATAGAACACAATATGTCGAAAAATCCAACAAGCACCTTAAACACTTTTTAAATTAGACTCTCTAAGGCAGTGGTCGGCACGGCCCTATCCCGAGGGCATAGGAAATTTCTCTGCCCGAGCTCTGCCACACACACACAGTATAAATGTGTGAAACGTCATGCTCACAGCCTACTTTCTGCTATTCGTTACTAACACTAAAGCGTTAAAATCATATCAATGTATTGGGGTGCCGACCACTGCTCTAAGGACAAGTGCCAAGCCCTACATATCTATAGAAAATACGGCTGCAACTCCAGAATCCTTACCACCACACATACATCGAAACTACCAGCACACTTAAAACCAAAGATAAAGATGGAACTCCCACATCAACATGAAGACAAACCTATGTAAAGCACTAGGGATAGTTAACACCTTTCAGCCCACAAGTACAATAGTTAGTAAGTAAACACCTTTACTAGTAAACACCTTTCTGCTTTCCCATGAACGAGAGACGCTTATGCTTGCTTTTTAGCCCAAGCATACTTGGGTGGTTCGTATTTCAACCACTTAAGGAGTGTGTGAATCTTTGAGCTTGTGTGTATACACAATAGTATTCAATGTATTACTTTGTTGCTTATTACTTTTTTTGATACAGTGCGGATATGTGCATATTACATCACCCCTTCCAACCACCTACATTCAGTAGCTAACATACACCTTATAGAATTGAAGAGAGACTTTCTTACGGGAAAACTTACGGGATACAGTGATATGTGCATATTACAGCACCCCTTCCAACCACCTACATTCAGTAGCTAACATACACCTTATAGAATTAAAGAGAGACTTTCTTACGGGAAAACTCTGCAAAAATTTAATCAATTGTATAGACAATTGTTCCCTTTAAAGGAAACAAAAAATAATCTACCTATATCCAAGCACCATCGACAGAGTAGTGCAAATATGCAAAGCATGTTCGCTCCCCTATTTCCCAATTCAACGCCAAAAACGTTCCTTGTACAACCAGGCAAACTACCCAGTGAGAGTCACCCAACAGGGTAAACCACAGTCCGGGTTACCGGTAACGACTGATGCTGGAGTTGTCGTACCTACGGTACCAAAACTCTTACACTCTTACATTCCTCTATTGAAATATATATTTGTTTCACGGCTTGCCCCTGATACTTTAGAGAATGATATCTTGGCTTACATCAAAGCCAATACAAAAGCCGATATAACGCACGTATTCTTTCAAGATTGGTGTGCCCGCTCTGACGTTCACAACTCTGATTTGATTACCCAGTTTTTGGCCAGAGAACCTTTTCGTCCAAGAAAATCAGCCTAGTACCGTATAGAAAAAAATTTAAAACCAGTGGGTGTCAAACTTCCACATTTTAGAACCACTGACCAATCTTTAACCTCTTCTGGCATGTCCGTCTTTCCGTCCGCCCGTCTGCCTGTTTCTACGCAAAATAGTCTCTCAATTTTAACGGTATCAACTTGAAACTTTTTACATACCCTTCTTTCCTTCGCACGCAGTATATACATAGTTCGGCCTTGATTGGCCGAATATATCCCATAGCTGCCTTATAACTGATTTATCGGAAATGGTATAACTTTGGTGTTTTTAGAGTTAAAGAAATCAATTTCCCTTCCTTTATATATTTTTTATATGCACACATATAGAAATACATATATCGACCACCCACTGTACCAAGAGTACTTAAAGAATACACCCTGTAGCACTCTGTCGCAGTGTTTACGTAATTTGAAGCATGGGTCATAAACCTTAAGTGACCGAATTTCCAAACGCTCGCTTTGCTTTAACCGCACGCCGAAACTGCATATGCAGCATAAATGTAATACGAGCAAACCACTTATATGTGCATAAACCTCCGCCTAAGCGATCATAGCTATATACTTAAGAATATATAACCATCTCTCCGCTGCCGCTGTTGGCAGCGCAGCTACTCCTAAAAATATTGCAAGGGAGAAGAACCTTTTGAGAGCTTGGAGCGGCAACAACGGCTGCTCCAAATTAAAAGATGGAACAATAAAGAACTAAGGAATATTAATCAAAATCCATTCTATTACCACCTGGACGGGATCTGGATCGCAAAGGCTAACATTACAATATATTTACATATGTATGTTTTTATGTCGGTATCAAATTCGAGGAACGACTTTTTTAAAGAACCAAAATATTAAAGGAAATTATTAAATTAACGACATAGATCTCACAATAAACCAAAGATAGATCTCACAATAATCGAGCAAGCAAACTTGCATTATTCCATTAACCACATTTATTTTTTCTGTTGTTGCAATGCCGAAGTAATTATACTGTGAAAAATATATACATATCAATATAGTTATTTGCAAAAAAGTAAAAATGTTATCAAGAATAACAACAAAAATGAGCTTTTGTTGGAAGAACTTTGATAAAATCGACAATATAGTGCCAAATGCAAAATTTTCGCCAGTCGTAGAGACACAAACATGAGGGACCACCTGCGCTCCCAACATAAAATTGATCAGCACGATGAGGTGCCTTTAGAACCTAGTTCTAGCGTTGCGGCCCAAGTTCTAATTGCTGAAAGGTTTAAAAATATAACGGAATATGGCTCCGATGGCGAAAAAATCAAGAAAATAAACGATGCCATAATTTATATCATTATAAAATGTATATATTATATTTATAAAATGTATATAAATGTATTATATCATCATCAGTTCTGTATATTCACTTGCCGTACCCGGACGTGTTTCTTCGATCGCTCTTGCCAGTTTGCAATTATTTTCGATCTTGAACTCAAGCTTTCTCCTTCTGCGACAAGTTGAAATATAACAATTAATCCCTAAAAATAAATTCGACTTAATAAGTTCATTGAACTATTTATTTCCAATTTATACATTTAATCGGTTAAAGTTATCTCTGTTGCGCTTTAACTATATTATCCAACATAAGTCTCTCCGAGCTGTACTCATAGTTACTGTGGAGTTTGTTGTTCTTCACGACGCCGAACCTTCGTTGCACATCTCTTTTGTAACGTCATCTCTTACATCCGTCAAAAAGAAGCCAAAAATGAGTCTTACTTGCACAGCAAAAAAATGTGAATTTGGTGGAACCATCACGGGTGACTCATACCTGTCTTGTTGGCTCTGCAATAACTGCTCACATATTAAATGTGCTGGAGGAGGACACAATGGACGGATAAGTGACCTTATGAACAAGAAAATTGGCCTGACATCGTTTGTAGAGAAATTGAGTCAGAGATGCGGACTTTTATGAAACAGACGAGAAATGGTTTCCTAGATGTCCGCAAGCAATTCTCGGCCCTTAATGAGCAATTCCTCGCTCTTGAAACTCAATTCCTTGGGCTAAAGTTGTTAAGTGAATCCCCCAGACAAAAAATTCCGAACAACAACCTGCTGACTGCTAAATTATTGAATACCCCTACATCCCATGCTGTACAAGTCGATGAATTTTCAACACCAAACATTTTACCGTCGCCTACTAGTCTACCTACTTATGCTGTTCCAGTACCAAGGGACTTGATGAGCCTTCCTTCAGGGCACTCTAATATTCACCCTTGCAAGAAGCGATCAGCGTACCAAGTACAAATCTCGAGCCACCTCTCATCTTGGAGCCTCCATCGTTGGACATCGTTGGACAACCCCCATCGTTGGACAACCTACCCTCTGCTCTAGCTGTGATGTCTCCAAGGCCTCTGGTTGGTGTGGCGCCTGAAGTTAGATCTTCTGGACTTACGCTGAGGGCGGTTGCTCCTTTTTGTCTCATTTTTGTCTCTCGGCTTATGCTATTGTTGATGATGTCAAGAGTCACCTGTTAAACCATCTTAAGGTAGCTCCTAATGAAATAGCTGTTTTTAAGTTTAACTTTAAGCATAAGCGTTCTATATCTTCTTTTAAAATAGTTCTACCTGATTCCTACCTTGAAAAAGCACTTGACCCTGTAGCTTGGCCTGAGCACGTTATCGTTCATGAATTCCTAGCAAAAGACGCTCAGAATCCTATCCCTGCTGAAACTGCTTCAAAAAACTGAATAACATAGTATTTTCCTGCTGCTATCAAAACGTTAGAAGTATTCTGGGTAAGCTGAGCCAGTTTTTTACAAAGAGTGCTTCTTTTGATTTTGATGCTTTCGTGCTTACTGAAACTTGGCTTAACTCCTCTGTCTCTGATTATGAAATTCTTGTTTCCAAATTCATAGTGTTTCGATTGGATCGTCCAACTTTTGCAGGTGGTGTCCTCATTGCTGTTACTAATAAGTACCCTTCTGAAATTATTCCTTTCACGAACGAGTTCGGAATTGAGTTCATTGCGGTGAAAATTTTAACTGGCTCGTCTCATATTTTTTTGACCTGTTCCTACATTCCTCCCATGGCTGAAGATATTGTGTACTTTCACCATCTTGATGCTATTAGGTCTGTCTCTTCGTTGGCCAAGGACCGTGATTTAATCCTGATCATGGGAGATTTCAACCTTCCCATCATTTCCTGGATCCCGTCTGAGGTAGACAATTCCTTGCTTTCCAGTTGTCATAACGACTTTATCGATGGCTTAACCGAACTTGCCCTGCTCCAAATTAATCCAATTCATAACACTCATGGCAGATTTCTGGACCTTATTTTTTCTAATGTGTCATCCTCTGTGACAGTCATTCGGTCCCCGCCGCTATCGCTTCCTGAAGACATTCACACCCCTACACTATTAGCATCGGTGTTAATTGATGTGCCTCACAATGATGCTTGCTTTAATGCTAAACCTCGTTTCAAATGCTTCAGAAAGACTGATTTTATTGCCCTTCGGAATCATTTAGCTGAAATCGATTGGAATGTTCTTTCGTCTATAAACACAATTGAAGCAGCTACGGATTCGTTTTACGAAATAATTCATAAGGCCTTGAACAAATTTGTTCCGGAAGTCCCAGTATCACTGTCTACAAAACCACTTTGGTATAATAAACACCTTTCTCGTCTTAAGAACAGGAAATCTAGGGCTAACAAAAAGTTTCTCAAGTCAGGATCGATGTGCAATCAGTCAAACTTTCTTTATGTTCGCAAACAGTTTATTATTCTCAATGACCAACTTTATAAGCAGTATATCATGAATTGTAAGGTAAACTTTCGTAATGATCCAAGCTCCTTCTATTCTTTTGTCAATATGAAACGTAAATCAAATCTTTTTTCTCCTTCCCTATCATATAAAAATATTTCACATTCTTCTGAGCTAGGTATTGCTAATCTCTTTGCGTCATTTTTTCAAACACTTATTCGTCCGATGAATATGAATAACATCAAGTTCTGATATCCTTTGCTATCCTCTCACTATCTTATTCAACTTTTCCTTAGAGCTGGCATGTCTTCCCAAGAGATGGAATGAATCATTTATTATTCCGCTTCATAAGAAAGGGTCTAAAGCACTTATTGAGAACTACCGGGGGATTGCTAACCTATCTGCGATTCCCAAGCTGCTTGAGAAACTGGTTACGTTCCAACTGCAAAATTTTTGTAAAAGCATTATTTCCACTTCACAGCATGGTTTTGTCAAGCATTGCTCTACCACAACTAACCTTGTTGATTTCACTTCGTTTATCCACAGAGGTTTTCTGAGCCGCATGCAAACTGATGTGGTATACACTGACTTTAGCACCATCTCCTCCTTCATAAGCTGTATCTTATGGGGCTTTCTCCACATATAGTACAGTGGTTGACCTCCTATCTATCGAACCGCACGCAGCGTGTTTTGTTTAAAACCCGTTCATCACAGATTATAAACGTTTCATCTGGTGTCCCACGAGGTAGTCATTTAGGACCTCTTCTGTTTGTTCTTTTTATCAACGATTTACCTAGTGTTGTAAACTTTGCTACTACATTTATGTATGCTGATGATGTCAAGTTATGATGATGTCAAGTTTCTCAGACCATTTCCTTCATAGACACCTGCAATTAGGCCTTAACGAAGACCTTAATTAGACCTCTTCTTGTGGTGCTCAAAAAATCTCCTTTTACTTAACTGCTCTAAGTGTAAGGTTATGACGTTCAATCGCAGTGTGCCTCACATCGTTTCGTACTCTCTTGGGAATAACGTCTTAGATTGTGTTTCCCTAATTAACGATCTTGGAGTAATTTTTGACAATAAGTTATCCTTCAAGGAACACATGTCACTAACAGTTAATAAGCCCAGAGGTGTGCTAGCTTTTATCAAACGTTGGTCTAAAGAATTTGATGATCCTTTCACAACTAAAACTCTATACGTATCGTTGGTTCGTCCTATCTTGGAATACTGTTCTAGCGTTTGGAGTCCGCAATTCTTTGTTCACCAAAGGAGGATTGAATCTATCCAAAAGAAGTTTCTGCTATTTGCGTTAAAAAGCTTAAACTGGGATACTGCCACTTCCCTCCCGTCGTATAATTGCCGGTTAAAACTACTAAACCTACCTCCTTTAAAAGAGCGCCGTACTTGTGCTGGGGTTATGCTGCTTCATGTGCTTATTCTTGGACAGGTTGACTCACAAGTACTTCTTGAAAAATTAATTTTTTCTGTGCCTAATAGAGTAACTAGATCATTCCGACCCCTTTGGTTACCGATTTCTAGATCTAATTTTGTGGAACACGATCCATTCCGCGTTATCTGTAAAAATTATAGCTCGTTATCCCATTTAATGTCCCCTGAACTATCCCTAGATGTAATTAAATCCAAAATTATGGAATATCTTTTAACTTAATTTATCCTTACTCTTAGTTATAATAATAAAGAAATAACAGTTCATTGTTAATAATAATAAATAAAAAAAAGATGTCCAACCATTTTCCATCGTAGAAAACCAAGGCTTCATACATTTGATGAACACGGCAGCACCGCGCTACAAAATACCGTCGCGGTATGTATTAAACAAAGCGGGTTGACGACAAATTTTTGGGAAATGATGGAAAAGTGGCAGAGATGTATAAATGGGAAACCGCTTACTTTAACTGGGGATGTGTGGAGCGACCAGATGTCAATGCAGAGTTACTTGGGCATTACTGCTCATTTTCAGCTTGAGCTTAAAATGACGTCGTTGACCATCGTAGTTTTGGAGCTATGAGCGTCACACATCAGTGTACCTCACTGAAATACTGGACAGTTGCTGCAAAGATTGGGCTATTGAAAAGGAATCAGTTACAGCCGTTGTCACCGACAATGGAGCGAGTGTCGTCGAAGCCGTTGACTTAGCTTTTGTGCGAAAAAAAAGCACATACCATGCTTCCATGCACATATCCTAAATTTAGTTGCAAGATCTTTTATGCAAAGAGAGTCAATAGGTGTATGCAGTGCAAAGTTAAAGGGAATCGATACATTTTTTAAGCAGAGTTGCATTGCCAGCGACAACTTAAGAAAGTAACCAACAAGGTTTTATTCCAAGATTTTGCCACTAGATGGAATAGCACATTTTATATGATTGAACGTTTTTTGGAGCTTAAAAATTTCGTAAACGATATTTTATTAAGTAAGCGCAATGATCGTGAGATGCTAAATGGAAATGAATTGCAGTTACTTAATAATATCGCAGAACCAAAATAATGCCAATCTTTCAATGTTAATTAATGTTTCTGACATTACGCCCGAGGCCAAAGATATAAAGGACTCCTTTAAGAAAAGGACTTTAAAAAACTGCATTTTAAAGTCCATCAGGCATGCTCAAACTCTATAATAAAATTTAAGTCTATGGTGAAACCGATGCCATTAAAACAACTTGGAGGGTAGCCTAGATGGAAAGCTTGCGGTCCTCATCCTTGGGGTCCTGGGTTCGATTTCATTAGTGGGCGGCTGTTGAGTTGAAATTTTGTATGAATTCAATATTTGGGAAAACAGTATGACCCACCAAATTTCATTAGGATCGGTTGACACTATCCTATAGCTACCATATAACTGAACGATCGGAAATGGTGTTTAGTAATTGGTAAAAATACCAATTTTGCTATTTTTGGAGATACAAAGAAGCTTGGGACTTTTTTTTGAATGTTGTATTAGAATAAATTGATTTTCTTAGGAAATTCTATCGGTCAACTATATGCATTATTTTCAACTCATCCGAAGTTATATCAGCTTAAAAATGTTTAAAAATCCTGTCCTTAAAATATTAAAAAAATCTTAAAAATTAAAGGATATCAGTATCAAGATCATGTATTTATCTGGAAAAAAAATAGCCTAAACTAAAAACATAAATATTTCGAAAAGCCTTTGGAGGTAAGCATTTCAAAATATTGATGGGCAATTGATTGCACCCTTTTTTCAAAAAATATAATTTTACCAAGGCTTAAATTAATAAGTTTTGAATTATGGTGGTGATGGCATGGCGTGATTTGATTTTATTTTTTTTTCGTATAGGTTGATTGGAATCTAGGCATATCCCTGTTCACGAGTAGTAAACTCCGTTTTTCGTTATATGTGTGCGTGTAGTTCCTTTTGTTGTGTCTTTATCATCCATAAGGCAACTCATATATAAAATCCATTTTTCAATACAAAAACGAAGCCTTCTCAAAAAACATACTCACATAACTTACCAAAAATCGTACTATTTTTGAATAAATTTACCACATAATATAGTGTGCTAAGATACACAACACGTAATTAACTGCCAAAATGTAATATCTTAAGGGGAGGGTAAGGTCAAATCATGCGAAAAAAGCCAAGTTTTTTTGATTTTTTTCCTGACGACACAGTAAAAATTTATTTATTCAACCAACGGTATATTATAGTATGACATTAGAAGAATGTTTTATCAAATTTTTACAAAAAAATATTTAAAAATATGGCAATGGTAGCAATTGTCCGGACGTGTCGCCAAAAAAAGGCGAATTGCGGTGCCCCTCATAACTCGGTGCTGGATCATTTGTAATCAAAAAATGAAAATTCATTCGTTAGATAATAGTTCGCTCCAGGTAACGCTGTAAAGGTTTTTTGAAAATTGCAATTTTTTAATTTTTTCGAAGACTTTGAAGTGAAAAACTCAATATTTTGGGAAAAAATCGGTTAATTTGTCATTGCAAAATCAAAATTATGAACAAAAAAAAAACTCGACAGCGTTACCTCGTAAAATATGTACAGAAATATTGTTTAAAATTTCAAAAGGATCGGTGCAGTAGTTTTGAAGTTATGAGGGGCACCGACTTTGAAAACGTGAGTTGTGGGAAAAACGCTTTAAAGTTTTAAACACAAAACAAATCCAGTGTAAAACGTTTACAAGCAACTTCATCAATAACTAATAACTTCGTCAATTTTGCTTTAATTGACTTGAAATTTTGACACAATATTCTTCAAATATTATGCATTCAATTTAAAAAATAAAAAAAAAATTACAAAAAAAAAATTTTAATACCTTACCCTCCCCTTAAACAGCCTAAGACCTGACTTCATCAACCTGCTAAATTAGTTGAGTTTGAATAGTTAAGAAAGTTTCAACAAATCATATTTTTATATTTAAATTTTTTACAGTTATTATATATAAAAGTACAATAAAATAAATATCATATCTACAAGTTAAAGTTAAAGAAAATTAGTTACCTTGATGAAGCTTCAAGCCTTGTAGCGTCGCATTGCTTAAAAAAAATAATGAGCTCCGCGATGAATAAAATGCAAGCTACGAATCTAAATACATGCATTCTTACAAACCGATAGTGAGATTAAAGGCGTAAACACGTTTTTACCTGAAAAGTTAAATGATTTAGCTTAAAAAAATGTATACCACATTTGAACTACACTACATTATTACAACTGATATATTTGTATTGGGAACACTATAAGTTGGTTAACTCGCACAGAAACTATAACAACAAAAATCATACTTTTGTGACAGTAAAGCTTCTAAAACCACCTTGGAACGCGTAAGTATGTACACATGTATCTTTATACATACAAATATTTCAGTGTTCACATTTTATGTAGCATGACAAAGCATTGCACAATAACAATATTCAATTATTTGATTGTTACTTTGAGGTATACGTGTTGTTAAAACGACAACCTTCTTTGCATTTTTAATAATAAGTCAGAAAATTTGAGCTCACCCGTTAATGGACACTAGCACTTGACACATGAAAGGTAGAATTGAAACTACTAATATTCAAAACAATCAACGTCGTTAAGTATATAAAACGGTTGGCCTGAAAGTAAAAATTAGTATTCAAGAAAAAATATTTTTTTCAGATGAATTGTAGTTTAATTATTTTATGATTGTTTATAATTAATGTACGTTTTCTTACTAATGGTTTAAATGCCTAGAATTATAAAAAAAAAAAAAAACAAAAAACCCTATTTTTGGAAGTTGATAAATTGCCTCGCAATTTAAAGTTAAATGCCTCGCTTTCATTGTTTTTTTCTGCTTACGCAAACACTCAAATGTGTGTTAACTATTAACTTTAACACATTTTAACATGTTTGTTTAAGCATAAAGGAACAAAGAGATATATAGGATATATATCGCAAAAATCGGACGTATTGGCCGATCATTATGAGAGTATCATAATATAACCAATTTATTACAATACAAAATCTTAAAAAAAAGACTCAAGCTTCTATCTTCAAAAATACAAAAGTTGGTATTTCAACAAAATTCTATTTCCGATTGTGCAATTATATGGCAGAAATTTGGTAGGTCGAATTAACTGACCAAAAATATAATCTGTACTAAGTTTCACCTTTCTATTTTAAAAAACACGAAAGTTTCGTCATTTCCGACTGTTCAGTTATATGGCAGCTATAGGATATAGTCGACCAATCCTTATGAAATTTGGCATGTCGTATTATTTTTTCCAAAAATAACTCTGAAGTAAAATCTTGAACTCTCTAATTCTGAAAACACCAAAGTTATACTATTTCCGATCATGTAGTATGTAGTAGGCCGATGCCGGTCGTTCTGACTTATATACTGCGTGCAAAGGAAGGAAGGGTGTGTGAAAAGTTTCAAGTCGATAGCTTTAAAACTGAGAGACTAGACAAACAGGCGGACATGCTCATACCAACTCAGGATATGAGTATACTATACTATACTCGTAAAGACACACAACCATGAGGGACTACCTGCGTTCCCAACATAAAATTGATCAGCACGATGAGGTGCCTGCAGAATCTAGTTCTAGCGTTGCGGCCCAAGTTCTAATTGCTGAAAGATTTAAAAATATAACGGAATATGGCTCCGAAGGCGAAAAAATCAAGAAAATAAACGATGCCATAATTTATATCATTATAAAAGATGTCCAACCATTTTCCATCGTAGAAAACCCAGGCTTCATACATTTGATGAGCACGGCAGCACCGCGCTACAAAATACCGTCGCGGTATGTATTAAACAAAGCGGGTTGACGACAAATTTTTGGGAAATGATGGAAAAGTGGCAGAGATGTATAAATGGGAAACCGCTAACTTTAACTGTGGATGTGTGGAGCGACCAGATGTCAATGCAGAGTTACTTGGGCATTACTGCTCATTTTCAGCTAGAGCTTGAAATGAAGTCGTTGACCATCGTAGTTTTGGAGCTATGCGAGCGTCACACATCAGTGTACCTCACTGAAATGCTGGACAGTTGCTGCAAAGATTGGCCTATTGAAAAGGAATCAGTTACAGCCGTTGTCACCGACAATGGAGCGAGTGTCGTCGAAGCCGTTGACTTAGCTTTTGTGCGAAAAAAAAGCACATACCATGCTTCCATGCACATATCCTAAATTTAGTTGCAAGATCTTTTATGCAAAGAGAGTCAATAGGTGTATGCAGTGCAAAGTTAAAGGGAATCGATACATTTTTTAAGCAGAGTTGCATTGCCAGCGACAACTTAAGAAAGTAACCAACAAGGTTTTATTCCAAGATTTTGCCACTAGATGGAATAGCACATTTTATATGATTGAACGTTTTTTGGAGCTTAAAAATTTCGTAAACGATATTTTATTAAGTAAGCGCAATGATCGTGAGATGCTAAATGGAAATGAATTGCAGTTACTTAATAATATCGCAGAACCAAAATAATGCCAATCTTTCAATGTTAATTAATGTTTCTGACATTACGCCCGAGGCCAAAGATATAAAGGACTCCTTTAAGAAAAGGACTTTAAAAAACTGCATTTTAAAGTCCATCAGGCATGCTCAAACTCTATAATAAAATTTAAGTCTATGGTGAAACCGATGCCATTAAAACAACTTGGAGGGTAGCCTAGATGGAAAGCTTGCGGTCCTCATCCTTGGGGTCCTGGGTTCGATTTCATTAGTGGGCGGGCGGCTTAATTCATTTTTAAAAAGATTTAATTTTATGAGTATTTTTATATTTACTTTTATTTTTCTTATTATTTTTTCTTACTTTTATTTTTGGAAATATTTTTTTTTTACTTTATATATTTACTTTATTATTGTTATTTTTAATTGCTTTATGTTACAATTGTTGTAAAAATAACTAATAAGTAAGTATAAGTAAAAATATTTACACAAGAAAAAAAAAGTTCAAAGTCCTCAAAAAAGTTCAAAAGTTCAAATCACGAGGATTTGAACACAGATTGTACATAGAGTAACTACTCTAGGCATTGCGCTACCACCCTGTCTCGATCTGCAGCGATTAAAAATACTATTTGTTCTACTACCTACCACATCGGCGCATTGAAAATAGAAACGAGGAATTGAAATTTGGAAGCCAAAACATTTTTACGCCGTCTTGCGAGCAGTGACACATACATACAAAGCCACACATTTTTTTTACGCAGATCGCAGATGAATTTTCAACTCAGCATTAGGCATGGTAAAATTTGACCAATCTAGTAGATATCTTAAAAAATCATATATGGATCTTGATATCTTGAAATTAAGAATATAAAAAGTTTATAAACACTATACCATAAACCACTGTACCAAATTGGAGCCGAAGCGGAAGCTTTGGAGAGCAAAGGAAAATTGCAGAAATAGAGATAAGACATTTATTGCACACGAAAGAAAAAAACAAAAGAAGAGGAAAAAGCAGAGATAGCCTATACTTGGAATTGAAATTAAACGATATTCGAATTGAATTAAAGCGGTTTAAGTTAAATCTGAAGTTTCTCAAAATTCGATTCTCAAGTAAGTAAAAAAGATGATCGCACATGAAAAGATGACCGTTCGCTTAAGAGGAAGTGAGAAAATGACAGATTAGGCTTAAAACGAAATTGTTTAGATTTGTTGACACAAAATAAATGAAAGATTCACTTTATTTTCAAGTTTAATTTGAAAACATTTTACAAAATATTATATCAATTTTAATGATTTAACTTATAAACAAATCATACAGTTTTTAATTGTAATTATATGAATTATAGTTCAAGAGTATACATTTACACTACAGAAACTGGTTTATCATTTCTAATATATTCTTCAAAATTTTTATCATCTAGGAGAGAAGGGTCAAAATCATTTATAACTTGACCTAAAATTGGATTATCTAACATGGTCGTATGATTTCCTTCAATTACTTTTAGAGTCACTTTACCAGACGTTAATTGGGAAACACAATAGTCTTCTTCAACATCTTGTAGTGAAACTTCCGCTGGACGGACTAGAGTAATGGGTGCTTTAAGGCTTCCGAAGCTTTCCACATCTAAAGTTGAAGTCATTTTTATTCTATTAAACATAGCTTTTACCATTGTTGCGGAGTACTCCTTGGAGTATACATTTTGTTTTTCAACATATTCCATGAATAAAGCCATTTTTTCACCAACGTTGTCAATTTTTTGAAAAATCTGAGCTGCTGATTCTTTTGTTTCATCAGGAAATATTTGGTTCACAATACTAGAAAAAAGCAAATTATAAAGATCGTTTTCTGAAAAATGTTCTCCTAAGTGCAAATTTGTTAGTCGTTTTAGAAAGTAAGGGGCTCCATCAAGCAACATTATATGACCGCGGAATCCAGCAGTTTCAAGTAACTGCGCAATTTTTAGAGCCACAAGCGTTCCATAAGAATACCCAATTATGTAAAATGGTTCGGTTGGCTTCAAAATGGGTTTGATGTGCTAAAAAAAAAATACATTTTAATAGAATGTGTATTTTTAAAAGTTATTGTACCTACTTCAATACTCATTTCGGATATTTCGTTTACGGTTAGTAAATTTGAAAATTGGTGTAGCTGTAAGACGATGGCACGACTGTGTAGGGCAGATCCTAATTGATACCATGCCCGTCCAGCTGTACCTTCTAATCCAGGTATAATAATATTGGGAGGAAGACTTTCTTTTGAAAGCGTTGCACGGGTAGCTAAAGGAACCACAATTTTATCACAGTGCACTTCATCCCCCAAGTTTCGAATAAGTAAATCCATCCCTAAAAGCTTACTATCAGATGCAAAAATCATAGGAAGCCCATCATTATTTTCCTTTTTCTTTGCATCTACAAACTCTTGAAGCTTTTGGAAAGTGAGCAACCGTAAGTCTTGTGGAGTCAAAATCAATTCGAAATCTCGTTCCAAGGTTTGTTTGATTTCAACCGCCATTAATGAGTCCATACCCATTTCAGATAATGTGGTTCCTAAAGAGACGGATTTTAAATCTCTAATGCCCATTATATTCATAACAGCATCAATAATATTTTCATTTCCTGAACGTCCTGATCTTTTCTCGGCGACAACCATGCTTGAAACTATTGGTTCTTCAGCACTCAATAAACGGTCAAGTTCTTGAAGGCATGATGAAATTCTTTGCTGAAGCGTACCTCCTATCTCCATATCTATTTTATCATCAGCCATATCAGCCACTAATCCCACTTCTCCAACAGCACCCCATTGAATTCCTTTAGCTGGTAATCCATCCTTGTGGCGGCATTCGATGATACGCTCCATAATAGAATTAGCCATTCCATAGTTTGTTTGGCCTGCATTTCCCCGACCACATGAAACGCTTGAAAATATTGTGAAATACTCCAACTCTGGGCATAAAACTCGGGATAGCTCATCGAGATATTTGGTTGCTGTAGCTTTAGGTAAAAAGCATTCCACAAATTGTTTCACATTTTGGTTAGCAAAAAGTCCATCTCGTAATGTAACTGCGAGATTAAAGATTCCACCCACTGGACCCAAAGATTCAGCTCTGTAAATAAGTTGCCGACATCCCTCTTTTGTAGTTATATCATCGGTACTAACGATAATTTCGCATCCATACGTTTTCCAAAGCCTAAAAATACCTAAAAATTAATTTTTTATTTACTAAAATATATTATAAATAGTTACGCAATTCTATATGATTGGTAATCCTTCGTTATTCCTCGACTGGAACTAAGAACAATTTTACGTGCCCCACGGATGGCCATCCAATCAGCCAATTCCATGCCAAAACCACCAAGGCCTCCTGGTATGATATAGGACAAGCTCTTTTTAAAGTAAATTTGACTTATAGCGCAAACAGGAAGCGTTGCAAGATCTTCCGGATCGTCACGAACTTGTATTACAACTTTTCCTATGTGTTTACCACCGATGAGATGTCTAAAAGCCTGTTCAATTTCATGAGCCGGAAATACCGTAACCGGTAATGGTACGATAATGCCCTGAGAAATATCAGAATCTATCATACTTTTTAAATGCTGAAAAAATTATTAATTTTGGATTATTTTTTGTTGTTTTGATTTTTATGTTTTTTTACCCAAATTTCCTCATCTGAAGCAGTTAAAAGATTATCAGCAAGTACTGCATGAAAAGCTATTTCTTTTAAAAAGCAGCTCATTCCAAGCTTGCTGTCATTAGCCATGTCAAATTTTCCAATTTCTAAAAAGTGGCCGGACTTTCCTAGACAACGTACTGACGCAAGAAGCTTATCTTCTGATAATGAATTCAACACATAATCAACACCTTTTCCGTTAGTCTCACGATGAATCATTAATTCAAACGATGTGTCTCGAGAGTTTCCAATATTAGCCTCTGCAATGGACAAAATTACAAAGAGGATTAAAAAGAAGACAAGAAAACTAACTTCGGGCGGAGCCGAAGTTGATATACCCCTCCAGTTAAGATCGGATATATATCGCAAATATTGAATATAGTTGACCGATCCTTATAAAATTGAGTAGCTCGGATTAGTTGGCCAAAAATATAACCTGTAGGAAGTCTCAACCTTCTATCTCCACCTTCAAAAACATAAAATTTGGCCATTTCCGATCGTTCAGATCGTATAAGATATAGTCGTCCACTTGTGGTACGTCGGATCACTCTAACATTAAACTTCAAACCACTCTAATTCTAACCAAAGATCATGACCCAAAACGGTAAATTTTTTTCGTCGAGCTTGTTGGTGAGGGGCGTCATAGTACATAGTACATAGTACATAGTACATAGTACATAGTACATAGTACATAGTACATAGTACATAGTACATAGTACATAGTACATAGTACATAGTACATAGTACATAGTACATAGTACATAGTACATAGTACATAGTACATAGTACATTGTACATAGTACATAGTACATAGTACATAGTACATAGTACATGGTGTCATAGTACAAGGATAAAATAATGGAATTAAGGAGTAAAGATAGTAGACGATATATCTGATCTCTTTTCTCTTGGGTCAATGTCAAAGATGTTAGGGTCTAAATCAGGGACTGTAACGGTTATAATTAAAAAAGCAATAAAATTACAAAATAAAAGTAATTTCTTAATTTTTACGAAAAAAATTGATTTTTAATAATTAAAACTAATATTAATAATAAAAAATTAGTAATAATTATTAAGTATCCATTTTTATATAAAAATTACGCAATAACTTTTATTTTCAATTTTTATTATATAAATTGGAAAATAAAAATTATTCGATAACTTTTATTTTAAAAATTGAAAATAAAGATTGAATCTATATATGTTTTGATCCGTAGAAGCCAGATCCAATATATATGTATATATATGATCTACACATCAATACCTTTCAGATGGTATATAATAAGTATTTATATATATATATGTATATATGTTAATAATTTAATGAACTACTCTTTCTCAGCCGCCGCAACAATAGTTGGGCTATTTATGAATACTGCCAATACTGCACAGGCACATAAGCGGATAAACATATATACATATATATATATATATATATACATACTATATCTCGAGCCTGATCTGAACCTGTTCCAATCCGCACACCAGCCAAACACTCTACCACTAGGCTATCCCTAACTCGTTGTCGCGCGAAAAATTTCCTAAACTTAGCCTGTCGCACTTTGGTACCCTCACGTTCCATAGGAACACTTTTTTTTCTATGAGAAGTCCTATCTTTATTCTTTATAAACACCAGAATTATGACATTTCCGATCAATAAGTTATATAGCAGCTATATGATATAGTCGAGCGTCGCAGACGTTCCGGTTTTCATGCATTCTGCGGGCAAGGAAAGAACGGTGTGCAAAGTTTGAATCATTAGTTTAAAAAAACAGAGAGACTTGTTCGCGTAGAAACAGACATACAGACACTCAGGAAGTGATCCTGCTTATGGTAATAGTATATATGTACTTTATAGGGTTTAATAATACAAATTTTACCTTTAAGTTTCGGAAAGGTATCCAATAAAAATTTTTTTTTTTTTTGTGTGCTGCAGGTTGTAAAAACTTCCAAGTTATAAGCTAATGCTACTCGAATAGCGGCTAGTCCAATGCCACCAGATCCAGCATGTATGAGTATCGTTTTTGCTTTCCTTATGTTACCAATCATAAAGAAAGCATAATAGACAGTTACATAAACTACTGGTACGGTGGCTGCTTCTTTTAATGACCAATGATCAGGAATATCCCACATTAGTTTTGAAGGCTTTTCGACATATGAAGCTACTCCGCCTTTAACAACCATACTCATTATACGACGTCCGGTTAACATATTAATACCAGAGTACTCAAATCCTAAAACACAGTTTTGATCTATTCGGCTAGATCCATATAACTCAACCGCTAAGCGACCCGTAGCAAGCATAACATCTCTAAAATTTAATGAAGAATATGCAATTTTAATAATGCAGTTTTGTGGATTAAGTGGACCCTCTAGCCATTGTAAAGTGGAGAGGTCTCCACGTTGTAAAACATTTCCATAGATGTGGTCCAACCTAGGGATGAGTTTATCACACTTGGGCAACAGTAGATGTCGATAGCTGCCCCAAAGTCCCTGTTAAAGACAAAAACATAAGACTTAATTCACCATCATACGATAATTATAATATTATATGTTTTTATACACAACAAGAAGAAATAACAGCTTTAGTCGCGTTTCTCGGCTATGTGGTACTAGATTATTTTTTTTGCCACTTCAAACTTAAGGATGTAGTCTCATGTGTGAGGTTTAAAAAATCGATTTTTTTTTCACGCATTTCGATAGTATTGTTTATTAAGAATGTACTGTTAAAGTTTCAAATAAAAATATCAAATAATGACAGAGATACAGCCCATAATCGAGAGCGCGCCTACACCGAAAAGTATGAGTTTCTCGGTAGCGTCTATACTTTAAACGCGTTTTTCTCGGAACGACATTTTTGTGTGCGGCGCAGGTGATTCACAAAATTCTATGGTACCGATCTAGCTGAAATTATGATATGTTGTTCTTAAAAGTAACACCTCTGTTCCGTACTAGAATCATTTATTTTTAATGATTAGTTTTTTTTTTATCATTAATTTAAGATAAATTTTTAAAATTAAAAAAATTTTTTTTTTTGTTAGTTCGCCATTTTGTTGTTTATTGATGAAAATATTTCATTCTAGTACGGGACAGAGCCATATGCTTACAAAACAATAATCTATTCTAATTTTTTGTTTCGGATGACTCTAGCAGTCGAAATCACCTGCGCCAGAGACCTACCTTTTTTTTTTATATGCATAATTTAGCATGCTATAAAGTGTATTAAACTACACAAGAATAAATTAAACAAAATATTTTCAAATAGTTTATGATGCCTATAAAAACATATCTGAAAATTGGAACGATCGCATTATTTTTTATTACAAAAAAAAATTTTTGAAATAACCTCTAAAAAGTAGGCCGGAACATGAGACTACATCCTTAAAAAACTTTTACGAAGTGAATTTTACTTTTAATTTAACAAATTCACTGTGAATTCAACAAAGTTTTGTACCTTTTTTGTTTGCGTCAAAACTTTTCGTAATAAAAAAATTTATTTTTTAAATAACAAAAAGTTAAATCAAGAAAAAAACAAAGCTAATTTCGGGCAGAGCCGAAATTGATGTACCCTTGCAGCTAAAATGGGATGTATGTTGCAAATATAAGCGTCCCAAGCTTCTATTTTCAAAGTTGGTATTTTCAAAAATACCAAAATGCCGTTTAGTTATATGGCAGTTATAAGATATAGTCTGCCGATCATTATGAAATTTGGTAGGTCGGTTGGAAGTTCCAACTTTCTATCTTCAAAAACACGATCATTTCCAATCGTTCAGTTATATGGCAGCTATAGGATATAATCGGCCGATCCCGGCCGTTCCGACTTATAAAATGCGTGACTAGTTCGCGCAGAAACCAACAGACAGACAGATGAACAGACGGACATGCTTATACATACATATGTATAAACTCAGGGGTCAGGAGATGTCTATGCAAGGGTATAAAAAGTAAACACCGGAGCGTGCCTGATACAAAAACTTTTAAACGCGATTTTTTTTGAAGATTCAAACTATTTTAATACAACTTTCTGCATTGATGCTACAGAATGTAGCAGCCATTTTGGAATAATTCATATATGTTGCTATAAATAATCTTTAAATGTATACGTTTCTTATAGTCTCAGACCGACAGACCGAACTCTTACTACTAGAGCCATCTACTGACAAACAGCAAAAAGTTGGTTTTACAATAAAACCTTGTGGTCTACGAATACTTGGGAGTAATAAAAACATACATGTTATTCATTTCTTATATCTTACATTGTGAAAAACATTGAACGCCATTCCTAATGAAAGCTGTGTCGAATATAAAGGGTGTAACAAATCAAATGCAGGAGCATTAATGTCATCAATTAAAAAACAACGAATTAAATTTCCATCAGGTTCTTTTCGTAAACAGTTTACAAAGCCTAATATTCCGCTAAATATTTCATTAAACGAATATACTATTACTGGCGTTTTTGTGGTTAGCGCAGCTTGTATATGTGAAATCCATTCAAAATCTTTATCACTTTCAGATACTTCTACAACTATTGGCTGAATTTGTAATTTGTTTGGCACTTTTTGAAGTAAAAAAAATGTTTCATCATTTGTATCAATTGGTATAATAGAAATTGTTCGGAACTCATCTAATATTTCTGTTGTTTTCATATTTAAAACAGTTTCTCTTACAAGTAAGTAGCCATTATCAACTAATGCTTTTTTTGAAGATTCAATAACATCTCTGTTATTATCTCCTTCAAATCCACTGCATATAACAAAGAGACAATTTGATTGAGTACAAAGTCTTCCGTTTTCAATATGCACACCTGGAATTTCTTCTAAACTTTGTGAAGTCAACAACATGTATTCCCCAGTAATGACTGGTAAATCTTCAATAGATTCTAAAAACATATTTATTACAGGTTTTTTTCCATTTGTATCCACTTCGACAATCTTCATTTTCAATGTAGGATTATTCTCAAGTGCAAGTTGGACGCAAACCCTTGTGGCATTTTCAATAGAAAGGGCTGATGAACAATATGGTGTAAATAAATATTTTTCAAGAACGGGAATCCCAGGAGGCCTTCGCCTTTGAACAGGACTGGCATGCAGTCCAATAAGTTCGATTCCTCCCGCTATTATACGGTCATACTTATGATCAACATATACATCAAAGATCCGGTTATCTGGATCCATCTTAGTCATTAAATCAAAATGATGCACTCCGTTTATTCTAAGCTGTCTGATTTTTGTTGGCAGTAAAAGGGTTCGCGAATCGGTTCCAAGTATTTGTATTTGAAGCATGGCATCCATGAAGGTGACCCAATTGTAATGCCATTCAACTTGTCCAAAAAGTCCATCCGAACGAGCACTAAAAACTTCTTTAAACGCTCCGTTGTAATGATAGCCGCGCAATCTAAGTTCTTTATAAAAGTCTTTTTTTGAAATCATTGGAAAATTTGATTCTTTTTGAAAGTGAAAAACTTCAGGTATTGTGGGGTTATTTATCTCTCGAATATTTCCTGTGACAACTAAGCTTCCAGCTTCTGTTATCTAGAATAAAACAAATTTAGTATTTTTGTTAAGCTGAAACAACCTAATAGTTGCAATTTAAATAACTTCATGCACTATACTTACTTCAAAACGACCGGTACCGTAGTGAATCATCACGTTTAATTCTACCTCTCCACTAGCTGGCATATTTGTAGCTCTTAGAAAGCACACATCTTCAAATTCAACCGGAACATCCATGTAACTAGGGCCATGATACATTAATGAAAATGTTTCCCAAACGTATTGAAGGTAACACGTAGCTGGCACCAATATTTTTCCATCTATAACATGGCCACTCATAAATTCTTCATTATCACTAGCTAAATTAACTGTAAAAACACGTTCTCCACTAGACTTAGTTTTCATATTTTCGTATTTCGTCACAAACCAATCTTCACTGTGATCCCAGCGAATAAGGGAGCTAATTTTTGGTGTGTTTCGAGACACCGGGAAATCAATAGCATTGTACAATTTTGCAGCTGGTACCAAGACTCCATTTTGATAGATTCTAGAAAGAAAAATATTGACAAAGCTTAACAGGTTTTTATTTTTTCACTTATTTATGAAATGACTTCAAATTCGATTGTAATTTTTATTTTTTTTTTATTGCGACTTATTTTAAGAAAATGTTTTTTATATATATATTTTGTGAAAATATGAAAAACATTTTGTTGTTTACTTTTAATAACTTTCCAAAAAATAGGTATTTTTAAATATTCTTGATCTGGATCACCTGAGCTGATATAAGCATTTCCGTCAGCCTGTATGGGCATCTGTCTGTCTGTTTCTATGCGAACTAGTCTCTCAGTTTCTCTCACACACTCTTCTTTCTTTTTACACGCTTCTTTCTATAAGTCGCAATAACTGGGTAGGTTTGGAACAGTTGCGAATTTCTATGGATCATATTTTTTCTAAGTTTTGGAACTTTGAACGATTTTAACGACTTTTAAAGTGACATAGTTGGAATTGTTTATTAGGTTGAGTATAGTACAAAACCGTGTTTGAAATAATTGTAATTTCCCCAAAATCTTAATTTATTTGGAAAAAACCTTTTTTCGAGCCTTGTTTGCGCTTAAAAATTCCTAAACGCGTCGTTTTAAGCAAATTTTAAAATTTCCGATTTAAAATTTCCGTTTTTCAATAGTTTAATGTTCTAGATTTTAAAAGAAAATAAGTTCTTCTATTCTTTAGACTCTAAAACAAAAAGTGTAACTTTTACACAAAAAACTGACATTTTTGAATTTTTGTCGTATTTTTCGGAGTCTTACGCCATTTTTTTAGTAAAACTTACAAGAAATGGTATCATATTTAACAGTGTGTAAAAGAAAGGAATAAGCGCAATGGAAGGGCACACTCTAACTCCGGAGCGCTAGGTCGGATAAATAGTTCAAAACTAATACTACAAATTCAATCAGCAAATCGACAGCTCGTATGAGAAGAGGGGCGCTTGCGTCGTGATTGGCAAAACAGCAGATAACAAGCTTTAAAGCCACGTCTTAAGGAAGCAACTACATAGATCACTTGACCAGGCTCTTCACCAACAGGAAGAAAATGCACAGCTGAGGTACATCCAGAATCTTTTGCCAACAAGCAGAAAGTGTCCCCAGGGGAGGGCCCATCCAAATCTTAGCGCCCCAATTGAAACGACCACGCCATAATAATAATCTCCTCGGGGTGCTGGGCTTGAAGACAGAGCTGAAGCCAAATCCTGAATTCATTCCTCCTGCCACTAATTCAGCCAGAAGCGCTCTGCCAACTACACCCTCATTCCGGCCAATCGAAATCGATAAAGCCATAAGAGGTCTACAACCAAAAATGGCTCCCGGTGGTGACCTTCTGACGCCAAAGATGTTGATGGAACTGCCAAAATCCACTATAGAGGTCGTCTGTAAACTATTTAATGGGATCTTGGCTATGTCCCAAAAAAGTGGATGAAATCCATTACCATAATGATACCGAAGCATGGAAAATACTATTTATTTCCCACATCGTCTAAATTGATTGACAAATGCTTGCTACCAATTGGCTTCCGAAGAAACCTAACAAGGAAAGCTAATAGTGTAGCGCTATTTTTCTCGACTTATTTTAAGCTTTCGACCTAGTTTGGCTTAATGGACTTATGCTCAAAATTAGAACGAATTCGCCAACATACACCCACAATTAACTTGAGTCGTACTTTTACAGTATGATATTCTCAGTGAGAGGCAACGAGGTTACTTCGGGCGAGTACAATATCAAAGCTGGAGTGCCACAAAGCGCTTTCTTCGCCCTTGTCTGTATAATCTGAACACTGCGGATATTCCTAGACACGAACATCAACATTCGCCTACGATACCGCTATTCTTAGGCGCTCTATATGCCCAACCCAAACAATTAACCAACTCGCTAATCATCTTAGAGTAGTGGGAAGGTGTCCGTCCGACTGGCGCATTAAAAAAAGCGAACAAAATTATAAACATGTAGTAGTAACTCTTAATAGAAAAACATTCCCTCCTATTTCACTAAACGGTATGCCGATCCCTCAAGCCAATTTAGTAGCCTTGAGTAAACACATCGAATGCAAGAAGAGGCAACTTAAACTAAAAGCTAGCAGCATCCACTGGATCATAAACTCACGATCGCTACTCTCTTCAGTTCAGTCCTAAAGGGGAGCGCGAGCAGCATACAACACAATCAAAAATCTTGAGAACTATCTCTGGAGCACCTTGTTCGCAAGGAAACATCCACCGGGATCTGGGCATCCTCGTAGTGAAATACAAAGTCCAGAATCAAAAAGTGCCCTACAATGAAAAAGTGTCCTCGCACCTAAATTTCCCCGCTCGGGGATTGACTCGGGTTTCCAGCGGATCCCGCCTGCGACGCAACGACCTCCCTAACCCAGCAATCGATTTTTAGTGCCGTCTAACTCTGTATCAGTCAATATGACTTTTAGTTAAGTTAGTTAGTAAAATTAGTTAAGTAAAATTTAAGATTGGATTAGGAACCTCTTGTAAGTCTCGCAAAGAAATAATTCAAGTAAAAAAACAAGGTTTAAAAAAAATTTTAAATATCTATTTAAATTTTTTAAGATCAATTTTTCTTTAACAATTTTATTTTTCCTTAAGTTTGCTTTATTTAAAATTAAATGCAATTTATTGTGAATCAATGCAATATAGGTAAATAAAACTGGACAAAAACTATTCTTACTCGCAACGTGTATGTACATATTTTATTTAGTAAATTTTTTTTAGTAAAATGAGAATAGTAAATTATTCTCATTCGGCAGGTGCAAAAAAACTAAATAAAAAACTTTCATGTCCAGTCGGCCTACTATATCCTATTGCTCCCATATAACTGAACGATCGGAAATGACCCAACTTTCGTGTTTTTGAAGATAGAAGGCCGGAACTTGGTACAAATTATATTTTTGGTCAGTTAATCCTACAAAATTTCATAACGATCGGCCGACTATATCTTATAGCTGATAGGCAACAAATAGGTTTTCCTATCAATAACAGGTTGATAGGAAAACCTTTTTTTTAGAGTTAAAGAGTTGTAATTTTCTATCCCCCAAGGAAGTATGACTTCGTCCGATTTAAGATTTCCTACTCTGTTTTGAATAAAATGAATCAAGTTCTTTACTACTTAAGCGAATTTCTTAACATTTTCACTTAGAGGTCCTAACTAGGATGTCAATCTGCGATGTAATCTTCATCTCCCATCATAAAGTAGCAAGTAGGACTCTGAATAATAATCTTACCAGCATTAACCAATCGTACGAAAATGATGGGTGTAGTTTTTCTACATACCCTCATCAATGGTGTAGAGAGCTGGTTAAACAAATACCCAGCATTTACTAGCCTACTTAAATTTCTATATTCCTAATAGAACGACTACAATGGCTAAGGAATAGAGAACTAAAGTTTCTAGTCCTCTGTTCCTTAGCCATTGTAGTTTGACATATGTATGCACACCACGACTCACTTAGGGTCTTCTGTTTGAACGGTCTCTACTCTATCATATCCCTTTTCTGTCCCTAAAATTTAAAATCAAGTATTTTAATAATCTATTTTAAGTATAAACAAAAGTATTTATGTATTTTTAAGGGAAGGGTAAGGTATTAAATTTTTTTTTTTTTAATTTTTTTTTTATTTTTTAAATTGAATGCATAATATTTGAAGAATATTGTGTCAAAATTTCAAGTCAATTAAAGCAAAATTGACGAAGTTATTAGTTATTGATGAAGTTGCTTGTAAACGTTTTACACTGGATTTGTTTTGTGTTTAAAACTTTAAAGCGTTTTTCCCACAACTCACGTTTTCAAAGTCGGTGCCCCTCATAACTTCAAAACTACTGCACCGATCCTTTTGAAATTTTAAATACAATTTCTGTACATATTTTACGAGGTAACGCTGTCGAGTTTTTTTTTTTTTGTTCATAATTTTGATTTTGCAATGACAAATTAACCGATTTTTTCCCAAAATATTGAGTTTTTCACTTCAAAGTCTTCGAAAAAATTAAAAAATTGCAATTTTCAAAAAACCTTTACAGCGTTACCTGGAGCGAACTATTATCTAACGAATGAATTTTCATTTTTTGATTACAAATGATCCAGCACCGAGTTATGACCGCACCAGCACCGCAATTCAACTTTTTTTGGTGACACGTCCGGACAATTGCTACCATTGCCATATTTTTAAATATTTTTTTGTAAAAATTTGATAAAACATTCTTCTAATGTCATACTTTAATATACCGTTGGTTGAATAAATAAATTTTAACTGTGTCGTCAGGAAAAAAATCACAAAAACATGGCTTTTTTCGCATGATTTGACCTTACCCTCCCCTTAATGACCAATATACCTAGTTTCTTAGTAATGTTTTAAGTATAAAAAAAATTACTATATCCCATTCGTTTCAATTGTAACTGCGTTAAATAAAATCAAGAAAGGAAAGGCAGCTTTGGGCAGAACCGATATACCCTTGCAGTTAGGCTTGTATATATATCGCAATTATATAGATCGGTGAGTTGTTGGGTTCTTACAGGAGTTTAGGTAAACCTTGTATACTAAACCAACCTGGTATAATATGAATTTCGAAAAAATTATTTTGGTTCAACACCGGTCGAGTCAGGGTGGTAGCCTAATGCATAGAGTAGTGGCTTTCTGTAAAATTTTCCAAGGTTCGAATCCTACTTTAGGACTTCGATGTTTTTCTTTTTTTATTATTAATTATCTTTAATGGTAAAATGGAAGAAAAACCGGTAAAATTAAAGAAAATTATGACCGGTAAATAAAATTCCAAGAGAATTTTAATTTTGTTACCCGCAATTTTGTTAACGATACGTCAGTCACTATTTTCCCCATTCCGCTAATTTTTCGAAATAAAACTAGTTTTACGACAATAGAAACTAGAAATAATAATAAAATAAATATAAAAAGTAAAAAACAATTATATATTATAAAAATATTCAAAAAACTAAAATTCACTTTTTAAAAATTGAAACAACCTCACTCATATAATCGAACCCTGAACCCCAAGGGTAAGGAGCGTGCGCCATCCATCTAGGCTACTTGATATAGTGATACTTCAAGTTGGTATTGAAATAAAAGCGAGAATCCATAGCAGAATCAGAGCTGAAGAGTGAAGATAGTAGAAGATATTTCTGATCTCTGCTCTCACACTGGTTCGATGTGAACGTTTCAAACTTTCATCACTCCAAAGATGTTAAGTTCTAAAAATAGAATTCTCTCTTTCGTTCTCTCATCTGTGAGCCAAATGTTTTCATTTTTACAGCGGGTTTTACGACGCAGCCTGTCAATACGCCGTAGAACCCGCACTTAAAGAGATTTTTACAGCGGATTCCACTACAAACTGATTTTAAAATTTTGCATATTTATTGATTGGATTGTAAATTTTGGAAAACACTTAAAGACAATTAAAAAATAATATATATAGATTTAAAATAAACAAAAAGTGAATGACTCAAACCTGATTTGAACTTGTTTCACTCTGCACATCAGCCAAGCACTCTACCACTCGGCTATCCCCCATTCGTTATCGAGAGAGAAATTTCTTTAGCTTAACTTGTCGCGCTGTGGAACCCCCTCTTTCCCGCTCGTTCCTGGAAACTTGACTATAGCCTTCCTTTCTTGTTTAACTTACAAAGGTTTTTTTTAAATTTTTTAACGGAAGCTTTCAGTATTAGAGAGACTTTACTATAGGATAGGACAGACAAACCGATGGAAAAATTGTTTTCCGGGATGATTGGGGTGTTAGAGGAAACAATTGACGCGTGTTAAAAATTAGGATGTTGTTTCAAAAAAAAATGTTGAAGGCTGAAGACTTTAAAGCAGTGGTCGGCACGGCCCTATCCCGAGGGCATAGGAAATTTCTCTGCCCGAGCTCTGCCACACACACAAGTCTTCTTTTCACCAAAATTTAGTGAATCAACCAAACGAATTTTGACAAACTTATGGATTAAAATGAACTAATGAAACTAATACCTTTCATGGTGTATGTCACCTAACCGGATCGAACGCCTATCCTTCGGCTATTTGTAGTGTCTCCTCGTAAACGCGAGGCATACGGTTTGTCACTTCGTGGACTGCCGCGCTCAGTGGTAGTTACCATATAAATTGTAACTACAAAATCGAAATTTGTGAAGTTGAATTTCTATAGATTCTTTTTTTGAACAACTAATCTGTTCTACTAAGGTATTCAGATGCTTTTATATCAGAGGTCGGCACGGCCCTATCTCGGGGGCATAGGAAATTTCTCTGCCCGAGCTCTGCCACACACACAGTATAAATGCGTGAAACGTCATGCTCACAGCCTACTTTCTGCTATTCGTTACTAACATTAATGCGGTAAAATCATATCAATGTATTGGGGTGCCGACCACTGTTTTATATAAATATAACAGAACGATTGGAAATGACTTTAGAATTATGATTGGAGGATAAAAGGTTGAGACTTCTTTAAAATTAATATTATAATACGAGTACGAGTTTGAGCGTATAGGAATTAAATATCAAATTAGTTTACAATAAAAAGTTAATTATAATTATTTACTGGCACATACTTGCCCAACGCTGACATGAAAAACAAAGCATTGTTTTTATTTCCCCGATTGGTAAGTGGAATGTGCACTCCATTTGACATTGATCTCTTCAAAATAGCTCCTAATAGTCCATGAGGCGCCACTTCAATGGTCATTGCGTTTTGTGGTAGCAAAGAAAATGTTTCCTCAAAAAGCACGCTGTTTAGTAAGTTGTTAGTATGATATTCTGCCGAGCACATTTTTCCCATAGATTTCTCCCATTCTAATTTTGGTACACTCGTACTTAGCCACTTTGAAGTCCTTTTCTTTGGTTTTGGAATAATTTCTCTCATATATTGCAGTAACGGAGGACCCATTTTGGCTATATACCTTGAATGATAGGCAATATTTGAACATGGAACTTCTTTTGCGAATATACCCTTCGCTTTAAGATCAGCCACAAATTTGCTTACATCCTCAATCGGCCCAGATATTGTACAAGAATCCGCACTGTTGTGACAAGCCACTTCGATAGATTCAGGCAGCATATGTAAAATAGTCTTGTAACCAATACCCACGGCGGCCATGGATCCTTTTATTTTATCCACATCGACACTTACTCTACCGCGATAGTAAGCAGCCAAAATCATTTGTTCAGGAGTTAACCCTCCGTCAGCATAGGCGCACCCTAATTCTCCAACGGAATGTCCAATAATAAAATCTGGTTCCAATTGCAGAGACCGTAGAACATCTGTTAATCCAATTTGTACTGCCGCAATTCCCACAAATGAATGCAAAATGTTCTGATATATTTCTGGGTCATCGGAAGTTAATATGTGTTTAAGATTTATATTCTTTGATAATAATGTTTTATGACATATTTCTATTGATTCCCGAAATCGTGGTATAATCATAAGCGATTTTCCCATTTGGGTCCACTGGGAACCCATTCCACTATAAACCCACACGATAGGTCTTTGAAGGCCAGTGTAATGTTGAACATCTCTTACTAATGCTTTGGCGGGCTCCTTGCCTTGTTTTACAAACACAGAAAATCCTCTAAAAACCATTCCAGATACATCTTCCTCTTGAATATTTTGAAGTAGTCCTATAAATTCAGCATCTAGTGGTCTTTTTTCTATGTCGCTAAAAATCTCGTGCACTGAATCCTCTGTCCTACCGGCCCATGTAAGAAGTCGAGGTATATCATCCTCAGGAATCCCAAAATTTGTTTTTGATTTGTTAAAACCTTTGAGAAGTGCATGTGCATTTGCACCTCCAAATCCAAAGGAATTGATACCGATGTATGGCTTTGGAAGAGGCGTTATATTTTCAACAACAATTAATCTTCCCTCTGCTAGAGGTGCAATAATTGGTTTGACTTCTGTAAAGTTTATATTCGGTGCAATCAAGCCAGTTTCAAAGGCAAAGCAAGCCTTAACAAGCGAACATATTCCTGATGCAGCTTCGGAATGACCAACGTTTGATTTTACAGAGCCAATTAATAAGGGCTCATGCCTTTGACTACATATAACATTATCAATTGCTTTGCATTCTTCTGGATCACCAACTACGGTTCCTGTACTGTGAGCCTCTAAATAGCCCAAATCAGAAGGGGTAAGATCGATTTCTTTATAAAAATTCTTTAGCAACTTTTCTTGGACAACCCCAGATGGATACGTAATTCCTTCTGGCTTATATCCATCACAATTCGTTTTTGAATATACAACACTTGCATATACCCGCTTTGCATCTCGTTTTCGTTGCAAAAATAGACAATTTATAGTTTCAGATCTGGTATAGCCACTAGCATTTTTGTCAAATGGACGACAAAAACCATCTGGAGCAAGAACGCCGAGTCTATGATATCAATAAATTTTTAATTTTATAAGAAATAAAATAAAACTAAACAAAAAATAAATCTTACCGAGCAAATTGGAGGGTTACAAATGGATGAAGAAGTAAGTTGGATCCCCCTATTATTGCAGCATCTATTTCCCCATTTCGAATTGCACTGAACGCATTATCCAGAGCGTACATTGAACTTGAACATGCTGTATCTAGTAAAAAAGAAGGTCCTTCAAGTCCTAAGCAGTAAGATATTCTATTAGCCATCATAGCCCGACTGCAGCCAGTTATTCCAAATCCTCCAGATGAAACTTTTTCATAAAACCATGTTTTTTCTGATTCAGATATACAGGATCCAATGTACACTCCAGTTTTTGATCCTCGAAGACTCTTTGGGTTTATTCCGGAATCTATTACTGCTTCGTATGCAGTCTCAATTAAAATTCTAGTTTGGGGATCCATTGTATGGGCTTGTTTAAAATGAACTCCAAAAAAAGTTGCATCGAACTTTTCAAGCTCACTAATTTTTCCAGACCGTTTTGGTATTTCCGGGTTAAAATGACGCCATCTGCGCTCATCATCGTCAACCATATCTATCTTAAAAGGGCAAAATATTAATAATTAATATAATCAATAAAAATGTTTAGAAAAATCGCTTTTTTAGTCTTTTTTTTATTATTGTTATGATAACAAATTTGTTAATACATCAAAGGGGTCTTTAAATGGTTCGCATTTCGCATTTGATATTTTTTCTACTCCTGTCTTTATATGTACCCTCTTAGAGGGTATTATAATTTTAATCAATAGTGTGGAACTCGGTCAACGAGACAACTCCGACTCAATAAAGTGTATATATTCTCGCTCAGGATCACCTCCTGAGTTGATATGAGCATGTCCCCCTGTCCGTCTGTCTGTTTATACGCGAACTAGTCTCTCAGTTTTGAAACTATCGGACTGAATCACTCATACACGCACCTTTTTTCCATTCATAGATGGGACACCAGGGCCCAAAACGGTCAACTTTTTTCGTCGAGCTTGTTGGTGAGGGGGGAACGCACATGCATACGATTCTACTCTTTACATGTATCCGTAAACAAAACCCTTCAGTACCAAAATTCCCTTCCCGGCTTTTTCTTGGCGACATGTCCGAAAAACAAAATCAAATTGCATGGGCTTCGTAACGAAGCCTTCGTTTACTCAAGACCGAAACGAAAGGGGAAACGAAACTTCTACCTGCTTTCGGTTTTCGACGATGATTCTCGAAGCTTCTACTTCATATTTTCGGAGCAGCGGCACGCGACAGAGAGACAATTAGAAAGATGTAAATGGGGGGAAGGGAAAGAAAAAAAATCTGTGTCGAAAACCAAATGATGGAAGCGACGTCAGAATACCCTTTTTAAAATATGTTGAAATTTTTATATATATTTAAAATGATATATTTAGTTAATTTTTCTTATCTAATTATATGGTATATTAAAATGTATAAATAATTTGCTTTAGGCAAAGCCAATATGTTATGTTTGATTTTTTTCCCTGTGCGATTCTAATTACAAGGCATTGCTTTGGTCGACTATACCCTGGCACGCGCCAGAATTTTCGGTTGCCAATTTTCGGTTTCGTTTTGCCTCTCCCCTTCTCTTTCCATTTGATGTTCAAGTTGCACATAAATCACAAGCGTTTGTTGAGTTAAAGTGACTATATTGAACGTCCTTTTGTACATATATTTATTAAACGGCATTTGTCGCTCGGAAAAGTGTTTCATATTTATGTATGTACATATGTAAATATATTTATTAAACGGCATTTGCCGCTCGGAAAAGTGTTTCATATTTATGTATGTACATATGTAAATATATTTATTAAACGGCATTTGCCACTTGTACGTATTATGTTATTATTTATTTATTTATTTATTTAAATATATTACAAAATATTTTTGTTAAGGAGCTGATCGTCCAATATAACATAAACGAAGTTAGTGGGGAAAAAATTGAAGGCGTTTTCAAATTTTTATAGAGTTTTGATCGGTATGTATTTTAATTACAAATAACGTAAGCAATATCTAATTTCTATTAATTTTATTTACAGATAGTATATCTAACTTGGCTCCGGGAAACTCGACGGAGAAAGTTTTGGGAAACTTGCCAAAAAAAAAGATGTAAAATATATAATTTGTAAAAATGACTAATTTATTTATTTATTACTTTTTTATTGAAAGGAAAGGTGGGGGTGGAAATCCTTACAGTTCCTCGCTGATTCTTCAGTGAATTCGCCTACGAATCCCGGCTAATTCCTCTCAATTTTACCTGTAAATTCCCAAGTGGTATTTAGTTCGAAATTCACGTCGAATTGCTGATAGAATCCTGCAGAACTCCCTGAGAATTCCCCGGGGAGTCTGAATTCCCCGATGCGAGGAACTCTTCTATGGAAATTCCTTGATGGTTTGTATGAAATATACCCCGAGGATTCCCTGGGTGGCAATTCCGTCTCCCTAAGGTTTCCTTGAGAAATTCTTGAGGAATGGTACTGAAGGGAAATGTGAGCCTTTGTATGTATGTGTGACTGCTCGCACGACGGCCTAAAAATGTTTTGTCTTCAAAATTTCCATTTCAATTTCTTGTTTCTGTTTTCAATGCGCCGATGTGGTAGTTGGTAAAACAAATAGTATTTTTAATCGCCGCAGATCGAGACAGGATGGTAGCGTGATACATATAGTAGTTACTCTATGTATAATTTTTCCGTGTTCAAATCCTCGTAAGGCATTGAACTTGTTCTTTCTTTTATAATAAATTTTTTTTTATTTTTCTTTAATTGTATTATTTTTCTTTAATTTTACAATTGTACAATTTTTTAATTTTTCATTATCTCCGGCTAATAAAATTTCAAGGGAGTCCGTCCGGCATTTTGTTATTCGAAACGTCCGTCACTTATTTTTACATAAATTGTAATAGAATGCAATTACAAATTATAATCATAAAGTAATTATGAAAAGTGAAAAAAATAATAAAAAAGTAAAAGTAAATATAAAAATAATCCGAAAACTAAAGCTTTCTAAAATTAAAAAAAACCGCCCACTAATGAAATCGAACCCAGGACCTCAAGAATAAGGAGCGCGCACTTTCCATCTAGACTACCCTTCAAGTTGATTTACCGATACTTAAAATTGGTTTTAAAGTAAGCGCTAGAATTCATACCAAAAACAGAGCTGAAGAGTAAGAATAGAAGAAGATATTTCTGATCTCTTTGCTCTCACATTGGTTCAATTTGAACGTTTCAAACTTTCATCGTTCCAACGATGTTACGACCTAAAAATAGAATTCTCTCTTTCCCTCATGAAATGTTTTCATTTTTACAGCGTGTTCCACGACGGAAAAAATTAAAACATAGAATATTTTCTTTGTATGAGATGTCCCATCTAT
This sequence comes from Drosophila bipectinata, assembly GCF_030179905.1. NCBI lineage: Eukaryota > Metazoa > Arthropoda > Insecta > Diptera > Drosophilidae > Drosophila > Drosophila bipectinata. Next base: position 900,582 of record NC_091739.1, on the reverse strand, counting down.
GTAACTTTTAAATGCATTGTCGGATCGGGCTGATTGAGGACAATTGACGCGTTTTCGAATTTAGAATGTTGTTGAAGAAAAATATTTTGTCTGGAGACTCCAATGTCTCCTTCAGCCCAAATTCAGTGAATCCGATAGCCCTCGGGCAAATCGACACAAATTATCTTATTAAAGCAGTGGTCGGCAGGGCCCTATCCCGTGGGTATAGGAAATTTCTCTGCCCGAGCTCTGCCACACGCAAACAGTATAAATGTGTGAAACGTCATGCTCACAGCCTATGTTTTTATGTTGAGTCAGTGAGCTTTTTCATAAACAATAATATCTTGTAGAGCCCAGATAAATAAATGACGCCAAACAAGACTTTTGCCTTTCACATTCATAATTAATCTGAATTTTTCGTCGCTTTTGCGAATCGCTTCCTGAATTTATAATCGACTCTCCATTTATTTTTTCTTTTTAGCGTCAAGTTTAAAGGAACAATTTGATCGTGTGTGTTGTATCACTAACCATACAGCAGTTAGGGTAGCAAGCCTGAAAAGCAAGAAAAAATCATGGTGCTCTGACTTCGAAACGAAATCGCACGCACACATGTGAATGGGTGACACGCATACATACAAAGATCAACCGAAGCGCAGGCCAACCTTCTTCATCGAGCTCCGTTCAGAGACTGGGAAACAGAAAGCATTTAATTATAGTATGAGCGTGAGATGAACAAACGATGAGCGTAAGAAAAAGAGTAAGAATTCGCTCTGGGGCCTGTCTAACGGTCGGAGCCGCAGCTCGGCCAGACAACAAATTACAACAACAACCACCACCCTCGCGATGGTTGTCGTCGCGTTGTGCGCAAACGCACCCTTAATAATTGTTTTTGCAAACTCGGGACCGCGGGATCGGGCCGCTACCTGCCTCGGAATTTGTGTAGCATTTTTTTTGTAAATCTTCACGGCTCACTGACCGCGCGACTCTATCGTCTACCCCGATTTGCTGGCGCCAAACATTACGAGTAACGGGGGGAGCCTTGAGAGCCCGAGGAGCCATGGGCTTGCCCATCTATGTACTAAAAAATAGTGCAGTCAAGAAAAGTTGCCAATAAGACAAAAAAAGTCAAAATTTTTGATTCGTGTTGCTTTGTTGTTGTGTTGAAGTGCGCAACACGAGCACACACGAACACGCGAAATACGATGGCGTGCAACACGAACATGCGTGTTGAGTCCTGTTCGCGATGTGATTTAAATTTTTCGGCTATATATAATTATGTGCTCATGGAATAGTGCCCGCCTACTAGTGTTTTAGAAGTATCCTTAACAAAAAGAATATCTTTACAAAAACGCAAAAAGCGAACTTTTCAAGTTCAAATTGAAAATTAATTACCTAGGCACCGTCGAAAGAAGAATAAAAAACCTTTCAGTTGACGCTGTTTCATTTTCAATCTGAAATTTGGTTAACGGACTGGATTTGACGAAAACTAATACAACATTAAAGGAAAGCTAACTTCGGGCGGATCCGAAGTTGATATACCCTTGCAGTTAAAACCGCAAAAATCGGATATAGTTGGCCGATCTATATGAGATTATCATAATATAACCAATTCATTACAAAACGAAATCTAAACAAGAAAGCAAAGCTAACTTCGGGCGGAGCCGAAATTGATATATCCTTGCAGCTAAAACCGGATATATATCGCAAACATCGGATATAGTTGGCCGATCTTTATGGTTACATCATAATAAAACATATTAATTACAATAAAAAATCTAAAAAAAAGTCCCAAGCTTCTAGCTTCAAAAATACGAAAGTTGATATTTCTACCAAATACCATTTCCGATCGTTCAGTTATATGTCAGCTATAAGATATAGTCAACCGATCGTTATGAAATTTGGTAGATCGGATTAACTGACCAAAAATAGAATGTGTACCAAGTGCCAGCTTTCTATCTTCAAAAACACGAAAGTTGGGTCATTTCCGATCGTTCAGTTATATGGCAGCTATAGGATATAGTCGGCCGATCCTTATGAAATTTGGCATGTCGTATTATTTTGCTCTCGTGTTAAATTTGAACTCTCTAACTCTAAAAACACCAAAGTTATACCATTTCCGATCAATCAGTTATATGGCAGCTATAGGATATAGTCGGCCGATCCCGGCCTTCTCCTTCACTGCGTTGCACACTTTTGGACAAAATTATAATACCCTGTGCAAGGGTATAAAAAGTCCCAAACTTCTATCTTCAACAACACCAATGTTGGTATTTCTACCAAAAAACAGGTTGGTAGGTTGGGTCAACTAAACAAAAATAAAATCTGTACAAAGTTCCACCTTTCTATCTTCGAAAACGCGAAAGTTGGGTCATTTCCGATTGATCAGTTATATGGCAGCTGCCATAGGCCATAGGATATAGTCGGCCGATCTTTATGAAATTTAACATGTTGTAGAATTTTGCTAAAATAGCATTCGTAAATTTGAACTCTCTAACTCTAAAAACACCTCAAAAAAAGTTATACAATTTCCGATATGGCAGCTATATGATATAGTCGGCCGATCCCGGTCGTTCCGATTTATATATTGCGCACAATAGAAAGAAGGGTGTGTGCAAAGTTTCAAGTCGATATCTTTAAAACTGAGAGACTAGTTCGCGTAGAAACAGACAGAAGGACATGATCATATCAACTCAGGAGGTAATCCTGATCAAGAATATATTTACTTTATAGAGTCGGAGATGTCTCCTTCACTGCGTTGCAAACTTTTGACCAAAATTATAATACGCTCTGCAAGGGTATAAAAATAAGTGAAAACTGAACATATAAAGTGAAATATAAATATAACTGTCACTAAATGCTCTTTTTTCTTTTTTTCTTTTCTAATCGCTCTTTTTTCCATAAAACTGCAAATAAAAATTATCTTTTCCTATATACAAATATGTATTTTCAATAGCAACCACATTTTTTGTACATATTAATGCAACTTTAATGCAAAAATTTAAGTTTTAAAAACTTTTTTAAATTATTACGTAATATTTTTTCGATATAGCATTCGATACCAATTCACAGTTTAAAAAATGTTTTGTATGCTTTATTTTCCGAATTTTTCGATACTTTTTCGTTTGAAGTTCTTTTTTATGACTACGTTTAAGTACTACGTTTCTAACCTTGTTATACAGCTTGAACTCGTATTCTGTTATGTTGCTACAATTTGGAAATTTTCCGGCCATTCCTGAAATCACTATATCATCCCCGTCTGTTTCCGGTCGAGAGCGGGAATATTTCTTATTTTTTTCCATCTCCATTTGAGGTTTTGGTTATTTTTTTCGCACTTTTTCAAGATTAAAAGACTTTTATACCGTTATATATGATCGCGGTGATAACATTAAATCAATTGAAGGCGTATTAACGAATTGCGAAGCAATTGGCAACTAACCGATAAATATTCTGGTGTGAGCTTTTATAAGCGGTTGAAACAAAACTGACTTTATTATCAATTCCAAAAAAAAATATATGTAAAGTACTTTGACCACAAACACTCAAAAGTAATTAAAATCGTGAATTGTGTAAATAGGCTTTTTTATGTAAATTGAAGAATCGGCTAATTTAGTCCATTGGTTTTTCAATGGGTTAACATTGAAATGTAAATGGACGAGAAATTGCAATAATGTAAGTATTTTGTATGCATAATTAATTTAAAAGGCTAAATTGTGCTTAAACAAACACAAAAATTGGCCACACTTTAATAACTCAAAATGCTTAATAACTAAATAACTTAATACCTTTAATTTTCTTACATTTTTGTGTTTTGTTTTTCATTTAGTTACCGCTGTGGATGACAATACACGAGGTGACGAACCGCATGACGAGGAATTAACAATTTTATAATGTTCTTCTTTATATATACTTTATATATACTGAAATATTTATAACATTAATTTCTTTCCCTATTCCATTTTTTCGGAACATTTATCTGGGCTAGTGAGGACATTGAAAAAAATTTTTTTTTCTTTAATAACATGCGTCGAGTGACACTTAACCATTCCGATCCTACAATTAGCTGAGTAGCTAAAAAGAAAATTTGATTTATTCTTTTTTTTATATTTATCTATTTGTCCACTTGAAAGTTGTTTTTTATTTTGTTATAAAAAAATTCGAAAAAGATTTGAGAATGTTTGTTGGAAAAATTTAAAAAAATTTTGTGGTACAACTTTCCTTATTAAAAAACTTATAGCTTTAGAAACAAAGAATCGATCTAGGGAATCAACAGATACATTCGAAACATTTTTACGCAGTCGCAAGTGCAGAAACAAAGAGCTTGACAGAATATTTGACCGTTTTGGGCCCTGATGTCCCATCTACATTTATACTGCATAAACTTTGGCTTAACTCACAACAAGTAAAGCTCGTCACCTACATACGTGGCCATCATCGCAGAAAAGTTGGGCCTCACCATTTACGATACCCTTTACTGGTCCTATTTACGATACCCTTACCCTTCATATTAACATTAAATACGATTCAAAAAAAATTCAAATATTCAATAATTTTTAATATTAATAGTGTGTTAATCTATTGTGTTAATCCCGAGACTCTTTTTATTATCGTTTTCGGATCATAAGTAACAATCTTTCCACGTTTTTGTTTCGATTAATTTTCGTTTTCTATATGGTATCTTTTACGAAGTTTTGTCCCACCTGGGCTAACCCCTAATGTCTGTTAGAGCAGTGCTGAGCCAAAACCACACGTGTTTTAAATTTGAGTGTGTGCGTAAGCAGCAAAAAACAATGAGAGCAGAGCATCCACTAAGCGAAAAAAACACAGTTTTTTATACCCTTGAAGAGGGTATTATAATTTTGTCAAAAAGTGTGCAACCCAGAAAAGGAGACATCTCCGACCCTATTAAGTGTATATATTCTTGATCAGAATCACCTCCTGAGTTTAAATGCGCATGTCCGTATGAGTATGCCCGTCTGTCTGTTTCTACGCAAACTAGTCTCTCAGTTTTAAAGGCATCGACTTAAAACTTTGCACACAACCTTCTTTCCTTGATGACGCTATTTAAACTTAAAATATTTCGTTAAAAAAGGGTGTTTTTTTTATCTCCTTCACTTCTTCTAAGTGAAACATTACCATAATATTTTAAAGGCCAATCTCCCACCCAATTTTCGTTGAAAAATGTGCTTACCCCATATCGAAATCATTTTTCAACAAGATGGAGACTAATTAATTATTAAAATAAAGACTTAATGCGGGAAAAATTAGGGCGCTTTATAAAAAAAATGCAAGCGTACAAAACTTATACTACTTAAGATCTAGGCACTGGTATCTTAGTCCTTCGGGTGTATTAATGTCTTTAGCTTTAATTTAGTATGTATTTACATGTTTTTGCAAATGGTAACCATATTATTATTTATTTTTAATTTTTTATATAAGATAATAAATGTTTGCTTTCTGCAGGAAGGTAGGAACATTGTCTTCAGTTAAATTTTTAAATGCATCTTGTTAAAAATTTAGTTTCTAATAGTGGTGATTTTGGGACAAGTGTATGGTTTATGTCAGTGGTCGGCACCCCAATACATTGATATGATTTTAACGCATTAGTATTAGTAACGAATAGCAGAAAGTAGGCTGTGAGCATGACGTTTCACACATTTATACTGTGTGTGTGTGTGACAGAGCTCGGGCAGAGAAATTTCCCATCCCCGCGGACTGATTTCCGAGTCGTAGTCTACTTATTATACCCTTGCAGAGGGTATTATAATTTTGGTCAAAAGTGTGCAACGCAGTGAAGGAGACATCTCAGACCCTATAAAGTATATATATTCTTGATCAGGATCACCTCCTGAGTTGATATGAGCATGTCCGTCTGTCCGTCTGTCTGTCCGTCTGTTTGTTTCTACGCAAACTAGTCTCTCAGTTTTAAAGCTATCGTCTTGAAACTTTGCACACACCCTTCTTTCCTTTGCACGCAGTATATAAGTCGGAACGGCTCGGATCGGCCGACTATATCCTATAGCTGCCATATAACTGATTGATCGGAAATGGTATAGCTTTGGTGTTTTTGAAGATAGAAAGCTGGAACTTGGTACAGATTATATATTTGGTCAGTTGATCCGACCTACCAAATTTCATTAGGATCGGCCGACTATATCCTATAGCTGCCATATAACTGAACGATCGGAAATGGTATTTGGTAGAAATATTAACTTTCGTATTTTTGAAGATAGAAGTTTGGGACTTTTTTTAGATTTTGTATTGTAATAAATTGGATTATATATTCCTATTCCCATAAGGATCGGCCAACTATATCCGATGTTTGCGATATATATCCGGATTTAACTGCAAGGGTATATCAACTTCGGCTCCGCCCGAAGTTAGCTTTGCTTTCTTGTTTTATTTGATCTTGCCTGTTAATTTTATCATGAGATATATATTTTAACTAATCAGAATTATTGTTTCCCCTGAGATCTTGGTATGATTTGCTACAATATAAAATATTTTTGTAATGTATTTAAACTTAACTGAGACTTAAAGTGTTTAATAATGACGGCTGGGCTTATAGCCTTTTTTGCTGTTACGCCTATTCACTTTCATATTAGAACGACCTGGAACTCTAGAAATACACACTAAATGTATTTCTATTTTTAATATTTAGAATTGAGTCTATTGCGGAAAGTGAGTCGGAGCAAAAACAGTACTAGCTTTTTTTATTCGCAACTTTATGAATCGCTTCAAGTATTGCTATGGATTAAGTTAAAAAAAATTGATTTGGAAAAATTTAGTTTGGTATATTTGGTAAGTGATGTGACTATTGAAGATTTTGGAAAAAAAGCCATGGTGGCGTCGTTGGGTGACGTTAAAAACGTTAAATACTGATTTAAGTTTGTTTAATGTTGACTTTGGTGAACAACCACATATGTTTAATAAATAGTTGATATTTAAGATAGGTATTGATTTGCTAATAGCGTTTGTCTGTTGCAGTTAAATCTGTTACTAGCTAGAAATTAAATTTTTTTTAGCTTTCTTTTATTTCTTGAATCTTCTCTTTGAGAATCTAACAATAGGCGCATCAAATATTTAATTTTTAATTTAACTGACAGTCATATTGTTCGGTCTGAAGAGTTTGTGAGATGATTCCGAGGATGGGTTACCGAAGGTGTCAAAGGTTGCGGATTACGAACGGCTTTTCTCGGAAGGTCTGCTGTGAATAAAGACACTCCTCTTTCCTAAGCCTTACCCAATAACCAAGATATCGAGTGAGTCCAGTCAGAGGATAAGCAACATGGCAGCGAAGATGGCGGATGAGTCCACCTGCCAATCCAAAATCGGTCAGCCGGGTCCGTGCACCTGGTAAGGCAGGTCGTGGTAAACAGGACTGTTGAGGCGACATTAGGAGGAGAGTCTATTCAGAGATTCGTCAGAAGAGGCACTCCTCAAAGTGGTGTACTCTCCCCCCTTCTCTGGAACTTAGTGGTGAACAACATACTCCGATTCTTAGAGGGTGGTGGATGCAAATTTATTGCTTATGCGGATGATGTTTCAAATGCCTTCATTGAGAAAATGTCCGCAGACTCTATGCGAACGCATGACGGATAAACTGAGGGTTCTCTCAATATGGACAAATAAGAACGGGCTGGGAGTGAATCCATCCAAGACCGAAATTGTCGTTATCACTAGGAAATACAAACCTCCAAATCTAAGGTTTGCAAGACTCAGGAAGGTCCTCGCAACCACTACACCTAATGTAGGGTACATCGAAACCTCGGATGGTAGTTGGACCACGTCCAGCAAGAAAACCTATAAGGGGATACTCCTACCCTTAGTGGTAAGGCCAATTAAATAATAATTACGCTAGACAGAAAACTAAATACTATGGAAGAGCAAACAAGGCGCAAGACTATTGAGCTTAAATGGGGTAAGTCTCCAATAATAGTGAGATGGCTTCATACAGCGGTCATTATACCTATCCTATTCTACGGGGTAGTGGTCTGGTGGCCTGCCCTAACAAACTCCATGTGTTTAGGAAAACGCAAAATATGGAGGAGCTTTGCCTTACAGTCAGTCTTCATACAGCGGTCATTATACCTATCCTCTTCTACGGGGTAGTGGTCTGGTGGCCTGCCCTAACAAACTCCATGTGTTTAGGAAAACGCAAAGTATAGAAGAGCTTTGCATTACAGGCAGCCTTCGTACCACACCCCTTCCTAGACTTTATACTCGATTTATTGCCAGTAGTAATATTGGGAGCTACGAAAGGCGGGTCTATAGATAAGAACTATCAATGGACACACCACGTTAGACTTATACAGTTTCATGCCTATGGGGGTTACGGACTACTGTATACCCATTGAGCATTCCACCTTAAACTATAATGTCATCATTTCATCGAGGGAGGAATGGGCTGCACTAATCCCTTCATATATACATGGATAGTTCGAAGCTGAATAGCCAGGTGAGAGGCGGCTTACACTGCGAGCGTCTTTGTCTAAATGAGTCCATCAGACTCCTCGAACACTGTAGTGTGTTTCAAGCGGAAGTAATATCTATCATGGAAGTACTTTGATCCCCAGCACACCCCTAGCGTATATTCTAAGATAGTCAAGCGGCACTCAGGGCCTTTCATTAAACTCTAGTAAAGTTGCAGAGCTCTCAACGAGATGGCGGAGCAGAATGACATCCACCACCCAGTACCCTCATATGGTTAGCAAGGGCATGTACTACCATCCTCCTCCCGGATAAAAAACAAGTGGACATTCCCTTAGCAACGTGTAGTGAAGTCAGTGTCTGGGATCCCTAAGCTTGAGAATTTGGGTGCGAATACAGTTTTTCTTCGCAGCCCATTTTTTGCTTCTGGATTTCATATTTTACTGCGAGGATTCCCAGGTCCCGGCGGATGTCTTAATTGGGAACATATTAAGGTTCCCCAGTGATAGTTATCAAGATTTTTGATTGCGCGCGCTGTAAGCTGAATGATGCTGCTGCTCGCGTTCCTCAACAGCTGGGAGGCTGTAATATGCATTAAATTTTTTTAAGATGTGACTTCCCTCTCTTTCTTTCAAGCGAACGGTCGTGTTTTTTTTGTGCGCACTGCGTTTATGACAAATATTGGTAAACCGGTGTTTACATACTTTGTGAATTAAATCTTGTGAATCTTAACAATCTTAAAGCCTAAACCGTATCGCTTCGCGAGTGCTGTGGTATATTTTGAGTCGAATTAATAATTTGTCTAAATTCTATTCCAAGCATAGCTCAGCTCAGCTTTCTTCCCCGGCTTATCTCTATTTCTGCATTTCTCTTTTGCATTTCTCGCTTCGGCTTCCTATTTGGCACAGTGGTTCAAGGTATTGTGTTTTTTAACTTTTTAAATATAAATTTTTGTTTTATTAAATAAAAAAAAAAAAAATAAAATAAAATGGAATTTAAACTTGTCTGTGCCATTAAGTCTTGTAGTAAGACAATTTCCTCATCCCAGCCTGCCATCCATTGCTGGCTATGTGAGAACGTCGTACATGCTAAGTGTGCCGGTTTCACTGCATAAATTTCGGATGCCATTTCCCGTAGGTCTGGGATACAAAAAAAAATTGTGAAAATTGTCGTGCTGTGCAAGGCGAAAAGAGGTCGTTCATGAGACAGACCAAAAATGGATTTAAAGAGCTGATCACTGGTTTTCGTAAAATCAATGACCAGCTCTGTGCGCTTGACACTCAATTTAGTGCCCTTCAGCTGCTAAATGAGTCTCCTAAGCGTAAGAAATCCGCTGTTTCTGATCCGCCTCAGCCTGCTCAGCCGACATTAATGCAGCCGCTTATATCTCTGGCCACCCCAAGGGCTAGAACTGAGAAAAATTCGTCCGAATTTCTCAGGGATAATGAGCAATTGTCTGATATGTCCGACATGGCATCCCTTCAAGTGATGACACAGGTCCTAGGGAACGAAACCCCCATTAGAGTCACCCAAAAGGGTATTCCACAGTCCGGACCACCGGCACCGACTGATGCTGCAGTTCTCGTACCTGCGACACCAAAACCCTTACAGGTGATTCCTCCATCGAAACATATATTTGTTTCTCGGCTTGCCCCTGATACTTCAGAGATTGATATCTCGGCTTATATCAAAGCCAATACTAAAGCCGATATAAAGGTGGAGGACATACAAAAATTTAAATATAATTATACAAGGCGCACGTCTTCTTTCAAGATTCGTGTGCCCGCGCTGATGTTCAAGACGATTTGTTCTCCCAGTTTTTGGCCAGAGAATCTTTTCGTCCAAGAACATCAGCCTAGTTCCGTGAAAAAAAAAGTTAATAAACCAGTGGGAGTGAGACTTCCCAATATCGGAACCACTGACCAACCCTCCAACTCTTCTTTGGCCACTAACCCAAAAAACTAGTTTCCTCACTAACTCTTACCTATCAGAATACTAGGGGGCTACGTAGCAAACTCCCCAAGCTATATTCTGATAGTTTTTTCTTTGCATCCCATATAATAGCATTTACAGAAACTTGGTTAAATCCGGAGATCTTTAGCTCCGAAGTTTTTCCAAGTAAGTACACCACTTTTAGACGGGATCGATCTCAGCGAAGAGGAGGTGGAGTCCTCATTTCGGTAGACTCTACTTTTGCTTCTGAAGAGGTGAAATCCCAAGAGTTTGGTGATATAGAATTTATTTGCGTTAAAATCACTATGTCCGTGAAAGCTTTATACATTACATGTTCATATATACCTCCTATGTCTGAACCGCCCACATATTGGCAGCATTTGTCCGCTATTTGATACGTCTCTAATCTTATGACGGATCGTGACCAACTCGTAGCGGTGAGCAACTTTAATATCCCAGAATTAAAGTGGTCCAACGTCGATAACTCACCATCTTTGTCACTTATCACTTACCATGACTTCACCGGTCGAATTTTACCGTGCATAACGCGGAATGTTATAGGAATTATATTGACCGCTGCCGGATACAATAAGCGTAAACACGTATCTTTTTCATCCCTGCTTACGTTTGAAAATTCCTCTGCGACCTCTGATCAGGCCATTGCCGATCTATTCGCAGAATTTTTTCAAACAACTTATTCTCCTCCTAAATTGACTGATCAGCCTTACGCATATAACATTCAAGCAGCAAATCTTATTTTCTGTCCGTTTTTTTCTGAGAACAACTTATTATCTGGTCTTTTAAGGGTAAAACCCATTTATTCGCCAGGCCCCGACGGAGTACCAGGCTGTGTGCTAAAATACTGCGCCAGGGCTCTGTACAAACCTCTTCTAAGACTTTTCAACTTATCTTTGGAAACCTCGATTTTTCCCCTTAAGTGGAAGGAATCATTTATAATTCCCCTACATAAAAAAGGGAAAAAGTCCGAGGCTACCAACTACAGAGGCATCTCTAAGTTGTCGGCAATTTCAAAGTTATTTGAAAAATTATTTACCCCTCATTTGCAACACCTTTGCTCTTCGATTATCACTCCTTGTCAGCATGGCTTTATTAAGCGTCGCTCCACCACCACAAACTTATTGGAGTTGACATCCTTTGTCATAGATGGCTTTTGTAAGGGATATCAAACCGATGTAATTTACACAGACTTCAGCAAAGCATTTGATTCAGTTAATCACTCACTCTTGTTGAGTAAACTGAATATGCTGGGTTTTCCTAAAGACCTCTTAACGTGGATCTCCAGCTACCTAGATGGAAGGACACAAAGAGTCTTATTTAAAAACATACAGTCCCGTCTGGTCCGTGCTTCATCCGTCGTCCCTCAAGGAAGTCATCTTGGCCCGTTATTATTTACGCTTTTTAGTCTTCAGTCTGACCTTAATAACTTTCAAAAATGGTGTTTAGCTAATGATCTAATACTTAATGGATCAAAATGCAAACATATGTCTTTTTATCGTTCTTGTCCTCTGCAAGCTACTTATTCTATTAATGGGATTGCATCCTATTAGAAATCAAACTTAAATTTGCCGACCATATTTCCTTAATGGTTAATAAGGCTAAAGGAGTCTGTAAATTGATTTGTATTTTATTGAAGTCGAAAATTGTGAATTATAGTTTAGCTGAATTGTATTTGTTAGTTGTTAGTCTGTAAATTTACTCTTAGATAGCTTAGGGCGGAGCGGGAGCGAAAGCTCATATTCGCTCTTGTGCGAATTCGGCCCGCTTCGCCGCAATAGATAAGTTAGGCTTAAGATTAGAGAAAAATATAATCGAATTTGTAACGTTGAGGAGGCACGACTATTTCTTTCGTTTTCGTTTTTCGCATATTTTAAATATTTTGCAGCCACCCTTTTTTTTTTTTAATTTTTTGAAGTGTGAGATAAATTAATCTCGTTATACATTTTATAATTGACAATCGAATTTATAACGTTGATGATGCACGACCATTTCTTTCGTTTTCGCATATTTTTAAATATTTTGCAGCCACCCTTTTTTTTATTATTTGAAGTGTGAGATAAATCAATCTCGTTATACAGAGTCCTTGGTTTTATCAAAAGGTGGTCAAAAGAATTTAATGACCCCTACATAACCAAAACATTATTTATTTCCTTGGTCCGTCCTATACTAGAGTACGGTTCATGTGTCTGGAGTCCCCAATATGGAGTACATAAGGACCGCATAGAATCCGTACAAAAGAATTTTTTAATATTCACACTCAGAGATCTATACTGGTATGCAAACTTCAGCTTCCATCCTACAGTAGCAGACTTTTACTTATAAACTTACCTAGCTTAACAAATCGTAGGACAATGCTCAGTGTAGTTTTTCTGCATAACCTTATTAACGGGGATGTAGATAGCCAGCATTTACTAACACGCTTAAATTTTAACATTCCTATTAGTAGGACTCGAAACTTTAGTCCTCTGTTCCTTAGTCATTGGTCTCTACTCTATTACATCTCTTTCCTGTCCCTCTAAATTAAAATATAGAATTGTAAATTTCCTTACTAACTCTTCTTATCTTAACAAATTTCAAATAGTTTAATATGTACTAACAAATCGTTTCTTGAGCGCCCCTCGGTCGTCTGGGCCTCTAAGCTTTATGATGAATACAGGAATGCTAGCTGATGCTCTTATTGATGCACAAGCCATTTCCAAATTCTGAAAGACCGCGAAAAAAAGCTTGAAAAAAGCTAACTTTGGGGTCTCCTAACCCGAAAATTACCTACCCTTGAAGTTATGATAGGATATTAATCGCAAATATCGGTTATTCTTGGCCGATCGTTATGAGATTTTGAACGAAAACCAATTTAACAATATAAAATAAAAGGCAAGTACCAAGCACTTTATATCTTCAAACATACCAAAATTCCTATTTTTACCAAATATCAAATACAATTCCAATCAATAGGTGCTATAGGATGTAGTCGGCCCATCCTTATGTAATTTGGTTTGTCGTATCATTTTTCAAAAAATAGAATCTATAGAAAATCCCAAATCTCTAAAGCTTAAAACACCAAAGCTATGGCATTTTCGATTAATCAGTTATTTGACAGTTATTGTATTAGGTTGTTTGGTAATGACATACCGGTTTTTACATTCAAATTTCGCATATGTCTTTTTATCGTTCTTGCCCTCTGCAAGCTACTTATTCTATTAATGGGATTGCCTCAGAAAAATTAACCCAGGTTAATGATCTCGGCATCCTATTAGACATCAAACTTAAATTTGCCGACCATATTTCCTTAATGGTTAATAAGTCTAAAGGAATCCTTGGTTTTATCAAAAGTGGTCAAAAGAATTTAATGACCCCTATATAACCAAAACATTATTCATCTCTTTGGTCCGTCTTATACTAGAGTATGGTTCATGTGTCTGGAGTCCCCAATATGGAGTACATAAGGACCGCATAGAATCCGTACAAAAGAACTTTTTAATATTTGCACTTAGGATGCAAATCTTCAGCTTCCATCCTACAGTAGCAGACTTTTACTTATAAACTTACCTAGCTTAACAAATCGTAGGACAATGCTCGGTGTAGTTTTTCTGCATAACCTTATTAACGGGGATGTAGATAGCCAGCATACTAACTAACACGCTTAAATTTTAACATTCCTAATAGAAGGACTCGAAACTTTAGTCCTCTATTCCTTAGCTGTTGTAGTTCGACATATGCACTGCATGACCCTTTTAGGGTATTATGTTCGAACTACAATGGTCTCTACTTTATTACATCTCTTTCCTGTCCCTCTAATTTAAAATATAGAATTTTAAATTTCCTTACTAACTTCTCTTAGCTTAACAAATTTCAAATAGCTTAATATGTACTAACAAATCGTTTCTCGAGCGCCCCTCGGTCGTCTGGCCCTCTAAGCTTTATGATGAATACAGGAATGCTAGCTGATGCTCTTATTGATGCGCAAGCCATTTCCAAATTCTGAAAGACTGCCAAAAAAAACATATACTTTTAATTTTTTATGTTTTTCTTTTACATTCATAAAAATCTCACAAGTTATGCTGGCAGCTGGAATTTTTTGTACGTGAATATTATACGCTCGGCGGTATATATTTTACGCCCTTCACTGGTATGTATGGACATGCAAGTCACATGACGAGTGCCACATTTAATAATAATAAATACGGTGTTTAAATACTTTTTATTTATTAATTTACTTAGTGTTCGCTTTGCTCGCTAGAATAGAAGTGAAGAAGAAGAAGGAGTAGAGGCAAATTTTTGTTTTGTTGATTTCGTTGAGAATTGATACATATGAGATTTAAGGGGTTATATACAGTTGTAACGCGCAAAAAAATGGAATTTTATCGATTTTTTTTTTTGACACTATAGAAAATATTTATGAAAAATGTTTTCTGGGTACTTAATTAAATATTTTCATAAAAAAATATTACATAATAAAAATGTTATAGCCGAATTCCCGGATCGTCTTTTTTCGACGGTGTCTTGCGGAGGACATGATATCCCGAAAACTGTTCATCTGAAATCCAAACTTCAAAAAAAATTAGTTAGAATATTGTATTGTCTAGTCCGTAAACAAGGGATTTTTAAAAATTTTGATTTAAAAAAAAATTGCGACCTTTTTAACAAAAAATGTACTTTTTCAAGGTATAAGATTTTCGATTTTTTCGAAAGATTTTAAAAAGGAGTTTTCAAAAAAATTGAAAATCCCTCTATTTAAAAATTTAAATATTAAAAACATAATTTCAACTACACATCACCACCAGACTGTAGGTACCGTGGAGCAAAGCCACAGAACACTCAATGAGTTCATTCGTTCATACATCAAAGTCGACTAAAAAGATTGGGATGTATGGCAACAATACTTCGTCTATTTTTTTAATACGATCCCCTCTATGGCACTTGACTCATGTCCATGTGAGCTAGTTTTTGGTAAAAATTAAAATTTACCAATTAATTTTTATAGCATAGATATCATAAAACCCCTTTATAACATAGAAGATTTTGCTAAGGAATCAAAAATTCAGATTAGAACAGGCATTTAAGACAGCTAGACTACTGCTAGAAGCTCGAAGCATAAACTAAAACAAAAAATTATTTACGACAAAACTAGATTAGTTTCGATTTAAAAATAGGAGATTAGGTTTTATTGAAAAATGAAACAGGACATAAGCTAGTAATAGGAGATTAATTATATCAAATAATAAAAATAAAAAACAACTAGTACATAAAGAGAGATTAAAAACTTTTATTTCATAATCAATTTTAATTTCATAAATTTATCACGCATTGTTATACATATATATAAAAACAAATTATATAAGGATACTTATAAAAAATAACCAAACATATAAAAATAAGGAAATACATTAAAAATAACCATACATATAAAAAACAAGAAAGGAAAGCTAACTTCGGGCGGAGCCGAAGTTGATATACCCTTGCAGTTAAAACCGGATATATATCGCAAACATCGGATATAGTTGGCCGATCCTTATGAGAATATGATAATATAACCCAATTTATTATAATAAAAAATCTAAAAAAAAGTCCCACACTTCTATCTTCAAAGTACCAAAGTTGGTATTTCTACCAAAAACCATTTTCGATCTTTCAGTTATATGGCAGCTATAAGATATAGTCAGCCGATCGTTATAAAATTTGGTAGGTTGGATCAACTGACCAAAAATAGAATCTGCAATAAGTTTCAGCTTTCTATCTTCAAAAACTCGAAAGTTGGGTAATTTCCCATCGTTCAGTTATATGGCAGCTATAGGATATAGGCGGCCGATCTCGGTCGTTCCGACTTATGTACTGCATGCAAAGGAAAGAAGGGTGTGTGCAAAATTTCAAGTCGATAGTTTTAAAACTGAGAGACTAGTTTGCGTAGAAACAGACAGACAGACGGACATGTTCATATCAACTCAGGAGGTGATCCTGATCAAGAATATACTTTATAGGGTCGAATATGTCTTCTTCACTGCGTTGCACACTTTTGGACACAATTATAATACCCTCTGCAAGGGTATAATAACCATACATATAAAAATAACGAAACACTTTAAAAATAACCTTCAAAATAAAATAACCATACATATAAAAAAAAAGAGTAAAACTAAAAAAAAAAAGACACAAAAAAAGTAACCTTTTTGCTATAAATAATATCATGTTTTAAAGTTTGTAAAATTTCAACAACAGTTTCAACAACGGCTGCTCCAAATAAAACTTGATTGACTTGATTAAAAACTGGATGGGATTCCTGGACTGCGAGACATATTACAAGGCATTCGTTCAGATTGGCTTTAGGACTGAATTGTAGAGTAGTACTTTGTAGTCCTGGCACAGTGGCAATCGTGAGTTCATGATCCAGTGGAGGTTGCTAGCTTTAAGTTTTAGGTGCATCTTATTCCCTTCGATGTGCTTACGCCAAGGTATGTTACTTCGTTAGCTAGAGGGATCTGCATACCGTTTAGTGAATTCGGAGGGCATGTTTGTATATTAAGAGTAAACATTACATGTTTACACTTTTGTTCTTTTATTTTAATGTGCAGATACAATCATACCGTCGTCGCATGGAGACGTGTATTTATTCTGCTCTGGGAAAAAGTATAAAATAAAATCATTAAAGTGCAGTGACTGGTTTAAAAAATGTACAGTAACGGGAATTTTTGAACTGAATTAACGATATTACTTCAATTACAATTAGTCTATACGACGTTCGATCACAACGTCAACGCGAGCATGACAAGATACGGCTCTCAGTACAAAGAAACAATGCCTACTTCACTTTAAAAGCAACCGAAAATATTACAAGCTCTGATCAAGCGCGGTCAATTTCACCCAACTTGACCGAATTCTTAAACGTAAAGAGTGAGAGAACGCGCACTTCCTCCTCCTCGCTACCATCGATGTATCTGCAGCCAAAGAGCGCAGTAACTAGCACCGCTTTTTTAATATATTTCCGAGAATAAAAACAACTTTTACACGTACCGACTAAAAAGGAGCAAGGGCCTGCAAGTAATACATAAGAGCATAGAGTCCGACATATAGCCTGCAGAGATAAGAAAGACGCTAAAAGGGAAGGGATTTAGCGCTAGTTCCATCCATATCCCTTGAAGGGATAGAAAGCTGCAGTCACTCTTTAAGGTTATGCTCGAACCAGAAAATTAGACCCGAGGCCCTGCTGCACCGCAAAATTACAGTTGATGAACCGCACAAACGCAATGGCCCGGTACAATGCTCGAACTGCCAAGAATATGGCCATACAAAGTCATACTTTAAACTGTGCCCGGTGCGTGTACTTTGTGAAGAGCTTCATGACTCCGCACAAATGCGGGAACTGCGGTGGCCATCACACTGCTAACTATACCATAGAGGTTGCAGAGTTTATAGAGAGCTAAAAAATCGCATCCAAGGGAGAGGAATTACTGCCCGAACCCAAAATAAACAGTTGATAGCCTTCGGATCAAACCCTGAAGTATTCATCCCGACTGCGACCAGATCCTTACTAGGACCAACAAACTCTGACGAACCTGTGTCACACGTAAGCGCTTTGAAATAAGGACTGGCCACCCTGCCTCAAAAAGTTCATTTCTGCAATAAGTATACCAAGAACCGAACGCGGCTTAGCATCATCAATCGCCAGAGCAGCCAAAAGGCAACTTTGAAGCTATGAACTTATGTCGTTTATGCGCACAACTATGCAACATTTAATGCGAAAGCAAAATCTATTGATTCAAATGTTGGCTTCACAACCTTCCAAATAATAACTAGCCTATGGATATCTATGTGGAACGATAACGGCGTTTCACAGCATAAACTTGAGTTAGCTCAATTCGTACTCGACAATTATATCGACGTAATACTGCTTTCAGAACTACACCTTACAAACAAAAACAATTTTCAACTTTTTTTGTTGTTCAATGAGTTTTTGGGCAAAAAGTCTAATAGCAACCGTTTGCTCTATTCGTATACAAGTTGTTTTCTCGCTCAAATGACGAGCAATATTTTATATTCCTTTTTGTTCTGTTATTTTCAGGAACAACACACAACAACAATAGGTAATGGGTTTTGTTTCGTTTGCCACTCCACTGAGAAACATTTTGTTCAGAAATTGGGTTGGAAAAAGTTTTCTTCATGGAGAATACAGATAGGGAAGCGTAGTTTTTCATTTGTTTAAGAAATGTTGCTAGCAAAGCTTTTTTTAAATAAAATACTCAATTTTAGTGCCCATTCCAACTTTTGAATTAACGAAAAATGAAATAAAAAATACTTTTTTTTTTTTGCTCAGTGAATTCTCTGCTCTCATTGTTTTTCTCTGCTACGCACACACTCAAATTTTAAACATGTGTTAGTTTTGCCCCCCACTGATCTAAACTCTTTGAAAAATGAGTATTGGCTCGGATAAATACATACCTAAGAATCCAGGAAGGAATCCCGTTTTGTGAAAAGCACGAAACAATTGAGCAGGTCAACCGGATAACATCAGAAATTAGGAACGCGTTCGAAAATGATGTCTCTTAAGCATTTGATAGAGTCTGGCTAGAAGGTCTAAAGTACAAGATCAAGACAATGCTTCCCTATAACCTTTACGCCAGAAAATTTGCTGTAAAGTGCAACACTACTATAACTAAAGATTTCACCATTGGAGCTGGATTGCCTCAAGGTAGCGTGAAAGGGCCAAAATTATATGTCCGCTACACTGCGGGCATTCCGACAAGCACATGACGAACAACATCTACATTGGCTGATGGTACATCTATTCTTATCCGCTCAAAATGCCCAATGCAAATAACTTCGCAACAAGCTTTTTATCTGGTCTATGTTGAAAATTGATTTGAAAAATCAGATTACCCTTTTTAGATTAATAAAAGGGAATGAACAAGAAACGAGGAGGGCAGTAAACGGCAGCAATTGAAAGGATTCCGTTACATGACTTAATTGGTATCGATGTGGCCTGCAAGAAGTTTGTTGCAAACCTTTTGTGAAAATGGTGCTTGATGCGTTTTATGATTAGAACTCCAGTTCCGATGTGAGTTTTCCCGTCTGGATGATCTGTGCGCTAGTTTGTGTAGCCTCTTATTTGAAAGTTGTATTTGTTGTAACGTAAAGTTGTAAAGTTGTAACGTCAATATGGTTTTCGGTCAAGAATTGTGACAATTCTAGTTTATGCCGTGAAACACCATAGGCTTTCCGCATTGATATTCGTAGAGCATGCATAGATTATTTAGACTGTTGTGTTAGATTATTTAAACTGATTATTTAGCTCCATCATACTTTGATGGAGGGTAAGCATGATATTTTCCGTTTTGCTTTGTGGCTGTTCGGGGGCCTGTTGAGCGCTTTGAGAGTTAGGCTGTATTTGAATTTTCATTCCAGATCTCTATTTGCTCTATTCGTATACAAGTTGTTTTCTCGCTCAAATGACGAGCAATATTTTATATTCCTTTTTGTTCTGTTATTTTCAGGAACAACACACAACAACAATAGGTAATGGGTTTTGTTTCGTTTGCCACTCCACTGAGAAACATTTTGTTCAGAAATTGGGTTGGAAAAAGTTTTCTTCATGGAGAATACAGATAGGGAAGCGTAGTTTTTCATTTGTTTAAGAAATGTTGCTAGCAAAGCTTTTTTTAAATAAAATACTCAATTTTAGTGCCCATTCCAACTTTTGAATTAACGAAAAATGAAATAAAAAATACTTTTTTTTTTTTGCTCAGTGAATTCTCTGCTCTCATTGTTTTTCTCTGCTACGCACACACTCAAATTTTAAACATGTGTTAGTTTTGCCCCCCACTGATCTAAACTCTTTGAAAAATGAGTATTGGCTCGGATAAATACATACCTAAGAATCCAGGAAGGAATCCCGTTTTGTGAAAAGCACGAAACAATTGAGCAGGTCAACCGGATAACATCAGAAATTAGGAACGCGTTCGAAAATGATGTCTCTTAAGCATTTGATAGAGTCTGGCTAGAAGGTCTAAAGTACAAGATCAAGACAATGCTTCCCTATAACCTTTACGCCAGAAAATTTGCTGTAAAGTGCAACACTGCTATAACTAAAGATTTCACCATTGGAGCTGGATTGCCTCAAGGTAGCGTGAAAGGGCCAAAATTATATGTCCGCTACACTGCGGGCATTCCGACAAGCACATGACGAACAACATCTACATTGGCTGATGGTACATCTATTCTTATCCGCTCAAAATGCCCAATGCAAATAACTTCGCAACAAGCTTTTTATCTGGTCTATGTTGAAAATTGATTTGAAAAATCAGATTACCCTTTTTAGATTAATAAAAGGGAATGAACAAGAAACGAGGAGGGCAGTAAACGGCAGCAATTGAAAGGATTCCGTTACATGACTTAATTGGTATCGATGTGGCCTGCAAGAAGTTTGTTGCAAACCTTTTGTGAAAATGGTGCTTGATGCGTTTTATGATTAGAACTCCAGTTCCGCCGTGAGTTTTCCCGTCTGGATGATCTGTGCGCTAGTTTGTGTAGCCTCTTATTTGAAAGTTGTATTTGTTGTAACGTAAAGTTGTAAAGTTGTAACGTCAATATGGTTTTCGGTCAAGAATTGTGACAATTCTAGTTTATGCCGTGAAACACCATAGGCTTTCCGCATTGATATTCGTAGAGCATGCATAGATTATTTAGACTGTTGTGTTAGATTATTTAAACTGATTATTTAGCTCCATCATACTTTGTTGGAGGGTAAGCATGATATTTTCCGTTTTGCTTTGTGGCTGTTCGGGGGCCTGTTGAGCGCTTTGAGAGTTAGGCTGTATTTGAATTTTCATTCCAGATCTCTATTTGCTCTATTCGTATACAAGTTGTTTTCTCGCTCAAATGACGAGCAATATTTTATATTCCTTTTTGTTCTGTTATTTTCAGGAACAACACACAACAACAATAGGTAATGGGTTTTGTTTCGTTTGCCACTCCACTGAGAAACATTTTGTTCAGAAATTGGGTTGGAAAAAGTTTTCTTCATGGAGAATACAGATAGGGAAGCGTAGTTTTTCATTTGTTTAAGAAATGTTGCTAGCAAAGCTTTTTTTAAATAAAATACTCAATTTTAGTGCCCATTCCAACTTTTGAATTAACGAAAAATGAAATAAAAAATACTTTTTTTTTTTTGCTCAGTGAATTCTCTGCTCTCATTGTTTTTCTCTGCTACGCACACACTCAAATTTTAAACATGTGTTAGTTTTGCCCCCCACTGATCTAAACTCTTTGAAAAATGAGTATTGGCTCGGATAAATACATACCTAAGAATCCAGGAAGGAATCCCGTTTTGTGAAAAGCACGAAACAATTCAGCAGGTCAACCGGATAACATCAGAAATTAGGAACGCGTTCGAAAATGATGTCTCTTAAGCATTTGATAGAGTCTGGCTAGAAGGTCTAAAGTACAAGATCAAGACAATGCTTCCCTATAACCTTTACGCCAGAAAATTTGCTGTAAAGTGCAACACTGCTATAACTAAAGATTTCACCATTGGAGCTGGATTGCCTCAAGGTAGAAAGGGCCAAAATTATATGTCCGCTACACTGCGGGCATTCCGACAAGCACATGACGAACAACATCTACATTGGCTGATGGTACATCTATTCTTATCCGCTCAAAATGCCCAATGCAAATAACTTCGCAACAAGCTTTTTATCTGGTCTATGTTGAAAATTGATTTGAAAAATCAGATTACCCTTTTTAGATTAATAAAAGGGAATGAACAAGAAACGAGGAGGGCAGTAAACGGCAGCAATTGAAAGGATTCCGTTACATGACTTAATTGGTATCGATGTGGCCTGCAAGAAGTTTGTTGCAAACCTTTTGTGAAAATGGTGCTTGATGCGTTTTATGATTAGAACTCCAGTTCCGCCGTGAGTTTTCCCGTCTGGATGATCTGTGCGCTAGTTTGTGTAGCCTCTTATTTGAAAGTGGTATTTGTTGTAACGTAAAGTTGTAAAGTTGTAACGTCAATATGGTTTTCGGTCAAGAATTGTGACAATTCTAGTTTATGCCGTGAAACACCATAGGCTTTCCGCATTGATATTCGTAGAGCATGCATAGATTATTTAGACTGTTGTGTTAGATTATTTAAACTGATTATTTAGCTCCATCATACTTTGTTGGAGGGTAAGCATGATATTTTCCGTTTTGCTTTGTGGCTGTTCGGGGGCCTGTTGAGCGCTTTGAGAGTTAGGCTGTATTTGAATATTCATTCCAGATCGTAGAGCATCGGGGTAGGAGAAGCCGTTGGTGGTGTTTAGTGGAACGAATGAGGACCTCGCAGCTTTGGCAAAGAAGACGTCTGGCGTAGTTTTTGACGCTATGTACACATTCTGTGGATTTTGGTTGCGCGTTGCGGTCGCTTGACGCATGCGACTTTTCGTATAGTTACTTTGCCGTATGGTTGCCTCCTCAGTTTCTACATTTCTTCACGGTACTGTCCTTGTTTGTAGTGCAGTGAGCTGAGTTGTGGGCGTCCCCGCCCTACAAAGGCGTTCTCTTTGTAGACTTTTACTGCTTTTACGTGTTGGTACGTGTAATAGTTTTTCTGAGCATTGTCCTAATATTTGGACACGATTCGGAAGTGCTCTTCAGCCTTGATTTGTACCTTTGTTTCGTGGATGTTCCCTTTAATAAGCGGGCAACATGAAAGTTGTCACCGTTCCCGATTAACACCGCTATGATGCCAAAGATGTTGATTGAAGTGCCTAAATCCGCTAAAGAGGTCTGTAACCTATTTGGAATCTTGGGATCGTTTACCGTGGCTATGTCCCAAAAAAGTGGAAGAAATCCATTATCATAACGATACCGGAAAAAATTCAAATTTCCGCGTAATCTGCCGGTTAAGCTCTCCTGCTCAAAGTTCTCCTGTCTTTATAAATCGTTTGTATTGCTTATTCCTTCTATTCCTTTTAAGCCTTTTGTGTACCAGGGATGCCTATAGTATGGGACCCTCATAGGGGCATTATTATCAATTGTTTTAAAAAACGCAATCAACAATTTAGTATAAAAATCATAAATTGATCCTTCTGAAAAACGGGAAGCCCAATCAAAAGCTGCAATAGGAGCATTAATAAGAAACAAGTTAGTTTCGTGTGTAGGGGGGCGTGGTTCCGCAAAAAGATTCCAGAAAGGTTTCGAATGAAATAAGAAGTCGGGGGCGTCTTTTTCGGTGCTATAACGCGGTCAGCTTTATTCGGCTGCTTACATGAGATTACTAACTTAACTTAGGAAAAAAAACAAGGCAAAAGTAATAGAAAAAATACGATCGACGACGGCCGACGAAGGAGCGAGAGCGCAAAGGGGGGCGAGCGCGGATGCGCTCTTCAGCGCGGGTGCGCTCTTCAGTGCTGGTGCGCTCTTCAGCGCGGGTGCGCTCTTAAAGTTGCGGCACAACGGCCCCTCACGTAAACATCCTCCCCCCCTTGCAATCGCTCAGGTTGCAATAGATCCCTCGTCGCTAGCTATGCGTCACTGCAGCTAGAGGGCGTACACGGGTCGATGAAGGCCCCCGTGTCGAAGATCCGGGTCCCGGTGTTGTCGCTGTTCCGGGTCAGCAGCGACGATAGGGTGGGCGCAGCGACCGCGTCCTGCGGGGGCCCTCGAGGAGAGGCGGAAAGTTGCCTAGGCGCGGATGACGCGGGCGGAAGAGCGGTGGACGGCACCCGATGAGTGGCGGACGAAAGCAGTGGAGCGCTTGAAGACTGCCAGCCAGTGGCGGAAGAATGCCGAGGAGTTATCGAAGAGTGCCGGGAAGTCTGCGGCCGTGGATCGGTTTGGGAATGCCGGAAAATGGCGGACGCAGGGCGAGAAACACCCGAACCGCGCCGGGAGTTGGCGGATGACGGCCGACGAGAGAGCGGGACACCCCGTGTACTGTCTCCCGGGGGCGGTGACCGGTGCTCCTTGTTCACGGGGTGCAGCAGCGTGTGGTGATCCTGACCACACGTCTTACAGCCGTCCCCACGCCGACAGGATCCGTCGGAGTGCTCGTGGGCCAGGCAGCTCGAGCAATAGCGGTTCACGAGAACCGCTCGGAGCCGCTCCTCGGCACTAAGGCGTAGGAAGCGCCGACACCTCTTCAATGGATGGATCCCATTGCAGACTCGGCATCGGTAGGATTGTGTACCTCGAGTACATCTGCTCTCCAGTGACGGATCAGTCGGATCATCAGCTGATTGCCACCGTGCAGCGTGATGCGATGTGTAAATCGAAGAAGGAGTCGAGACAGAGTTGTGCTCGCATCCTGAATCGAAACCCTGAACCTGTGAGTCACCGAGGCTGCGGGCAACTCTTACGGAAAAGACAGACACGCTGCGGGGGTTAGCTGGAGACAATGGGCCTGTCAGCACCCATCCAAAAATGGTCTCCTGACCGAGAAGCGACCCGCAGATGTTAGCCTTGGAATTACAGAGGAGAATGGACGGAAGAATGTCAGCTCCTAATAACACATCGATTTGGGAGCTCTCAAAGAAGTTGGGGTCCGCCAGGGGAATGTCGGGCAGCCCCTTGAGAAGATCTCGCGAAAACGGATATGATGGCAGATTTCCTGCCAACTGCGGCAGAACGTAGGCCGTAGTCTCTAATTGTAGCCCGGGTCTAGACGGCGACCGAATGGAGAAATGGCACAATTTTGTAGACTGCGCGGAAATGGTCTGATTAAGGCCGGAAACTTGGGCTTGAATCGTCTTGAAGGGAGGCTTGACGAGGTTGAACAGTCGTTCCGTTATGAACGTCGCTTCGGAGCCTGAGTCTATCAGTGCTCGTGCCTGGACGGTGCACCCCAAATGGCACACGTTGATAAGGGCCGTGCCCAGTAGGACGGCTCCTGACCCGGAAGCGAAACACACCTGCACATTCGACTGATCCTCTGAGCCGTTTGTTGACGTAGGCGGACTTGGAGCGGTAAGCTGCGTAGGCGGACTTGGAGCGGTTGCGAATGGATTGCCGCGGTGCAAGAGGGTGTGGTGTCTGCTGTGGCATGTGGAGCAGGTATGGGCGCTCGTGCAGTCTCGCTGCTGGTGCCCTCGGGCAAAACAGTTTAAACATAACTGCTTCCTCCTTATGTAGTCAGAGCGCCCATTTACATCCATTTCTAGGAAACGCGGACATAAGCGAATGGGGTGGTCCTCCCTCGAACAGAGATCGCAGCCCTTTTGGCCCGGAACCACTCGAGTCTCGTATGAAGTGAGCCTCCGAGCAGGGGCAGTAGGAAGTCCCGACCTTGGCGGAAATTGCACGGAGCCACTAGGCCTGACGTCGTCGATGGCCTCCAGAGTGCGATGGCGCTCTGTCAGGAAGTTATCTAATTCCTTCCATGTTGGAATCTCGGCCTTATTATGTACGGATTGCTCCCACATAGAAAGTGTGACCTTGGGGAGTTTTGACGAAATCATAAATACAAGGAGACAGTCCCAAGCCTCAACATTAACGGAGGACATTTCTAGGGCTGTCAAACAACTCTGAATGGTAGCTTGCAGCTCCTTCAGCGCGACCCCGGACTCTTGCGAAATAGCCTGGATGTTGAAAAGGATCTTCAACTGGCTGTTGACCAATAGCCGCCGGTTCTCAAAGCGGTCTGTGAGGCTTTGCCATGCGGCGACAAACCCCTCATGGGTAAGCGGAGCCTTAGAAACAATGGCGTGGGCGTCACCACTTGTTTTGGACAATAAGTGGAACAACTTCTCGACCGGGGTGAGCCGCGAGTTTTGGATGTAAATGGCCGTAAACAAGTCTCTGAAGGTGGGCCACCGAAGATAATCACCCGCGAAGACCTCGGTATCCACCGGAGGTAACCGGCAGCCTGTAGGCGCGGGCGTGTGGACATTGACGGGAGCCTGAGTGGATTGGGACGCAATTTTCTCCCGAAGCTGGGCAATACATCTCGAATAGACGGAGTAACAGTAGCTGTACTTCGCTTCCAGCACTGTCGAGGCGGACGCATTGTCGTCGGACACGGCTAGCAAATCGGAGCAGCTCTCATAGCTCTTCTCCACCTTCTCCCATAGTGCCTGAATTTGGTCCCGATGAACTTCGCACATGTATTGGGAGCCTATTTCCGTTTCTGGGGCGCCCGGAGTACTTATGTTAGCCTCAAATTGGATAATTCGATCTGTTGTGGCGATTAACTTTTTCAACGCCACTTCGACCGCACTTGGAGCCATTTTTGCAACGGAGTGAGTCTGCCTCTGTGAAGGACCGGGGGTTGTATTGACGGATTCGTCACTCCTTGCCCTTGGACTGGCACTGGTAGCCTTAGGCTTCAAAAGAGGGGTCCGCGGAGATGCGGATTGAGATCTGTCCAAACGGATGGCTGGGATCGAACGCGGCTTTTTGTCGTCTCCCGTGGGCATTCTCAGAGTCCAATTCGCTGGTCAGCGCTTGTCGACAGACTCGCGCAACAGGTGCCCCGTACGAAGTGGTGGCCGGTCGCACTAATGTGATGAGAACGGTGAGATCGCGGATGAAAGGCAATTCCAAGGAGCAAGTGCGAACTAGTGGCGCCGATGCGGAAAGGAAAGTCGTGTATGGCACAATTCGAATGTGGAAAGAAAAACTTCAGGCACCAGAAAAAACCCAAAAGGAGACGAGGTTTGTTCGGATTGTAGGCGGATGTTGCCTGATGCGGAGTAGAAGCAGAGTTGGAGGCACGAAAAATGGAAAAAGTACCGGAAAATTCGTGCTTGTTCGGAAAAAAATGATGACGGTCTATATATGTATGTATATTTCGACTTGTGTGGTTCGTAGTGAATTTAATATATACTGAGATATTAAATTCTTAACTATTTTCGAATTTGCGGAGCCGGAAGGTGGACTTAACTTTGGCTTGAATTTAACAAACAAAAAATAAATAATTAAGTTTTGGCTAACTTTCGGATTTAAATATGATGGAGCCAGAAGGGTGGAGTTGAAAATCTTAATTTTTAATCAACTGAGGTTAATTATCACGAAGCTGGAACGGTGGAATTGAAACCTAAATATTTAATTAATTGAATTCAATTAACACGAAGCAGGGAAGGTGGAATTAAAAACCGCGGCTCTATTCGGACAGAAGGTGGATAATTAAATTAATTAATTATAATTTTCCGATAATTAAATCTTCGACTTTAATTATTGAGTGGTCGGAAAGGTGAATTAAAAAACCTGGCCCTTTGCTCGAACGGAAAATAAGAATTAAATAAATTTTCGTAGTTATAATTATAAATACATAAATTTATAATTAATTGATTTTTTAATCTATTTTGTTATGCAGCCGGTTATGCCGTCGGCACCCTGTACGTACCTCAAAGAAAAATAAACAGAACCGAAAAACACAACACGGCTAGGTCGAGAATTTAAGCGACACAATCACGGATTTGTAGTGAAATGGCGGTTTATAATTGTTGGTTTTAGAAAATGCAAAATTTTTTTTTTTTTTTTAATTTTATCGGCTATATATTTCCTGAAATTGGAGGCAGAAAATATTTGGAAATTATATGGACATGCATGCAAGTAGGGCAAGGGCATGTGGGGCATATGATGGTACAGTAGAGCTTCGATAAGTGGACTGTATATGTTAAATTTTATCGGTTATATATTTCCTGGAATTGAAGGCAGAAAATATATGGACATGCATGCAGGTACGGATATATGTAAGGGCATGTGGGCATATGTTGGCACAGTGGAGCTTTGATAAGTGGACTGTATAATTGGGGGAACAGAAAAGTTATGTGGTGTAAAAAATGACACTGATTGAGGAAGATAAAAACAAATATTACGACAGCGGCGGACTGTTCGGTGAATTTGAAAATTCCGGAACTCATTCACACCGGTGGCCAATATTAATTATGCCTTCTTTTTGTCACCACACAATTTCACTGTTCACTTGCGAATTTTTCGCGGATTAATTGCACCAAAAAAATATGTATGTGCGTATATAACGGAGAGGCCGAAAACGGCGAGGAATATGGGCAGCACACAAAACGGAGACGGATAGAAAAAAGTTGCCGAATTTTAAGATTATTATATGTAGATTATTAGAAAATCTCAACCTGCCGTTGTGTCGGAAAACTCGGACTTGGAGTTGACACGGAGGGAAAAACAATCTTGCAGCAGTGTGAACGAAATTTAATGTTCGGATCACTGCTGAAGACCGGCAGAGAGATGGGGACGGAAAAATGTACTTATCTTTTGGCGGAACAATGCCGAGAACTGCTGGCAGAAGAAAATCCAGTAATGATCCGGCTCGAAGGACCAAAATGTGTAGGGGGGCGTGGTTCCGCAAAAAGATTCCAGAAAGGTTTCGAATGAAATAAGAAGTCGGGGGCGTCTTTTTCGGTGCTATAACGCGGTCAGCTTTATTCGGCTGCTTACATGAGATTACTAACTTAACTTAGGAAAAAAAACAAGGCAAAAGTAATAGAAAAAATACGATCGACGACGGCCGACGAAGGAGCGAGAGCGCAAAGGGGGGCGAGCGCGGATGCGCTCTTCAGCGCGGGTGCGCTCTTCAGTGCTGGTGCGCTCTTCAGCGCGGGTGCGCTCTTAAAGTTGCGGCACAACGGCCCCTCACGTAAACAGTTCAGATATTGAAATTAGTTCACGCCGACCGGCAAAAAGGAGTCGGCTTGCGACCAACAGTTGGGGCTTCTACTCCAACTTATCCTTAAGGGGCAACAAGCACAGCTTAGAAACTGCTCGTTTGGTAGCTCCAGAAGAGGTTTTAATCGCAAGCGGCCATTTTATCGGAGGTAGCAGAAGGAAGAACCAGAGGCACGCCATTTGGAGCGCTGCTAAATAAGGTTTAGGTACTCCTCCTTCCATCGGGACTAGAAAGACTGTTGCATGAAAGACACGCGCTGCCAGCTGTCCAATCGGTTAAAGTTCAGCTTTGTGACATTGGGCTCGATAAAGTTGACTTGCGGCACAGCAGCGTTTACAGCTCCTCAAATCCAAGAACTGAAGATCCAACAGCCTGGTAAAAATGGTGCCTGGCGGTTTGGACAGCCGCTTCCCACAGACCACCGAAATGCGGAGATCGAGGAGGAATAAAATGCCATTCGATGGACTCCATAGAGCAAAACTTCAGCAGTGCCCGTTGATGCTCATCGTTTAGAAATAATCGGAGCAGCTCCTTAGTCAGTGTCTGACCAAATATGTTTAGGCCTTCGGAACATTTTACTGGAGCCTTATTACGCACTTCCGGCTTATAATAGAAAGCCGCACAAACATCCACACCAGTGACTCCATTGACCTAACTCTTTGCTCCGGGAAATCAGTCATAATGTGCTCCAACAACCGAGACTTAGTCCGGAAGCATCGGATGCATTTGTGTATTGCCTTCGTCACCGTTTTCCTCCCCCCAATTGGCCAATATTGGGACCGAATATTTGCCAACAGCGCGCGAGTTTCCGTATGTAAATTCCCCCCTTGGATGTCAACAGTTATATCCAGCGTAGCTAGGCTTCTGAAAAGTATAACTGGATGCTGACTATCAAAATCCAATGACGAATTTTGTAGTCGACCGTGCACTTGATACCGGTATCTCCTTTCCATTTTGATGCGCCTCTTTGTCCTCCCAAAAGTGCACACGCTGCACTAGTCGCAATAAAAGCTGTGATCAAGGCAGGAGCCTTGCACGTAACTCCAGGGTCGATCTTTCAGATGGGACCGCGGTTGGCCACTCCTCTTGGGCTCTAAGGAGAAACGGAGGACCGTGAGACCACAGGTTATTCTCAATCAATTGATTGGAAAGAGCACCACGCGACAGGATATCTGCTGAGTTCAAGGAAGTGGGAACATTTGGGAACACTCCATTTCTCTAGTTAGCTTCTGAATGGTCGAAACTCGATTGGCGACGAAAACATAAGCCCGAGAAGGTTCTTCTCGAATCCAAGACAGAGCCACAGCAGAATCACACCAGTAAAAATACTTTCCAACGTAGACCTTCAACTGTGCTATTTCCGACATAAGCCGAGCCAACAACGGCATCGTAACAGTCTTTAAAGGCGCAACTCGAAACTTCGAGCAGAGTAAATAGCTTGCAGACCCTGTGCCCTTGGACACGACATAAACGCAAGCCTCATATGCCTCAATGCTGGCGTTACAGAATCCATGGATCTCCACGGACTTCGATGTTAGCGCCCATCTACAAATCATATTTCAGTCGCAGGCTTAGCTTGAGGAAGACTTTCACCTTTTTTTCAATAACAGGACCGACAAGGCCTAATGAAAGAAAGATGTGCTTATTGGGCTTTGAGGTTGACTGAATCCCTTCAAATGAAAATGGCAAGTGGTCAGTTTCAGAACTCCTAGCGAGAACCAGGGTCTTTGTAAATTTACTGCCATCATCAAACCTTAGGGAAGACTCCCAAACCATATCTAGCACGCCAGCAAAATTGGAGCACCAATTTCTTAACCGAAATTGTCTAAAAGCGTAAGCGCCGGAATCCAGCCGATCAACATGTTGTACGAAATGCGCATCGTAATCTAACTCCTCCTTCATCCGCTCCAAAATTGGCTCGAGTCCAACTGATCATCCAGCATAGTGGCGCTCTTCGCAACATCCTTGTGGGCAGTGGAAACGAATGATCTTCTTTGGAGATGTGAACCGCCCCCATAAGCGACCCATCCAAGTCGGGGTTTCTGCAGCAACGGCAGGCCGGCTGAGATCTAAATGTGCCCAACACACAGCAGCTTATAAAAAAAGACCGGCTCCGATAAGAAGATCAATACGCGGTGGACGGAAAAACTCTGGATCAGCCAATGAAAGATAGCCCGGAATATTCCAACTGGAACATCCAAACTGAAGCTAAGCTGCCATGGCCATGGCCACGTCCAGTTTTGACTCTCCTCCCACTTAGCCTGAGGAGCTGGGTCCAATCCCAGGTTTGAAGAAGAACCTGGACGATGATGCAGCTGGCGATCTAATTTGGCGTCTTCAAGGCTCACATATGGACAATTTGGAAATTCTTCAAGGCTCACATATGGGCATAAGACCTCAAAGAGCTGCTAATGAGTCCCTTTCCAACATACTGAGACCCAGAATCTCGTTCACATGAGCCTTTTATATTAAGCACCGGTTATTAAATCTTTTCTCCAATAAATTTTGCGCGACGTCATAATTCTCGTCGGAGACTTCCATGGAACGAAATTCTTGGAAAGCGGATTCCCGAAGGCAAGATCGCAACCTTTGCAGCTTTTCTTCCTTACTGATACGGAGATTGCTGCCGACGATTGTAGAGAAAATCAAGTAGAACTCAGACCACTCCGAGTATCCACCGCTAAAGGAAGGGAGAGGAAGAGGAGAGACGCTTGAAGCTTTGATTTAACCCCGGGTCAGCCTGCATGGTGAACATTTCGTTGGCAAAGGTGGAGTGGGCAGCAATTCGAGAAGACCGAAGGGTCGTCTCGTGCTCGCATTCGTGCTCCTGATTTGCGAAATGTCCAAGTCCTCAAGCTCCCCGTGGATGGCATTAATGTTGCTGAACATGGCGACTATCTGGCCAAATCGCCCGTGGAGCAGGCATCCACCTTGGAAACAGGCTGAAGAGCTCCTTGGATCTTCTGTAAGTTTTGGAGAATAGTCAGGGCCTTCCACCTTAAAATATAATAGTACTACGGGTTGGAGTGGGTACTTCTGTGACTGCGCCGCTGGAGTTCATAATTGATTATATTAAGTTCCGACCAACCCGAAGTTAAAAATTCCAGCGCCAAAACTTTATCTCTCAAGATTTATTTGCTCGCGACGAACACGATCTGTCCCACTGTGCGCTCAGAACCGTAGCGCAATTGTGAAATGCATATATAATGCATATATACAAGTATATCAAATATAATGCATGTTTGCAGCTATTGACTTTGGACTCGCATTAAAAAGTTATTACTGTAGTAAATGAACACAAATTTTTTGTGTTTATTCTTTGAATATTTATTAAGAAAATCTTAATCTTAAAAAATAATAAAAAAAACTAGTTTGTCTGATTAAGAAAATTATGCTCATTTTGAAAAATTTCCAGAAAACGTTTTTTTTTAATACTTGGTCCAAAGGTTCTTATTTCTAATTACTCTGTATATGCTATCTGGCTACTTTTTACCAAATTTTCAATGGTTTCTTTTGGAATAGCTCTCCATTTTTGCTGGACTCGTTGACACAACTCATGCTGATTTGCTGGTACCGATTCGTAGAGTCCCAATCGTCTTTTCACTATAGACCACCAATTTTCGATAGGATAGGACTCTGTGCTGGCCACTCCATTAACTTGAAACGTTCTTTAACGATTGGTCCTCATCTTGTTGGAATGTGATGTCACTCTCCTTATATGCACATTTGTCAAAAAAACCGCAAAGATGAAGAATATCGATGTAATCTTCCTTCTTCTTAATTCCATCTATTTTTTGAATTGGTCTGACGCTCTACCAAGTAAAACAGCTCCAGACCATGATATTTCCTCCTCCATGTTTCACTGTTTCTTGTACGTGACGTCTCTGCAGCGACTCATCAGGCTTCTTCCAACAATATTTGTTTAGGTGAGGGGCCGTTGTGCCGCTCAGCTGAACTTAAAAGCGCATCCGCGCTGAAAAGCGCACCCGCGCTTAAAAGCTCATCAGTGCTGAAGAGCGCATCCGCGCTCGCCCCTCTATGCATTCTTCCTCTCTCGTCGGCCGTCGTCGATCGTCCGCTCTGGTTTATATTTACGTTTAGCGTTTATGCTTTCTAAGTTAAGTTCAGTATCCAATGTAAGCAGCCCAATAAAGCTGAACGCGTTTTAAATCTAACCACGACGCCCCCGACTTCTTTCTTTCGTTTCACCCATTCTGGAATCTTTTGCGGCAACAACGCCCCCCTCCAACATTTGGTCCTTCGAGCCGGATAATTCATGGATTTTCTTCTGCCAGCAGTTCTCGGCATTGTTGCGCCAAAAGATAAGTACATTTTTTCCGTCTCCATCTCTCTGCCGGTCTTCAGCAGTGATCCGAACATTTAATTTCGTTCACACTGCTGCAAGATTGTTTTTTCCCTCCGTGTCAACTCCAAGTCCGAGTTTTCCGACACAACGGCAGGTTGAGATTTTCTAATAATCTATAATACTCTTAAAATTCGGCAAATTTTTCTATCCGTCTCCGTTTTGTGTGCTGCCCATATTCCTCGCCGTTTTCGGCCTCTCCGTTATTCATTCGCTTGCCAACGGTCGAGGCATATGTGCATCCGCATACATACATACGCACATACATATTTTTTTGGTTCAATTAATCCGCGAAAAATTCGTGAACAGTGAAATTGTGTGGTGACAAAAAGAAGGCATAATTAATATTGGCCACCGGTGTGAATTAGTTCCGGAATTTCCAAATTCACCGAACAGTCCGCCGCTGTCGTAATATTTGTTTTTATCTTCAGTGTCATTTTTTACACCACATAACTTTTCTGTTCCCCCAATTATACAGTCCACTTATCAAAGCTCCACTGTGCCAACATATGCCCACCAATTTTCTGCCTCCAATTTCAGGAAATATATAGCCGATAAAATTTAAAAAAAATTACATTTTCTAAAACCAACAAATTCTCGACCTAGCCGTGTTGTGTTTTTCGGTTCTGTTTATTTTTCTTTGAGGTACGTACAGGGTGCCGACGGCATAACCGGCTGCGTAACAAAATAGATTAAAAAATAAATGAATTATAAATTTATGTATTTATAATGATAACTACGAAAATTTATTTAATTCTTATTTTCCGTTCAAGCAAAGGGCCAGTTTTTTTTTTAAATTCACCTTTCCGGAAACTCAATAATTAAAGTCGAAAATTTATTTATCGAAAAATTATAATTAATTAATTTAATTATCCACCTTCTGTCCGAATAGAGCCGCGGTTTTTAATTCCATCTTCCCGGCTTCGTGTTAATTAAATTCAATTAATTAAATATTTAGGTTTCAATTCCACCGTTCCCGCTTCGTGATAATTAACCTCAATTGATTAAAAATTAAGATTTTCAACTCCACCCTTCTGGCTCCATCATATTTAAATCCGACAGTTAGCCAAAACTTAATTATTTATTTTTTGTGTGTTAAATTCAAGCCTAGGTTAAGTCCACCTTCCGGCTCCGCAAATTCGAAATTAGTTAAGAATTTAATATTTATAATTTTAAATTATAATTTTAGACCATCATCACTTTTTTCCGAACAATCACGAATTTTCCGGTACTTTTTCCATTTTCCGTGCCTCCAACGCTGCTTCTACTCCGCATCAGGCAACATCCGCCTACAATCCGAGCAAACCTCGTCTCCTTTTGGGTTTTTTCTGGTGCCTGAAGTTTTTCTTTCCACATTCGAATTGTGCCGCACACGACTTTACTTTCCACATCGGCGCCACTAGTTCGCACTTGCTCCTTGTAATTGCCTTTCATCCGCGATCTCACCGTTCTCATCACGGTAGTGCGACCGGCCACCACTTCGTACGAGGCACCTGTTGCGTGAGTCAGTCGACAAGCGCTGACCAGCGAATTGGACTCTGAGAATGCCCACGGGAGACGACAAAAAGCCGCGTTCGATCCCAGCCATCCGTTTGGACAGATCTCAATCCGCATCTCCGCGGACGCCTCTTTTAAAGCCTAAGGCTACCAGTGCCAGTCCAAGGGCAAGAAGTGACGAATCCGTCAATACCACCCCCGGTCCTTCACATAGGCAGACTCGCTCCGTTGCAAAAATGGCTCCAAGTGCGGTCGAAGTGGCGTTGAAAAAGTTCATCGCCACAACAGATCGAATTATTCAATTTGAGGCTAACATAAGTACTCCGGGCGCCCCAGAAACGGAAATAGGCTCCCAATACATGTGCGAAGTTCATCGTGACCAAATTCAGGCACTATGGGAGAAGGTGGAAAAGAGAGCTGCGAGAGCTGCGAGAGCTGCTCCGATTTGCTAGCCGTGTCCGACGACAATGCGGCCGCCTCGACAGTGCTGGAAGCGAAGTACAGCTACTGTTACTCCGTCTATTCGATATGTATTGCCCAGCTTCGGGAGAAAATTGCTTCCCAATCCACTCAGGCTCCCGTCAATGTCCACACGCCCGCGCCTACAGGCTTCCGGTTACCTCTAGTGGATACCGAGGTCTTTGCGGGTGATTATCTTCGGTGGCCGACCTTCAGAGACTTGTTTACGGCCATTTACATTCAAAACTCGCGGCTCACCCCGGTAGAGAAGTTGTTCCACTTACTGTCCAAAACAAGTGGTGACGCCCACGCCATTGTTTCTAAGGCTCCGCTTACCCATGAGGGGTTTGTCGCCGCATGGCAAAGCCTCACAGACCGCTTTGAGAACCGGCGGCTATTGGTCAACAGCCAGTTGAAGATCCTTTTCAACATCCAGGCTATTTCTCAAGAGTCCGGGGTCGCGCTGAAGGAGCTGCAAGCTACCATTCAGAGTTGTTTGACAGCCCTAGAAATGTCCTCCGTTAATGTTGAGGCTTGGGACTGTCTCCTTGTATTTATGATTTCGTCAAAGCTCCCCAAGGTCACACTTTCTATGTGGGAGTAATCCGTACATAATAAGGCCGAGATTCCAACATGGAAGGAATTAGACAACTTCCTGACAGAGCGCCATCGCACCATGGTACCATCTTCTGGCCTTTTAGGTGCGGTTAAGAAGCTAACGGCAATAGAAAATTTACATACGGTAGAATGAACAAGAAGTGTGCTACCTTCATATAGCAAGAAGCCGAAGCCCATAGTTTGATAAAAAGATGAACCAAAGAAGGAACAACCGCACCCCAAGCGGGAGCGCTCCCAGGACGTACCGGGAGGATCAACGGCGAAGAACCAAAAAGTCCTCATCTTTATCGATGTCAATTGATCGAGTCCACTCCTAGGACATGATTCTAAAGGACAAGTGGAAATGGGTGCAAGAAGCCCTAACTACGAAGTGCATCGAAATCCTGGCCAGGGAACCGGGCCCTGCAACCGCCTGTCTCTGAGATACATGCCACAGATGCCATGGGTGGCTACAACCCTGACGGCTCTTCGTTGCGCTGCATGGCAGCAATTTGGATGGATGACGATCTTCGACGACCAAGAGGCGGAGGTCAAAGTGGTGGAGGGTTATTTAGCAGGATTATTTTGTTCCTACGGATTCAGCAGATAAATCTCCAACATTGTAAAGTAGCCTCGGCTGCACTCTTGCTCCATCTGGCTGAGGATGAAGGCAACATCGCCTTGGTCCAGAAACCCTGGGTAGTAGAAGGAAGGGTCTCTGGACTTGGGACCAAGGACTATAAAGTGCTAGTAGCAGGTTCAGAAGGTAAAGCTAGAGCTACCACATCACTCCAGCCAGAAATGGAGGGTACAGGCGTATTGGCGTTACAAACTCCAGCTGAGGGAAGCCAATAAAAGAAAAAACCAACTGTCCCATTGAATTCCATTGAATGAATCTGTCCCAATATGCCTTTTGAGCCAATATCTCAAAGAAAAGAATACCAAAATTATTAAGGATGGATAGGACCCGAATCAGCACAGCTACTAGAGTCATCATGGGGTTAGATTACTAAACGACATCACAGAGGAGTTAGAGATCCAAATAGGATAACAAAATTCACCAAAAGCCTATGGGTGGAGAAACCAAGGCCCGTAAAGCCTTTTACGTCGCTAGTTAAGCAAACACAGAAATAGCTTGTTAGGCGTATAAAGTGGACTTCAAGCAGTACAACAAGGAACTGCGTAGGGCTAAAAGAAATGCCTGGACGAGGTTCTGCACGAGCATTCAGGGGACGTCCAAGGCCTCCCGACTTAGAAAGGTCCTCGCAACCACTGCACCTAATGTAAGGTACATTAAAACTTCGGATGGTAGTTGGACCATGTTCAGCAAGGAAACCCTAGAGGCTCTCACAAACGCACAATTTCCAGAATGCTCTCAGGAGAAAACAATTCAGGAAAAGCACAGCCAGGGGGCAACTCCAACCTCCCGAGCCAGCTCAAATACCTCCTAAGTAACAGGAATCTAAATTAGGCGATAAACAGTTTCAACACCTTTAAATCTGATGGCATCTTTCCGACCCAATTAACAAAAACCGGGTTGAATCAGTAGTCAGGACACGTTTCGTGCCCGAGACGTGGTTGTCATTATACCCAAAATGGGAAAACGACCACACTGAACTCATTTTACCTAAAGAAAATTGAGAGCCTTTACATCCATTTGACCATAAACCTATATGACATTTCGGACTCAAAGCACGCGCCAAAAGTCGTGGCCGATCAACGGAGGCAGCTCTCCACGAGATCTCTATGTTCGTGAAAAAGGCCTTTAGTGATAAGGAACATGCGGTTATTGCTTTTTTAGGCATGGAAGGGGCGACCAAGAACATCCTGCCATGTTCAATAACCAATGCGCTGACGAGACAAGGGGTAGACAATCAATCCGTGCACCTGGTAAGGCAGGTCGTGGTAAACAGGACTATTGAGGCGACATTAGGAGGAGAGTCTATTCAGAGATTCGTCAGAAGAGGCACTCCTCAAAGTGGTGTACTCTCCCCCCTTCTCTGGAACTTAGTGGTGAACAACATACTCCGATTCTTAGAGGGTGGTGGATGCAAATTTATTGCTTATGCGGATGATGTTTCAATTGCCTTCATTGAGAAAATGTCCGCAGACTCTATGCGAACGCATGACGGATAAACTGAGGGTTCTATCAATATGGACAAATAAGAACGGGCTGGGCGTGTATCCATCCAAGACCGAAATTGTCGTTATCACTAGGAAATACAAACCTCCAAATCTAAGGTTTGCAAGACTCAGGAAGGTCCTCGCAACCACTACACCTAATGTAGGGTACATCGAAACCTCGGATGGTAGTTGGACCACGTCCAGCAAGAAAAGCTATAAGGGGATACTCCTACCCTTAGTGGTAAGGCCAATTAAATAATAATTACGCTAGAGAGGAAACTAAATACTATGGAAGAGCAAACAAGGCGCAAGACTATTGAGCTTAAATGGGGTAAGTCTCCAATAATAGTGAGATGGCTTCATACAGCGGTCATTATACCTATCCTATTCTACGGGGTAGTGGTCTGGTGGCCTGCCCTAACAAACTCCATGTGTTTAGGAAAACGCAAAATATGGAGGAGCTTTGCCTTACAGTCAGTCTTCATACAGCGGTCATTATACCTATCCTCTTCTACGGGGTAGTGGTCTGGTGGCCTGCCCTAACAAACTCCATGTGTTTAGGAAAATGCAAAGTATGAATGAGCTTTGCATTACAGGCAGTCTTCATACAGCGGTCATTATACCTATCCTCTTCTACGGGGTAGTGGTCTGGTGGCCTGCCCTAACAAACTCCATGTGTTTAGGAAAACGCAAAGTATAGAAGAGCTTTGCATTACAGGCAGCCTTCGTACCACACCCCTTCCTAGACTTTATACTCGATTTATTGCCAGTAGTAATATTGGGAGCTACGAAAGGCGGGTCTATAGATAAGAACTATCAATGGACACACCAAGTTAGACTTATACATTTTCATGCCTATGGGGGTTACGGACTACTGTATACCCATTGAGCATTCCCAGATGGCCCAGTGTAGTTAGATTGATAGAATCGATTGCGGGGTTGCAAGGTCGTTGCATCGCAGACAGGATCCGCTGGAAACCCAAGCTTGAGATCCCTAAGCTTGAGAATTTGGGTGCGAATACAGTTTTTCTTCGCAGCCCATTTTTTGCTTCTGGATTTCATATTTTACTGCGAGGATTCCCAGGTCCCGGCGGATGTCTTAATTGGGAACATATTAAGGTTCCCCAGTGATAGTTATCAAGATTTTTGATTGCGCGCGCTGTAAGCTGAATGATGCTGCTGCTTGCGTTCCTCAACAGCTGGGAGGCTGTAATATGCATTAAATTTTTAAAGATGTGACTTCCCTCTCTTTCTTTCAAGCGAACGGTCGTGTTTTTTTTGTGCGCACTGCGTTTATGACAAATATTGGTAAACCGGTGTTTACATACTTTGTGAATTAAATCTTGTGAATCTTAACAATCTTAAAGCCTAAACCGTATCGCTTCGCGAGTGCTGTGGTATATTTTGAGTCGAATTAATAATTTGTCTAAATTCTATTCCAAGCATAGCTCAGCTCAGCTTTCTTCCCCGGCTTATCTCTATTTCTGCATTTCTCTTTTGCATTTCTCGCTTCGGCTTCCTATTTGGCACAGTGGTTCAAGGTATTGTGTTTTTTAACTTTTTAAATATAAATTTTTGTTTTATTAAATAAAAAAAAAAAAAATAAAATAAAATGGAATTTAAACTTGTCTGTGCCATTAAGTCTTGTAACAAGAAAATTTCCTCATCCCAGCCTGCCATCCATTGCTGGCTATGTGAGAACGTCGTACATGCTAAGTGTGCCGGTTTCACTGCATCACATTAATGCAGCCGCTTATATCTCTGGCCACCCCAAGGGCTAGAACTGAGAAAAATTCGTCCGAATTTCTCAGGGATAATGAGCAATTGTCTGATATGTCCGACATGGCATCCCTTCAAGTGATGCCACAGGTCCTAGGGATCGAAACCCCCATTAGAGTCACCCAAAAGGGTATTCCACAGTCCGGACCACCGGCACCGACTGATGCTGCAGTTCTCGTACCTGCGACACCAAAACCCTTACAGGTGATTCCTCCATCGAAACATACATTTGTTTCTCGGCTTACCCAGAGATTGATATCTCGGCTTATATCAAAGCCAAAACTAAAGCCGATATAAAGATGGAGGACATAGTCAAATTTAAATATAACTATGTAAGGCGCGCGTCTTCTTTCAAGATTCGAGCGCTTGCGCTGGTGTTCAAGACGTTTTGTTCACCCAGTTTCTGGTCAGAGAACATTTTTTTCCAAGAACATCAGCCTAGTACACCAAAAAAAGGTTTAAAACCAGTGGAAGTTAGAACCACATATTAGAACCACTGACCAACCTTTCACCTCTTCTTCGTCCACTAACCCAAAAAACTAGTATCGTCACTTACCTATCAGAATACTAGGGGCCTTGTAGCAAACTCCCTAAACTATACATATTCTGATAGTTCTTTCTTTGCATCCCATATTGTAACCTTTACAGAAACACGGTTAAAGCCGGAGATCTTTAGCGCCGAAGTATTTCCAAGTAAGTACATTACTTTTAGAAGGGATCAACCTCAGCGAAGGGGGGGTGGAGTCCTCATTTCGGTAGACTTTCACTCTTGCTTCTGAAGAGGTGAAATCACAAGAGTTTGGTGACATAGAGTTTATTTTCATTGAAATCATTTTGTCCGTGAAATCTTTATACATTACATGTTCATATTCAGCTATTCAATTTTTTTTTAATCCTATGACTGATCATGACCAGCTCGTTGCTGTGGGGGACTTTTATATCCCAGAATTAAAGTGTTCCAACGTCGATAACTCACCATCTTTGTCACTTATCACTCACCATGACTTCACCGCGCGCTTGTTTGACACGCCTACGTTAGGAATTCGTTAGGTCGGCTTTTAGACTTATGTTTTGTATCTGATCTTGATGGTACCGCTCTCTTCAGAGCTTTTCCTCTTTCAACCCCAGAGGATCCATATCACCCCACACTGGAGGTCTCAATCGAAACCATCAGATGCCTCCATGCGTGACAAATAAGATTCGCTGCTTCCCTAAAGCTGATTTTCATAAACTTAATAGCCTTATCGATACATATGATTGGTCCGATATTCTGGCATGCACCGATCTTAATGTCACCCTAGAAAAATTTTACTGTACTTTAAATACATTTTTTGACTCTTGTGTGCCATGGAAATATCCGTCCGCTTCAACAAATGTTCCTTGGTTTACAAGGTGCCTCACTAACCTAAAAAATACTAAAAATAGGCTCTTACAAAAATATAAAACAGCCTGCAGTAGTATTGATTTCTCAAGATATCTACTAGATCGGTCAAATTTTACCGTGCATAACGCTGCATGTTACAGGAATTATATTCGTCGCTGCCGGATACAATTTACTCAGGATCCGAAGCAGTTTTATAATTTTGTAAACACAAAGCGTAAACATGTATCTTTCCCACCTCTGCTTACGTTTGAAAATTCATCTGCGACCTCTGATCAGACCATTGCCGATCTATTCGCAACATTTGTTCAAACAACTTATTCTCCACCTAAATTGACAGATCAGCCTTACGCATACAACATTCAAACAGATTTTCTGTCCGTTTTTCTGCGAGAATAGCTTATTATCTGATCTTCTAAGGGTCAAATCCATTTATTCGCCAGGCCCTGATGGAGTACCAGGCTGTGTGCTAAAATACTGCGCCAGGGCTCTTTGCAAACCCCTTTTAAGACTTTTCAACTTATATTTGGAAACCTCGATTTTTCTTCTGAAGTGGAAGAAATCTTTCATAATTCCCTTACATAAAAAAGGGAAAAAATCCGATGCCGCCAATTACAGAGGCATCTCTAAATTTTCGGCAATTCCAAAGTTATTTGAAAGCTTTATTAATCGTCGCTACACCCCCACGATCTTGTTGGAGTTGACATCCTTTGTCATAGATGGCTTTCGTTAGGGATACCAAACCGATGCAATTTATACAGACCTAAGCAAAGCATTTTATTCAGTCAATCATTCACTCTTGCTGAGTAAACAGAATATGTTGGGATTCTCTACAGACCTCTTAACGTGGATCTCCAGCTATTTAGTTATTTTTTAAAAACACACATTCCCGTCTGGTCCGTGCTACATCTGGCGTCCCTCAAGGAAGTCATCTTGGCCGATTGTTATTTACTCTTTTTCAAATGACTTGCCCCCTGCTTTAACGAACTCTCTAGCTCTTATGTATTCAGATGATCTAAAGCTTTATCTTCAATACAAATCCATCTCTGCCCAATGCAGTCTTCAATCTGACCTTGATAACTTTCAAAAATGGTTTTCAGCTAACGATTTTGTACTTAATGGATCAAAATGCAAGCTTATGACTTTTTATCATTCTTGCCCTCTGCAGGGTTCGTATACTCTTTATGGGATTGCCTTAAAGAAATTAGCTCAGTGTTATGATCTCGGCGTCCTATTAGACATTAAACTTAAATGTGCCAACCATATTTCCTTAATGGTTAATAAGGCTAAAGGAGTCCTTAGTTTTATTAAAAGGTGGTCAAAAGAATTTTATGACCCATATATAACCAAAACACTATTCATTTCTTTGGTCTGTACGATACTGGAGTACGGTTCATGTGTCTGAAGTCCCCAATATGGAGTACATCAGGATCGCATAGAATCCGTAAAAAAGAATTTCTTAACTTTTTCTCTTAGAGGTCTAAATGGGGATGCAAATCTTCACCTTCCATCTTAAATTAGTAGACTCTTACTTATAAACTTACCTAGCTTAACAAATCGTAGGACAATGCTCGGTGTAGTTTTTCTGCATAACCTAATTAATGGGGATGTAGATAGCCAGAATTTACTAACACGCTTAAATTTTAACATTCCTAATAGAAGGACTAGAAACTTTGGTCCCTTATTTCTAGCCGTTGAGGTCGACATATGCACAACACGACCCTTTTAGGTTCTTATGTTCGAACTACTATGCTCTCTACTCTATAACTTGTCTCTCCTGTCCTTCAAATTTAAAGCATCGAATTTTAAATTTCCTTACTAACTACTCCTAGCTTAATATATTATAACTAGCTTAATACTTACTAATTATTCGTTCTCGAGCGCCCCTCGGTCGCCTGGGCCTTTAATGCTTTATGATGAATACAGAAATGCCAGCTGATGCTCTAATTCAGTGGTCGGCACGGCCCTATTCCAAGGGCATAGGAAATTTCTCTGCCCGAGCTCTGCCACACACACACAGTATAAATGTGTGAAACGTCATGCTCACAGACTACTTTCGGCTATTCGTTACTAAAACTAAGGCGTTAAAATCATATCAATGTATTGGGGTGCCGACCACTGCTCTAATTGATGCACAAGCCTTTTCAAATTCTGAAAGACGGCAAAAAAAAAAAATTTTTTTTTAAATAAATAAAGGTGAACTGAGATAATCTTCCAATGTTTCAATTTCAGTATTCTCGAATTCTTCGTGGTTATATTTCATGGAAAACAAAAAATCGGAGATATAGTACTACAAATTTGTATGAAATTCCCCTATTTTTGGCCGGTGACTTTAACACAACTTTTCTGATAAAAAATCAGAGCCACTGACACAATTTCTCCTTGAAGAATTTGATTTAAAAATTAATAACGACCCAACAATGTCTACAACCAAATTCAATACGACTATTGATGCAGTTTTTTCGAGATACTTGGACAAAGTTGAATCTCAAATGTTTGTTTAGTTATTTACTTACTTACTTTAGTTATCATAAGCCAATTATCACTATATTTAAATGAACTCATTACATTTAAATACCTAGAATAAATAAGTAATAAATAAAAATCATTTTTGTATAAAGTTGTAAATTGTTGTTGTAAATCATTTTTCGCCTTCATTCACTCCTGTCTCTCCTTCATTGCCAAACATGCCAAAGGAACTTCGTTCCTCACGCGTGTCCCTAGACACACACTGATTTTACTTTTTTTCCATTGAAAATGGAACTATATTTTTTTCAGTATACCGGCATGACTTGCAAAAAAATTTCTTGCTCCAATGTATTGGTGATTTTTTGCATTGGTATTGGATTTTTCTCTGTCAGGAAGTTTTCTCATTTTTACATCTTTTACAGTATTATTCATGGCACTAGTGTAAACCATTGTATTTAAATTATTGTATTCTAGCGACAATTTGTTTTTTATGACAAATATTTTATATTCTAGTTCCTCGACGAACTTAAGAATGCTTCTATTGAAAGGGGTGTTGTAGAGTCGTCTTAGTAATTCCTCGAAAGCAGTTTGGGTTTTGTACTCATCGATAAGAGCAATCTTTAGATCCGGCCAATTAGTTGCTGCTGATAGCTGGGACACTCGCTGGAAGAGTACACGAGCTATTTGACACGGATCAGTTGATGGATACAAATTAAAAATATTTTTTATCTGTCTGATAAATGCACTTAAATCCCTGGTGCTTCCATTAAAATTGGGAATTCGCCTAATCTGGGCTAAGGCCTGATATGTTTCGGTAGCAGTCACACACACAGCTGTTTAGTTTTATTTCACTTAAGAGGAATGAGAATGATTTGAGTCGGTATTCTGTTTGCCAAAATATTATATTGATTTTCTCTGAAAAATTGGGATTCTGAAATGAAGCTGTTATTTAAGAAGTAGTTGTTTAGGAAGAGTCGTAGAGCAAGCAAAGCTATCGGGGTGGTGGAGAAGGTCAGGGATAAGCCACGAGGGATTTAAGCTGACCCATTCAAAAATAATTGTAACCAACATTGATTAATTAGAAAGTAGTAAACAAATGAAGTTCAATGCATAACTCTGGCTAGTCGTTTGGATTTAAAATCCCGAGCAGAACTGTGCTCAACTATGACATTTCGCCCATGAAAGGCATTTGTCACAACATTTTTGGTGGCGCAATGAGGGGAGCAAT
Organism: Drosophila bipectinata; assembly: GCF_030179905.1. Lineage (NCBI taxonomy): Eukaryota > Metazoa > Arthropoda > Insecta > Diptera > Drosophilidae > Drosophila > Drosophila bipectinata. Next base: position 855,698 of record NC_091739.1, on the reverse strand, counting down.
CCACACACGACTCCACCATCCATGGTCATCTCCGACATTTTCATCGAATTCGTTAACGGAAACCTAGGTAATCTCAACACGGAACCATCGTCATCGTCTTCGACAAAGAGGAAGCGAAAATAACGGAATCAAACTTTGCATCGCACGTGTCGCGCAAACCCCAGCCCATTGTCGCTCTCTCACTTGGGAAGACCATATACATTCATAAGTGTGAGTGCATACGCAAAATGAGCAAGGCCAAGCCAGCGAGCACTTCCAGTGCAGAGTCTGAAACAATAGGAAAGGGTGGCAACGCCGACAGCTTATTTGCGCTCCAGAAAGATCTTCAAAATAAGCTCAATCAACTCCAAATAAACTTCAAAAAGGACAGCAATTCTCGGAAAACTAAGCCCTATTTCCAACTGCGCCTTTCCAAACTTAACTTATTAAGCCAGCAATTCAACAAGAATCATCAGGAGTTTGTAAGCGCTGGCTACCCTACACACCCATACTTCGTCGATAATTTAGCGGACCAGTTCGAAGAGGAATTTATCACAGCGTCCTGTTTAATATCTACGGAGTCCGAAACACTTTTACCCTGTCAGCTACCAGCGTGCGCCGAGCAACAAGCGACGCCTCCTAAAATACTTGGCCCTGGTGCGGCAGTCCAACTTCCAAAGTTGCCACTTTTCTGGAAAGTTTACAGATTGGCCAGCCTTCCATGATCTGTTTATGCAACTCATTCACCAAATCTTCAGCGGTTCCATTTCTTCAAGCAAGCACTGCCTAAAGAGCAAGACCAAGATGTACACCAAATGGAACTAACGGATGGCGCCTACACTATCGCATGGAATCTTATCATCAAACGCTATGATGATAGCGTTTACAATTCATGCACCACATAGGGCGTTCTTGTGGTAAGGCGATTAATGATATTAGACGATTAATAGGTGGCTGCTTAATATTTAAAAAAATGGGCGAAAACGAAAACGAAAGAAATGGTCTTGCCTCTTCAACGTTATAAATTCGATTATATTTTTTTCTAATCTTAAGCCTAACTTATCTATTGCGGCGCAGCGGGGCGAATTCGCACAAGAGCGAATATGAGCTTTCGCTCCCGCTCCGCCCTAAGCTATCTAAGAGTAAATTTACAGACTAACAACTAACAAATACAATTCAGCTATAACTATAATTCGAAATTTTCGACTTCAATAAAATACAAATCAATTTACACCGGCCCCGTTGAAGGCCTCCATCAGGCTTCAACTAACTGGCAGCCGCGCCAGCTTGTGGACCGCTCTCCTATATTCCGCTCCAGAGCTAGTTCGGACGACGGCGACCCTGACCCTTCCGTCCGCGCCGGCGTGTGTTGCTCCTACTCGTCCCGTGAGCCACTGTTGTGGTGGCTGGTGATCCTCTGCGATCAGGACCAGCTCGCCCGTCCGGATGTCGTCCTCCTTGTTCTGCCACTTCGACCGCGCCTGTAGGGCCAAGACGTACTCCCGGGACCATTGCTGCCAAAAAATTTGCTTGATTGACGAGACAAGCCGCCATCGCCGCAAGCACGTTAGACCCTGCTGGTCCGGGGTCCGCGGTGCTGGTGGGGCGATGAGCGGCCCGCCTGTCAACAGGTGCCCGGGAGTAAGCGCCTCGCCGTCGCTTGGGTCCTGACTCAGAGCCCCCAGGGGTCGTGAGTTCAGGACGGCCTCGACTCCAACGAGGACGGTCTGCAGCTCCTCCGCGGTCAGTCTGGCGTTCCCTACCGCTCGTAGGAGTAGGTGTTTTGCAGACTTCACACCTGCCTCCCATAGTCCGCCCATGTGCGGAGCCCGCGGCGGTATGAACGCAAACACGCATCCGTTTTTTGATGCGTATTGCGTGACCGCGTCGACCTCGTCCTCGATTCTCCGACGAAGGTCTGCGAACTGGCGACTCGCTCCGACGAAGTTCGTCGCGTTGTCGCAGTGCACGATCTGCGGACATCCTCGGCGCCCAACGAACCTTTGAAAAGCCAATAAAAAGGAATCAGTTGAAAGGTCGGAAACTACTTCTAAATGAACTGCCTTGGACGCAAAACAAACAAATAAGGCAATGTAGGACTTATAGGGTGGCCTACCACGAATTTTCAATGTCGTATCAATAGGGCCACAAAAATCAACACCACATATGGAGAATGGGCGGAGAGCACGAATCTATCTAAGGGTAAGTCACCGATGATTTGAGTCATCAGACCAGGCTTGCATTTAAAGCAGCGTATGCATGACCGTACTGTCTGACTGCAGACTTCCTTCGCACTTACGATCCATATGCGCTGTCGCAAAAGACTCACAAGTGCTCGTGGACCCACATGAAAATTCGACTCGTGCAAGTATCGGACGTAGCTCTGAACAAACTGAGAGCGTTTTGTCAACAATACTGGAAACTTGGCATCGTACGATATAGGAGCATTAGCTAGTCCTACCCCAACCCGCAACAACGAAAAGTTAAGCCCAGCCTCTGAAGATTCGTGTAGAAAGGGATTTAGCTTTTGTAGGCTAGGGCTAACACTTAAATTTTTTCGGATCTTTTCTATTTCATCTTGATACTCGTGCTCTTGGAACAATATCGGAATTCACTACTAATTTCATCGATTTCCTTATAAAGCGGAACATATAAACGAACACTCGCAGCAGTTTTAGGTGAGAGGAATAACCTTCTATCACTTCCAACAAATCTGAGGTAGATACGATTGCGGTTAATCCGACCGCATTCTTTTTCGCTTCCATCTGTAGAAGTTCTGGTGACGGATCAAACCGGGGGCTCGTCGGCCACTTATCTTCCGGTTCCTTTAAAAACGATGGACCTGTAAACCAGATCGATTCTACAGTCTCCTTTAAGTCTCCACCTCTGGACACTATATCTGCCGGGTTCTGTTTAGTTGGTACATGCCGCCACGTGCTATCATCTGACCACTCTTGAATTTCAGCTACTCTATTCGATACGAACGTTGACAACGACGATGGATGGGAACGAATCCAATGAAGAGTTACTTCTGAATCCGACCAAAATACACTTCGTTCGATCGGAACTTTTATTAGAGGCTTTATCTTGCGGCAGAGATCTGCGAGAAGGTGAGCGGCACATAACTCAAGACGGGGGAGCGTCTTTGTCTTGAGCGGCGCTACTTTGGACTTTGCCGTCAACAATGAAACTTTAATACCTTCTGCAGATTTGCAACGAATATAGACGCAGGCTCCACAGGCTCTCATCGATGCGTCAGAAAAGGCATGAATTTGAATCGGTGACATCGGCTCGGTAAACACGAATCTCGGAATTTAGATGTCCTCTAATTGCGACAGGGCAACTTGTATTTTGTTCCACGCTGTTTCTAAGTGCAGTGGAATTGACTCATCCCAATCTAGCTTATTTAGCCAAAGTTCCTGCAATAGGATCTTTTATAAGTATAGGGCTTAATAGGCCAAGGGGGACAAACAACTTCGACGTCACCGAAAGGATGTTCCGCTTGGTCGCCCTTTGACCCATGACTGAAGCATCAATTTCAAACTCTGATGGGTCTTTCCTCCACACTATCAACTGGTATCGCCTATCGGCTCCATTTACCATTACTTGGCGATAGATCTTTTTTATGTCGGCTATCAGAGCGAATCTGTTCAGCCGGAACCTAAGAAGAATTGAATACAACTCTTCCTGGATGGTAGGACCAACCATCAACAGATCGTTAAGACACTAATGTGTTGATGTCTTACAAGACGCATCAAACACGACTCGTAATTTGGTCGATGTGCTTTGAGGCCGTAAGACACACTGATGGGGTATGACGTAGTGTGGAGTAGCAAGAACATCATTGCTTGTAGGGGACATATGACCTAAGGATTCGTATTCTTCCATGAATTCCACATAGATTTTCTTTAAATTCGGATCTCGAGATAATCTTTTCTCGAGCGACAAAAAACGGCGTTTGGCTACCTCGAACGAGTTTCCCAAAACGCTTGGATCCGATTTAAATGGAAGCCTGACTTCAAATCGACCTGAAGGCAGCACAACTGTATTTTTCTGATAATGTTCCTCACATAACTCTTGTTCAGGTGACAAAAGCTTTTTGAAAGTTGGTACTTCTTCCAACGACCAGAATTTTTTCAAATTGCCATCTATCGACTCGAGTAGTTCTTCTTGGCAATTCAGGCTAGAGACAGGCTGTTGAGGAGTTGAGGTATTTGCCTTATATTTTCCCGATACTATCCATCCAAGGAGAGTTTTTTGGAGGATGGGATGGTTTGGCCCTTGTTTTATTTGGGCAACGGACAACAATTCGAAAAATGACTCAGCTCCAATTAACATATCTATCCGCTGAGGTTTGTAGAAATATGGGTCTGCTAGCGGCAAGTTCTTTGGTAGGTCCCAATCTTTCACGTTCACTGACTGGTCAGGGTGATAACCCGAGATAGTTCTCAAAATCCAAAAGTCGAACGGAAACTCACTACCATTAACCGTTGACTTCACCACATTGTGTATCTTTTTCTTAACCTGGGAATTAGCTTGACCAATTCCAAGCAAGTTGATACACGATTCCTCCCTACGGATCTGTAAGCGTTGAGCAAGTTCTTCAGTAATTCAGTAATTCAGTAATCGACGTAGAAGGGCCATCAAGATGTAGCTCTGGAGGAGGATGTTCATTTGGTGGTGGTAACGCCAAGTTATTGTCGGTCACAGTAAATCGGTGCAGAAGTTTGTGGTGCGATCTTGCACAAATTTGACATCTTGTCGATTTACACTTCGCAACCGTGTGACCTTTTCGCAGACAATTTAAACATAATGAGGCTGACTTGACAAACTCAAACCGTTGCATTACAGCAAGGCGAGCGAACGGACTACACTGGGCAAGACTATGGTCTTGTGCGTTGCAATAACTGCAAGCTTGTTTATTGGAAGCGGAGCAAGCCAACGAACTCCTATTGTGCTGCTTCCCGAACCAAATTTTCTCCTGTTTTGGCTTGCCAGTCTCTTCAGCGGACAGGTGCTGGTACCTACGGTTTAATATTTTTTCGAAATCGGACCACAGCGGCAATTCCTCATAATCCAGTGACTCTTCCCATTTTTCTCTGGTCACTGGATCTACTCTACTCAAAACTAAATGAATGATCATTGAGTTTGCAATTTTAGTGTCATCTCCTATGGATAAGAGTGACCCATAGATCGATGACACTGTGTCGATGAGACCTCTCAACGACGACGCAGACGGCTGCGAAACTTTCGGAAGGCTGAATAATTTGCTTATTTGGTTCGCAAAGATGAGACATTCGTTATCGTAAACTCTTTTTAGACTAGCAATAGCTTTGTCGTAATTACTCTCGGTGACTTGGAATGCCTTGATAGTTCCTAAGGCTTCACCAGAGAGGCAAGAAATTAAATGGTTAAATTTCTCGATAACAGGAATGTTCACATCCTTGTCTACTAATGTCTCAAAGAGACTCATGAAAATTTTAAACTCCGAATAGTTTCCACTGAATTTAGGCAATGCCAAACTGGGAAGTCGAGCTCGAGTTGGGGCCGTGAAATTGCAGTAGCTGGTGGGGACTCTTCAGCTAACGTGAAAGCATTTAATAAAGACATCACCCTTGCCTTAGTTGTTATCTCTAATTCTTCCAACTCGGCTCCAAATTCATCTTCCTCATCTAATTGCTCGATCTGGTCTTGCAACTCATTTGCCTTAAATATTGTCTCATTTAAAACCTGAAGCCTGCACTCTATCTCGGTCTTCACTAAAGGAACTGACCCAGCTTTCAAACGTTCCTCTAACCGGCGAATGCTTTTTACCCTGACATTTAATCTTCTTCTTAATTCATCAAGAGTCGTGGATTTTAGTTTCTGTTTATTACTTTCCATTTTAAAATTTATTTTTTTTTTTTTTTAATAAACAGACGATGATAAAAAATTTAAAATTTTTTGTATTTATTTTTAAATAAAAATTTTTTCATTTATTTGTTAACTAGCAAAAATAAAATTTTTGACTAAATAAAAAATTTTTTATTTTAATTATTTAATTAATAAATTAAATTTAAAAAACGAACGAAAAAAGATATTTAATTTAATATCTAGCGAAAACGAAAAATAATTAATTAATATGGCGAAAAAGATAAAATAATTAATTAATTATTTGATAGTCGAATAATGTTGATAGTCGAGGCACTGAGTATCCAAAAAAATAGTTGGTTGCCAATGACACCGAAAAAGGTGTATACCTCACAATTATAGGGTAGCGCGTCACTTGGCGTTCCGGTAAAATAAAATGCGCCAAACTAATGCATATACATACATACATATATAGCAGCGGACAACGGTTGGAGCGAAAACGAAAATTTTACCGCTGCATATATTTGTATGCACGCCAAATTATTTATGCACGTAAATATGTATTATATTTGTACATATGTTTGTATATAAATAAATGTTTGGCTGCACTAAATTTAACTATTTTGTTTGGCGAAAACGAACGAGGGGTAAAGGGGAGGGCGACAGTTATGTGGATATGTATTTATGTTTTTTGTCAATTTTAGCCACAGGCAGTTTGTTAATAATTTTAACTAAACTACTCAAATTTTTAAGCTCTACTAATTTCAAGTACGTATGCGTTAAGAATTGAAAGGAGGGTGCAATATTTCAGCACAAGACGAAGATTTAATTTGTCTCTTCTTAACTTTCAATTTTTCGCACAAATACCTGGGGTTCTGCCTTGGGATCCTTTAATCCCGCTGCCACTTTCCTTTTGCAGTCGATGCAGGTGCACGGCATGGAAGTAGATAGGTTTCGATGAGTGGCGAAGATCCTGCGGTGATGATCCTGCGGTGATGATCCTGGAGGCTTGAGGGTTTCACGACGCGGTGATTTTTGGTTTTTATTTTCCACTTCACGGACGCGTCGCGAGCAGCTCTTTAAATTGTAGGTATTTTTTTTTGTTTTTGTGTGTAATTACACAGTGTCACTGTCACTTTGTTTGTTTTTTTTTTTTAATATTTCTATCTAAGAGTAAATTTACAGACTAACAACTAACAAATACAATTCAGCTATAACTATAATTCAAAATTTTCGACTTCAATAAAATACAAATCAATTTACAGTGCCCTCAGCGCTCTTTGCACGTTTTTAAGCGACTTTGGGATTCTGCGACTCAAAGGACGACTAAAGAACGCTCAACAACTGTCCCAAGCACAGAAAAATCCGATTCATTATACCCAAAATGCATCATTTCACAGACTTCGTGATCGAAAATGCGCACCTGAACACTCTTCACGGAGGCACCTAGCTCACCTTAGCAACCATTCGGCACAAATTCTGGATAGTCAATGGGAAACAAGCCGTATAATGGATTCTACGACAATGTGTCCAATGCTTCAAACGTCGCCCAAAGGCTGCCTCACAGTTAATGGGGGATCAGCCACTACATCGAGTCAACCCACCTTGTCGAGCCTTTGAAGCCACTGGCGTCCACTACACGGGCGCCTTTTACTTGAAAGCATCCAGATTTCATGGGCATCACAAATACAGGGCATATATCGCAGTGTTTATATGCTCAGCAACAAGGCGATACATCTAGAAGCAGTCACAGGACTATCTACTCAACACTTCCTCTGGGCTTCTCAACGCTTTATCGGACGTAGAGGTTTCGCATGCTTCGTCGACGCTCAACGGCTCTTGAGACAATTTTGGCATCGATGAAGCGCCGATTGGCTGTCACATCTACAAGCACGTTCGAAATGGCGCCAAGAACAATCCAATCATGTGGGGGTCATGTATGGGCGTTATTTATCTTTTCGATTTATCACTCCATCTTCAGCGAGCTTGGAATCCACCCAGATTCCTCCCTGGAATCTTCGCAAAGCTTTAGTTGTTTTTTTTCTCCCCTAGTAAAGTAGTTGTGTGAGAAGAGTCGTAGAAGGTCAGGGATAAACCACGAGTGATTAAAGCTGACCCATTCAAAAATAATTGTAACCTAACCAACATTAATTAATTAGAAAGTAATAAACAAATGAAGTTCAATGCATAACTCTGGCTAGTCTATGACATTCCGCCCACGAAATTTGTCACGAGAGTATGTTTTTATAAAAATTAGAATGAGGCTATTTGCAGCGGTAATAGGAATTTTAAGACAAAAGGCTTCCACTTCGGCTTAAAAAATGTATTGATTTTACACATTTTATGATTACACTTAAAGAAATTTTGTTGATGTGTTACTTCCCCATCCTTAAGAATTTAGCCGGCCCTCAGACGATTAGTTAGAGGTATAACTGTAGGTTATGTTCTTCATTTTCTGAACTTTTAGTTTCTTCTTCGGGACTTACGTTGTTGAACGTTTGCGTTGTTGAACGTAAGTATGAATATGCACTTGCGAATTACCGTTTATGTTTATGTCTACCTAATGTATAATATATTATATATAATAATTTGTTTATTATTATAAACAACCGGTTTGCTTATGAGCCACCTATGAAAACTTTTCACAAAACACTGTTTATGAAATGTTTGTTTTTCACCATATATGGTTTCTATGGTATATATGGTTAAATTTGTTAAATATTATCACGACGGGGGTCACCAATTACACAGCCACACAAAAAAAAATATTGTTTCGGGTCTGGAGGTCAGACCATGTTTACTATATGTTTTCGGGGTTGCTGAATCCGAATCCAAGGTCCAAAAAACCCCAGCACGTCAGGGTTCTGACATAACCTCAAAAAACCTCATACAAAATTATATTCGAGTCCGTGGGTCAGACCATGTTTATTATATGTTTTCGGGGTCGCTGAATCCGAATCCGAGGTCTAAAACACTCCAGAATGTCAGGGTTACGACATAACCTCAAAAACTTGATAATTTTTATTTAATTTAATTTTGTATTTAATTTTGTAACGTTATAAAAATCTATATTTGGCCGCATATGAAATTGAGAATATACAAAAAAACGCCAATTTAAGGTGCAAATTAAATACATATATTTGCAAGACAATAATTTTGTGATATTGCGGTACTTGGTACAAATGCACGTGCATTTGTATTTGTATTTGCATTTGTTCACTGCCTCAGTTTCGGATGTCATTTCCCGTAGGACTGGTTAACATTATTGTTGTGAAAATTGTCGTGCTGTTCAAGACGAAATGAGGTAGTTCATGAGACAGACTAAAAATGCATTTAAAGAGTTGATCACTGGTTTTTGTAAAATCAGTGACCAGCTCTGTGCGCTTGACGCTCAGTTCAAAGGCCTTCAGCTGCTGAGTCCCCTAAGCGTAAGAAATCTTCTGATATCTCGGCTTATATCAAAGCCAAAACTAAAGCCGACATAAAGGTGGAGGACATACATAGATAAATCAATTTAATTTAATTGGTCACCGCGCTTCAAGGGCCGTGATAACGGAGTTATTGCTCCCACCGTAATTCCTGTCATAGAAGGAATTTCCCTCGGCAACAACCAGGGACCCAATACCCGCTTGCTACCTACAAGGGGAAGCAACCCCCTCGGCAACCGCCAGATACGACTGCACACTACTACACCATACTCATCTCTTACACTTGTGACGACTCCGCCATCAGCGAGGCATACCCGCATACACCATAATAATTTATACCACCCCACAATTTAATTAACTGGCGCCTAACGAAAAAAATCATGTAAGTGAGCACTTTTATCTAAATACCCTCTATGTCTGCATACAATTTAAAAAAAAAAAAGACAAAATAAGTGAAATTTGTTCCTTACAGGTAAAAACTGCAGCCCAACTAACGTTTTTTCATAAATTTATTCCCCTAATTTGGTTGACAGTCTAGCATTAACACGTTAAATTTTATGTGACTATTTAATTTTTATATAATGTTTTATAAGCAATTTTCGGGATATTTACTTTCCATTATTGTTTTTATTTCCTTTTTTTTTGTGTGAATAAATAAATAATTATTTTAATACAACAACACCGAGTTGCGAAATTAAAAATTTCTTAGCCAGGGCAAAATAATCGCTAGCTCAAATTCAATTTCCAATCCAATATTTATTTTTTATTTATTATTAAAGATAGAGAAGTTTACAAAACTAGACTAACTTAGTTGGTAAAGCGCTGGCAGCGAGGCCTTCGGCTTTTAAGGTTAATGATATTTAATGATATATGATATTTTATTTAAGTCTATTAGTTTAGTACAATATTGTTCGTTGTATTTAGGCTACTTAGTTGATAAATTTTGTTTATGTACATTTTGGGTATTATTAAATTTTGTGGTATAGGTTTGAAGTTTTGAAGAAAATTAAGATTTTTTCTAAATTATCAGGGTTATTATGTTATTAAGGAGATTTAATGGGTTTGTATTTTTGAAGATAGATAGTTTAAGTTATAGTTTAAGGGGTAAGGTATTGTCGCCTTGGCAGAAGGGGCAGAGTGAGGTTTGGTTTTGATTAAAGTATGGCTCGCGTGTAAGTTTTTTGTGGCCTAGTCTAAGGATTATTATTTTAATTTGATCGAGTCTGCTCGATTTGGGATGAGAGGATCTGCAATAATTGTCGATTTTTGAATTGTCTTTGTTAATGTTTTTATACCATTGATTGCAGTGTTCTATGTTTAGTTTATTTCTTGTTTAATTATTGTCCATAACTCCGGACAGATTTTAAATATAACTATTGATTGATTGATAAAAAAAAAAATTTCTTGTTAGGAATTCTAGTTTTAAGTGTCTGTTTATGTCTGTTAAATTAATGTTTGGGGTGTAAATAAGGGGCATGCTGCATGTTGATTTGGCTGTTTGGGCGGCTAGCTCATTGCCTGCTATGCCTACATGACCAGGGATCCGCAATATTTTAATTTTTGGGGCTAGTTTTGTAAGAAGTGATCTAATTTTGTTGGGGTAAAAATTGTTGTTGTTTGTGTTTTTCTTATGGCGTCAATTGCTGAGAGAGAGTCAGAGCAGATCATGAACTTTCCCCTTGTGCTTTTGACTTAGTCGAGCGCTACTAATATGGCTATTATTTCTGCGGAGAGTACTGATGAGTGCGGGGGTAGGATACCATATTTAATAATATAATTATCTGTTGTGATTGCATATGATACAGTGGAGTTCATTTTTGATCCATCCGTAAATATGAATTTGTGTGTTTTACGACTGTCTTTAGTATGTTCGTATAGTTTCATGTATGTATCTGTATATGTGCGCTCTAAATGTTGTGTCTATGAGGCTTGGGAGATCCCAAGGTGGCTGGTATTTGTGTAGTTTCACTGGTTCGTAGGGTAGAGTTAGTGCTTGACAAAGGTTTATTGTGCGGTCTATGGTTGATGTGTTCTTTTTTGATTTTCTTTGTTTGACAAGTTTGTGTATTGGTGTATCTTTGGAAAATATAAGGTTTTTTGTGAGTTTGCCTGTTTGAAGGTCTCGTTTTTGCTCTAATGGGAGGATGTTGGCTTCGTAAAGGAAGTTATTTATGGGTGTGGTTCGGTAGGCGCCAAGGGCTAGACGGATTGCAGTGTTAAAGGGGGGTTTTAATTTGTTAAGCACGCTTTTCGGAGCCTGTCCGTATAGAAACAGGCCATATTCGATTTTTGCTATGACTGTTGCTTTCGAGACGTGGAGTAGTGTTTGTGTGTTACAATTGAGTTTGAGGTTGGAGAGGCATTTTATTATTTATTATATGGCCATGACAACCCTTTTATCGGGTCTCGGCCTGAAGCGCAATGTGCCTCCACGCGTCTCTGTCCTGAGCGCGCGTTCGCCAGTTGGTAACCCCAAGTGTGGACAGGGTTTCCATCACCTGGTCTTGCCAACGCGTTCGGGGTCGTCCTCTCTTTCGTGTCCCAACTATCACCGCATCAAACACCTTACGAGCCGGAGCGTCTTCATCCATACGGGAAACGTGGCCCAGCCAGCGAAGTCTTTGAGATTTCACTCGACTGGCTACGTCAACATCACCGTACAGCTCATACAGCTCGTGGTTGTATCGGATGCGATAAACATCGTCTACGCAGATTGGACCAAAGATTTATCGAAGAATTTTCCGTTCGAACACTCCAAGAGCAGCTGCATCTGTCTGCGTCACTGTCCAGCACTCCGCACCATATAGGAGTACTGGAAGAATGAGCGTCTTGTAGAGTGTGGTTTTTGTGCGTTGAGAGAGAGCTCTACTATTGAACTGCCTACTGAGCCCAAAGTAACACCTGTTGGCAAGTGTTATTTTCCGCTTAATCTCCAGACTGACATCATTTGTGCTTTTTATAGCAGTGCCTAGGTAGATAAACTCCTTGACGGACCCAAAGCTATAGTTTTCTGCAGTCAGCTGAGAATCAATACGCCGCGATTCTCTGCTAGAACACACCATAAACTTTGTTTTCTTCATATTCACTGCTAGTCCTACTTTTGCAGATTCCTTTTCAATAGCCCCGAAGGCTCCTGTGACATCACGCTTGGTGCGGCCAATGATATCAATATCATCAGCGTAACCAAGGACCTGGACACATCTGTTGGTTAATATCATGCCCGTCCGATGTACACCAGCCTTTCTTATAATACTCTCCATTAAAATATTGAAGAGTATACAAGACAGCGAGTCACCTTGTCTGAGGCCACACTTGGTAGTAAAGGTTTCGGATTGGCCACTTCCTACCTTGACAGAGCTGATGGTGTTGCTCAATGTCATTTTGCAAAGTCTAGTCAGCTTTGCTGGTATACCAAGGTCAGACATGGCGGCATTTAGGCGATCTCGCCGGGGGCTATCAAATGCGGCTTTGTAGTCGACGAAGAGATGGTACGTGTCGATCTGGTTTTCGTAAGACTTTTCCAGGATTTGGCGCAAGGTGAAAATCTAGTCAACAGTGGACTTGCCAGGCCTAAACCCGCACTGATAAGGTCCAATCAATGCTTCAGCATGGGGTTTCAGTCTTTCACACAATACGCTAGTTAGGACTATGTATACAACTGGAAGAAGACTAATTCCGCGGTAGTTGGAGCGCACCGTGGCATCACCCTTCTTCAGGATGGGACAGATGCTCTCCGTGAGCCATATCTTACTGATTAGTTGGTGCATGCTCCCTACCAACATATCACCAGCTGCCTTAAACAATTCTGCCAGCAGGCCGTCAGCACCTGCAGACTTATGGTTTTTAAGCCGTTGGATTGCATCCTTGACTTCGATATGACTTGGGATTGGCACTTCAATATCAGTACCATAGATTGGGCACGACCTCTGCTTCTGTGACAAGATTTCCATCATCGTCCCTGCACGCCATTGCACCAGTCTTAAATCCTTGGGTCAGTCGCTTGACCCTCTGGTAGAAGTTACATGCTTTATTTCTGCGTCTGCTGCTCTCTGTGCTCTCACACTCTCGCCTTTCCTGCTCTTTCTTCTTGCGTCTGAAAAGGCGTTTTTCGTCTCTTCTTCTCGACCTGTATACATCCACAATAGCTCGTGTCGCCCCAGCCTGCAGTGTTCTTCTGTAGGCGGCGTCCTTTGCAGCTGTTGCGTCATGATCGTACCATGGATTCCTTGTTAGAGGACGCTGGAATCCAAGCACTTCTTCTGCAGATGCTCGCAGGGAGTGAGATATGAGCGCCCACATATCGCTTATGTCTTCAGGTATTGAAGGTGCTCGGCTTAATAGCCCCGAGACGTGAGTGGAGAATGCATTCTTTGCCTGTTGTGATTGCAGCTTTCCGATGTACAGTCTTCTTAACGCACTTCGACGTGCAATCTTCGCCACACATAGCCGTGTGCGAATCTTAGCTGCAACAAGATAATGGTCGGAGTCAATGTTGGGACCCCGACAGGATCGAACGTCGAGTATATTAGATGCGTGCCTTGCATCGATCACAACATGATCGATCTGATATCTGGTCAGTCGAGAGAGCCAAGATGCTTTATGGATGTCCAAATGACGGAATCCAGTACTACGAACCACCATATTATGCGCAGCTGCAAAGCCTATTAATATGAGACCATTGCTCGAGGTGGTCTCATGTAGACTAAATCGCCCGACGGTGGCACCAAAGATGTCTTCTTGCCCTACCTTGGCATTAAAATCCCCGAGGAGAATTTTGGGAAGGAAGGACATGGGAAGGACAGCGGCCATAAGCTCGGTCGAGCTCCGCATAGAAAGCGTCCTTGGTGGCATCATCCTTTTCCTCCGTTGGGGCATGTGCGCATATCAGGCTGATGTTAAAGAATTAATGCGGTAATGCGGATCGTTGCAATTCTCTCGTTTGTTGGCCGAAAGTGAGAGACTCGGCGCCGCAGCCTGGCACCTACAACGAAACCATAACCAAATTCATGCCGTTCTGGATGACAGCTGTAGTAAATTTCACAGTTGTTCTTCTTTATGCAGCCTTGTCCTATCCATCGCATTTCCTGGATAGCAGTGATGTCAGCCCTACATTTGTTGAGGGTATCTGCTAGTTGTTGAGCAGCACCAGGTCTGTACAATGTTCGTACGTTCCAGGTGCATACTCTCAAGCCATTGTCCTTTTTACGCTTGCTATGGTCGTCAACGTTAGATCGGTTCCTTTCCGAAGCTTCTCTTGCTTCCATCACTGAAATTGTGTTTTACATGGGTGGATTTCAAGTCCTACGCCAAAACCTATTTTGTAGAATTAGGACTCTCGTCGCGCGCTTTAGTTTGCCACTCAACGGCTGTCGAGCGACAATCCAGGGAAAACCACGTGGAGGTAGTGCGTCGGGTTGAAGAAAGCAGTGACAGGAATCATGCTGGCATTCACCAAGTTGAATGCAATCAGACACTTTGACCTGTATGCTTTCCCCCATTCTCCCCAAGAGGCATTTTATGATATTCAATTTTTGGTGTAGTGATGGAATGGATGGAGTTTGGTGTAGTGATGGAAGTGATGGAATGTATGGAATACATTTGTATTTACTGTTTATGGTTATGCCTAAGATTTTGAGTGCTGTTACTTGTGGTGCTTATGGTGCTAGTGCAATTGTGTTTTTGGCATATATGGAGGTATTGGCATTTAGCTAAGGATAGAGATGCCCCTGAGTATGAGTACCAGCTGCTTATGTCATGTAATAGGTTGTCTAGGTTAAAATTAAGGTTTTTGTTGTTTCTGAAGTTTATTATTAGGAAAAAATCGCCGGCGTAAGCGTTAAATTTAATTTCTCTGTGTAGAGATATTATGTTTAAGAGTTTATTGTATGCGATGAGAAATAGGATTACCGATATAGGTGGTCCTTGTGGGATACCGTTGGATAATGGGAGTGAATTTGACATGTGCTCTGACAATTATTTTACGTTTGAGCATAAAATTTTTGACATAATTGATTATTTTAGGGCCTGTTTTCCATTCCTGGAGTTAATCAATTAAAGTGTGCACACCTACTCGATCAAAGGCTTTTGAAAAGTCAAGAGTGACTTCGTTATGAGATGGTCTACGTATAGGAGACTATCAAAAATCGATTTGCCTTTTTTGAAGCCGAATTGGTTTGTATTTAAAAGATTGTTGTGGGTCACAAACCACCAAAGTCTTTTCTCTATGATTTTGTCTAGTGTTTTTGCTAGACAGCCATTGGAGGGAAATGGGTCTGTACGAGGAGATGTTTGTTTTTTGTCAGTTTTTGGTTTAAGTATCGGTATGACTAAGCTTATTTTGTAGGCTTGACGTATGAGCTGTCGAAAATTTGGTTAAAGAGGTTTTTAATTCTGTTTTGAATTGAAAATTGAATCATAACACTTATTTTCAGTTTTTTTAATAAAAATTGAATCATAATTTTTATTTTTTTTTTTTTTAATAAAAATTGAAAAATAATTCTTATTCTTAATTATTATTATAAAAATTGAAACTAAGAGTTATATTTCAATTTAAGCAATAGAAATTGAAATAAAAGTTTATTGTGTTTCTGGATTCACCGTTAAAAAATGGTATATGTGTCCTTTTCCCACTCCCCACAAAGGCTTTTTTGTCGTTCAATTTTTTTGAACTCATAAGTCTTATTTGCAGTCCCTGGTTTTTAGTAGTAAGGGAGCTGTTGCGTATCATTTCGTACGAAATTCTGTTTAATCCTGGAGTGGATCCTTTAAGTGTTTGTAGTGCTGCAATTAATTCAAGGTGAGTTATGTTTTCCTCGATAGTTTTGGCTGTTGAGGTCGGTGTATAATTGGCTGTGTTGATTTTTTATTTGTTATTTTGGAATTCGTCTGAGAAGTTTAGGTTGCTTGAGAGCTCTGAGAAGTGTTGCGAGAGGGAGTTGGCTATTTCGGAAAAATTTTTAGTTTAAGGTCCTTTGTGAGTTGAGATCCGTATGAGGTTGATATTCTGGTGGGGTTTATGTTGTCCGTTTCCATGGCTTTGGTGTCGTCCTGGTCGTGTTGGTTGTGGCTTTGGAGAATTTTTTCCGGTGCCGGTGTTGTTTTGGTTGATGCAGATGAGGTTGAAGGTGTGTTTGATAGGCTGTGATCGCAGGATGTGGATGTAGTTTGTGCATTTGATGATGTTGATGTGAGCGTATTTGGAGATCGAGTTCTTATTGTGGTTGTGGTGTTTTTAAGTGTGTTTGCTTAAGAGTTTCTTGTTTTGTATCCGTCTGGCTTAAAGTAAATACCCAGAGCAGTTTTATGATCGACTTTATCGGTGGTTTTTATGGCAGTGAGTTCTTGTTGTTTAAGGAATGTGGGACATTTGCCGTCCAAAGGGCTGTGTTGGGGGTCAATTTCAGGATTGTTTACGCAATTTAGGCATTTTTTTTTTGTTTTTGCAGAGTTTTCCTTCGCTGGTGTGTTTTTCATCTGAGCAGTTTAAACATTTTTCGGTGCTCTTGCATATGGGTGTAGGGTGTCCGAAGCGGAGGCCCTTTCTGCAACGCAATGGGAGAGGGATATAGTTGCGTACGCGAACAGTTTCAAAGCCTACTCGAATTATTACTGTAAGAATGTAATTATTACTGTAAGAATATAACTAGCCTACTCCGGTTTCGAATGTAATTATTATGAGTCCGGTTTCTGTTAGGTTGTTGTTGTTGTTGGTGTTGTTGTTGTTGGTGTTTTTGTTGTTGGTGGTGTTCTTTTTTCGTCTACGTATCTAAGGTCATTACAGTAGATAACGCCTTTTGAAAAATTAAGTGTCTTGTGTTCGGTAGCTGTTATATCCATATCTGCGATTTTGGTAAGTTTTAGAAGTTTTTTGGCTTGTGTGTTGTTTTTATCAAAAGTCCGCCGTCTCTGGTTTTTTTTACAGAATCAACTCTTCCTCCGCAGGCGAAATCGCACAGATTTCTCGATGATGAAAGGTGAAACAGTTTTAAATGAGGACTCATATTTACTTTTAATGACAATAAATTTGGATTCTCCTAGTTGATACGGTCTCGTAGTGTATTTAGCTTTTTTTTTTTTTTTGGATTGCGCCATTGAGGTGAAAATCTATCCTAGATACTATTGGCCCGTACCAATAGCATGCACAATTCACCGGCATGTCTACCCGCGCCTACGTACTAAAGACACCCCCGCACACACTACAGACCCCGCGGTACCACTGCTAAGTATTACTTTGCGGGGAAGGGTTGCCTAATCTAGGCATTCGCCCTTAAGCGACGTTCATTTTCAAGTCTTCTTAAGTCACCCTGTGTATAAGCTATCAACTGGCTTACCCAGTCCCATTGCTTCTGTAAGCTACACATGAATTCCACAAGCTGCTCCGGATCTGGTAGCGATCCGACGATGGCACGATATCTCCTACAATTGTATAAAATGTGCTCTGGGTCCTCGTCTGCTCCTGGGCAGTTGGGGCACACTGGACTTTCGTCGTGTCCGAATCTATAGAGGTATTGTCTGTACCTGTAAAAAACTGGGTAAGCTGGTAACTAACCTGACCGTTATTTCTTCCGATCCACTCCTGGATGTTTGGGATTAGCCTGTGCGTCCATCTACCTTTGGCCGCTGAGTCCCACCTCTCCTGCCATGAGGATAATGCCGCTTGCCGGGCTGACCTCTTAATGGCCTCTCGGGATGAAGTCCTTCCCCGTTGCCGATTGGATGCGTAGATTTCCTCCGCTTCATTAGCCAGAATATCAATTGGAATCATTCCGGCTAGAACGAGGGCGGCTTCCTCGGATATGGTTCTAAAGCCGGATATGACTCGTAGGGCCGCTAGTCGGTACGATGCCCCTAGCTTTTTCTTAAGCCCCTGTTGTCTTCTGACTGACGCAGCCCATATCGACGCTGCGTACAGCAAGACCGACGTGACGACACTGGCTAAAAGGCGTCTCCTGCTTTCCTTTGGGCCTCCCACGTTTGGCAGCATCCTTGAGAGTATGCCTTGGATCCTTGCAGCTTTTATGGTGGAGTACTCCAGTGCGCTCCGTAGGACATCCTGTTGTCCAGCATTACCCCTAGGTATTTAATTGCCTCCTTTGACGTGATGCAGCAGTTGCCCACCTGGATGGTAATGTACTCCACCGTCTTCCTGCCGTGAAGAGAACTGCCTCCGTTTTATGTGCTGATAGGTCCAGTCCAGAGTCAGACATCCAGGTTGATATCCTTCGTATTGCTTCACTCGCATTGGTTTCCACGTCCTTGATTTCCTTCGCCACCGCGAGCAGTGCCAGGTCGTCCGCGAAGCCGATGAGTTTACATCCTGTCGGTAGTTCGATCCTGAGTACTTCGTCGTACATGATGTTCCAAAGAAGTGGCCCGCGGACCTATCCTTGCGGCACCCCCGCAGTCACCTCATAGGATTTTGGTCCTTCGTCCGTGTCGTACAGCAGTGTCCTATCTGAAAGGTAGCTGGATAATATTAGTTGTAGGTATCTAGGAGTGCCTGCCAAGAACAAGGCTCGTTGGATACGTGTCCAATTAGCCGAGTTGAAGGCGTTGTGGATGTCCAGTGTTACCATCGCGCAATACTCCTTATCTCCCCATTTCCACCGGGTTCCCGCGATGGCTGCTTCCGCCGTGTCAGTCACGGCTTTGATGGCGTCCACCGTGGAGCGCGCCTTCCGGAAGCCGTACTGGCTGACCGAGAGCGTTCCTTTGGCCTCAGCGAATTTCGAGACGCGAGTAGCTATGGCCATCTCGAGGACTTTCCCTACCGTGTCTAGGAGACATATGGGCCTGAATCCTGGTGGGTTGTCTGTCGCCTTGTTCCCTTTCGGCAGCAGAATGAGGTTCTGCCTCTTCCACTTTTTTTGGAAAAGTGCCGTGCTGAAGACACTTGTTGAAGGTCTCAGCGAAGACCTCCGGTTTCTCCTGCATGGCCTGCCTCAGGACGGAATTCGGCACTCCGTCTGGTCCTGGAGTCTTTCCAGCCTTAATCCTTTTTGCGTAGTTCCGGATCTCCTCCTCCGTAACTGGCGTAATCGGCTCCCCATCATCGGCTGGTATAGTCTCCCGAAGCGGGTGCTTCGGGAACAGAGCCTCCACTATTTTCCTTTATAGGGTAGGGCATGTTGGTCTTAGGTGTTCTTGCCCTTTAATCCTTTTCATGACGACCTTGTAGGCTGTGCCCCATGGGTCCACCTACGCCTTGTCGCAGATTTTTTGAAAGCATTCCCGTTTGCTGGCTTTTATGGCCAGTTTTAAGGCCCTCTTAGCTGCCTTGAACTCCTCCGTTCTGGTGGTCCTCTGAGCCTCTTGCCCTTTGGAAGCGTCTTCTTGTCCGCAGGCAGGCGGTCCTTAGTTGCTGAATGTCCTGGTTCCACCAGTATACTGATGCTCCACTTCTCCTGGGTTTCTAGCGTCTGCAGAGTTACCGAGAGTGCTTCTCGATCCAAACGCGTGTCCTTCCATTTCGGTCCTGTCACCTTGGGAATCCGTTTCCTACTTACCCCTCCAAGGGTGAAGTGTATGGCCTGGTGGTCGCTGAAAGTAAAAGCATCACTGACCTCCCAGTTGCACCTCCTTATTAGTGCGCTGCTAACGAAGGTGATGTCGATGATAGATCCACGCCCTGCCTTGCTGTACGTCAGCTTTTGGCCTCTATTGGCCAAGACCACGTCCAGTGCCAGTTTATTTTGGCCCGGACAAAACCTTCGCTGGATGTCCTAATGTCCTGTGGAGCCGTCTTCGTTGACCACAGAGCCGCACCCTTGCAGCTGCTTGTCAGCCATCCGTTTCCTGGGATGCTCCTATATGGTTCCGAGATGAGGACTACCTGTGTCTTTTCGTCTCTGACCGCCTGCCTAAGCAGCGACTGAGCCGCCTCGCAATGGATAAGGTTGAGCTGGGTGCACTTCATTAGCTTTTCTTTTGTGAGAGGGCGCTCCTAAACATCGGACATTTCCCACTTCCTGCTATGTGTCCTGCTTCCTTCCCGGCGTTGCTGCAGAACGCACACCTTGGCTCTTCCGCGGAGTCTTTTGCCATATGGCCGTCCCTGCCACATCTCCTGCACATTCGTGAGCGGTCGATGGCGCTCTGACACTGTTTCGCCATGTGCCTAAACTCGAGGCATCTGAAGAACTTAACGACTCTGGTCCTTTCCCTGAGTCTGCACCGCACCCAGCCTACCTGTGTATTTAGCTATGTCTGGTGGTCCGTGCATGGTTGTTTGTAGAGGGCTTGCTCCCTTTACTTGCCCTTTACTTAAAGGGCTTGCGCCCGAGTGGTAAGAAATTTTTGATCGTTTTTTGATGGGATCGATGATGTTCTAATACGGCTTGTCCCTTCGGAGGTTGAAGTGGTACTGTCCAATTTAATATAATTCATATAATTGTGTGCATTTAATTCAGCTTTTATATGTCTCTTTTGTTATACAAGAATTTTTGATACTAGCTATGCAGTGTTGATTATTTGTTTTTTTTCGTTTTGTCTCCTCACTCCAATTTCGGGAATAACATACGGCCGGGCATGCAGTGTGTGGCACTTTGTTGTTTTTCTTTTTCTTTGTTTGTCATAGCGGAGGCTCAGTCCCCGTGCACCCCTCACCTTGGCTCTACTTAGCAAGGCAATAGCGCAGTTCGACGAGCTCGCACACATAACTAAAAAACGGCGGCTCAGCCCCCGCAGCCCCTCACCAGCCCAATTGCCTCTGCATGCAATTTGAGCATGAATTAATGCTTTAGGCGACTTATAGCTACAGCTCCACATGAGCAACCCCTTCCGCCAGTATAGGCAATACTTCAGTGACTCTGAGTCCGAGACCGATGGCCAGATTTTCCACACCAAAAAACGCAAACGCTAGCGCTGTCACATCCGTGAACATGGCTTTCAACGTGGAGAAAATGACGGCCACTATACAGGCGGCCGATCACCATGCCGCTCAGGAAAACAATATCGAAAGATGAATGTAGGAAAAAGCGCAGCATTACGGATGTCCTTTTTTTCGGCAAAGCCAAAAGATATGCCATCAGCTCTCGCTTTGGCGCAAGAAGTGGAATCTAACCACGAGAGATATTTCTTCGCGGCTTCGTTTGCGAGAAGCCAGGAGGACAAGGATAAAAAACAATATCCAAAGGCGCAAGAACACTGACAGGCTCATGCGCAGACAAATGCCCAGACAAGCTCTGGCATGAATCCGTACTACACCAAACAACACAAGGTGTAAGTACAGTCTTCCCCACGCAATGAAGGCACCCCCGAACCCATGGACATTGACCCATCAATGTCCAAAATGCTTAAGCCATCTTAAGCCCCTGCATACCAAAACAGGAAACCGGCCGTGTCCGATCGATCGGGCCCACAAAAAACGCAGAGGGTTAACCACATCGCACAAGTCGCAGGCGAAGCCGGGGCGAAATACACAGCCGCAGCTTCAAGCAGCTTCTGGATTATGATTTGGACGTCATTAATTTTTTAGGGGAAAGTCTCTGCTGCCCGTCATCAGACGAAGAGTAGCGGGGATAAAAATAAAGCTTTTAATAGACACGGGCGCGTCGAAAAATTGCATCCATACGAAGGGTTGAAAGGCATCCGCCCAGTAGATTCGCCATTTTCGATACATTCTATCCATGGCGTTACCACGATCACAAAGAAATGCTTCGTATCCCTAGTCAACTTGAAAGCCAATTTCTTCATCCTCACCACCTCAAAGGCTCCGAAGTAAAAAAGCTAGAATTCCTATCATGCCCCAACGTAAATTTTACTGAAGTGGACTGCTCCAGCGCACCACCTTTAGTCAGAAAAACGTTTTCAAAAATGCTTAGCAACAGAAAAAATGCCTTCGCGAACCCAAATAAGGCGTTACCTTACAACACGTCAGTGGTGGCCACTATCAGGACAATTGATGAAGAGCCCATTTATGCTAGGGTCTAGGGTCGTCCCTTTCGTCAATGGCGAAATTCAAGACCTACTACAAAACGGCATAATCCAGAAGTCAAGATCCCCCTACAATAACCCAATATGGGTAGTAGACAAAAAAGGCACCGACGAATCTGGCAAACGTAAAATGCATCTGGTTTTAGACTTTCGAAAGTTAAACGAGAGAACAATACCAGATCGCTACCCCATGCAAATTATTTCTATGATACTAGGGAATTTAGGCAAAGCCAAATATTTCACAACGCTCGATTTGAAGTCTGGCTACTATCAAATTACTCTGGCAGAGCGTGACCGCGAGAAAACTTCCTTTTCCGTAAACGGAGGAAAGAACGAGTTTTGCCGACTGCCATTTGGGTTGAGGAATGCTGCCAGCATCTGCCAAAGAACAATCGACGACATACTGCGGGAGCAGATTGGTAATTTTGTTATGTCTATGTCGATGACATATCGTTTTCTCAGAAGACGAAAACGGCCACGTACGGCACATAAAGCGTTAATTTTTTGGAGTTTATAGTCACCAGAGATGAGACTACGACAGTCCCGGAAAAAGTCAGGGCCATCAAGGGATTCCCGGAGCCTTAAAAAGTAAGGTCTAAGAAGTAAGGTCATTCATGGGCTTGGCTGGCTATTATAGGTTCTTTATTAAAGATTTTGCATCAATAGCTAAGCCCATTTCGAGCATTTTAAAAGGGGAACACGGAAATGTCAGCAGATACAGATCCATAAAAATCCAGGTACAGTTTATCGAGCCGTAACTGCTAGCTTTCGAAAAGCTGCGTAACATCCTGGCCTCTGAGGATGTCATCCTCAGGTACCCCAATTATAAAAAGCCATTTTATCTAACGACAGATGCCTCAGCATACGGCATTGGCGCAGTGCTTTCCCAAGAAGGATGACCCATCACTATGATCTCTAGAACCTTAAATTACAGAGAGGTTAACTACGCTACCAACGAAAGGGAGCTGTTAGCCATAGTTTGTGCGCTAGAAAAGCTGCGACACTACCTATATGGAGTAAAAGATATAAACGTCTACACTGACCACCAACCGCTGACCTACGCGGTATCGGAGAAGCATGCTCTCCGTCAAAACCCACCTTCGTTTTCTTTGGAAACAAGAGACGGCATATTATTGACTTCACTTACGAGGACTCATTGCTTGAGGAGCTCGCAAACATAACAGTTCCTAAAGACAAACGCCATTCATTGCGATTTGCACACGCTTGCAATGATACAGGACAAATTGGTTTGGCTGAGAGGCTGACAAATTGCTGAGAGGCGAGAAATTCTCACTGTCGAGCACAACAGAGCTCAAAGGTCTGCCCAAGAAAACGTGAAGCAGGTACTCTCCGAGTACTACTTCCCGAAAATGACCAAGCAAGCGAACGTATAGAACGAAATTTTCTCCACGGATAAAAAGTATTTCCTTACATGCATCGACAAATTCTCTAAATTTGCCGTTTCCCTCTAAAACTTTAGAGGACCTCAAACCAGCGCTACTGCAGCTGATGAACATTTTCCCTAAGGCCAAAGTCATATATTGCGACAACGAACCATCGTTGAACTCGCACTCCATCGGGGCCATGCTGGAAAACCACTTCGGCGTTAGCATCTCAAATGCGCTGCCTCTCCACAGTGTCTCAAACGGAAAAGTGGAACGCTTCCATAGAGCTTGCTAGATTCCTTAAAATCGATAAAGACATTAGCGATACCGTAGAGCTGATCCTACTGGCTACGGCCAGATATCTATCCAAATCTATCCATTCGGTCATCGACAAGAGGCCGGCCGACGTGGTTCAGACACAATCGAATATGCCACTATGCGAAATACAGGATGAGATAAAACTCGCCCAGGACAAGCTCCGGAACAGGAAAAACGCTTCCCGACAAAACAGAGTGTTCGAAAATGGCGAAAAGGTCCTAGTGAAGTCCAACAGACGCCTGGGAAATAAACTCTCACCGTTACGTGAAGAAAAAACCGTTGAAGCGGACATGAGGACCACAGTCCTCATTAAGCTGGGGGTGGTCTACAAAGACAACATTAGGTAGGCCGAGCATGACCATACTAATGCTCGCCTGATAATTTTTCCTCTTTTATTGTACTTTTTTCTAGCCACTTGGCATAAGTTTTTACTACCATTTTTTATTTTTAATCACGCTTTGGTGGCTACCCAATTGCAACAAAATTTACAGCACATCCAAATTGCAGGTTACAGCACATCCAAACTGCTGGTTTACAGCCATATACCTGATTTTCCTTTTTGTCGTAGCATCGGCACGCGTCACGGATTTTACCGCCGGATTTTAGTATGGGAGGAATTCGCATTTGTAAAACACTCGACGCGGAAGACTTTGAAAAAAATAAATTTAGGGAATTCCAATTTATAAATGCAAACAATAGGCAGGTTAATATCAATAACAAAGTACAAATTCAAATTAATAAAATTTCCGCTACCGTCAACTTCTGAGGTCAGCTATAAAGTCCCAAATTGATACAGGGCACCTATTCAAGATGCTTTTAACTCGAAATAGGATGATCACAGTGGAGCTGCAGGGATTAATGCTGGCAGTAGCTTTTGCCAAGTTTTATGTTGTTAGCCCTACCATCTTAGCCCACCTAGACCGCGATTAGGGATGTTTTGTCCGTATCGTCCGTTAAAATATTACAATCCGATAACATCTTACACTTTATTATTAGGTTTCCAAAAATCAAGTCGGCCTGTAACAAGATCACCGTTTTCCCGGTGTCGCATTACGACACCATACTCAGATTGGAGGACAACGTAATTGCTGAATGTGGCGGTGACATCCACACAGTAAGAAATTGCTCTGCGACATCAGGGGCTACATTTTACCAGCTGGCGCAAAAAGGATCATGCGCTCATCATGAGCTCCACGCTAGATGCATGGCGCATTGCGAGATTCAGCAAAGCGATTTACACCCAATTTACATCACTTACGTTGATGAGGGATTTAATTATAAATGATCGCCCGGCCCGCGTGTATGTGGATAATGGCACCTGTGTCCATGTAAGGGGCAGAAATCTCATCACCTTCTCATCTCATCAGCCAAGAAGAGGGCTCCAGGAGTGGCCAGCACGCCTTCCCTGAACGTCACTATGGGACGCCAGGGACCCAATCACCGCTTGCTACCTACAAGGAGAAGCAACCCTCTCGGCAACCGCCAGGGACGACTACACACTACTACACCATACTCATCTCTTACACTTGTGACGACTCCGCCATCAGCGAGGGATACCCAAATACACCATAATATTATATACCACCCCATAATTTAATTAACTTATATACTTTATAGGGTCGGAGATGCCTGCTTCACTGCGTTGCACACTTTTGACCAAAAATTATAATACTTTCTGCAAGGGAATAAAAAAGGTAAAGAACTTGAAGACGTTGATGGCATCTTTAAAATTTTTTACCATCTTTAGCATTTTTTACCTACCTAGCACAGGCTAAATCAGTCGGCTCCATTTTCAGCTTACCTGCGACCAATTTGCTCAGTGCATCAGGTTGGGTAGACGTCGCGAATTTACCTATAAGGTGGGAAAAACTTGAAACTGAGCGCTGCCGGGTGCTTGTCCCACTGTGTGCCTATTAGGGTTAATGCGCTTCTTTCTCGGGGCAGTCTCATTTGATGCAATTGGGACCTTGTCCGGTGTAGCTCTTTTTGCTGATAGTGCTGGTAGGAATAAAAGGGGGAGCTACAACATGCGCCCCTGTTATTTTTGTTTGAAATCTAGCCACGAATTATTAATTAAAGTAAAGTTAAGTATTATTTATTACAAGGAAAATTAATGAATTTTAAATTTTCCATTCTTGTTATTCATTGACCACGGATCAATTTTTTTGTTTATAACTTTTATCAAATTTTCCCACTACGTGTGTTATATTATTATAGGGATTAAATTTATAATAACTTCTGTTTAATCCGCGAACGTAGCGTTTGTTTTGGAATCCAAAAGAGAAAAAAACTTAGCCGCTTCTTATTCTCAAGCCGATAAGCTAATTACCAAAACCAGTTAGTTATTTGATTGGTAATAGTATATAAGGAACTTTAAGAATATTCAAAGTTTCTAAGCTTAGCTTAACCATATAAGGGGCTTCGAAAGGGGCTAACCGTTTTCTACAGTTCCATTAATGTAGAAACGCAAAAAAAGCATTTCAAATAATAATAGATGTTATCCATGAACCATGTTCTGGTTTTTAAAAAGTGCTTGCATGGTCGTTATAATGAATGACGTAAATTTCATCATACTCTGTTGGAGAGTAGTTTCTCTCTAGTTTCCAGCTCTAGTTTCCAGCTTGCTATGTAGCTGTTCTGGCTGTTCAAATTGTAGAGCACGCCATAGGAGAAGCCGTTGATGGTAGAGGACCAATTGAGGACCTCGCAGCTTTGGCGAAGAAAACGTCCGGGTGGGTTTCGTGGGTTTTGCTGGGGCGTTACAATCTCTTAACGCATGCAACTCATCAGCTGAACTTTATTTTTCATCGACGCTTTACAATCTGACTCGATCTTAAGCTTGAAGAGGAGTTGCCACTTTTTTTTTTAGAAGGTTAAAAACTTTCTTGGGGGTGAAGCCCTTTACTTAAGGGATGGATAGTATTTTTTTTTTTTTCCTTTGAACACCATGAAAATTACCGTTCCCGACCAACGTAACAATTTCATTTGATCTTTTCTCCCTGATATAGATTGGAGGGGGCTTGGGTTTTTTGTATACCCTTATATTTTGGTGAAGGAGACATCTCCGACCCTATAAAGTATATACATATATTCTTAATCAGAATAACCTCCTGAGTTGATATAAGTATGCCCGTCTCTCTGTCTATCTGCCTTTTTTAACCAAGATAGTCTCTCAGTTTTAAAGTTGTCGACTTTAAACTCTGCACACATCCTTCTTTCCTTTGCACGAAGTAATAAGCCGGAAGTGCCGGGTACACGACTAGATCCTATAGCAGTCATAATACGACATACCAAATTTTATAAGGATCGACCGACTATATCCTATAGCTGCCATATAACCATGACTCATGTGTGCCTTGGAAATATCCGTCCGCTTTAACAAATCCTCCTTGGCTTACAAGGTGTCTCACGAACTTAAAAAATACTAAAAACAGTATCTTTCTTAAATATAAAAAAACTTACAGCAGATTTTTCAAGATATCTACTAGCTCTGTAACATTTACCGTGCATAACGCTGAAATTTTTTGAAAATTTTCTCAAACAATATCTTTTCCGCCTAAAATGACAGATTAGTCCTCTATTCTTTAGCCATTGTAGTTCGACATATGCACAGCACGACCCTCTTAGGTACCTCTCGCCTCTAGGGAGGCTCTATTGTTAGTTCTTAGAGTTAAGTTTTTGTTATTAAAGAATTTAAAAAAAATTTGAAAAAAAAAACACTCTTAGGGTCTTATGTTTGAACTACAATGGTCTCTACTCTATGATATAGTCTCCCTTTCCTGTCCTTCAAATTAAAAAACAAGCGTTTTAAATTTCTATTTTTAGAAATTTTTTTCACAACTAAATCAACTATTTTTGATGATTAGGAGGTAGATCCTTTCACAACTAAAACTCTATACGTATCGTTGGTTCGTCCTATCTTGGAATACTGTTCTAGCGTTTGGAGTCCGCAATACTTTGTTCACCAAAGGAGGATTGAATCAGTCCAAAGCATTTTCTGCTATTTGCGTTAAAAGGCTTAAACTGGGATACTGCCACTTCCCTCCCGTCGTATAATTGCCGGTTAAAACTACTAAACCTACCTCCTTTAAAAGAGCGCCGTACTTGTGCTGGGGTTATGCTGCTTCATGTGCTTATTCTTGGACAGGTTGACTCACAAGTACTTCTTGAAAAATTAATGTTTTCGGTGCCTAATAGAGTAACTAGATCATTCCGACCCCTTTGGTTACCGATTTCTAGATCTAATTTTGCGGAACACGATCCATTCCGCGTTATTTGTAAAAATTATAACTCGTTATCCCATTTAATGTCCCTTGAACTATCCCTAGATGTAATTAAATCCAAAATTATGGAATATCTTTTAACTTAATTTATCCTTACTCTTAGTTATAATAATATAGAAATAACAGTTCATTGTTAATAATAAATAAATAAATAAAAAAAAAAAAATTCCTCTTACCCCAAAAAATAACAAATTACTAATAAATCGCTTCTCGAGCTTAAAACTATAATCCAAAGCTTTGATTTTTTTATGGATCCTCGGATGGATTTCACAGCCAATGATGAGGGGCAAATTTATTTCTCAAGTTAAATCTTTACGTCCTTTCCTTCACCCTTTTCTTTTTTTCAGATGGGCCATGTTGTACAGGCCAAAAAAAATATGCAGGCATTTGCAGACGCAAAAGTTAACCGGTTAAAAAAGAGGTACCCAAACACACTGGGCTTGCCAGGTAATGGGCCTTTTAACAAAAATATTCGCCAGACCCAATTTTGAATGTGGGGTCTGGCTTTTCGGTCCCGATTTTCAGGTCGGTCCTCATATGAAGCGGTCCATTAATCACAGCTCTCTTTCATGGACCGACTTTTTACCTTATAAGTTCGCTACTGCATCCCTTCCGTCTCCTTATTATTAAAAAAATTATTATTATTTTTTTTTAATTTTTCTGGAAGTTATTTTTTAACTTATTGCACTCGGATTCCCATACTGCTTGGCTTTTCCCTTTTAAAAAACTGTTTTTTCTGTTTTCTCCTATCCCCCGGAACACTCATTCGGATGTGACCGTTTTTCCAATTTCGAGCCGTCCCGAGTCACCCCCCTATAAAAGGGGACCTAGAAAATTTGTATGTTACTTGGGACTTAGAACAATTTTTAAAAGGGACTCTTAACTGACCAGGGAAAAAATTGTGATAAACATTTTTTAACATTATTTTACAAGTTATTGAATGCAATAACTGTACATAGGTTATATGAATGCCTTTAATAGTATTTTTTAACATAGTTTTCAATAACTTACAATTTTGTAAACATTGATAATTTGTTAAAAAAAAAAATTATGGAATTGGGAGAAAAACTATTAAAAGTAATTATAATTTTTAAACATGGCTCGTTTTTTAACAAACAATATTATTTTATTCAGCAATTTATGTTTTTTCAGCCAGTGTGAGGGCAGAAAAAATTACGCATTTAGTGTGTCGTGATTATGTTAAATTAGCCTAAGCCTATTGTCTCAACAAAAAACATTCTTTTGCATATATGCCTTTATATACTTTGGAAGTAACAACTAAAGAAATCTTGTAGGGAATCACAGAATCAAAAGTTTGTAACTCCTGTAAAAAGCCCAAGGCTGGAACTGAAACTATATCAAGATTTCAGTTTTAAAAGCAGCTGTGGACGTGGAAAAATTCGATATTTGCGATACATATCCGAAACTTCAATGGTATATCAACTGGTATTCAACATCTTTCCATTCCTTTCTTGTTTTAGCTAGCAAACCTTATCAAAGTTCTGTGCAGACCTCAACAAATAAACATGCTTCTTCATTTTTTTGACACATTTTTTTACGTCTTTATTGTTTGACCATTTACACCACAATAATTAAACAAGTTTTAAATTTATTTACACTTAATTTTATTATTCTTAATTTATTACATTTAAATATTTGTGATACGTGTATAAATTTTATTAAAATTTAAATATTTTATTCAATTTTTTGTAGCATATCAATTTAATGCACTTTAAAATATAATATATCAGTCGTATAAAACTTAGGTTGATAAAATGTGTATTTCTTGCTTAATTTTTTTCGTTCGAGGTGGTGGTATTGGTGGACTATCAATATAAACATCATTTAGTTCTTTTCCTAAATCAATTTTTCCACTTCCTAAACCATTTTTAAATAGTTTATTTATGTTTAAATTTGTAGAAAGAACTTTTGATTTTTTGTGACAAATAAAAAAATTTTTTATAAATATTTTACATACTTTAAATTTGAACCAAATGACTAAAAATATGAAAATAAATATTAAGAGAATGGAAAGAGAAATAAGAAAATAAATTAAAGATTTTACTTCATTATTTTCTGCACTGGGATCTATGCTAGTTATATTTTGATCCGAAGTGGCAGGATGCAAGGGTCGAAATGAGCTTTGGGCGTCACGTGTAAGGGCAATATCCGAACAAGACCGAAATTCCTCCTGAGGTCCACAACCAATGGCACCATTTCCATTACTACACATGCCCCAGTTATTTCCGGCAACATATCGCCATTGAAGAACACATTGGTCACATGAATACTCTATGGTGTACAACATTTACAAAAATACTGTTTTTATATAATATTTTGTTCTTCAAGCATTTTACCTGGCAGTTGGGCTTTTATCTCATATATACGACTGCCGTTTCGGGGATAAAACCGAAAGTTCATGTCTTCGGGTCTTGATTGAATGGGAGAACCCCCAAGTATCCGTAACACGTTCTGGTCAAAGCAATCCTGTTTTGCACTTAAAGTCGGGCAAAGTCGAAACTCAAAAAACCTAAAAAAAAATATTGAAAATTTGTTTCCGTATTATATATAACTGCCTTACCCCATATGGCTTGCTGTTAGCTCTATACGAATAATCATTTTCGATCCAGGCAAATATCGTCGCACAATCAAACCTCTCCCCCATTGACCACCATTCTCATGAGGACGTGGTTCCGGCATATCCCACGCATCTCCACACTCCCCGCATTTACCACCATTTTGTTTCCACTGTCGAGTAAATCCACCACAGTATAATTCATGATCATTATAATCAGGTAATGTAGAAAATCCATAGCGCCAGGCCGATGCTCTACTAGGTGGTTCAATTAATCTTCCATGCCCCTCACATTTTAATATGAAGCAACAAATTTCAAGTAGTAAAATTATTTTAAGGTCAACCTTGATTTTGTTTCCTGGCGTTCAATAAAAATTAACCATCAAAAATTATTATTTATAATGTTCTTGTCGGATCTTTCCCCACCATTCAAGCTGTACGTTATGCAGCTGCGCCCATCAGGCATAAATTATTATAAAAATTTAAGCAAAGCCGAATTAAAAAAAATAGTCTTTTGGTTGAATGCAGTTTCAAAATATATTCATGATATACATAGGATTGGATATATATCAAAGTTTTCGCAAGGAATCTGCTATATATAGGTAAAAAATAAAAATAGATATCAAGGTTGCGCAAGGAAACTACTATATAAATATATATACATAGGGAAATTATAAAAATATATCTGTTTGACTGAAAATACCTATTTGTGTCTAGTGCATACCTTTTTTAAAAGTTATTCAAAAAAGCTTGATTTATTTAATATTTTTATAAGATTTTTTAGTGGCTATTTTGAAAGGGACGTGGAAAACCCAAATTTTAATTGCGTGGGTACTACAGGAGCTTAAATGCAAAAGGTAACATATGAATAAAACATTAACCTCCCGAAAATTTTTAGTGGCATGCACAATTTTGCAACATGTTATCCGTGTAATTTTGGCAGCCATATATTTGAACTATCAAGCTTCTTACTTAAAAACTTTAAAAGGTTATAGCTACATTTCATTAAATAATTTAAGACTCCAATTTGGCTATTTTTAATATTTGTAATTGTATATATAAAATACCAATTTATTCTTTCACTTAGTTATAACTAACCCATTGTTGTTTTCAAATTTTTTTTAAATATTATACATTTATTTAAAACATATTATTGTCGCAACGCATACTTTTTTTATTCATTGTGAACCAAAATATTTTATTTAATTTGTAACTTTAACACAAACAGTATTTGTTTCGAAACTAATTCTTTTGCAACGATCCAAATATTAGCAATGCTATGACGATCCGCTGCGTCCATGTTCAGCTATATGCTTAAATCCACTAACGATTTTCATGATGGTATGTTTTGGACCTCAAAGTATCCCAAATTAAGCCAAATGTCTAGATGAAGAAATACAATGTCTTCCTATAAAAATTTATTTTCTTACTGATTTAATGGGTAGACAACTTTGGATCTAAAACAAAAAATTTTCTCTAGATTAAAAATATGTTTATGATTCGGCAAAAACGTTAGTGTGCCAAACAAAAGGTAAATTGATTTTAAAAGTATTCACCAAAATCCCAATTTGTTTAATATTTCAAATTCAATGTCATTACTTTCTACTTCTCTGCAGTTTCACCGCCTATTAAAACGGGTTGTGGAGAAATTGATAAAAATGAAGAAATTGCGCCTGGAAAGAACCATTTTTTTTATACCAAAAATATTGGTTAGATGTCATGAAGATTTATCAAAATCATTTATCGTTTAAAAATCAAGAACAAAAATCATATTCAATTGTATTTTAAATGAAAGCGAAAGTTCCGCATATACATACATATTTGTACGTATGTACATATAAGCTAAAATATATGTATATCAACATATTAATACTTTTCAATTGGTATGTGTACCCTTTCGTACCCTTTGGTACGAAACAACCTGGCTGAGACTCTTTTCCTGGTCGCTAAAAAAATTCAAGTTCAAACATTAATTAAATCAAAAAGAAATAAAATGTATTATGATCCGACGAATGAGAATCGTCCCATATTTGTACATATTTGTTTTTGCTTTCGACTAAGTTCAAAAATAAAACCTAGGTTGATGGCTATACCCTAGCATTTAAATAAAATAACAATAAAAAATAAAAATGAAAAAATAAACTAAACAATATATTTTTTTCACTTTTAATAAAATGATTACTAGAGTATTGTTGGCGTAAATGCAAAGAACAGAATAAATGCGGCACGTGTGGGCTTGTATCTTATTATTATTATAATTATTACTATTATTATTAAAAAATAGCACTACTTCAAAAAAATGTAAAAAAGTATATTGTTCAGCTCTGTCTCAAGCTTTTAGAAGCAAACATACACCAATTACCAGAAATAAGGAATATAAAAATCGTTCTCATTGAGTTTCTGACGTCTTGAAGTTCCTAAAGGTTTCTAAATCCCCATTTATGACTTCTAAACTTATATTAAGAGCCTTTACGATATATAATGCTATAATAATATAATTCAATAATAAATTGAACAGTGAGGATTGATATTAGTTTGACTCTATTATACTGATAAGTTGCTTCTCATATTTTACAAAACGGCCCATAGGTTTTGAAATACGAACTATTTTTTCCTTTGTCCGGGAGAAAAGTATTAAAATTCCATATTGGCCCTTTGCATACTAAGTATGTGCTTGTTAGAAGCATTTATTTGTATATCTTTAAGCCGGATCTTAGAGTTTATGTGCTCCTTTGAAAGGAAATTTTCGAATATAACTAAGTGGCTAACCAAATCTCCAGATACACTGGAAGCCGGAAAAGCTTAAATTTTCTTAAAATTTTTCTTATGGAGGACAAGGTTAGGCGTTTTTTCAAACAATGGCTTTTTGTGTAATACAAGGGAGGCTGTAGAATACCAAAACGACAAATAGAATTTTCTCCCATTTTTTTAGGCATGAAATTCCATGTCGGTGCTTTTGGTATTCATTATACGAAAGTAATTCAGGATGTGTGACATTAGCAGTGATAAATGAATGATTTTAAGTTTTAACCCTCTAATGTTGATATGTAATGTTGATATAATGTAACCTCTAACCCTCTAATATTGATATGTGTTAAGAATGATACCATTTCCTGGAAGTTGTACCGAAAAAATGGCGTCCAAGTTCGAAAAACACCACAAAAAATCAAAAATGTCAGTTTCTTTTGTAAAATTTTTCAAAAGCTACAACATTTAACTATTGAAAAACGGCAAAAAATTGAAAATCGGCCTAAAATTACGCGTTCAGGAATTTTTAAGAGCAAAACACTTTCGAAAAACCGTTTTTTCGATATAAATCAAGATTTGAGGGTGTATGAACAATTTCAAACATGGTTTTATACTATACTCGACCTAATGAACAATTCCTACTAGGTCTCTTCAAAAGTTCCAAATCACTGTCGCACTGTGTTATTGTTTTGTAAGCTTATGGCTCTGTCCCGTACTAAAATGAAATATTTTCATCAATAAACAACAAAATGGCGAACTCACAAAAAAAAAAATTTTTTTAAATGTAAAAAATTTATTTGAAATTAATGATAAATAAAAAACTAATCATTAAAAATAAAAGATTCTAGTACGGGACAGAGGTGTTACTTTTTACAGATGTTACAGAGAACAACATATCCAAATTTCAGTTAGATCGGTACAATAGAATTTTGTGAATCACCTGCGCCGCACAAATGTCGTTCCGAGAAAAACGCGTTTAAAGTTTAGACCAGGGGTGCCCAAGCTCAGCATACGGCGGAGCAAACTTCAATACCAATGCATAAATTCACCAATACATTGGTGCGAGAATTTTTTTTCAATCCATTTGGGTACACTGAAAAATTAAAAGAGTTTAAAAAAAATCAAAATAATAAAAAACATACATTTTATTATAGGAACTAAAAAAAGTCCCTTCATTTTGTACAACAGCTTATTATTATACTATGAAAAATAATGCGGAGCTTCTTACTTAAAATAAATTTTCTGCGAAGAATAAATGTATTGCTTTAGGTCAACCATTTTGGCAGGAACAAAAAAGAGATTGAACTTCTTGCAGTGAAAAGTTGGAGTCAGACTCCAACAACAAAATGCATTCGGATTACCACGATTGAGGAGAATAGGGAAAACACGAAAAATTGTTTTTGTAATTGCCCTTTGCCTACGCTGGGAGCAACACACGTATATGAAATTTCATTTCCCATATGAAAGAGCATTTCCAACAACAAAGGAGCACCGAGAGCAATGGGGCTGGGCATCCCTGGTTTAGACGCTACCGAGTATCTCATACTATTCGGTGTAGGTGCGCTCTCGATTATGGGCTGTATATCTGTCATTATTTGATATTTTTATTTGAAACTTTAACAGTACGTTCTTAATAAACAGTACTTTCGAAATATGTGCAAAAAAATCTTTTTTTTCAACCTATTATTTCAACATAAAACATATTTGAAAATTGAAACAATCGCATTATTTTTTATTCCAAAAAAAATTTTTGAAATAACCTCAAAAAAGTAGGCCGGAACATGAGACTACATACTTAAATGGCACTTTGTCGTTTTTATGACCAACAGATTTTATAATCATAAATGAAGGCGAGGAGAAATAGGCCATTGTTCTAAAGGAGTAAGTCACTTTGAAACCTCCAGTAGATTCGGAAAATCTAGACCATTGGTTATAGCTGCCTTCAGTTTCTTGCCAGCATTTATGTTGCTGAAGGAAGTCCTACCAAATGTTAAACTATTCTATCTTCTGATGGGAATGAACTTTCATGAAGAAACAGTTTCTCACTTGCATTGCAATTGCAATTTACCAACAAATAAAGTCGCGAAGTCTTGCTGATCCATAAACCTATACAACACAAGCAAGTTTGATCAATTCCCAGCTTTTCCTTCCTTTTGAAAATTTCTATTTTCGTTGTGAGGAGATTTAGTCTCCCCACACGCCAAGACAGGTGGCAGAGGGAAAAGTCAAGGAAGGAGGGTTGAGGGGGTGCAAAAGCGGTTAAGCGCTTGGACTATTTTACACATGCAGTACGGTGGAATGAAGGGAAAGTGAAGATGAAAAGCCTAGCCGCAAGACAGAAAGAGCAGTGAGGGGCAGCCGTGAGAAAGCAGAGACGACGTGGAAAGTAACGGTTGTCGGGACGGCCGCGTAGTCGTGTTTAGAAAGTGTGGCGGGTCTAGCATCAACGGAGGAGCAAGGAGTGGAAGGGCGTAAAGTGTAGCGGCCCTCGAAGTCCGCATAGCAACAGCAGAAGTCCGTGGCCGGCAGAGGCGAGGGGCGCAGACGGCGACCCACCAACGGGACAGCGGCGTGATTTTGGAACCAGGATTAAGAGCAGAAGCAGAATCCAGGATTAACGAGCGCTCTAATCAGTCTAAAAGGAGGTCCATTGGAGCGAATAGGGACGAGTCTTTTTGGGAAGCTTGTAGCCTTGAGTTGGAGGACCGCCTGTGGAGAATCCGACATTTAAGTGTTAGAGCGTTTCTAAAGAGACCCGGTGTAGCGGGGGCGACAGTCCGCAGCCAATTCTCAATCCCAACTCTCTTGCTAGCGCGTATGCGCATCTGATCCCTAGAGTAGAGGAGGTGCGAAGTCTGTGGCCAACTCCCAATCCCGGCTCGCTAGCGCGTATGGATCCCTGTAGTAGACGAGCGTCGAACTATAAATTCGGTGGAACAGACCCACAAACTCTATGAGCTAGCCTCGGCAAATTATTGCGAGCGGGAAGCAGAAAAACAGTTCGTTACAGCGTATCTGTTGCAAGGGGTCCTGCTTGACGAACTTTCTGTGAAATACTAGCACGCTCTTCTTGAATCCAATGCGCTTATTTTCGGCTTCCCTATTTTGGCTAAAGCTTTTATCCTCTGGCCTGTGCATAGGGCAAAGCTAGCGTCTTTTCTACCCGTTGCTCAACGAACCAGCTGGCTGGTGCCGGTTTTCCGAAGGTGTCGGTTTTCATATTGGCTCTCGTGTTGTCCTCCAGAATTTTTATGTGGACGACCTAATGTCTGGTACCCAAACAAAGACTGAAGCTGTTGAGATAAAGCGGAGACTTTGAGCCTTTGAACAAGAGTCAGTTTCAATTAAGGAAGTGGCACTCCAAAACTCATACTTGACAAAGTTTGTTAACTCGTTTTTTGTTTTTTCCAAGGAGGAGCCCATTTGCGGTTGTGAGTCGACCAGCGAACTGAATTTAAAGAAAAGATAAGTTTGTTAAAATCGTGCAAACTGGTTCCACTCTAAAGGCCCCATGCCTCACCTTCTCCGTTTGTAGATAATGCTGGTTTGCTTCGTTTTGACGGACGACTGCGGAACTCTGCGTTGGAGTTTGATGGACTGCCATATTGATAGACGCCATTCGATTGTTCATGAGAAGAAGTTACACTTATTGCGAAATCCGTTCCCAATAATGGCCCATTGGGGAGAGAAAGACCATTTCAAGGGTTTTAAAAAAGTGCGTACGGTGTTTTCGCACTAAGCCTCGTCTTCTTGAGGCTGATCCCTCACTTCCCTCTCTTTCTTTCAAGCGAACGGTCGTGTTTTTTTGTGCGCACTGCGTTTTTGATAAATATTGGTAAACCGGTGTTTACATACTTTGTGCATTAAATCTTGTGAATCATAACAATCTTAAAGCCTAAACCGTATCGCTTCGCGAGTGCTTTGGTATATTTGGAATCGAATTAATAATTTGTCTAAATTCTATTCCAAGCATAGCTCAGCTCTGCTTCTTCCCCGGCTTATCTATATTTTTCTGCATTTCTCTTGTGCACTCTTTCAAAGCTCCCGCTTCGGCTTCTTGTTTGGCACAGTGGTTCAAGGTATTGTGTTTTTTAACTTTTTAAATATTAATTTTTGTCTTATTAAATTAAAAAAAAAAATAATAATAATAATAAACAAAATGGAATTTAAACTGGTCTGTGCCATTAAGTCTTGCAACAAGACGATTTCCACATCCCAGCCTAGTATCCATTGCTGGTTATGTGAAAACGTCGTGCACGCCAAGTGTGCCGGTTTCACTGCATCAGTTTCGGATGCCATTTCCCGTAGGTCTGGGATACATTATTGTTGCGAAAATTGTCGTGCTGTGCAAGGCGAAATGAGGTCGTTCATGAGACAGACCAAAAATGGATTTAAAGAGCTGATCACTGGTTTTCGTAAAATCAATGACCAGCTCTGTGCGCTTGACACTCAATTTAGTGGCCTTCAGCTGCTAAATGAGTCCCCTAAGCGTAAGAAATCCGCTGTTTCTGATCCGCCTCAGCCTGCTCAGCCGACATTAATGCAGCCGCTTATAACTCTGGCCACCCCAAGGGCCTTAACTGAGAAAAATTCGTCAGAATTTCTCAGGGATAATGAGCAATTGTCCGATATGTCCGCCATGGCATCCCTTCAAGTGATGCCACAGGTCCTAGGGAACGAAACCCCCATTAGGGTCACCCAAAAGGGTATTCCACAGTCCGGACCACCGGCACCGACTGATGCTGCAGTTCTTGTACCTGCGACACCAAAACCCTTACAGGTGATTCCTCCATCGAAACATATATTTGTTTCTCGGCTTGCCCCTGATACTTCAGAGATTGATATCTCGGCTTATATCAAAGCCAAAACTAAAGCCGATATAAAGGTGGAGGACATACAAAAATTTAAATACAATTATACAAGGCGCACGTCTTCTTTCAAGATTCGTGTGCCCGCGCTGATGTTCAAGACGATTTGTTCTCCCAGTTTTTGGCCAGAGAATCTTTTCGTCCAAGAACATCAGCCTAGTTCCGTTAAAAAAAAAGTTAATAAACCAGTGGGAGTGAGACTTCCCAATATCGGAACCACTGACCAACCCTCCACCTCTTCTTTGGCCTCTAACCCAAAAAACTAATTTCCTCACTAACTCTTACCTATCAGAATACTAGGGGGCTACGTAGCAAACTCCCCAAGCTATATTCTGATAGTTCTTTCTTTGCATCCCATATAATAGCATTTACAGAAACTTGGTTAAATCCGGAGATCTTTAGCTCCGAAGTTTTTCCAAGTAAGTACACCACTTTTAGACGGGATCGATCTCAGCGAAGAGGAGGTGGAGTCCTCATTTCGGTAGACTCTACTTTTGCTTCTGAAGAGGTGAAATCCCAAGAGTTTGGTGACATAGAATTTATTTGCGTTAAAATCACTATGTCCGTGAAAGCTTTATACATTACATGTTCATATATACCTCCTATGTCTGAACCGCCCACATATTGGCAGCATTTGTCCGCTATTCGATACGTCTCTAATCTTATGACGGATCGTGACCAACTCGTAGCGGTGGGCGACTTTAATATCCCAGAATTAAAGTGGTCCAGCGTCGATAACTCACCATCTTTGTCACTTATAACTTACCATGACTTCACCGCGGGCATGTTTGACATGTCCCTAGGTCAGATCAATCATGTTAGAAATTCGCTAGGTCGGCTCTTAGACTTATGTTTTGTATCTGATCCGGATGGTACCGCTCTCTCCAGAGCTTTTCCCCTTTCAGCCCCAGAGGATCCATATCACCCCACGCTGGAGGTCTCAATCGAAACCACTCCTGGTATCGATCAGATGTCTCCGAGCGTGGTAAATAAGATTCGCTGTTTCCGTAAAGCTGATTTTCAAAAACTTAATAGCCTTATCGATACATTTGACTGGTCTGATATTCTGGCATGCACTGATCTTAATGTCACTTTAGAAAAATTTTATTTTACTTTAAATACATTTTTTGACTCATGTGTGCCTTGGAAACATCCGTCCGCTTCAACAAATCCTCCTTGGTATACAAGGTCCCTCACTAACCTAAAAAATAAAAAAAATAAGCTTTTACTTAAATATAAAAAAACCTGCAGTAGTGTTGATTTCTCAAGATACCTACTAGCTCGGTCGAATTTTACCGTGCATAACGCTGAATGTTATAGGAATTATATTGACCGCTGCCGGATTCAATTTACTCAGGATCCAAAGCAGTTTTATAATTTTGTAAACACTAAGCGCAAACACGTATCTTTTTCACCTCTGCTTATGTTTGAAAATTCCTCTGCGACTTCGGATCAGGCCATTGCCGATCTATTCGCAGAATTTTTTCAAACAACTTATTCTCCTCCTAAATTGACTGATCAGCCTTATGCATATAACATTCAAGCAGCAAATCTTATTTTCTGTCCGTCTTTTTCTGAGAACAACTTATTATCTGGTCTTTTAAGGGTAAAACCCATTTATTCGCCAGGCCCCGACGGAGTACCAGGCTGTGTGCTAAAATACTGCGCCAGGGCTCTGTGCAAACCTCTTCTAAGACTTTTCAACTTATCTTTGGAAACCTCGATTTTTCCCCTTAAGTGGAAGGAATCATTTATAATTCCCCTACATAAAAAGGGGAAAAAGTCCGAGGCTGCCAACTACAGAGGCATCTCTAAGTTGTCGGCAATTCCAAAGTTATTTGAAAAATTAATTAATTAATGCTGGGTTTTCCTAAAGACCTCTTAACGTGGATCTCCAGCTACCTAGATGGAAGGACACAAAGAGTCTTATTTAAAAACATACAGTCCCGTCTGGTCCGTGCTACATCCGGCGTCCCTCAAGGAAGTCATCTTGGCCCGTTATTATTTACGCTTTTTATAAACGACTTGCCCCCTGCTTTAACGAACTCTCTAGTTCTTATGTATGCAGATGATGTAAAGCTTTGTCTTCAGTATAAATCCATCTCTGCTCAATGCAGTCTTCAGTCTGACCTTGATAACTTTCAAAAATGGTGTTTGGCTAATGATCTAATACTTAATGGATCAAAATGCAAGCATATGTCTTTTTATCGTTCTTGCCCTCTGCAAGCTACGTATTCCATTAATGGGATTGCCTTAGAAAAATTAACCCAGGTTAATGATCTCGGCATCCTATTAGACATAAAACTTAAATTGGCCGACCATATTTCCTTAATGGTTAATAAGGCTAAAGGAGTCCTTGGTTTTATTAAAAGGTGGTCAAAAGAATTTAATGACCCCTATATAACAAAAACTTTATTCATTTCTTTGGTCCGTCCGATACTAGAGTACGGTTCATGTGTCTGGAGTCCCCAATATGGAGTACATAAGGACCGCATAGAATCCGTACAAAAGAACTTTTTAATATTTGCACTTAGAGGTCTATACTGGGATGCAAATCTTCAGCTTCCATCCTACAGTAGCAGACTTTTACTTATTAACTTACCTAGCTTAACAAATCGTAGGACAATGCTCGGTGTAGTTTTTCTGCATAACCTTATCAACGGGGATGTAGATAGCCAGCATTTACTAACACGCTTAAATTTCAACATTCCTAATAGAAGGACTCGAAACTTTAGTCCTCTGTTCCTTAGCCGTTGTAGTTCGACATATGCACTGCATGACCCTTTTAGGGTACTATGTTCGAACTACAATGGTCTCTACTCTATTACATCTCTTTCCTGTCCCTCTAATTTAAAATATAGAATTTTAAATTTCCTTACTAACTCCTCTTAGCTTAATAATTAACAAATAACTTAATATACTCTAACAAATCGTTTCTTGAGCGCCCCTCGGTCGTCTGGGCCTCTAAGCTTTATGATGAATACAGGAATGCTAGCTGATGCTCTTTTTGATGCACAAGCCATTTCCAAATTCTGAAAGACCGCGAAAAAAAAAAAAAAAAAAAAAAAAAATGACTGATCTTCCGACCGAGAGAGGTGCAGGCTGTTAAATTTTGATAAATTTTGAAAATTAAATTTTAATTTTTAAATTTTTATCCTTAACGTTTAGGGATCATTAGAGGTATAAATATATAATGCAACCTCCCGACTTGTTCGACTTTTCCATAAAGGTACCCGCTATCGGATTTCGAATCAGGAAAATTGTTTTGATTCGCACGTACTTTCTGAACCAGTTCCACCTACTCTAACGACTTGATATGTTCAGAATTCAAGTCCACCAGAAACCCTTCCCGCTAGTCTATGACTGCTATAAACTCCTCGTTGACTCGAGACAGTGAATCGGGAACGACATTGAGAGTTTTTGTGTGGCATTGAAGCTTTATGTGGGTGATTTTCACGAGCCAATTTTAAAACAGCAAGAGCAATGGCAGTTTTGTCTCATTGTCCAGTTCACTTTACAATCGTTCTTTGACTCCCGCGGATTAACTGCCGGATTAAATGCCGTGTATTTTACAGAGCCATGGGAGCCTGTTTTTTTTGGCCAAGCTTATATAAAATATATGTCGGCGCACACGAAGAGTGTGTGGATGTTGATATGAGTGTATGGGTATACTGTCGTGGGAATTTCACCAGATGTTTAATTTCATCATCATAGGAATATTGCATCAGCCACTAATTGTGCTATGATTGGTTATGTGTTTGTTGTCGCCTTAAGAAGCGTCTTTTTACCAGGGCGACAGCGTAGTGTCGTTGTCGCCGAGTGTGGTTCGGTGGTAAGCATAGAAAGAACAAGGGCAGTTGCGTGTAGGCAGTTTCGTATAGATCGTCGTGTGTGCGAAACCGAAATTCGCTGTGCTATTACAATGTCGAAAAACAACGGTGCTGCAAACTCAGAAGTGGGATCTGTCTCACTAACTAATGATTCAGATGGACCATGGCGAATTTTAATGGAAATACAAAATAAAAACTTGATCGAGCTTATTAAAGCTGTACAATCGGCGACACCTGAAACAATAAATAAAAAAACAATCGTGCTTCCAAAATTCAACGCAGACCTTGATGGCGCCGTCGCGTTCAACCGTAAATATAATTTTGGCAGAAAATACTTTAAAAGGCAGCGAGTTGGTAATGGCTTTGAGTGCATCGTTGGAAGGTAGTGCGTCGCAGTGGCTTCCGAAAATATGTTATCCTGAGATAATTTGGGACGAATTTAAAGAACTTTTCATGCAGCGTTTTGGCATTGTAGAAACGCCAGCGGCCATATGTCTGTCAATTTTAGCTAATTGTCTGACCGATGGCGAATGCCTCTCCAATTTGCTAGTTGTATGGTGAAGACACTTATCACGAAATTGCGTGACATGAACGTAGAGGAAATTGCAGTTTCTGTGACGCTTACAAAGATGGCTCATGTTGTTAACAGATTGCAGCGTTTAACCTTTACTTCAAATATGTGCACTAGAAGTGAATTGCAAACCGAACTTAAAGCATTCGCGTTTAACAAGAGAAAGAAAAATATACAAGTGGAAATATCGTCACCTGCGTTCGAAACTTTCAACAATAAAATGTAATTTCTGTGGAAAATGAGGCCACAAGATTTTGCGGAGGCCGCAAAATCATCCTTCGTCTCATTCTACAAACAGTAGTGGCAGGAGTGTATCTGGCCACCATCAAAAAGCGAATGTAACCTGCTTTATGTGTGGTGAACTGGGTCATATTTCAACATTGCAGTAAGCCCAAAGTGGATAAGGTCAAGGATACACACCAGATGAAAAGAGTGGAGCTCTGCAAAGTTGTTGTTCAGTTTCTGTCAGTCAGTCAGTTTCTGCTTTACGCCAATTTAATGGATTATCGTCTTATTTCAGGCAATATATGCAAGGATTTTCCTGTTTTATGAAACCGTTGTACCTTTTGACTTCGGAGAAGAACTATTTTGTTTGGAGATCGGAACATGAAAAAATTAGACAGTGAGGCTGCTGCTCCTGCTGAATCACGGTATCATTCCTATAAATTAGAAACTCTTGCTGTTGTTTTGTCTATAAAACATTTTCGCCATTATTTATTGGGTAGAAATGTTGTTGTCTTCACGGATTGTAACTCACTTAAAACATCAAGCATTAAACGGGATCTATGTCCCAGAGTGCAAAAATGGTGGGCGTATTTACAGTCTATTACATTTGACATACAATATAAAGAAGGTAAACGAATGTCTCATGTTGACTTCTTTTCAAGAAATCTGCCTTCAGCAGAGTTGTCTTGCAAAATTCCAGAAAAACGAGTAAATTTGGCAGAAATATCGAACAATTGGATTTTGGCCGAACAGCGTCAAGATTCTGAAATTGTTAATGTTGTAAATAAATTGAAAAAAAATTCTCTTGCTGAGGACATTGCTAAAACTTACGAGTAGAGAGCAGGAATATTATATCGAAAAATGTAGCGAAATGGTAGAACTCGATCTTTATCAATAGTTTCTCGATCATTTAGAAGGTCCGTAATAAATCAGATCCATGAGTCCATCATGCATTTGGGATGGGAGAAGACCTTAGATAAGGCCTATGTCTATTACTGGTTCGATTACATGTCCAAGTACATTCGGAAGTTCGTTGATAACTGTATTACGTGTAAAATATCAAAGTCTTCTTCGGGTAAAGTTCAAGTATGTCTCCATCCAATACCAAAAGTAAATACACCATGGCACACCATTCACATCGACGTAACTGGGAAGTTGAGTGGCAAGTCTGATCCAAAAGAGTATATCATTGTCCAGGTGGATACCTTTACTAAATTTGTTTATTTGACCCACACGCTTAAAATGGATGCTGAAAATTCATAAATGCTGTCACGTCGGCAATTTCTCTGTTTGGAGTACCAAACCGCGTGATAGCAGATCA
Organism: Drosophila bipectinata; assembly: GCF_030179905.1. Lineage (NCBI taxonomy): Eukaryota > Metazoa > Arthropoda > Insecta > Diptera > Drosophilidae > Drosophila > Drosophila bipectinata. The sequence goes on along the minus strand of NC_091739.1, from coordinate 811,384 downwards.
GGGCAGATGTTTCGCCAGCACAAGATTTAGTGAGTTTAGTTCACAACAAAAAATTTAATTGCATTTGATGGCGACAGGTGCAAGTAGAGCGAATGAAAAACTTGTCCGCACTTGAACGCATTAAGAGCACCTTAAAGATCTTATTAACTGCCGTTGAAACTAGCAATCGATCTTGGCAAGATATCGTAGGAGAAGTTCAATTAGCTTTGAACTGTACGGTTAGTCGAGTGACAAAGGAAATTAGAATTGAATTATCGAATTAGAATTGTTTATCGGTAAAGTTGCCCGCCCGTTGGGATTGCATCCACACTACGATATGGTGGAAGAGGTCGACTTGACAGAAGTGAGAGCACGAGCAGGTGAAAATATTTTAGCTGCAGCAGCATAAAACAAGGAGCAATTTGATAAAAACAAGGCTAAAGTTGTTGGATGCAAGGTTGGAGATTTCGTATTATTAAAAAATGAAGAGAAGCATCAAGCTAAGTTAAGTCTAATGTTAGGGGGGCCTTTTCAAATAACTAAATTAATAGAGGGGGATAAATGTATTCTCAGGTCTTTGACAAATAGAAAATATAAATATGCTCATGATGTCATAAGAAGAATTCAAGATAGACAAATACCAGTTGAATTTGAAAGTTGTAATAAGGATTTAAATAATGAAATTGAAACAGAAACTGTTGAAAGAGACAGTAATGAAATAATTGAAAAAGACTCTGTTGAAAGAGACAGTAATGGAATAATTGAAAAAGACACTGTTGAACGAGACAGTTATGAAATTATGTAAAGAGAAACTGTTGCAAGAGACAGTACGGGTAGCCTTAAGGGGTAATAATGAAATATGAAGAAATATATGGAAATATGAAGATGTAATTTGTAATGAAAATAAGAACGTTAGATGAGAAAAGAGAAGTTATATTTGAATAAACTGTTATAAGTTGATTGAATGTAACAAAGCATTTTTGAAAAAGTTTCACGAGATCGTGTAATGGTCAGGATGGCCGTGTCGGCGCACACTAAGAGTGTGTGGATGATGGTGTGAGTGTATGGGTATGCTGTCGTGGGAATTACGCCAGATGTTTAATTTCATCATCATAGACATATTACATCAGCCACTAATTGTGGTATGGTTGGTTGTCTGGGGCGACAGCGTAGAGTCGCTGTCGCTGAGTGTGGTTTGGGGTTAGGCATAGAAAGAACTAGGGACGACGCAGGCGGTTGCGTATAGATCGTCGTGTGTGCGAAACCGCTGTGCTATTACGATATCGGAAAACAACGGTGCTGCAACATAAATATAAGAATGAATACGTAAAAATCCGATATGAGCGAATAAGCTACAGAGGATCGTTTTGGAGGAATAGAAACGGAGTTTCGTGAAACCCCCCGCTGCTTCCTGACATAACGTAAGGACCACGAGGTTTCCATAAGGCGTGGAATCAATTTCTCTTTTCTCTCGCCTATCTATTAAAGTAGCACTCAATTCATTGGTGTTCTGCTTTCTACCATGCTGCAGCCGTTATTTCCCCAAGAGAATAAATAGAAAAACATATACATTGTAACACCCACAGTTTTGGATGCAAAACTTTTCTGCAACTGTAGGGAATGTAGGACTGTATCGAATTTTGAATCCATATTGTTCATTTCTAGTCTTACTAAGTTTTTTCAAATTTATGCCTTTTTAAATTAATTACGTACAACATCCTTTAATATCTATAAATATATATATATCAAAATCATTATGAAGTAAACTTTAGAAAATATGCATCAGAAGTCGAAAGGCCTGCTGACCTCGAGGCCCTAAAAAATATGTGTTGGAATGAAAAATAAACGAGATATATTTATATGATTATTCGTGATGGAGTGAAGTCATATCATTTAATTAAAGTAGTTTAAATTTCTTAATTCGCTAAATTTAAATCAATGTAAATTGCTAAATAAATCGATGTAAGTTAGGGTTAGGTTAATCAATTTGAAAATTTAAAAATGTTGGATTAGGATTAGAATTTTATTTTATTGGGAATAATGAACTAAACACTGAAATACCTATTGAAAATATTGAAGTAATGACAGCTTTGGCCACTCCCTTTCCTTTACCACTGTCGAAGATTTCTTTTATTTGCTAACCCTGATTTGGGGAAGCATAAGAGCCCTTCCTCTGGCCCTGAGCTAGGCCGGCCGGAACCAGGAGGTTACAAATAAAATGGCGCCCAACCGTGGAGCCGTCGTTGGAGTCAACCGTAAAGCCAACGTGGGCAAAAGTGGTACACGTGGTTACAAGGTATATAGCACGATATGTAGATATTTTCCCTCATAACTTCACCCGTTTCCAAAAATCTGTAATGACCAATGTTCACAATTTGAATCAGGATTGAATTAAAATTGGAGTTAATTTTTGCTGAGCATTTTTTCTACGAAAAATATATCACATAAGACAAATAAGAAAATAAGAAAATTATAAGAAAATCAAAAACAAAATCTAAACATAAATAATGGCAGTGAGACACAGTCTAGAAAACTTGGTAGCACAAATTAAAATAACAGGGACATTAAAATAAGCTGCACCATATGCAATGATAACAATATTCAAGGAAAATATGTGGAGACGCAAATAAACGAAAATTCCATCGCCAATGCATGTTATCGTGGTTAGATAATAATGAAACTTTTCCGATCTGTCGAAGTGTTTGTCAGCGAGCTCAGATTGAAAGCCAGACTTCGACTAATGCTCGACTAAAGAAGCGAATTTTCCGCAATATAGAGCTAGAGCTGTGAGAAACAATAGCACAACCACCCGAACAATTCCTAACAACAGACCTAATACCCGATCTCACCAAAGACCGAATGCAAATGTAAACCCACGGCTTTAGTCTAGGAGCAGGATGTATAAAATACTCAGGCTACATTTAGTCTAGGAGCTACATCGCGTCAGGATGTAAAAAATACTTAGGCTAAACATGGCAGCAATCTTGTCCGAAGAAGTTCGTACAACCCTTAATAGCTTGACGTTAAACGAATTTCTAGAGAAAACCCTTGACCCATCCTCGTATATGTTTAGATATTGGATTGAAATTCAATCACTTTAACAGACGTAATAATAATTTGCCGGTAGTCCACGAACCTGTTAGAGACTTCTCGGATAAAACTGCTGGAGCAATTTCGAATTGGCATATCAAATTTACAGTGCAGCGGGCCCTGGAAGCCCACCGGTGCACCACATAGCAGCAGCAGATATCGGCAGGTAGCCTTGCAAGGAAGTGCGGAAAGGATAAGTCTGGCGTATGCCTTACTGACTACTGAAATCGCAACCAACAGGCGTGGTCCTGCGACACAAGGATAGGTTGACTCGAGATCACACGTCCGGTAGTCATAAGACATTCAGGACAAGGGAGACAAGTTCCACTAGTGGACGGTTCCACTACGATCCCAGGGCATCAGAGTCGAGTAGGGCCATTCCCATTTCACCAGGTGAAAGAACAGTTCGTTACACCTGGTGCCCAAACTTCGTGATTGCATTGAGTCTAGAAAATAAAATAGCAGAAAAATGGGAAAAAAGAATTGGATTTACACATTGAGAAAGGAGGAGCTGAGCGAAGTGTGTAGAGAGTTCGGCCTACCAGCGGACGGGACTGTGAAAACGAAAACGATGAGATCCCTAGTGGCGAAGTGGGCCGACGAATCCAAGGATGAGGAAGTACTGGCGTTGACGCACGGACTCGAGGAAAAGTTTTGGCCAAGATCCACCCCCAGGCAGAGAGCAACCAGCGAGACCAAGAGGTTTATAGAGAGCTTGGCGGTACCGGAGCCAAGAATAGGAAGGAGCATAGAGCCGCAATCGAGGAAGTATGTCCCGGCCCCGGTGGATTTCGCCAAAGTGGCCAGACAGGTGCGAGACTGGTCGTCTCGTTTCGACGGAACAGGGGATCCGTTAGAGTTTCTTGACCGACTGACGTGGTCCGCAAAAACATAAGGATTAGACATAAATACGATAAATGCGAGGGCCATGCCAAAACTACTACAGGGCAGGGCTCAAAGATGGCTCATCATAAACGCCGAAGAATGGCCAACATGGGCGAGGTTCAAGGCAAGCTTTGAAAACTTTTTCTTGCCGAAAGGATATTTCGAAAATTTGGCGGTCCAAGTTCGTCAACGCAAGCAGCATCATGGAGAGCCATTCAAAGAATACATGTTGGACCTTCAGTCCCTAATGAAGCCATTGGGACAAACCACCAAAGAGGTAATCGAGAGGCTCGTCGAAAACTGCATGCCAAGGATAAAGATGTTCATAAGGCCACACGCCTGCGCATCCTTAAAGGAGGTGATGGGCCTGGCAGAGGAGTTCGAGGAATTAGCACAGGAAGAAGAGGTCATTGGGCCAGCAGGTGCAGAAGCCCAAGGTTGTTGATCTGCAAGATGTGCGGCGCGACAGGAGTAAGAAGCACAGAATGGTGCTAGAGGTCGGGAAATGCGCAGCGGTCCCAGCAACAGGGAGGAGAGCAGGGATCGCACGGTGCTGCCTCTCAAAACTAATAGGAGGACTATCCGGAGAAGAGCAGCAGTTGACGGCAACCATCGAGGTCGAAGGCACGGTTCACCTCCATGCTGGATCGACAGGACAGGAGCGACGGCGAGCTTTATCTCTGAGGAACTAGCAGAGAGCCCAGAAATCACCGGGAAACGCGTCGCGATAAGAAGACGGGTGAAGTTAGCCAATGGAAGCCATACGGAGACACGCACCGCATTCTAGGCACAAATAAGCTTGGGCAACAAGACAAAGACCCTGAACCTGCTGGTGATGCCGGGCATGGAGGACAGTCTGGTGCTAGGATGGGATTTCCTCAGCGAGTTTGGCGCAACAGTGACATGCGCAGGCCACCGCGCTACGATACCCAAAAGGGAGAGATCGGGTGGCTGTTTGGAGGATAGACTGTCCGTGGCAGTGGCCGGAGGCCCAGAGGAATGGGAAGAGGAACGCATTAAGAGGTTTATTGAGAGAGAGCTGGAGGCGTTCGCAGGCCAAAGAGGCTGCTCAAACGTAATGCAGCATAGGATCAGGATGAAAGGCGACATTCCCATAAAACAGCGATATTACCCCAACAACCCAAAAATTCAAGGAGAAATAAAGGAAGGTGGAAGAGCAGTTGGAAAAAGGATGGAGCCGAATAGCGAATAGCAAGAAGAAGAAGTGTTCAGAAGTTTGAAAGCAGCGAACCTGCGGATAAATACGGAAAAGCCATTTTTCGACATTTCGACGTAATCACGGACCATATAGCACTGAAGTGGCTCAACAACATCGAGAGCCCGCTTGGAAGAATAGCGAGGTGGGTGCTCGAGCTGCAGCAGTATGACTACGACATCAGCTTCCAAAAGGGTAAGCTGAACGTGGTCACTGACGCTAACTCGCCAGCCAGTGTTGGAGAAATTAGGAAGAACCGTGGAGCTGGAATTCAAAGAGTGCGAGTGGATACGCGCCCTGAAGAAAAAGATGAAGGCAAGCCATGTCCCACGTAGAGCCGGAAGCGAGGAAGTGGCGTCATGGAAGTTGTGCGTGCCAACGGAGACGAGGCAGCAGGTCCTCAAAGAGAACCGTGACGCACCAACAGCAAGACACCTAGGCGTGAGGAAGACAATAGCCAGAGTGGCCGCCAGGTACTTCTGGCCAGGGATGCAAGGGGACATCCGTCAACTTGCTTAAAGCCGTGCCAGATGCAAGCAGCAGGACAAATGCTGACACAGGTCCCGGAGGAGCCATGGGCAACAGTGCTCGCGGACTTCGTGGGTCCATTGCCTAGGCCGAAACACGGAAATACAATGGTATTGGTGATAATTGATCGGTTTTCAAAGTGGACGGAGATAGTGCCGCTGCGAAAAGCAACAACCGAGGCGCTACAGAAAGGAATTAGAGAAAGAATTTTCGCACGGTATGGAGTACCGAAGATAACGGTAACGGACAACGGCGTACAGTTCACTAGCCGTAGCTTTAAGAAGTTCCTCGGGCGGCTCGGCGTGCGCCACCAGTTTACCGCACCAAATACGCCGCCGGAGAACCGCACAGAGAGGCCGAACAGAACAGTCAATACGATGATCGCCTAGTTCGCTGGAAAGGATCAGTGGACGTGGGACGAGCACTGGCCAGAGCTAATGCTGGCAGTGAACTCGGCAGTATCGGAGTCGACGGGGTATTCGCCGTAATTTGTAACGCAAGGCAGGGAGTAATGGATGCCGCGAGCCTTGTTCGATGAAGCCGCTTTAGGCACAGGAGTTGGGCAAGGAACGCCCACGGAGAACGCGACGAATCTGACTGAAGTCTTCGAAATAGTGCGGAGGAACATGGAGCGAGCGGCCCAGGACCAGGCGGGGCATTATAATTTAAGGAGACAGAAGTGGAGCCCAAAGGTCGGTGAGACAGTGTGGGCGAAGGAGCATCATTTGTCAAAGGCGGCCGAGGGATTCGCAGCAAAACTAGCGCCACGGTATGACGGGCCCTATACCGTGGATTCATGTCGCCGGTAATTGTTATCTTACGGCATCTGTGCGGGAAAGGACAAACAAAGAGAAGAGAGCACACGTGAGTGAGTTAAAGTGCCAAGATATGGAGTCACCTGCAAAGGAAGAATAAAACGAAAATATCAAGCCCGCACAAGTGTACAAAATGCAGGTACAGAAAGAAAGGGGAACCGAAAAGGAGGAAAAACGGGAATAACGGAAGCCTTAACGGGACATGTCCAGTAACGGAAACTAGGTGTGCAATAAAAGTAACGGAAGCCTGCTTTAATAGTGGAGCCGTGGGAGGAGCATGGTCTATTCGAAAAAAAGATGTCAAACAACACGGAAGCAACTTTCGTGGTCTCATAAGACGAGAGCGACCTGGAGGTGGTCGGCGATCCGTTGTGGAACGGAAAGAAGGTGAGAACAGCGTGGGCGATCGAGCGGGCAGCAGGAGGAAGGAAGTGCATACCCGTCGGTCGTGCCACGGTGGAACGAAGGGCGTCAGAAGATGATGGAGTCAGTCGCGGACCTGGCCAAGACAAGGACCAAGCTGGCGAAGCAACTCCGGGAGAAAAACGCCCGGCAATGGAAAGAGATGATGAGAGACGGGCACGAGGCAGCGATCAGGAGGGCGATGGCAAAGAGGATGCGGCAGCGACGGTCACGGCATTTGGTGGAGGGAGCGAAAAAGAAGGCGGCCACCGAGCGACGCCAGGGCCGTGGTGCCACCAACGCCACGCCCCAGGCCGGAACGCGCGGAGGAGCAGGAGATAGGGACCGACGGAAAGAGGGTGCGGCAGGAGACGCCATGGCCCGTGGCACCACCAACGCCACGCCCAAGGAAGGAACCAGAGGAAGAGGAGCCGTGGACGAAGGAGCCGAAGGTGTGGCCGGCGCCAAAGAGGTCGGCACTCGGCCGGCAGACATCATGCCCCGAGAAACGGCCGATGAGGCCGGTTCTACAGCGGTCGGCGTCGGAAGGAGGCGGAAGAGAGGTCCCGGACGCGAGCTGGCCGCCGGAGCTCAGTGACTGAGGTGGAGGGACGGCGCGGCCGGACTGGAAGGTGGTGCGTTATTGCGCAAGTGGGAGCGGCGTGCTTCCGGGTAATAGGAGGTGCCACCGGCGTAAGGGTCGTAAAGAAAGATAAAAAAAAAATAAAAAATGTATAAGGATAAAAATAAATAAAAAGAAGGTATAGTTACAAAATATATAATACGAGTACTAAAAAGGGGGGTAAAAAAAATGAAATAAATATATTTAAAAAAAATAGTTATATTAGGTTTGAAGACAAAAGTATAAGAGATAGTAGGTTTAAATAATTACAGAAAATAAAAAAAATAATAATAATGTAATATTAAAAAAAAAAAGGTCTACCAAAAAAAAGAAGAAAAAAAAAGATGGGTCTACAAAAAAAGAGGAGTAACAAAAAAAATAGGTATATATGCATATCTGAGAGAGGCCGAGGGGAGCGATCGGTCTTTTTCCAAAGGAGGGGGAAGTGGATGGCCATCCACACCAAAAAGAAAGGGAAGAGGAGAATATTATTTTGTTTGGGGGAGGTTCAGCGCTACCCCTGGACTCCAATGTCCAACAAACGTCTCTGTTGTTTCCCGAAGAAGGGGGGCAAGTGTGGGGAGACAAACTCTAAGAGTGAGACAGCCGGCGGTAAAGGAGGGCCGAGGAGATGCGAAAGCGGCAAAAGGGGGTCAAGCACCGGTTATCAACCTGGCGGCCAAGTGGAATGTCCTCAGGATCAGTACGCCACCCGTGGGAAGACGGAATCGACATGGAACGTAACGGTTTCCGGAGCAGCTGTAAGACGATGGAAAGGTAATCAAAGGGGGAGAAGGAATTATCATGCCGCACAGGCGTGCCTTAGAAAGTGTGGCGGGGTGAGAAGCAGCGGTGGAGCATGGAGCAAAAGGGGTTTGCGACGCAGAGTGCAGCGGGCCCTGGAAGGCCACCGGTGGGCCGATGAAACGAGGGGCCACGGAACCCCCCCACGGGAAAGTGGCGTGATTCTGGAAGCAGGATTAACGGCTGGAGCATAATTCGGGAGGATTAACGAGCGCTCCAGTCAGTATAAAAGGAAGCCCATTGGAGCGCATCGAGACGAGTCTTTTTAGAAAGCTTGTAGCGTTGAGTTAGAGGACCGCCTGTAGAGAATCCGCCATTCAAGTGTTAGAGCATTTCTAAAAAGGATTCGGTTTGTTTGAGTTAGAGGACCACCTTGGAGAGTCCGACAGCCAAACGCAAGGAGAGCGAAAAGAACAAGTGAGGAGAGGATCCGTTGCTGCAATAAAAGTAAAGGAAGCCTTCTTTAATAGTGGAGCCGTGGGAGGAGCATGGTCTATTCGAAAAAAAGATGTCAAACAACACGGAAGCAACTTTCGTGGTCTCATAAGACGAGAGCGACCTGGAGGTGGTCGGCGATCCGTTGTGGAACGGAAAGAAGGTGAGAACAGCGTGGGCGATCGAGCGGGCAGCAGGAGGAAGGAAGTGCATACCCGTCGGTCGTGCCACGGTGGAACGAAGGGCGTCAGAAGATGATGGAGTTAGTCGCGGACCTGGCCAAGACAAGGACCAAGCTGGCGAAGCAACTCCGGGAGAAAAACGCCCGGCAATGGAAAGAGATGATGAGAGACGGGCACGAGGCAGCGATGAGGAGGGCGATGGCAAAGAGGATGCGGCAGCGACGGTCACGGCATTTGGTGGAGGGAGCGAAAAAGAAGGCGGCCACCGAGCGACGCCAGGGCCGTGGTGCCACCAACGCCACGCCCCAGGCCGGAACGCGCGGAGGAGCAGGAGATAGGGACCGACGGAAAGAGGGTGCGGCAGGAGACGCCATGGCCCGTGGCACCACCAACGCCACGCCCAAGGAAGGAACCAGAGGAAGAGGAGCCGTGGACGAACGAGCCGAAGGTGTGGCCGGCGCCAAAGAGGTCGGCACTCGGCCGGCAGACATCATGCCCCGAGAAACGGCCGATGAGGCCGGTTCTACAGCGGTCGGCGTCGGAAGGAGGCGGAAGAGAGGTCCCGGACGCGAGCTGGCCGCCGGAGCTCAGTGACTGAGGTGGAGGGACGGCGCGGCCGGACTGGAAGGTGGTGCGTTATTGCGCAAGTGGGAGCGGCGTGCTTCCGGGTAATAGGAGGTGCCACCGGCGTAAGGGTCGTAAAGAAAGATAAAAAAAAAATAAAAAATGTATAAGGATAAAAATAAATAAAAAGAAGGTATAGTTAAAAAATATATAATACGAGTACTAAAAAGGGGGGTAAAAAAAAATGAAATAAATATATTTAAAAAAAATAGTTATATTAGGTTTGAAGACAAAAGTATAAGAAATAGTAGGTTTAAATAATTACAGAAAATAAAAAAAATAATAATAATGTAATATTAAAAAAAAAAAGGTCTACCAAAAAAAAGAAGAAAAAAAAAGATGGGTCTACAAAAAAAGAGGAGTAACAAAAAAAATAGGTATATATGCATATCTGAGAGAGGCCGAGGGGAGCGATCGGTCTTTTTCCAAAGGAGGGGGAAGTGGATGGCCATCCACACCAAAAAGAAAGGGAAGAGGAGGAAGGTTTGCGACGCAGAGTGCAGCGGGCCCTGGAAGGCCACCGGTGGGCCGATGAAACGAGGGGCCACGGAACCCCCCCACGGGAAAGTGGCGTGATTCTGGAAGCAGGATTAACGGCTGGAGCATAATTCGGGAGGATTAACGAGCGCTCCAGTCAGTATAAAAGGAAGCCCATTGGAGCGCATCGAGACGAGTCTTTTTAGAAAGCTTGTAGCGTTGAGTTAGAGGACCGCCTGTAGAGAATCCGCCATTCAAGTGTTAGAGCATTTCTAAAAAGGATTCGGTTTGTTTGAGTTAGAGGACCACCTTGGAGAGTCCGACAGCCAAACGCAAGGAGAGCGAAAAGAACAAGTGAGGAGAGGATCCGTTGCTGGACCTTCCTCTACAAACCCAGAGCAGTGTAATCGAGTTGGGCCATTCCCGAACACGGCAGGTAGCCTTGCAAGGAAGCGAGGAAAGGATAAGTCTGGCGTACGCCATACCGACTCTTGAAATCGCAACCAATAGGCGTGGTCCTGCGACACAAGAAGAGGCCGACTCGGGATCGCACGCCCGGTATACATAAAACGTAAAGGACGAGACACGAAACAAACCCAGGGTGGTGTAGTCGAGTTGGGCCATTTCCGAACACGGCAGGTAGCCTTGCAAGGAAGTGAGGAAAGGATAAGTCTGGCGTACGCCTTACCGACTCCCGAAATCGCAGCTAACAGGCGTGGTCCTGCGACACAAGGATAGGCATACTCGGGAACTCACGCCCAAGTCAAAGGCTGAGTGAGAGCACCCCGGTCATCAGCCTCGCTAGCGCGTATGCGCGGTGTCCCGGTGTAGCGGGAGCGCGACGCACGGTCAGTAACACGGCAACTTCCAATCCTGGCTCGCTAGCGCGTATGCGCGGTGAATCCCAGGTGTAGCGGAGGCGACAAGCACAGGCACTCCCAAACCTGGCACTAGCGCGTATGCGTGGGCTCCCGGTGTAACGGAGGCTGCAGTCTGCATTCAAACTCCTGGCGCTAACGCGGAAGCGCGGTATCCGCTGACACTTACCATACACGTTTTGAAATTAATATTGTCTGGCAACCGTATATTTTCTATCCCTCGAACTATCCCTTTGAATTTCTTTCAGGCTAGAGAAATTAATATGTCCGTATTTCTTGTGTAGCAAAATCTTTTGTGTAGCAAAATCTTTTTGGCTTTCACTATGCATTCTCCAACTTGCATCACCTTGGCATTCTCTATGTCAAAGGTCGCCTTGCACCTGTTCTGGACAGCACTGTTCACGGAATAGAAATTTCCGGTCATCTTCGGAACATAAAGAGTCAAAATGCACTGGCCTGTCTGTATCTGGACGTCACCTATACTTTCTGCTTGAAGCAAAACCAGCATCGGCCAGTCCGATCTGTTCAGTGTGCTTCTCAAATTTTTTGAATAGCTCTCTTGCGCCACACATATGGCTTGTTGCGCCACTATCCAAGCACCATGTTGAATTGTCAATATTGTTGACGTCACAGGCGTGCACCAGGCTGCTTTGCTCCACAGCAACCCCGAAATGCTTAAATTGCTCTGGATGGCTTAATAGCAAAACGATAGTGCGTAGTTCGTCGTTTAGTTCTATTCCTCCAGTTAGACCAACCAGAATTTCCACAAATTCACTTATGTAGCTCGTCATGCTCTGCCCTGGTTGATGAACCTCCTTTAACATGGTCCATGCCTCCACAGCCGTCAAGCAATGCTTGATGTAAGCCAATTAAGGAGTCTTTACACTCAATTTTATTGTTGCCAACGCCTTACTGTCCAAGGCCGCAAACTATTGTCCTTCTGGAACAATCGTTTCAGTTAGCTCTCCAGACGTAACACTTCACAAACCAGAATGCACCAATACAGATCGTATTTGCATTTCCCATGTGTCATAGTTCGTCAGGGTAATTTATTTTTCTAAATCGTTCACAGCGTTGCACACTTTTAACCAAAATTGTAATACCCCAAATATCTATATGGGTATAAAAAATCAATTTTTAGGTGCCGATTAAAAATTTAAAATGCACAAAAAAAGAAATAAAAACCAACGTTTTTTTGCTCAGTGAATACTGCTCTCTTTGGTTTTTTTGCTTACGCAAACACTCAAAGGTTTAATATGTGTGCGTTTTGCTCACCACTGCAGTGCACTGCACACTGGGGAATTTGCCCCGTTTTTGTGGCATAAATGTGTTTTTTAGAAGTATCCAAATTTTGGATATTTAAGTGTTACTGTATACACTACTATCTTATCTTACATACCAAAAATGGTATTTTCCAGTCAAGTATTAAAATACCAACGATTAAAGTCAGCTGTTTAATCGACTTTAATCGACTAACGGTACGCAACCCGAGGAAATCAAACTGAGAGTTATACAGGAAAAAACTAGAAGGTAACTGGACATCGTCCAGCAGAGAAACCCTAGAGCCTCTCATAGAGACACATTTCCCGGGATGCTCTCGAGAAGACACAACCCTGGAAATGCAGACACAGGGGAATAGCCCCTCCCCCCCTAACCAACTTGAATACCTATTGAGTGACAGGTATCTCAGCTGGGCAATAAATAGCTTAAAGCCCTTCAAATCCCCAGGCCCAGATGGCATTGTCCCGGCTCAACTAATTAAAGCCGGTCCCAATCTGAGGTCTTGGGTCAAGCAAGCTTTCTCAGCAATTTTCAGGATAGGCATCGTACCCGCAATGTGGTTGCGGACGAAAGGCGAGAAAACCATCTCACTGCACCCCTAAGGACTTCAGACCAATAAGCCTGTCGTCCTTCCTTCTCAAGACAATGGAGAGACTAATCAGCCTCCACATTAATCTTACTTTAAACCCAGATGATATCTCTGAATCACAGCATGCGTATAGGAAGGGCCGATCCACGGAAACGGCACTCCACGAAATCACTACTTTTGTCGAAAAGGCACTTAGTGATAAGGAATACGCACTCATTGCTTTTCTAGACATAGAAGGTGCGTTCAACAACATCCTACCAAGCTAGATAATCAATGCGCTGACAGGACTAGGAATAGACAATCAATCCATACGCCTTATAGAGCAGATCCTGGTAAACAGGACTGTTGAGGCGTCACTAGGAGGAGAATCTATTCATAGATACGTCAGAAGAGGCACCCCGCAAGGAGGCGTACCTCACCCCTACTCTGGAACGTGGCGGTTAATAGCCTACTGCGATCCCTAGAAGGGGGTGGTTGCAAAGTTATCGCTTATGCGGATGATGTCGCAATTGCCTTCTCTGGAAAATTTCCTCAGACTCTATGTGACCGTACGACGGACAAACTTAGGGTCCTCTCAACGTGGGCAGTTAGAAATGGACTGGGTGTAAACCCGTCCAAAACCGAGCTCGTCCTCTTCACCAGAAAGTACAAAATACCGAACTTAAGGCTTCCAAAACTATTAGGAGAAACACTATCCCTTAGCGATAGCGCCAAGTACCTAGGGATTACGCTAGACAGGAAACTGGACTGGAAGTCAAACACTATGGATACAGCTAACAAGGCAACAATCGCGCTCTATACTTGCAGGAAAGCCATTGGCCTTAAATGGGAAATGCCACCAAAAATAGTAAGATGGCTTTACACAGCGGTCATAAGACCCATCCTATTCTACGGGGTGGTGGTCTGGTGGCCTGCTCTCACCAACTCCACAATTAGAGAGAAACTTAGGAAAACGCAAAGGATGGCGGAGGTCTGTATCACAGACAGCCCACGTACCACACCGACGGATGCCCTAGACTTCATACTCGACCTATTACCGGTAGAGATAATGGGGGTCAAGAAAGCCACGCTATCGGCAATCACGCTACGAGAGACGGGCACATGGAAATTGACAGGAATTGGAATTGACTATGGACATACCAAGTTAGATCTACACCACTGCACGCCAACGGGGACTACAGACTAAAAGGCTCACAAGACTCACAAGGAGCCCCAGCGGCTCAAGTGGATGGGGGTCAGACCCGGCCCTTCATCGCCGCCTCAACCTAACCTAACCTAAAGTCAGCTGTTGGGACGTTTCGGGTTTGCATTTTGTAGTGTGTTTTCAAATTTATATTTCTTGAACGTCGAACCTTTGCAATTTGTAATTCTAGAAGGTGGTGTCCGTAGAAAGCTTTCGTAATAGAAGATCAACTTTGGGAAGAGTTTTGAAAAAATTTTTTGATTTGTTCAGTTAGTGCCTATATCCATCTTATAGAGCCATACATTTTAAATTCAGAACATCTAGGCTCAATTGCGCCTTTTTGCGAAATTCCAATTTTTAGGAAGAAAGGTTACAATCAGAAATGCGGTGCTGCTGGGGCCAAAAGTGGGGAAGTGTGGGGCCAAAACCCCAATTTGGGGTGGGGGTGGCACACGCCTACTTTGCTTCAAAAACTTGTCATGGCATGTATAGCACTGGAAAAAACCCACATACAAATATCTTGCCTCGTTTGCAAGTTATTAATTAATGCCAAAAAAACAGAGCGAATTCCCTGCGATTTCCCGCAAGAAAAAAGTACGACAAAGCCCATTTTTTTACAAAATGCACAAAACTACCATTATTGACATAAAAAGAAAACAAAATTGTTTTTTTCTAATTTTTACAATAAAAAAAATATATCTTTTAAAAAAAGGCAAAACCACGCACATTTTTTTAAATATCTTCATTTATTTAAGAAGATTACTTATTTTAAGAAACCGAATTAAGAAATGTTTGTTTGTTTTTAAGTTATTAATTGATGCCACAAAAACAGTGCCAATTCCCCACTGTGCGATGGCATGTTTGTAAGGTTGTAACCCTGCGAGGTTTATTTAAGCGAACTGAGCGAAAAAACTTTGGTTTTTATTTAATTTGGTTTATTAATTAATTCAAAACATGAAATGGGCACTAAAATTGTGAATTTGGTTCTCAGTGAAAACTTTTTTTTTTAAGTTTGGGCTGTCAAGGTAGGCATAATAATGTCAAATGAAAGAGATTCTACAAAAATTTGATAGTCCCACTAACATTGCCAGTTCTCTGGCAGCGCTGTGGCAGAATTTCTGATCCTATGCAATTTAAAGCCTAGTACTTAGTTGACGAAAATCCGCTGTCGAAAATCCGCTAGCGAAATCGCATTTTATTCAGCTACCGAGCTAGTGTGACCAAAAAAATTAAGGAAAAGGGTAATACTGAACAGCTGTTGTTTGTAAACAAAAAACCAAAAAGCAAAAATGAATTCAAATCAATTGGATGTTGGTGTTTTGTTTATGTATTTCGCCGCTAAGGAGCTGATTAAGAAATAGAAAACTGGGTCAAAATCAAAATCAAAATCAATCACAAATCATTTCAATGCCATTTTATGGCATTAAAATGCCCCTTGCGGGTCAAATCTTATATTATGGGCTTCGCCCTGACCGCACTAATTAATTTCAATTTATCCTCGCGCGCCGAAAATTTTTCGGCCCGACTTCTTTTTCCTTTCATCAATTTTCCCTCCATGTTTTAGCTATCGAAATAAATAAAATTAATTATTTCAACACCCCAAAATCAGCGGTTTTTTTTTTTTGATCCGGCAACACCATTCAATTTGATATCCATAATTTTTGTCGTCAGAGTACCGGAAAATCTAGCTGGCAAAAATTTCTTCTTCTTCCTTTTTTCACACGGTTTTTTTTTATATGGATTTTGACAGCTGTCACACGTGTGACAGCGGATTTTCGTCAACTCAGTACTAGGCTTAACAATACATTACCAGTTCCGATATAAAAAATAACTTTATTAAAGGTCGGAGTTTAAAGCACAACATTGCTTTTCTTTGTCCTAATTGCGACTCTCCCAGGCTTGAGTTCTTTATCGACCCGGGATTGAAGCTTTTGCAAGCTTTTGGCTTAGAACCTTAACGAAGATGACAATGAAGATGAATTTAACGAAGATCTTGGTTCCCAACTTGGAATTGCTTCGATCAGCAAAAAAGTTTAAACTATCGAAATTTTCAAAAGGGGGATTGTGGCGGTGGCGTGATTGATTCGGATGTTTATTCTATCATTGTTTTTGCAGTTGGCAGTGAGATAGGGGGAATTTGTTTATATCTGACTCAAGCTTGGGAGGGGGAAATGCTAACGTTGAGAACTCCGTCATATATATTTATAGAACTAATATAAAATAATACATAGTATTAATATATAATAATATAAAGATCTAGCAGGACGAGCTGTCAGTGGCCCAGAGCACAGTTTTTGGATGGGTCGTGTCCGGAGCCTGTCACCAGCCGTAACAGCCGCTGTTGCAACCCGAGTGATTGCAAGTGGGGCGGAATGTTTAGGTGAGGGGCCGTTGTGCCGCTCAGTTGTGCAAAAGAGCGCATCCGCGCTGAAGAGCGCACCCTCGCTCTGTGCACTCTCTCTCGTACGTTGGTTGTCGTCGATCGTCATTTTATTGTACTAGTTAAGTTAATCTCCTGTAAGCAGCGAAATAAAGCTGAACGCGTTTCTTTGAATTTACCCCGAAGACGCCCCCGACTTTTTATTTCATCCTATTCTCGGAACCTTTTGCGGCAGCAACGCCCCCCAACAACATTTTGTGGTCCTTCGAGCCGGATGACGCGGTCTTCGCGGGTTATTATCTTCGGTGGCCCACCTTCAGAGACTTGTTTACGGCCATTTACATCCAAAACTCGCGGCTCACCCCAGTAGAGAAGTTTTTGCACTTACTGTTCAAAACAAGAGATGTCGCACACGCCATTGTTTCTAAGGCTCCGCTTACCCATGAGGGGTTTGTCGCCGCGTGGCAAAGCCTCACAGACCGCTTAGAGAACCGGCGGCTATTGGCCAACAGCCAGTTGATCGCACTCTGGAGGCCATCGACGACGTCAGGCCTAGTGGCTCCGTGCAATTTCCGCCAAGGTCGGGACTTCCTACTGCCCCTGCTCGGAGGCTCACTTCATACGAGACTCGAGTGGTTCCGGGCCAAAAGGGCTGCGATCTCTGTTCGAGGGAGGATCACCCCATTTGCTTATGTCCGCGTTTCCTAGAAATGGATGTAAATGGGCGCTCTGACTACATTAAGAGGAAGCAGTTATGTTTAAACTGTTTTGCCCGAGGGCACCAGCAGCGAGACTGTACGAGCGCCCATACCTGCTTCACATGCCACAGCCGACACCACACCCTCCTGAACCGTGGCAACCGTTCGCCACCGCTTACCCACCGTTATCTAGTTCCTTCAATGTTGGAATTTCGGCCTTATTATGTACGGATTGCTCCCACATAGAAAGTGTGACCTTGGGGAGCTTTGAGGAAATCATAAATACCAGGAGGCAGTCCCAAGCCTCAAAATTGATGGAGGACATTGCTAGGGCTGTCAGACAACTCTGAATGGTGGCTTGCAGCTCCTTCAGCGCGACCCGGACTCTTGAGAAATAGCCTGGATGTTGAAAAGGATCTTCAACTGGCTATTGACCAATAGCCGCCGGTTCTCAAAGCGGTCTGTGAGGCTTTGCCACGCGGCGACAAACCCCTCATGGGTAAGCGGAGCCTTAGAAACAATGGCGTGGGCGTCACCACTTGTTTTGGACAATAAGTGGAAAAACTTCTCTACTTGGGTGAGCCACGAGTTTTGGAAGTAAATGGCCGTAAACAAGTCTCTGAAGGTGGGCCACCGAAGATAATCACCAGCAAAGACCTCGGAATCCACTGGAGGTAACCGGCATCCTGTAGACGCGGGCGTGTGGACATTGACGGAAGCCTGAGTGGATTGGGAGGCAATTTTCTCCCGAAGCTGGGCAATACACCTCGAATAGACGGAGTAACAGTAAATGTACTTCGATTCCAGCACTATCGAGGTGGCCGCATTGTCGTCGGACACGGCTAGCAAATCTGAGCAGCTCTCATAGCTCTTCTCCACCTTCTCCCACAGTACCCAAATTTGGTCCCGATGGACTTCGCACATGTATTGGGAGTCTTTTTTCGTTTCTGGGGCGCCCGGAGTATTTATGTTAGCCTCAAATTGGCTAATTCGATCTGTTCTGGCGATGAACTTTTTCAGCGCCACTTCGACCTCACTTGGAGCCATTTTCGCAACGGAACGAGTCTTCCTCTGTGAAGGACCGGGGATTGTATTGACGGATTCGTCACTCTTTGCCCTTGGAATGGCACTAGTCGCCTTAGGCCTCATCAGAGGCGTCCGCGGAGATGCGGATTGAGATCTGTCCAAACGGATGGTTGGGATCGGTCGCGGCTTTTTGTCATCTCCCGTGGGCATTCTCAGAATCCAATTCGCTGGTCAGCGCTTGTCGACTGACTTGCGCAGTAGGTGCCTCGTACGAAGCGGTGGTCGGTCACACTAATGTGATGAGAACGGTGAGATCGCGGATGAAATGCGATTACAAGGCACAAGTGGGAATTAGTAGCGCCGATGTCGAAAGGAACGTCGTGTGCGGCACAATTCGAATGTGGGAATTAGTAGCGCCGATGTCGAAAGGAACGTCGTGTGCGGCACAATTCGAATGTGGAAGAAAACTTCAGGAACCCAAAAAAAACCAAAGGGGACGAAGTTTGTTGAGATTCTAGGCGGATGTTGCCTGATGCGGAGTAGAAACAGCTTTAGAGGGACAGAAAATGGACAAGTACAGGAAAATTCGTGCTCGTTCGGAAAAAAATTGATGACGGTCTATTTATGTATATTTCGACAAGTGTGGCTCGTACCACTAACAATACAGCATATAGACAACCCATTTCATACAACGAAAATGGACGCAAAAATTTCTTTCGACAGGTCCCAGCAGGCCCCAGAGCGGATTTCTTACGCTCATCGTTCGTTCATCTTACGCTCATTCTCTCATTAAATGTTTTATGTTTCTCAGTCTCTAAACGGAGCGCGATGAAGAAGGTTGGCCTGCGCTTCGGTTGATCTTTGTATGTATGCGTGTCACACATTCACATACGTGCGATGTGTGCGTGCGATTTCGTTTCGAAGCCAGCGCACAAAATTTTGATTTTTCTTACTTTTCAGGCTTGCTACCCTAACAAAATTCGGGTATTCGTTATTTGATGAAATGACGAAAGAAATTATATTATTTTTTATATTATATTTTTTATTATTTCAGCATACATTTTTAATTTATTTAGGAATAAGATTAAGTGTTAGTAGTAAAATGTTTTCTATATATATATTTTTACGAATCATTAAAAATCAATATACTGAGAAAGTGTCAAAGTAAGTTTTTGTTGTTCTGCAAGAGGCTTGTGCATGCCTACTCTAACGATGGAATGATTTTTATGGGAGGGTGAAGACACGAAAACAGCTTATGGACTTGTTTACCTTTTTTGTTTACAATTTTTCAGGCACTTGTTATTATTTTGGGTTACTGTGAGATTTAATTATATTATTGTCGTTAATTTAATAATTTCCTTATATATTTTGGAACTTTAAAAAAGTCGCCGCTCGAATTTGATACAGATATATCAGGCATGCTCCGGTTTTCACTTTCGGTTTTCGTTTTCGTTTTGAAAACGATCTTATTTGCAAAAATAAAAAAAAGTAGTTGACTTATTGGTTTATTGTCGTTCTTTTAAGACCTCTAGAAGATCAATTAGGCTTGTAATTATTTTTCAAACGAGTAATTTCTGACCCCACCTCAAATTTGGATATCAAATTTTGCCGTCGGCAACAACAATTTTCGTTTTGGTGAACGACCGATAAGTCTGACACCATAAGTTATCGCCTAAGCTGCCATACTTTTGATAGAATAAAAAAGCAAGTTAAGAATACTTGTATAATCAAATGGATGGCGATAAATTTGTTGAAATTGGGTAAACTATGTTTTTTAAAAATTAATTAATTTAATTTAATTAATTATGTTCTAAAAGTGTAAAAAAAAAATTTTTGAAAACACCGGAATGAAATGAAAATGAAACCCATTGAAAAGGTGGCATCCCCTTAACTTGGCTTTTCTGGCTTTTCCCCTTAATTCTTTTGGCTACGAAAGATGTAATTGAATATAAAAAAGGCATTTTTTCGCGTTGTTTGCTGCTGACCAAACCTCAAATCACCTGTTTCGGCAGCAAGAAGTTATGAGAAATGAAACGTTTCGATAGCAAAACGATAACTAAAAACTTGTGAAAACCGGAGCACCTAAAAACGAAAATCTCGGTTTTGATCCCAAAACGAAAACGAAAATCGAAAGTGAAAACCGGAGCATGCCTGATTGACTACTATTAATTTGAATTCACAAATTTAGCTTTCGGCCTGAAAAATTTACCGTCAATATTTGACGCCATAGATGAAATACTAAGGAAACATAAAATACTAAGGAAATACTAAGGAAGACGAAATATTGACGAAATAATCGTGTTCAGCAAAACAGAATCCGATCATGCCAGAGATCTAGAAAAAATCTTAACGAATATACAAGAACGGACATGAACATTTAACTCGACAAGTTCTTTAATGACGAAGCTATATTTTTGGCTTCACCATTTAGGCAGATGAGATCAAAACCATAATTGATAAGGTAAATTAGGCTCCCACTGCCTAGCACAGCCCACCTCTCGTCCTTTTCGTCCACCTCGTACGCATGACACACGGCTGAAATCGATAGATCCGAAAGTAAATTAAAGTGTAGACGATTAAGAGAGAGAGAGTGTTGTTCGGAGGCGTTTTAATGTAGCAAAGCGAAGTTATGTGGTAGAGCCCTTTGTAGTCGAAACATAATACCCTTAGGGATCATGCTGAGCATATGTTAAACTTCAATGGCTAAAAAGTAGAGGACAAACATTTTTGGCTTTCTACTGGGAAAATTAATATTACTAACAGACGATGTTAGCTGCTCACATCAACATTAATCAAATTGTATTTTAGTACATCAGTACTAAGATCATGTCGAAAAAGTAGTTGGTGCTTTGTTGGAACGAGAAATTTGCATTGCTTGCAATTTATTTAAGGATCAAGTGACCAGCCCAAATGTGGTTCGATTCTTCGCCAGTAGTACACACAACATGGAATGACTCCGCGCAAGCCATGAAGAACGAGTTTGGAACAAGCCTGGATGAATCGGAAGTGCATTTAAACATCAATGCAACAAAACGAGCTAACGAGACAGTAAAGGATTAGCTTAGAAAGGTTGTCGGATTTCCTAAAAAAAACCGACACATATAGACCGCATTCTACTTACGGTAGAATATACTTCAATTCCCCATATGAGGGACTCATGGTCTAATAATTTCCCCACCCTGAGGATTTGGTAAATTTTTTTATTTTATCTGGATCTATATCTGACACCTCCATTATGTCGGTTAGCAATCTATCTTGGATATGTAATAGTCTAAGTAAATGCAGGGCTGGGAATGGGATAGAAGATGCTGTAACGAACTGTATTTCTGCTTCCGCTCGCAACAATTCGCCGTGGCTATTTCACAGAGTTTGAGGGTCTGTTCTACCAAATTTATAGTTCGACGTCATTGTCCGAGCCCAGAAATAATACAACTAATATAAAACTTTCCAAACTCTTTATTTAGAGGCTTTTCCAAAATACAATGTCATGATCTCAATACTGCTCCGTATTCTCGCGACGTCTGAGACTGATGAAAGATTGGGCGTCGCTCTTCCACTCCGCTACTTCAGGGAACCACCGCGCATACGCGCTAGCGGGCCGGGATTGGGAGTTGGCCGCTTGGTCTTTGATTTGAGCGTGAGTTCGCGAGTCGGCCTATCTTTGTTTTGCAGAACTACGCCTGTTGGTTGCGATTTCAATAGTCGGTAAGGCGTACACCAGACTTGTCCTTTCCACACTTCCTCGCAAGGCTACCTGCCGTGGTCGGGAATGGCCCAACTCGACTCTGATACCCTGGGCTTGTCCTGGGGAACCATCCTGCAACGGATCCTTTCACTCGCTCTTTACGTTCTCCTTTCTTTGGGCTGTTGGACTCTTCAAAGGCGGTCCTTCAACTCAAATAACCGCGTCCTTTTTAGAAACGCTCTTGAATGTCGCTCTTGAACACTTGAATGTCGGACTTTCCAAAGGCGGTCCTCCTACTCAACGCTACAAGCTTCGTAAAAAGAATCGTCTCGATTCGCTTCAATGGGCCTCCATTTGTACTGTTTGGAGCGCCTGTTAATCCTCCTGAATTTTGCTCCTCCTGTTAATCCTGCTTTCAAAATCATGCCACTTTCCTGTTGGCGGGTCGCCGTCCGTGCCCCCTCCCCTCTTCTAGCGACGGACCTCTGCTGTTGCTTCGATTCGAGGGATTCGAGGGCCCGCTACACTTTACGCCTCCTCCATTCCTTGCTTCACCGTTGATGCTAACTCCGTCACACTTTCTAAAATACACCGCGCGGTGTGCTAAAAACCGTTACGTTCCACGTCGTCTCTGCTTTCTCCTAGCGCTGCCCCCCTCACTGCTCCTTTTGTCTTGCGGCTAGGCTTCTCACCTTCACTTTCCCCCATCCCCCCGTACTGTATGTGTGAAAAAATCCCAGCGCTTGACCGCTTTCGCACCCCCTCACCCCCTTTCCTTGACTTTGCCTCATGCCACTTGTCTTGGCGTGTTGGAAGACTAAATCTCCTCACAATGCTCAACGGTTTCTTCTTCCTTACAACAGGGGTAGTAGTCGTTGTGGGGTGAATTCATTTGCATAGCATGTGTTACCCTTAAGCAAGTGCCCCTTAATGACTCTAATAGCAGTGCTGATTCGGGTCCTATCCATCCTTAATAATTGGGGTGTCCTTATCTTTGAGATATTGGGCCAGAGTTGTCGGATTAGCCGGCCATTTAGGACAGACTACCAATTGAGTTGTTTTTTTCTTTTTGGGTTCCCTAAGTTGGAGTTTGTTAGAGGATATTGGTATGTCAGTACCCTCCATGTGTGGTGGTACCTATGTAAGCCAATTAGTTAGTACTTTCAGTACCGGCCGTACTTCCAGTTTTTATAATATCCCCCGTAAGCTCCTCGTCAGCATTCAGCTTCGACACAATTCTTGATGTATTTCCGTCCTTATACAAGCGGCTACTTGCAGCCAACAACAATGCATCCGTCGAGACTTTCACCGAAATGCCTGGTACCTAGTTTGTTGATTTGAGTTATTCTGCATCACTCTGAAATACTTTTCTCTGGGCGTCCAACATTTCTAAATGATGATCTTTCCATCAACCCCTGAGGCGTGTCTAGCCATTCTTTATTCCTTTTTTCAAAAGCTGCCTTATTTATATTGCATTTCTTCCACTACTGGACAAGCCCACTATTAAAACTACTATTTTTTCCCAATTTTGCAAAACTCCTTTTCGTTACATTCATATTTGATTGTAACGGCTTCGCCGTGCCATACTAAGAAAAGTGCACGCTTCGACACTGACATTCTTCTTAAAAAGTGAAATTATTATATTTCTAAAATACACCGCGCGGTGTGCTAAAAACCGTTACGTTCCACGTCGTCTCTGCTTTCTCCTAGCGCTGCCCCCCTCACTGCTCCTTTTGTCTTGCGGCTAGGCTTCTCACCTTCACTTTCCCTCATCCCCCCGTACTGTATGTGTGAAAAAATCCCAGCGCTTGACCGCTTTCGCACCCCCTCACCCCCTTTCCTTGACTTTGCCTCATGCCACTTGTCTTGGCGTGTTGGAAGACTAAATCTCCTCACAATGCTCAACGGTTTCTTCTTCCTTACAACAGGGGTAGTAGTCGTTGTGGGGTGAATTCATTTGCATAGCATGTGTTACCCTTAAGCAAGTGCCCCTTAATGACTCTAATAGCAGTGCTGATTCGGGTCCGATCCATCCTTAATAATTGGGGTGTCCTTATCTTTGAGATATTGGGCCAGAGTTGTCGGATTAGCCGGCCATTTAGGACAGACTACCAATTGAGTTGTTTTTTTCTTTTTGGGTTCCCTAAGTTGGAGTTTGTTAGAGGATATTGGTATGTCAGTACCCTCCATGTGTGGTGGTACCTATGTGAGCCAATTAGTCTACTTTGCAGTTGCCTGTGATGTCCCTGTGGTCAGGACCAAGATAATGTCATACTGGATTGCCATCTCGTGAAGAGATGATCTAGAGCAGGGGTCTCCAATACCAATGCAAAAAATCACCAATACATTGGAGAGAGAAATTTTTTTTGCAAGTCATTTCGGTATATTGAAAAAAATTAGGTGCCATTTAAAAGTAAAAAAAAAAAATATTAATTAAATAAAAATTAAAACCTGTAATTCATACCACCGATGTCAACCATTGTGTTTGATATCTCAACCAAAAATGATTTTTTGCAGTGAAAAGTTTTCGACAATACAAAACCGAAATGCCTTTGTATTAGTTCAAAAAAATGAGAGACTATGCATTTGTTGTTGTTTAGCTCGGCAACAATGAAAGAGAGTAGGACAAAAAGAAAAATTGTTTTTTTATTTGGTCTTTGCCTATGCTGAGAGCAACACACGTATATGAAATTTCATTTCCCATATGAAAGAGCAATTCTAACAACAAAGGAGCACCGAGAGCAATGATGCTGGGCACCCCTGATCTAGAGTCTGATACTGTTTTCAAGTTGCTTGTGATCGAGCTGATCGATACTACTCTAATAACCACTCGGCTTAAGTGCTTCCCTTAATGCGTTCATTTCAGCCTGGAAGGCGCGGCAGTGATTGTGTAATCTAAAGGAGTCTCTGATACCTTGTTATAGCCTCCTTGAGAGTATACACCTCCTCCTGCTTTATTTTCTAATTTTGAGCCCTTTGTGTAGAAGCATATTACATTCTTGGGGCCGGTGATTGGGCATCTTCTTTTTCTCTTTCGGGAATAAAGGTACTGAAAGAAGTTTGTATGTGTTTCTCAATAGAACAGTAGCCTATGCTTCTAGGTATTTGAGTGTCATTTTTTAAAAGATTGGAGTGCCCGTCGTTGTTAGGAATTCACCGCTTCGCCACTTCGGCTATTCCATATAAGCTAGTTCCGGATTAAGTATGTTAAGTATGGCGTTTGGGGCTGCGTTTGGATTGGGTCTGAGGGCATCTTTGATGCGTAGCGCTGCCACTTTCTTAATTTTTTTCCAACTTCTTTAAGGTGGCTTTCTTTTTGAGTGCTGGTCACCATACCAGGACGCCGCACAGTGGTCGATTCGGTCTCGCTAGCGGCATTAAATTAATAACTTCTGAAATATTAGAGATATCTTTAATCGGTTTTTTATTTTCGGTTTGTTATTCAATTTTGCATTATGTGGACAAAAATGAAATTTATAGTGTTTTAAAAAAATTTTTTTTTTTATATTAAAAAAAAGACTGTCGGGTCAAGCAGCAAGCAACTAATTTAAACACAACAATTAATAAGTAACTGATGTTTTGCTGGTCGCAAGCCGACTCTCTTTCGGCCGCTCGGCTTTGCTACTTCGGCGCTTATGGTTAGCGAGCATCCGCTCAGCCTATTCTGCAAGGTTGGCGCCACTCTCGTTCGTACTTTTACTGCGCTCGCATCCTAAATTGGTTTCAAATATTGTACATAAATCCTAATTTCATATGCGGCCTGAATAAAGTTTATAACGTTGAAATTAATTAAATTCTGATTTTTTATTTACGGCATCGAAAACTCTCGATGACCAAACATTGGTGAACCCCGACGTGATCGTTAATATATTTATATACACATAAACAAATTACTAAAACAAAAACAAAAACAAAACAATTTTGTAAACAGTGTTATGTGAAATTATCATTATCAAATTATCATACGTGTCTAATAAGTTTATTTACAATAATAAACAAATTATAATATATTATTATATTATACATACATACAGGCATAAACATAAACGTTAGTTCACAAGCACACATACATATTTACGATCCACAACGCAAGTGCATTCGCCCGCGCATAGACTTCATACAAACATACGATCCACAACGCAAGTGCATTCGCCCGCGCATAGACTTCTAGCTTCATATATATATACATTCCACAATTCCGCTACGGTTCTGAGGACAGTGGGACAGATCGTGTTCGCCGCGAGCAAATAAAATTTATTTCGGTTGTTCGGAACTCAATATAATAAATCATGAACTCCAGCGGCGCCGTCACAGGAGCACCCACTCCAACCCGGAGTGCAATTTTAAAGTGCAAGGCCCTGGGTATTCTCCAGGACTTACAGAGGATCCAAGGAGCTCTTCAGCCTATTTCCAAGGTGGACGATGCCATGCTACACGTGCGACATGGTCAGATAGCCACCATGTTCAGCGACTTCAAGGCCATCCACGGGGAGCTTGAGGATTTGGACATTTTGCAGATCAGCAGTGACCTTCGATGGACTGTTTCGGAGCTCGTAGCGACGATGCAGGCGGAAATTGAGCACGAGACGACCCTTCGCTCATCTCGAATTGCTGCCCACTCCACCCTTGCCAACGGAATGTCCGCCATGCAGGCTGACCCAGGGTTAGGTCAAAGTTTTCAAGTGCTGCCTCCTTTGCCGCTCCCTACGTTCAGCGGTGGATACTCGGAATGGGCTGAATTTTACTCGATCTTCTCTACCATAGTCGGCAATAATCCTCGTATTAGTAAGGTGGAAAAGTTGCAAAGGTTGCGATCTTGCCTTCGGGAGTCCGCTTTCGAAGCAGTTCGTTCCTTGGAAGTCTCCGACGAGAACTATGATGTTGCGCTGAATTTATTGGAGAAACGATTTAATAACCGTCGCTTAATATTTCAGGCACACGTGAACGAGATTCTGGGCCTCAGTCTGTTGGAAAGTGGCTCAATAGCAGCACTTCGAAGTCTTTCGGACAAATTTAATGCCCATATGCGAGCCTTAAAGAATTTGGGTACTTCAGTTCAGATCGCCAGCTGCATCATCGTCCAAGTTCTGCTTCAAAGGTTGGACCCAGCTACCCAGGCCAAGTGGGAGGAGAGTCAAAACTCCTCAGGTTCAGACGCCATCCCTACTTGGGAGTCGATGGCCGAATTTTTGGAGCAGCGGTGTAGGACGCTGGAGGCTATGGACGTGGCCATGGCTGCATACGCCCCGGACGCTCATGTGGGAAGGCGTCGAGGTGCAAATAATGGTAGATCATCCTTTATTGTTACTAAATCGCTTCCCTCTACCTATGCGGTGGATGGTCCCATATAATGTCTGCATGCCCCCGATTTCTATCAATGCCCCCTGAGATTCGCCTTGGTGAGGCCAGGCGACTCGGTCTTTGTCGGAAGTGTCTGCAAACGGGCCATCACATGCGTGAGTGCCTCGCTGCTAGTTGTCGCAGTTGTGGAAGGAGGCATCACAGCCTGCTGCATTTCCTGGAGCCGCCGGCATCTAGCGGCCAGCCTTTGGTTGGTCCTCCCACGTCAGCCATAGCCGAGGTCGCCGAGCCTGCAGCATCTTCGCCGTCCACTGCTAATGCACTAGTTGCTCAAGGTCACAGCGGCGATATATCGTTGCTTGCTACAGCGAACATTTTTGTTCGTAGTCGCGCTGGATCCCTTGTTCCATGCCGAGCTTTGTTGGATTCTGGATCTCAGGTGCACGTGATCACTTCCCGGCTGGCAAGTCAGCTGCAGCTCCGGAGGTACAAGTCATTCATGGCGGTGTCTGGTATTGGAGATACCGGCTTTGCGACAGATGGATTCTCTGTTGATGTTCTCCTACGTTCCCACTGTTCCGAGTACTCGGCCCTGGTTAACGCCGTCATCGCCGCCAAAGTTTGGATGTCTCCAGCTGGAATATTCCTGGCAATCTTTCTTTGGCTGATCCTGGATTTTTCCGCCCACAGCGCATCGACCTTCTTATCGGAGCCAGTCTGTTTTATGAGCTGTTGTGTGTTGGGCAAATTAAGCTCTCAGCCGGCCTGCCATTGCTGCAGAAAACTTAACTTGGATGGGTCGTGTGTGGAGGCGGTTCACATGTCCAGAGAAGATCACTCGTTTCCACTGCCCACAAGGATTTTTCGGAGAGCGCAACAATGCTGGATGATCAGGGAGAGTCGTACCCCCAAGCCGTTCGACGATTTCTTTCCCTCGAAAGGAAGCTCTGTCGCCGTCCTCAATTAAAGGAGCAATATGCTGCCTTCATAAAGGAGTATCTGGAGTTGGGTCACATGTCTCCAGTCTGATGCGAGCGTCACTGGCCAATACTTTCTTCCACACCATTGTGTTTTAAAGGAGGACAGTTCAACAACCAAGCTCAGGGTTGTCTTTGATGGATCTGCTGTCACAACTTCTGGATATTCATTGAATGACGTGTTGATGTCTGGCCCAGTTATTCAGCCAAAGTTACTGCATATTCTGTTAAGGTTTTCTGCCATCGGGTGGCCATTACTGGAGATATTTGTAAAATGTATCGTTGCGTCAGGGTTTTTCCTGAGGACAGCTATCTTCAGTGTATTCTTTGGCGGGATTCCACCCAGGATGAGTTACAGGTTTTTAAGCTGGACACGGTCACCTACGGAACGAAGCCTGCCTCATTTTTAGCAGTTCGGACAATGCATCAGTTGGCAGATGATGAGCGAATAATGTTTCCAAAGGGGGCCGAAATTCTGCGTCGCGACTTTTATGTGGATGATCTGCTTTCCGGAGGCGACTCTATAGATGAAGCTATTAGCATAATGCAGCAAACATCCGCGATCCTTGCCAAAGACCATTTTCGGTTAAGGAAGTGGTGCTCCAATGTTGCTGACGTTCTGGATAAGGTGCCTGAAGAAGATCGGGAGTCTTTCCTAAAGTTTGATGATGGTACCAACTTCACAAAGACACTGGGTCTTGCTTGGGATCCTGCGACTGACCGCTTGATATTTTCTTTTGAAGGGATTCAGTCAATCTCAAAGCCCACTAGGCGCATTGTGCTTTCTTCAGTCGCTCGGCTTTATGACCCCTTAGGCCTTGTTGGTCCTGTAATTTCAAAGGCAAAGATCTTTCTTCAGAAGCTGTGCCGTGAGAAGTTGTCCTGGGATGAAAGTCTTCCTCAAGCTCTTCACTGCGACTGGAATATGATTTGTAGCAGCTTTGGTAGTACGCAGCGCGCCGAATTCCCTAGATGGGTGCTGACATCGAAATCCGAGGTGGAGGTCCATGGATTCTGTGATGCCAGCATTGAGGCGTATGGGGCATGCGTTTATGTCGTGTCCAAGGGCGCAGGATCTGCAAGCTATTTACTCTGTTCGAAGTCCCGAGTTGCGCCGTTAAAGACTGTTACGGTGCCTAAGCTGGAGTTATCGGGAGCCGAGTTGTTGGCTCGACTTATGTCGGAAGTAGAGCAGTTGAAGGTCTACGTTGGAAAGTATTTTTGCTGGTGCGATTCTGCTGTGGCTCTGTCTTGGATTCGAGAAGAACCCTCTCGGTTTAATGTTTTCGTCGCCAATCGAGTTTCGACCATTCAGAAGCTAACTAGAGAAATGGAGTGGCGGTATGTTCCCACTTCTTTGAACCCAGCAGATATCCTGTCGCGTGGTGCTCTTCCCAATGAATTGGTTGAGAATAAGCTGTGGTCTCATGGTCCTCCGTTTCTCGTTGGATCCCAAGAGACGTGGCCAACCGCGGTCCCATCTGAGAGATCAACCCTGGAGTTACGTGCAAGGGTCCTGCTCATTCAGTCTCCGTACGTGGATATAACAGCGGTTTCTAAGTACGCTAATTCGTTTTCAGCACTGCAGAGGGTATTCGCTTACGTATACAAGTTTTCTCAACGAATTCACCACAACGGTGTTACGGCTAGCGATATAAAATCTGGAACACAGCTGTTATTGCGGCTAGTGCAACGTGTGCATTTTTGGGAGGAAATAAAGGCTCTTCAAAATGGAAAAGACATAGCGGTATCCAGTGCCCTTGCCTCATCCTCTCCCTTCTTGGACAAATTTGGACTGTTGCGCGTAGACGGTCGGCTAAAAAATTCGTCGTTGGATTTTGATAAACAGCATCCAATTATACTTCCAAGAAGCCATCCAGTTACGCGGGCTATAATTGTTGACTTCCATGAGCGAAATTTACATACGGGACCTCGCGCACTGTTGGCAATTATTCGGTCCCAATATTGGCCAATTGGGGGGAGAAAAACCGTGACGAAGGCATTACACAAATGCATCCGATGCTTCCGGACTAAGCCTCGGCTGTTGCAGCACATTATGGCTGATCTCCCGGAGGAAAGAGTTAGCGGCTCCCAGGTCTTCGGAGTCACTGGTGTGGATTTTTGTGGACCGTTCTATTATAAGCCGGAAGTGCGTAATAAGGCTCCAGTAAAATGTTACATTAGCATGTTCATTTGTTTTGCTACCAAAGCCGTCCATCTGGAGCTTGTAAGGGATCTGTCCACAATGTCTTTTTTGCAGGCTTTGAAGCGTTTTATATGCACCCGCCGAAGTCCTCAACATATTTGGTCTGACAACGCAACCAACTTTGTTGGAGCCAAAAACGAGCTAAAGGAGCTGCGCCGATTATTTCTAAGCGTTTTGCTCTATGGAGTCCATCGAATGGCATTTTATTCCTCCTCGATCTCCGCATTTCGGTGGTCTGTGGGAAGCGGCTGTTAAAACCGCCAAGCACCATTTTTACCGAGCTGTCGGATCTGCAGTTCTGGGATTCGAGGAGCTGCGAACGCTGCTGTGCCATATTGGGGCTGTTATAAATTCACGACCCTTATTGTCTCTTTCAGAAAATCCTGCAGACCTTGATGTTCTGACCCCGGCTCATTTTTTAACTGGTGGTCCGTCAGTCAGCTTTATCGAGCCTGATGTCACAAAGCTGAACTTCAACCGGTTGGACAGCTGGCAGCGCGTGTCTTTCCTGCAGCAGTCTTTCTGGTCCCGATGGAAGGAGGAGTACCTAAGTCTTCTCCAGCAGCGCTCCAAATGGCGCGCCTCCGGTCCTGCCTTGGCCCCAAACGATGTGGTGCTAGTAAAGGACGAGAATCTACCTCCGATGAAATGGCCGCTTGCGAGAATAATGGAGTTAATCCCTGGTCGGGATGGTATCTTTCGAGTGGCGGTGATAAAAACCTCATCTGGAATTACCAAGCGAGCAGTGACTAAGCTGTGCCTTTTGCCCCTTAAGGATGAAGTTGGAGTAGAAGCCCCAACTGGGGGGAGAATGTCGGGTCAAGCAGCAAGCAACTAATTTAAACACAACAATTAATAAGTAACTGATGTTTTGCTGGTCGCAAGCCGACTCTCTTTCGGCCGCTCGGCTTAGCTACTTCGACGCTTATGGTTAGCGAGCATCCGCTCAGCCTATTCTGCAAGGTTGGCGCCACTCTCGTTCGTACTTTTACTGCGCTCGCATCCTAAATTGGTTTCAAATATTGTACATAAATCCTAATTTCATATGCGGCCTGAATAAAGTTTATAACGTTGAAATTAATTAAATTCTGATTTTTATTTACGGCATCGAAAACTCTCGATGACCAAACAAAGACTTTTATGAAATTTTTTTGTATTCTAAAGAAAAAGAGTACGAAATATAATTATAACTTATACTATATTTGGAAAAAATCTTCGTGCAGTGTTTCCATTGTTAGTACTTTCAGTACCGGCCGTACTTCCAGTTTTTATAATATCCCCCGTAAGCTCCTCGTCAGCATTCAGCTTCGACACAATTCTTGATGTATTTCCGTCCTTATACAAGCGGCTACTTGCAGCCAACAACAATGCATCCGTCGAGACTTTCACCGAAATGCCTGGTACCTAGTTTGTTGATTTGAGTTATTCTGCATCACTCTGAAATACTTTTCTCTGGGCGTCCAACATTTCTAAATGATGATCTTTCCATCAACCCCTGAGGCGTGTCTAGCCATTCTTTATTCCTTTTTTCAAAAGCTGCCTTATTTATATTGCATTTCTTCCACTACTGGACAAGCCCACTATTAAAACTACTATTTTTTCCCAATTTTGCAAAACTCCTTTTCGTTACATTCATATTTGATTGTAACGGCTTCGCCGTGCCATACTAAGAAAAGTGCGCGCTTCGACACTGACATTCTTCTTAAAAAGTGAAATTACTTGTAGATACGCAGGACTACGCACTTCATTTTTGACATTTCGGACAGATAATAATTCAGACTTTAACAAACAATTGCAACCAGAGCGAATGCAGGTGAATTTGTTAAGTTCTACTTCACGAAAGACTGGTGGGCGCCCTATTCCGCACATTGTTAATACACTCCAAATCCACTACAATTTATAAGTAACACATATACTGACACGTCACAAGCACAGATTTTCTATGTAGCACATACCTTAATAGTTGTAAAAAAACCAAACTTGCACTAGAATAATCGTAAATTGCACTATTTGTTTAAATATGCAACCAATAAGTAAAAGGGCGCCAAAATTGTAAATATCAACTGCTAAAACATATGTTAACTTTGACAGTTCACAGCTGATCGTCAGCTTATTGATGAGCTTAGAAACCATCAATTAGCATCTAATCAAGGTGTATACTATCGATAGGTAAACTTAAATTAACGTTTATTTAAATTTGAAAATCATAATTAAATGCCGCTAGCCAGGCCAAATCGACCACTGTGCGCCGTACAGTACTTTGGGTCTGGTGGGTCTAGTTTGGGTGGTATGGGCATATAGACCCTGCTCAAATTGTAGGGGAACGTGCCACTTTTTAGACCTATTGCTTGCTTTGAGGTAAAGAGAGCTTAGACGGCTTTCTTCGGCCTTTCTTCTATGTTAAGATTCCAGTTTAGCTTCCTATATAGTTCCTGCTGAAGCTGACATCTGTTTTTTGAGCGTTAACTCCCACGCCTTTTTTGTCAGGTTTTGCAGTTTTGCGCCCCTTCTATGGCCAGGAAAGCCGAGAGCATATATTATTTTTTAGATATTGCTCTTCCTATCTTAGGGATGAGCGTGTGGAGGCCAGTTTTTGTGGATTTACCCTTTTTGTAGGCATGTTGCGCTTAAATATGAGGGTTGGCGGAAAAGTGGATTTAAGATAGAGGCCTAGACAGAAAGGCCGGTAATAGGCAGTGCTACCGATCAGAAACATGATTTTACAGATAAAAAGATTTGGAACATCATAGCTCATATGAAAAATGCAAAGAAAGCAGAGAATGACGAGTACGTGATTAAGCAAGATCGCCTATATCGGAAATATGACAACCAGTTGCTATAGTTGGTAACAAAACGGCTTGTTACCATATAATTCTTAATTTGTTTTGATTTCCCAGGATGCAAAATTTCGTCAATAGCTATGTAAAGACATGCAAGTTTTATGAGGCCTTACTAAAAATCTCTTACCCAATTTATAAAAGACTTTGAACCAAGAGCTAATTTTCAAACAGCTCTGATAGACTCGAGATAAATCTGTGGTCAGATCTCTTCACAAAGTAGGCTAATGAAAACACAAAGATCTCCTCAGTTATCCCTGAATTCCGCTAATGTAACCACAAATTTCCACCAAAAATTTTCTATATTAAAATTTAACTGACAAATTGAAACTTCTTATTTTCCGACTCTCTTGATATTATTTTCCGAGCAGTTAAATAAATTTTACAAAAGTTGACACAATTTTTTAATAGTGAATAAGTGAAAGTAAAATATAAAAATAAACTTTTTTAAACTAATTCACTACAGAATAAATAATTTGCATAAAAGGCGAGCTAAAAAAAACCCTAGATGGATACTAGGAACGAGAGTTATACTACGACGACATCAAACCCATCCCATTTTTTACGATAGATCCTAGGACGTTATTGTAGAGGAATGAACATTCCCTTAAGAAGTATAACATAGTACGAGCAACAAAAAGTACTGCAACTTAGTATGTTCTGGATACCCTGTAAGACTTTACGAGCTACTTCGGAATGCCAGGACGCGCCATCAGGTACCAAGGTACCGCCTTCACTTCAAATGTCAAACACTACGAATCAAGGGTAATGCGGAACGAACAAACAGGATTATTTTGTCCATGCTACTGCTTTCGATTGACAAAAAACAGTGATGGGACAAAATGCTACGATCTATCCAGCCGAGCATCAATAGCATGGTGAATAGCACAACTCAATGTTCCCCCATTTCAGTTTTTATGTATGTGGATATGAGCCACGAGATATCCTAAAGCGCAGATTCCAGATCCAGAGATCCAAAAACAAAGTATGATGATTGATGTCGAGATAAAGAAGCTATATACAGACGCTGCAACTAGGGTTGCAGCCAATCAAAGAGCTGCAGCCAAGAGAAACTACGTTGCAAAACACTCAAAGCCAACCAGTTTAAAAGCTTGGAGATATTGTGTTGATGAAGAAGAAGGAGAAGTACGGGTACTTCGAGAAAATTGTATCTTCGCTATAAAGGACTTTTTATCCTCAACAAGTGTTTGCCAAACGACAGACATGTAGTTAAATATATGCATATCCCCCATGCACAACGAAAACAGAGACATTATAACTCGGTTTATTTATCCGATAAGATGCAGCGCTAGTGTGAACTGGTAATAGATGACGAAGGTAACGAAGATAACTTTTTAAACAGACGGGAAGGAAGAGGACGCTGAAAATTTATCAGGAAAGGATGAATATGATCTGAATTAAACTGCGGACTTACAGAACTGTTATGCGCTACAAGAAATACCAGAAAGAGACTAATAGCTGGTCCAGCGAAATCGTTGGCTTGAAGCTAGAGTCGAATCAGAATAGACATAGAGACAATTCTAAGATATACTAAGGTATTTAAACTCAATCGTTAATATGTAAGTATACTACTTTCCATACTTTTAATACTACTTTGATAGCCCCCGGCGAGATCGCCTATATGCCGCCATGTCTGAGCTTGGTATACCAGCAAAGCTGACTAGACTGTGCAAAATGACATTGAGCAACACCATCAGCTCTGTCAAGGTAGGAAGTGGCCAATCCGAAACCTTCTAACAAACCTAATATAATAACTAAACCTTCTGGTGTGTTCTAACAGAGAATCGCGGCGTCTTCAAGGAGTTTATCTACCTAGGCACTGCTATAACAAGCACAAATGATGTAAGTCTGGAGATTAAGCGGAGAATAACATTTCCCTCTCTTTCTTTCAATCGAACGGTCGTGTTTTTTTTTGTTCGCACTGCGTTTATGACAAATATTGGTAAACCGGTGTTTACATACTTTGTGAATTAAATCTTGTGAATCTTAACAATCTTAAAGCCTAAACCGTATCGCTTCGCGAGTGCTGTGGTATATTTGGAGTCGAATTAATAATTTGTCTAAATTCTATTCCAAGCATAGCTCAGCTCTGCTTCTTCCCCGGCTTATCTATATTTCTGCATTTCTCTTTTGCACTATTTCAAAGCTCCCGCTTCGGCTTCTTGTTTGGCACAGTGGTTCAAGGTATTGTGTTTTTTAACTTTTTAAATATTAATTTTTGTTTTATTAAATAAAAAAAAAAAATAATAAAATGGAATTTAAACTTGTCTGTGCCATTAAGTCTTGTAACAAGACAATTTCCTCATCCCAGCCTGCCATCCATTGCTGGCTATGTGAGAACGTCGTGTGCCAAGTGTGCCGGTTTCACTGCATCAGTTTCGGATGCCATTTCCCGTAGGTCTGGGATACATTATTGTTGTAAAAATTGTCGTGCTGTGCAAGGCGAAATGAGGTCGTTCATGAGACAGACCAAAAATGGATTTAAAGAGCTTGTTTGGTCATTGAGCGTTTTCAATGCCGGGAAATAAAAGACGAATTTAATTTTAGTACGACGTTATAAAAATGTTTATTTCTGCCTGCAGATGAAGCCGGATGATCATCTGATAGACCAGCTTATGGTGCAAGCAGAGACGAAAGTAAAAAGTACAGAGAGAGGGCGGCCCGACAAGTCACTTCGAGCTAAAGCTCCCGAAAGTGGAGAGGGCGGCCCGACCTAGACATTGCCGAGCTAAAACTCTCTATAGAAAGCCCGTTGAGTCGAGCGGCCGAGAGAGAGTCGGCTTGCGATCAACAAAGCTTATGTACAAACTTAAGCCTAATAAATAAACATCATTACAACAAACATTACGTTAACATATTTAACATTAAAATTACACCGCTGCTGCCTGACCCGACATTCCCCCCTCCGTTGGGGCCTGTCCTCCAACTATATTCGTAAGGGGCGAGGTACAGCTTAATCAGCTCCCAGCGAAGCACTCCAACCCGAAGAGGGATCCGCTCCATAGCTCTGCCCAGCGGCCACATCCATAGCCTCCAAAGTCCTGCATCGCTGCTCCAGAAACTCTGCCAGCGACTCCCAAGTAGGGATGGCGTCGGAACTTGAAGAATTTAGACTCTCCTCCCACTTCACCTGGGTAGCTGGGTCCAACCGTTGAAGAAGAACCTGGACAATGATGCAGCCGGCTATCTCATTCGTCGAACCCAAATTCTTCAAAGTTCTCATATGGGCATTGAATTTGTCGGATAACCCTCGAAGACCTGTTATTGAATCACCTTCCACTAGAGTGAGGCCAAGAATCTCGTTCACATGAGCCTGAAATATTAAACGACGGCTATTAAATCGGTTATCCAACAAATTCAGCGCGACATCATAATTCTCATCGGAGACTTCCAAGGAGCGAACTGCTTCGAAAGCGGACTCCCGCAGGCAAGATCGCAACCTTTGCAGCTTTTCCACCTTACTGATGCTCGGATTACCGCCGACAATTGTACAGAAAATAGAGTAAAACTCAGGCCATTCAGAGTATCCACCGCTGAAGGTAGGAAGAGGCAAGGGAGGCAAAGCTTGAAACCTTTGACCTGACCCCGAGTCAACCTGCATGGTGGACATTCCGTTAGCTAAGGTGGAGTGGGCAGCAATTCGGGAAGAGCGAAGGGTCGTCTCGTGCTCAATTTCGGCCTGCATTGTCACTACCAGCTCCGAGACAGTCCATCGAAGCTCACTACTGATCTGCGAAATGTCCAAATCCTCAAGCTCCCCGTGGATGGCCTTGAAGTCGCTGAACATGGCGGCTATCTGACCATGACGCACGTTGAGCATGGCATCGTCCACCTTGGAAACAGGCTGAAGAGCTCTTTGGATCCTCTGCAAGTCCTGGAGAATACCCAGGGCCTTGCACTTTAGAACAGCACTACGGGTTGGAGTGGGTGCTCCTGTGTCTGCGCCGCTGGAGTTCATGGTTTATTTATTAAGTTCCGACCAACCCGAAGTAAATAATTCCGGCGCCAAATTTTTTTTTTTTTTTTTTTTTTTCTCCAAATTTATTTTGCCCGCGACGAACACGACTTGTCCCACTGTGCACTCAGAACCGTAGCGGAATTGTGGAACGTATATATATATGAAGTCTATGCGCGGGCGAATGCACTTGCTTTGTGGAACGTAAATATGTATGTTTTTTTAAATGTTTTTTCGCGGCTCAATAGTTTTTTTTTAAATTGTTAATTATATTAAGTAAATCACGTCGGGGTCACCAATGTTTGGTCATTGAGCGTTTTCAATGCCGGGAAATGAAAGACGAATTTAATTTTAGTACGACGTTATAAAAATGTTTATTTCTGCCTGCAGATGAAGCCGGATGATCATCTGATAGACCAGCTTATGGTGCAAGCAGAGACGAAAGTAAAAAGTACAGAGAGAGGGCGGCCCGACAAGTCACTTCGAGCTAAAGCTCCCGAAAGTGGAGAGGGCGGCCCGACCTAGACATTGCCGAGCTAAAACTCTCTATAGAAAGCCCGTTGAGTCGAGCGGCCGAGAGAGAGTCGGCTTGCGATCAACAAAGCTTATGTACAAACTTAAGCCTAATAAATAAACATCATTACAACAAACATTACGTTAACATATTTAACATTAAAATTACACCGCTGCTGCCTGACCCGACAGAGCTGATCACTGGTTTTCGTAAAATCAATGACCAGCTCTGTGCGCTTGACACTCAATTTAGTGGCCTTCAGCTGCTAAATGAGTCCCCTAAGCGTAAGAAATCCGCTGTTTCTGATCCGCCTCAGCCTGCTCAGCCGACATTAATGCAGCCGCTTATATCTCTGGCCACCCCAAGGGCTAGAACTGAGAAAAATTCGTCAGAATTTCTCAGGGATAATGATCAATTGTCCGATATGTCCGCCATGGCATCCCTTCAAGTGATGCCACAGGTCCTAGGGAACGAAACCCCCATTAGGGTCACCCAAAAGGGTATTCCACAGTCCGGACCACCGGCACCGACTGATGCTGCAGTTCTTGTACCTGCGACACCAAAACCCTTACAGGTGATTCCTCCATCGAAACATATATTTAGTTTCTCGGCTTGCCCCTGATACTTCAGAGATTGATATCTCGGCTTATATCAAAGCCAATACTAAAGCCGATATAAAGGTGGAGGACATACAAAAATTTAAATATAATTATACAAGGCGCACGTCTTCTTTCAAGATTCGTGTGCCCGCGCTGATGTTCAAGACGTTCTCTTGATTTGTTCTCCCAGTTTTTGGCCAGAAAATCTTTTCGTCCAAGAACATCAGCCTAGTTCCGTGAAAAAAAAAGTTAATAAACCAGTGGGAGTGAGACTTCCCAATATCGGAACCACTGACCAACCCTCACCCTCTTCTTTGGCCACTAACCCAAAAAACTAGTTTCCTCACTAACTCTTACCTATCAGAATACTAGGGGGCTACGTAGCAAACTCCCCAAGCTATATTCTGATAGTTCTTTCTTTGCATCCCATATAATAGCATTTACAGAAACTTGGTTAAATCCGGAGATCTTTAGCTCCGAAGTTTTTCCAAGTAAGTACACCACTTTTAGACGGGATCGATCTCAGCGAAGAGGAGGTGGAGTCCTCATTTCGGTAGACTCTACTTTTGCTTCTGAAGAGGTGAAATCCCAAGAGTTTGGTGATATAGAATTTATTTGCGTTAAAATCACTATGTCCGTGAAAGCTTTATACATTACATGTTCATATATACCTCCTATGTCTGAACCGCCCACATATTGGCAGCATTTGTCCGCTATTCGATACGTCTCTAATCTTATGACATATCGTGACCAACTCGTAGCGGTGAGCGACTTTAATATCCCAGAATTAAAGTGGTCCAACGTCGATAACTCACCATCTTTGTCACTTATCACTCACCATGACTTCACCGGTCGAATTTTACCGTGCATAACGCGGAATGTTATAGGAATTATATTGACCGCTGCCGGATACAATAAACGTAAACACGTATCTTTTTCATCCCTGCTTACGTTTGAAAATTCCTCTGCGACCTCTGATCAGGCCATTGCCGATCTATTCGCAGAATTTTTTCAAACAACTTATTCTCCGCCTAATTTGACAGATCAGCCTTACGCATGTAACATTCAAGCAGCAAATCTTATTTTCTGTCCGTTTTTTTCTGAGAACAACTTATTATCTGGTCTTTTAAGGGTAAGACCCATTTATTCGCCAGGCCCCGACGGAGTACCAGGCTGTGTGCTAAAATACTGCGCCAGGGCTCTGTGCAAACCTCTTCTAAGACTTTTCAACTTATCTTTGGAAACCTCGATTTTTCCACTTAAGTGGAAGGAATCATTTATAATTCCCCTACATAAAAAAGGGAAAAAGTCCGAGGCTACCAACTACAGAGGCATCTCTAAGTTGTCGGCAAAGTTATTTGAAAAATTAATTACCCCTCATTTGCAACACCTTTGCTCTTCGATTATCACTCCTTGTCAGCATGGCTTTATTAAGTGTCGCTCCACCACCACAAACTTATTGGTTTTAGGGTTTTCCTAAAGACCTCTTAACGTGGATCTCCAGCTACCTAGATGGAAGGACACAAAGAGTCTTATTTAAGGGGACCCCCCCCATTCTCGGTTTTAAAAAATCGATTTTTTTTTTTTAATTTAATTCGAACTTGTAACTATTCAAGAATGTTCCCTGAAAATTTCAAGTAAAAATTTTAAAAACTCTTGAAGATATAGCCGATTTATGGTGGAAGCCTCAGGCGACGGCGAGAGCCGTCTCAAAACTTTAAACGCGTTTTTCTCGAAACAGTGTTTTTACGACTGGCGCATGAGGGTACTCAAAAACTATTAATCCAATCGGTTCCAAATTTTAACACGTTATTCTATACATATATAGCTCTCGTATGAACTAGAATAAATCAAATCGGTGAAGATCTTCTTTACTTTACAACTCGAATTGTGGCTGAAAAAAATGGAAATTTTCAAAAAAAAATTTCAAAGTTCCGCCATTTTGTTAATATTTGAGCGAAGTTAATAATCCTAGTTCATACGAGAGCCAAACATGTACTTTTTCTAACCCCGTTGGAATTTTTGGATTCAGATGTACCAGTGAGCGGAAATCACATGCGCCGCCGAAAAGAAGGGCTTTTCTTTGATCACAAAAAACAACAACAAAAACAAAACAAAACAAGAAAGGAAAGCTAACTTCGGGCGGAGCCGAAGTTGATATACCCTTGCAGTTAAAACCGGATATATATCGCAAACATCGGATTTAGTTGGCCGATCCTTATGATTACATTATAATAAAACCAATTAATTAAATTACAAAATCTAAAAAAAAGTCCCAAGCTTCTATCGTCAAAAAAAACAAAGTTGTTATTTTTACTAAACACCAAATACCATTTCTGATCGTTCAGTTATATGGCAGCTATAAGATATAGTCGGCCGATCCTTATGAAATTTGGTAGGTTGGATCAACTGACCAAAAATAGAATCTGTATGGAATTCCAGCATTCTATCTTCAAAAACACGAAAGTTGGGTCATTTCCGATCGTTCAGTTATATGACAGCTATAGGATATAGTCGGCCGATCCTTATGAAATTTGGCACGTCGTATTGTTTTGCCAAAAATAGCTCTCATGTTAAATTAGAACTTTCTAACTTTAAAAACACCAAAGTTATACCATTTCCGATCAATCAGTTATATGGCAGCTATAGGATATAGTCGACCGATCCCGGTCGTTCCGACTTATATACTGCGTGCAAAGGAAAGAAGGGTGTGTGCAAAGTTTCAAGTCGATAGCTTTAAAACTGAGAGACTAGTTCGCGTAGAAACGGACAGACAGACAGACAGACGGACAGACGGACAGACGGACAGACGGACAGACGGACAGACGGACATGCTCATATCAACTCAGGAGGTGATCCTGATCAAGAATATATATACTTTATAGGGTCGGAGATGTCTCCTTCACTGCGTTGCACACTTTTGGACAAAATTATAATACCCTCTGCAAGGGTATAAAAAAATTCTGTGAAATGATTTTCTTCCTTTTTGTGTCTTAATATATGTAAGCACAGTTACAACCCTAAAAAATAATTTATGTTCATTTGCCAGCCCATTGAAAATCGTCAAAATTTAAAATCGAGAATGGGGGGGTCCCCTTAAAAACTTACAGTCCCGTCTGGTCCGTGCTACATCCGGCGTCCCTCAAGGAAGTCATCTTGGCCCGTTATTATTTACGCTCTTTATAAACGACTTGCCCCCTGCTTTAACGAACTC
This sequence comes from Drosophila bipectinata, assembly GCF_030179905.1. Taxonomy (NCBI): domain Eukaryota; kingdom Metazoa; phylum Arthropoda; class Insecta; order Diptera; family Drosophilidae; genus Drosophila; species Drosophila bipectinata. The sequence goes on along the minus strand of NC_091739.1, from coordinate 769,981 downwards.
TCTAGTTCTTATGTATGCAGATGATGTAAAGCTTTGTCTTCAGTACAAATCCATCTCTGCCCAATGCAGTCTTCAGTCTGACCTTAATAACTTTCTAAAATGGTGTTTAGCTAATGATCTAATACTTAATGGATCAAAATGCAAACATATGTCTTTTTATCGTTCTTGCCCTCTGCAAGCTACTTATTCTATTAATGGGATTGCCTTAGAAAAATTAACCCAGGTTAATGATCTCGGCATCCTATTAGACATCAAACTTAAATTTACCGACCATATTTCCTTATTAATGGTTAATAAGGCTAAAGGAGTCCTTGGTTTTATCAAAATGTGGTCAAAAGAATTTAATGACCCCTATATAACCAAAACATTATTTATTTCCTTGGTCCGATACTGGAGTACGGTTCATGTGTCTGGAGTCCCCAATATGGAGTACATAAGGACCGCATAGAATCCGTACAAAAGAATTTTTTAATATTCGCACTTAGAGGTCTATACTGGTATGCAAACTTCAGCTTCCATCCTACAGTAGCAGACTTTTACTTATAAACTTACCTAGCTTAACAAATCGTAGGACAATGCTCGGTGTAGTTTTTCTGCATAACCTTATTAACGGGGATGTAGATAGCCAGCATTTACTAACACGCTTAAATTTCAACATTCCTAATAGAAGGACTCGAAACTTTAGTCCTCTGTTCCTTAGCCGTTGTAGTTCGACATATGCACTGCATGACCCTTTTAGGGTATTATGTTCGAACTACAATGGTCTCTACTCTATTACATCTCTTTCCTGTCCCTCTAATTTAAAATATAGAATTTTAAATTTCCTTACTAACTCCTCTTAGCTTAACAAATTTCAAAGAGCTTAATATGTACTAACAAATCGTTTCTCGAGCGCCCCTCGGTCTTCTGGGCCTCTAAGCTTTATGATGAATATAGGAATGCTAGCTGATGCTCTTATTGATGCACAAGCCATTTCCAAATTCTAAAGACCTCGAAAAAAAAAAAAAAAAAAAACAAAAAAAAATAACTCTTGCCAACAGGTGTTATTTTGGGCTCAGTAGGCAGTTCAATAGTAGAGCTCTCTCTCGACGCACAAAAACCACACTCTACAAGACGCTCATTCTTTCAGTACTCCTATATGATGCGGAGTGCTGGACAGTGACGCAGACAGATGCAGCTGCTCTTGGAGTGTTCGAGAGGAAAATTCTTCGAAAAATCTTTGGTCCAATCTGCGTAGACGATGTTTATCGCATCCGATACAACTACGAGCTGTACGGTGATGTTGACGTAGCCAGTCGAGTGAAATCTCAAAGACTTCGCTGGCTGGGCACGTTGCCCGTATGGATGAAGACGCTCCGGCTCGTAAGGTGTTTGATGCGGTGTCCACACTTGGGGTTACCAACTGGCGAAGCCGCGCTCAGGACAGAGACGCGTGAAGGCACATTGCGCTTCAGGCCGAGACCCGATAAAAGGGTTGTCATGGCCATATAATATAATAAATAATATACTTTCCATAGAAAGCGTGCATGGACAAATTTACTAGAATTTTATGATATTTTATATTAATACTATAAACAATACATATATGGCGGCTTTTGTATTGCCGCCGAGTTCTCACGATATCTTACAGGGTAAGCAATCCGCCCCTCGCAAGCTTGAGTCAGATATGAACAAATTCTCCCTGTCTGACCGTCAACTGCAAAAATAATGATAAAATAAACATCTGAATCCATCACATCACCGATGCTCCTCTTTTTGGAAATTTCGGTTGTTGTTCAAACTTCTTTGCTGATCGAAGCAATCCCAATTTGGGAACCAAGATCTAAAATGACTTCGGATTCATCATCGTAAAAGTTATAAGTCACAAGCTTGAAAAAGCTTCAATCCCGAGGCGATAAGAAATGAAAAAAACTCAAGCCTGAATGAGTCGAAATTAGGACAAAGAAAATAAATCTTTTGCTTATAACTCCAACTTTTAATAAAGATATATTTTATTTATCGTGTTGTTAATTCGCGCCCAACGGTGAAGCCCGCGTTATTAAAATATCGAAACAAAATAGATATTCGCGAGCTCCCAAATAAAAAAATCATAGACCCGAAACCATATGTAAATATAACAATCACGAACCAGTAGAAGATAAAACCAGAAAACAAAAAAACCCATATATTCCAACCAAATAAAAATACTCCGTACAAAAAAAATTTACTATACGTAATAAATTATTTAATATTTTAAAACTAAAAAATCAAATTTTTACCCAAAGTAAAAATTAGCCAAGGAACTAAAAATATAAAACTTACCCAGTTCACCTTCGACAGTCTAACCGATCGGTCGTGTTCTTCCGCGAGACGTCTACGTAGCGCAGCTTCAAAACAACAACACAAGCACAAAGCAAACGAAATAACGAAATCTTCTTATCTCTACTCCAACTGGAGCGACGGACAATTTTGGCAGAATTTAAGTGGCCTTAAAGTTTGTTGACCCCACAATGCTGGACCCTCCAGACATCTGGAGAAAACACCCTCCAGACGGTACATATTTGGTTGCAACCAGAACGGACGAAGATTCCCAGCCCCTGGCTGCAATCTGCCCGTTCATTATTAAGAAGACAATCGACAATACTATTTAAGGTGAAGTTTCAAGTTGTAAGAAAACCAAAGACGGCAATTTACTGATTAAGACTAAAAACTTATTACAAGCCGAAAAACTTAAGAAACACGTCAGTATGCTTTCCAACACTATATATGTCGATGTCCCGATTTAAATATCTGAACACCGAAGTCTTAACTCGAGTATTGGGATAATATATTCGAACGATTTGCGAGGAATTGATGAAAAAGTCATCTTGGACAACCTAAAGTCGCAAAAAGTTGAAAGAATCGAGAAAATATATAAATATATTCCCAACCAGGTTCTCAATAAAACTCCACAAAACGAAACGGGTCTAATTAAAATCTCATTTAAGCTAACCCATCTGCCAGACTTTCTCTATATTGGCTATGAGAGAGTTGAAGTGCGTACATTTATACCGCGTCCTATGCGTTTCAACAACTGCTTTAGGTTTGGTCATACCGCAAAGTTCTGCAAAAACACACCAACTTGCGCCAACTGTGGTCTCGATGCCCACGTTAACTATGAGAACTCAGATATTTGCCAAAACAAGCCGAATTGTATAAATTGCTCCCTTAAAAAACTCCCAACATCTGACCACCATGCCCGCAATAAGGACTGCCCTGTCTTCCTGTCGAACAAGGAAGTCCAGGCCATTAAGACCCTACAAAAAGTTGACAATAGGAGAGCCTGGTCCATATACAACAGAAGACACCACGATGGATCTCTCTACTCCTCAGCAGCCAAATCCAATCTAGCCAACTCAAACCAAACGTCAACAAGGAAAACAATAAGCTATGCCCCAAATGAATTTGAAACACCAACATCCAGGAACCTCGACCCAGACGAACCTATGTCATCCAGCTCGGAAACTCCCTGCTCTTCCCACACTGCTAAAAAACCGGCAAAAATCCTTCCGCTTAACACAACGAATAGAACCAAAAGTCTTTTTAAAAATGATCAGAGCGCAATTATCACCAGATCTAAACTTAAATCCCTTGCCTCAATTGAAACTAAAACAACACAATAACAATCATAATGACCCTAAAACTTCTACAATGGAACATGAATGGATACCTGAACAAGTACAACGAACTGCAAGTCCTGATTAAACGCTTTACTCCCAAAATCATTTCACTTCAAGAAACCCACATAACGTACACCCAACCAATCCCTATTCCAGTTAACTACAATATTTACTACACAGCCTCGCACAGCCCGGATGGCGGCGCGGCAATTTTAATTCACAAATCTATACAGCACAAATCCATCCCTCTTCAGAGCACAGTTGACTCCACTGCATTGGAAATTCAGTCTGTAAAAAAAATTTAATATAATAGCATCCTATATACCTCCTAATAAGAAATTCAACCAAATAGATCTCCATTCAATTTTACCACCAGGAAACTCCCCAAATCTAATTACAGGAGACTTCAACAGCTGGAATACCAGCTGGGGATCCCCAAAAATTAATCTGAAGGGAAGAATATTAGGAAAATTCATTCTGGATAACAACTTCATTATCCTTAACAACGGACAACCCACGCATTTCTCAACACATAGGACCTTTATACATATTGACTTGGCATTCTGTTCACCTGAACTTAAAGTATATTGCGACTTCAAAATCAGTGACTCCCTCCAAGGAAGCGATCACTTCCCAATCACCATCGAAATTTTCCCGAAAAATCAGAGAGCAAGTCAAAACTTTGTACAACGATTCATTACTAGCAGAGCTGATTGGGAAAAATTCGAGATGCTAACTGAAGACCTGAACAATAAAATACCAATATCACCAAACATTAATCAGGAAGCAGGCAATATCAAGAAAATTATTTTGCAAAGTGCATACGAGAGCATTCCACTCACGAGACCACCGAAGACCCACCACAATGTTCCTTGGTGGAATAAAAAACTGGAAGGTCTGAATAAGGAAAAATTTAAAGCCTGGAGAACATTCAATAGAGATATGTCCAACGACAACCTCATCCATTATAAAAAAATGAACGCAAAATTCAGAAGGGAATTAAAATTGAGTAAAGCCGATAGCCTATTTAAATTGACTTCGACAATCTCTCCTCAGTCCAAACCGGAAGCAATTTGGAGAAATATAAAAAAGCTCTGTGGTCTTCACAAAGCTACACAAATATACGCTATCAAGGATAACAGCAGTAGCGATCTGCTAACCAGCTCCGAAGATATTTCTGAAGCCTTCGCAAGCTATTGGTCACTCCGTTCAGAAGACTCCCAATTCTCCAACCTTTTCATTGAAGAAAAAAATAATCTAAATACGCTAAACTTTTTATCTCCACCACACAAAACTGCAGCGTTCATGGAACAGGATATAAACTTCCTAGAGTTCTCATCGGCACTAAATAGCTTAAAGGGTCACACCCCAGGTCAAGATAAGATTAACTATGACATGATACGACATGTCGCTGAATCACTGAAAATGAGAATTATCCGCTTTTTCAACAACATTTTAAAATCTTATATTCCTCAATCGTACAAAATCAGCACAATTATACCTATACACAAACAAGGTGCAGACAAAACCATGACGGAATCATATAGACCTATCTCCCTCAACCCATGTTTATCTAAAACCCTTGACAAAATAATCTCAAAACGGCTATGGTGGTTTGCTACAACCAACAAGCTACTGAACAGCCGTCAACTCGGATTTAAAAAAGGGAAATCTGCAATGGATTGTCTGCTTTACGCAGACGCTCTAAATAGCAGAGCCCTCGCTGAAAAAAGACACATATCCATTATATCTCTTGACTTCGCAAAAGCATTCGAAAAAATATGTTTGCATACCATCACAAATCAACTATCAGTATGGGGCTGCGGCCCATTAATTATCAAATACGTGATGAACTTATGTCAAAAAGGAAAATAAGAGTTCGTGCCAATGATAACACCTCAAGGACACACCCACTCCACAATGGCATTCCGCAGGGATCTCCCCTCTCGGTAGTACTTTTTCTCATTGCGTTCAACAGTCTCTCAGATATAATCGACAAGCACAAGGAACTTTAACACACAGCTTATGCGGACGATTTTAACATCTTAATACCATTGAATAAAGATAAAAACATTTCAATCAACCTCTACATGCTGTTTACTGAAATCAATGAATGGTGCCAAAAATCCGGCGCAATGCTTTCAATTTCAAAATGCAAACACATCCACATTTGCCGGAAAAAACAATGTTCATGCCAGGTCTCTACACAATCCGCAATTATAAACACAGTTAACGAACTAACTATTCTAGGTCTGTCTTTTAACACAAAATACAAATTCAAACCCCACTTCAATAAATTACACAAATCACTACAGAAATCATCAAATATAATAAAATGCCTTTCCAGCGGAAAATACAACAGCCACCCCAACACCCTTGTTCAAATCGTCAAAAGCCTATGTATTTCCAAAATTGATTACGCTTTACCGATATACGGTAACTCCTCTAAGTCACTTATAAAACCAATTAAAACGTTAATTAACTCAATCTTGGGAACATCTCTGGGAGCCTTCTGCTCTACACCCACTTTCAATCTATACCTGGAATCTAACATCGAACCATTAGAAACCAGAATCGAACACTTACAAACAAAAACAATTAACACTATCATGCACGCAAACGACACACCTCTAAGAAAAATTATCCAACAGATAACCAAAAACAACACAAAAAAATATCGAACCTCAACGGTCGACCGGTGCATTTCTCGAAGTCTAAAGCTAGAACTTCCAACCTCTCTTCCTTATAAGCCTAAACCAATATTACCGCCCTGGTTTCTAGATATCAATCTAATAGATACCCGACTAAGCCGTCTAAAAAAATCTGATACAAACAAGGACATATTTGTCCAACAATTTCTAGAAATGAAACACCAGCTCATGAGGAAGAACGTCACGCTCCTGTTCACAGACGGATCCTTGAACAAGGAAATAATTGGCTTTGCAGTAACGACGGAAGACGATACCCTTAAACAAGCTGTCCTCCCAAGCTACTCAACAGTCTACACGGCAGAGGCGATTGCTATTCTTGAAGCCATTAAAATAGCAGTCAAGATTAGAGGGAAATTCTGCATCTGCTCAGATTCCCTATCCACATTGGAAGCAATAGCCAACATAAACAATTCCAGCTTTTATGTATCGTCAATCCGCGACCTTCTGCTTAAACATAAAACATCAAACTCCTATGGGTCCCCAGCCACGTCGGAATCAAGGGCAACGAAAATGCCGATGCAGCAACGAAAGGAGCGACCATCGCTCCACTATTTTCTACAACAAATGTTAACCGTGGAGACATCAACAAACAATTAAAATCTGAGTCCCTCAAAAAAAAAAACTATAATCTTGCAAAAATCATCGCAGTGGTACCAAAAAATTAATCCTGAAGCAATAAGCATAGCCGGCTACAGTAAAACTGCACAGACCTCCAACCTCCCACGAAGAGAGATTACCCACGAACATCGCTTCTCACAGATACCAAACTATCAATGCCAGTTCTGCACCACGGACTCCATATCAATCTCCCATATCCTTGACGACTGCCCCGCCCTACAAACACATAGAACAAATTTTCCAAATTTTAAACTCTCGGAACTATTAATTGACCCTAATCCTGCAAACCTCCAGCTAATTCTAAACTTCCTTAAATCAGCTAACCTTTTGCATCTCATATAACTTATATGTTATTAAATTTATAAATAATTTAAGTGTAAATAACTTGTTACCACACGTGTAAATAATCATTATTTGTTATAAGTTTAATTTATAAGCAAATAGTAACACCTTCCGGCCGAAAGCCACCGCAGCTATGGCCGATCCCCGCCTGTACCTAAAGTTTGCAACTTTTGAGTGCAGAGTGCAATAAATAAATAGATAAAACTTACCATGAAACAAAAATAAGAAAGGAACAACAAACAGGACTAACATCACATATGGTAAGGACCAACACAACAAACCATAGGAAGAGAAATATCATTTTTTTTTACCTATTTTTAACATATATTTATAAACTGCGTTTTCATATCAAAAATATATTATTATTATATATTATTATTGAATATTAAAAAAAAATATACTATAAATGTATATTAAAAATTTTTATTTAAAGAATATTTGAAAAAACGAATACAAACAAAAGAAAAAAAAAACACTTCAAAATTACCGACTTAAATTCCCCATTCGACCACCCACAGCGCTTACAGAGAAATACCCGAGCATGGCGAGAAGCCCCCGAAACGGCAATGGGACTTTATGTTCGCAAAAGCCGTAGATATTTTGAACCCTAACTATTCTTAGAAACAAAATAAGAGGCACGGTCATAAACTTGGACGCAATTTTGGCAAGACTCGATTTCGTCTCCAGCGTTAAGAGGCCAATCCACATTATTGAACAATAACTAACAATGAAACATCTTAGAACTCTGATACTTACCAAAATTATAATGGGCAAACCCCAAATTTTTAAAACAGTAACAAAAACTTTTTTCAGTTTGATATATCTCAAAATAAGAATAATACTTATCAAAATAATAACACTTGGTATAACACTTATCAAAAAACTAAAGATCGGACACAGGGAAATAACCAATATCAAATTAAGAGTGAACCAAGGTTTGTGGACCCCAGTATCCAAATCCAAAATAAACATAATAACCCCAACAGCCAAACATATTCTATTAGTGGGCAATATCGAAATAAAAATGTTACAAAAAAAAACTCTATTTCAATCAGGCAACAGATCATCCAGTAAATCGAACTCAAATCGATCGAACCGAGTCATTAGCTCAAATGCTCAAAAAAAAAGGGTTTTCTGCTATCCACTATACAGATAAACAAGAAAAACGTGGAAGAAATGGAGCAACTTCCACAAAATTTAACACAACCCTTATTAGGAAGTCGAAAAAGGAGCCTTTCCTTTCTTCGAAGGATCTTAAAAACTATATGAACGCATCCTTCACGAGTCATACCATTTGCAAAAGACTGATTAAGCGTGGCTTGAAAGCGCATTCAGCAAGGAGAGTTCCTTTTATGAGCAAGAGACATATCGAAAGGCGACTCTGCTTTGCCAAAAACCAAGAGACCCGCCAGAACTGGAAAAATTTCCTTTGGTCCGATGACACAAAGATTGATTTGTTGAATCTTATGGTAGATCAGATCTTAGACACCCAAACATCACAGCATTCGATCCCAAATACACCAAAAAGACAATCAAACAAGGAGGCGGCAATATAATGCTATGGGGATGTTTCTCTGCTTCAGGTGTTGGTCCACTTTATCGGGTACAAGGCAATAGGTGTTCTACAGACTATGTAAACATAATGAAGGACGTTATGTTACCATATGCCAAAAAGGAAATACCTTGGAAGTGGGAATTAATGCAGGATAACGATCCCAAACCCACATCCAAGCTTATGAAAAATTAGTTCCAGGACAATAAAGTCGACGTTATGGATTGGTCAGCACAGTCACCCGATTTTAACCCTATTGAGCATTTGTGGGGCATCCTAAAAAAACGTTTAAATGGGTTTTAACCAAAAAACAAGAAAGGAAAGCTAACTTCGACGTAGCCGAAGTTGATATACCCTTGCAGTTAAAACCGGATATATGTCGCAAACATTGGATATAGTTGGCCGATCCTTATGACAATATGATAATAAAACCCAATTTATAGTAATACAATATTTAAAACAAGTCCCAAACTTCTTTCTTCAAAAATACCTAAGTTGGTATTTCTACCAAAAACCATTTCCGATCGTTCAGTTATATGGCAGCTATAAGATATAGTCAGCCGATCGTTATGAAATTTGGTAGGTCGGATTAATTGACAAAAAATATAATCTGTACCAAGTTCCAGCTTTCTATCTTCAAAAACACAGTTGGGTAATTTCCGATAGTTCAGTTATATGGCAGCTATAGGATATAGTCGGCCGATCCGGGCCGTTCCCACTTATATACTGCGTGCAAAGGAAAGAAGGGTGTGTGCCAAGTTTCAAGGCGATAGCTTAAAAACTGAGAGACTAGTTTGCGTAGAAACAGACAGACGGGCAGACAGACGGACAGACGAACATGCTTATATCAACTCAGGAGGTGATCCTGATCAAGAATATGTCTCCTTTACTGCGTTGCACACTTTTGACCAAAATTATAATACCCTTTGCAAGGGTATAATAACGAGCAATTGTTGGAGAAAGTCCAGGAAGAGTGGTACTCCATTTAGCAAGCAATATGCTCCAATCTGGTGGAGTTTATGCCTCGTAGGTGTGCTGCACTTTTGAAAAACTATGGTAACGGCACAAAATATTAAAACTAAATACATTTCATGGTAAATTTTGCTGAACTAGTAAATTTAGAGAAGGATTAATCACTTCGTTTCTATTTTTATTTCCAGGTCAAAAACATAAAATTTAACTTTAGTTTAATTTTTTAGCTAAATGAATAAAGCTAAATGGATTTCTGTTTTCTAGTATGTAAGATAGATACACATATATATATTACAGAAAAATTAAAATTTTTACTCCTTACCACGTTTCCTATTAAAAATACGTATTTGAACCCAAAGGGAAAATTCGTTTCTTTTATTTTAATCAGGCCGATTCTGATTAAATTAAGTACGTCGTATTATTTTGCCAAAAAATGCAGTCATGCAAAATCTTAACTTTCTAACTTTAACCAACACCAAAGTTATAGCATACTGATCAATCAGTTATATGGATGCTGTAGGAAATGTTCGGCGTGCAATGAAAAGAAGGGTGTGTGAAAAGTTTCAAGTCGTTAGCTTTAAAACTGAGTCTAGTTTGCGTAGAACAGGAAACTCAGGAGCTGATCCTGATCAAGAATATATATACTTTATAGATGTCGAAGATGTCTCCTTCTATGCGCTTCACACTTTTGGATAAAATTATGATACCCTCTGCAAGGGTATAAAAAGCATTTCTTTATGTGAGGGGCCGTTGGGCCGCCGCTCAGCTGAACTTAAGGGCGCATCCGCGCTGAAGAGCGCACCCGCGCGAAAGAGCTCATCCGCGCTGAAGAGCGCATCCGCGCTCGCCCCTCTATGCACTCTCGCTCTTTCGTCGGCCGTCGTCGGTCGTCCGTTTATTCTTTTTTAAGTTAATTTAAGGGGTTATATACAGTTGTGATATATGAAAAAATCGATTTTTTTTATTGCATATTCTTTAAGTATATTCTATTGGGAATACTCTCACAAAAATTCATAACGATCGGAGCATTAGAACCGAAGCTGTAGCTATTTATATCGCACTATCTGCATATAAAACTTGAACAAACTTGAAACTTTAAACGCGATTATCTCAGAATCTTTTTTTTTGGGAAATTACCTTTGCGGTGGACACGATTACTAAAAAACTACTAATCCGATCAACACCAAATTTTGACCACTTATTTATTATGATATTAGCTAGTCCGTGAACGAGGGATTTTCAATTATTTTGAAAACTCCTTTTTTAAAGCACAAAAAACGAAAATCTTATACGTTGAAAAAGTACATTTTTTGTTAAAAACGTCGCCATTTTTTTTTTAATCAAAATTTTTAAAAATCCCTCGTTCACGGACTAGACAATACAATGTACTAACTAAACTTTTTTGAATTTTGGATTTCGGATGAACCGTATTCGAGAAATCTTGTCCACCGCAAGACACCATCGAAAAAAGACGATCCGGGAATTCGGCTATAACATTTTTGTTATGTAATATTTTTTTATGAAAAAATTTAATTAAGTACCCAGAAACATGTACTAAACAACGTCGGTAAAACATTTTTCATAAATATTTTCTATGGTGTCAAAAAAAAATCGATAAAAATCCATATTTTTGCGCGGTACAACTGTATATAACCCCTTAAATCTCCTGTAAGCAGCGAAATAAAGCTGAATGCGTTTCTTTGAATTTACCCCGAAGACGCCCCCGACTTCTATTCTCGGGACCTTTTGCGGCAGCCACACCCCCCTCCAACATTTGGTCCTTCAAGCCGGATAATTCCTGGATTTCCTTCTACCAGCAGTTCTCGGCATTGTTCCGCCAAAAGATAAGTACATTTTTCCGTCTCCTTCTCTGTGCCGGTCTTCAGCAGTGGTCCGAACATTAAATTTCGTTCACACTGCTGCAAGATTGTTTTTCCCTCCATGTCAACTCCAAGTCCGAGTTTTCCGACACAGTTTGAGATTCTCTACTCTTCTTCGTCTTGAAATTCTGCAAATTTTTCCATCCGTCTCCGTTTTGTGTGCTGCCCATATACCTCGCCGTTTTCGGCCTCTCCGTTATCCATTTGATTGTGTACATACATACACACATACAAATTTTTTTTGGTGCAATTAATCCGCGAAAAATTCGCAAGTGAACAGTGAAATTGTGTGGTGACAAAAAGAAGGCATAATTAATATTGGCCAGCCGGTGTGATTTAGTTCCGGAAATTTCCAAATTCACCGAACAGTCCGCCGCTGTCGTAATATTTGTTTTTTATCTTTCCCAATCAGTGCCATTTTTTACACCACATAACTTTTCTGTTCCCCCAATTATACAGTCCACTTATCAACGCTCCACTGTGCCAACATATGCCTCACATGCCCTTACATATATCCGTACTTGCGTGCATGTCCATATATTTCCAAATATTTTCTGCCTCTGATTTCAGGAAATATATAACCGACAAAATTTAATATATACTGTCATATACAGTAAAATGTACAGTCCACTTATCAACGTTCCACTGTGCCAACATATGCCCCACGTGCCCTTACATATATCTGTACTTGCATGCATGTCCATATGTATATTTCCATCACATCTCATCACATTTCCAAGTATTTTCTGCCTTCAATTTCAGGAAATATATATTTAATAAAATTACATAAAAATCAAATTTTAATAAAACCGTCAATTATAAAACGCCATTTCACTACAAATCCGTGATTGTATCGCTTAAATTCGCGACCTAGCCGTGTTGTGTTTTTTGGTGCTGTTTTTATACCCTTGCAGAGGGTATTATAATTTTGGTCAAAAGTGTGCAACGCAGTGAAGGAGACATCTCCGACCCTATAAAGTATATATATTCTTGATCAGGATCACTCCTTGGGTTGATATGAGCATGTCCGTCTGTCCGTCTGTCCGTCTGTCAGTTTCTACGCAAACTAGTCTCTCAGTTTTAAAGCTATCGACTTGAAACTTTGCACACACCCTTCTTTCCTTTGCACGCAGTATATAAGTCGGAACGACCGGAATCGGCCGACTATATCCTATAGCTGCCATATAACTGATTGATCGGAAATGGTATAACTTTGGTGTTTTTAGAGTTAGAGAGTTCAAATTTGACATGAAAGCTATTTTTGGCAAAATAATACGACATGCCAAATTTCGTAAGGATCGGCCGACTATATCCTATAGCTGCCATATAACTGAACGATCGGAAATGACCCAACTTTCGTGTTTTTGAAGATAGAAAGCTGAAACTTAATACAGATTCTATTTTTGGTCAGTTGATCCAACCTACCAAATTTCATAAGGATCGGCCGACTATATCCTATAGCTGCCATATAACTGAACGATAGGAAATGGTTTTTGGTAGAAATACCAACTTTCGTATTTTTGAAGATAGAAGTTTGGGACTTTTTTTAGATTTTTTATTTTAGTTAATTAGTTTTATTATGATGTAATCATAGGGATCGGCCAACTATATCCGATGTTTGCGATATATATCCGGTTTTAACTGCAAGGGTATATAAACTTCGGCTCCGCCCGAAGTTAGCTTTCCTTTCTTGTTTTTTCTTTAGGGTACGTACAGGGTGCCGACGGCATAGTCGGATGCGTAACAGCTAACTTCAAACAAAAAAAATAAATTAGTTATAAATTAATATATTTATAATTATAACAACCACAATTTATTTAATTAATATTTCCGTTCGACCGAAGGGCCAGTTTTGTTTTAAGTCACCTTTCCGGCCAATTATTAATAATTTAATTATCAATAGGGATGTCGGAAATATATCAAAATATCGATATATCGATATATTTTCTCTTAAAAAAATATTATTATCGTGATATTTTTTGGGCAAAAATAGTCGATAATAATATTTTTGAGTTGGTGTTCTCCGATATTAGTTGGGAAAGAAAGGAAATGCAGGTTTACTTGAGTATGCCATTTTGTATTTGGGAGACAAATCCGTTGGAATTCTGGAACTCACAAATTTCAACGATGACGATGCTAGCGAAGGTTGCTTTAAGTTTTCTTATCACGCCTGGAAGTTCGGTTCCATCTGAACGGTTGGCTTCTGCCATTAAATGTGTTGTCTGTGACTCCCGTAGTCGAATGACATACCAGCATATAACCGAAAGAGTTTTTTTTAAATCATTGAAGAAAGATTTATTTTGTAATTAAGAGCATTAAATAAGAGAATTAAGTAATTAGCATTATTAAGTACATATTCCATGAATTCCATGAAACTTTTTTTTTTGTATTAAGTTTTTTTTTATAAATAAATTTGAATACAATGTCCTTAATAATGTTGTTATTTTTTATTTCAAAGAACTTAAATAAAAGTTGCTTGAGAGTGGGTATAAATATTTGTTGTTTTTTCAATTCACTTTTTAAATAAAAAATATGTCTTGTTTGCAGTTCATGGCGGATGACAACACATATTAAAACCTTTTTTTAAATTTAAAAATAACCTTTTTTCAGTTTTAGCTGACTATTAAAAATATCGAAAATACTCGATATATCGATTTTTTTTGGTGATGTTTCTGAATATTATCGATTGATATTTTTTTCACAGCAAATATCATCAATACGATATTTTTTCAAAAACCAACAACCCTAATTATCAACCTTCTGTCCGAATAGAGCCGCGGTTTCAATTCCACCTTTCAGGCTTCGGGATAATTAAATCCAATTAATTAAAGATTAAGGTTTCAACTCCACCCTTCCATAATAATTAGATCCGACAATTATTCAAAAATTAATTATATACAGCCATGCTCCGGTTTTCACTTTCAGTTTTCGTTTTCGTTTTGGGACCAAAACCTAGATTTTCGTTTTTAGGTGCTCCGGTTTTTACAAGTTTTTAGTTAATGTTTTGCTATCGAAACGTTTCATTTCTCATAACTTCTTGCTGCCGAAACAGGTGATTTGAGGTTTGGTCAGCAGCAAACAACGCGAAAAAATGCCTTTTTATACCCTTGCAGAGGGTATTACAATTTTGGTCAAAAGTGTGCAACGCAGTGAAGGAGACATCTCTGACCCTATAAAGTATATATATTCTTGATCAGGATCACCTCCTGAGTTGATATGAGCATGTCCGTCTGTCTGTCCGTCTGTCTGTGCGTCTGTCTGTTTCTACGCAAACTAGTATCTCAGTTTTAAAGCTATCGTCTTGAAACTTTGCACATACCCTTCTTTCCTTTGCACGCAGTATATAAGTCGGAACGGCCCGCATCGGCCGACTATATCCTATAGCTGCCATATAACTGATTGATCGGAAATGGTATAACTTTGGTGTTTTTAGAGTTAGAGAGTTCAATTTGACATGAAAGCTATTTTTGGCAAAATAATACGACATGCCAAATTTCGTAAGGATCGGCCGACTATATCCTATAGCTGCCATATAATTGAACGATCGGATATGACCCAACTTTCGTGTTTTTGAAGATACAAAGCTGGAACTTGGTACAGATTATATATTTGGTCAGTTGATCCGACCTACCAAATTTCATAAGGATCGGCCGACTATATCCTATAGCTGCCATATAACTGAACGATCGGATATGGTACTTGGTAGAAATATCAACTTTCGTATTTTTGAAGATAGAACTTTGGGACTTTTTTTTAGATTTTGTATTGTAATAAATTGGATTATATATTCCTATTCCCATAAGGATCGGCCAACTATATCCGATGTTTGCGATATATATCCGGTTTTAACTGCAAGGGTTTATCAACTTCGGCTCCGCCCGAAGTTAGTTTTGCTTTCTTGTTTATATTCAATTACATCTTTCGTAGCCAAAAGAATTAAGGGGAAAAGCCAGAAAAGCCAAGTTAAGGGGATGCCACCTTTTCAATGGGTTTCATTTTCATTTCATTCCGGTGTTTTCAACAATTTTTTATATACACTTTTAGCTAACATAACTAATTAAATTAAATTAATTAATTTTTAAAAAACATATTTTACCCAATTTCAACAAGTTTATTGCCATCCATTTGATTATACAAGTATTTTTAACTTGCTTTTTTATTCTATCAAAAGAATGGCAGCTTAGGCGATAACTTATGGTGTCAGACTTATCGGTCGTTCACCAAAACGAAAATTTTTGTTGCCGATGGCAAAATTTGATATCCAAATTTGAGGTGGGGTCAGAAATTACTCGTTTTAAAAATAATTACAAGCCTAATTGATCTTCTAGAGGTCTTAAAAGAACGACAATAAACCAATAAGTCTACTACTTTTTTTCCTTTTGCAAATAAGATCCGATTTAACATAGAAAAAGGCATTTACTTTTCATTTCGGCAAGACAAATTTTTTCGGTTTGGAATTCGAAAAAATCTTGTGAAAGTGAAAATGGGAGGACCAATTTTTTCGTATTCGTTTTCAAAACGATTTAATATAGAAAAAGGCATTTACTTTTCATTTCGGCAAGACAAATTTTTTCGTTTTGGAATTCGAAAAAATCTTGTGAAAGTGAAAATGGGAGGACCAATTTTTTCGTTTTCGTTTTCAAAACGAAAACCGAAAGTGAAAAACGGAGCATGCCTGAATAACTACTCTGAAAACTGAAAAAACAGTTCCCATGTGACAGTTTAGGCCTACTTTTCTTTCAAAGCGTATAAGTCAGCATAGGCTTCCTTGTGAAATCCGTCGTGCTTAACTGTAGAGCTATAAAGCTGTTTTTTTCGGTTGTTCTCATAAACTGCACTGAAGGCATGCCATATACGGCTTTCTATGCATTTATGTGAAAGTTGGTAAAAAAGTTTCTTTTATCATTATAGCATAGAAATAGATTACATTTGGCAGAGTTGCAGTTGCTTTTTCCAAGTGGGAAAATGCCCAATATTGTCCATCCGAACAGAATTTAAGGGTGTTTCTTGGTGCCTTATTATTTTGCTGGTAGATGGCTTATTTTCCCTGCTTGCCCTGGGAGATGAAGTTGGAGTCATCGCATGACGTCCACGCTTCTTAATTTTTCACTTTCGAAGTGCATGGTCTTTCACAGTCGTCATCAGAATTACTGTCATCGGTCTCCGAAATATAAATATTTTCCTCTTGGACTTCTTAATTTCCAACAATTTTGTTTTAGGAATGTTGTCATTCTTCACTTAGAAGTGGATTATCGATTTCGTTCACGATTGCAAATAACCGTAAAATAATTTTGCATCATTTTCTAAAAAAACAAGAAAGCAAAGCTAACTTCGGGCGGAGCCGAAGTTTATATACCCTTGCAGCTATAACCGGATATATATCGCAAACATCGGATATAGTTGGCCGATCCTTATGATTACATCATAATAAAACCAATTAAATACAATAAAAAATCTAAAAAAAAGTCCCAAGCTTCTATCTTCAAAAATTCGAAAGTTGATATTTCTACCAAATACCATTTCCGATCGTTCAGTTATATGTCAGCTATAAGATATAGTCAACCGATCGTTATAAAATTTGGTAGATCGGATTGACTGACCAAAAATAGAATGTGTACCAAGTGCCAGCTTTCTATCTTCAAAAACACGAAAGTTGGGTCATTTCCGATCGTTCAGTTATATGGCAGCTATAAGATATAGTCGGCCGATCCTTATGAAATTTGGCATGTCGTATTATTTTGCCAAAAATAGCTCTCATGTCAAATTTTAACTCTCTAACTCTAAAAACACCAAAGTTATACCATTTCCGATCAATCAGTTATATGGCAGCTATAGGATATAGTCGGCCGATCCCGGCCGTTCCGACTTATATACTGCGTGCAAAGGAAATAAGGGTGTGTGCAAAGTTTCAAGACGATAGCTTTAAAACTGAGAGACTAGTTTGCGTAGAAACAGACAGACGGACAGACGGACATGCTCATATCAATTGATTGAAGGTTGGAGGTCGAAGCGGACAGACGCGTAGTGTGGCGCTCCCCGAAGCGCAAGCCGCATATAGTGCCTGCGCGAAACATAGTGTTACATAAAGGTGCTCATCAGGTGCGCAAGGGTCTTACCTGAAAGGGAACATCGAGGCACGCCTCGAAACGCCCTAATCCGGGTTCATCCGACGCGTCCGGATTGATGGCGCCAACGCTAAGGTAAGAGACGGGGAGATCACTTTCTCTTCCGGTCACTCTCTTTGCAGCTCTTCCGGCTTCCGTGAGATTTTTCTCCGGAAAGAACACGAGCGTGGCCACCCACCAAAAAAGAGCAATGCACTGTCAGCTGTTTACTAATGCAGCCCTGACAGTGTGGGGCAACGAAGACGGATGGGCGGTAGACGCCGATAGATGGCGCTATCAAAAAGCTCCCCCCAAATGGAGCATAACCGTCGGCGCGGGCTATACCCTAGCCTAGCGTTAGGGTTATATTATATATGTATATTTATATTTATATTTATATTTATATTTATATTTATATTTATATTTATATATTCATAATCTTTTTAAACCCCCAAACCTTCACCCCCCTCCCGGCCGGCAGCGGGAGCAAAGAATACTATCGGAACAAGCTCTGGTTTGTCGTAAGAGGCGACTGACAGGGCAGAGGGATATCCCTGCAGGTAAGCAGGGAAAGAGCTACTCGCAACCTTTCTCCATAACCCGAAAGGCATCCCCTCCAAAATAGCGAGATAGCGACCAGGGCTGAGTCCAGTAAAGCCCTGGGATAGGTAACTGGAAAAAGGATTTTGAGACGACGAACCCTGGGCTGACGGACAGCGGTATTCTGGCACCTGAGTACGCGGAGTGAACTCCCGCCGAAATGGCTGCCAGGCTAATGCAGCTTCTGCCCCCGTCCCGCTAAAATTTGGCAAGTCTCCAGGAAACGCTCCTTAGGTGTCGCCACTAAGCTGGCCGTGCAGGCTCAGATGAACCATACCTGACCAACGCGGATCTGGCTCTGAACTCTACACCTCGTAAGGGCTAGAGTCAACCCTAGCATGGACCTCACTGCGCGCAAAGGCAACCATGGGATCAAGGACGCGACTGCATAACACCTAAGGACAACGGCTCAGGAGTTGGGACCCAATAAAATGAGTATTACCACAAATCAAAATACAGTTGGAGAGGCGGCTTTCGCTAAAAGCTGCAAAATTGCAAGATCTCCCAGCAGCAAGCTGGGGGGTACCCCTCCTATTTCAGGAATCCGAGTAGACCAGAACAGGAGTAAAAATCAGAAGGCAGGAGACGCAACAACACTGCAGGACCTCGGGAAGGAGATCGCGCAGCTAGTGGAGATGCTGGAGGACGGCAAGAGGAGGTCCATCCACCAGCCTATGAGGGACACCATAGTGAGCATCCAAGCTCTCTACGAGCGGCTGGCCTCTCAGACGGGCGAACAGGGACGTAAGGAAGCGCCTAAATCCCACCAGGCGTCACAAACATCGCCCCTTTTTCGACCGTTAGCGGAACCCAGGAGGAAGGGAACAGGACCAGACCCCCCCCAACAACAAGAGGAGCAAGAGGGAGACTGCGCAGGCGGCGAGTCGAACGAGGGCGGAAGCCAGGACACTAGGGCAAAACGTGGAACCCGAAACTCAGGCGAGCAAGGAGGTCCAAGAATGGAAGCTGGTTGGCCCCAGAAAGAAACTGCCGAAGAAGCAGCGGGCAACTAACTCAATTCCCAAGGAGAAGCCAAGGCCGGACGCACTGGTCATCACGGCTAAGGGCGAATCTAGCTACGCCGACATCCTGCGACGGGTGAAGCAGGACAAGAAGCTACAAGGACTAGGCGAAGCGGTATCGAAGATTAGGAGGACCCAGAAAGGAGAGCTATTGCTCCAACTGAAGAGGTCAGGGGAGGAAATAGCAGCTTTCAAAGCCCTGGTCTCGGAATCGGTAGGTGATCAGGTGGAAGTGCGCTCCTTGTCACACATGATCGAAATTGAGTGCAGGGATCTGGACGAGATCACCACAAAGGAGGAGGTTTCAGAAGCCATTGGAAAGCTGGTGGAATCTCCAGGAGTGCCGGTAAGCGACATCCTTTTAAGGAAGGCTTTTGGCCAGACGCAGACGGCCATAATTAGACTGCCTGCAGCGTGTGCTCAGAAAGCGATGAAGATAGGCTGGTTGAAGGTAGGCTGGGTGCGGTGCAGACTCAGGGAAAGGACCAGAGTCATTAAGTGCTTCAGATGTCTCGAGTTTGGGCACATGGCGAAACAATGTCAGAGCGCCATCGACCGCTCACGAATGTGCAGGAGATGTGGCAAGGACGGCCATATGGCAAAAGACTGCGCGGAAGAGCCAAGTTGTGCGTTCTGCAGCAACGCCGGGAAGGAAGCAGGACATATAGCAGGAAGTGGGAAATGTCCGATGTTTAGGAGCGCCCTATCACAAAGGAAAAGCTAATGAAGTGCACCCAGCTCAACCTTAACCATTGCGAGGCGGCTCAGTCGCTGCTTAGGCAGGCGGTCAGAGACGAAAGGACACAGGTAGTCCTCATCTCGGAACCATATAGGAGCACCCCAGGAAACGGATGGCTGACAAGCAGCTGCAAGGGTGCGGCTCTGTGGTCAACGGAGACCGCTCCACAGGACATTAGGACATCCAGCGAAGGTTTTGTCCGGGCCAAAATAAATGGGGTTACATTTTACAGTTGCTACGCCCCGCCAAGATGGGAAATCTCGCGCTACCAAAGAATGCTAAGAAGCCTGGTAGCGGATGCAAGAGGCAGATCGCCGGTGGTCATTGGAGGGGACTTCAACGCCTGGTCCCCGGAGTGGGGAAGCCGAGCACCGAACGAGAGGGGTACCAGTCTACTGGAACACTTTGCGGCACTAGACGTGGTCTTGGCCAATAGAGGCCAAAAGCTGACGTACAGCAAGGCAGGGCGTGGATCTATTATCGACATCACCTTCGTTAGCAGCGCACTAATAAGGAGGTGCAACTGGGAGGTCAGTGATGCTTTTACTTTCAGCGACCACCAGGCCATACACTTTACCCTTGGAGGGGTAAGTAGGAAACGGATTCCCAAGGTGACAGGACCGAAATGGAAGGACTCGCGTTTGGATCGAGAAGCACTCTCGGTAACCCTGCAGACGCTAGACCGGACTTCATCATCCTCCCCGGAGGGAGCAGCGGAAGAACTTTCAGGATCACTATCAGATGCTTGCGACAGTGCCATGCCTAGGAGGAAACCCAGCAGAAGAGGAGCATCAGTATACTGGTGGAACCAGGACATTCAGCAACTAAGGACCGCCTGCCTGCGGGCAAGAAGACGCTTCCAAAGGGCAAGAGGCTCAGAGGACCTAACCACAAAAACGGAGGAGTTCAAGGCAGCTAAGAGGGCCTTGAAACTGGCTATAAAAGCCAGCAAACGGGAATGCTTTCAAAAAATCTGCGACGAGGCGGAGGTGGACCCATGGGGCACAGCCTACAAGGTCATCATGAAAAGGCTTAAAGGGCAAGAGCACCTAAGACCAACTTGCCCTACACTATTAAGGAAAATAGTGGAGGCTCTATTCCCGAAGCACCCGCCAAAAAGGGAGACTGTACCAGCCGATGATGGGGAGCCGTTTACGCCAGTTACGGAGGAGGAGATCCGGAACTACGCAAAAAGGATTAAGGCTAGAAAGACTCCAGGACCAGACGGAGTGCCGAATTCCGTCCTGAGGCAGGCCATGCAGGAGAAACCGGAGGTCTTCGCTGAGACCTTCAACAAGTGTCTTCAGCACGGCACTTTTCCAAAAAAGTGGAAGAGGCAGAACCTCATTCTGCTGCCGAAAGGGAACAAGGCGACAGACGACCCATCAGGATTCAGGCCCATATGTCTCCTAGACACGGTAGGGAAAGTCCTCGAGATGGCCATAGCTACTCGCGTCTCGAAATTCGCTGAGGCAAAAGGAACGCTCTCGGTCAGCCAGTACGGTTTCCGGAAGGCGCGCTCCACGGTGGACGCCATCAAAGCCGTGACCGACACGGCGGAAGCAGCCATCGCGGGAACCCGGTGGAAATGGGGAGATAAGGAGTATTGCGCGATGGTAACACTGGACATCCGCAACGCCTTCAACTCGGCTAATTGGACACGTATCCAACGAGCCTTGTTCTTGGCAGGAACTCCTAGATACCTACAACTAATATTATCCAGCTACCTTTCAGATAGGACACTGCTGTACGACACGGACGAAGGACCAAAATCCTATGAGGTGACTGCGGGGGTGCCGCAGGGATCGGTCCTCGGGCCACTTCTTTGGAACATCATGTACGACGAAGTACTCAGGATCGAACTACCAACAGGATGCAAACTCATCGGCTTCGCGGACGACCTGGCGCTGCTCGTGGTGGCGAAGGAAATCAAGGACGTGGAAACCAAGGCGAGTGAAGCAATACGGAGGATATCAACCTGGATGACTGACTCTGGATTGGACCTAGCAGCGCATAAAACGGAGGCAGTTCTCTTCACGAGCAGGAAGAAGGTGGAGTATATTACCATCCAGGTGGGCAACTGCTGCATCACCTCAAAGGAGGCAATTAAATACCTAGGGGTAATGCTGGACAACAGGTTGTCCTACGGAGCGCACGTGGAGTACTCCACCATAAAAGCTGCAAGGATCCAAGGCGCACTCTCAAGGATGCTGCCAAACGTGGGAGGCCCAAAGGAAAGCAGGAGACGCCTTTTAGCCAGTGTCGTCACGTCGGTCTTGCTGTACGCTGCGCCGATATGGGCTGCGTCAGTCAGAAGACATCAGGGGCTTAAGAAAAAGCTAGGGGCATCGTACCGACTAGCGGCCCTACGAGTCATATCCGGATTTAGAACCATATCCGAGGAAGCCGCCCTCGTTCTAGCCGGAATGATTCCCATCGATATTCTGGCTAATGAAGCGGAGGAAATTTACGCAGCCAATCGGCAACGGGGAAGGAACTCATCCCGAGAGGCCATTAAGACGTCAGCCCGACAAGCGGCATTATCCTCGTGGCAGGAGAGGTGGGACGCAACGACCAAAGGTAGATGGACGCACAGGCTAATACCAAACATCCAGGAGTGGATCGGAAGGAATAACGGTCAGGTTAGTTACCAGCTTACCCAGTTTCTTACAGGTCACGGGGGGTACAGAAAATACCTCTATAGATTCGGACACGACGAGAGTCCAACGTGCCCCAACTGCCCAGGAGCAGACGAGGACCCAGAGCACATATTATACAATTGTAGGAGATATCGTGCCACCGTCGGATCGCTACCAGATCCAGAGCAGCTCGTGGAATTCATGTGTAGCTCACAGGAGCAATGGAACTGGGTAAGCCAGTTGATAGCTTATACACAGGGCGACTTAAGAAGACTCGAAAATGAACGTCGCTTAAGGGAGAATGCCTAGATTAGGCAACCCTTCCCCGCGAAGTAATACTTAGCAGTGGTACCGCGGGGTCTGTGGTGTGTGCGGGGGTGTCTTTAGTACGTAGGCGCCGGCTAGACATGCCGGTGAATCGTGCATGCTATTGGTACGGGCCAATAGTATCTAGGATAGATTTTCACCTCAATGGCGCAATCCAAAAAAAAAAAAAAAAAAAAACATGCTCATATCAACTCAGGAGGTGATCCTGATCAAGAATATATATACTTTATAGGGTCGGAGATGTCTCCTTCACTGCGTTGCACACTTTTGGACAAAATTATAATACCCTCTGCAAGGGTATAAAAATGTATGTGGACTGCATTATATTACATATATGTATATTTGGACTTCCGCGTAAAAATAAAATAGTACTCTTGATGCCTGATTACCTATAGTTATAATATATTTTATATTATAAGTTTATATTAAGTATATTATAAGTTTTAGTAAACTTTATAATATTTTAGAAAAAAAATACTTTTCAACGATAACCGGGCTTTTTAGTAGAGAAAATTTATTTTCAAATGCGGCAATATTTAATATTCAATATTTCGGCAATATTTCGTTCAAATGCTTGAGACGCCTCACTATGAGGCCACTGACCACTTTTTTTGGCCATAAATCATTTTTTAAAAGATTTAAAAAAAAAGGATCTAATGACGTCATTACCTTTAGATAACATCAAGCTCTAATAATCCATAACAGAAAAGTTAACAGAGAACGTCACTGTTACGTTATTAGTTGTCAAAGTGCACTGTTAGTGCCGATAAAAAACACGTGGTAGGTTTGCAAAATATTTGCGTCTTTTAAAAAAAATTTTTAATGGACTAAAAGGATTTAAAACTTGAATTTTTGATATGCAGTCGAACCAAAGGGGTTTGTACTAAGTGTTTGTGGGTGTCCATTGTAGGAATTGATCGTGTTGTTTTTGTAATGTGTGTATTTGTGTACCCCCTGAAAAGGTAAAAGCTAAATTGAAGAACATTTTTCAAATGGAGTAAACAAAAAAATGTCACATAATTTCACCTTAATATTTGTACTGTGTTGTAGTGTCTTTCGTCCTCTTTCAAATGAATGTAGTCTTAAACTGCCCTTTTTTAAACTGTTTTTGTTATTTTGATTTTTAGGGGAGAGCCTAAGCAACGATAAATTGTTCGATAAATGGAAATCAGCTGCTACGAAAAGCTGCAAGAAGTCTGCTATTTGGGATGGCTTTAGGAAAAGTTTAGATAAGCCTATATCTGAAGACCAAGATACAAAATTATTAGTCCAAAGCGAACAATGTTGCTACCGTTTATCGCGAAAGTGGAATAGTTGCAAAATAAATTTAGCAGTGTTTAGAAGAAGATGTGCTGTTTGGCTATCTTCGCAGACTGTTGTGCATATGGAAACAAAGAACCGAAGATCCGTGGGTCGACCTTCATTATCATACCCGGTTAAGAGTTACAGAACGATAAGAAGGGCAGCATCATGTCTTGCTACTCGCATGGTAGGAAATGTAGATCTTCTAATACAATCAGCGAGTGCAGCAGCGCGAAAAGGGGGCAAAGTTGATCTCGCCTTTGTTTTGCAGCTAATAGCTAAAAGTCCAAAAGAGGCAAAAGATATCCGAAATCAATTAAGACCGAAAATTTCCAAGCCTGAGAAAATATCAACCGATGAAGGTGTAGCTCTTCTTTTGGATCAGAGCCTAACAAAAAAGCAGTATTGTTCCATAAGGGAGCTGGCTAAACATAATATTTGAATTATTCTACATGAATTTTAAAATCAACTATTTACAGCTCGTCAAGCCTCTGATTAATGCAAATGGATATTTTAAATAGCACTACTGCCTTTTTAATATTCAATAAATAAATATAGACAAATAAACATATATTTTATGATTTTTTTACGTAATTTTATGATGAAATATTTTAATAGGTATATCTTAAAAAAAAAAAGGCGGCACCACGCCCATTTTCATAAAACATATAAATTTTTTTATTTTAAACTTAAATTTGCAAACCAAACCGAAATATCTCGTTTCGTTTTCGAGATATTAATTTCGGCCACAAAAAGTAGTCGTTGGCCCCATAGTGCGCCTGCACAAAACCAATTGAAACTTGAGACAAGGTAACACAAAAACGGTATGCAAAATTGATCTCGCCTATTCGCATAGCGAATACTGCAAAGATATTAACTGATAAAAAACGGTTTAGTGTATTTACCGTTTTAGCTCAACAAAAAATGATTGAAAGTGAGAAGCCATATATGTATGGCTTTGTATGCGGTAAGGGTTAAAATAAAAATGAATGTTTCTGTAGGAACGTACATAGGTTGAAAATATTCGTTCACACTGGACAGACTGGCATGTTTTTTTTTATTTGAGTACTAGGCTATAAGAGTGATACATTGGGAGATATACATATAGTATATTTTAAGAAAATTAGATCCGCATCCGCAATATTACATCCACCTCGTAAAAAATTTCATATAAATATTTGTTTTTAAAATATATTGATACTTAGATATATTTTTTACGTCCGTAATTTTGCTATAATCGTCCGGTCACACTCTTTTTTCTGCTGTTTCTTAAATTTGTTTTTGCGTTATTTTCATATTTCCATCAATAAAAGAACATTTTTTGAAAATACTTCAATTTTTTAAACACTGCGGAAACATGGCTGACAGGCTTACGCAGTTGCAAGATACAGTTAATCAGGTAATGAAATGAATGGAGGTATTGGAAATAAAATAATAAAAGGATAGAAGTGTTTTATGTATGTACATATGTATGTACATATATACTACAAGGATGGGCACGTAGTGGATTTTTCGGCTACAAGAGCTCCCAAAAAAGAATTTGTTAAAACAGTTTTCAATACAAGAATTCCCAACATTTACACTGGAAAAACAAGTAGGAATAGAAATAATCATTTTATGCATAGCACCCTTACATTTATTTCAGTGTAAAATAAAAAAAAACTTAAGTATTTTTATTCCTGGTACTCCTAGAGTATTGTAGTCATGTATGTAACATAAGGAAGGGATCATCTACAACCTTCATCATCTAAAATATATACATATATTCTTGGTGAGTATGAACAGCCTAGTCCATATAGC
Source organism: Drosophila bipectinata (assembly GCF_030179905.1). Taxonomy (NCBI): domain Eukaryota; kingdom Metazoa; phylum Arthropoda; class Insecta; order Diptera; family Drosophilidae; genus Drosophila; species Drosophila bipectinata. The sequence goes on along the minus strand of NC_091739.1, from coordinate 743,735 downwards.
CATATCCGTCTGTCCGTATGAACGCGTGGATCTCAGAAACTATAAAAGACAGAGCTATAAACATAATTGGCATGGAGACTCCTATAACGTCCACGTAGGTAAAGTTTGTTTCAAAGTTTTGCCAAGACTCCTCCCGCCCCCACAAATTACGAATTTTTGTAGAGCCAGTACAGGAAGGTTTTAGATTTCTTTGTGTTGCGTAAACAAGTGCAGTTTTTATACCCTGCAAAGGGTGTTATAATTTTGTTTAAAATTGTGCAACACAGTGAAGGAGACATCTCCGACCCTATAAAGTATATATATTCTTGATCAGGATCACCTCCTGAGTTGATATGAGCATGTCCGCCTGTCTGTTTCTACGCAAACTAGTCTCTCAGTTTTAAAACTATCGACTTGAAACCCTTCTTTCCTTTGCTCGCAGTATATATGTAAGTCGGAACGAAAATAAAAATGAGAAAATTCCGTCTTAAATCTCTTTATGTAGGAGGATCATTACTTTAATAAAAAATAGGTTTCCGACATAAGTTTTGTTTGGTATGTGTCAGAGAGTTGTCATTAGACAACTGTCAAATACAGTTTATTCGTAGATAGAATGTTATGTTCTGCTAAAATGTTTCAAGAAACCAATTTTTATGCAATTTGGTTTTTGAGGAAACTAGCGATCAAAATGAAGAGCTGATGGTAAAGCAAGTTTTTTAATTGGGGCAAGAGTCCTTGACCTTGTCAAACTAGTGGCAACACCTTAATATTAGGTATGTTATGAAATATTTTTGATATAATATACGCTATATGTGCCCTAGTTTTAGCGTACTTTGCTTTAAAAGCGTATAAAAGGTGGATCAGCACAAACAAAGGGTCTAATGCACTGTTCACAAAAAAAGGGTCTAATGCACTGTTCTAGCGGTGAAAATCGTATATAAGGTGGGCTAAAGAACCTGCTTTAATGGAGACCTAATAATATTTTTCTGTCTCTGGAGGCTGCTCCGTGCTGGCATACACAAAAGTCCCTCATGATTAGCTGTAATCCATCTAGAAGAAATTATCCACCAAGGTGAAGCTACCGGATAGCCATAAATCTGAATCGATAGATGAAAATACTGTTTATGCTCCGGGTAGCTAGGATGCGAGCAAGGAAATATTTAAGGAGCCGTCCATAAACCTTGTGACGCTCATTTTCGGGTATTTTGACCCCCTCCCCCCCCCAATGTGCCAATGTGCCCCAATGGGTTTTTTGGGATAACTCATGATGCACCCTAACATCGAGCTTTTTTGTTAAATTCTTCGACTTTAAATGCCTATGGACGGTTTCCGTGCTTAGTTGCCGCTCCTCTGCGATGGTTCTAATAGTCACATGACGATCTCGATCCACTATTTCCATGATTTTATCCCTATCAAAGGTCACTGGTCGTCCGGAAGTCTTGGGTGTTTCGGTATCAAAATTGCCACTTCGGTATCAAAATTGCCACCACTGTTCGGCGGTTTGAATCGAAAGTTTCTTATCTCCTGAGACAGCAATAACCTGTCTGCGATATTCCGCAGGAGTTTTTCCCTTTGCGAAATAAATTTTCAAATATATATAAATTTTTTATTTTATAAGAATAAATTTTCAATCGATTGTAATTTTTTAATTGTAATTTGACTTTACAAGCGAAGCGCGAAATTTGAATGTAAAAACCGGTATGTCATTACCAAACAACCTAATACAATAACTGTCAAATAACTGATTAATCGAAAATGCCATAGCTTTGGTGTTTTAAGCTTTAGAGATTTGGGATTTTCTATAGATTCTATTTTTTGAAAAATGATACGACAAACCAAATTACATAAGGATGGGCCGACTACATCCTATAGCACCTATTGATTGGAATTGTATTTGATATTTGGTAAAAATAGGAATTTTGGTATGTTTGAAGATATAAAGTGCTTGGTACTTGCCTTTTATTTTATATTGTTAAATTGGTTTTCGTTCAAAATCTCATAACGATCGGCCAAGAATAACCGATATTTGCGATTAATATCCTATCATAACTTCAAGGGTAGGTAATTTTCGGGTTAGGAGACCCCAAAGTTAGCTTTTTTCAAGCTTTTTTTCGCGGTCTTTCAGAATTTGGAAATGGCTTGTGCATCAATAAGAGCATCAGCTAGCATTCCTGTATTCATCATAAAGCTTAGAGGCCCAGACGACCGAGGGGCGCTCAAGAAACGATTTGTTAGTACATATTAAACTATTTGAAATTTGTTAAGATAAGAAGAGTTAGTAAGGAAATTTACAATTCTATATTTTAATTTAGAGGGACAGGAAAGAGATGTAATAGAGTAGAGACCAATGACTAAGGAACAGAGGACTAAAGTTTCGAGTCCTACTAATAGGAATGTTAAAATTTAAGCGTGTTAGTAAATGCTGGCTATCTACATCCCCGTTAATAAGGTTATGCAGAAAAACTACACTGAGCATTGTCCTACGATTTGTTAAGCTAGGTAAGTTTATAAGTAAAAGTCTGCTACTGTAGGATGGAAGCTGAAGTTTGCATACCAGTATAGATCTCTGAGTGTGAATATTAAAAAATTCTTTTGTACGGATTCTATGCGGTCCTTATGTACTCCATATTGGGGACTCCAGACACATGAACCGTACTCCAGTATCGGACCAAAGAAATAAATAATGTTTTGGTTATGTATGGGTCATTATTAACCATTAAGGAAATATGGTCCATTATTAACCATTAAGGAAATATGGTCGGCAAATTTAAGTTTAATGTCAAATAGGACGCCGAGATCATTAACCTGAGTTAATTTCTCTAAGGCAATCCCATCAATAGAATACGTAGCTTGCAGAGGGCAATAACGATAAAAAGACATATGCTTGCATTTTGATCCATTAAGTATTAGATCATTAGCTAAACACCATTTGTGAAAGTTATCAAGGTCAGACTGAAGACTGCATTGGGCAGAGATGGGTTTGTACTAAAGACAAAGCTTTACATCAGGGGTGCCCAGCCCCATTGCTCTCGGAGCTCCTTTGTTGTTGGAATTGCTCGTTATATGGGAAATGAAATTTTATATACGTGTGTGGCTCGTAGCATAGGCAAGGGCTAAATACAAAAACAATTTTTCGTTTTTCGAGTTAAGCAACAACAATTGTATAGTGTCTCAGTTTTTCGTACTAATACGAAGGCACTTTGTTTTTTTATTACCGAAAACTTTTCACTGCAAAAAATTACTTTTGGTTGAGATCTCAAAAAGAATGGTTAACATCTGAGCTATGAATTTCTTTTATTTATAACTTTATTACAGTTTTTAATTTTTATTTCATAAATATTTTTGTATTACTTTTTTCCATTGAAAATTGTACTATAATTTTTTTCAGTATACCGACATGACTTGCAAAAAAAATTTCTAGCTTTAATGTATTGGTGATTTTTTGCATTGGTATTCGAGTTTGCTCTGTCCTATGCTGAGCTTGGGCACCCCTGCTTTACATCATCTGCATACATAAGAACTAGAGAATTCGTTAAGGATGTAGTCTCATGTTCCGGCCTACTTTTTAGAGGTTATTTCAAAAAAATTTTTTGTAATAAAGAATAATGCGATCGTTTCAATTTTCACATATGTTTTTATAGGCATCATAAACTATTTGAAAATATTTTGTTTAATTTATTCTTGTGTAGTTTAATACACTATATAGCATGCCAAAGTATGCATATAAAAAAATAGATAGGTCACTGGCGCAGGTGATTTCGACTGCTAGAGTCATCCGAAACCAAAAAATTAGAATAGATTATTGTTTTGTAAGCTTATTGCTCTGTCCCGTTTGACAACAAAATGGCGAACACACAAAAAAAAAAAATTTTTTTTTTAAATTTATCTTAAGGGGTTATATACAGTTGTGATATATGAAAAAATCGATTTTTTTTTTATTGCATATTCTTTAAGTATATTTTATTGGGAATACTCTACCTATTTTATACCCGAATTCATAACGATCGGAGCATTAGAACCGAAGCTGTAGCTATTTATAGCGCACTATCTGCATATTAATCCTGAACAAACTTGAAACTTTAAACGCGATTATCTCAGAATCTTTTTTTTGGGAAATTACCTTTGCGGTGGACACGATTACAAAAAAACTACTAATCCGATCAACACCAAATTTTGACCACTTATTTATTATGATATTAGCTAGTCCGTGAACGAGGGATTTTCAATTTTTTTGAAAACTCCTTTTTTAAAGCACAAAAAACGAAAATCTTATACGTTGAAAAAGTACATTTTTTGTTAAAAACGTCGCCATTTTTTTTTTAATCAAAATTTTTAAAAATCCCTAGTTCACGGACTAGACAATACAATATACTAACTAAACTTTTTTGAATTTTGGATTTCGGATGAACCGTTTTCGAGAAATCATGTCCACCGCAAGACACCATCGAAAAAGACGATCCGGGAATTCGGCTATAACATTTTTGTTATGTAATATTTTTTTATGAAAAAATTTAATTAAGTACCCAGAAACATGAACTAAACAATTTCGGTAAAACATTTTTCATAAATATTTTCTATGGTGTCAAAAAAAATCGATAAAAATCCATATTTTTGCGCGGTAAAACTGTATATAACCCCTTAAATTAATAATAAAAAACTAATCATTAAAAATAAATGATTCTAGTACGGGACAGAGGTGTTACTTTTAAGAACAACATATCCAAATTTCAGCTTGATCGGTACCATAGAATTTTGTGAATCACCTGCGCCGCACACAAAAATGTCGTTCCGAGAAAAACGCGTTTAAAGTTTAGACGCTACCGAGAAACTCATACTTTTCGGTGAAGGCGCGCTCTCGATTATGGGCTGTATCTCTGTCATTATTTGATATTTTTATTTGAAACTTTAACAGTACATTCTTAATAAACAATACTAGGTGAGGTGAAAAAATAGGTGAAAAAAAAATCGATTTTTTCAACCTCACACATGAGACTACATCCTTAAAGAAGGGGGCAAGTCGTTTATAAAAAGCGTAAATAATAACGGGCCAAGATGACTACCTTGAGGGACGCCAGATGTAGCACGGAGCAGACGGGTCTGTAAGTTTTTAAATAAGACTCTTTGTGCCCTTCCATCTAAGTAGCTGGAGATCCACGTTAAGAGGTCTTTAGGAAAACCCAGCATATTCAGTTTACTCAACAAGAGTGAGTGATTAACTGAATCAAATGCTTTGCTGAAGTCTGTGTAAATAACATCGATTTGATATCCCTTACAAAAGCCATCTATGACAAAGGATGTCAACTCCAATAAGTTTGTGGTGGTGGAGCGACGCTCAATAAAGCCATGCTGACAAGGAGTGATAATCGAAGAGCAAAGGTGTTGCAAATGAGGGGTAATTAATTTTTCAAATGACTTTGGAATTGCCGACAACTCCGAGATGCCTCTGTAGTTGGCCGCCTCGGACTTTTTCCCTTTTTTATGTAGGGGAATTATGAATGATTCCTTCCACTTAAGGGGAAAAATTGAGGTTTCCAAAGATAAGTTGAAAAGTCTTAGAAGAGGTTTGCACAGAGCCCTGGCGCAGTATTTTAGCACACAGCCTGGTACTCCGTCGGGGCCTGGCGAATAAATTGGTTTTACCCTTAAAAGACCAGATAATAAGTTGTTCTCAGAAAAAAACGGACGGAAAATAAGATTTGCGGCTTGAATGTTATATGCGTAAGGCTGATCTGTCAATTTAGGTGGATAAACAGTTGTTTGAAAAAGTTCTGCGAATAGATCGGCAATGGCCTGATTAGAGGTCGCAGAGGAATTTTCAAACGTAAGCAGGGGTGAAAACTGTTATAAAACTATTATAAAACTGTTTCGGATCCTGAGTAAATTGTATCCGGCAGCGGTCAATATAATTCCTATAACATTCCGCGTTATGCACGGTAAAATTCGACCGAATAGTAGGTATCTTGAAAAATCAACACTACTGCAGGTTTTTTTATATTTTAGTAAGAGCCTATTTTTAATATTTTTTAGGTTAGTGAGGCACCTTGTATACCAAGGTATTAGGTTTCTGAAAATCAACTTTACGGAAGCAGCGAATCTTATTTGCCATGCATAGAGACATCTGATCGATACGAGGAATAGTTTTGATAGAGACCTCCAGCGTGGGGTGATATCGATCCTCTGGGGTGGAAAGGGGAAAAGCTCTGGAGAGAGCGGTCTCATCAGGATCAGATACAAAACATAAGTCTAAAAGCCGACCTAACGAATTTCTAACATGGTTAATCTGACCAAGGGACATGTCAAACATGCCCGCGGTGAAGTCATGGTGAGTGATAAGTGACAAAGATGGTGAGTTATCGACCGCTACGAGTTGGTCACGATCCGTCATAAGATTAAAGACGTGTCGAATAGCGGACAAATGCTGCCAATATGTAGGCGGTTCAGACTTAGGCGGTAAATATGAACAAGTAATGTATAAAGATTTCACGGACATAGTGATTTTAACGCAAATAAATTCTATGTCACCAAACTCTTGGGATTTCACCTCTTCAGAAGCAAGAGTAGAGTCTACCGAAATGAGGACTCCACCCCCTCTTCGCTGTGATCGATCCCGTCTAAAAGTGGTGTACTTACTAGGAAAAACTTCGGAGCTAAAGATCTCCGGCTTTAACCAAGTTTCTGTAAAGGCTATAATATTTTTTTTTTTTTTTTTTTTGTAATAGCAGGGTAATGTTTATTTAAAACTGTCCATTAGGGACAACCATTAAATTTTATCACGTAAACTTCACGTATAGATATTTTTAAATATTAATATGGTAGAAAAAAAAAAAATTAGAGTAGTAAGGGGAGGTCCAGCGGGTGTGTCCTTTTAAGTCTTCTGGGTTGCTCGCTGCTGTCCAGCAGGGAGCTGGCCAACCGGTTCGGGTGATTATGAAGCCTCTGCATGTAACGTGCGCTGCTTCTTTGTATCTCGTCCTTGACCCAAGGGAAATTGAGAACCTCGTGGATGGTGCGATTGTCATGATAGACGTGGGCCCCAGTGGCGATTCGAAGGGCTCTATTTTCGAAAGCTTGTATAGTTCGGACTTTCGTCTTGCTCGCAGTGCCCCAGAGCTGTATGCCGTACGTCCAGATTGGGCGTATTATTGCCTTGTAAATGAGGAGTTTAGTGGAAGTTCTCAGCTTGGATCTCCTACCCATTAGCCAGTAGAAGGATCGAAGTCTTTGAATAGCCTGTTTCCTCTTCTTAATCAGATGGGGCTTCCAGGTGAGCCTCCTGTCTAGGGTGAATCCCAGGTACCTGGGATTGTCTACCTGTGGGATTGGAGAGCCGTTAAGGTTAACTGGAGGGCAGTTGCCTTTGCAGAGAGAAAATGTGGAGGCAGTGGACTTCTCATTATTGACGGCAATGTTCCATCGCTTTTGCCAGTCGCTGAGCAAGTCAAGCTGCAATTGCATCGTATCGGCTGCCCCCAATGCGCTATCGGCGGTGGTAAGGAAGGCGGTGTCGTCTGCATAGGTTGCTGCGAGCAGGTCAGGCCTCTGAAGAACAGGGAGGTCGGCCGTGTAAGCATTGTACATCAACGGGCCAAGAACGCTGCCTTGGGGTACACCAGCGTGAGCTTCTCTAATACCGGAGATGGCCTCGCCACATCTAACAGCAAATTTACGGTCTTCCAAGAACGACTTTAGGAACTGGAAGTATGGTCGGGGTAGGCCAGTCTTTAATTTATATAGAAGACCGGGATGCCAGACTCGGTCAAACGCCTGCTTCACGTCCAGCATGACGGCCATGCAGTACTTCTTGGTTTCAAACGCGTCCAGGATGCACTGCACTACCCGATGGCACTGCTCTGGCGTACCGTGTCGCCGCCTGAAGCCAAACTGGTGGTCAGGGATCAGTCCAGCCTCGTCAAATACTGGCAGTGCTCTGCTTAAAAACACTCGTTCAAGTATTTTGGAGAGCGTTGGTAACAAACTTATTGGTCGGTAGGACGAAAGGTTTGCTTCGGGTTTCCCGGGCTTAGGTATCATAGTTACCTGGGCACGTTTCCATGTGGACGGGAAGTACCCTATCTCCAAGCATCTATTATAGATCCTCGTAATTAGCTGAATGGTTGGAGGTGGTAACATTTTTAATGCAATTGCATTGATACCATCATCGCCCGGGGCCTTGTTGTTGCTCATGATGGTTATAAGCTCAGCTGTTTCCTCCTCAGTCACTGGTGGTATTGGATCGGCGTCCCTAGAAGGCTCGGCTAGCAGACGGGCAGTTTCAGCAGCATCCTCCGGTGAGCAGCGATCGAAAGGCGTAAAGACACCTTCGAGGTGTTCGGCGAAAGCGTTGGCCCTGTCCATCTCCGATCTGCACCAGCTGCCGTCGGTTCTTTGTACAGGTGGGATCCTTTTCAGCGGCTGTCTGATAGATTTGGTGACTCGCCATAAGTTATGTTGAGGGTCGCCTGGCTCAAGTTGTTCGACGAACCCGTCAAAGGCCTGCTTCCTTAGTCTTGCCAGAGTTTCTGTCAGACATTTGGTCGCTCTATTGAAGACGGTTTTGTCCAAAGGATTCCTTGAGAGCATCCACACTCTTCGGAGTCGTCGCTTTTCAAGTTTGAGTTCTTCGACTTCTGGGCTCCAAAAATGGATGTCCCTGTCAGTGGCTCTTGGGCGGTTGGAGGGCCTTGGTGCTGCTTCAGAAGCTGCCGCCTGAATATGGGCTGTTAACTCTTCTACAACGGTGTCGATGTCAACCGGGGAGTCAAGTGTCGGGCTGGGGTCGGTAACGTTGTTCAGGTAGGATTGGTACTTGTCAACGTCTGTTGTCTTGTAGATCAGCTTTTTGCGGGCTGACCTGAGCAAGGCTGGGGTGAAAAGTGACACGGCAAAGGCGCTGAGGTCTTCTACTTCTCTCGCTTGAATTCCGGCAGAATCCAGTCCTCCGGAGATGGCGAAGTCTAGCACATCAGGGATTTTGTGGGGATCCGTAGGCCAGTATGTGGGTGCACCGGTTGCGTGACAGCTCAAGATTCGGGACTGAATCTGCCTGTATAGGGCCGAGCCCTTTGGGTTCGTAATCCTGGAGCCCCACCAGGGGTGTTTAGCATTAAAGTCCCCTCCGATTATGAACTTGGGGCCGAGGCAATCCAGTAGCAAGCCGAATTCCTGTTCGTGGATGTTGTGCCTGGGGGGGCAATATGCTGCGGCGATTGTTATGTCACCGTTGGTAGTGGAGATTTTAATTTGGGCACATTGTACCCAGTCTTCGCACATGGCTGGAAGTGCCTCATACTTGATGCAGCTGCGAATAAGGATGGCCGCGCCCCCGCGACCTCTACCGTTCGGGTGGTTAGCGGCAATGAGGTCGTATCCTCTAATAGTCAAGTATGATCTGTTGGTAAAATGCGTTTCTGATATGAGGAGAACGTCTGCTTGGAGGGTCTTGCAATATAGCTCGACCTCTGGCCTTCTTTTTACCAGGCCGTTAGCATTCCATATGGTTATATTTAATTGCGTATGCATAAGGATTTGCAAACGGTGGCCATCATTTGGGCTATTTGGCTCAAGACCTTCTCCATCATGCGCTCAAACATAGATTCCATCCTAGCCGTTAGGGCGTCCATTGGATTACTTGAAAGACTGGGATCGGGATTGGGGTTGGAGTCAAACTGTGGTGCTCCGTTTTTGACTGCGCTAGCATAGCTGATGTTAGGGTTAATTTTGCTGAATTGAGGTTGCTGGCGTCTTGGGGCAGCCTGCTTGGGGGCGAACGTGCTCTTTGCCTTTTTGTAGGCTGGACAGCCCTTGTAAGAGGCCGCATGTGATCCGTCGCAGTGGAGGCAGACTGCTGGTTCACTGGCAATTTTGGTGCATTCGGACGATGGGTGCCTATCTCCACACTTTACGCATCTGTACTCCAGATGGCAGTACCGTTTCGTGTGACCGAAGCCCTGGCAGCGATGGCATTGGGGCACATCGTCGAATTTTTTTGGTGGCTCAACCGTAACCACCGTGCTGCATAGCCGCTTGACTTGAAAGGCCTCCTTATTGTTTTTGGCTGGCTCGAGGTTAATAAAGAAAATGTTTAGTGGCTTCTTTGTACCTTTTTGCATAGGATTGTGTATATCCCTGACTTTGTGTCCATGGCTGCTGAAACCCACCTTAATATCCTCCGGGTCGGTGGAGAAGTGGAGGCCTTTAACGACGATCCGATAAGCGCGCTCGTCTCGGGGCTGGAATGTGTGGTATCGATGGTTATTTTCGCTCAGGAACTTTTTCAGAGTTGAGTAAGGCTATAATATGGGATGCAAAGAAAGAACTATCAGAATATAGTTTAGGGAGTTTTCTACGGAGCCCCTAGTGTTCTGATAGGTAAGAGTTAATGAGGAAACTAGTTTTTTGGGTTAGTGGACAAATAAGAGGTGGAGGGTTGGTCATTGGTTCCGATATTGGGAAGTCTCACTCCCACTGGTTTTATAACTTTTTTTTTACGGAACTAGGATGATGTTCTTGGACGAAAAGATTCTCTGGCCAAAAACTGGAAGAACAAATCGTCTTGAAGCGCGGCACACGAATCTTGAAAGAAGACGCGGGTGACTCTGACGCGGGTTTCATTTACTAGGACCTGTGGTATCACTTGAAGGGATACCACAGAGGACATTTGCTCATTTTCCTTGAGAAATTCAGACGGCGAATTGTTCTTAGTTCTAGCCCTTGGGGTGGCCAGAGATATGAGCGGCTGCGTTATTGACGGCTGAGTAGACTGAGGCGGATCACAGACAGAGGATTTCTTATGCTTAGGAGACTCCGTTAGTAGCTGAAGGCTGCTAAGCTGAGTGTCAAGCGCACAGAGCTGGTCATTGACTTTACGAAAACCAGTGATCAACTCTTTAAATCCATTTTTGGTCTGTCTCATGAACGACCTCATTTCGCCTTGGACAGCACGACAATTTTCACAACAACAGTGTATACCAGACCTACGGGAAATGGCATCCGAAACTGAGGCAGTGAACCCGGCAAATTGTCTTGTTACAAGACTTCATAGCTCAGACAAGTTTGAATTCCATATTTTTTAATAAATAAAACAAAATTAATATATAAAAAGTTAAAAAACACTATACCTTGAACCACTGTCCCAAATAGGAAGCCGAAGCGGGAGCTTTTGAGAGTGCAAAAGAAAAATTCAAAAATACAGATAATCCGGGAAGAAGCAGAGCTGAGCTATGCTTGGAATTGAAATTATACAAATTATTTATTCGACTCCAAATATACCACAGCACTCGCGAAGCGATACGGTTTAAGTTTAAGATTCTTAAGATTCTCAATATATTTTATTCACAAGTTTTAAACACCGGTTTACCAATATTTATCATAAACGCAGTGCGCACAAAAAAAATACGACCGTTCGCTTAAGAGAAAGAGAGGGAAGTATGAGGGAAATCATCTCAAGAGCTATCTTTAAAAGTATAGTTATTTAGTGGCAATTTTGAAAAATGAAATTTTTTTACTTACTACACACATGTTAAGTCTTGACGAAAGATAAAAACATGTCACATGACATAAAGTATGGTGGTTTTGGTAGCTTCACTGGTTCTTATTGATTGTGAATTATTATGAATTTTGAAGGGTTTTTATTTAATTTTTAAAGTGAAAGTGACATAACTTAGGACTCATAAGCATTGTAGAACAAAAGATGTTTGAAAATTTTTAATGCATTTTTCAATGAAAATTAGTATACTCAATTTTTTTCAAATTTTTCTTTTGAGGAAACTAACTAATGAAGCGGATAGGCAAGATTCTTTTAGCTTTAAAAAAGGAGAATTTCTTTAATCAAAATCCCTTTACTTTTACGCAACTTTCCATCAAACTGATAGACTTTTGGCAAATGTTTTGACATTGTGTATTGATCCAATTTAAGCCATACCATTCGATTGGTATACAATTCATTCAGACCAAACGAAAACATAAAAAAAACATATGTTTTTTTTAAAACATAAATCTAAAAGCCGACCTAACGAATTTCTAAAATGGTTAATCTGACCAGGGACATGTCAATCATGCCCGCGGTGAAGTCATGGTGACAAAGATGGTGAGTTATCGACGTTGGACCACTTTAATTCTGGTATATTAAAGTCGAACACCGCGACGAGCTGGTCACGATCAGTCATAAGATTAAAAACGGATTGAATAGCGGAAAAATACTGCCAATATGTGGGCGGTTCAGACAACGGCGGTATATACGAACATGTAATGTAAAAAGATTTCTCGGACAAAATGATTTTAATGCAAACAAATTCTATGCCACCAAACTCTTGTGATTTCACCTCTTCAGAAGCAAGAGTAAAGTCTACCGAAATGAGGACTCCATCCCCCCCTTCGCTGAGGTATCCCTTCTAAAAGTGGTGTACTTATTGGAAAACTTCGGAGCTAAAGTGGACGAAGAAGAGGTGGAAGGTTGGTCAGTGGTTCTGATATCGGGTAGTTTAACTCCCGCTGGTTTTATAACTTTTTTCTTCACGGAACTAGGCTGATGTTCTTGGACGAAAATATTCTCTGGCCAAAAACTGGGTGAACAAATCGTATTCAACATCTGCGCGGGCACACGAATCTTGAAAGAAGACGTGCGCCGTATGTAATTATATTTAAATTTAGATATGTCCTCCACCTTTACATCGGCTTTTGTTTTGGCTTTGATATACGCCGAGATATCTGTCTCCTCCGAATTGGCAAACTGCGAAAATGCCTGTTTCAGGCCAGCAACTATGGTCCCAGTAGAAACGCATCAACCGAATTCAATGGAAGTTCATTTATTACTAGTTTCTATCTGCTCCTTTTCTTCTTTCATTCGAAACTGCGACGCAGCGAGTGACAAGAACGAGTACCTAACAGAGCGATAATATTTTTAGGCGGTACAATTCAAATATTTCTCAAGCTTGGGCGTAAGGAACACAAGTAGATATCTTGCAGCTCGGGCTCGTTGGTGGTTATTTTATTTGCTCGTAGCTCGTTATATTCCGTATCTCTAACTCTTCGTTACTGTTGATTTGCTGAATTTTTTTATTTTGAGGGCAAAGCCTTTGATCTTGAGTCAAGAAGTGGGGACCATCAAAGCAAAATGAATTTTTTAATTCATTAACTGTACAACCCCGATATGGAAAGTCCGCTGGATTGCTGTCAGTGGGTACATGGCGCCAACTAGCCGATGATGTCATCTCTTGAATTTTACTGACGCGGTTGGCAACAAAGGTTTTGAGTTTTGAAGGATGTGTTTGCAGCCAATACAAGACGATTTCTGAATCGGACCACATTACAACTCGTTCAACTGGAGAGTCGATCAGTGGACGAACTTCTTCCCACAAGTTGGCTAACAAGTGCGCCGCGCAAAGCTCCAGTCGTGGTACCCACTTTGTTTTCAGAAGACCACTCTTGATTTGGCAGTAAGCAATTCAACTTCCACACCATGTGGATGTTCGACACGGATGTACAGGCAACATCCGTATGCCTCAGTTGAGGCATCCGCAAAGCCATGTATTTGACATACGATATTTTTTGTCGTACCTACATGCCTTGGAATTGTGAATATATCCAACTCTTCCAAACCAATTGATATCGATTGCCATTTCTACTGAAGGCTGTCAGGAATTGGATCATCCCACTCTATCTTATGCAGCCAAATCTGTTGTATAAGAATTTTGACCTTTGTGACAACAGGACAGATAAGCCCGAGAGGATCATATAGGCGAGCAGTAAGGGACAACATAGATTTTTTTGTTGGCGCATGGCTTGTACACATCTCTCGCTAAGAAAACTTAAAAATGTCGTGTTTTGGGTTCCAAACGAGCCCACTTCGAAAGAACAAGCCCGGCCGAGCCCAAGATTTCCACTAGTTCGTTTCGCATTGACGTAAGTTCTTCGATTGTATCAGCGCCTGACAAAAGATCGTCAACGTAGAAGCTATTCGATAAGACTAGGGATCCTAGAGGGTGGGAAACTGAATATATCTCACTAAGGTACTTGAGGCAGCGGATAGCTAAGAACGGTGCGCAGGCCGTCCCGTATGTAATGGTATTCAAGCGATAAACTTGTAATTTTTTATCCTTATACTGTCTCCATACTATTAGTTGAAAATTACAATGGGATTCAGTTATTTCCACTTGTCTGTACATTTTGACGATATCTGCTGTAATAGCGTATTTGCGAAGACAAAACCTTAGCAATGTAGCGTATAGAAACGGCTGAATAGTTTGTCCGATCATCAGCAATTCGTTCAATGACACTTGCGAGCTTGTCTTACTCGATGCATCGAAAACCACTCTAAGTTTAGTGCTTGAACTTTGCGGTCTGAGCACACATTGATAAGGAATGAAGAAATGAGGCTCAGTCGGAATTTCATTATTGACCAACGTCATGTGGCCTAAGGAAATGTACTCCGTCATAAAGGCAACGTACATGGAATTTATTTCTGGGTTATTGGACATCCTCCTTTCTAGTGCAAAGAACCGCCTTTTTGCGATTTCAAACGACGAGCAGAGACAAGTAGGGCTGAACTTAAATGGCAATGAAACTTGAAGTCGAGCGGAGGGTAACCGAACAATACTTTCCATGAATGCTTTTTCGCACATAATTTGCTCCGGAGTGTAAAGTTTATTCTGTGCAATGCTCGGGAGACTTTCGATTTCCCAGAATTTTCGAATCAACATGTCTACACTGCAATGATCTTGAACCGCGCTCAACATTGAGGGAGCCTGTTTGAAATTTATTTTTGATGACTTGCAACGACCTGATACGATCCATCCAAAAACGGAATTTTGTAGGACTGGACCATATGTTTCCTGCTTAAATTTCCCTTCCTTTAACAACTCCAAAAATGCGTCAGAACCAAGCAATATGTCAATTCTCTGAGGTTTGTGGAACAGTGGATCAGCTAACGTTATGTTGTCAGGGAGGTTCCAGTCTAACACTTCAACTGCCCTCTCTGGTTGGGACGATGATATTGACTTCAGAACAATAAGTTCAGCTTCCAATTGAAATGCCTGTATTCGGGAGTGTATAGTTGCTTGAACTACATGGCGAGCTGATACAGCTGATTGACCTATTCCAAGAAGGTTTGTGTCTTTTCGATCGCGCTTAAGTTTTAGAATTTTGGATAACTCCTCTGTTATAAACTTTACCTGTGACCCGGAATCTAAAAGCACACGAGTTCGTTTGTGGCCGCAACAGTCGCTACACGATTCAAATCCGTAGTGAATGTAGTGATCCACAGCTTTGCAATAATGGCATTTTGGACCCTGGGTTCGAGTGGTATTGGCAACGGACAAGGAAGTTTTACTAAAGTTCTTTAAAGAATTTAGCCGCCCCAGCTTAAGAGTTTTTGGCGTGCTTAACGTAGCTTCATCTGCTGCTAAATGTTGGTAGCGTTTATTGAGTGCATCTTAGCAGTCCTGCCAAAGGGGAATGTTTTGAAAGTCTAAACTTTCTTCCCATCTCCACTTAGTTTTGCGTCCATTGCATTTGCTATTACTTGTCATATTTCATTTGCTATGTAACGCATGTGACGCAGTGACAAGGCGGAAGGACCTTGCATTGAGGAAATGTCAAAAAGGCGTGAAATACAATCAAAAAAATTAAACACTGATTGTCGTACACCCGATTTAAGGCGGCCAGAGCCTTTGGGTAATTGGTCTCAGTTATTTGGTATGCTTTCACAGTCCCCAACGCTTCTTTCTCCAGACATGACAACAGGTGATTAAATTTTTCGACGTCGCTAAGAGTTGGATCGCTATCTATGAGACTGGTGAATATACCAATAAAGTTCTTATACTCTGAGTAGCATCCGGAAAACTTTGGTAAATTCATTCGAGGTAAATTTTTATTGTGGGGGCTTGTTGTATTAAGGGTCGAGTTAAGTAATGGTGGTCTTTGATTTTGTACATTAGCTGACATATAAAGAGATTTTGTGGCTACACACTTATCCTCAAGCTCAGCTCGCGAGGACAATACCGGATTAATGGACTCAATTTCCTCTTGAAGGTTAAATGCACGATTTATGCAATGCACTCTAATTCGCTGCTTCGAATAGATACGATTTGTTGTTGCATAAACTCTCCCATGCGGTCTATGTCACCCTTAACACTTTCAAGACGCGAGAGTAATGAATTAGAACGATCGTTGCCATCATTGACATCATGTACACCTTTCGTCCTACCGACCAATAAGTTTGTTACCAATGCTCTCCAAAATACTGGAACGAGTGTTTTTAAGCAGAGCACTGCCAGTATTTGACGAGACTGGACTGATCCCTGACCACCAGTTTGGCTTCAGGCGGCGACACGGTACGCCAGAACAGTGCCATCGGGTAGTGCAGTGCATCCTGGACGCGTTTGAAACCAAGAAGTACTGCATGGCCGTCATGCTGGACGTGAAGCAGGCGTTTGACCGAGTCTGGCATCCCGGTCTTCTATATAAATTAAAGACTGGCCTACCCCGACCATACTTCCAGTTCCTAAAGTCGTTCTTGGAAGACCGTAAATTTGCGGTTAAATGTGGCGAGGCCATCTCCGGTATAAGAGAAGCTCGGGCTGGTGTACCTCAAGGCAGCGTTCTTGGCCCGTTGATGTACAATGCTTACACGGCCGACCTTCCTGTTCTTCAGAGGCCTGACCTGCTCGCAGCAACCTATGCAGACGACACCGCCTTTCATACCACCGCCGATAGCGCCATGGGGTCAGCCGAAACGATGCAATTGCAGCTTGACTTGCTTAGCGACTGGCAAAAGCGATGGAACATTGCCGTCAATAATGAGAAGTCCACTGCCACAACATTTTCTCTCTGCAAAGGCAACTGCCCTCCAGTTAACGTCAACGGCTCTCCAATCCCACAGGAAGACAATCCCAAGTACCTTGGATTCACCCTAAACAGGAGGCTCACCTGGAGGCCCCATCTGATGAAGAAGAGGAAACAGGCTGATCAAAGACTTCGATCCTTCTACTGGCTAATGGGTAGGAGATCCAAGCTGAGAACTTCCACTAAACTCCTCATTTACAAGGCAATAATACGCCCAATCTGGACGTACGGCATACAGCTCTGGGGCACTGCGAGCAAGACGAAAGTCCGAACTATACAAGCTTTCGAAAATAGAGCCCTTCGAATCGCCACTGGGGCCCACGTCTATCATGACAATCGCACCATCCACGAGGTTCTCAATTTTCCTTGGGTCAAGGACGAGATCCAAAGAAGCAGCGCACGTTACATGCAGAGGCTTCATAATCACCCGAACCTGTTGGCCAGCTCCCAGCTGGACAACAGCAAGCAGCCCAGAAGACTAAAAAGGACACACCCGATGGACCTCCCCTTACTACTTTAATTTATTTCTACCATACTAATATTTAAAATTATCTATAAGTGAAGTTTATGTGATAACATTTAATGGTTGTCCCTAAAGGACAGTTTTAAATAAACGTTATTCGCTCTTACAAGAAAAAAAAAAAAAAAAAATGTACACTTGAACTTTGCTGACGACTTAAACGTCGCTTCGGAGCCATGATGCAATTTAACGCTAAAATGTCAATATAAGTGAATCTTTGCCACCCACTGATTTAATTGAAATTGAATTCTCAAGTAGAAAGCATAGCTATCTAGTGTTGCGATAGGTTATATTGATTGATTCGTTCACTAAGACCTGTGGCATCACTTGAAGGGATGCCATGGTGGACACATCGTGCAATTGCTCCTTTTCCCTGAGAAATTCGGACGAATTGTTCTCAGTTCTAGCCCTCAGTTCTGGGGTGGCCAGATTTATGAGCGGCTGCATTAATGTCGGCTGAGCAGGCTGAGGCGGATCAGAAACAGCATACTTTTTACGCTTAGGGGACTCATTTAGCAGCCGAAGGCCACTAAACTGAGTGTCAAGCTCACAGAGCTGGTCATTGATTTTACGAAAACCAGTGATCAGCTCATTAAATCCATTCTTGGTCTGTCTCATGAACGACCTCTTTTCGCCTTGAACAGCACGACAATTTTCACAGCAATAATGAATACAAGACCTACGGGAAATGGCGTCCGAGACTGAGGCAGTGAATCTCAGTCACTGGCACTCCTGGCGTGTACGACGTTTTCACATAGCCAGGAATGGATGGTAGGCTGGGATGAGGAAATTGTCTTGTTACTAGACTTCATAGCACAGACAAGTTTAAATTCCATATTTTTAATTAATAACAAACAAAATTAATAAATAACAAGAAAGGAAAGCTAACTTCGGGCGTAGCCGAAGTTTATATACCCTTGCAGTTAAAACCGAATATATATCGCAAACATCGGATATAGTTGGCCGATCCTTATGGGAAAAGGAATATATAATCCAATTTATTACAATACAAAATCTAAAAAAAGTCCCAAACTTCTATTTTCAAAAATACGAAAGTTGATATTTCTACCAAATACCATTTCCGATCGTTCAGTTATATGGCAGCTATAGGATATAGTCGGCCGATCCTAATGAAATTTGGTAGGTCGAATCAACTGACCAAAAATATAATCTGTACCAAGTTTCAGCTTCAAGTTTCTATCTTCAAAAACACGAAAGTTGGGTCATTTCCGATCGTTCAGTTATATGGCAGCTATAAGATATAGTCAGCCGATCCTTACGAAATTTGGCATGTCGTATTATTTTGCCAAAAAAAGCTCTCACCTAAAATTTGAACTAACTCTCTAACTCTAAAAACACCAAAGTTATACCATTTCCGATCAATCAGTTATATGGCAGCTATAGGATATAGTCGACCGATCCGGGCCAATCCGACTCATATACTGCGTGCAAAGGAAAGAAGGGTGTGTGCAAAGTTTCAAGACGATAGCTTTAAAAATGAGAGACTAGTTCGCGTAGAAACAGACAGACGGACAGACAGACAGACGGACAGACGGAAATGCTCATATCAACTCAGGAGGTGATCCTGATCAAAAATATATATACTTTATAGGGTCTGAGATGTCTCCTTCACTGCGTTTCACACTTTTGACCAAAATTATAATACCCTCTGCAAGGGTATAAAAAGTTAAAAAACACTATACCTTGAACTACTGTGCCAAATAGGAAGACGAAGCGGGAGCTTTGGAGAGTGCAAAGGAAAAGTGCAGAAATATAGATAAGACGGGGAAGAAGCAGAGCTGAGCTATGCTTGAAATTGAATTTAGACAAATTATTAATTCTCCTCCAAATAAACCACAGCACTCGCAAAGCGATACGGTTTAGGTTAAGATTCTCAAAACTTAAGATTTTCAATAGATTCACAAGTAAGTAAACACCGGTTTACCAATATTTATCATTAAAGCATTGCGCACAAAAAAAACACGACCGTTCGCTTAAGAAGAGAGATAAGCTTCTAAATTACTTTTTCGATTTCGTTGGACAAAATGAAGGTTGACAAAAGAAAAGTATCTGACTGTATTTGTGACAGGACAAATAAATATAAGGCAGGATTTAACCGGAAGATATTTTGAGGATTTAATTTTGATGAGCCGTAATCAGGCTATTCTTTATATTTGTTGGCAAAAGTTTCTTAATGTACCGTGCAGATGTGCATTTTCTTCCTTTTTCTAAAAATCCAGGTAGAGTTATTTGTTCGCTGTACCGCAGATGTGCATTTTCTGCCTTTTTCAAAAAACTCAGGTAGAGTGATCTATTGGCTTTCTTAAGGATTTCCTTTGAATGTGGTGATCTGGTGGTCGCACAAGCTGTTCGATTTGGTGATTGAGTTTGTACTATTTATTTTACTGTACTCCTTTTCCTTGCGGTGATTTTGGATTATGGTGGGAATTCAATTTCGGAATCCCAATTTTTGTATTTAAGCCATTTAGGTTTTTCAACATCAGTCTGAGGGGGTTTTTAATTAAATCAGAGCTTTAAAGAAGGTTTAATGGCACAAGCAAGTCTAAAGATAAGTCTGATAGAGCTTTGGCACTTATAAGATTGCATGATATGTTTTTTTTACCGCAAAATCCGCAAAATAATGTCTGGGGTCCGCCGGCCAGTAAGTGGAGCTCCCAGAGAAAACAGTCCAGTTTATGTTACCCATTTATAATGCCTTCACAGGTACAATAGCCTTGCTTTGGGAGTCATAAGAAGTTATCCCCAGTGTTTCCAGTGTTTCATTCCAGTCTCCTAAAGATATAAAACGATCGCCAAATGAGTTTTCCATAAATTGTTCCTCCGACATTGTAAAGCGAGGCATGGATTAAAAAAGTCTCCGTTAGGTTTGGACGGCTGTCTGCTTCAAAAGCCGACACACTTATATCGTATCGGTCTCTTGTGATACCATGTTTAGAAACTTCCCTTACCGCATTTTGGAGACTTCCAGACTAGCAGTTGGTGCGTCGCCTCTTGAGCCAAATCTGTAAACCTTGTACACCTGACGATGACGATGTAGACCTTGTCGAACTGAAAGCATAGTTAAGATCCCCATGAGGGGTCTCTATGGGAGCTTGGACCGCTTGGTTGGTAGGACCCTTTATTTGTTCCATCTTTGTCACTCGCCAGTCTGTTGTTGGAAGGTGCAGATTGCATCGCTGGACCATCGTGAGAAATTGGGGCAATTCCTTGATTGTGGCTGCAATACAGGATCTATGACAGGTGACCTCACACAAGCTTAACGCAATAAGTTTGGCGCCCTCGAAGACCTAACCAATCTTTCCTACCGCAGACTGGGGCATAGCCTGATTCCCTGACCAGGACCTCGAAACATTTTGTGGCTAGGGTGGCTTCCACTCAACTCCACTCGTCCTAAGGTATTCTGAGATTCGGTCGACTACTCTTAGAAGTATGTTGCTTTTTGCTATTTCCGCAAATGACCTTTTAGGCTGAATGCAAAACCGCTTTGCCTTGTATGTCTTGGAAGCGTTCCCGCTCCTGTGCAGGAGCCGTCTGCTTTGACGTCGTGCCATATGCCGGGAGCACGCTTGCGCTTCACACACTCCACCATTCCACACTCCATTCTTCAGCCATTCTTTTGAGCTTTTAGAGGTTTTGGATCTTTGGAGGATAAAACTGAAGGGAAAAAGGAAAGGGCTCCGTTTCATGCTCAAGTAAAAGGCAAGGCATTGTAAATGTCCAAACTATTGCAGTGTTCAAACTATTACGCTGCACGATGCGGCCAATTTGACTTCGTCAAGCAATTGAACGAGCGAAAAATGTTTTTGTTCATGCCCTGAAACACATGATTGAATTTTTATGTTGAAGACCAGAGCTCAGAGTGATGCAAGTTAAATCATTTATATTATCATGCTTGAAGACGAACGTCCCTCAAGATTAAATCACAAGATTTACTTTGCCCTTATATGAAAAAATGAGTTTTGAAGATGAAAACGGGATCGGGAACATGGTGCGAGGGGTTGATAACTTTCGTTCATAAAGAATTATGTTAAACTTAACAGTTTCCTTTTGTCTTACGAGGATATATACATAAGTGAAGGACAGCAAAACACATTCACTTCAATTTCACTTCAGGTCCCACACACTCCCATTTTGTTTGATTTTAAAAGCACCAACAATCTTGCCAGTGTCTGCGTCTGCTCTGTAAAAAACTTCTGTTTTATTTGAAAAGTTCTATTGATCGATTCGGATTGTTGAATTTGTGACTAAACTAAAATATAAAACATTCCGTAGACTTAATTGGTAATATTAAGATTTTTGTGAAACTTTTACGCTTGGGCAGGACAACAACAACAAACCTGCGGCCATACTACCGATTCAGTAGGGAAACAAACTAAAAAGTCTAAAACTCCTCAAAAAGTTATTCGATTTGGCTGCTTTGTAAATCTACATGGCTAATCAGCCATTGGAAAAGTTTTGCATTAAAACATTTTCCATTAACCTTGAACGAACTGGCGCTAACATCAGATTTCTGTTTCAGGGGCGGGAGTGGGCGTTAAAAATAAACATACGATCCTAAGTTTCAAATCTGATAATTCTATCTCTTATAGTCTTCGAAATCCACGCGTTCAAAATTTCAGCCCGTTTGTGTGGAAAATATATATGTGAATATATTTCCTCCAAAAATCGGCCGATTTCGATTACATTTATTTTTCAGATGTATATTGACTATTAAAAGTTTTTTAAAATAAAAAAACCTACCAGTACTTGCGCTACAGAATTTTTGCATTTGTGAGGGGGAGGGGGCGTTGCAAAACAAAGTTCAACTGCGTGGGCATTGTAGGAGTCTCCACGCCAAATCCTCAATCTCTATCTCTAATAGTCTCTGAGATCCACGCGTTCATACGGACATGGCTATATCGACTCGGCTGTTGATGCTAATCAATAATATATATACTTATGGAGTCTGAGATGATTTCTCTCTATGTTACATACATTCACACGAAATCGGTTCATCCCTAAAAGAAAACCTCCAAAAGTTGACTTACAAGGGTAGGCTGATAAAAAGTCGGCCTTACAAAGAAAATACGTTTCTTTTTTTATTTTTCTACCACCGATCCGATCCTCCGGTTTCCCAATACATTCCGTAAAATAGGACTTGCCCAGGTCCTCAAAATAGGTGTTTGTTTCACAGATTACCTGTTCATTTGACTGTTTACACAATTTCGACATGGCGACACGCTCTTGTGAGCGGGAGCATTGTCCTGGTAAAACAAAACTTTTTTCTTCGCCATGTGCGGCCTTTTTTCTTCAGCTCCGAATCAAATCGTCCCAATAGATTGGAATAGTATTCTCCCGTAATTGTTCCGCCTTTTTCCAGATAATCCACATGAATTACACACCCATCCCAGAAAACCGGTGCCGTTCCTCCAGTTGAGATCCATTGCTTTGACTGTTCCTTACTCTCTGGTGTATGTTGGTGAATCCAGGTATCAAACAGTCACAAAACGGCGAAAAAATTCGTTTTTGTTTGAGTTAAGGGGAGGTTCTTTTGGATTTTTCCGAAAATTAAGCATACTTTGAGAATGGATTGCGGGAAAATGAAAAGACATACGAACTTATGCTGTTGAACTTTTGATTCGTTGTTTATTAACGATTAAAAAAATATTCAATATTCAGGAAGTTCAAAATGGCGGCTTCAAAATGACGAATCTTGTCGACCTCTATTTTTCTGCTTTGTCTAGTGTCGGGCCGCTGGTAGTGAACGGAAATTAGAAATGTATATAACTTATTAAAATTTATGGAATTTCCTATGCCTTATACCT
Organism: Drosophila bipectinata; assembly: GCF_030179905.1. Taxonomy (NCBI): domain Eukaryota; kingdom Metazoa; phylum Arthropoda; class Insecta; order Diptera; family Drosophilidae; genus Drosophila; species Drosophila bipectinata. The sequence continues at coordinate 720,572 of NC_091739.1, read as the reverse complement.
AACGACAATTAATTTTGGTAAAAATAAACCAATTTCATGGACGTTTAAAAAAAATTGACATTTTTTCTCTTCTTTTTTTTTACCTTAATCTCGTTTAAAAATTATAAATAAACAATTTTAATATGCCAATTTTAGGTATAAGGCATACAAAAAAGGTTTGAAAATATGGTTCCGAGAAAAACGTTTAGAGTTTTTAGAAACTTTGCCTTGAGATAGCTTTCTTGTTATCATGGGTATGTTTGACACGTTCTAGCTCAAGAGTCGTATCTATAGGAGTCGTATCGAAATATCCCTTGGCACGTATATTCTACACCAGTGGTGCCCAAGCTCTGCATACGGAAGAGCAAACTCCCATACCAATGCAAAAAATCACCAATACATTGGTGCGAGAATTTTTTTCCCATCCATGTGGCTGCACTGAAAAATAAAATTATAGTAACATTCACAAGGGGTTTAAAAATATCAATATAATAAAAAATACATTTTATTACAGCAATTAAAAAAATATCCCTACATATTTTACAACAGCTTATTATTATACTATGACAAATATGCAGAGCTTCTTAGTTTAAAAAAAATTTTGTGCGAAGAACAAATTCATCGCTACAGGTCGACCTTTATGGCAGAAACAAAAACAAGAATGAATTTCTTGCAGTGAAAAGTTTTCGGCACTCCAACAACAAAATTCATTCGGATAAGTACGTTTGAGGAGAATAGGGAAAACACGAAAAATTGTTATTGTAATTGCCTGATGGTTGCTTATGATGGGACCAACAATGTTTATGGCGTGAGCAACGAATCTTATGGCGTGAGCAGACTAACAAAACTCCGTATGCATGAGAATTTGCAAAAACAAATGAGCAGCGAGAGCAATGGGATGAGCACCACTGTTCTACACATATGTAACTTTCATTTTATTAAAAAAAAAAAAAAAACGATTTTTTCAAAAAAATCCAAAAGAACCTCTCCTTCGCAATGTGCAAGCGGTTGCAATGCCAAACTCTCCTTCGCAATGTGCAAGCGGTTGCGTTTATTATCCATTGTGAGCTATCGCGGCACCCATCTTGATGAAAGCTTACTCATGTGTAAAAATTCGTGTAAAATGTTTCAAACATGTTCCCTGAGAAATGTTTAGAGCATTTGCAGTCTCTCGCAGCTTGATTCGGCGATCATCCAATACCGTTCCATGGAGTTTATCCACAATTTCTGGTGTTGTCACCTCTCTGGTACGACCCGGGCGATCATCGTCAAAAATGCTTGTCTGTCGGCGTTTAAATTCAGCAGTCCAATATTTTATTGTTGAAAACGATGGAGCTGAATCCTTATAAACTTTGTCTACCTCCTTTTTAATATCGTCGTTGGATTTCTCTTTTAAAAACAGAAATCTTATGACAGCACGATATTCAATTTTATTCATGTTGACGATAATGCAAAAGTGAATGCGCTAAAAGTCCCGCCAAAATTACCAGTGTTGATAAAACCGTATGAAACTTTCACAGTAGATAGAAAACACTAAAAAAAACACTATAAAATATTTACGAATTTCAAAAAAAAAATGTTTCTTTGTAAGGACTTTTTATCAGCCTACCCTCGTGCATATGTTTTAAAATAAACCTTCGATACCATAATAACTAAAGGGTGATAAAAAATAAATATGTACAAGATAGCCATCAAAACAGATACGATTTAAAAAAAAAATTGTATTTTTTAAGTTTGTAGTTATTCTGTTTATTGTTCGTATCTACTGTATATTCAAGAGCGTAACAATAAGTTTATAAAAAATTTGTGTGGCTAAGCTGCCCCACTAATGGGTTTGGATTGATATAGTTAATACTATGTCTTTTAGGGTTTTTTAAAATTATTTTTTATTATGTTTGAAATTTTTAGGGTTACGGATGTACCTAGGGTCTTTTGTTATTGTTTATAGGATTTTTTATTGTTAAATTATTTTCTTTCTTTCTACTGCTTGCGTTTCCCCGAAGTTTGCTTACGTCTGCTACGTACTCTTGTTGCTTTTCGTTTTTCAATTTAACAATGGCGTTTTCAAACTTTTGACTAAACTAATTCTCTATTTCGGAAACATCATAAAATTTAAAAATTTTCCAAAATTTTAAAGTTGGGTTTTCTGCAAATCAACAGTTCGGGTGTAGTTTGTTGTTACGTAGCACTAATCTTTGGTTTGGGTTGATATTCCTAAATCTATATCTTCCAAATCCGTCTCCGAAAATGTTATATGTTGCAATATGGTTTGTGTGTAAGCGTTTATGTGCAAATGCCAAAACATTAAATATTTAAGAGTGATTTAACTAATATAATATTAAGAATGATTTATAATAACTATCACGTTACCGCAAATTTACCATTAATTTATATTTTTCATTACCAGCAAGCCGAGCACTTCTGCAACGCTATTGGAGTTATACAACAAACATCGTTTCCAAGTAAATTTTTAAACTTTGACAGAACAGGTTCACAAACCCCAAATGCTACTCATTTAAATCCACCGGAGGATTATGCGCAGCTATTTGCACAACTAATTGCTCGATGCGCCAAAGATATTGACACATTAATTGAATCATTACCAAACGAAGACAGTTCAATTGAGCTCCAAAATTCCAGCCTTAAGAAACTGGAAAACGAAAATCAGGAAACAGCAGTCGAATTGGAGGAGGTTGTCCAAAAAGGAGAATTGTTACTTGAAAGAATTCAATCTGCTTTGGAAAATATTGCACAAGCTCAACTAGATATGCAAATATCAATTAAACAAAATTTTCAATAAAAATGTTCAAACAAAAATATTTTTGTTTATAATAGTTTATTTTTATAGCAGTAACTTAACTTCTCCTCTCTTAACTTTCAGACTTTACAAGTTATTTTTTATAAAAGTTGTATTTTTAGTTTAGTAACTATCTTATGCCAATATGTACAAATTTTTCTTATTTATTAATTACCGTTTAAGAATTTGGAAATAAAACGCTTGTGCTCAACATATCCACTGTATAGTAATACATTTTAATGTTTTATATAGTTTAAATTTTTAGGAAGAACTTGTACTACTTTTTCTTGCCGATTCATTCTCATTAACATCTTTAACTTAAAGAGTTTTACTAGACTTACCGCAGATTACCAGATTTATGCATATGAAGCTGCGTTTTTTCTTATAACTTTGGAGATTTAAGCCCAGTACTCAGACGACGAAAATCCGCTGTCCCACGTGTGACAGCTGTCAAACTCCATATAAAAAAACCGTGTGAAAAAAGAAGAAGAAGAAATTTTTGCCAGCTAGATTTTGCCGGTACTCTGACGACGAAAATTATGGATATCAAATTGAACGGCGTTGCCGGATCAAAAAGAAATAAACAGCTGATTTTGGGGTGTAAAAAGAATTTATTTGATTTCTTTTGATAGCCAAAACATGGAGCGAAAATTGAGAGAAAAAAATTGTTGGACCGAAAAATTGTCGGCCCGCGAGGATAAAGTCAAGCTAATTAGTGCGGTCAAGGCGAAGCCCATAATATGGGATTTGATCTACAAGGGGCATTTTAATTCCATAAAATGGCATTGAAATGATTTGTGATTGATTTTGACCCAGTTTTCTTTTTCTTAATCAGCTCAGCGGCGAAATACATAAAGAAAACACCAAAATCCAATCGGTTTGAATTAGTTTTGGCTAGCCACACTAGCTCGGTAGCCAAATAAAGAGCGATTTCGCTATCACACGTGTGACAGCGGATTTTCGTTGTCAGAGTACTAGGCTTTATTAAAAAAAAATGGTGACAATTTCAACCTTCAAAGTATGCCCCTTTAGAAGCCACACATTTGCACATCTTTCGGGCAAAGATTCTCGCCAGAAGAATTCCTTTTCCTTGGACCCAAACCAGTCCTCTGGTTGGCTAATCCGGGTCTCAAACTGGCGAACAAATGGTAATCTAATAGCGCCTAGTCAGGTGAATAAGCCGCATGGGCTTCCATGCTTCCACCAATTCCTTGGTGCCTCTTACCCGGTGTGATGCCGCGTTGTCGTCCAGAAGAATTGCTTCGTTCTGCCTTTTTGCGTATTTTATGCGTTTTTGGAGCACATTTTCTTTCAGTTCTTCCAATTGTTGCTGGAAGCGTTTGCCATCAACGGTTTCACCCGTTTTTAGGAGCTCATACCAATTCGTTTGGGGTTTTGAAAACAGATCCACTTTTCATCCCGTGACAATGCAAAGCAAAAACGACTTCCTTCCGGCTGATATAGTCAGCCGATCCTAATGAAATTTGGTAGGTTGGATCAACTGACCAAAAATAGAATCTGTATTAAATTCCAGCTTTCTATCTACAAAAACACGAAAGTTGGGTCATTTCCGATCGTTCAGTTATATGGCAGCTATAAGATATAGTCGGCCGATCTTTATGAAATTTGGCATGACGTAATGTTTTGCCAAAAATAGCTCTCATGTCAAATTTGAACTCTCTAACTCTAAAAACACCAAAATTATACCATTTCCGATCAATCAGTTATATGGCAGCTATAGGATATAGTCGGCCGATCCGGGCCGTTCCGACTTATATACTGCGTGCAAAGGAAAGAAGGGTGTGTGCAAAGTTTCAAGACGATAGCTTTAAAACTGAGAGACTAGTTCGCGTAGAAACGGACAGACAGACAGACGGACAGACGGACAGACGGACATGCTCATATCAACTCAGGAGGTGATCCTGATCAAGAATATATACACTTTATAGGGTCGGAGATGTCTCCTTCACTGCGTTGCACACTTTTGACCAAAATTATAATACTCTCTGCAAGGGTATAAAAAACGGTGTGAAAAAAGGAAGAAGAAATTTGTGCCTCCTAGATTTTGCCGGTACTCTAACGACGAAAATGGCTGTCAAATTGAATGGCGTTGCCGGATCAAAATAGTAAACAGCTGATCTCGGGGTGTAAAAATAATTCATTTTTTTCATTTGATTTATTTTGACACCCCAAACCATGATATATTATATATAACCATGTATAATTGTATCATGCCCCAAACATGGAGCGAAAATTGAAAGAGAAATATTAGAGAGAGAGAAAGAAAACAGCTGTTCAGTATTACCCTTTTCCTTAATTTTGTTAGTCACACTAGCTCGGTAGCCAAATAAAGAGCGATTTCGCTATCACACGAGTTACAGCGGATTTCCGTCGTCAGAGTACTAGGCTTTAACTTTTTTCCTATGTCTTTGAGGCGTCTTCCAACGGTGCTTTGGTCAACATTCAATTGTTCTACTAGTTGTTCTTGTGTTTGACCATCGTCCTGAAACTTTTTTAGTGGTCTGCCACGCTCTTCATTCTCATTCACCGCTCCGGAATTTTTTAAACCAGGCTTGGCAACTTCTAATGCTTAGGGCATGCACACCATAAGCTTCCACAAGCATTTTTTTGGCTTTCACAGCAATTTTGCTTTAAAAAAAAAGCAACGATGTCCGCGAATCGTTGATTGTGGGTATAAAACTCGACATTTTGCTATTGGAAAAAAACTCGCAAATAACCTTTGAGCAGTGTTGCCAGATTTCAAAAGATGCTAAAAAAAAAATGTTAACCAAAAATATATCGCAGTTTCATATGCATAGACCTGGTCGAAATGTAAAATGCAAGCACAGTTCCAACCATTTTTGTTGACTGTTAAACTTAGTATTTGGCGTTTTAGACTTATTTTGAAATATCCCAAATTCTAATAAATTTAATGATTTATAGATATTTTTGTTTTATATTTACATAAGGTTTTTTTTTAAATTCTAAGTGATTTAAATTCACACATTTCGACAACACCTAACACGTACTAATATTAATAAAAAGCTTCAATTAAGGGTGCCACGGCAACCTTGCGCGGCACATAGACACGGAATCTTTTCATCCTCCAAAGGGAATTTATAGTCGTATGTTATTTCCTCGTTAATACCAATGGGTTGCTTTGAATATATAACTATTTTCTTTTCAGACTCTATGGTAATAACCTTAGCATAGCAATTCGGCTGCAAAGTAAAAAAAATATATTACTTTTAACTTTTTAATAAAGATAGTACTACTTACATTGCAACTATGATTTATGAATCTCGCCAAATTGCCACATTTTGTAGCATCGATTATAGTTTCCATATCTATACGGAACAGATAGGAACTTCCGATTCCAATAGCTTCATATTTGGACTCCCTTAAATCTGCTACCACTGGGCGAATCATTTGCCCAACGTATTCAATGACCATTTCATCAGCTGCGATGGGTTCCATTGCAAATAATCCCCAGTCATGTATGGCAGATTTTGCAAACTTAAGCTGTTTCTTTCTGAATTTAAGTTGATTGAATTTTAAAAGTTCAGACTCTCCGATTAAACCAAACGCTGTTAGGAGCCGTCGCTGATTTGACCGTGCTTCTCGGGAAATTCCTTGCATTTTAGATATTAATTTATTGTGATGGTGGTTGGTAAGTGCAGTAGGATCTTCACAACGGTCTTCATTAAGCAAATCTTCAGCATTTGCTTTTGCATGATGGTACTTATGTTTAGCCTTTTCTCGAACATCCAATTTGTAAAAACCCTCTGTTCTGGCACAACCTGTTTTATGACGCATTAGATCATCTTCTTTTTTTCGTTTTTTACAGGGCGGTGGCCAAAAAGTTCGATCAGTTGTACAATGATCTACCCAATGTGTATTGTTTAAAAACATCCTTTAAAAAATGATAATATGTATAATAATTAAAAACGGGACAGGATTGGTAACTTCGGGCAAAGACAAAGTTCATATATCTTTTCAGTTAAATGGCTGTTTTTAATTTAAATTCTATTTTAATTATATTGAATAACTGCCTAACTGCCGATGCCTATGATATTTCATAATAAAATCATCAATTACACATTGCGACAAAAAAAAAGAAAAATTGGAGGAACTTTTGAAGAGACCTAGTAGGAATTGTTTATTAGGTCGAGTATAGTATAAAACCATGTTTGAAACACCCTCAAAATCTTGATTTATTTGGAAAAAAAGGTTTTCGGGACTTTTTTGCTCTTAAAAATTCCTAAACGCGTAATTTTTTTCAGTGCAACTTTACTAGCGCTCCGGAGTAAAAGTGTGTGAAAGAAAGGAATAGGCGGAATGGAAGGGCACACACTATTACTCCGGAACGCCAGCATGATTGGTCTGACTTGTTTTGGGAAAAGTGTTATAACTTCAACAATTTTCATAATTTCGAAATAAAATTGGTCTCGTTTTATTCAGAACCCATGGCTCTGACCCATTTATTAGTGGGCAAAGAAAAATTACTTATATCCAAAAATCACCGCTGCTAGAGACAACCATTTCTTTACTAAATGAAAAAAATTAAAAATTATGTATATGATTTTGTAATATTGTTCGTATTCTACTTAAATGTATTAAACTATTTTTTTGATCTCATACTTTTTTTGAGGAGGTTGTCGTGGGACAGTTTTTTATAAGTCAGTAAGTTTATATTTTTCTAGATTTTTATCATCTATAAGTATATATGGCCGCAGTTCCATACAAGCTCGACTACTGTGCAGCGCACAAAATTTTTGATTTTTCTAACTTTTCAGGCTTGCTGCCCTAAAAAAAATTCGGGTATTCGTTATTGGGTGGAAGTAAAAGAAATTATTCTATTTGTTATATTATATTTTTTAATATTTCAGCATACATTTTACATTTATTTTGGAGTTTTATTAAGTTTTAGCAGTAAAATGTTTTGTATATATATATATTTTTACGAATCATTAAATATCAAAATACTGAGATAGGAACAGGATATATTTCAGTCGGAGTCACTTAAAACGCAGATTGCTTTTAAGATTTTTGTTTTTCTGCAAGAGGCTTGTGCATGCATACTCTAACGATGTCATTAATTTAATAATATCCTTTAATATTTTGGTTCTTTAAAAAAGTCGTCGCTAGAATTTGTTATCGACATAAATACATATATATATAGTATATACTAACTGAACCGGCCACGCGTTGCTGTGGCTAAAGTTTTTGTTATATACCATAACATTATAGTAAACAATCTAAGAGGAACAATAAGAGAACATCAGTCACAAACTCCACTATTGAGAAAAAAAATTGAGAAAAACATGAATTTTCCAAATCTTAACCACAAATGCACATTGTTTGAACTTGAGATTTATTTATAGACATGGCGAAAGCTAAACGAATTGGAAACTGTAGCCTTTTAAAGGGTGGAATAGGTGGCAGCAGGACCACTTTTCCTTTTAACCCAGCCAAAATGGTTGATTCAAGAATGTTTCCGGTGATCTTTTTGATGAGCAAACGCGTACCGTTACATAATTGAGGTGGATTCAAATAACGGAGGAGAATAATAGGGGAACTAATCTTTAATCGAAGATTATGTGGTGGCATTCCAGGGATATCTAATGAATGTAAAAATTCAATCGGAAAATTTACACTTTCATTTTTATCAACAATTTACAAAATATATTTAATTAATTTTATAGCGTCAACAACACGTGGTAATTATGCTGTTACAATGTAGGTTATATGACACGTTCATAGATTTACCATAGCAGCGCCGTCTATTGATTACTTACTCAACCCAGTAAGACTTAGACATCTGTTGGAATCATTTGGAGTTAACACATAATTGTGACTGTCAAATAATAACAGACAATAAATTAGCATTTAATTAAAATTGCGATTATAATTTGAGATTTAAACTATCCTATCTCTCAAGTTAGATCGAACTGAACGTGGTGTGCGAATTTTATTATAATCGGGTAAGTGGTTAAGGAGTCCATTGAAGACAAACATTGTGACACGAGATTTATATATACATATTAAGAAGATAAGATATATAAAAGGTCCATATGTTGTATGGTTAGTGGTTACATCTAGGAATACTGGATTGAAATTTTTAATAATAACAAGAAAAGGATCATGTTTGGCTAAATTAGATTTACATAATGATAGGGTTCGGATGGACCTAATAACCTTTTTACGAACTGTAAATAATAGCGGTTCCAAGAGAAATTTGAAATCAAGCTGACCAAGAATGAGCATGTGCAGTAACTTGAGTAACCCAGCACAAGTACGAGGTAGGAGCTAGATTCTATATTTTTGCCGGTAACGATATGACGGGAGGCAATTAACAGGGCCCAGTTTAAATATATTAAAGCAAATAAAAAAAAATAACTAGCAAAATAACTAGTAAAAAGATCATCTAACTGGTAAGATCAACGTTTAATAAAATGTAATACTCTCCTTTACTTTTAATGAAATGTGTTTATTAAACTACATTTTATGTATACAAAAATTAAAAAGTAAGAAACATTTAATTACTAAAAAGCTTTGTTTGCTGAAAATCAAACACAAGATCTTATAATTAAATGTAGATAATTTTACCATTAGATCATGGTTAACATGGGACATAGAAACACAAAGACAAACGGACATGTTTATATCAACTTATTACTTACTAGTATCCTGATCAAGAAAATATGTATATACCTTATAGCAGTGGTCGGCACGCCAATACATTGATATGATTTTAACGTATTAGTGTTAGTAACGAATAGCAGAAAGTAAGCTGTGTGCATGACGTTTCACACATTTATACTGTGTGTGTGTGGCAGAGCTCGGGCAGAGAAATTTCCTATGCCCTCGGGATAGGGCCGTGCCGACCACTGCTTTATAGGGTCGAAGATATCTCTTTGACTGCTTTGCACACTTTTAAAAAAGTTTAATTTTTAGAAAATAATTTAATTAATAAATTAATAGAATTTAATAGATTTAAATTCTTCTAAAAAATTTAAGCGTGTATCAAGAATTTCCACAAAAATATCGTCAAAATGTCAATAAATCAAAGTTTTTAAGTAGGAGCTTTTCCTGAAAAAGTCTGTAAAAAATGATTAAATCTTGCGTCGGAAAATGCGTCGATATATACTTTAAAGTACAAATATATGTGTATACATACAGTCTTTGACTATCTCTCGTAGCGAGCGAACATCTTTTTTCTTCATTAGACGCTTCCCGATCGGTCTCTATTCTTATTGGACTGGCGTGGTCCTTATCTTTAATACTCTCCACCTGGCTTTTTGCAATATATTTTCAAATTCCCTGCTAAAAAAATACTTAAGGAATACAAATATTGAAGACTAAATATGGCCATAAGGGCCTCCCAACCAGGCGAAAACCGGTTTGCACCGTTTGCCATCAACCCCCCAACGAAAAAAGAAAACAACCTTAAAACTTGATAATGCATTCCCGGAACTTCCACCAACGACAGTTGACAATCCAATGTATATTACAATCGACTATTACAATCGCTTTGCTGTCCACCGTGCCTTAAAAACTATCTCCAAGAACATTGTGTCAATTTTGGACTTTTGTAATCTACTCGTGCTGGTAAAAAGACAAGCCAATGTTAAAAAATTTATAAACACTACGGATCTTACTGGTATATGCAAAATAAAATGCTATTTTCATGGGGCTGCGTTCATTAGAAATAGAAGAAATAAAATGCATCGTTGACGGAGTACTTTTACTAGGGAATAGGTTTTTCCATCTGAGGCTGCCCTCTGTTCTTAAGTTTTTTGACTATGGTTTTTGTTTTCTCCGGTGACTTTGATGCATAATAATTACTAACAAACAGCAGAAAGTAGGATGCGAGCAGGACGTTTAATACGTTCTATACTGTGTGCGAGGGGCAGAGCTCGGGTACAGAAATTTCATCTGCCCCTGAAATAGGGCCCTGCCGACCACTGCTTTAGAGAAACGAACCCAGAATCCTTTTAAACCTTTAAACCTTCCTTAGAAACCTTTTTAAAGTAGAAACTTGGTAGCTACAACACTTAAGTCATGTGAATTGCTTGCGATTTGAGAGTATTTTTAGCCAATTTATTGTCTATGCGGCTTTGATTGTGTAGCTTCAATGTATGGCCCGGTTTATATGGCAAACATCTCTGTGTTAAGTGCAAATCAAACATGTGATTCTCACAGGAATAGGTCGTGATACACTTGTGCTTCCTTTTCACTAGTGGGAGTAGTTGGCACTGATCCAGTCCCAAGCTGGATGGTTAAGGTTGTGCAAGTCGACACTTGTGAAAGTATGCAAGGCAACACTTGTTATGGTGGTGCCGGTAGACGGTGCTAGTGTTGTGACGTATTGATGATACTGACGGACGGATTAGCCATGTCCGCGTTATCCAAATAGGTGTTCACAAAGAGTGATAAAGAAGACAGAATGGTCATACAAATAACTATTCTATAAAAATTTATATCCACCAAGGTGAAGCTAACGGATAGCCATAAATCTGAATCGATAGATGAAAATACTGTTTATGCACCGGGTAGCTAGGATGCGAGCAAAGACATATTTAAGGAGCCGTCCATAAATCTCGTGACGCTCATTTTCGGGTGTTTTGACCCCCTCCCTCCCCAATGTTCACCAATTTGGCTCGGATTATATGGCAAACATCTCTGTGTTAGTGCAAATCAACCGCGTGATTCTCACAGGAATAGGTATAGGTGGAGTAGTTGGCACTGATCCTGTCGCCGGCTGGATGGTTAAGGTTGTGCCAGGCAACACTTGTGAAGGTGGTGCTGGTAGGCGGTGCCAGTGTTGTGACGTATTGATGATCCTGACGGACGAATTAGCCATGTCCGCGTTATCCAAATAGGTGTTCACAAGGGAGATCACAAAATAGAAGACGTTGTTCCGAAAAAAAAAAATATATAATATGGGCTGCTAAAACGAAAAAAAAGCGAAAGATGTTGCCTCTTGAACGTTATAAATCATTGGGGGGCAAAATCTCATTTTCCATAGCACGGTGCATAGGGTAGAAAATTCTGCCGCAGCGCTGCCGGCACACTGGCAGTGTGAGTGTGACTCTCAAATTTTTTCAGATGCTCTCTCATCTGATCCCATTTTGACTCTTTTGACAGCCAAAACTTAAAAAAAAAAAACAAGAAAGAAAAGCTAACTACTGGCGGAGCCCAAGTTTATATACCCTTGCAGTTAAAACCGTATATATATCGCAAACATCGGATATAGTTGGCCGACCCTTATGAGAATATGATAATATAACCCAATTTATTATAATAAAAAATCTAAACAGTTCACCTTCGACAGTCTAACCGATCGGTCGTGTTCTTCCGCAAGACGTCTACGTTGCGCAGCTTCAAAACAACAACACAAGCACAAAGCAAACAAAATAACGAAATCTTCTTATCTCTACTCCAACTGGAGCGACGGAAAATTTTGGCAGAATTTAAGTGGCCTTAAAGTTTGTTGACCCCACAATGCTGGACCCTCCAGACATCTGGAGAAAACACCCTCCAGACGGTATATATTTGGTTGCAACCAGAACGGACGAAGATTCCCAGCCCCTGGCTGCAATCTGCCAGTTCATTATTAAGAAGACAATCGACAATACTATTTAAGGTGAAGTTTCAAGTTGTAAGAAAACCAAAGACGGCAATTTACTGATTAAGACTAAAAATATTTATTACAAGCCGAAAAACTTAAGAAACACGTCAGTATGCCTTCCAACACTTATATGTCGATGTCCCCATTAAAATATCTGAACACCGAAGTCTTAACTCGAGTATTGGGATAATATATTCGAACGATTTGCGAGGAATTGATGAAAAAGTCATCTTGGACAACCTAAAGTCGCAAAAAGTTGAAGGAATCGAGAAAATATATAAATATATTCCCAACCGGGTTCTCAATAAAACTCCACAAAACGAAAGGGGTCTAATTAAAATCTCATTTAAGCTAACCCATCTGCCAGACTTTCTCTATATTGGCTATGAGAGAGTTGAAGTGCGTACATTTATACCGCGTCCTATGCGTTTCAACAACTGCTTTAGGTTTGGTTATACCGCAAAGTTCTGCAAAAACACACCAACTTGCGCCAACTGTGGTCTCGATGCCCACGTTAACTATGAGAACTCAGATATTTGCCAAAACAAGCCGAATTGTATAAATTGCTCCCTTAAAAAACTCCCAACATCTGACCACCATGCCCGCAATAAGGACTGTCCTGTCTTCCTGTCGAACAAGGAAGTCCAGGCCATTAAGACCCTACAAAAAGTTGACAATAGGAGAGCCTGGTCCATATACAACAGAAGACACCACGATGGATCTCTCTACTCCTCAGCAGCCAAATCCAATCTAGCCAACTCAAACCAAACGTCAACAAGGAAAACAATAAGCTATGCCCCAAATGAATTTGAAACACCAACATCCAGGAACCTCGACCCAGACGAACCTATGTCATCCAGCTCATAAACTCCCTGCTCTTCCCACACTGCTAAAAAAACCGGCAAAAATCCTTCCGCTTAACACAACGAATAGAACCAAAAGTCTTTTTAAAAATGATCCGAGCGCAATTATCACCAGATCTAAACTTAAATCCCTTGCCTCAATTGAAACTAAAACAACACAATAACAATCATAATGACCCTAAAACTTCTACAATGGAACATGAATGGATACCTGAACAATTACAACGAACTGCAAGTCCTGATTAAACGCTTTACTCCCAAAATCATTTCACTTCATGAAACCCACATAACGTACACCCAACCAATCCCTATTCCAGTTAACTACAATATTTACTACACAGCCTCGCACAGCCCGGATGGCGGCGCGGCAATTTTAATTCACAAATCTATACAGCACAAATCCATCCCTCTTCAGAGCACAGTTGACTCCATTGCATTGGAAATTCAGTCTGTAAAAAAATTTAATATAATAGCATCCTATATACCTCCTAACAAGAAATTCAACCAAATAGATCTCCATTCAATTTTACCACCAGGAAACTCCCCAAATCTAATTACAGGAGACTTCAACAGCTGGAATACCAGCTGGGGATCCCCAAAAATTAATCTGAAGGGAAGAATATTAGGAAAATTCATTCTGGATAACAACTTCATTATCCTTAACAACGGACAACCCACGCATTTCTTAACACATAGGACCTTTACACATATTGACTTGGCATTCTGTTCACCTGAACTTAAAGTATATTGCGACTTCAAAATCAGTGACTCCCTCCAAGGAAGCGATCACTTCCCAATCACCATCGAAATTTTCCCGAAAAATCAGAGAGCAAGTCAAAACTTTGTACAACGATTCGTTACTAGCAGAGCTGATTGGGAAAAATTCGAGATGCTAACTGAAGACCTGAACAATAAAATACCAATATCACTAAACATTCAATATCAAGAAAATTATTTTGCAAGTGCATACAAGAGCATTCCACACACGAGACCACCTAAGACCCACCACAATGTTCCTTGGTGGAACAAAAAACTGGAAGGTCTGAATAAGGAAAAATTTAAAGCCTGGAGAACATTCAAATGAGATATATCCAACGACAACCTCATCCATTATAAAAAAATGAACGCAAAATTCAGAAGAGAATTAAAATTTAGTAAAACAAATAGCCTATTTAAATTGACTTCGACAATCTCTCCTCAGTCCAAACCGGAAGCAATTTGGAGAAATATAAAAAAGCTCTGTGGTCTTCAAAAAGCTACACAAATACACGCTATCAAGGACAATAGCAGTAGCGATTTGCTCACCAGCTCCGAAGATATTTCTGAAGCCTTCGCAAGCTATTGGTCACTCCGTTCAGAAGACTCCCAATTCTCCAACCTTTTCATTGAAGAAAAAAATTATCTAAATACGCTAAACTTTTTATCTCCACCACACAAAACTGCAGCGTTCATGGAACAGGATATAAACTTCCTAGAGTTCTCATCGGCACTAAATAGCTTAAAGGGTCACACCCCAGGTCAAGATAAGATTAACTATGACATGATACGACACGTCGGTGAATCACTGAAAATGAGAATTATCCGCTTTTTCAACAACATTTTAAAAGCTTATATTCCTCAATCGTACAAAATCAGCACAATTATACCTATACGCAAACAAGGTGCAGACAAAACCATGACGGAATCATATAGACCTATCTCCCTCAACCCATGTTTATCTAAAACCCTTGACAAAATAATCTCAAAACGGCTATGGTGGTTTGCTACAACCAACAAGCTACTGAACAGCCGTCAACTCGGATTTAAAAAAGGGAAATCTGCAATGGATTGTCTGCTTTACGCAGACGCTCTAATTAGCAGAGCCCTCGCTGAAAAAAGACACATATCCATTATATCTCTTGACTTCGCAAAAGCATTCGAAAAAATATGTTTGCATACCATCACAAATCAACTATCAGTATGGGGCTGCGGCCCATTAATTATCAAATACGTGATGAACTTATGTCAAAAAGGAAAATAAGAGTTCGTGCCAATGATAACACCTCAAGGACACACCCACTCCACAATGGCATTCCGCAGGGATCTCCCCTCTCGGTAGTACTTTTTCTCATTGCGTTCAACAGTCTCTCAGATATAATCGACAAGCACAAGGAACTTTAACACACAGCTTATGCGGACGATTTTAACATCTTAATACCATTGAATAAAGATAAAAACATTTCAATCAACCTCTACATGCTGTTTACTGAAATCAATGAATGGTGCCAAAAATCCGGCGCAATGCTTTCAATTTCAAAATGCAAACACATCCACATTTGCCGGAAAAAACAATGTTCATGCCAGGTCTCTACACAATCCGCAATTATAAACACAGTTAACGAACTAACTATTCTAGGTCTGTCTTTTAACACAAAATACAAATTCAAACCCCACTTCAATAAATTACACAAATCACTACAGAAACCATCAAATATAATAAAATGCCTTTCCAGCGGAAAATACAACAGCCACCCCAACACCCTTGTTCAAATCGTCAAAAGCCTATGTATTTCCAAAATTGATTACGCTTTACCGATATACGGTAACTCCTCTAAGTCACTTATAAAACCAATTAAAACGTTAATTAACTCAATCTTGCGAACATCTCTGGGAGCCTTCTGCTCTACACCCACTTTCAATCTATACCTGGAATCTAACATCGAACCATTAGAAACCAGAATCGAACACTTACAAACAAAAACAATTAACACTATCATGCACGCAAACGACACACCTCTAAGAAAAATTATCCAACAGATAACCAAAAACAATACAAAAAAATATCGAACCTCAACGGTCGACCGGTGCATTTCTCGAAGTCTAAAGCTAGAACTTCCAACCTCTCTTCCTTATAAGCCTAAACCAATATTACCGCCCTGGTTTCTAGATATCAATCTAATAGATACCCGACTAAGCCGTCTAAAAAAATCTGATACAAACAAGGACATATTTGTCCAACAATTTCTAGAAATGAAACGCCAGCTCATGAGGAAGAACGTCACGCTCCTGTTCACAGACGGATCCTTGAACAAGGAAATAATTGGCTTTGCAGTAACGCGATTGCTATTCTTGAAGCCATTAAAATAGCAGTCAAGATTAGAGGGAAATTCTGCATCTGCTCAGATTCCCTATCCACATTGGAAGCAATAGCCAACATAAACAATTCCAGCTTTTATGTATCGTCAATCCGCGACCTTCTGCTTAAACATAAAAATAAAATCAAACTCCTATGGGTCCCCAGCCACGTCGGAATCAAGGGCAACGAAAATGCCGATGCAGCAACGAAAGGAGCGACCATCGCTCCACTATTTTCTACAACAAATGTTAACCGTGGAGACATCAACAACAAATTAAAATCTGAGTCCCTCAAAAAAAAAAAACTATAATCTTGCAAAAATCATCGCAGTGGTACCAAAAAATTAATCCTGAAGCAATAAGCATAGCCGGCTACAGTAAAACTGCACAGACCTCCAACCTCCCACGAAGAGAGATTACCCACGAACATCGCTTCTCACAGATACCAAACTATCAATGCCAGTTCTGCACCACGGACTCCATATCAATCTCCCATATCCTTGACGACTGCCCCGCCCTACAAACACATAGAACAAATTTTCCAAATTTTAAACTCTCGGAACTATTAATTGACCCTAATCCTGCAAACCTCCAGCTAATTCTAAACTTCCTTAAATCAGCTAACCTTTTGCATCTCATATAACTTATATGTTATTAAATTTATAAATAATTTAAGTGTAAATAACTTGTTACCACACGTGTAAATAATCATTATTTGTTATAAGTTTAATTTATAAGCAAATATATAACGCCTGTACCTAAAGTTTGCAACTTTTGAGTGCAGAGTACAATAAATAAATAAATAAAAAATTTGAAAAAAAAAGTCCTAAACTTCTATCTTCAAAAATACTAAAGTTGGTATTTCTACCAAAAACCATTTCCGACCGTTCAGTTATAGCATTTCCGATCAATCAGTGATATGACAGCTATAGGATATAGTGTGCCGAACCTTATGTTATTCGGCATGTCGTATTATTTTGCCAAAAATAGCTTTCATGTATGTCAAATTTTAACTCTCTAACCCTAAAACACCGAAGTTATACCATTTCCGATCAATCAGTTACAGGGCAGCTACAGGATTTAGTCGGCCGATCCCGGGCTTTCCGACTTATATACTGCGTGCAAAAGAAAGAAGGGTGTGTGCAAAGTTTCAAGTCGATATCTTTAAAACTGAGATACTAGTTTGCGTAGAAACAGACAGACGGACATGCTCATATCAACTCATATTACTCATATACTTTCTAGGGTCGGAGATGTCTCCTTCACTGCGTTGCACACTTTTGACCAAAATTATAATACCCTCAGCAAGGGTATAAAAATTAAAAATTGTAATAAAATTATAAATAAAAGAAATTCATAGCTCCGATGTCAACCATTCTATTTGAGATCTCAACCAAAAGTGATTTTTTGCGAGAAAAGTTTTCGACAATACAAAACCGAAATGCCTTTGTATTAGTACGAAAAAATGAGAGACTATGCGAGAGACCTTTGAAAGACAGTAGGAAAAAACGAAACATCGTTTTTGTATTTGGCCTTTGCCTATGCTGAGAGCAACACACGTATATAAAATTTAATTTCCCATATGAAAGAGCAATTCCAACAACAAAAGGAGCACCAAGAGCAATGGGGCTGGGCACCCCTGCTCTATACGAACGGTTCAAAGTCCGATGTCACAACCACCTTCGAAGTCTCGGGACTGTCACAACCACCTACCATCTTCACGGAATTTACTGCGAAAGCGGTAGCTGTCATAAAGGCAAATAATTTCGTCGTGAGCTCAAAGAAAATACATAAACTGCAGTCATAGTGTTACAACAAACTTTTCGAATTAGCCGATAAAGCCGCAAAGCTAGCCGCAGGAGCTTCGCGCCACACAGTAAACCTAGATTACAACAGGGCATCTGAAATATGAAGATATGTATGTGGAAGATATTCCTCGACATCGAAAAAGACTGGGAGTCTTTTAAACACTGGTCAACAAGAAGGACATGAAATATCAGGCGTCGTGCAACAAAAGGAAATGCTCTATTCTCATTAACCCCAATTTATCCCATAAACACATTCTCAAGGTCGAAAACCGACCTTTGAGACCATATCAAGAATCATCATTAAAATATATACTTGATACATGGATACTGGATACTGAACCACTACTATAACCCCAGAACAAACCTCTTTGGTCTTACCCCAACCTCTAATCTATTAGCTAAATTATCAACCACCAACTCAAATCCACTATACTCTTCTTAGCTCATTTATCAACCAATAACTCGAATTGATTACTCTTCTTAGACAAATGTAAAATTATACACCTAATTTTAACACACAAATATAATGCATTTACTTTTCTCGTAAATTGTTAAAAAATATATATATATATTTAAAATAAAAGCACTATCAATTGTCGAGTCAATGGCCTCAGTAGCTAGTTACTCCTCCCTTAATTATTTTTTGTATTATAAATGCGTAACTGTATAATATGTATTGTAAATAAATAAATATATTTTTTAATTATTACTTACGCGTATGGCTCCTTCTGTAAATGCTCTGAATAGCTCATATTTATATACCTTATATCTTCGGCATCAATGCCCTTCGTAAGAAAAGTGTACAAGATAACCATTTCCTCATTCTGATCACGTGCACCATACATATCATATGGAACAAAATTTATGGTTTGTCTGGCCAATTCAGCTAATGCTTTTTTAGATGAAACTAATTTGTTCTTAGAAGAAAGTGGGACTGAATCCTTCTTTTTTTTTTGCGTACGAATAGTGTCCTTTCGGGGCCTGCCGGGACCCGTTTTGGGTAGTTGACCAACACCGGCTATATTATGTCCATCTAAACTGATTTTATGAGTAGCCATATTATTGGATGTTTCATCTAATGAAATACATTGTGCATGTGGTGGCAAAGAATAACAATGTTCTAAAGCAACTTGACTAGCCTGTGAAGCCGGGCTGTGTCCACCTTCAGAAGTGGCGGGTGATTGGGTTTCTTTCGTTTCGACTTTTAAAATTTCACACGCTTGGTTAGATCCTCTTAATTCGCTATTAAACAAATTATTAGCACCGGAATTTTCAACCTTTTTCATATAATTTTCAGTTTTGATATTTTCCTCATTATTTATATGTATTTTTTTATCTGATTTAATCGCTACATCTATGTTTTTATCAATATTTGGACTAATCCTAGAAACCATTGACGTGTTTGATTTATTAAGAGAATTAAAAGTTTCAGGGTAATCTGCAATTTCGGGTTGAGAATTTTTGTTTTTCTTCTCCTGCTCCTCTAAAAATTCTCTTTCAATCTGTGCCATGTACTCTGTATTTCGCCTTCTTTTCTCCTGATACTCGCGTTCCTCGTCCGAGTCACTATAAATACGACCATAATCAAATTTGGGCTTCTCCTTGTAAAAATCTGATTTTTGCTGTATTGCCTCTTCATTATAGTCTGGTGGTGGTACAGGGGTCAGAGAACGTCGGGATTCGTCATCAAGTTTTGGTGTAGCACATTGATCAAATGTATTTTCCATGTCATCTTCGGTCAATCCAAAACTACTATCTTTGCTGATATCTTCCAGATCAGAGGGTATAGATGAAAATAATTTTTCTCGTGTCTGAGGAAGCAATCCTGCATCTCCATTATTGTCATTATCATCATCCGTATCTGAATATATATGATTTTTTCTTGATTGATTTTTTTTAGACTCGTCCGGACTTTTAACTTTTTTTTCTTCATCGGAATCAGAGTATATATTGTTAATGTTACTATATTCATTTGATTTAAATTCCGTACTTCTTCGGGTTTGAAAATTTTTTTTCTGTTGACGCATATTTTTTAGTTGCGCTTCTTCAAAACTATCATCCTCGCTGCTTCTTTCATTTTCAACACATTCATTATTTTCGTTTTCCGCTTCAGAAGATGATGAAGAGGAAGAAGAAAAAAAACTTGATGCGCTTCCTTTCCTTTTTGAATTTGTATCTGAAGGGGAAGTTTGAAGCTTAACAGTTTGGTTTAAAATCCTTCTTTTAAGATTTGAACGTGGCAAATCGGAATTTCCCATATTAGAATCCTCTTTATCCGAATCAGAACGTTGTACCATTTCCTCTTGATCACTTAGATCTCTTTCTAATGATTGTCTTTGGTTGGGAATGGGGCTAGAACGTTTTCGTAATCGTCTAAAAGATGGCAATTTAGGCATAGACGCTCTTATACCAATACTTGAAAAGGATTGAAATTCCAATATTTCCCTTTGTGAATTAAGAAATGTATTATTATCTAGCGCCTTTTCGTTATTAGAGTTATCTATAATTATGTTCGCGGTTCCTATTGATGATTCGACAGTTTCAGTTAAGGGTTTGGAACGGGCCTTTAAAGAATGTTCATCCCACCAGGCTTCGAAATTTTTAAAAGCTGTTATTTCAATCATACGCTTATTAACATCTCGTTTAAGAATCTGCTTTAGCTCATCGACAATGTAGCCTATTACTTTTTTTACTCTTTGTCTTATTTTGTCATTTTGATCGGTGAAAGCATATTGAGCATCATATGATTGAACATAAGTATCAAAATCAAATGTTCCCACTCCTGATAAATAACCAGATTGCATATAGGCAGAGTTAGAAAAATAAGGGTTATTTAAACTAGGGGTTGTATGTATATTTGAAAGATAATGTTCATAGGAAGTTGTTTGGTAATAGTATGGATTTTGGTTTGAAGTACTTTGATACATAAAAGGGGTTACCGTGGATTTTTTATTTACGTCAACGAAAGACGTTAAATTCTGCACTGTATCTTCATGAGAGGACAAAGATGATAGAGACATATTGTCGTCATTTCCATCTTTAGTATTGATAATACTGGTTTTTGATGCGGCTTTTGAAACCACAAGTTCCTCATCACTCGAGATGTCACTTGCTCCATGATGGTCTTGCAAATTTGATAGCTTTTTCTCAGCTGCTTTTCCATCGGTTGAATTGTTAGAATCCGAATAATTTTCATTGGAATTATCGGCTTTTCCTTTTTCGGTTTCAGAGTCGCTACTCTCCATTTGAAGGAAAGGTGGTGCATTTCCAAAAGTTCTTCCTTTAAATATTAAGGCAATACGAGTATCTAAATCTACATTTCCAATTTCTATGTTCGATTCAGATATTTTTTTAGATTTGTTCTCGAGATTTATGTTGTTTTCTTGGGGTGATTGAAGCCTTGTGCTGACGGATTCTAAAGATATCTGGCTATCTTTTTTATCAATTTTAAGTTCCAAATCATCCCAATTTTCTTCTTCTTCAGGGGGAGGAGGAGGAGGGGGTTGAGGCTCAAATTCAGGCTGAGGGGCTTTCCAGTTCTTTTCCTCCGACCATGTACGAACACCTTCAGTTATAGAGTAACCATAATTATTGTATCCGTAATTTAAAAGAGATAATCCCGATAATGGCGCAGTAGAATAATAATGCTGAGTTTTTGAGTTTTCAGGCTTTTCAATATCAATTTTATTATATTCATGACTTTGATATCGTTTGGTGTATTTAAACGTTGAACGATCCCTTCGATCTCTCTCTGATGAACGGTCGTGGTCTCTTCCTCGGTATTCTCTTTCTTTAGACGAATTATATCGGTAATCTCTCTTTTCTCTTGAATGATCTTTCCCATCTCGAAAATGATCTCGTTCTCTTAAGCGATAATAGTCACGTGACTTTATGTTTGAATCTCTACGATTATCACATCCAGTAAACGATATTTCTCTAGAAAATTCTGTGCTTTTATCTCTGGAGCGGTGCCTATTAAAATTTCGGCATTGCCTTGAAGTATTTAAAAACTTATCGTGATTTCCGTGTTCGCGATCATAACTTCTCTCTGATGAATGTCGACTTTGTTCTTTAAAATATCGATCTCCTTCACGTTCTCTAATACGATCCCAGTAACGATCATTGCTCCGTTCAATATCAGAATTTAAATCTGCAGGTCTGTATCCAACATTTACATTATCCAAGGTATCTTTATCTAAATTACTGTTACCAAAATCAGCTTCATGGCAGATTCCTTGTCCCTGAGGCATAGAAGACATTTTTTGACCCTTTAAAATAGAAGCTTGTTTTGTAGCGACAGGGTTAGTTATATTTTCAACGGTTTTTTTTAGTATGGCACCAAACGGATCGCAGAAAACATTTAAAATCTAAATCGTTGAATTTGGAAAAGTGGTATTTAGTATTAGAAAAAGAAACAAAAAAAATCTCAAAAAAAAAAATTCGGCTGAAGCCGAATTCGGCTTAACTGACCAAAAATATAATCTGTACCAAGTTCCAGCTTTCTATCTTCAAAAACACAAAAGTTGGGTCAATTCCGATCGTTCAGTTATATGGCAGCTATAGGATATAGTCGGCCGATCCTTATGAAATTTGGTAGGTTGGATCAACTGACCAAAAATAGAATCTGTACTACATTCTAGCTTTTAATCTTCAAAAACACGAAAGTTGGGTCATTTCCGATCGTTCAGTTATATGGCAGCTATAGAATATAGTCGGCCAAAATCGTATGTAAAATTTTAAGTCTCTAACTTTAAAAATAGCAAAGTTATACCATTTCCGATCAATCAGTTATCTGGCAGCTATAGGATATAGTCGGCCGATCCCGGTCGTTCCGACTTATATACTGCGTGCAAAGGAAAGAAGGGTGTGTGCAAAGTTTCAAGTCGATAGCTTTAAAACTGAGACTAGTTCGCGTAGAAACAGACAGACAGACGGACATGCTCATATCAACTCAGGAGGTGATCCTGATCAAGAATATATATACTTTATAGGGTCGGAGATGTCTCCTTCACTGCGTTGCATACTTTTGGAAAAAATTATAATACCCACTGCAAGGGTATAAAAATCTCAAAGGTTGAGAAAAACCACAATTAGATCGATTTTAATGAAAATAACACTCGTGTATAGTTTCTTTTAGAGCTTTTTGGTGTTAAAAACACCTTTCAAGAAAATTCTCAGGGAAACATGATTTAACTGGTTCTTCGAGCCGGATATACAGCTGTGTTCATTAAAATAGCAGTGCGATAGCAATGAAGCACAGAAAAACGGTAATTTTTGCATTTTCCTTTTCGTTAGTTGATGGCTTGATCGTTATTTTTGGAAAATGGGATATAGAGATAGGAAAAGTACCAAAATTTCATAAGATTTGCATTTTATTTGCGTTTTCTGGGCATTTTTGTTCAAAATCACAAGTTTTTGGCTGTTCATAAAAATAGCCGTTTTTCATTTTGATCCACAAAAAGCGCCGAAAACAGGAAAACCCCTATAAAAAATTCAAGATATGGTAAATTTTTTTGCCAAAATGTTATACAATGTCATTAAATATGAGGGGAAATCCGAAACACGTGGGTTCAAGCGAAAAACCACCGATATTGAGGGCCGAAGAAAAGTGCGCTTCAGCAAAGTGAATCCTTTTGCGTATTCTAGGGATGTTAAAGCGGAGCTGAAGTTACGAATCAGCGACGTCACCATTCGCCATCGATTAGTAAATGAAAAAATAAATACGCGAAGCCCCGAAAGGTGCCATTACTTGGTACAAGGCATATCCAAGCTCGATCGGAGTTTGCCAAAAGCCATTTGAACTGGCCAGTGGCGAACGAAAAGGCGCAATATTCTTTGGATATATGAGTCCAAACTGGTCTTGTTTGGTGGGACAGGCTCAAAACAGTATGCCCGACGACCCCCAAACACTGAGTACCACCAAAACCACACTCTTAAGACCGTTACGCACGGTGGCCCTAATTATTGGTATGGGCTTGTTTTTTGTACAGCGACGTGTTCCCATACATATGATTGATGGGATCATGGACCAAGACGTCTATGTCGACATACTCAAAAAAGTTGTGCTTTCTTATGCACAGAGATATGCCCTTAAAAAGGACATTCCAGCAGGGTAACGATCCAAAACATACCAGCAAATTGGCTAAGAGTTGGGTTAGTCAACAAAACATTGATCCAATGTCGTGGCCAGCACAGTCCCCCGATTTAAAATTTATGGGGGACAACAAGGGATATGTGGCAAAGAAATCCCCGACTTCAAAGCCGCAGCTTTGGCAATTTGTACAGGACGCGTGGGCCCAGATTCCCCTCAAGCGTTGCCAGGTCTTGGTGGACTCCTTGCCTCGTAGGTGTGCAGCTGTTATAGCCAATAAAGGCTTTACGACAATATATTAGTTTATATTTATCATTTTTGTTATTTGTATTAAGTTATTTTTAAGATTTGATGAATTTTTTAGTTTTTTTTTGGTAACACTGCTATTTTTATGAACACCACATTTTTTCGATATTATTTTGTTATCTATATTTTCAAAAAAAAATACAGTAATCAGACTGAAAAAAATGTTAACATAATTAAAAATAAATATATTATGTGGATGTAAGCCAAATTTGTCCCATTTTGGTGTTTATACTACGATTTTTCGATCTTAAATATCTATGTCATTAGCACTGCTATTTTCATGAACACAGCTGTATATATCACCCATTTTTTTACGTTTGCTAAAAAAAACGTATAATTTGAAGATTATTTGTGGAATGGGTATACATGTACCTTTTTAACCTAAATTTACAACGCAGATTTTGGAATTTTACTACATAAGTTTCAAAGTGACATATATTGCGTGGGTTTGCGATCGCATGTTTTTCCAATTATTATGAAAATAAAAACTCGATAAAACCTATTAATTGCTTTAATTATAAGGCTAATTAGGTGCTACCGAAAAAACAAAAAAAATGGGAAGGGCGTACAAACGTACGTTTGGGAGGGGAAATGTCCATATTTGAGTGTAGGTACGGCTTATAAGACCTATGTGCAAAGAACGACGGAAATTAGGTTTCTAATGAACAGCCAGAAGGTGCAACACATTTACGGCAAAGAGTTCCGTTAAAATTAAAAAAAATCACTGAACAATCAAAAAATTTCTTTGTACCCAAAGAGACACATTTCCAAGGTTATATAAATCCGAATAATACTTGGTCAGGTTTATAGTTAAAGAAATATATTCTTCTACAATTGTAACCAAAGTCAATGAACTTGTGAATTAGTGGAAACAACAACCAACATACCTTTCCCATAACAGATTTTTCGTGGTATTTTTCAACAAATTGTCTAGCTCCTTTTGTGCTTTCAAAAACAATTCGGGCAATACCCAAATGTTTATTTGTGATTGGATGATGGTAAATTTGGATTTCATCGAATGTCCCACATTTGTCCAACATGCTGGAGAGAAACTGCTTGTCGATATTGTCGTTAAGGTTGACAACAGTAACTTCAATAGCCGGTGGTTGACCAACATAGTCAGAGTCGATTACAAATCTGTGGGGTATTTGAAATTAAGATACATTTTTATAGAAATTACTTCATACCTAGGTATAAGAAGCATAAGTGGATCAATTGGTCTTGCACGAATACGTATGAGAGGATTTCGGGGGTCTCTTGGCGTTAATGTTGGATAAGTCGGATCTCCTGGTACAACCCCATCGTAACGATACAGTTTGGCACCACATTTTACCAATTGTGGATCCGCTAAGAGTTTAAAATTACGGTGCATTTTAGCTTGGGGCTGCAATGACAGATTATTTGTGCATGAGTGGCTGCTGTCACGATTGTCCTTCATCTGCATGACATATGAATGTGGCCATGAGTACTAGGCGCGATAAAACTTTTTATTTATCATTTCCTCAATACACAACGTTCTTATAAGACTTTTTATCTTGGCCAGGTTTTTTCAAATATACCTAAAATATTTGAACAGTTTTTAATAACATTGTCTTCGTTTAATGTAATTAATATTTTATAAGAATACTTATTCCATCCTTCAAGACTGCTTCATGCAGATTTTAAGAAAAATCTGAATTCTTTCAAATAAAGGTATTCTTTGTTTTGGTAATCATTTTACCAAACACTCTTTTTATATTTAGGGTTTTTTCTCGTTATTTGCAATTTAGGCAATGCAATGTGTATTAGTGAAACTAGTTAACAAATAAATGTAAAATATAAAACACAGACCAAAATATACGCAGAAAAACGAGGCCTTAAGATGCAATTATCGTTTATCGATTGATAATATATCGATGAGTTCTATTAAAAAATACACAAAGTGGTGAACTAATTTTTTATACGATCATATAGTTTTATACTCATATACAACCATATTGAAAAATTTCATCCATAAAGCCCGCATACAGAATAAACATTTATTTTCCAACTGCAAAAAAAAATATTTTTTTTCTACTTTCCACGAAAAAATTTTATTTATACGCTTTTATATATATAAAAATAATGTATATAAGTTTTATATAGGTTGTATTTAGGTATATATATACAAATAAGGTACACAGGTTTAATATTTTCAATTTTTTTTGAATATAGATCACTAAAACTGGATAACAAATAGATTTTTACAAAATTCAAATGTTGTAGCTACTAAATGTTATTATGTTATAAATAACAATATTATGTTAATAAATGTTATTGCACCATTAAAAAAAAAACTTAATATATATAAATATAGATTTACAATAGACAATTTTTTTTACGTTGTGTTTTTAATATTTTATGTTATTTGTATTCCGCACTGAAAGCGACTACGAGCTGCTTGATTGAAAAGCAAAATTTTTATATTTGTATAAATACTGGAGATATGCCTAGGTCTGCGGGTTAAATTCGGGAAACTAACTATGTAAAATAAGCTTCGATATATAATATATATTATAACCTTATGTTTTATCCTTAAAACTTAGAATATTTTTTAAACTTTTCCAAAAGTTTTTTAAGCGTGAAGTGTAAATATATCATTTTCAGCAGTTACGTCAGTTTAGTAATCGATACTACATTCACTAGTCTTAATATAATGCTATTGTGAATTTACATTTTGTTGCATCACTTCTTTAGGTTTGACAATTACATAAATTTTTATACTTTTTGTTAATAATTTTTATTTTGTCCCTATTGTAGCTGCAAAAATGGCGTCTTGGAAAATCTGGTTGCCTGTGGTTAAAGCTGATGAAGAAGAGGACTTGGTGGATCCACAAGCAACTCTTCGGGTAATACTTCTTAATCGTCTTGCAGAATAATAGCTAATGTTTTTGTTTCTACTTAAATCAGGAAAAATGCCAAGCCAAGGGTCATATTGAGTCTTTGTACAACAAGTACCAGGAGTGCAACGATCGCGTCAATGGACGATCTAAGACATCCGAGACCTGTATGGAAGAATTATTTGACTATGTCGCCGAATTGGATCATTGCGTTGCTCACAGTCTTTTCAACAAATTGAAATAAAAGAAAGTCTAGATTTTCTTGTTAAATTAAATGGTTGAAAAAGAACATTGAAATTATTGCGGGCTAATAATTGATTTTAAATCTAAACTTCTGAAAAAACCTTTGTTAGCTACCGTCTTTGCTGTCGTGTCCGTATTATTCGGTCTTGCAAAGTTCTCATGTTTATTTCGGTAAAGTTTACGTTGGTGGTTGGTATCGTAATTCACAGGAGGGGATGCATGTTCAGCTTTATGTGACAGCATCCCGGTATGAAAATCTATTCTATAAAAAGCACAAGACATTTACATACATTTACGGCAGGGGTGGGCAAGCCTATGGCTCCTCGGGCTCTCAAGGCTCCCCCCGTTATTCGTAAATTTTGGCGCCAGCAAATCGGGCCAGACGATCGAGTCGCGCGGTCAGTGAGCCGTGAAGATTTACAAAAACAATGCTACACAAATTTTGAAGCAGGTAGCGGGCCCGACCCCGCGGTCCCGAGTTTGCAACAACAATTATTAAGGGTCCGTTTGCGCACAACGCGACGACAACCATCGCGAGGGTGGTGGTTGTTGTTGTAATTTATTGTTTGGCCGAGCTGCGGCTCCGACCGTTAGATTTCGTGCCCACCACTGATTTACGGTATGGATACCATATGTACTTTTGGGCTTGAGCAAAAAAAAAACCATAGCCCCTCCTCTACTTCCAACTGCAACCGATACTACCGATTCAGTAAAATTGTCAAAAAATTGTGCGATTTTGCTGTATTATGAATTGTAGATGTAGATTAGCCATTAGAACAGTTTTGCATCAAAAACATTAATGACTTCGCGGGTAACATACATGTGCAAGCTCGAAACCGGATAGTTCTATCTCTTATAGTCTTTGAGATGCACGCGTTCAAAATTGTATCCTGTTTGTATGAGAAATATGTAGTATTGTATATATATGAGTATATTTCCCATAAAATTTTGGGCGTGGAAAACATTTGCAGTAAACTTGAACTGCGTTGGCATTATAAGAATCTTGTAGTATTTGAGATTCTCCCATTCATACGGACAGACGAATATATGGCTATATCGACTCGGCTGTTAATCAGCATCACTTAATGGGGTCGGAGATAATTCATATTCTATGTTACATACATTCACCCAACTACAATATATCCTAGTACACTACGTGTACCGGGTATAAAAATATACAGTTTTATTATACCTTTGCAGACAGTATTATAATTTTGGTCAAAGTGTTCTTACGCAATATAAGCATGCACTATCTGAGTTAATATAAGCATTTCTGTTACTACGCGAACTAGTCTCTCAGTTTTATAGTTATCGACTTCTAACTTTTGACTCAAATTTCGTGTTTTTAAAGATAGAATTTTTGAACTTTCTTTGGATTATATTTTTTGCCAAATTAACAAATTTCCTATCATACCAAATTTTATAAGGATCGACAGTCTATATCCTAAAGTTGCCATGTAACTGAACGATCGGAAATGGTATTTGGTATAAGCTTTTTTCTCTTGTTAATAATTATTAATATTCTGTTTTCTTTTCATAAGAAAAGTTTTTTAAAGAAATAATAAGAAAGATTTTTTACTGTCATTGCGCTTGAATTTATTGTGAGGGATCTTGGAAATGCCCATATATCCTTGATCAGGACGACAAGTATATACAAATAAAGAATGAACGTCTGTGTGTCTGTTTCTATGCCAGAGTTTTTTCAATTAAAGTTTATTCAATTTCAATTTTTTCAATCAATTTTTTTTAGACGACATCAAATCAATTTATCATTTAAAGTATAAGTATAAGTATATAAGGTCTGTGTTTTGTTGTATTTATAACAAGAAAGAAAAGCTAACTTCGGGCGGAGCCCGAATCAAATCGGATACATATCGCAAACTTCGGATATAGTTGGCCAGTCCTTCTGAGAATATTATTATAAAACCAATTAATTACAATAAAATATCTAAAAAAAAGTGCCAAGCTTCTATCTTCAAAAATACCAAAGTTGGTATTTATTTCTGGATTAAGGCAACGAGTCTGCGTTGGGCAGCTCCTACAGTAATCGTAGTGTGGTCCCTATTTTCAAGCACCCATATGAGATGGATACTGCTACTCATACTGCATACCTCTGAGTGCCGCTTGACTATCTGAGAAGAAACAAATAGTGTCTTGAGTGCCAGGAAGTGCCGGGGATCAAAGTGCTTCCATGATAGCTATTACTTCACCTTGTAGTCTGAAGGTCTCATTTAGACAAAAACGCTCGCAGTAGAAACCACCTCCAACCTGGCCATTCAACTTCCAGGCGGGAATCTGTACGAAGTTCCAACTTTATATCTTCAAAAACACGAAAGTTGGGTCATTTCCGATTGTTCAGTTATATGGCATCTATAGGATATAGTCGGCCGATCCTCATGTAAAATTTGAACTCTCTAGCTCTACAAACACCGAAGTTATAGCATTTCCGATCAATCAGTTTTATAGCAGCTATAGGATATAGTCGGCCGATCCCGGCCGTTTCGACTTATAAGGAAAGACTGCGTGCTAAAGAAAGTAGGGTGTGTGCAAAGTTTCAAGTCGATAGCTTTAAAACTGAGAGACTAGTTTGCGTAGAAACAGACAGACGGACATGCTCATATCAACTCAGGAGGTGGTCCTGATCAAGAATACATATACTTTCTAGTGTCGGAGATGTCTCCTTCACTGCGTTGCACACTTTTGGACAAAATTATAATACCCTCTGCAAGGGTATAAAAATAGTGTTTTTTATGTAAGATAAAGGTGAGGAATCTTAATGCATATGCAATGATAAGTTGGAGTCCATAGTGGTTTTCTTAGGGACTATTTTTACCCCTATTATTCAGATAAGGATGTTTTAACAATTCCATCGGAGATCCATTTTCCTACTTTCTTTTGTATTTCGTTCCTCTGACTTTGTGGACTTCTATAATTTTGTGCATACACTCGTTAATTATTTTTTAATGTCCGTTTTTGAAGTTTAGGCATTAAGGAAATTATCAGACAGGCTCCGGTGGTTATTTTTTCTTTTCGAGGTCTTTCAGAATGGAGGGTATGGCTCGTGCACCACCTAGAATTCATGCATTCATCTCTAAGCTTAGAGACACACCCGACCGAGGGGCGCTCGATGTATTAAACTAAATAGAAAAGACAAAATCGTTTCTTTATTAACAAAAACTTAAAACTAAGAACTAACAATAAGGCCTCCTAAGTCCCTGTCCCCTTCGGTAATGCCGCTAGGTTTTGCTTCGGTTCGTTTTTTTTACCGTAAGAGGGTCGTATTGTGCATATGTCAAATGCACAATTGCTAAGAAATAGAGGACTACATTTTCTAGTCCTTCTATTAGGAATATTAAAATTTTAGTAAATGCTGGCTATCTATATAACCATTGATGAGGTTCGGTAGAAAAGCTACACCCAGCATTGTCCTACGATTTGTTAGGTTTATTAATAATAGTCTGCTATTTCTAACATGGGTAATATGATCTAGGGATATTAAAGATTCTGGGATATTAAAGTCACCCAAAACTACAAGCAGGTCACATAAGATTAACAAGAAAGGAAAGCTAACTTCGGGCGGAGCCGAAGTTTATATACCCTTGCAGTTAAAACCGGATATATATCGCAAACATCGGATATAGTTGGCCGATCCTTATGGGAATAGGAATATATACTCCAATTTATTACAATACAAAATCTAAAAAAAGTCGCAAACTTCTATCTTCAAAAATACGAAAGTTGATATAATATTTCTACCAAATACCATTTCCGATCGTTCAGTTATATGGCAGCTATAGGATATAGTCGGCCGATCCTAATGAAATTTGGTAGGTTGGATCAACTGACCAAAAATAGAGTCTGTACTAAATTCCAGCTTTCTATCTTCAAAAACACGAAAGTTGGGTCATTTCCGATCGTTCAGTTATATGACAGCTATAGGATATAGTCGGCCGATCCTTATGAAATTTGGCATGTCGTAATGTTTTGCCAAAAATAGCTCTCACCTAAAATTTGAACTCTCTAACTTTAAAAATACCAAAGTTATACCATTTCCGATCAATCAGTTATATGGCAGCTATAGGATATAGTCGGCCGATCCGGGCCGTTCCGACTTATATACTGCGTGGAAAGGAAAGAAGGGTGTGTGCAAAGTTTCAAGACGATAGCTTTAAAACTGAGAGACTAGTTTGCGTAGAAACAGACAGACGGACAGACAGACAGACGGACAGACGGACAGACGGACATGCTCATATCAACTCAGGAGGTGATCCTGATCAAGAATATATATACTTTATAGGGTCGGAGATGTCTCCTTCTCCTCCGCGGTTCAGATGAAGGAGGTATATATGAACAGGAAATGTATAAATATTTACCGGACAGAATGATTTTAATGCAAATAAATAAATGTAACCAAACTTTTGTGATTTTACCTCTTCAGAAGCAAATTGGGAATCTACCGAAATTAAAACTCCTTCCTTCATAGAGGTCGATCACGTCTAAAAGTAATGTACTCACATGGAAAAACCTCGGAGCCCCCAAGTTTTTGAAAAGGCTATAGTATGGGGTGCAAAGAGATAACTATCAGAACCTTATTATTATTATTATAAAAGACAGAAAAGTTTACAAAGCTACAAAGCTGGACTAGCTTAATGATATAGCGCTGGCTACTGGGGCCTTCGGCTATTTGAGTTGTTAGTGCTTAGGCCTTAAGGGATGGTATATATACATGTTGTGTCTTAATTTAATATTTTTGTATCTATAAATCTATGTATTCTGTCGTTATCTATGTATTCTGTACATTATTCTTCTTAAATTAGGCAACTAGTCTTATTAAATATTTATATTTAGATTTTGTGGTATAATTGTGTTGTTTTTAGTAAAAGTAGTATTTTTCAATGTTTTTTGGGTTTAGGTCATTGAGGAGATGTAGCGGGTTGGAGTTTTGGAAGATAGTTTGCTTTGTTTGTAAGAGAGGTGGACATGTGTTTAGTATGTGGTGTAAGGAGAGGATGCCTTGACAAAAAGGGCAAGGTGGTATTGGAATTTGGTTCAGATAGTGTTGGTGGGTGAGGCTGGTGGGTCCTAGACGTAGTTGGATAATTTTAGTTTGGTCGAGTCTATACCAGTTTTGATGGGTTTGTCTAAATGGTCACTAATATGGTGGCTATTTGTGTTGATGGATTGGTACCATTGGCTACAGTGTATTAAGTTATGGTTTTGTCTTGCTTTGAGTTCAGACTTTGATATTTGTTTCCGTTTTGATGACGTACCAATCAGAATGGTAAGCAATCAATGATGGCAAGCAATCAGAACATAGACTGACGTAACCAGCGACTGTAAACAAGCTACTTTACAGATCGCTCTCAAACTTTACTTAGTAATGCAAAAAAGTGTTAGCAACATAACAAAAAAAAAATTTCCGAAATCGGTTTAGCACAGGCGTTTTAATTAATCCAGTCCCGGTACTTTTTTGACAGAAGATATGTTATAATGTCGGTTTTTGATACGTCAGTGAATATAAAGTTGTGTGATTTAAGGTTTGATTTTGTGCCTTCGTATAGTTTCTGGTATATTTATTTGGCTGTGTTGCTTTTTTTATGTATTCGTATGGATGTGTCTATAAGGTTGGGTAGGTCCCAGGGTGGCTTGAGTTTGCTTAGTTTTTGTGGTTCGAAGGGTAGATGAAACTGCTGACAAAGGTTTATTATACGGTCTATAATTGGTAGAGATTTCTTTTTAAGCTTACTTTTTAAGAATTCGTGTATTGGCGTGTCTTTGGAATAAATGAGGTTTTTTCTTAGTTTGGCTGTTTGCAGATCTCGTTTTATTCTATTGGGGGAATATTGGCTTCTTGTAGGAGGTTATTTGTTGGAGTAGAACGAAAACTCCGAGAGTTAGGCGAATAGCGGTTTGGGTGTGGTTTTATTTTGTTTATTGTGGTTTTGGGTGCGTGTTCGTATAGGAATAGGCCGTATTCTATTTTTGCAACAAAAGTAGCTTTAACCACGTTGGTTAATGTGTGTGTGCTGCAGTGAAACTTGAGACTGGATAAACATTTTATTATATTTAGTTTTTTGTGAATTGCAAGTATAAGTTTTTTCAATGTGTGTGTTCCATTTATATTTGCTGTCTATATTTATTCCTAAGATTTTTAACGAGCTTACTGTGGGGATGGCCGTCGGCCAACGGGTACAAGAAGGGGACCAACACGCAAGAAATTGCGTGCCGTAACTGTGTACACCGCTGGTAGTGCGACTATAATCTCCACGTGAGGACAGCTGGTAACCGGTCCCGGTAAGGTCATGTCTCTGCCGAGGATGCTGGCTAATGGTAGTCGGGTGGAGAGAAGGACACTCCCTTCCTTAAATCACACCAATCCAAGGTGGAACAGCATATGCCGAAGGCTGCGTGTCCGAGGGCTATGTCATGATGGACGAACCCCTTCCCGCCTACTCGTGGGACCAAAATATAAACACTACCATTTCAAATAAAAAATTAAGTGTAGAACGGAGAACGAAAAAGTCCGGAAATGGGGTCAGTGACCCGTCAAACTCCAAGGTTCTCAAAAGCCAAGGAGTTGCTGAGATGGAGAAGCCCCCCACAGAGGGGCAACATCTGGAGGCGGGACGCGCCGGTGCGGAGGAGGTTACCAAGGCGGGGCTAGCCATTGTACCACCGAACGGCGTGGAGAGGAAGACCCCAGGGTCAACCTCTAAGCCAACTTGCGGGGCCCCTAAGGCGAACCCTGGTCCGGCAGCGTCTCACTCGACGCAGCGTCGAGAAGGCTCTTATAAAGACAGGAGAAGAGACGCCTTCATTCTAATGAGGGCGGACCCATCGGCCGAAGCCAACCCGGACCAGGCCTAGATTATGAAGTGGGCAAGGGAGATCCAAGGAGATCGCGCAAAGCGTGAAAAGAGGTCCACGAAGGGAGAAGCCCCCCAGGCTAAGAAGAGGCTGCCCAGCCGCAGCCGTCCAACCGCTCGTTCGCCGAAGTGACGAAGGAAAGAACCCTAATTGGAGTCCTGGACATGGGCTCCAAGGATGGGTTCATCCCCAAGGACCTTTGGCGATGAGTGGTAAACGAGTTGAATGGGCGCTGCGTGGAAGAGATGCTGCGAAGTGGAGGACCCCCCCAGAATGCGAAGACGCAGGATGGTACCAGGGTAGCGATAGGGTTATTGCCTGCCAAGACGCGCGATCGGTAGAGACCTACAAGCGTATGGTAGCATCGCTTGGAGAGGTCTACCCTGGAGCTAAGCTAGTGGCTTAGTTAGGATGGTCTTAGGGTCGGTTGACTGGGAGATCCCAAGCAAACCAAGGGCGCGAGTGTGGCTCACCGAAAAGCCAGCCGACCCTAAGACCATCCTAACTATGCTTAGGGTGTGCAATCCGACGCTTTCCACGGCGGACTGGAGAGTCGTGGAGGCAGGTCGTCCTCACCCTCAACGAGGAGACCGTAAAAGCCCTGGAAAGGTCGGAGCACCGGCTGAAGTACGGATTTGAACACGAGACGGTCCGTATTTACAAATCCGATGCGAAGACCAAGCCAGGAGGTATCGGACTGGAGGCAGACACGCAAGAGTCAGACTTGGAGGAGCCGACCGAAGAGGGGCACCCGGAAGGAATGTCGGATGAGGAGGAGGACATCCTGGAAGGATGGAGGTGGATACACCTCGGAGGAGAGCTACTTGGCAAGGGCACTTAGTGGATTCGGAATGGAGAAGGACTTTCTGCTGAGCTCCGAGACGGAGGCAGAAGTTACTATGGTAGAGAATTGTTAGAATGTCCCTGACAATTTTGCAGATAAACCTCTATCACAGTAAAGCGGCGTCAGCTGCCCTCCTACTCCACCTCGCCGAGAGTGGAGCTGATGTGGCCCTCATCCAGGAACCCTGGGTCCTTGCAGACAGAATTCTTGCTTCTTCAGCAAGAAGCACAAGATCGACCTGATCATAGGTTGCGATGCTAACGCCCATCATCATCAGTGTGGAAGCACTGACACGAACGAGAGGGGTCAGTCAATCTTCGATTTTATTCTAGGCTCCAATCTTCTGGTGGGTAACAGGGGTACAGAAGCCACGTTCATAGTCAAGAACAGAAGGAAGTACTTGACATCACTCTTTACTCTGACTCCCTAGCAGACAAGATTGCTAGATAGGGAGTCCTATAGAAACACTTTTTCTCGGACCATCGATAAATAGAATTAGTAGTCAATTTTGAGAACTTTAATCGACTAACGGTACGCAACACGAGAAAAGCGAACTGGGAGTTATACAGGAAAGAACTAGAAAGTTCCTTGGGGAAACCTCCAACAAGGGACGTTGACAGTAGGGAAGTCTTGGATGCCATGGTGGGCACGTTTACGGCAGCGTGCGCCAGGGCATTCAATAAAGCTTGTCCCAAAAGCAGACCGGGCAATAACAAGTTAAAAAAACCACCATGGTGGTCGCAAACACTTGCGCCCTTTAAGACCAAGGCCTTTAATTTTGCCAGCAAGACAAACTCGGAGACAGCCTGGGAGACGTATAAAGCGAACTTTAGGCAATATAACAAAGAACTTCGTTAGGCAAAAAGGAATGCCTGGACCAAGTTCTGCACGATCATTCAGCAAACAACAGAGGCCTCCCGACTCCGGAAGGTCCTCGCAACAACTGCACCAAAAGTAGGATACATTAAAACCTTAGAAGGTAACTGGACATCGTCCAGCAAAGAAACCCTAGAATCTCTCACAGAGGCACATTTCCCGGGATGCTCTCTAGAAAAAACAACCCTGGAAACGCAGAGACAGGGGGACAGCCCCTCCCTCCCTAACCAACTTGAATACCTATTGAGTGACAGGTATCTGAGCTGGGCGATAAATAGCTTCAAGCCTTTCAAATCCCCAGGCCCAGATGGCATTGTCCCGGCTCAACTAATTAAAGCCGGTCCCAATCCAAGGTCTTGGGTCAAGAAAGCTTTCTCAGCAATTTTCAGAATAGGCATCGTACCCGCAATGTGGTTGCGGACGAAAGTCGTATTTATACCCAAGGCGAGAAAACCATTTCACTGCACCCCTAAGGACTTCAGACCAATAAGCCTGTCGTCCTTCCTTCTCAAGACAATGGAGAGAATAATCAGCCTCCACATTAATCTTACTTTAAACCCAGATGATATCTCGGAATCACAGCATGCGTGGAGTGCCGTTTCAAACGGGTACAGCCCTTCCTATACGCCGATCCACGGA
This sequence comes from Drosophila bipectinata, assembly GCF_030179905.1. Lineage (NCBI taxonomy): Eukaryota > Metazoa > Arthropoda > Insecta > Diptera > Drosophilidae > Drosophila > Drosophila bipectinata. Next base: position 683,653 of record NC_091739.1, on the reverse strand, counting down.
AACGGCACTCCACGAAATCACTACTTTTGTCGAAAAGGCACTTAGTGATAAAGAATACGCACTCATTGCTTTTCTAGACATAGAAGGTGCGTTCAACAATATCCTACCAAGCTCGATAATCAATGCGCTGACGGGACTAGGAATAGACAATCAATCCGTACGCCTTATAAAGCAGATCCTGGTAAACAGGACTGTTGAGGCGTTACTAGGAGGAGAATCTATTCATAGATACGTCAGGCACTCCGCAAGGAGGCGTACTCTTTGCCTTCTTTGGGAAATTTCCCCAGACTCTATGTGACCGTATGACGGACAAACTTAGGGTCCTCTCAACATGGGAAGTTAGGAATGGACTTGGAGTAAGCCCGTTCAAAACCGAGCTTGTCCTATTCACCAGAAAGTACAAAATACCAAACTTAAGGCTTCCAAAACTATCAGGGGAAACACGCTCCCTCAGCGGTAGCGCTAAGTACCTAGGGATAACGCTAGACAGGAAACTGGACTGGAAGTAAAACACTAAGGATAGAGAAAACAAGGCAACAATCGGGCTCATAGTATGAGTATAGTAAGGACTCCTTACTGCTTTTCAGCTGGTACTTGTTATAGTTTTTCTGCTCAATGTCCAGGTATTTATACTGCAGTATTTATAAAATGCATATTAATTATATTATACTTTCATATTAGTTATACTTTTCTCCTAATTTTTTTTGTTAGCCAAAATTGTTAGAAAATTTTTATATTTTAATATTTTTGCATATTATAACATAGCTTAATTTCTAAAACTTAAAAATAAGTACATAAACTTGTATTAATATAAACGTTATTTTAAATAAAAATAAAATTGTATACTTTTTATCTCGTCTTCAACACTTTATACTTGGGCTGCATCTTCCGGCTTTGAAGAGACTAAAAATGCAATAACTTCACTTGACAATGAGTGTGATTTTGAACGTATTTTTTGCCTTCTTAGCAGACATAGCAGCTGCTTCAACAAGTAGAAGTGTTGAATTTTCCTTTGCGTGTTCGGAAGTGTTGAATTTTCCTTTGCGTGTTCGGAAGCAAATCTTCTTTTATGCCGTAAACTTCCTTCGTCATAAGAGACCCGAGATTACGATTACAATTATCTTTTGAACAAAATATTAGCTCCGATGCAAGCAAGCTAGCATTTTCTTATTTGAAACGACGAATATTTCTGTGTGATTTGTTCCGCAGTCTCTTTATTTGAACAATAAAGTTTATTTTGTTTTAAATCACCTCGTATAATCACAAATCGTTTTCCGGAAAATCATTTGGAATTACTTAGACGCCAACCCAGTAAAAAGTAGCGTTGATATATATATTTTTTTTTTTGTTTTGTTTTTTTACCGGTCTTTCAGAATTTGGAAATGGCTTGTGCATCAATAAGAGCATCAGCTAGCATTCCTGTATTCATCATAAAGCTTAGAGGCCCAGACGACCGAGGGGCGCTCAAGAAACGATTTGTTAGAATATATTAAGTTATTTGTTAATTATTAAGCTAAGAGGAGTTAGTAAGGAAATTTAAAATTCTATATTTTTAGTTAGAGGGACAGGAAAGAGATGTAATAGAGTAGATACCATTGTAGTTCGAACATAATACCCTAAAAGGGTCATGCAGTGCATATGTCGAACTACAACGGCTAAGGAACAGAGGACTAAAGTTTCGAGTCCTTCTATTAGGAATGTTAAAATTTAAGCGTGTTAGTAAATGCTGGCTATCTACATCCCCGTTAATTAGGTTATGCAGAAAAACTACACCGAGCATTGTCCTACGATTTGTTAAGCTAGGTAAGTTTATGAGTAAGAGTCTACTACTATAAGATGGAAGTTGAAGATTTGCATCCCAGTTTAGACCTCTAAGTGAAAAAGTTAGGAAATTCTTTTGTACGGATTCTATGCGGTCCTGATGTCCTGATGACTCCATATTGGGGACTCCAGACACATGAACCGTACTCCAGTATAGGACGGACCAAAGAAATGAATAGTGTTTTGGTTATATAGGGGTCATTAAATTCTTTTGACCACCTTTTGTTAAAACCAAGGACTCCTTTAGCCTTATTAACCATTAAGGAAATATGGTCGGAAAATTTAAGTTTGATGTCTAATAGGATGCCGACATCATTAACCTGGGTTAATTTTTCTAAGGCAATCCCATTAATAGAATAAGTAGCTTGCAGAGGGCAAGAACGATAAAAAGACATATGTTTGCATTTAGATCCATTAAGTATTAGATCATTAGCTAAACACCAGTTTTGAAAGTTGTCAAGGTTAGACTGAAGGCTGCATTGGGCAGAGATGGATTTGTAATGAAGACAAAGCTTTACATCATCTGCTTACTAGAGAGTTCGTGAAGCAGGTGGAAAGTCGTTTATAAAAAGCCGTAATAATAACGGGCCACGATGACTTCCTTGAGGGACGCCAGATGTAGCACGGACCAGACGGGACTGAATGTTTTTAAATAAAACTCTTTGTGTCCTTCCATGTAGGTAGCTGGAGATCCACGTTAAGAGGTCTTTAGGAAAACCCAGCATATTCAGTTTACTCAACAAGAGTGAGTGATTAACTGAATCAAATGCTTTGCTGAAGTCTGTGTAAATTACATCGGTTTGATATCCCTTACAAAAGCCATCTATGACAAAGGATGTCAACTCCAATAAGTTTGTGGTGGTGGAGCGACGCTTAATAAAGCCATGCTGACAAGGAGTGATAATCGAAGAGCAAAGGTGTTGCAAATGAGGGGTAATTAATTTTTCAAATAACTTTGGAATTGCCGACAACTTAGAGATGCCTCTGTAGTTGGCAGCCTCAGACTTTTTCCCTTTTTTATGTAGGGGAATTATAAATGATTCCTTCCACTTAAGGGGAAAAATCGAGGTTTCCAAAGATAAGTTGAAAAGTCTAAGTAGAGGTTTGCACAGAGCCCTGGCACAGTATTTTAGCACACAGCCTGGTACTCCATCGGGGCCTGGCGAATGGGCGAATAAATGGGTTTGACCCTTAAAAGACCAGATAATAAGTTGTTCTCAGAAAAAGACGGACAGAAAATAAGATTTGCTGCTTGAATGTTATATGCATAAGGCTGATCAGTCAATTTAGGAGGAGAATAAGTTGTTTGAAAAAATTCTGCGAATAGATCGGCAATGGCCTGATCCGAAGTCGCAGAGGAATTTTCAAACATAAGCAGAGGTGAAAAAGATACGTGTTTGCGCTTAGTGTTTACAAAATTATAAAACTGCTTTGGATCCTGAGTAAATTGAATCCGGCAGCGGTCAATATAATTCCTATAACATTCAGCGTTATGCACGGTAAAATTCGACCGAGCTAGTAGGTATCTTGAGAAATCAACACTACTGCAGGTTTTTTTATATTTAAGTAAAAGCTTATTTTTTTTATTTTTTAAGTTAGCGAGGCACCTTGTAAACCAAGGAGGATTTGTTGAAGCGGACGGATATTTCCAAGGCACACATGAGTCAAAAAATTTATTTAAAGTAAAATAAAATTTTTCTAAAGTGACATTAAGATCAGTGCACGCCAGAATATCAGACCAGTCAAATGTATCAATAAGGTTATTAAGTTTCTGAAAATCAGCTTTACGGAAACAGCGAATCTTATTTACCACGCTCGGAGACATCTGATCGATACCAGGAGTGGTTTCGATTGAGACCTCCAGTGTGGGGTGATATGGATCCTCTGGGGATGAAAGGGGAAAACCATCAGGATCAGATACAAAACATAAGTCTAAAAGCCGACCTAGCGAATTTCTAACATGATTGATCTGACCTAGGGACATGTCAAACATGCCCGCGGTGAAGTCATGGTAAGTTATAAGAGACAAAGATGGTGAGTTATCGACGTTGGACCACTTTAATTCTGGGATATTAAAGTCGCCCGCCGCTACGAGTTGGTCACGATCCGTCATAAGATTAGAGACGTATCGAATGGCGGACAAATGCTGCCAATATGTAGGCGGTTCAGACATAGGAGGTATATATGAACATGTAATGTATAAAGCTTTAACGGACATAGTGATTTTAACGCAAATAAATTCTATGTCACCAAACTCATGGGATTTCACCTCTTCAGAAGCAAGAGTAGAGTCTACCGAAATGAGGACTCCACCTCCTCTTCGCTGAGATCGATCCCGTCTAAAAGTGGTGTACTTACTTGAAAAAACTTCGGAGCTAAAGATCTCCGGATTTAACCAAGTTTCTGTAAATGCTATTATATGGGATGCAAAGAAAGAACTATCAGAATATAGCTTGGGGAGTTTGCTACGTAGCTCCTAGTATTCTGATAGGTAAGAGTTAATGAGGAAACTAGTTTTTTGGGTTAGTAGCCAAAGAAGAGGTGGAGGGTTGGTCAGTGGTTCCGATATTGGGGAGTCTCACTCCCACTGGTTTTTTAACTTTTTTCTTCACGGAACTAGGCTGATGTTCTTGGACGAAAAGATTCTCTGGCCAAAAACTGGGAGAACAAATCGTCTTGAACATCAGCGCGGGCATATAAGCCGAGATATCAATCTCTGAAGTATCAGGGGCAAGCCGAGAAACAAATATATGTTTCGATGGAGGAATCACCTGTAAGGGTTTTGGTGTCGCAGGTACAAGAACTGCAGCATCAGTCGGTGCCGGTGGTCCGGACTGTGGAATACCCTTTTGGGTGACCCTAACCCTTTTGGGGGTTTCGTTCCCTAGAACCTGTGGCATCACTTGAAGGGATGCCATGGCGGACATATCGGACAATTGGTCATTATCCCTGAGAAATTCGGACGAATTTTTCTCAGTTCTAGCCCTTGGGGTGGCCAGAGATATAAGCGGCTGCATTAATGTCGGCTGAGCAGGCTGAGGCGGATCAGAAACAGCGGATTTCTTACGCTTAGGGGACTCATTTAGCAGCTGAAGGCCACTAAACTGAGTGTCCAGCGCACAGCTGTTCATTGATTTTACGAAAACCAGTGATCAGCTCTTTAAATCCATTTTTGGTCTGTCTCATGAACGACCTCATTTCGCCTTGCACAGCACGACAATTATCACAATAGAGTCACATATTGCGTGAATAGAGTCACCTCGACGAATAGTAACCTTGCTTGAATTTGTTGACATATTTAACCTCCCGCAAATTCCCGCAAATTATTTAAATGCTATCTAAATGCTATCTATCTTGGTCATTGACAATTTTCAATGTCAGTAAATAAAATCAGCTTGTATTAAGTTAAACGTTATAAATCTAAATTATTATTTGGGCCGCATATGAAATTGTGATTTATGTTACAATATGTGAAATCCAATTTAGGGTGCGAGCGCAATAGAAAGACGAATGAGAGTGGCGCCAACCTTCCAGAATAGGCTGAGCGGATGCTCGCTAGCTTTAAATGCCGAATTAGTAAAGCCGAGCGACCGAAAAAGAGTCGGCTTGCGACCAACAATACATCAGATTATAATTAATTATTATGTTTAAACTAGTCGCTTGCTGCTTGACCCGACACACATAATAACTCGTACTACCACATAAGTTGTTATTTGAATCCTGTTGTATCTTGCTAGATATGCTCCACGAAAATTAAGTATTTTCAGGTTAGAATCAAAAAAACTACTGTTTACGTATTACATTAAAAACATGACAACACAAAAGCACATATAATTAAACACTTATAAAAATATTTTCTATATATATACCATGCGAATCATTTTCCATTTTAAGGTATTTCAATTGGTCAAACTGTTTAAAAATTCGAGAACGCCAAAATTTAGGAACTTCACTAATCAGCATGGCACCACGTGGCAAGAACAGCTCACTTTCAAGAGCTGGTGCAAGACGAGGGCTCCACAATAAAATACAAATGAAATATTTTCGATGTCTTGGGACTTTTCTTAGCTTGAAATAATTGTAACATTATTAGTATATTAAAACAAACTTTTCATGTTTTGGCCAAAATAAAGGCATTTCATCCCAATGTGCGTTTGTTCAGGAGACACAGGTGAACGGCTCTTGTGTGACCTTTTTCGCACCTGGTGTGCAAAAAACAGTTTTTTGATGACTGCAAGAAACGGTCAACTGTCATTTGCGAGCTCTGCTTTAAAGTTTTCGAAATTTAGCTATGTAATATGCGAAAATATAAAAATATAAAAATTTTCTAACAATTTTGGATAACAAAGAAAAAACGAAGAGAAGAGTATAACTTATATGAAAGTATAATATAATTAATATGCATTTTATAAATACTGCAGTTCTATTATGTGGGCGGCAAGGAAGGCATGGTTGTAGTGTAGTGAAAAAAATCCGAAATTCACAAATAATATAAGCAGCAAGTTCTCCAAGTTTCAACATTCTAGCTTTTAAATTACGGTTATGGCCAAAATAAAGGCATTTCATCCCAATGTGCATCGGAGCACCACGAGGCCACCAGATGGACGCAACTCCACTCCGGACCCTAGGCTTACAGACGATTCCCCGCGGCCACGCCTCGTGGGTGGCCTTGCGGACCTATCCGATCCAATCCAATCCAGCGATCCACCCTCCTCGAATTCCGCTTCTCTTTCAGCAAAGATCTCTCACACCTTTCACCAGGACCTCGGATCTGGTAAACCAAAAGAATACATTAGGCTCGCTCGACCATGACCTACCCTAACAAACTCACCACGCCACCGCGACCTGCCTCACTCTGGCACCGCACCGCGTATCCGCCAGAAAATGGCCGCTTCGGCATCGCAGTTGTCACCCGCCTCGCGACACCTTCTTAAGTCCCGATGGTCTCCGAGTAAGCACAATCTTAATTTTTCCTGAACTTTCGCGACTTAATCTCCTTGTAATGGCCGAACTCCCTTGATCCACGCCATATATACAAAATAATGCTATTTCCACGCGGCTTTCCAATTCGATCTTTAAGCTTCCAATTCCAGCTTTATGCCAGTTGCCAGATAACCAAAACCAGCAACACCCTTCGCCCGGGTTGACACCTACGCCGATCCGTCGCCGACGTTTCAAAATGCCCCCTTCTTAATAGCAAGAACAGGGTCTCACACGATCCAGCTTAGCTAACCCACGAAAGTGACCCACCTATTGCTCTCCCTTAAATGTCCTCTAGCTTATAGTTTTCTTTCTTTTACAAACCCTAGCCTTGACGTGTGTCGGGCCATGCTTAGCGTTGTAACCCGCCGCAAAATTGCTTTGCTGGAAAATCCACCTGAATTCTCTGTCACATCTCTGGACCGTATATTAAACCGATTTTCATTCTTCTCCGTTTGCCTCGCTAAAGCCTTCAGCGCCTGGGCACGTACCACCTGCAACGAATCTTCATGGATAACCGAAACCTTTATCCTCCATGAGCCCTAGTTCCCTTATGAGCTCATACGATCCCCCCGATTCCACAAACTGTTGCCCAAACACTAAAAAATACGGTGTTGTGCTTGTACTGAAATGGACTGAAGTTCTCATCGAGCAACAGATCTCATTGAGATGCTCATTCCAATTTCTTTTGTCTTTTCTCACGTACGATCTTATGGCCGCAATGACGGGTCTCCATCATTACCTTCGAAATCATATCCTTTGGCACTTCCACGCGATATTCTCGCCTAGCTCTACTCCCTGGACTTGATTCGTCCACCGGAAAACCTTTCCCATCATGACATTCAAGTCTGGCACAGTCTCATTGTTATCTTCGACCGGGTCCCTTAGAGTGTCCCTTTTTTTACTCCCTTAGAACATAAAAACTCATCTGTTTCGAAAAACGAAGACTCATAGTCTATTGCTAAGCCGACGCCCATCGCCCCAGCCGAGACCTTAAGTCTGGTTGTGCCATGAGTCAACCTAATGACGCGTGATCCACAATTACCGTTAACCTATGCCCCTCTACATAAGGACTAAACCGTTTGATACAAACAATCGTGGTCAGGCATTCCTACCCTGCGACGAACTAGTTTCTTTGGGCCGTGCTCAATATCCCATAACTGCTTGCGTTGCAGTGGATATAAATCTGTTTCCCTAAATCCGGACTATGCTAAACAGTAGCCTGACAAATCGCGCTCTTTAACTTTGAAAATGCCTCCAAGCCTCATCGTGAAACTGATTTGGGTCTCACCAAATTGGTTAGAGTTGCTGCTATATCCGCGTAGTTACTTATAAACTTTCTATACCATCCGGTCATGCATAGAAAACTGCGTAACTCCTTCAGTGTTCGTGGAACCGAGGAATCTACCATTGCAAATATATTCTCGGGATGTCCTTATGACACCCTCCCTGAACAAGAGATCACTCGAAAACGCAAAAAAGGGGGGCTAGCGGCAAGGCGGTGACGAATCAAACGAGTCGATTTATCTTTTCTCTACTTCATTACAAAATCAATATTTATTTAATTAAATTGTTACTTAAATGTCTAATGATCCCCCGTTTCCAATCTCTTACTTTTGCTAACAATCCAATATTTCTCTCTTATTCTACTTATCTATCTATAATTATCTATGTTTACCCGAAAAAAATAATGAGGACTTAATTCAGCTACTGGTATTCCCTTAATTCTGTTGGGACATCTCTTAAGGCTCATTTAAATTAGGCAGGGATCAGGCGTTAGAACGCTATACGACTCGACCCCGGATAGTACGTAAATTCAACAATCTTCAAGGGAAACTTAGACGACTTGCATCCGTTCTTCGCTCCGTAGGGATGAACTGTTTGCGGCGGGAGCACGCGGTATGAAAGCGTTTTTATGCGATGCTTTTCTTATTTACTCAGCACGAATCTTTGATCGAAATCATACGCTTTATGATTACGGAGCTAATATTACGGGTCCCAGCCCGGAGAAGCTTCTATCTTTTTCTTTATCCAGGTTTTCAATCACAAATGCTCGTTCCCGGTTTTAAAGGTTGCCCTTACCTTCGTCCATTTGTGAAGCCCATTAGGCCGGGAATCGGACAACGTGACAGTGTAATTATCGGAGAGCTCCGTATCGCTTCTATTGGCTTCAAAAAAAGTTTACAATATTTGTCTTTCATTCACGACAAGCTGTTGAAGCGCTTCTTTCGCCAAACCCGTTCACAGCAGAAATTCAGTTTACATAAAGCCACTAAATAGGAACGAATGCATTTAATAGGAATGAACACCTCCGTGCACCATCTCCACGCTTCCATCCGAGCACCACGAGGCCACCAGATGGATGCAACTCCACTTCGGACCCTAGGCTTACAGACGATTCCCCGCGGCCACGCCTCGTGGGCGGCCTGGCGAGCGATCCGATCCATTTTTTGCGCGGACTGATCCCGATCGAACTTCGTTTCTCTTCTAGAAAAAATCTCTCACAGCTTTCACCAGGACCTCAGATCTGGGGAATCAACAGAATTCATCAAAGTCACCACGCCACTGCGACCTGCCTTACTCTGGCACCGCACCGCGTATCCGCCAGAAAATGGCCGCTGCGGCCTAGCAGTTGTCACCCGCCTCGCGACATCTTCTTAGGTCCCGATGGTTTCCGAGTGGGCACAATCTTAATTTTTCCTGCACTCTTCGCGACTTAATCTCCTTGTAATGGCCGAACTCCCTTGCAAAATATATGCAAAATAATGCTATTTCCACGCGGCTTTCTAATTCGAGCTTTTAGCTTCCAATTCCAGTTTTATACCGATTGCCATATAGCCAAAACCAGCAACACCAAACGCCCTGCTACGGACCTATTACGAAAAAGGGTTGCCATGTAGGCTACTTTTCTCCTCACTCCCGGATTGCCACCTACGCCGATCTTTCGCCGACGTTACAAAAAGCCCCCTTCTCAAGAGCTAGAACAGGGTCTTACATGATCCTGCTTAGCTAACCCACGGAGGCGACCCACCTATTGCTCTCCCTTAAATGCCCTCTAGCTTGTTTTTTTTTCTCTTAGGAGCCGTAGCCTTAACGTGTGTCGGGCCAAGCTTAGCATTGTAACTCGCCGCAAAATAGCTTTGCTTTAAATTCCTATGGAAAATTTCTTGCCCACGACTCGTCACCTTTCTGGAGCGTGCATTGTACCGCTTTTTATTTTTTTCCGTTTGCCTCGCTTAAGCATTCTGCGCCGGGGCACGTACCACCTGCAACGAATCTTCACGGGATAACCGAATCCCTCTATCCTTCATGAGCTCTAGTTCCCTCATAAGCTCATACGATCCCCACGATTCCACAAACTGTTGCCCAAACACTAAATAATGCGAGGTTTTGCTCACAATGAAATGGACTCAGGTTCTTGTCGCGCAGCAGATCTCACTGAGATGCTCATTCCAATTTCTTTTGTATTTTCTTACTTACGATCTTATGGCCCCAATGACGGGTCTCCTTCATTACCTTCGGAGTCATTTCCCTGAACTTGATTCGTCCGCCGGAAAACTTTTCCCATCATGACTTTCAAGTCTGGCACAGTCTCAATATTAGCTTTGACCGTGTCCTTTAGAGTGTCCCTCCTTACATCCCTCCTTAGAGTAAAAGAATTCATTCGTTTCGAAAAATGGAGACTCATAGTCTATTAACGGCAACTGCTTTACCCTCTGCTTCTCCTCCTGAAATTGGAATTACGTGCCGTTTGCATTTTCGTTGTTCGATTTGAAAGTTATACGTCTGTAGTCGACACTGGTGTAGGACTAGTGTATGGAGGACTAGTTTTTTTTGAGGTCGTGCTCAATATCCCATAACTGCTTGCGTCGCAGTAGATATGAAAATGTTTTCCTAAATCCGGACTATGAAAAACCGTAGCATCTATACCCTCCCTTCCATGTAGTCCTTACACTACCCATGTAACTACCGATGTTTAACTGACATGTTGGGATCCAAAGTGCTCTAAGTAAAAGAATTTATATCATGTTCATTATACATAATTAAAGATAGTCCATAAGAAAATACAATTTAACCTATTATTCAAAAGGAAAGGTAAAATATGTCCCGGATTTCCTATTCTAATCAAATTCGACAATTACTCTTGGTGGTTTACTCACTCAGCTTTTCCGACTCAGCATCGATCGTTTGGCACAAGAAGATGAAGTGATTTTCGCTGTACTTAATACAAAAATTAATACAACAAAACTTTTTAATACAAAAAGAGAAGGAATACATCTGAAAATACCTGACTAACTGATGGGGTTTCCTTCTTTATGCAGTACACGTGTCTTGGCAGAATTTTCCTTTACTTTTAAAGTATGCTGACGGATTCTTTTTTCCTCGACCAAAGATTAGAAGGGATGCTAAGAACGTGATATGAGCCATTTCCATGCTTTCGTAAGGCTTCCCTTCCTAACGGAGCAATCTTATGATTTTCCACCTACTTTGGTCCGTGCATGCGGGTGTGGGTGGGCATTGCATCTGTCAATGCAATTTCGTTCCCATCTATTGGGTGGATACAATAAAGGAAAGAAATATTGGCCTGCCTTGATATTTTTTTTTTTAACCTTGGAATAAGGTGCAACTACACACCCCTCCTCAACAGTTTAATTCGAAGAAAAACACCCTTGCATTAAAACTGGATAACACTTAGAGAGTGCACCAATACCAAATATTCTTGGCATGATATTTACTTCTTTCCTTGTCATTCATGTCCTCCAGCAAGTAACAAGATTGGCCTAACTTCATTTCGATTCGGGGTCTCATACCAACTGGAGCAAGCTTGGCGTTAAAATGCTCAGCTGCTTTTCTTAATACAAAGTTTATTTTGGTGACAATTTGCCCTTCCTCAAAAGATTGAAGTCATATCATAGCTACGCTTGTTTCGTTCGTAGGCTTTCGAAACATACTTATCGATGCTTGATCTGATTTCCTGAAATTGGTCAGATCTGGATAATCTAGCAGTGCCTTCGGATAGGAGGCTTAGATTACGTAATAATTTAAAATCATGGCCGTGATTAAGCATATGCTGGGCGAAAACTGCAAAATAAGGTGAAATGGCTATTGATTGGTGGATAAAATTTCTAAGGGCGGCGTTTACGCTGCTCTAAAAGGTATCCCACTCTCGTTGGTCTGCCTTGATATATGCCAGTAATCGGCACCCCAATACATTGATATGATTTTACCGCATTAGTGTTAGTAACGAATAGCAGAAAGTAGGCTTTGAGCATGACGTTTCACACATTTATACTGTGTGTGTGTGGCAGAGCTCGGGCAGAGAAATTTCCTATGCCCCCGAGATAGGGCCGTGCCGACCTCTGATATATTCTCTAAGGGCTGCGTTTATTGAACTGTTTACAGGATCGGCTGCATTAGATTGTGGGGCGTATACACCTGTAAAATAAGTTAATGACTCTTGAATTGAGTACCGTTATCGCTAACGAAGGTTTCGGGTACTCCGAAACTTGTACCCTTGATGTGAACTTTTCGACTACTTTCAAAAATTTGAATTTTGACAAATGGTCGAAGATAATCAGTATTTCTATGTTATATGAGGAAATGGTCCAATGAAATCTAAGTATAGACGTTGGAACGGTTGTTCAGACGTCACTTTAGCTCCCATTGGTGCTTTTAAAGGTCGATTCGGTACTTTAGTGGTTTGACACACCTGGCCATTTTTTATATAATTCCATTTTTTATATTTTATATAATTTGAGGTCGTGCTCAATATCCCATAACTGCTTGCGTCGCAGTAGATATGAAAATGTTTTCCTAAATCCGGACTATGAAAAACCGTAGCATCTATACCCTCCCTTCCATGTAGTCCTTACACTACCCATGTAACTACCGATGTTTAACTGACATGTTGGGATCCAAAGTGCTCTAAGTAAAAGAATTTATATCATGTTCATTATACATAATTAAAGATAGTCCATAAGAAAATACAATTTAACCTATTATTCAAAAGGAAAGGTAAAATATGTCCCGGATTTCCTATTCTAATCAAATTCGACAATTACTCTTGGTGGTTTACTCACTCAGCTTTTCCGACTCAGCATCGATCGTTTGGCACAAGAAGATGAAGTGATTTTCGCTGTACTTAATACAAAAATTAATACAACAAAACTTTTTAATACAAAAAGAGAAGGAATACATCTGAAAATACCTGACTAACTGATGGGGTTTCCTTCTTTATGCAGTACACGTGTCTTGGCAGAATTTTCCTTTACTTTTAAAGTATGCTGACGGATTCTTTTTTCCTCGACCAAAGATTAGAAGGGATGCTAAGAACGTGATATGAGCCATTTCCATGCTTTCGTAAGGCTTCCCTTCCTAACGGAGCAATCTTATGATTTTCCACCTACTTTGGTCCGTGCATGCGGGTGTGGGTGGGCATTGCATCTGTCAATGCAATTTCGTTCCCATCTATTGGGTGGATACAATAAAGGAAAGAAATATTGGCCTGCCTTGATATTTTTTTTTTTAACCTTGGAATAAGGTGCAACTACACACCCCTCCTCAACAGTTTAATTCGAAGAAAAACACCCTTGCATTAAAACTGGATAACACTTAGAGAGTGCACCAATACCAAATATTCTTGGCATGATATTTACTTCTTTCCTTGTCATTCATGTCCTCCAGCAAGTAACAAGATTGGCCTAACTTCATTTCGATTCGGGGTCTCATACCAACTGGAGCAAGCTTGGCGTTAAAATGCTCAGCTGCTTTTCTTAATACAAAGTTTATTTTGGTGACAATTTGCCCTTCCTCAAAAGATTGAAGTCATATCATAGCTACGCTTGTTTCGTTCGTAGGCTTTCGAAACATACTTATCGATGCTTGATCTGATTTCCTGAAATTGGTCAGATCTGGATAATCTAGCAGTGCCTTCGGATAGGAGGCTTAGATTACGTAATAATTTAAAATCATGGCCGTGATTAAGCATATGCTGGGCGAAAACTGCAAAATAAGGTGAAATGGCTATTGATTGGTGGATAAAATTTCTAAGGGCGGCGTTTACGCTGCTCTAAAAGGTATCCCACTCTCGTTGGTCTGCCTTGATATATGCCAGTAATCGGCACCCCAATACATTGATATGATTTTACCGCATTAGTGTTAGTAACGAATAGCAGAAAGTAGGCTTTGAGCATGACGTTTCACACATTTATACTGTGTGTGTGTGGCAGAGCTCGGGCAGAGAAATTTCCTATGCCCCCGAGATAGGGCCGTGCCGACCTCTGATATATTCTCTAAGGGCTGCGTTTATTGAACTGTTTACAGGATCGGCTGCATTAGATTGTGGGGCGTATACACCTGTAAAATAAGTTAATGACTCTTGAATTGAGTACCGTTATCGCTAACGAAGGTTTCGGGTACTCCGAAACTTGTACCCTTGATGTGAACTTTTCGACTACTTTCAAAAATTTGAATTTTGACAAATGGTCGAAGATAATCAGTATTTCTATGTTATATGAGGAAATGGTCCAATGAAATCTAAGTATAGACGTTGGAACGGTTGTTCAGACGTCACTTTAGCTCCCATTGGTGCTTTTAAAGGTCGATTCGGTACTTTAGTGGTTTGACACACCTGGCCATTTTTTATATAATTCCTAACGTTGGGCCAATAGAATCTTCGGCTGATTTGGTCCACGCATTTGGCAATGCCGCAATGAGCTGAAGCAGGCTCATCGTGTGCTGCATTGTGTACAGTGTTGCCGTTTTATCCTTTTTCCGGACAGATCTGTCCGGTTTTTAACTGCGTCAGCCGGAAAAAAATTTAAAACATCCCCTAGCCTTTTATCTGTCCTTTTTTTATTTTGGCCTGGCCTTTTTATCTGCTTTTCATTTTTGTGTAAAGTGCTGAAAAGTAATCCAAATGTACATTACTTTTATATCAATAGCAGCACTTGATAATTAATGCAACCCTGTTGTAATCGTATATCGTATGTATCGATTAATACAATTGTTACTTTTATTGTGAAATTTGGGCGGGAAAGATGCCAAAAGAAATTTACAAGCAAAAGTTTCGTGATTCATGGCTAAATCCACCGTATCTGGTGCAGTGGATGTGTCGTGCAAATGCAGAAGTTCAGCGTGTTATTAGCCAAGCTAATTTGGTAAAACCCAAATTGCGCAACCAACTGCAAATAGAAACTTGAAATACGATTTTATCGATCAGATAAATATTTTAATACTCTTTTGTTTCACAAATTTATTTAAATTGTTTTTTTCTTTTTTAGGTTTGGGCTACGCAAGAAAGGCGTATGTTGCCATGAATATGAAATTCCTAAACAACAATCAAAAATTATTGGAAGCAACCAATCTACAGAAAATCAAAGTTTAGAAGCTTCCAATGATGACATTGACGATGTTTTAAACGATTTGGCCACCAATAAAGAGTGATATTACATAAAATTTATGGAAAAAATATTTTGTCTTGTTTTTTGTCCGTTTTAATTTTTGTCCTTTTCTATCCTTTTTTTATAATCAATCTAGCCTTTTTCTGAAACATGCTGACGGCAACACTGATTGTGTATTACTACGATTTCAGTGAATTGGAACTAAGATTTTCCAACGATAATAAATATAATCATCAACAACCTGAAAATCTTCAAATCGGCGTTTTTGAATTTTTCTATCATCGAAGTATATTGGGATGACTTTAATGCGTCTGAATCCAGGTCGATTTGTGGAAGAGTTTCATACTTTAGCAGAGATTGCATCTGCAGCTGAACTTTTTTACGTTCGGGAAAGAGCGTCTGCCCCAACATTCTCACTTCCTTTGCGGTGAACAATTGTGAATCCATACCCTTGAAGTTTTATAGCCCATCTAGTCAAGATGTCCATTCAAGTCGGATAGGTTATGATCTGTGACTACCTCAAACACCATACGTCACACTGCATTATAAAGGGCTTATCATAGTCTGGATGACTCAAAAATGGAGAAGAGCACAGCTGCTTCTTGATTTCTTCAAAAGCTGCTTGGGCCTTTGGATTCCATTGCAATAGTTTTCGTCTTAGGAGTTTGGTCAAGAGAAATATAATTGTGGAATAGTTTGGAATGAAACGTTGGTACCAACCAGTTATTCCAAGGAATCGTCTGAGTTGCCGCTGATTCTGTGGAATCGAGAATTCTTGAACAGCAGATTTTTTGTCTGGGTTGACTCGTAAGCTACTTTTCCCAACTATATAACCCAGGTAGTCTACCTAAGACAAAACTGGCTTTTGTTTATGTTAATAGTGAGTCCTGCCTTACGTAATTGGGTGGCTACTTTGGATAAGTGCAGCATGTGGGATTCAAAACTATCTGATAGGATCAACAGATCATCTAAATAAACTAATACGTTCTGCTTAAGATTGTACGGAATTACCAGATCCATTAACCTACACATTGTTTGAGGTCCGTTCGTTAATCCGAATGGCATCCGCTTAAATTGGTACAATGGTCTGTTCGGTATGGTAAAAGTTGTTTTTGCTCGAGAATCTTTGTCGACGCATATTTGCCAAAAGGCGTCTTTAAGGTCAATCTTAAAGATGCAGTGAACCGGTGGGAGACGGCTGAGGAGTCCTTCCATAATAGGAATATGATAGGCATCCCTCACGGTTACTGAGTTAAGTTTTCGAGCGTCCAAGCACAAACGTACTTTGCCTGGCTTGACGTGAAGCACAACTGGTGAAGACCATGGTGAACTTGTCGCTTCTTCAATTACATCCATTTCAAGCATGCGATCTATTTCGTCACACAGCAATTTCTCTCTAGCGGGAGAAATTGGGTAGAATCGTTGTCTGATTGGTTTTGCGTCAGCCACTTCAATGTTGTGTTCGATCAAGGAGGTATATCCTGGTCCTTCTTTTTCAAACGACGGAAAATAATGGATGACTGTCTTTAGTTGTGGCTGCTGTTTGAGACTTAGAGGCGGTTGCAAGGAATCTTGTACGAAACTTTCATTTAGATTACTGGAATGTAAAATGGATATTCCAAAACGTTTCCAAAAATCTATTCCGCAGATCACGTCTTGCCTAATTGAAGCTACTACTAAAAATGTGAAATCGGATGATGTGGAGTTGTACGTTTAAGGAATTTTAATGAAACCTGCTACGGACTGTGATTGCCCATCTGCGGTTCAAACTATTCCTTTTTAATTACTACGAAAGGGGTTTTGCGATAAAACTTGATGTGCTAAGTTTCCTCCAATAACTTTTTTGTTAGCTCCGCTGTCTAGCAGAGCCAAAAATATCTTTCCAAAAATGGAAAGTATGGTAAATGCTCGTATGTCTATCCTCTTTCTTACAATGGACGAAATGGTAAAGCTTCGCAAGCTCTTCTTTTTATTCCAAAAATCGCGTATACGTAGAGATGATCTTGTTCTTCTTGCAGAAGAATAGGAATTAGTGAATAATTCTACGTTGTTGGTATTCTTTGAGGCGGATGTGGTAAGGCTTAATTGGCCTTGAGACTGTAGATTTGATTTGTGATTCATTGATATTGGAATGAGTTTGTGCTGGGTCCGAGGCTACTGGCGCACATTCCCTCTCGGATTGCGGCGGACATCCCTGCCAGAGTTCGGGTTGTACGTCCCAAGCAAACCGCAACCTAATCTAAAACCCGACGTAGAAATTCCTCTTCGATCTCGACGGGAATTTCTTCGGACTCTTGATGGGCACTCAGTGCTTCTACAAAATTCTTACTCATGACGGGTCGGGTCGTTCACCGCATACGAAAGTTACGATAAAATTCTTCGTGCCTATGGCACTCCTTTCGCAGACTAGCTAAATCTGGGGTATCTACATGTACTAGTTCTAGTTTAAGGTCTGATCTTAAGTTGTTTCTGACTTCGATACCGATGTCGCCATCTGACTTTGGTTCGCGCAATAAATCGGATATTGATAATATGGAGTCAAGGAATTCATCAAAACTCGCTCCTTGCTTTCTGCGTCGAATAGCATTTATAATATCTCGGTCTGATCTCTGATCCTGGTATCTCTCCTGCAAGTGACTGCACAATTCGTACCAATTCATGTGTTCGGAAGTTCTATGGATATGCCAATAGAATGAGAGTGCTGGTCCAGCAAATAGAAGATGAGCAAACTGGCTTAGCAAAGGAAAATTACCATTAATGCACTGAGAAGCTAAACAATTGACTCGGTAAATTAAATCTTCGATTGGAAGGTCGTTGGTCGTACTACTGAACTTGCTACGCCAATAGGAAATGACGTTAGAAATCCTATCTGGTTGCTCTAGTGAAAGATCACATGTCCTGCTATTTGCCGGTCGAAATCTTTGGCTGTTGGTGCGTGCATTACTAGCAATACTGACTCGTGGTAATGGAGGTTGCAACACTAAAGTTGGGGTTCCTCTCGCGGGTCTCGAGACAATATATTCAAATTCTTAATAGCTGTGGTTATTTGGTCACCAATGGAGGCTGCAATACTTGCTCTATAGATTTCCATTGAGCTGGGCATAAATGGATGAATGCGTTCCTCTTCCTCTGTACGGTCTCGCGCCTGGGGTTCGAGCTACCTCCTCTGGTTCGCTGATTATTTGTAGTTGGGTTGTTAGAAACCTGTGATCTAGTATTTATACGAAATCTTGGAATGGCTCTGGAATGATTTTGGTTAGAATCCTGGACAGTCTGTATGTTACTCGGCATCCTACGCTCAGATGGAGTTCATTGTCTATCTATCATCGAAGCTCATGGACAGCTTTGCCTACAATTTGGACAGGTATCATTTGTTTCAAGCCACTCTGACAGACATGCTTTGGGAAACTTATGCTTGCATAGGGTTTCCATGATGCTATGTAACGAACTGTTTTTCTGCTTCCGCTCGCCACAGTTTGCCGCAGCTAGCTCACACAGTTTGCGGGTCTGTTCCACCGAATTTATAGTTCGACGTGATTGGCCGAGCCCAGAAATATTACAACTAGCATAGAACTTTCCAAACTCTTTATTAAGAAGCTTTTCCCAAAATACAATGGCTTAATCTCAATACAGCTCCGTATTCTCGCTCCTCATCCTGGTTCCGCAGGCTTCGACGTCGGCGTCTCCTGTTTGTTGTTCCGGGTGTACCAGTCGCCGCCGCCGCTAAGTCCTATGCCACAGTCACCTTTTGATTTGGATTTGATTGGAATTCGTTCTCCTTGTATACTGTACATCCTGTACAGTATATCCACGGTCTGTGTCAGATATCACTCAGAGTCACAATAATCCACTGGTCTACATACACAAGCGCTGCTCTACTTAAAATAATAAATTTGGGAAGTGGCCAAAAGAAAGGAGAAGGGAAAGTGGTCTGGGCATTCGCTTGGGCATTATCTTGACATAGTCCGGCCATTGTCCTGCCCCACGATGGGCGCCATAACAACTGTAACGAACGCGTACAGCTTAGTCATAAGGTTAGGTACAGTAAACTATCTCTAACACTGCACAGGTGGTCTCCGCCGTGCCCCTCTATCTACTTGGGGACGGCTTGCCTCACTCGTGACCGTTACGGAAATCGTCGTAGACAAAGATAAAGAATGTGGAAAGGAAAGCGGTAGGAGTAGGCCGATCCTTCGGCGATTGATTCTACTGACACTAATAAATGAAAGACTAGATGTTGTGGTCCTTCGTATATACCCTCCCTTCCATGTAGAGGCCACACTAAACGATGGGTGTTGTAGGGGGGCGTTGCTGCCGCAAAAGATTCCGGAAAAAAGGATGAAATAAAAGTCGGGGGCGTTATCGGGTTATACGCATTCAGCTTTGTTCGCTGCTTACAAGAGACTCAAACTTAACTAGAAAAATAAGCGGACGGCCGACGAGCGAGAAAGAGTGCACAGAGGGGCGAGTGCGGATGCGCTCTTCAGCGCGGGTGCGCTCTTCAACGTGGGTGCGCTCTTCAGCTCGGATGCGCTGTTATGCACAGCTGAGCGGCACAACGGCCCCTCATCTAAACATCCCGCCCCCCTTGCAATCACTCGGGTTGCAACAGCTCCCTCGTTGTTACGGCTGGTGACAGGCTCCGGACACGACCCAGCCAAAAACTGTGCTCTGGGCCACTGGCAGCCCGGCTGCATGATCCGCAGGTACATATCCGCGCCAAGGAAGACGGAGATCGTCGCTGGCAGATGGAACCACCGATGGAGCGGTGGACGGCAACCGATGAGTGGCGGACTATTTATAGTCTGACCCCGACTAAATGAAACTGTAAATTAGAGCCGTAGCGCCGCGGCAGAGACAAAGCCGGCGCATAATAATAACTGCACCAAGCCAGCGCAAAGCCTCGGCGGAAGAATGCCGAGGAGTTACCGACGAGCGCCGGGAAGTCGGTAGCCGTGGATCGGCTTGTGAGTGCCGGAAAGTGGCGGACGAAGGCCGAGAAGCACCCGAACCGCGCCGGGAGTTGGCGGATGACGGCCGGGCGCCAGCCGAGACACTCCGTGTCCTGTCTCCCGCGCTCCGTGATCGGTGCTCCTCTTGAGCGTCGTCACTTCTTCAATGGATGGATCCCATTGCAGACTCGGTATCGCACAGTGGTCCGGCTTGTATGAAAAGAGCGGCCAAAAATACTTCTAGTCAAGGTAGGTACTTAAAACTTGGCACAAAATATTTTTATTCTAAGATAATATGTTAAAATCAGCCAGATCGGGCAACTATATCATATAACTGCCATTAAACTGATTGATCGGAAATGCTCTAACTTTGGTGTTTTTACAGTTAGAGAGTTCAGGCAAAAGAGTTTGTACGACATAATAATACGACCTACCAAATTTCATAAGGATCAGCCGACTATATCCTATAGCTGCCATATCACTGATTGATCGGATATGGTATAACTTCGGTGTTACTAGAGTTAGAGAGTTCCAATTTTGTGTGTTTTATAAGTTTTGTGCATACCCAATTTTATAAGGATCGGCCGACTATATCCTATAGCTGCCATATAACTGAAGAAACGGAAATGACCCAACTTTTGTGCTTTTTTAGATAAAGTTAAAACTTCGAGCAGATTCTAATTTTGGTCAGTTGGATCGGCTTAAATTTCATAAGGATCGGCCGACTATATCTTATAGCTGCCATATAACTGAACGATCGGAAATGGTATTTGGTATAAATACAAACTTTGGTATTTTTGAAGATAGAGGCTTGAGACTTTGTTTTAGATTTTTATTGCATCTAATGAACATAATTAAACAAAAGCAAAAACAATTCGATTTCTCAAATTAGCTTCAGTTATAAGAGCTACTACTTCACATTCCTTTGCTGGAAAAGTCGAAGGATTCGGTTGCCTGCAAGCCCAACGTTTGTCATCCGCAGCGGACTGATTGACCTCTGATATTTCTGCTATCCGTCGCCGCTTCGTTCTTTCTGAGCACACTGCTAGACTTTATTTTGGACGTCCACTTTGAGTAGTTTTGATCATTTCTTGAGGCTTACTAGGAGAGCGATTCATTAAAATTGTTTCCTTTTCGTTAAGCCAATTAGATTGGAACTTAAAAACTGATGCCTTTTTGCGGTTATATTGTTTCCAAAAAAAATCAATTTTTTTGCAAATGTACCCAATACATTTCGTTAGCACGCCCATCTCGGATACGTAGCCAATATCTTCAATACTGCTGTTTACGTGATCGATGACCTTCCGTAATTTTTCTGCATTGGTGCCGATTGCTGTACACCAATAATTGAATATGTACAACCGAGTGAAGACACATTAAGAAGAGTCAGCTAGCAAAATTAAATTAATAATTATTTAGTTAATAATAAAATTAATAAAAAAAAACGCTATTAAAATTAAAGTTTAAAGCTAATAAGAACATAAAACGCGAAAGACGAACACAAAGACAACACAACTACAATGCAAAACAGCTGCACCGACCTTGAAGAAAATTAGAGATGACACAGCCGCAAATATCGGCAGCTAGCTTTACCTTTTTTTATACCTTAATATATTAACAAATACACTGAATAAAACATACACTGAATCGGGGGATTTCGGGGGATCACAATTAAAACTTTACGTAAACATAAAAAAGACGAATACAAAAGATACTAAAGTGAATAATTAATTTTTTAATAACGACAACACAAGTTAGCGTTTATAAATATTGAAACTTAAAAAGAATATCTTTAACTTCAAAATCCATTTTATTTAATATAAATTGATCAGCGTAATTAGTTGACTGAAAACTTTGAAGTATACTTTTGTTGTGAAATATTCGTGATGCGTGCAGCTGCGCTTTACAAAAGAACACGTGTTCACAGCTTCAATTCTATTTTTAGAAAGAACCGTTAGATTTCCAGAAAGATCTGGTATACAATGAAGAAGCTTGCACATTTTAGTAACGATTTTTTTACTTTTCGTAAATTTTTGTTGCTATGACTTTTTTTATTTTTGGCCTATGGAATCATCCACTGTGCATCGGTAGGATTGCATACCTCGAGTACATCTGTTCTCCAGTGACTGGGCGTTGCGTGGGCGTGGCGACATAGTGTTGACTATGACTGGCGGAAATATGATGAAGGAACAAATAACGTTATCAGAATCGGTGTGAATTATTGTTTGGAAGTACGGGCAGAGGTACGAGACAGCACAAAGGACAGGAACATTGGAGCGGAAGAAATGCTTAGTTATTGTGGGTAGGCGGACGCTTCCAACGGAAGAAGCACGACCTTAGCAACGGGCCGCTTGACGAGCCCTCGCGCGGTGCGGATGTCGACGCGGACATGGCCATCGGATCCTGGCTACACCGCGACAACCCTGCTTAATCGCCACTCAATGGACGGAAGATTGTCCTCCTTATTATTCCACTAATGGAGCTCCTTGAGGTACTCTTCCTTCCATCGCAGCCGAAATTGCTGCTGAAGAGCCTTCAGGTGTTGCCAGCGATTAATGATGGAAGTGGTATTCCCCTTTTATCTCGGGCTCATCCGTGGCGAGAAGTGGGCCTCCCACAAGAAAGTGCCCCGGTGTAAGAGACAACAGATCAGCAGGGCCTTCGGACATTGGCGCGAGTGGCCGCGAACTCAGGCACGCCTCGATCTTCGCCGAAGAGTAGCCAGCTCCTTAAAGGTGTATTCCCGCGTGGCGGTGGACTTGTAGAACAAGGTCTTGAAGCTCTTGACGCCTGCTTCCCACAGGCCCCCATGTGGGGAGCTCCCGGAGGAATGAAATGCCAGAGAAGCTGCTGGTGACTATAGGCACCAGTCACAGCCCCTTTTAGGCTCTGGAAAAAATCGCAGGATAGCAGGCCAGCTGCCCCCACAAAGGTCTTCCCGTTGTCGGACTGCACTTGACGGGGGCATCCTCTCCGGGACACGAACCGTGCGAAAGCCGCCAGAAATTTCTCGGTCATAAGGTCCGACGTAGGCTCCAAAGGGATGGCCTTAGTGGAGAAGCCCACAAACACCAACACATAACCCTTTGTGATGAGACAAGCCCTCCCCGTATAGTTTTTTATCTCGAAAGGACCGGCATAAACCACACCGGTGTACGTGAATGGGCGCGAGAAGGACGTCCGTTCCTTGGGTAGCTCTCCCATGAGTTGCGTCTGCAACTTCTTCTTGTGGATGACACATACCTTACAAGAATAGACGACGGACTTGACCAAATTCCTCACCCTTGGAATCCAGAATTTGGCCCGGATCAGACGGATCATCAGCTGATTGCCACCGTGCAGCGTGGCGCGATTCGTAATTTGAACTAGGAGTCGAGACAGATGTCAGTCGTACGGAAGGATTATAGGGTGCCGTTCGTCATATTGGAGAAGCTCAGAGGACGTGACCCGGCCGCAAGCTCTCATAAGGCATTGCGAATCCACAAAGAGGTTCAGATTTTGAATCGGACTGGATGCCGATACTGGACGCTTTTCGCTTAAGCAGCCCATCTTAGAGACGAAGTATCTGCGCTGAGTGACGGAAACTAGAAGACGTTTAGCCGACGTAACCTCATTAGCTGTCAGGTGCTCTTCGAACGGGGATCGAATCTTCCGCGCGGGCTGGATGAAGCGATAAACATAGGCAAGAACTCGATAAACATAGGCAAGGCAGTATAGGGCAGTCGCGGTCCCTGGCATCTTTGGCAGAACGGCGGTGGCGACACCTTTTTAACTGGGGCCACTCGAGTCTTTGCAGTCTGCAGGGTCACTATTACCGTGGACCCAACCTCGACACGAACGTAAATTGCTGCGCCGTACGCCTTCTGTGAAGCGTCGCAGTACCCGTGGTGTTCGACCTTTAGGTGTGGTCGGAACGCGACCCACCGAGGAACACGAATCTGATCGAGCACCGAGTAATTCTTAAGGAAGTCAACCCATCGCTGACAGAAATCTTGAGGGAGGGCGTCGTCCCACCCTAGATTCAGAAGCCAAATGTCTTGCATGAACATTTTCGCCTGAACAATGAAAGGAGCGAGCCAACCTGCTGGATCGAACAATTTGGCAATTTGGGGAGGACTTGGCGCTTCGTGAAAGACGAGCCAGAAGTCAATTCTGGCGGAACAAAAAAGAACTCATCAGTCGTCGCTTTCCACCGCACGCCGAGTGTCTTGGCCGTGCTCTCTGCATCGATGTCGAGGAAATCAGCACGAAGGAGGTGGTCGCTCGGAATGTCGGCCAGGATTGACTTGCTATTTGACTTGTTATTTGGCCCACGTAAAGAATGTCGTTCAGACTGGTCCCGTTTGCGGACGGGGTCGAAGCATTGAAGACCACCCGCACCTTGGTGGCGTGCTTTCGGGCTTGAAGACGGCATGATGTGGAAGATAGTAGGTAGCCGAATTGCTCGCGGTAGAGACCTCGGTCATGTGGCCTAAGTCGATGTGCTCCTGAATTACCGAGTCATAGCGGGCCTTAAGGGGCGGGTCCTTCTTCAGGCGCTGTTCATTACGCAGGAACTGCGCAAGAGCAAAGGACCGTGAAGCCGCTAGCTCGGAACCCTTCTGCCCGGGGTCGCGTAAGGGCAGCGTCGCAACGTTCTTGCCACTTTCGTCTCTTCTCCTTGTCTGGACAAAATTGTGCTCGCAAACTGAATCCGATTCCGAACTTATCTGTGTGGGCACATCTTCCACCTCCCAGAATTTGGTGAGGAGCTGATCCAGTGAGTCACCGAGGCTGGAGGCCACTCGTGTGGAAAAAACGGACACGCTGCGGGGGTTGGCTGGAGATAATGGGCCTCTCAGCACCCATCCAAAAATGGTCTCCTCACCGAGAAGCGACCCGAAGATGTTAGCCTTGGCATTACCGAGGAGAATGGACAGAAGAATGTCAGCTCCTATTAACACATCGACTTGGGAGCTCTCAAAGAAGTTGGGGTCCGCCAGGGGAATGTCGGGCAGCCCCTTGAGACGATCTCGCGGAATCGGATATGATGGCAGATTTCCTGCCAACTGCGGAAGAACGTAAGCCGCAGTCTCTAATTGTAGCCCGGGTCTAGACGGCGAGCGAATGGAGAAATGGCACAATTTAGTAGCCTGCGCGGAAATGGTCTGATTAAGGCCGGAAACTTGGGCTTGAATCGTCTTGAAGGGAGGCTTGACGAGGTTGAACAGGCGTTCCGTTATGAAGGTCGCTTCGGACCCTGAGTCTATCAGTGCTCGTGCGTTGATAAGGGCCGTGCCCAGTAGGACGGCTCCTGACCCCGAAGCGAAGCACACCTGCACATCCGACTGATTGTCTGAGCTATTTGTGCTTCTGACAGTCTGTGCGGGTCGAGCCCTTGCTGTCGTAAGTGGACTTGGAGCGGTGGCGAACGGATTGCCGCGGTTCAGGAGAGTGTGGTATCGGCTGTGACATGTGAAGCAGGTATGGGCGCTCGTGCAGTCTCGTTGCTGGTGCCCTCGAGCAAAACAGTTCAAAAATAACTGCTTCCTTTTAATGTAGTCCGAGTGCCCATTTGCGTCCATTTCTAGCAACCGCAGACATAAGCGAATGAAGTGGTTCTCCCTCGAACAGAGATTGCAACCCTTGGGGCCCGGAACCACTCGAGTCTCGTATGAATTGAGCCTCCGAGCAGGGGCAGTAGGAATTCCCGACCTTGCCGGAAGTTGCCCGGAGCCACTAGGCCTGACGTCGTCGATTGCCTCCAGAGTGCAATGGCGCTCTGTCAGGAAGTTGTCTAATTCCTTCCATGTTGGAATTTCGGCCTTATTATTATATTCGGCCTTATACGGATTGCTCCCACATAGAAAGTGTAACTTTGGGGAGCTTTGACGAAATCATAAATACCAGGAGGCAGTCCCAAGCCTCAACATTGATGGCGGACATTGCTAGGGCTGTCAGACAACTCTGAATGGTGGCTTGCAGCTCCTTCAGCGCGACCCCGGACTCATGAGAAATAGCCTGGATGTTGCAAAGGATTTTCAACTGGCTGTTGACCAATAGCCGCCGGTTCTCAAAGCGGTCTGTGAGGCTTTGCCAGGCGGCGACAAACCCCTCATGGGTAAGCGGAGCCTTAGAAACAATGGCGTGGGCGTCACCACTTGTTTTGGACAGTGAGTGGAACAACCTCTCTACCGGGGTGAGCCGCGAGTTTTGGATGTAAATGGCCATAAACAAGTCTCTGAAGGTAGGCCACCGAAGATAATCACCCGCGAAGACCTCGGTATCCACCGGAAGTAACCGACAGCCTGTAGACGCGGGCGTGTGTACATTGACGGAAGCCTGAGTGGATTGGGAAGCAATTTTCTCGAAGTGGACAAGTACCGGAAATGGACAAGTACCGGAAAATTCGTGCTCGTGCGGAAAAAAATTGATGACAGTCTATATATGTATATTTAGACAAGTGTGGCTCGTACGTCGATATTGAATTCTTAACTATTATCGAATTTGCGGAGCCGAAAAGGTGACATGACCTTGGCTTGGACTTAACACTAATTGTCGGATTTAACTATTATGGAGGAAGGGTGAAGTTAAAACCTTAATCTAAATTAATTGGATTTAATTATCCCAAAGCCGAAAAGGTGAAATTGAAACCGCGGCTCTACTCGGACAGAAGGTTGATAATTAAATTATTAATAATTTTCGACTTTAATTGATGAGTTGCCGGAAAAGTGACTTAAGGGGAGGTTCTTTTGGATTATTTTGAAAAAATTGATTTTTTTTTTTAATAAAATGAAAGTTACATATGTGTAGAATATACGTGCCAAGGGATATTTCGATACGATGCGTATTTCTTGAGCTAGAGCGTGTCAAACATACCCATGATAACAACAAAGCTATCAAAGTAAAACAAGAAAGGAAAGCAAACTTCGGGCCGAAGTTGATATACCCTTGCAGATAAAACCGGATATATATCGCAAACATCGGATATAGTTGGCCGATCCTTATGAAATTTGGTAGGTTGGGTGAACTGACCAAAAATAGAATCTGTATCAAGTTCCAGCTTTCTATCTTCAAAAACACAAAAATTGGGTCATTTCCGATCGTTCAGTTATATGACAGCTATAGGATATAGTCGGCCGATCCTTATGAAAGCACGTCGTATTGTTTTGCCAAAAATAGCTCTCATGTTAAATTAGAACTTTCTAACTCTAAAAACACCAAAGTTATACCATTTCCGATCAATCAGTTATATGGCAGCTATAGGATATAGTCGGCCGATCCCGGTCGTTCCGACTTATATACTGCGTGCAAAGGAAAGAAGGGTGTGTGCAAAGTTTTAAGTCAATAGCTTTAAAACTGAGAGACTAGTTCGCGTAGAAACGGACAGACAGACAGACGGACAGACGGACATGCTCATATCAACTCAGGAGGTGATCCTGATCAAGAATATATTTACTTTATAGGGTCGGAGTTGTCTCCATCACTGCGTTGCACACTTTTGGACAAAATTATAATACCCTCTGCAAGGGTATAAAAATACATCACTGCTACCACGGCGTGGTGTATCATTATACATAATTAAAGATAGTCAAAAACAAAAGTATGCAATCCATAAGAAAATACAATTTAACCTATTATTCAAAAGAAAAGGTAAAATATGTCACGGATTCCCCATTGTAATCAAATTCGACAATTACTCTTGGTGGTTTACTCACTCAGCTTTTCCAACTCTGCATCGATCGTTGGGGTTGAGGTGATTTTCGCTGTTTACTTAAGGGGTTATATACCTTTTTTATTTTCAAAAAATCGAAAATTTTTTTAGTGGTTTATCTTGAAGAACAACTCCTTGAGAACATTCTCCCATATTTTCATAGAGATTGGAGCAGTAGAAAAAAAGTTACAGCGCTCCTAATCGCACGCCTCGTTGCGGCCTTGAACTGAACTTGAAACTTTAAACGCGAATATCTCGAAATGGTGTTTCTTGAAAAATGACTTTGCGGTGACATGGATTGGCGGAAAACTACTGAACCGATTTACTTCAAATTTTTTTTAAAATGTTCGTAATGAAATTCTCTTGTGCTTGAACGATCGACTTTTCACGCGCAAACTTTTTTTTCGGCGAAATAAATTTTTTAGTGAAATTTCTAGAGACCAAAACGTTCATTTTTAGCATAAAACGCTGCCATATCCAAACAAAAACAAAAAATTTTAAAATCGATCGTTCAAGCACAAGAGATTACTCTAAACTAATGAAATTTTTTTACTTTTATGATTTAAGTTGACCTGTTTGACCAGGGGAACTGTCACCGCAAGGCTCTAAAAAAAAAAGGCCTCTAAGGAAAACAGCCACCCCTTAAAAACTATTCAATATTTTTTCACCAAATTTTGTAAAAACATTCTTTATAAAGTGTACTATTAAAATATTAAAACATCCGTGTAATTAAATAATTGCTACATACCTAAAAAAAAATTCAAACTTTCCTCTTTTTCTTCGAAAAAGAAGGTATATAACCCCTTAATACAAAAGAGAAGGAATACAACTGGAAAATACCTGACTGATCTCCCAAGGCTGAGTTGGTTTGCTTATGAAACTAAACTTCATACTTATAAAATGTTCATACTCCCTAGAGTTTACATTTATGCGATATTTCGAAAATTTAGAATGTATAATATTAAAAACTAAAGGAAAATTATACATAATTTCAATTAGGGTGGGAGTCGATACAAATTTGGCACAGCTATGGAGGTTTGCCGTGGAAGTAGTTGAGCAATTCACTATTGCCGAAAGTGTTCACACACACATGCCCGCAGGCAAGGGTATTGTTTTCTCACAGAATCGCACTAATGTAACTACTTATTTGTCCTACTCACCCTCATAAAAAAATAATATAAATACGAAAACTCGCACTCTAATACATTGCTGGGGGTGGGTTGGCCAAAGATATGAGATATGAGTTCTAGTCGGCTAAGGCGGATCACTAACAGTGGATTTCTTACGCTTAGAGGACCTTTTTAGTGTGTCAAGCGGGCAGAG
The DNA here is from genome assembly GCF_030179905.1 of Drosophila bipectinata. NCBI lineage: Eukaryota > Metazoa > Arthropoda > Insecta > Diptera > Drosophilidae > Drosophila > Drosophila bipectinata. The sequence goes on along the minus strand of NC_091739.1, from coordinate 654,482 downwards.
CTGGCCATTGATTTTTCGAAAACCAGTAATCAATTCTTTTAATCCGATCTTAGTATGTCTCATGAGCGACCTCATTTTGGACATCAGGACAATTATCACAACAATAATGGAGCCCAGACCTATGGGAAATGGCATCCGAAACTAAGGCAGTGATCCCGACAAACAAGGCAGCCAGCATTGGACTGGGTAGGCTTTTTTTTTTTTTTTTATATATTTTGTTTTATTAATCTCAACAACAATTAACATACTTAACATAAATATAACCATAGTAATATAGGGTGTAACGAACTGTCTTTTCTGCTTCCGCTCGCCACAATTTGCCGCGGCTAGCTCACAGAGTTTCGCGGATGCGTCCCACCGAATTTATAGATTCGACGTGATTGCCCAAGCCCAGAAAATAATATAAATAGCTTTCCGTTGTGCAGTCTCTTTATTCGCTGCTCTTCCTGCCTACAATGATGGTTTACGCGGATTCCCGGGAATGGGCCCCACTCCTAGTGGTCGTGACCCTTGGTGTCTCCTTCGGCCGTCCTGGTGATCTGCTCCGTTGCTGGTGTTTCCGCTGTTGCTCTCGTTTCCGGGGTTCCTCTTCGTTGCTCCGTCGTCAAGCCTTCCAACTCTTTGACTTGGTCTGGCCTTCGGCTATGCACTGAAAAGCCTCCACTAAGTCGCCGGGGATACCGCGCCTACGCGCTGTACCGCCGGGCTCGGGAGTTGGCGGGCTGTAGCCTCCGCTACACCAGGATGAACGCCGTGCTCTGCGCGCCAGCGACACTGGTTCGGGAGATAGCTACTGACTGTCGCCTCTGCACCACCAGGGAGATGCGCCGTGCATGCGCACTGGTGGACCTGGTTCGGTGTGTGCGGCCTGCAGTAGGCTCCGCTACGCCAGGAAAACGCCGTGCTTTTCTTACCGGCGAGTCCGGTTTGGGAGATGGCTACTGGTGGTCGTCTCCGTAACCCGCTGTGCATGCGCACCAGCGGCCCCGGTTCAGAGTTTGCTGTCTACAGCCGGCTCCTCTACGCCAGGAGACGCCGTGCCTTTTTGCACCGGCGGGCCTGGATTGGGAGTCGCCGAAGTTTCGTCAGTTCCGACGGGGTCGGAAGTCGCCTGTCCAGGACCGTATGTCACGCCTCCCTTTCGGCCGGGTGACCACCGCGTGTACGCGCCAATGGGCCCGGGTCAAGAGCTGCTCGGTGGGTGATCGGTGCCTCCCCGATCGCGTTCCTAAACGGGCGTGAGTTCCCGAGTCGGCTTATCCGTATCCTGCAGGACCACGCCAGTTGGTTGCGAGTCAGGAACCCGCGTGGCGTACGCCAGATTTGTTCTTTCCTCACTTCCTTGCAAGGCTACCTGCTTTGACCGGGGATAGCCCAAACTCGACTTTGATATCCTGTAGCTGTCGAGGAAACCAACCGACGCCCATCCTTTCTCGTCCTGTCCTTCTCGTCCTCCGGAGCGAACCGGGCTCGGGATCCTGAGTTGGCCTGTCATTTCCGTTGCAGGACCACGCCTGTTGGTTGTGAGTCAGGAGTCAGAGTGGCGTGCGCCAGACTTATCCTTCCCGCACTTCCTAGCAAGGCTACCTGCCGTGGCCAGGAACCGGTCCAACTCGTCTCCTGTCGCCTAGGTCTTTCCACGGAACTGTCATTGTACTGATCTTTCCTTGTCTAGTTCGTTCTCCTTACGTTTGGCTGTTGGACTCTCCAAAGGCGGTCCTTCAACTCAAACAACCGAATCCTTTTTAGAAACACTCTAACACTTGATTGGCGGACTCTCCACAGGCGGTCCTCCAACTCAACGCTACAAGCTTCCTAAAAAGACTCGTGTCGAGCTGCTCCAATGGGCCTCCTTTTATACTGACTGGAGCGCCCGTTAATCCTCCTGGATTCTGCTCCACAGATCACGCCACTTTCCCGTTGGCGGGCTGCCGTTACTCCTGTTTCCAAGATCACGCCACTTTCCCGCTGGCAGGTGGCCATCCGTGCGGCCGTTGCCCCTTTCCGTTCGGCCGCTGACCCCTGCTGTTGCTATGCGACGTGCCGCTGGCCTCCTTCGCCTCCCCTGTTGCTCCTTGCTCCTTTGCTGCTCCCAGTCTTGTCGCCCATCCTGAACTCCGCTGCGCGGCGGGCTCATGTGCTCACCGTTGCCTCGGGAGCCGTTACGTTCCACGTTGACTTCGTCTTCCCACTCGATGATGGAGCTCTGCCCCTCACTGCCCTCACTGCCTTTCCATTCGCCCACTGGTGCTCCGGGGACCGTTACGTTCCACGTCGATTCTGTCCTCCCACTGGGCGATGAAACCTTGCATTTCCATTTGTCTGCTGGTGCTCCGGGAACCGTTACGTTCCACCTTGATTCCGTCTTCCCACTGGGCGATGTAACCTTGCATTTCCATTTGTCTGCTGGTGCTCCGGGAACCGTTACGTTCCACGTTGATTCCGTCTTCCCACAGGGCGGTGTAACCTTGTCTTTCCATTCGTCTGCTGCTGCTCCGGGAACCGTTACGTTCCACCTTGATTCCGTCTTCGTACTTGATGGTGAAACCCTACCCCTCCCCGTTCGTATTGGTCCTTAGCCTATCTGCCGCGGCCCCCCCAAATGATTGGCCATTGCTGTCTTAGCGTGTGAGGAGACTAATTCTCCTCACACTTCCCCCCTTCTTCGGGAACGACAGAGACACTTGCCAAAGTAACGAAACCTTTGTGGCCACTCAATGCTCACCGAAAAAAAACTGTGACTGATCGCTTTCCTCTTTGGTGTGGATGCCCATCCACTTCCCCCCTCCTTCGGAAGACGGCCGATGGCTTCCCCCTATCGTTGGCGTTGTTCGGTTGTTTTTGTTATTTTTTTCCTTTTTAATTTTTAATACTTACCCTATATTTAAATTTTTTTTGTTTTTTTTTTTTTGTTTTTTGTAATACTAACTATGCTAACCCTTTTATTTTTATTTTTATTTTTTTTTTAAGAATCCTTTAACACTACCCTATATATATACATATATATATTTTTTTTTTTTTTTTTTTTTTTTTGTAATACTAAGTATGCTAACCCTTTTTTTATTTTTTTTTTCCTTTTTTTTTTATAAATCCTTTAATACTACCCTATATATATATATATATATATATTTTTTTTTTTTTTACTTTGCTAACCCCCCTTTTTTTTTTTTTCTTTTGCTCTAAATACTAACTTTTGTCTCCCCTCCCTTTTTGTCCTCCTTTTTTTTTATCCAATATATTTCTTCTCCATTTTTTTTTTATTTATATTTCTTCTCCATTTTTTTTTTTTCTTCTTCGCCAAAGCTGCGAGATCCTCATTCGGTCCACTAAACACCACCAACGGCTTCTCCTATGCCGATGCTCTACGATCTGGAAGGGAAATTCCAATTCAGCCTAACTCTCAAAGCGCTCAACAGGCCCCAGAACAGCCACACAGCAAAACGGAAACTATGATGCTTACCCTCCAACAAAGTATGATGGAGCTTATGTCATTCATGAAAACGACCATGCAAACGCTTGTTCAAAACCAGAACATGGTGATACAGCTGCTCGTAGCACAACAGTCCAAATAATCTATGCAGGCGCTACGAATATCAATGTGGAACGCCAATGGTGTCTCACGGCATAAACTAGAATTGTCACAATTCTTGACCGAAAACCATATTGACGTTATGCTACTGGTGGAAACGCATCTTACAAGCAAATACAACTTTCATATAAGAGGCTACACAATCTACCGCACAGATCATCCAGATGGGAAAGCCCACGGCGGAACTGGAGTTCTAATCAGAGAACGAATTAAACACCATTTTCACAAAAGGTTTGCAACAAACTTCTTGCAGGCCACATCGATACAAATTCAGTCAAGCAACGGAATCCTTTCAATTGCTGCCGTTTACTGCCCTCCTCGCTTCTCAATCTCGGAAGGACAATTTATGGACTTCTACAATTCACTTGGGGATCGATTTATAGCCGCAGGAGACTACAACGCCAAACATACGCACTGGGGATCACGTCTAGTGACTCCCAAAGGAAGACAATTGTACAATGCAATTATAAATGTGAAAAATAAACTGGACTACGTTTCCCCTGGAAGTCCCACATACTGGCCAACAGACTCACGAAAGCTCCCAGACCTTATTGATTTTGCAGTGACAAAAAACATACCTCGCAATCTAATAAGTGCCAAAGCAGTCTCGGACTTATCATCAGACCACTCGCCTGTGCTTCTAACGCTTCTTCAAAGCCCAGAAATAACCGAACACCCCTTCAGTCTGACGACGACAAAAACAAACTGGCTAAAATACAAAAAGTACGTGAGTGCCCACATAGAACTCGCCCCGGATTTTAACATGGAATCGGACATCGACTACACTACGAGCGCCCTGGAAGAAGTACTCGTTGCGGCAGCTAAAATCTCTACTCCTCATAGGAAAGAAGTAGACCGAAACAAACACTTCAAATCTAATCAGCAAATCGAACAGCTCGTGCGAGAAAAGAGGCGCACGCGTCGTGATTGGCAAAACAGCAGATCACCAGCTTCAAAACAACGCCTTAAGGAAGCAACCCGATCACTCGACCAGGCTCTTCACCAACAGGAAGAAAATGCACAGCTGAGGTACATCCAGAATCTCTCGCCAACAAGCACAAAGTACCCCCTGTGGAGGGCCCACCCAAATCTTAGTGCCCCAATTGAAACGACCACCCCGATAAGAAACTCTTCGGGATGCTGGGCTCGCAGCAACGAAGACCGAGCTGACACATTCGCCACACATCTCCAAAGTGTCTTCCAGCCAAACCCAGCCTCAAATTCATTCCTCCTGCCAGTAATTCAGCCAGAGTCCTCCCCTCAGCCAGCCGCACCTCCATTCCGGCCGAACGAAATCGAAAAAGTCATAAGAGGGCTAAAACCAAAAAAGGCTCCCGGTGGTGACCTATTGACCCCAAAGATGCTGATCGAACTTCCAAAATGCGCTATAGAGGTCGTCTGCAAACTATTTAATGGAATCATTAATCTTGGCTATTTCCCAAAAAAGTGGAAGAAATCCATTATTATAATGATACCGAAGCCTGGAAAAGACCACACAATTCCGTCATCATACAGACCAATAAGCCTTCTATCTTGTTTGTCTAAACTGTTTGAAAAATGCTTGTTAACTCGCATAATACCACATCTGGAAGCTTGCAATATCATCCCGGCACACCAATTTGGCTTTCGAAGAAACCATGGAACCATCGAACAAGTGAACAGATTAACATCCGAAATACGCTCAGCCTTCGAACAACGAGAATACTGCAGCGCTATTTTCCTCGACGTATCTCAAGCTTTCGACCGAGTTTGGCTCATCGGACTCATGCACAAAATTAAAACGTATTTGCCAACATACACCCACAAGCTACTGGAATCATACCTCTTCAATAGGGTATTCTCAGTGAGATGCAACGCAGCTACTTCGGGCGACTACACCATCGAAGCTGGAGTTCCACAGGGAAGCGCACTCGGGCCGTGTCTATATGTTTTGTATACTGCGGATATTCCTACGAGCGCACAACTAACAACGTCAACGTTCGCCGATGATACCGCTATTCTTAGTCGCTCCAGATGCCCAACGCAGGCAACAACCCAACTGGCTAATCATCTCACAATAGTGGAAAGGTGGCTGTCCGACTGGCGCATTAAAATAAACGAACAAAAGTGTAAACATATAACGTTTACTCTTAATAGACAAACATGCCCTCCGCTTTTACTAAACGGTATGCAGATCCCTCAAGCTAACGACGTAACGTACCTTGGCGTTCACCTTGATAGACGACTTACCTGGCGTAAGCACATCGAATGCAAAAAGATGCATCTAAAACTGAAAGCCAGCAGCCTCCACTGGATCATAAACTCACGATCGCCACTGTGCCTGGACTACAAGTTACTACTGTACAATTCAGTCCTAAAGCCAATCTGGACGTATGGCTCCCAGCTGTGGGGGAACGCGAGCAGCAGCAACATAGACATCATACAGCGCGCACAATCAAAAATCCTGAGAACTATCACAGGGGCACCTTGGTATGTTCGCAACGAAAACATCCACCGGGATCTGGGCATCCTCGCAGTGAAAGACGAAATCCAGAAGCAAAAAGAGTCATACAAAGAAAAACTGTCTTCGCACCCAAATTTTCTCGCTCGGGGATTGACTCGGGTTTCTAGCGTATCCCGCCTTAGACGCAACGACCTCCCAACCCAGCAATCAATTTTTAGGGCCGTCTAACTCCGTATCAGTCAATATGACTGTTAGTTAAGTTAAAAATATAAGATTTGATACACCTCTTGTTAGTCTCGCAAAGAGAAGATTCAAGAAATAAAAGCAACGTTAAAAAAAAAAAAAAAAAAAAAAAATATTTCTTCACTTTTTTTTTTTTCCTATATATTCACATTTTTTTTTTTTTTTTTTTTTTTAACTCCTCCTCACCACTCTTACTCCTTTCGCGCCTCCTCTCACCCGGAAGCATGTGGTACCCACCTGTGCCAGGATGCACCACCTTCCGGGTTTTCCTCGCCGTTTCGTCAACTCGGCCTTCACTCTTGCGGCAAGCTCCGGCGGCCAACTGGCCTCCGGCACCTCTCGCCCGCCTCCGTCCGATGCCTGCCGCTCCAGCACCGGCCTTGCCGGCCGTTTTTCTGGGCATGACACCTGCCGGGCCAGCGCAGGCCTCCGCGGCTCCGGCCACACCCATGGCCCCTTCTCCAACGGCTGCTCCTCTCTCCGCTCCTGTTGCGGACGTGGAGTCGGGGGCACCGCAGGCCACGGCGTCGCCTGCCGGACCCTCTTTCAACTCGGGGCCGCCCTACATGGCTTCTCCTCCGGTCTTTCCGCTCTTGGGCGTGGCGTCGGCGGTATCTTCGCCTTCCACTTCGCTGCCTGTCGCACCCTGCCGGCGGCGGCCCTTCTCCTTGCATTTTCCACTGTTTTCCGGGTCCGCCGCTGCCGTGCCGTTCTCGCTCTCGCTCTGACCATTGCCCTCATGCGTCCATCGATGCGTCGCTGCCTTGCCTCCTTGGTTCTCCTCCGTCGCATTTGCGCTATTACCTTGACCCGGGCCCTCGCCATGTCCTCCGTGGCTTTTATTAACTCCAGCCGCCGGCGGTCCCGCTCTACGCGCAGGCGCAGGCCCAACTCCTCGCTCCGGCGCCGCCGCTCCACCTCGAAGGACCCGACCGGTATGCTTCCTCCTCCTCCTGCAGCCCGCCGGATCATCCATTGTGACCTCGCCTTCTTGGCGTCCCAGGAAGGATCGCCGACGATTTCTATGTCGCTGTCGTCGGACGACACTACCATGGGCGGACTCGTCTTGCTGGACATTGTTTAGGCTGCTTGTTGACTTCGAATAGGCCGAACATCTCCAACGTCACCACTTATATAGCGAATCCATTTCCCGTTGCTGGAAATGTCCCGCTAACGCTCCCGTTACTTGCTCTCCTCCTTTTTTTTTTTTTTTTTTCGTGTGTCCGTTATGCGGATTCGATGTATTTATCTTGCTTTCGTCATTCCTTTGCTGTTTCCTCCGTGTCTTGACCCTTCAGCTCGCTAACATGGGCTCTCTTCTCCCTCTTTGTCCTGCCGTGTCGTAATTACTGGGGAAACAAAATCCACTACCGTATATGGCCCGTCATACCGAGGCGCCAGTTTCGCCGCGAATCCTTCAGCTGCCTTTGATAGGTGGTGCTCCTTTGCCCACCGACTATTTCACCGACCTTTGGGCTCCACTTCCGCCTTCTCAAGTTGTAATGTCGCGCCTGGTCCTGGGCAGCTCGCTCCATATTGCTCCTTACTATCTCGAATGTTTCCTTAAGTTTTGCCGCGTTCTCCGTGGGTGTTCCTTGTTCAGCTCCCGTACCCAACGCATTCTCATCGAACAGGGCTCGCGGCATCCTTGGCTCCCTGCCCTGCGTTATAAAACACGGCGAGTACCCCGTGGATTCCGAGACTGCGGAATTTACCGCCAACATTAGCTCCGGCCAGTGTTCGTCCCACTTCCTTTGTTCTTCCCCAGCGAACTGGGCGATCATTGTTTTCACCTGGGCAGTGGGCCTACGAAATCCGCACACACCGTCGCCCATGGCTCCTTCGGAACCTGTGTCAGCATTTGCCCGGCCGTCTGCATTTGACTCGGCTTGTACTTCAGGCACGTCTCGCATCTCCTGACGTTTTTCCGGATGTCCCTCTGCATCCCTGACCAGAAATACCTGGCGGCCACTCTGGCTATGGTTTTCCTTACTCCCAAGTGTCCCGCTGTTGGTGCGTCATGATTTTCCTTGAGGACCTTCTGCCTCATCTCCATTGGCACGCACAGCTTCCACGACGCCACTTCCTCGCTTCCGGCTCTATGCGGGACGTGGCGGTAGATCAAACCGCCCTCTTCCACGTAATCCGGGAACTTTTGTGGGCTTGTTGTCATCTTTTTCTTCAATGCGCTTATCCACCCGCATTCTTTGTCGACCACCTCCATGGCTTTTCTTAATTTTTCCACTACCGGCTGGCGGGACAGCGCGTCGGCAACCACGTTGAGCTTTCCCTTCCGGTAGCTGATGAGGTAGTCATACTGCTGTAGTTCGAACACCCATCTCGCTATTCTGCCAAGTGGGCTCTCGATGTTGTTAAGCCACTTTAATGCCATGTGGTCCGTGATCACGTCGAATTGGTACCCCTCCAGGTAGGGCCTCATTTGCCTTATCGCCCATACTATGGCCAGGCACTCCTTTTCCGTTGCGGAGTAGTTTTTCTCGGCCCCAATCAACGTTCGACTGGCGTAAGCGATCACTCGTTCGCCCTCCTCGGTGTCCTGGGTCAGGACCGCCCCGACGCCGTAGTCGCTGGCGTCCGTTTGCAGCACGAATTTTCTCTCGAAGTCTGGGCACGCTAGCACTGGATCCTCCGCCAGCCGTGACTTTAAAGTCTCAAAGGTTGTCCATTCCCACTTTGTTCCTTTTCGAAGAAGATCGTTCAGGGGCTTCGCTATTCCCGCGAAATCTGGGACGAAACGCCGATACCACGATGCCATCCCTATGAACTGGCGCACTCCCTTGACGTTCGTCGGGGGTTGTAGCTCTGTAATCGCGGCAACCTTTCCTGGATCCATTCCGATCCCTTGGCTTGTTATCCGGTGGCCCAGGTAGAGCAGCTCCTGCCTGAAGAAATGACACTTTTCCGTATTTATCCGCAGGTTTGCCGCTCTCAACCTCCTGAATACCTCTTGTAGATTCCGCATATGCTCCTCCTTGGTGCGTCCGATCACTATGATGTCATCCTGATACGCGAATGCGTGTGGAGCCATATCTGGGCCTATGACCTGGTCCAGGGCCCTCTGAAACGTTGCCGAGGCTGAGTGCAACCCAAAAGGCATCACTTTCCATTGGTATAGACCCTTTCCTGGGACGGTAAAGGCGGTGAATTTCCTGCTGCTTTCTTCTAGGGGAATCTGCCAATATCCATTCTTCAAATCGAGACTGCTGAAGAACCTTGCTTCTCTCAGCTGCTCCAAAATGAAATTTATGCGTGGCATCGGGTACGCATCCTTTACTGATTTCGCATTGATTTGTCGGAAATCCACGCACATCTTCCATTGCCCCGTTTTCTTCTTCACCATTACGATGGGTGAACTGTACGCGATATTTGAGGGCTCGATGCATCCCTTTTCCAGCAATTCCTCCACCTTTGAGTTTATCTCCCCCTGAATCTTCGGATTTTTGGGGTAATACCGTTTTTTTATGGGAATGTCGTCCTTCATCGTGATCCTTTGCTGCGTTATGTTCGAACAGCCCTTCTGGCCTGCGAACGCCTCCAGTTCTCTTTCGATGAATCTTTTGACCCGTTCCTCTTCCCATTTTTCTGGGCATCTGGCTACCGCTACGGACAGTCTATCCTCCAGACAGCCGGCCCATCTTTTCCTTTTGGGTATCGAAATCCGGTGGCCTGCGCACGTCAAGGTTGTGCCAAACTCACTGAGGAAATCCCATCCTAACACCAGATTTTCCTCCATGCCTGGCATCACCAGCAGGTTTAGGGTCTTTGTGCGATCGCCGAAACTTATCCTTGCTTGGATCACGGCGCGTGTCTCCGTATGGCTTCCGTTAGCCAGCTTCACTCGTCTCCTTGTTGCGATTCGTTGCCCGGTGACCTCCGGCCTCTCCGCTAACTCTTCGGAAATAAAACTCGCCGTCGCTCCTGTGTCCAGCATGGCCTTTATCTCCGTGCCCTCGACCTCGATGGTTGCCGTCAGCTGCTGCTCCTCCTCGGATAGTCCTCCTATTAATTTTGAGAGGCAGCACCGTGCGATCCCGGCTCTCCTCCCTGTTGCTGAGACCACTGCGCGTTTCTCGCCCTCTGACAGCATTCCGTGCTCCTTACCCCTATTGCGCCGCACATCTTGCAGAACACTATTCGTGGGTTCCTGCATCCGCTGGCCCAATGGCCCATGCCACCGCATCTGTTGCATGCTTGAGCCGGGTTTTCCACAGAACCCTGCCTTGGCCCTGCTGCCCACTGCTGACTAGGCTGCTGCGGAGCCGACCTATGCTGGGTCTCAGGCTGCCATCTCGGCTTTCAACTTTGGTTCGTGCTGTTCTGACGCTCCGGTGGGCCTTGGCGCGGTTCCTCTCTTCGCCACCTCGGTGCCCATTGTGTGTTTTGGACGGCCTGGTGGTGGAACTCGTCCCGTTGCCCTTTCTGGGTCCATTGGTCCCTCTGGTACCTTGCCGCTTCACTATGCTGCGGTTCTTCTCTTTTCCACCTCTCGTTTACGGGCGGCTGACTGTGGCTCCATCTTTGTTCTGTGGCCATTTGCCTGTTAAAGGCCTCTTCCTCCTGCGCTAATTCCTCAAACTCCTCTGCTAGGCCCATCACCTCCTCTTAAGACGCGCAGGCGTATGGCCTTATGAACATCTTCATCCTTAGCATGCAGTTTTCGACGAGCCTCTCGATTACTTCTTACGTGGTTTTGCCTAATGGTTTCATTAGTGACTGAAGGTCCACCATGTACTCTTTGAAAGGCTCTCCACGACGCTGCTTCCGTTGGCGAACTTGGTCCGCCAACTTTTCGAAGTATCCTTTCGGCAGGAAAAAATTCTCAAAGCTTGCCTTGAACCCCGCCCATGTTGGCCATTCTTCGTCGTTCATGATGAACCATCTTTGGGCTCTGCCCTGCAGTAGTTCTGGCATGGCTCTGGGGATCGTGTTTATGTCTAATTCGTATGTCTTTGCGGACCACGTTACTCGATCCAGGAACTCTAACGGGTCCCCTGTGCCGTCGAAACGAAACGACCAGTCTCGCACCTGTCTTGCTACTTTGGCGTAATCCACCGGGGCCGGAACATACTTTCTTGCTTGCGGCTCTATGCTCCTTCCCATTCTTGGATCTGGTACCGCCAGGCTCTCTATAAACTTCTCTGTTTCGCTGGCTGCTCTCTGCCTGGGGGTTGATCTTTGTCCAAACCTTTCCTCTAGGCCGTGCGTTAACGCCAGTACCTCCTCTTCCTTGGATTCGTCAACCCACCTCGCCACTGAGGATCTCATCGCTTCCACAGTCCCGTCTGCTGGTAGACCGAGCTCTCTACACACTTCGCTCAGCTCCTCCTTTCTCAATGTGTAGATCCAATTCTTTTTTCCCATCTTTCTGCTATGTTATTTTCTAGGCTAAATGCAATCACGAAGTTTGGGCGCCAGGTGTAACGAACTGTCTTTTCTGCTTCCGCTCGCCACAATTTGCCGCGGCTAGCTCACAGAGTTTCGCGGATCCGTTCCACCGAATTTATAGATTCGACGTGATTGCCCAAGCCCAGAAAGTAATACAAATAGCTTGAAGTTTCCACACTCTTTATTTTGAGACCTCTTTACACTACAAAAGGCTTTCTTTCTCTTTTACTCGTTGCTCCTTCCGTTCCTGTTGGCTCCGTCGTCGGCGTCCTATGCGGGTTGTCCGGGATACGCCGCCGCTACTCCGCCGCCGCCGTTGCTCCGCCGTTACTCCTGTCACCGCGCTGCCAGCGATTCCGCTACCCTCTGCCCTTTGGCCTTGAGAAAACACCCCCTTGGGTCGACTACGACTGATCTGACGGTTGGCTGCGGTCGGTCGCCTCCGCTACACCGGGACACCGTGCATACGCTCCGGTGCCAGGTTTGGGAGTTTGTTTGCTGACTGCCGCCTTCGCTACACCGGGACACCGTGCATACGCTCCGGCGCCAGGTTTGGAAGTTGCCGTGTGACTGATCGTATTGTCGCGCTCCCGCTACACCGGGACACCGAGCATACGCGCCGGCGGATCCGAGTTTATAGTGGCGGGGCTGGTGACCAGGGTGTTCTCACTTGGTCTGTGACTTGGACTTGGTTCTTGAGTCGGCCGATCCGTGTTTCGCAGGACCACGCCTGTTGGTTGCGATTCCAGGAGTCGGTAAGGCGTACGCCAGACTTATCCTTTCTTCACTTCCTTGCAAGGCTACCTGCCGTGTTCGGGAATGGCTCAACTCGACTCTGACGCCCCGGGCTTGTAGAGGAAACCGTCCAGCAACGGATCCTTGTCTCCCTAGTTCTGTACGTCTCGTGGTTACCGGGCGTGTGATCCCAAGTAGGCCTCCTTGTTTCGCAGGACCACGCCTGTTGGTTATGATTTCAGGAGTCGGTAAGGCATACGCCAGACTTATCCTTTCCTCAATTCCTTGCAAGGCTACCTGCCGTGTTCGGGAGTGACTCAACTCGGTCTCCCCACCCTGGTTCTGTCTTGTGTCTCGTCCTTTACGTCTCGTGTACACCGGGCGCGCGATCTCGAGTCGGTCTATCCTTGTCTCGCAGGACCACGCCTGTTGGTTATGATTTCAGGAGTCGGTAAGGCATACGCCAGACTTATCCTTTCCTCACTTCCTTGCAAGGCTACCTGCCATGTTCGGGAATGAACCAACTCGACTACACGACCCTGGGTTTCCGGAGGAAGGTCCAGCAATGGATCCTTTCCTTATTTTCTTAATCGCTCTCCTTGCGCTTGGCTGTCGGACTCTCCAAAGGCGGTCCTTCAACTCAAACAGAACCCGAACCCGAATCCGAGCGTTAGAAACGCTCTAACACTTGAATGGCGGACTCTCCACGGGCGGTCCTCCAACTCAACGCTACAAGCTTCCTAAAAAGACTCGTGTCGAGCCGCTCCAATGGGCCTCCTTCTTTACTGACTGGAGCGCCCGTTAATCCTCCTGGATTCTGCTCCTGCCGTTAATCCTGCTTCCAGAATCACGCCACTTTACCGTTGGCGGGTCGCTGTCCGTGGCCCCTCGTCTCCCCCGGCCACGGATCTCTGCTGCTGGTGCGTGGTGCACCGGTGGGCTTCCAGGGCCCGTTGCACTCTTCGTCGCAACCCCCCCCTCTGCTCCTTGCCGCTCACCCCGCCACACTTTCTAAGGCACGCCTGCGCATCGTGCTGATTCCCCCACTGGACTACTTTCCCAACGTTGCCCCGGGACCCGTTACGTTCCACGTCGATTCCTTCTTCCCCCGGGTGGCGCCGTTTACCCTCTCACCTGCCACCGTTACGTTCCACGTAGATTCCGTCCTCCCACGGGTAGCCCTTCGCCAGAACCCACGGTAACTGGCTTTCACCTTTCCCCCCAACCCCCCGTACTGATCCTGGCGACGTTCCCTTGGGCTGCCCGGGTTGATGAACGGTGGTTGACCCCCTTTTTCCGTCTCCTCGGCCCCCCCTTTGCCCCGGCTATCTGTCCTAGCGTGTGGGGAGACTAAATCTCCTCACACTTCCCCCCTTCTTCGGGAAACGACAGAGCATTTTGTTGTGGACATCGGTGTTGAGGCGCTGTGCTGAACATGGGAAATGACACTCTCGGTTACCCTCATATTTTGGTGTGGATACCCATCCACTTCCCCCCTCCTTCGGAAACGAAAACGGAAGGAATCGATTGTGCGCTCCCCTGGGACCCTCTCAGACCACCTAGCCTATGTACCCCATTCCATGTTTTTTTTTTTGTTTTGTTGTTTTGTTTTTGTTTTTTTTTTTTTTTAAATTAATTTTTGTTTGACTTCTTAATAATTATTTTTTTTTTATATGTTTTTTCTTTGATAATTTTTTTTTTTTTTTTGTTTTTTTTTTCCTTTCCTTATTGTCGCGGAACGAACTAGTGGCTATCGATAGTTGAGATTAGTGTTAGGTGTCAGATGTCAGTATTTTGTATGTTTAGGTTTTAAGTTTATGTTATCTGTACACACTAAATCGGGTAGCTTGGAAGAAATGATTTGGCGGATAAAGCACATCGATTTGCGCCATCACAGAAAGGGGAAGAGAAACTGCGGTATGTAGGATAAGTAATTATGTATCGGGTTAAGAACAATTGTCTTTTAGAATAAAACGCTCGTTACACATCACTTCAACAACTGTCCTATCTGCCAGTGTTCTAAGGCATTCCCGTGATCGGCCAAGCGGTGACAAATTCTTTTATTCGCACTCTGCAAGATGATGCCCACGAAGCACTCACCCAGGCGGAGCCCCAGGCTGGAAGCCTCGGGCGTTCCCGCAACTGCGACCACCACGGCCACAGCAACTGGCACCGCGACCAGCTCTGCGAGTGTGGCTGGTGATCGACAGAGGCCACAGACTCCGGAGGAAAGTGGAACAGCCGCCAGGAAAGCGGCAAGTAACCTGCAGCCCGAAGCGACGGGGCAGATTACGGATCCCACAACTGTAGTGGGGCACGCGGCGTTGGAGTGAGCGGTGCAGCGAATACACCGCCATGTTCGAGTGGAACGGTGCCACATCATGGAGCAGCGCCACGGCAGAGTTTGAGCGAAAACCTGCCCAGGCAGATGAGGGACAATCTGCAAACGGATCTCGGAGTGACGCCATCGCTGCAGTTGCCGGCACAAGTGAGTACAAATTTGCCGCCACAATGGAGTGCGAATTTGGCGCCGACGCTTGGCGGCCATTGGGCAAACGGACAACCTGTGTCAACAACAACAATACTGCACTATTCTCCGCCATCTTGTGTGACCGCCGCAGCACAGCCGGTGCTAGGTTATGTTGACCCAGAGGTACCTGCGCCATCGCCCATATCATATGGAGCGCCGACGACAAACATACAAGGATGGACGCCACGCAGACTACCTGATCTTCCCGATATCGAGGGTCAGCCAGAGGAATGGCCAATATTCCTGTGTGCGTTCACGGAGACAACTACAGCCTACTAGTGCACCGAGTTGGAGAACAACCAGAGGCTAGTGAAACCCCTGAAGCGAGAGGCTCGCGAAACAGTGAAGTCGTTGCTCATCCATCCCAGCAACGTACAAGCTGTTATGGAGCAGCTACGATTCCGGTATGGACGCCCGGAGCAACTGATCCGCAGCCAATTGGAGAGCGTGCGCGAAGTGCAGCCGATTCAGGAGGCCAACATCGCGAGGATCGTGACGTTCGCGACGAAGGTTAGCAACCTGTCAGCGTTCCTGCAGTCAAACGCGACCGGCAGCAAGCACCTAGCCAACCCAACCCTAATGGAGGAGCTGATAGCGAAGTTGCCGCTAAGCAAGAGGTTGGACTGGGCAAGGCACGCGGCCACGATACGGCCACGATATCCGACGGTGGCGCACCTGAGCGAGTGGCTCCATGAATTCGCCAAACTGGTGTGCACTGTCACGGACGCCGGAGCCAGGGAACAACCGAAGCGAAGGATTCTGCACGCGAATAGTGTTCGCGAGGAGGAGCGATATGTCGACCGCCCCAGATGCTGCCCTATATGCGAGGGACAGCACCAGGCCAGGGACTGCAAGGACTTCATCAGCGCCTCTACAACGACACGGATCGAGTCTGCGAGGAAGCGACGACTGTGCTTCTCGTGCCTGGAGCCCGGACACATGTCCCGGTTCTGCAGGAAGAGCCGCGGATGCAACGTCCTCGGATGCCAGATGAGACATCACCACCTGCTCCACGAAGTACCTGAACGATCCAAACGACCGCCAGTCGCAGATGGGGGCCACAGGAGGGATCAGGACCGACAGCCGTACAGAGACGGCAACAATCGGAGAGGAGTGCCACGGTCAGTGGATTCCAGCGAAAGGAACCATCCTACGTCGGCCGCAGTTGTAGACGCGCGACGTGAGCGGGATGAAGGGCGATCGGCGTACGATCGCCAGGAGTTGCCGCATCCTCAAACCTCAACATCGACTCAATTGGATGCCACCTCCACCATGTCGTCTGTCACACTCATCGACGACGAACTCATCCGCAGCCTGAACCTGAAAGGCGAGAGTCGACAGCTGAATGTGCAATGGTTTGGTGGAAAATCCGCCAAAGAGCAGACGAAGGTGGTCAGCCTGCAGATCAGCGCAGCGGGCAAACCAAAGCGCCATGGGCTGAAAAATGTGTATGGAGTGGCCAATCTGAACCTTCCGATGCAGAGCCTGCGTCAGGAGGATGTACAAGCAGTGAAGGCGAACACGCGTCTGCCGGTGATGCCGTACAACAATGCGACGCCGAGGATCCTAATTGGACTGGATCATGCACATTTAGGAGTACCCTTCAGAACCAAAAGTTATGGATCTGGAGGGCCGTTTGCAGCTGACACCGCACTTGGATGGGTGGTATATGGACCGGTGAACGGAAAGCCGAGCTCGCCGCTTCTGAGTTCGTGCCTCCTAGCCGTGCCCCAGGATGATCTTCTGGAGAAGATGGTCAGCGACTACTTCGAGACCGAGAATTTCGGAGCGAAGCCGGTGTAGCAATTCGCAGCTGGCAGAGTGGACCTGGAGCCGTCAGTCGGAGATAGCGGCGACGCACGGGCCCTGAGCACCCTGGAGAAGACGACCAAACGCGTAGGCCAGAGATACGAACCGGGCTGATATGGAAGGACGACGAAGTGAGATTGCCGGAGAGCTACAGCATGGCCCTCAGGAGGCTCGTCAACATAGAGCGTAAAATGAAGCGCGATGTGGACTTCGCGTCGGCTTACATCCGGATAATGGACGATTATGTCAAGAAGGGATACGCACGACGACTGGAGGCCCAGGAAGTCCAGAGGTTTCAGGAGGGCAAAGTGTGGTACCTGCCGCACTTCGGAGTGGAAAACCCGAACAAGCCTGGGAAAATCTGGCTGGTTTTCGATGCGGCTGCCAAGGTGGACGGTGTGTCCTTGAATTCAGCGCTACTGAAAGGCCCACAGCGCTACAAGCCCCTCCCAGAAGTGCTCTTCCATTTTCGGGAAGGAGCGGTTGGAGTTTGTGCAGACATCAAGGAGATGTTTCATCAGGTACTGATGCAGCCGAAGGACAGATGCGCCCAGAGGTTTCTGTGGAGAGACGGAGACGACCAGCGAGAGCCGGACGTATACGAGATGGCAGTAATGACGTTCGGAGCGGCCTGCTCACCATGTTCGGCGGACTACGTGAAGACCGTGAATGCCTTGCGGTATAGCAGCACGGACCCGCGAGCAGCCCTGGCCATCAACGAATACCACTACGTGGATGACTACGTCGACAGTTTCGCCAGCGAGGACGAAGCTATCGCCATCTCGACACGGGTGAGAGAAATTCACGCTGAAGCAGGTTTTGATTTGTGCCGATTTACCTCCAGTTCGGCAAGTGTGGTCAGAGCGCTGAACCCACTTGAGCCCATCGCCAGCGTCGGATGGACCGAAGCTGAGGAGAAGGTGCTTGGGATGTACTGAAGGTGCTTGGGATGAGTGCGCTGAAGCAGAACGCGCATTGATACGGCAGTCGCAGCGAGAAGCGTTTGCTACCGATGAGTTTAAGTTCGGCGTCAAGTACCATCGAGTCCCGAGGAACGTGATGACGGGGGAACGAGTCCCTACCAAGAGGGAGTTCCTAAGCCTGGTGATGTCTACGTTTGACCCGATTGGGTTCATGAGCTGCTACATGGTGACTGCCAAACTGCTGCTGAGGGAGATTTGGCGGAGAGGAGTCAACTGGGACGAGCCGCTACCGGATGAACTGGCCGCAGCCTTCGAGGATTGGGGGCAAGGGATGAGTCGGATCCAGGAGTTCCGATGCCCGCGCCACTACTTTGGCGGCGGACGAGTGCGGACGCTACAGCTGCACATCTTCGTGGACTCCAGTCAATCGGCGTTCGCATCAGCGGCCTACTGGCGGGCCACGTACGAGAACGGAGACGTGCAGGCGCACTTCATAAGCTCCAAAACGAAATGCGCCCCGATGAGAACCATGTCGATCCCGCGACTGGAACTCCAAGCAGCGAGATTGATGAACACCGTCAAGCAGGAGCACGGTGTGGCGATCAGCAGCTGTGCGCTATGGACGGACTCTAAGACTGTGTTGCACTGGATAAGCAACACCCACCGGAGATACAAACAGTTCGTCGGAAACCGGGTGGCGGAGATTTTGGAATCGACAGAGGCGTCCCAGTGGATATGGATCCCGTCCGCCGAAAACGTGGCGGATGACGCGACAAGGCCGCGCAAGGCCGTGGACCTGAGCATCGGTTCGCGATGGCTAAGCGGACCGCCGTTTCTACGAGGACCAGAGGAGAGCTGGCCGAGATCGAGCGAGGACTGGATTCCTCCGACGACCGACGACGAGGAAATGAAATGTGAGTTTGCCTTGGTCACGGTAAACTTTATATCCCTGCAGAGGTTCTCCAGCTATAATCGACTGGTGAGGACGACTGCGTGGGCGCTCAGATTTGTTCGACGATGCCGTGGAATACGTCGCGATGAAGAGGTCTACGGATTGACCGCGATGGAGTGCGCTGAAGCAGAGCGCGCATTGGTACGGCAGTCGCAGCGAGAAGCGTTTGCTGAGGACAGCCAAGGAAACGTCGCCAAGGACAGCCGACGGCACGGACTGTCCCCATACCTTGACGAGGACGGAGTATTGAGAGCTAGGGGAAGGATCGACGACGCGACGTGTGTGCCATACAACGCACGTCGGCTGATCATACTGTCTCACGAGGAGGCGCTGGCAGAGATGATCGTGCAGCAACACCACGAAAAGATGTGTCACCAAAACACGGAGGCGACGATCGGATCGATTCGGAGCAAGTTCTGGATAACGAACTTGCGGCGACTGCTACGGAGGGTGGTGAGCAAATGCAACGTTTGCAAGCTGCGGAAGGCACGACCCAGCCAGAGATGGGCCCCCTACCTGCGGATCGGCTAGAGGCCAACGGATGGCCATTTAAGTCTACTGGCCTGGACTACTTTGGGCCGCTCCTTGTGACAATTGGACGTCGCACAGAGAAGAGGTGGGTGGCACTGTTCAGTGCCTGACCACGAGGGCTATCCACTTGGAGATGGCTCACGATTTGTCCACCGACTCCTGCATAATCGCCATGAGGAACTTCATGAGCCGCCGTGGACCAGTGGTCAAGATAAGGAGCGACAATGGGAAGAACTTCGTTGGAGCCGACCGCGAGGCCAAGAGGTTCAGCGAAGTGTTCGAGCCTGCACAGATTCAAGGCGAGCTGTCGTCTAAGGGAGTCGAATGGATCTTCAACTGCCCGGCGAACCCAGCTGAAGGCGGTGCCTGGGAGAGGATGGTGCAGTGCGTGAAGAAGGTGCGCCATCACAGAAAGGGGAAGAGAAACTGCGGTATGTAGGATAAGTAATTATGTATCAGGTTAAGAACAATTGTCTTTTAGAATAAAACGCTCGTTACACATCATTTTACCAACTGTCCTATCTGCGAGTGTTATAAGGCATTCCCGTGATCGGCCAAGCGGTGACACTTATAATTATTTTTTTCATCTTTGTTTCCAGTTAGATTTTTATTGCATTTTATTTTATTATTAATTTTTGTTTTTTTTATATATATTTTTTTTTACTATTTATTTTTTTTTGTGTACATATATGTAAATATATTTATTCTTTTCCGTTAAAATTTGTTCTATTTTAAAATTTTGTTTTTTTTTCTCCTTTTTTTTATTTTTTTTATATACCCCTCTCATTTTTACCCGGATGTTTTCTAAACTTATTTTTTTTTTTTTTTTTAATTAATTGTTATACCCTTGCAGAGGGTATTATAATTTTGGTCAAAAGTGTGCAACGCAGTGAAGGAGACATCTCCGACCCTATAAAGTATATATATTCTTGATCAGGATCACCTCCTGAGTTGATATGAGCATGTCCGTCTGTCCGTCTGTCTGTCCGTCTGTCTGTCCGTCTGTCTGTCCGTCTGTCTGTTTCTACGCAAACTAGTCTCTCAGTTTTGAAGCTATCGTCTTGAAACTTTGCACACACCCTTCTTTCCTTTGCACGCAGTATATAAGTCGGAACGGCCCGGATCGGCCGACTATATCCTATATCTGCCATATAACTGATTGATCGGAAATGGTATAACTTTGGTGTTTTTAAAGTTAGAGAGTTCAAATTTTAGGTGAGAGCTATTTTTGGCAAAATAATACGACATGCCAAATTTCGTAAGGATCGGCCGACTATATCCTATAGCTGCCATACAACTGAACGATCGGAAATGACCCAACTTTAACCCAACTCGTGTTTTTGAAGATAGAAAGCTGGAACTTGGTACAGATTATATATTTGGTCAGTTGATCCGACCTACCAAATTTCATTAGGATCGGCCGACTATATCCTATAGCTGCCATATAACTGAACGATCGGAAATGGTACTTGGTAGAAATATCAACTTTCGTATTTTTGAAGATAGAAGTTTGGGACTTTTTTTAGATTTTGTATTGTAAAAAATTGGATTACATATTCCTATTGCCATAAGGATCGGCCAACTATATCCGATGTTTGCGATATATATCCGGTTTTAACTGCAAGGGTATATAAACTTCGGCTCCGCCCGAAGTTAGCTTTCCTTTCTTGTTTTTTATTTTTTTTTATTTATAAATTTTTTCTTGACTCATACTTTTCAAACTTTCCTCATTATCTTCACGCCGTTGGCACATCTTCGCACTCGCAAGCATATGGCTCCAACCTGCGGCATGACACACCACCTTCCGGTGCGTCCGCGCCGCCTCTCCACCTCCGCCGCCACCCTCGCACAGAGCTCCGGCGGCCAGTCCGATTCTGGGACCTCCTCGACGCCTCCATCCGACGCTGACCTCATCAGCACTGGCCTCGTTGGCCGCTCCTCCGGGCACGAGTACTGCCGTCCCAGCGCCGGCTTCCTCGGTTTTTCGAAAAAAAAAAAAAGTTTTTTTCCAAAAACTTCCTTCCGGGAGTTTTTGCGGGCTTACCTTCATTTTCTCGTTTAACGCGTTTATCCACACGCACTCTTGGACTTCCAGATCCACGGTTCTTCTTAACTGCTCCAACACCGGCTGGCGAGATAGCGCGTCGGCGACCACGTTCAGCTTACCCTTCCTGTAGCTGATGTCGTAGTCATACTGCTGCAACTCGAACACCCACCTCGCTATTCTTCCAAGCGGGCTCTCGAGGTTGTTGAGCCACTTCAGTGCCATATGGTCCATGATCACGTCAAACTGATATCCTTCCAGGTAGGGCCTCATTTGCCTGATCGCCCATACTATGGCTAGGCACTCCTTCTCCGTTGCCGAGTAATTTTTTTCAGCTCCAATCAGCGTTCGACTGGCGTATGCGATCACTCGTTTGCCCTCCTCGGTGTCCTGGGTCAGGACCGCTGCGACGCCGTAGTCGCTTGCGTCCGTTTGCAGCACGAACCTTTTCTCAAAGTCTGGGCACGCCAGTACTGGGTCTTCCGCCAGCCGTGCCTTTAGGGTCTCGAACGCCTCCTGGTGCTTGGGGGTCCATTCCCATTTCGTCCCCTTTCGTAGCAGATCGTTCAAGGGCTTCGCGATTCCTGCGAAATCTGGGACGAACCGCCGATACCATGACGCCATCTCTATGAACTGTCGTACTCCCTTGACGTTTGTCGGGGGTTGCAGCTCTGTAATGGCAGCGACCTTTCTGCTTCCTTCCTCCAGAGGGATCTGCCAATACCCGTCCTTCAAGTCGAGGCTGCTGAAGAATCTGGCCTCCCTTAGTTGCTCCAATATGAAATTTATTCGTGGCATTGGGTACGCATCTTTTACTGATTTTGCGTTGACTTGCCGGAAGTCCACGCACATTCTCCACTGACCTGTCTTTTTCTTCACCATTACAATGGGTGAGCTGTATGCGCTATTCGAGGGCTCAATGCATCCCTTTTCCAACAGCTCCTCCACTTTTGCGTTTATTTCCACCTGTATTTTCGGGTTTTTGGGGTAAGTATATCGTAAGTAAGTATACCTGTATATCGCTGTTTTATGGGAATGTCGTCCTTCATGGTGATCCTGTGCTGAGTTATGTTCGAGCATCCTCTTTGGCCTCTTTCTAGCTCACTCTCGATAAATCTCTTATTGCGTTCGTCTTCCCATACCTCTGGACATCCGGACACTGCTACGGACAGTCTGTCTACCAGACATCCGCCCCATCTCTCCCTTTTGGGTATGGTAACGCGGTGGCCTGCGCATGTCACCGTTGCGCCAAACTCGCTGAGGAAATCCCATCCCAGCACCAGATTGTCCTCCATGCCTGGCATCACCAGCAGGTTCAGGCTCTTTGTCCTATTGCCGAAGCTTATCCGAGCCTGTAATGCGGCGCATGTTTCTGTATGGCTTCCATTGGCTAACTTCACCCGTCTCTTTATCGCGACTCGTTTCCCGGCTATTTCCTGGCTCTCTGCTAGGTCCTCTGATATAAAACTCGCCGTCGCTCCTGTATCCAGCATGGCTTTCAACTCCGTGCCCTCGACCTCGATGGTTGCCGTCAACTGTTGCTCTTCTCCTCCTATTAGTTTTGAGAGGCAGCACCGTGCGATCCCTGCTCTCCTCCCTGTTGCTGGGACCGCTGCGCATTTCCCGCCCTCTGGCAGCATTCTGTGCTTCTAACTCCTGTCGCGCCGCAAATTTTGCAGAAAAGCAACCTTGGGTTCCTGCATCCGCTGGCCCAATGGCCCATGCCACCGCATCTGTTGCATGCCTGTGCTGGGTTCTCGACCGGACCCTGCCTTGGCCCTGCTGCCTACTGCTGATTAGGCTGTTGCGGAGCCAACCTATGCTGGGTCTCAGGCTGCCATCTCGGCATCCAACTTGGGTTCGTGCTGTTCTGCCGCTCCGGTGGGCCTTGGCGAGGTTCCTCTCTTTGCGAACTTGGTCCGCCAACTTTTCGAAGTATCCATTCGGCAGGAAAAAATTCTCAAAGCTTGCCTTGAACCTCGCCCATGTTGGCCATTCTTCGTGGTTCATGATGAACCATCTTTGGGCCCTGCCCTGCAGTAGTTCTGGCATGACACTGGGGATCGTGTTTATGTCTAATCCGTATGTCTTTGCGGACCACGTTACCCGGTCCAGGAACTCTAACGGGTCCCCGTCGAACCGAAACGACCAGTCTCGCACCTGTCTGGCCACTTTGGCGTAATCCACCGGGGCCGGAACATACTTTCTTGATTGCGGCTCTAAGCTCCTTCCCATTCTTGGATCTGGTAGCGCCAGGCTCTCTATAAACTTCTCGGTTTCGCTGGCTGCTCTCTGCCTGGGGGTTGATCTTTGTCCAAACCTTTCCTCTAGGCCGTGCGTTAACGCCAGTACTTCCTCTTCCTTGGATTCGTCGACCCACCTCGCCACTGAGGATCTCATCGCTTCCACAGTCCCGTCTGCTGGTAGACCGAGCTCTCTACACACTTCGCTCAGCTCCTCCTTTCTCAATGTGTAGATCCAATTCTTTTTTCCCATCTTTCTGCTATGTTATTTTCTAGGCTAAATGCAATCACGAAGTTTGGGCGCCAGGTGTAACGAACTGTCTTTTCTGCTTCCGCTCGCCACAATTTGCCGCGGCTAGCTCACAGAGGTTCGCGGATCCGTTCCACCGAATTTATAGATTCGACGTGATTGCCCAAGCCCAGAAAATAATACAAATAGCTTTCCGTTGTGCAGTCTCTTTATTCGATGCTCTTCCTGCTTACAATGATGGTTTACGCGGATTCCCGGGAATGGGCCCACTCCTAGGGGTCGTGACCCTTGGTGTCTCCTTCGGCCGTCCTGGTGATCTGCTCCGTTGCTGGTGTTTCCGCTGTTGCTCTCGTTGCCGGGGTTCCTCTTCGTTGATACGTCGTCAAGCCTTCCAACTCTTTGACTTGGTCTGGCCTTCGGCTATGCACTGAAAAGCCTCCACTAAGTCGCCGGGGATACCGCGCCTACGCGCTGTACCGCCGGGCTCGGGAGTTGGCGGGCTGTAGCCTCCGCTACACCAGAATGAACGCCGTGCTCTGCGCGCCAGCGACACTGGTTCGGAAGATAGCTACTGACTGTCGCCTCTGCACCACCAGGGAGATGCGCCGTGCATGCGCACCGGCGGACCTGGTTCGGAGTGTGCGGCCTGCAGTAGGCTCCGCTACGCCAGGAAAACGCCGCGCTTTTCGCACCGGCGAGTCCGGTTTGGGAGATGGCTACTGGTGGTCGTCTCCGTAACCCGCTGTGCATGCGCACCAGCGGCCCCGGTTCAGAGTTTGCTGTCTACAGCCGGCTCCTCTACGCCAGGAGACGCCGTGCCTTTTCGCACCGGCGGGCCTGGATTGGGAGTCGCCGAAGTTTCGTCAGTTCCGACGGGGTCTGAAGTCGCCTGTCCAGGACCGTATGTCACGCCTCCCTTTCGGCGGGGTGACCACCGCGCGTACGCGCCAATGGGCCCGGGTCAAGAGCTGCTCGGTGGGTGATCGGTGCCTCCCCGATCGCGATCCTAAACGGGCGTGAGTTCCCGAGTCGGCTTATCCGTATCCTGCAGGACCACGCCAGTTGGTTGCGAGTCAGGAACCCGCGTGGCGTACGCCAGACTTGTTCTTTCCTCACTTCCTTGCAAGGCTACCTGCTTTGACCGGGGATAGCCCAAACTCGACTCTGATACCCTGTAGCTGTCGAGGAAACCAACCGACGCCGATCCTTTTTCGTCCTGTCCTTCTCGTCCTCCGGAGCGAACCGGGCTCGGGATCCTGAGTTGGCCTGTCATTTCCGTTGCAGGACCACGCCTGTTGGTTGTGAGTCAGGAGTCAGAGTGGCGTGCGCCAGACTTATCCTTCCCGCACTTCCTAGCAAGGCTACCTGCCGTGGCCAGGAACCGGTCCAACTCGTCTCCTGTCGCCTAGGTCTTTCCACGGAACTGTCCTTGTACTGATCTTTCCTTGTCTAGTTCGTTCTCCTTACGTTTGGCTGTTGGACTCTCCAAAGGCGGTCCTTCAACTCAAACAACCGAATCCTTTTTAGAAACACTCTAACACTTGATTGGCGGACTCTCCACAGGCGGTCCTCCAACTCAACGCTACAAGCTTCCTAAAAAGACTCGTCTCGAGCCGCTCCAATGGGCCTCCTTTTATACCCTCTGGAGCGCCCGTTAATCCTCCTGGATTCTGCTCCACAGATCACGCCACTTTCCCGTTGTCGGGCTGCCGTTACTCCTGCTTCCAAGATCACGCCACTTTCCCGTTGGCGGGCTGCCGTTACTCCTGTTTCCAAGATCACGCCACTTTCCCGCAGGCAGGTGGCCATCCGTGCGGCCGTTGCCCCTTTCCGTTCGGCCGCTGACCCCTGCTGTTGCTATGCGACGTGCCGCTGGCCTCCTTCGCCTCCCCTGTTGCTCCTTGCTCCTTTGCTGCTCCCAGTCTTGTCGCCCATCCTGAACTCCGCTGCGCGGCGGGCTCATGTGCTCACCGTTGCCTCGGGAGCCGTTACGTTCCACGTTGACTCCGTTTTCCCACTCGATGATGGAGCTCTGCCCCTCACTGCCCTCACTGCCTTTCCATTCGTCCACTGGTGCTCCGGGGACCGTTACGTTCCACGTCGATTCTGTCCTCCCACTGGGCGATGAAACCTTGCATTTCCATTTGTCTGCTGGTGGTCCGGGAACCGTTACGTTCCACCTTGATTCCGTCTTCCCACTGGGCGATGTAACCTTGCATTTCCATTTGTCTGCTGGTGCTCCGGGAACCGTTACTTTCCACGTTGATTCCGTCTTCCCACTGGGCGATGTAACCTTGTCTTTCCATTCGTCTGCTGCTGCTCCGGGAACCATCACGTTCCACCTTGATTCCGTCTTCGTACTTGATGGTGAAACCCTACCCCTCCCCGTTCGTATTGGTCCTTAGCCTATCTCCCGCGGCCCCCCCCAAATGATTGGCCATTGCTGTCTTAGCGTGTGAGGAGGCTAATTCTCCTCACAAGGGGTGGGGAAGGGGAGGGAGGTGGTTGTTCATGGATGATGGATAGTGGGGGCTTGAGAGATTGCTTCGCCCGCCACAGGCCCCAACTCTCCACCCTACCGCCTCTCCTGCTCGATGCTCCTGAGCCTCTTCATTAAAGCTGCAGCAAAAGTTGCTACTGCGTCCCAGAGCATCTGGTTCTCCAGCATTACCTCCACTAGGTTTCCCGGGTGGATTGATCGGCCCGCCGTTGTCTCCAGTCGGTGGCGCTCTCGTGCAAACCGGCGGCACTCAAAGACAACGTGCCTGGCGTCCTCGATTATCGAACTCCCGCACTCCGGGCACCAGTCATCCTCCGCGTGGCCAAAACGCTTCAGGTATTGCCGGAAGCAGTCATGTCCGCTCAAGACCTGGGTCAGGTAAAAGTCGACCTGCCCGTGGCTTCGCAGCACCCACCTTCTAAGGTTAGGAATGAGGGTGTGTGTCCATCGTCCCTTCGGCGACGCGTCCCAGCAATCCTGCCAGGCTGTGAGCGACCTCTCCTTGCCGTCCTCCCTTGCAGCTGTATTGGAGGTGCCGCCGGCACCCTCATTGCGAGCACGGGTTTCCTTAAGTTCCGCGCTCCTTCAGCAGGACCATCCCCGCAATGACCAGAATGGCGTCGTCGGAGACTGTCCTGAAGCCGGACGCGACTCTTATAGCACCCAGCCTGTACACTGCATCTACCCCTCTCCTGTAGCCTCACGTATTCATCGCCTCAGCCCAGATGGGCGCTGCATACAAAATTTGCGCCGAGGCAACGCTCACGAGGAGCCTTCTCCTGTTCTGCTTGGGGCCTCTGGTGTTTAGAAGGATCCTGGCAAGGCCCCTGGTAGTGGCTGCAGCCTTGCCCTAGATATAATCAAGGTGCTCGCGGAAGGAGAGCCGGGCGTCGATCATCACGCCCAGGTATTTTTTGGCCCGCTGGGCCGCTGGGTGGATACCACCAACCCGGATTGTCGCCGTTTCCAGCACCTTGCGGCTGCTGACCAGCACCGCTTCGGTCTTTTGCGGGGCTAGGCTTAGACCGGCATTTTGGAGCCACATCTCCATTGTCTCGATTGCCTTGTTCGCCGCTCTCTCCGCTTCCTCCCTGTGCTTGGCCACTATCACCAACTCTACGTCGTCTGCGAAGCCGACGTAGCTAAAGTAGCTACTGACGACGTTCATTATGGCACTGGGAACGTTGAACCGTCTTAGGGCTGCCAGTGTTTTGTTCCAGTCCGCCGTGTTGAAGGCGTTCCTGATGTCCAGGGTGACTATCAGGCAGTAGTAGACAGTGGCAGCTTCGAGACTAGCCGCGATCACCCTCTCGAAGACCTTGCCCGTTGTGTCCAGGTTGTGTCCCAGATTGGCCTATAGGACGACGCCTCCTCCCTTGGTTTCCCTGGTTTGAGGAGCAGCTTCTGTACCTTCCACCTGGTGGGGAAAGTGCCTTCGCGGAAACATTTATTGTAGAGCTCCGCAAAGCTGCCCGGCTGCAGAGATAGAGCCAGCTTCAGGGCTCGCTTAGGAACCGAGTCCGGGCCGGGTGCTTTGTTCGGGGCCAGGCCTCTCCCTATGGCCAGTACTTCCTCTTCCGTTACCTCCTCAGCCGCTTCATTGTCTGCTGGGGGTGTGGGAAGCTGGGTGAGCTGGTTGCCGGCTGGGAACAGTGCTTGCACTATGGTCCTTAGCACGTTCGGGTCCGTGGGGGACTGGCTTCCTGCGCGCAGCCTCTTCACCTCTATCCGGTAATCGTTGCCCCATGGATTTTCCTCCGCCGAGTCGCATAGCTCCAGGAAGCATTTCCTTTTGCTGTCTCGGATGGCCACCTTCAATGCTTTGCGTCGGTCCTTGAAGGCTAGGTGCCGCTCCTCAAAGGCGTCGCTGCCTCTCGCGCGCTGCATGAGCCTCCTTGCTCTCATGCACTCAGCTCGGATGGAGCCAATCTCGTCGCTCCACCAGTAAACGGGAGCGTGGTTCCTACGGGAGCGGCTTCTCTGCTGCATGCTCGCCATGCACGCTGCCTCCAGCTTAGCAGCCAGGATATCAGCCATTTCGTTTGCTCCGCTTGGTAAGACGTTGCCGATGTCGCGCGCTGCCTCGGCGAAGTTCCTCGCCTGGAGCGTACCGACTCTGTAGCCTCGTGGTATCGGATCCCTCGGTCGTGCTTGAGGGTTACCAATTGAGCACAATATTGCATCGTGGTCGCTGGCCGTAAAGCTGCCGCTTATCCTCCAGTTAGCATTAATTGCTAGCGAGGGGCTTGCGAACGTCAGATCTATGATGGATCCTGCGCCGGCTCTGCTGAAGGTGTGCTGGTTTCCTTCGTTCAGCAGGACGAGATCGAGTGAGGCAAAGGTTTCTCTTACCACTCTCCCTCTCGCATTCGTCCTCGAGCTGCCCCAGTCCTGCACCCATGCGTTGTAGTCCCCTGCTACAAGGACGTCAGAACGGCCTCTGATGTCGTTTCCTAGGCAGTCCATCATGCGCTCAAACTCATTGGTGGTTAGGCTAGGTGCCATGTAGCAGCTGTAAAGCCATGCCCCACCTATCCGAGCCCTTACAAATCCCTCCGCACTGTGCACTGAGTGCATTGTCGCGCCGGTTGCGCCGCAGCTCCAGATGGCGGCCTTCCCCGATAGGTCATCTGCCCAGCGGTTGTCTGAGCCAGTCCTATGGGGCTCGCTTAGGAGCGCTATGTCCGCCTTCGTCTCCCTCGCAGTCTGCGACAGCACATCTTGGGCCGCCCTACAGTGGTTCAGGTTCAGCTGAAGCACTAACACCCTGTCGTCCTAGGTCCACCTCCTTTCGCTGACATGGGGCAACTTCTGCTTCCAGTCTGATGCCTCACATCCTTCCGGCCCTTGTCTTCGCACTGGGTAGGCTAGGATAAGGAAATTGTCCTTTTAAAAGACTTCATTGAGCAGACCAGTTTGAATTTCATTTAAATATTATATACATATAAAAAAATATATAAAAAGTTTAAAAACAATGTACTGTACTAAATAGACCCGAAGCGGGAGCATTGAAAAGAGCGATTAGAGTGGGCAAAGGAAAAAGCAGAAATAATGAAAAGAACCTCAACTGCACAAGAAAAAAAAAAAAAGGAAGATGGAGAAACTGAGCTGAGCTATGGTTAGGTTAGGTTGAGGCGGCGATGCGGGGGATTCATCATTGCCTCCCGAATCAATTTAAGCCGCTAGGGCTCCTTGTGATACCACATGGGCAAGAGGTCCGGCAAGGGGACCCCATGTGTTAAAGATGGGGTCCTTCCTATCTACTAAAATGTCCAAAGGATTCAACTCTTTCTAACGCGGCTCGCAGTCCCATCCTGCTTTCCGGATGAAGGCAATGAGTCCGCGTGGAGCGATCTCCGTGAGGTTTGTAAGGTCCGTTAGTGTTGCTGCACCTAAAAGCTTGAAAGGGTTGGTAGTACCTTCGCTTGCTAATTCATCAGCGGCATTTCCTTGTGCTCCCTATGCCCATACGGGCACCCATATGAGCTGGAAATCATGTTGCTCCACCATTTCGTTAAGTCATTCAATGCCCTGGAGTTGGATGAAAATCCATCAAGAGCTCGGTGTGCCGCATGACTATCTGTCAACATTCAAATAGTTTCTTGATTGCCAGCAAGAGCCAGCTTTTCCAAGTTTTAAAGGGAGAATCAAAGATCTCCCCTGATAGCTATCACTTCCGCATGAAACACACTACAATGGTCGGGGAGTCCGAAGGACTCATTTAGACACAGCCGCCCGCAGTGGAAACCGCCTGCCACCTGCCCATTTAAATTTGAACCATCTGTGTATATAAGAAGGGAACCGGCTGGTCGGCTGGAAGCAAGTATAGAGCTCGAAAGCCGCCATTTTTCCTCTGTCAATAGTATTTAGCTTCCAGTCCAGTTTCCTGTCTAACGTAATTCCCAGGTACTTGGCGTTACCACTGAGGGTAAGAGTTTCTCACAATATCTTTGGAAGCCCTTGACTTGGTATTTTGTACTTCGTAGTGAAGAGGACAAGTTCGGTCTTAGATGGATTCGCTCCTATCCCGTTCTTATCTGCCCATGATGAGAGAACCCTCAGTTTGTCCGTCATGCGCATAGAGTTTGGGGAAATTTTCCAGAGAAGGAAATTGCGACATAACATCCGCAAAAGCAATAACTGTGCATCCACCACCTTCTAGAGGCCGCAGTAGGTTGTTAACCGTCACTTTCCAGAGAAAGGGGAAGAGTAGCAAGAGACCTCCTTGCCGAGTGTCTTTCCTGACGAATCTTTGAAAAGACTCTCCTCCTAGTGTCGCCTCAACAGTCGTGTTAACCGGGATCTGCTTTATTAGGTGCATGAATTGATTTTCTACCCCTAGTCTCGTCAGCGCATTCATTATTGAACATGGGAGGATATTGTTAAACGCAATTTCTATGTCCAGAAAAGCAATAAGCGCGTACTCCTTATCACAAAGTGCCTTTTACGAACTTAGTGATCTCGTGGAGAGCCATCTTTGTGAATCGGTCCTTCCCATACGCGTGCTGTGATCCCGAAATGTCATTTGGGCAATGTCGGCAAAAATGTATATTTTGCCGTCTAAAGGAGAAAGGGCGACAGATTTATTGGTCTGAAATCCTTGCGGAAGCAGTGAGATGGTTTTTCCCCTTTGGGTATAAAGACAACCTTCGCCCCCAGCCACGTCTGGGGCACGATATCTGTTCTGAAGATTGCAGTAAGGATTTTCCTAATCCATAACCACAAATTGGACCCGGCTTTCGTTAGTTGCGCCGGGAAGATGTCATCTGGGTCTAGAGTTTAAAACGGTTTGAAACTGTTTATCGCCCAGCTGAGATACCTATTACTTAATAGGTATTGGTGATGGTTTGGGAGGGAGGGGCTGTCCCCCTATCTCGGCGTTTCTGGGGTTGTTTCTTCTTGAGAGCATCCCGGGAAATGTGCATTTTAAGAGCCTCTAGGGATTCTTTACTGGACGTGGTCCAGCTACCTTCCGAGGTTTTGATGTATCCTAAATTTTGTGCAGTTGTTGCGAGAGAATGGGAATGCCCAGGCGCACGCTGCCGTAAGCGTGACCACCATGGCATCCAGGTCTTCTCTGCTGTCAACGTCCCTTGTTAGAGGTTTCTCCAAGGATCTATCTAATTTTTTCTTATATGTATAACTCCCAGTTTGCCTTTGTCAGGTTGCGTACTGTTAGTCGATTAAAGTTCTCAAAATCGACAATGGTTGGCATCGCAACCTATGATCAGGTCGATCTTTTGCTTTCTGCAGTTTTCCACCAGCTGTTTGAGTAGCGAGTGGGGGGGGGGGAGGGCTTCCTGGTCATGGTCTATTAACGCCAAACACAGCCTTTAAAACCAAATTAAATTAAAACCAAACACAGAGGACCCTTTGGGCTCTTTATGGCTGCGGCTACGTGGTCTTCATTACTGAAATTAGGTACCAAAAAGAGGTTAGGGTTCTTTTTTTGAGGATGCAGGCTCGCCTTTTACTTGTTTTATCGGCTTAGCAGACGCCAGCTAAAGGACAGCTGACGCCGCCTCACTGTGGCGGAGCTCAGTAAAGAATCTTCCTCCATACCGACGCCTCTAAGTGCCATAGCCAAGTCGTGAGGTGTACCCTTCCAGTATGTTCTCCTCTTCATCCGACATTCCTTCCTGGTGCCGGTCTTCGGTCGGCTCCTCCAAGTCTGGCTTTTGTGCGTCTGCCTCCAGCTCAATGCCTCCTGGTTTGCTCTTGGCATCGGACTTGTAAATGTGGACCGTTAGGTATTAGAATCCGTATTTAAATCGGTGCCCTGACTCGTCTAGGATCTTCCAGCGTTTTTCTCGTTTAGAGTGCGGACAACCTGTTTCCGCAGTCCTACCGCCTCCTCCACCTTGGCGACTCTCCAGTCCGCCGTGGGAAGCGTCGGATTGCACATCCTCAGCATCGCAAGGATGGTGTTAGGGTCGGCCGTCTTTTCGGGGAGCCATACTCGCGCCCTCGGTTTTCTCGGGATCTGCACCCAGTCAACCGCCACTAGCTTTATCTCGTGGTAGATTTCGTCAAGCTATCATTCGCTTGTACATCTCCACCAATCGCGCGTCTTGGGAAGTCACCTTGACGCTAGCCTGGTACCAACCTGCGTCTACGCATTCTGGTGGGGGCCCCCCTCTGACACGTATCCCTATCCTTGGATTGAGGTGATTTACCGCCCGTCGCACTACCAGCGGTGTACACAGTTACGGCACGCAATTGCTTGCGTGCAGGTCCCCCTTTTGTACCCGTTGGCTGACGGCCTAAACCAGAGTATGGTTAACTGTCATTAGGTTTTTTTTTATATTGCAAAAATTGGTGGCTTTTTACACGCTCCGTTTTTTTTAATATATTACATTACGTTTCTTCCTGTAGTGGAAGAATTATTTGGCGTCCCCGTTTAAATGGGTTAACGCCACAGCCAATGCATTGCAATGTTTGAAATCTTATTTCAGGAGATCTAAAAATTGCGCTTGTTTTAAAAACAATAATTTTTATATATTCATTTTTGTTAGTAAAGAAACTATCAACATTATTTGAATTTGAATGAATAAATGCATAACCTGTAAAATTCTCCGAAACTGAAACTGAACCGCCCGTGTAAAAAATAACCATGTTCATATTATTAAAAGAATTCAATTTTTCGATTAGTGAAGTAAAAATGATGACTTCATTAGCTTGCTTTTTGTTAACGCAGGTACCTTTAAAAAAATTTGTGTCTAGGGATAATTTGGAAGGGGGAAAGTAAAAATAGGGTTGATGGGAGCAATATGATTAAAAATGTTTTTATATTTAGTATACTAGATTCTTCTATAGCTGGATTTAGTGTATGAGTATGAAAGAGGTAAGAGTGAAGCAGTTGAAAGTCTGTACGCGAAGGATTTGGCCAACTTTTTAGCTGTGGCGAAAAAAATTTTGTAAATGGGTGGGAGTTCAGCACTGAGATGAAAAATAATTTTAACAGGAGTTGATTTAATAAGGCCTAATGCTTTTCTCCGGTGAAAATTTGGGTGGGAGTTGATAATATTTAGGGCTGCTTTAAACAAGTTAGCGAATGAGGAAGAGGCGCACTCAAACCTAGATCTAATAAAAGCTTTTGTAGAAACATATTTGTTTGATTTGATTTTGAAATAATTTTTTAACTTGTGGTACAGACGAATTATATGATTCTACCCAAATAGTTGACACTATTTACATTATTTAAGGTGATGCTGTACGTTAAGAGGTCAGGTTAAAGGTACTGTTTGGTCATTGAGAGTTTTCAATGCCGGGAAATGAAAGACGAATTTAATTATAGTACATTATATTTATGCTTATTATAGTCAATTATATTTATGCTGCAGGCCGATGAAACTGGGATCAACCATTGATGGGATCAACCATGGGATCATCCAGTTTATGGTGCTAAGCAGTGACTAATAATATAGACAGAGAGTGCGGCTCCACTAGACATACGCGAAGCTAAAGCTCTCGATAGTGGAGAGGGCGGCCCGACATAGTGATTGCGAAGCTAAAGCTCTCTTAAAATAGGCCCGTTGAAGTCGAGCGGCCGAGAAAGAGTCGGCTTGCGACCAACTAAGGCGATATATCCATACTTTAGCTTAATAAATAAACTATAACTAATTTAGCGGCTGCTGCCTGACCCGACAGGTACGTTAAGGTTAAAGTGTATAGTGGCTGATTTATTTGCATTAAATGTAAGATTGATTAAATTACAAATTTTCGTAAAGAGATTAACTTTCTCCCCTAATTTAGATTCAGCCAACCAAAAAACCTTGTCATAGCAGACTAAAAAAAATCAACCAAAATCAGTACTGTCTTGATTGTTGCTTAGATTATGAAGCTCAAGAGTGTAAAGGCTAAATAGAATTGGGCCAAGACAGCTTCCCTGACTAACCCCTTTGTCGACTGCTACCTCAGCCTTTCCCAAAGTTAAAATTCTTTCATTAAGGAAATTGATAATAAATTTAATATGGAAGTGGTTAAAACCCTTGGCCCTTGACAGAATCAGGGTTACGGGATTTGAGAAAGACAAGAAGTCTTTAGTCTTTAGAAAGACGATATGTGAAGTTTGAGATAGAATCTGTGTAAAGTAGGTCGTCAGGGAAAATAACATCAGAACAAATAGCAGTGTTAGCAGCTGTGGCTATGTGACTAAGAAAAGCATGGTGTTCCGAGTCAGAAAAAGTACTTTTGGAAGGTTTTATTTGTTTATAAAGTTTAAGGGCATGAATTTTTCCCCACATATTTTTCATTGAGGCAGGGTCAGATAAATCATCTAAAATCCTGTTTAGGTTATTCTTTCTCATTTTATAAAAGTAATTATTAAGCTTTCTATTACTGTTAATATAGGCAATAGCATCTGTGTAAAGCTTGGATTTAAAATATTTTTGCCTGCACGCGTTTCTTAGCCTAAACAGTTTTTCACAAATCTCATCCCAGTATTTTTTAGGAACATATCTATTATTCCCATTTAATTTTATCGTATTATTGGCGTATATGTTTTGAGAAGAAGTAAAAAGGGTGTCTAGAGAATTAATATGAATATTTGAGAAATCTTGAATAATTTTTGGGTGATTATATTTATAAGAGTTGAAAGAAGCCGAAATATGATCCACTTTAATTAAAACCGGAAAGTGATAGCAATTCGAAGTTTTAGAATAAACTGAAGCCCATTAAATCTAAGATGATTATTGTTTGTAAAAGTGACATCAAGGGTAGAGAAAAAGGACGGATTAGTTGAGTAGGTTGGATCGCCATTGTTAATAATGCAGAAAAATTCTGAATTTAAAAGAGCGTTTTTCAAGATGCCTCGTCTGGCATCAAGCGTGTTGTGACCCCAAATACTAGATTTGGCATTAAAATCGCCACCTATAATAGCAGTACCGTTCAGTTTAGACGCAATATATAATAGATCGTTGCAACCTTTTTCAAAAGAATTAGTGTCAGGATTGGGTGCGGCATAGATACTAAAAATGTTTATGTTGTTTTTTTTTAGATTGGTTGTACAGACACCAACTGCTTCAATATTAATGTCACATTTAACTTTCCTAAAACTTATGTTTCTTTAAGGGGTTATATACAGTTGTGATATATGAAAAAATCGATTTTTTTTTTTATTGCATATTCTTTAAGTATATTCTATTGGGAATACTCTCACAAAAATTCATAACGATCGGAGCATTAGAACCGGACCTGTAGCTATTTATAGCGCACTATCTGCATATAAAACTTGAACAAACTTGAAACTTTAAACGCGATTATCTCAGAATCTTTTTTTTGGGAAATTACCTTTGCGGTGGACATGATTACTAAAAAACTACTAATCCGATCAACACCAAATTTTGACCCCTTATTTATTATGATATAAGCTAGTCCGTGAACGAGGGATTTTCAATTTTTTTGAAAACTCTTTTTTTAAAGCACAAAAAACGAAAATCTTATACCTTGAAAAAGTACATTTTTTGTTAAAAACGTCGCCATTTTTTTTTTATCAAAATTTTTAAAAATCCCTCGTTTACGGACTAGACAATACAATATACTAACTAAACTTTTTTGAATTTTGGATTTCGGATGAACCGTTTTCGAGAAATCATGCCCACCGCAAGACACCATCGAAAAGAGACGATCCGGGAATTCGACTATACCATTTTTGTTATGTAATATTTTTTTATGAAAAAATTTAATTAAGTACCCAGAAACATGTACTAAACAACGTCGGTAAAACATTTTTCATAAATATTTTCTATGGTGTCAAAAAAAATTCGATAAAAATCCAAAATTGCTATGTCTATATTATTATTAACTAAAAATAGTTATAAAATAGTTATGTTGGAGGATTTTAAGAGACATTTTTATTTTTTTTTTTAATTTGGGTTTTTTCTTAAGAAAAGTATATACATATAGACAAGAAACGTTAAAAAACTATTGTAATGATTGGTTATTTTAATTAAATTTTCGAATTTGTAATAGAAATACGATCTTTTAAATTAACTAAAAACTTTCTTGATTAAGCAACTAAAATCGAATTTTCGTTGACTATAAAAGAGGAAATGTCTAAGGCTAGTTGGTTTAAACTATTTTCTGCAGCTTTTAAAGCTCGGTTGTTGGAATTATAAATTTCAACTTGTTGAGCAGAAACAGGTTCTTTAGATTGGGTATTAATGAATTTTTTTTTGAGAGAGTACTCATGTTTTTAAAGTGCAGCTTTCCAGCTGATCATTATTTCGTTGGCATGGTTTTCCTTGCCATTATAGCTGTGGAAAATGAGTGATGTCGTTAGTATGAACTTCTTCTAAAATTTGAAATAGAGACGGTTACCTAATTTTCGCTTCTGATTTTGATAAGTTTTCAAGTGTCATGCACTTTTTAATTGCATAGGCTCTTTTAGGGGTAGGACAACCAAGACAGGTGGCTACGTGATATTGTTTGCAGTTAACGCCAATCTTACTGACGGACTTTTGAGTTTCAGAATTTTGACTTTGAGTTTCAGAAGTGTAGCATTCAAATCTAGCGTGTTAATGGGGACTCTGTTCTGTCGGCTCTCTAAGCCATGATACAATTATATAAGGTAGTCCATTCCACTGACATATCGTTCGGGTTTGCTCACTTAATTTCAAACTGTCAAACTGAAAGGTGATTTTGTTTTCACAACTTTAACCCTTAAAAAATGACTTTTTGCTATTATTGTCCCAAGAACGTGCTAGAACGCGACGCGTGTCGCGTCTATTTATTTTAAGATACGTGTATACTTTAGAATTAAGAACAAAAGATTGGCTGTCCAAAAACAAAAACAAAGAATAACGTCAAACTTTAAACTTATTAAAATAAAATTATAAACACTACAACTCTTGTCATAACTAAGAAAAACTTTTAGCCCCATGCTCCGTGTAAGGGTTAATCAAAGTACTGTTTAGCCGATTCACTCGCACTATTCAACGCTTACTATGTTAAAATAAAAATAATGCAGTTAAGTCAACGAATGGACTACCTTATATAATTGTATCATGCTCTAAGCCAGTATATCCGATTTTGTCAATATAGACCACAAAGGGCCCTTTGTGAGAAATGTCATACAAAATTTCATTTTTATCCAGTTGAAAATTGTCTTCAAGGCAAAAATTTTCTAATTTTCTTTTCTTTTCTTCTTCTTTTATGTTTAGACTTATGTATTATAAAGTCATCTGGAGCGCTGTAAACCATGAGGGAATGTAAAAATAACAAAATGAAACCATCATTTTTAAGTTATTATTTGATCGTAATTCGGAAAGTCAATCTCTTAGTGCTATAGCGTGAACAATATTTTTTGTTAGTCCATCTTTAGCTAACACTAACAAACTGGATAGTTTACCCACTCGAGAGCATGCCACGTATAATTGTCCGTGTAAAAAACATGGTGTTCTTAAATCTAAGCCACAAATAGACATCGTTTGACCTTGGGATTTGTTGATAGTCATTGCCAATCATTGCCAAGATTGGTTGCCAATCTAATCGGAAACTAAATTCGTTTGAATTGAATTGGCGCATCTGTACGTATAATAGGAATCCGTGTTGTTAGTATATTTTCACCTCTGAACTTTCCACTTAAAATGCTGGCGTCGATCACGTTTTTCATTAATTTTTGAATGACTAATCGCGTACCGTTGCACAGTAGGGGCGGGTTCAAATTACGAAGTATGATAATTGGAGATCCAACCTTTAATTGTACATTATGAGTTGGCATGCTTTGCGAATCGAATGAGTTCAAAAACTCTGTGGGAAAATTTACTGCTTCGCTGTCGTCGCTTTTCCTGACGCGCAACACATCCCAGCTGGCTCATTTTTGAATTTCAGAGCATGACAATGCGGACATTTCTTGTCATAGCACCAATTACCTCTTTTGAGTGAGCATAATACTCAATTTCAGGCTCATACTGGAATGCTAGACGCAGGAATGAAGCAGGTATAAATGCTCGATGTACCTGTTGTCGTTGTTGGTCATTTGTCAATTGACTGTGAAACGGCGTGATTATCGTTGTTGCCCTATTCTAACACGTACATCAGTATTTTGTAGCTGGATTTGTTCTTCGGTTCTTTCGGATCTTCTATTTCGCATGTTTCGAGATCTAATTGTATCACGGCTCAAATCACCCCCCTTTGCGTTTTATTGGCATTGCTCACTGAACAAAACACTCAATTATACCTAATGACGAACGATTTATGCCCCAGTTTAAATTGAGTAAAAATGCTATGGTAGCGTGGTTTTGTCAGTATGAAGAGGTAGTAACTCACATAATATGTGCTTTTTGGTATGTCGAATACGATTTAAGAGGATAAAAAATAGATGTTGCTGGATTTTAAGACCTACTCAATACGCTCACAAAATATCATTAGAATCGGTAAAGCCATTTCGGAAACAGTAAAGTAACAAAAACTGTGACACGAGAATTTTATATATGTATATACACTCAAAATAAAATTTACCCTAAAATTAAGAAATTCGCCATAATAAATACAAGAAATACAAGAATACAAGAAATACTCTAAATGCAAGAAAAAACTTCTAGTTTCTAGAAAAAAATTTGAAAACAAGAAACATTTTCTTAAATCAAAGAAGCTTTTCTCAAATATAGAAATAGTCGCCATAAACTGAAATCGCCCTATTATTATTAGTCTAGCAAAAATCAGTATTAGTATAGTAAAAAGCAGAAAGTAGGCTGTGAGCATGACGGTTCACACATTTATACTGTGTTTGTGGCAGAGCACGGGCAGATAAATGCAGACTGATCTATATAATATTTTATATATAATATATATATATATATATTTATATATTTTATCATGTTAAGAAATAATGTAACGATATTTGAACTATTAAATTTCGCACAATCAACGGAGTCTTCTATTTCTAAGATGTTGACATTACAAGTTTATTAAAAAGTTTATTTAACAAGTGCTTTTTTTGATCATCGAACTACCGAACTGAGCGGACGTGCTTTGTCTGAGCTCAGGGAAAACTGCACCATAATACAGCAAATCAAAAAACTGGGGTAACCCAATATAAGCGAAAAGTCGCTGAACTACAATTTATTAAAAGCAATGTGATGAGCTTAACAAAAACTAGTGCATTGTTTTAAAAAAATAAGTGCCGCGCAATGAGCTCATTGAGCAACGATCAAATGATCGAGCGTAGAAGTTCAGTGAACCAAAGAAACGGCTTCTACTCTTACATTTCAACACGCGATACCGAAGTGGAAAAATCGGCGATTAAGAGCAACCCGGCTGTACTGACCGCTGAAACCCAAAGGACACGGTCTTGCTCACTCGCTCTGATCACTCAGACTCCCGCGTCATGGAGTTCGCAGTGTAAAACCCCCCTCCAATATCGGAAACAAATTTCGCACCAACAACTAGCAGTGCTAAATTTCTGCAATCACAGCGACAACCACTGCAAATCAAAATACCGCGACGTCAACGACTACAGCGAGTACAAAAACAAAAACTTCGGAAAGTGCCAAAGCGGCCACGGCCACACAGACTGGAATGGATCGCTACATCCAAATTAAGCGCAAGCTTAGCCCGCAGAGTAATCCGGCAGGCAACAAAACAAAAATTAACCGTGTCCTGAAGATCGATAAAGAACCAGACCGATCCACTACTAAAAGATTTGTCGTACTGGCGGAGGTTCAAGAAAACCAGCCAGCCCAAGACATCGCAAAAAAACCCAAGCCCCTTCCAATCTATATTAGGGAAAAAAGCTCGAGTGCCC
Organism: Drosophila bipectinata; assembly: GCF_030179905.1. Taxonomy (NCBI): domain Eukaryota; kingdom Metazoa; phylum Arthropoda; class Insecta; order Diptera; family Drosophilidae; genus Drosophila; species Drosophila bipectinata. The sequence continues at coordinate 614,537 of NC_091739.1, read as the reverse complement.
TGGTCAACAAAATTGCGTCGTTGATCGAGAACGGTGACAACTTTCATGTTGTTCCGCTTATCAAAGGGAACATCCATGAAACAAAGGTGCAAACCAAGACTGAACTTCCGAATCGTGTCCAAATATCTAGACACTATACAGAAAAACTATTACACGTACCAGCTGAAAAGCAGTAAGGGCCTACAAGTGGTAGTAAAGGGAATAGAACCCGATGTTACCGCCGCGGATATAAAAACCGCCCTTAAAGAAAAGGGCTTCGCCGCCAAGAATGTTATTAACATTCTAAATAAAGATAAAAAGCCACAACTCCTCTTCAAGGTCGAGCTCGAGCCAGAAAGCAGGTCGCTGAAGAAGAACGAAGTCCACCCAATCTACAACCTGCAATATCTTTTGCATCGGAAAATCACTGTTGAAGTGCGACATAAACGCAACGGTCCAATGCAATGCACTAATTGTCAAGAGTATAGACACACAAGGTCTTACTGCACACTGCGCATTGTCTGTGTAGTCTGCGGGGACACCCACAAGTCCGCTTGTTGCACTACAAACAAGGACAGTACCGTGAAGAAATGTGGAAACTGTGGAGGCAGCCGTACGGCAAACTATAGAGGATGTATGGTGTATAAGGAGTTAAAGAGTCGCATGCGTCAAGCGACCGCAACGCGCAACCAAAATCCACAGAATGCGTACATTGCGTCAAAAACTACGCCAGACGTCTTCTTCGCCAAAGCTGCGAGATCCTCATTCGGTCCACTAAACACCACCAACGGCTTCTCCTACGCCGATGCTCTACGATCTGGAAAGGAAATTCCAATTCAGCCTAACTCTCAAAGCGCTCAACAGGCCTCAAGAACAGCCACACAGCAAAACGGAAACTATGATGCTTACCCTCCAACAAAGTATGATGGAGCTTATGTCATTCATGAAAACGACCATGCAAACGCTTGTTCAAAACCAGAACATGGTGATACAGCGGCTCGTAGCACAACAGTCTAAATAATCTATGCAGGCGCTTCGAATATCAATGTGGAACGCCAATGGTGTCTCACGGCATAAACTAGAATTGTCACAATTCTTGACCGAAAACCATATTGACGTTATGCTACTGGTGGAAACGCATCTTACAAGCAAATACAACTTTCATATAAGAGGCTACACAATCTACCGCACAGATCATCCAGATGGGAAAGCCTACGGCGGAACTGGAGTTCTAATCAGAGAACGCATTAAACACCATTTTCACAAAAGGTTTGCAACAAACTTCTTGCAGGCCACATCGATACAAATTCAGTCAAGCAACGGAATCCTTTCAATCGCTGCCGTTTACTGCCCTCCTCGTTTCTCAATCTTGGGAGGACAATTTATGGACTTCTACAATTTACTTGGGGATCGTTTTATAGCCGCAGGAGACTACAACGCCAAACATACGCACTGGGGATCACGTCGAGTGACTCCCAAAGGAAGACAATTGTACAATGCAATTATAAATATGAAAAATAAACTGGACTACGTTTCCCCTGGAAGTCCCACATACTGGCCAACAGACTCACGAAAGCTCCCAGACCTTATCGACGCCCGGCTCTCCTTCCGCGAGCACCTTGATTATATCCAGGGCAAGGGTGCAGCCACTTCCAGGGGCCTTGCCAGGATCCTTCTAAGCACCAGAGGCCCCAAGCAGAACAGGAGAAGGCTCCTCGTGAGCGTTACCTCGGCGCACATTTTGTATGCAGCGCCCATCTGGGCTGAGGCGATGAATACGCCAAGCTACAGGAGAGGGGTAGATGCAGTTTACAGGCTGGGTGCTATAAGAGTCGCGTCCGGCTTCAGGACAGTCTCCGACGACGCCATTCTGGTCATTGCGGGGATGGTCCCGCTGAAGGAGCGCGCTCGTGAGCTCAAGGAGCTTAAGGAAACCCGTGCTCGCAATGAGGGTGCCGGCGGCACCCCCAATACAGCTGCAAAGGAGGACGCCAAGGAGAGGTCGCTCACAGCCTGGCAGGATTGCTGGGACGCGTCGACGAAGGGACGATGGACACACACCCTCATTCCTAACCTTAGAAGGTGGGTGCTGCGAAGCCACGGGCAGGTCGACTTTTACCTGACCCAGGTCTTGAGTGGACATGGCTACTTCCGGCAATACCTGAAGCGTTTTGGCCACGCGGAGGATGACTGGTGCCCGGAGTGCGGGAGTTCGATAGTCGAGGACGCCAGGCACGTTGTCTTTGAGTGCCGCCGGTTTGCACGAGAGCGCCACCGACTGGAGGCGGGCCGATCAATCCACCCGGGAAACCTAGTTGAGGTAATGCTGGAGAACCAGATGCTCTGGGACGCAGTAGCATCTTTTGCTGCAGCTTTAATGCAGAGGCTCAGGAGCATCGAGCAAGAGAGGCGGTAGGGTGGAGAGTTGGGGCCTGTGGCGGGAGAAGCAATGCCTAGCGGTCGTCCCGCCCGCTCTCAAGCCCCCGCTATCCATCATCAATGAACAACCACCTGTAAAAACAAATAACAGAACACCCCTTCAGCCTGACGACGCCAAAAACGAACTGGCTAAAATACAAAAAGTACGTGAGTGCCCATATAGAACTCGCCCCGGAATTTAACATGGAATCGGACATCGACTACACTACGAACGCCCTGGAAGTAGTACTCGTTGCGGCAGCTAAAATCTCTACTCCTCATAGGAATCAAATCAGCAAATCGAACAGCTTGTGCGAGAAAAGAGGCGCACACGTCGTGATTGGCAAAACAGCAGATAACAAGCTTCAAAACAACGCCTTAAGGAAGCAACCCGATCACTCGACCAGGCTCTTCACCAACAGGAAGAAAATGCACAGCTGAGGTACATCCAGAATCTCTCGCCAACAAGCACAAAGTACCCCCTGTGGAGGGCCCACCCAAATCTTAGCGCCCCAATTGAAACGACCACCCCGATAAGAAACTCTTCGGGATGCTGGGCTCGCAGCGACGAAGACCGAGCTGAAAAATTCGCTATTTTTTGTTTGGGCTATTTCCCAAAAAAATGGAAGAAGTCCATCATTATAATGATACCGAAGCCTGGAAAAGACCACACAATTACGTCATCATACAGACCAATAAGCCTTCTATCTTGTTTGTCTAAATTGTTTGAAAAATGCTTGTTAACTGGCATAATACCACATCTGGAAGCTTGCAATATTATCCCGGCACACCAACAAGTGAACAGATTAACATCCGAAATACGCTCAGCCTTCGAACTGCGAGAATACAGCAGCGATATTTTCCTCGACGTATCTTAAGCTTTTGACCGAGTTTGGCTCATCGGACTCATGCACAAAATTAAAACGTATTTGCCAACATACACCCACAAGCTACTGGAATCATACCTCTACAATAGGGTATTCTCAGTGAGATGCAACTCAGCTACTTCGGGCGACTACACCATCGAAGCTGGAGTTCCACAAGGAAGCGCACTCGGCCCGTGTCTATATGTTTTGTATACTGCGGATATTGCTACGAGCGCACAACTAACAACCTCAACGTTCACCGACGATTCCGCTATCCTTAGTCACTCCAGATGCCCAATGCAGGCAACAACCCAACTGGCTAATCATCTCATAATATTGGAAAGGTGGCTGACCGACTGGCGAACAAAAGTGTAAACATATAACGTTTACTCTTAATAGATAAACATGCCCTCCGCTTTTACTAAACGGTATGCAGATCCCTCAAGCTAACGACGTAACGTACCTTGGCGTTCACCTTGAAAGACAACTTACCTGGCGCAAGCACATCGAATGCAAAAAGATGCACCTAAAACTGAAAGCCAGCAGCCTCCACTGGATCATAAACTCACGATCGCCACTGTGCCTGGACTACAAGTTACTACTGTACAATTCAGTCCTAAAGCCAATCTGGACGTATGGCTCCCAGCTGTGGGGGAACGCGAGCAGCAGCAACAGCAACATACAGCGCGCACAATCAAAAATCTTGAGAACTGTCACAGGGGCACCGTGGTATGTTCACAACGAAAACATCCACTGGGCATCCTTGCAGTGAAAGACGAAATTCAAAAGCAAAAAGAGTCATACAAAGAAAAACTGTCTTCGCACCCAAATTTTCTCTCTCGGGGATTGACTCGGGTTTCTAGCGTATCCCGCCTTAGACGCAACGACCTCCCAACCCAGCAATCGATTTTTAGGGCCGTCTAACTCCGTATCAGTCAATATGACTGTTAGTTAAGTTAAAAATATAAGATTTGATACACCTCTTGTTAGTCTCGCAAAGAGAAGATTCAAGAAATAAAAGCAACGTTAAAAAAAAAAAAAAAAAAAATTTCTTAAGGTCGGGGATTAGTTGGTGGGTCCAGCGTCCCTTGGGCGATTCGTCCCATCGTTGTTGCCACTTCTGGATGCTAGTAGCTTTCGAGCTCACTTTAAGCCGACGGCGTGTCGCTGCCGGAGCTTACCCGCTCAGCGCTGATAGAGCCTGGTATAGCTCTTGCCGGTCCGTTGCGAGCAGGTCGATTGGCACCATGCCTGCTATGACGAGAGCTGCGTCATCCGAGATCGTGCGGTAGTCCGAGCACACCCTAAGGCGCATAGTCTGTATGTGCTAGTCAAACCTTTAGTCTTGTCTTGGCTGCATCCGCCCACACGGGGGCTGCGTAGAGCATTGTTGCGCTGCAGACGGTCTGGAAAAGAAGTCTACGTCCTTGCTTCAGGCCCCTACAGTTGAGCATGATCCTCCCTAGTGCACTGACGACATTCGCTGCCTTGCGATTAGCTTCTGCGAAGTGCTCCCTGAAGCTAAGCCTCGTGTCCAGCGTTACTCCCAGGTACCTGATGGCCCTGGTTGATGTGACCACATGTACGTCCGTGTGACCGTCTCCACCCGCTTCCTGCTTGAAATCAGGACAGCCTCCGTCTTGTGGTAGGCTAGGCTTAGCCCTGCCTGTTCCAGCCAACCGGATGACATTTACAATTGCAGCATTGCAGTACTCCTCTACTTCCTGGATTGTCCCGGCGACGATCACTACCGCGATGTCATCGGCGAAGCCGACTAGGTGTGTCCGTTCCGGGATCTCTAGTCTGACTCTGAGGCTGGGCCTAAAACTGAGCTTTGAGGGACACCGCATGTGTCCGCATGCTCTCGGATGCCTAATAGTACGATCGCTGAGGTACGACCTTATGACCTCCACAATGCTAATCGGCACGCGGAGATTGCGCAGCGCCTCCACTATGACATCCCACCTGGCTATATTGAAGGCGTTTTTGATGTCCAGAGTGTTGATCAGGCATTACTCCTTACTTCCGCCCGCCCATCTGGTCCCCTCGATTGCCTTGGCTGCGATCCTCCTGACCAAGGAAATTGCGCCGACCGTGGAACGGTGTTCCCTGAACCCGTATTGTAATGGGGAGAGATCTCCCGCGCGGATTACAGCCTTCTGGAGCATCCGGCATATGCAGCGCTCTAGGGCTTTGCCGGCATGGTCATTGAGGCCTTAAGGACGACGGATCCTCCGGCGGCTTGCCTGGTTTTGGGAGCAGGACCAGGCTTTGTACTTTCCACCTTCTAGGGAAAACGCCTTCACGTAGGCCTGCATTGAAGACTCTGGCGAAGCGGTCCGGGTACGCAGTCATCGCCAGTTTAATCGCGATGTCCAGGATCCCATCTGGACCGGGAGCTTTTCCGACCTGGATAACCTTAGCGACTTACACAATTTCATGGGCGCCTATTTCCTGATCCGGCGTAGAGCCGGCTGGTTCTCTTGCTCCACGCGGCACAGGGTAGGTCTGCGTCGTGAAAAGGTGATCCACCATGGCTCTCATTGTGGCGGCTTCTTTTAGAGCGATCGGCTTTGCCTGCTTCGCTTTCTTGCCTACGGTCCGGTAGGCCGATTCAGGATCTTCTTCTTTGCCGCGAAGTCCTCTCTTTTTTTGCTCGAAGTCCGGCCGTCCCCTGGCTCTTTGATGCAGCCTTCTTATGCGGAGACACTCTCTGCGCGCATGGGCTAACTCCGGGGACCATCAGGGTGCCTTGAATGCCCACGGCTAGACCTCATGCTGGCTCGGCAGGCCTGTAGAACCGCAGCCATATGTTGTGAACATCGCATTCAGTGTCGCCCGAAGGATCTGTTATCCTTAGTATCTGTGCGAAATTTTTCGGTTGCAACGTTGCCGGATTGAACCTTGGTGGCGTCGCTTTTGTGGAAGCTTGCGGACTATCCTCGATGTCGCAGACTATATATTTGTGGTCGCTCGCAGTATAGTCATCACTGAGAGACCACATTGTCCTCCGAAACAGACCGCTGCTGCAGAAGGTAAGGTTCACGATTGCTCCGTACCCCGCCTTGCTGAACGTGTTTTGGGAGCCGATGTTCAGCAGGGCTACGTCAAGAGTCGCAAAAGTCTCTTGGAGGGTTCGACCCCTGGCGTTGGTGCCAGGTTGTTGCGGTTTATTCCTCCTGCCAGGTAACATAGCTGCGCAGACGCAGACCACGCCGCCGCCCATTGTGGGTCAGACGCAGCGTGGGTTTATTTGGATGGGAGAGAGGGACGAAGGAGAGGAGGGACTTCTATCGAAGCTACGATGGGGGTTATACCGCCCCAACTCGGTCGCCAGTGCCGATTTCACGTGTGTACCGCCGCGGCGGTGGGGTTGGCATTTAGTCTGCTACGCGACCGTTGTCACCACCCTCGCCTTCCGTCCTGCGCTGATGGTGCGTGTGCCGCGCCTTGGTGTATGCTCTACTTAGCTCTAGGGGAGAAAATGAGCTGATACAGGCGTTCTCTGCCGGCGCCGGCTTACGCCCTCTACCGGAGGGGGACGTCCGTGGCGGACAATCGTTGCCCAGCACCGTAGATTAGCTGTTATAGATATCCACGACCTCTACCAGCACAAAATGTTTGCCGCGGATTTTTTTGCGGAAAAAAAAGACAGAGGAAGCCATAAGAAGAGAGTAGCGGAAAAAAACCAAGAGAGGCACTGCTTACCCCTTGCGCCCCTGTCCTAGGAGCTAGCTTCTTTTCATAGCTTCATAACATCTGTTTTCTTTAATATAATGGAATAATATAATCGAATTTTTAATATGGTGGGCGTTTTGCCCACCATTGCCCCAAGTCTGCATTTTTTGATTCTACGTTAGCAAATTAATAAGGTTAGTGATGGACTCCGCCGACTTTAAGTCTAATAGTCCCATCTTAGGTTTATAAGGATTATAACAAGATTGGAAAGATTCGATTGGAAAATCTTCTGATTATTTTTTATTCGAATTATGGTTAATTTCTTTTTACAATATTTGGGCTTATCATTTATTATTTAGTATTTCGAATTTACTTATACTATTAATTTATATAAATAATGCGTTATTTTTATACCCTTGCAGAGGTACTCATTTCCCTCTCTTTCTTTCAAGCGAACGGTCGTGTTTTTTTTGTGCGCACTGCGTTTTTGATAAATATTGGTAAACCGGTGTTTACATACTTTGTGAATTAAATCTTGTGAATCATAACAATCTTAAAGCCTAAACCGTATCGCTTCGCGAGTGCTGTGGTATATTTGGAGTCGAATTAATAATTTGTCTAAATTCTATTCCAAGCATAGCTCAGCTCTGCTTCTTCCCCGGCTTATCTATATTTCTGCATTTCTCTTTTGCACTATTTCAAAGCTCCCGCTTCAGCTTCTTGTTTGGCACAGTGGTTCAAGGTATTGTGTTTTTTAACTTTTTAAATATTAATTTTTGTCTTATTAAATTAAAAAAAAAAAAATAATAAATAAAATGGAATTTAAACTGGTCTGTGCCATTAAGTCTTGCAACAAGACAATTTCCACATCCCAGCCTAGTATCCATTGCTGGTTATGTGAAAACGTCGTGCACGCCAAGTGTGCCGGTTTCACTGCATCAGTTTCGGATGCCATTTCCCGTAGGTCTGGGATACATTATTGTTGTAAAAATTGTCGTGCTGTGCAAGGCGAAATGAGGTCGTTCATGAGACAGACCAAAAATGGATTTAAAGAGCTTGTTTGGTCATTGAGCGTTTTCAATACCGGGAAATAAAAGACGAATTTAATTTTAGTACGACGTTATAAAAATGTTTATTTCTGCCTGCAGATGAAGCCGGATGATCATCTGATAGACCAGCTTATGGTGCAAGCAGAGACGAAAGTAAAAAGTACAGAGAGAGGGCGGCCCGACAAGTCACTTCGAGCTAAAGCTCCCGAAAGTGGAGAGGGCGGCCCGACCTAGACATTGCCGAGCTAAAACTCTCTATAGAAAGCCCGTTGAGTCGAGCGGCCGAGAGAGAGTCGGCTTGCGATCAACAAAGCTTATGTACAAACTTAAGCCTAATAAATAAACATCATTACAACAAACATTACGTTAACATATTTAACATTAAAATTACACCGCTGCTGCCTGACCCGACATTCCCCCCTCCGTTGGGGCCTGTCCTCCAACTATATTCGTAAGGGGCGAGGTACAGCTTAATCAGCTCCCAGCGAAGCACTCCAACCCGAAGAGGGATCCGCTCCATAGCTCTGCCCAGCGGCCACATCCATAGCCTCCAAAGTCCTGCATCGCTGCTCCAGAAACTCTGCCAGCGACTCCCAAGTAGGGATGGCGTCGGAACTTGAAGAATTTAGACTCTCCTCCCACTTCACCTGGGTAGCTGGGTCCAACCGTTGAAGAAGAACCTGGACAATGATGCAGCCGGCTATCTCATTCGTCGAACCCAAATTCTTCAAAGTTCTCATATGGGCATTGAATTTGTCGGATAACCCTCGAAGACCTGTTATTGAATCACCTTCCACTAGAGTGAGGCCAAGAATCTCGTTCACATGAGCCTGAAATATTAAACGACGGCTATTAAATCGGTTATCCAACAAATTCAGCGCGACATCATAATTCTCATCGGAGACTTCCAAGGAGCGAACTGCTTCGAAAGCGGACTCCCGCAGGCAAGATCGCAACCTTTGCAGCTTTTCCACCTTACTGATGCTCGGATTACCGCCGACGATTGTACAGAAAATAGAGTAAAACTCAGGCCATTCAGAGTATCCACCGCTGAAGGTAGGAAGAGGCAAGGGAGGCAAAGCTTGAAACCTTTGACCTGACCCCGAGTCAACCTGCATGGTGGACATTCCGTTAGCTAAGGTGGAGTGGGCAGCAATTCGGGAAGAGCGAAGGGTCGTCTCGTGCTCAATTTCGGCCTGCATTGTCACTACCAGCTCCGAGACAGTCCATCGAAGCTCACTACTGATCTGCGAAATGTCCAAATCCTCAAGCTCCCCGTGGATGGCCTTGAAGTCGCTGAACATGGCGGCTATCTGACCATGACGCACGTTGAGCATGGCATCGTCCACCTTGGAAACAGGCTGAAGAGCTCTTTGGATCCTCTGCAAGTCCTGGAGAATACCCAGGGCCTTGCACTTTAGAACAGCACTACGGGTTGGAGTGGGTGCTCCTGTGTCTGCGCCGCTGGAGTTCATGGTTTATTTATTAAGTTCCGACCAACCCGAAGTAAATAATTCCGGCGCCAAATTTTTTTTTTTTTTTTTTTTTTTTCTCCAAATTTATTTTGCCCGCGACGAACACGACTTGTCCCACTGTGCACTCAGAACCGTAGCGGAATTGTGGAACGTATATATATATGAAGTCTATGCGCGGGCGAATGCACTTGCTTTGTGGAACGTAAATATGTATGTTTTTTTAAATGTTTTTTCGCGGCTCAATAGTTTTTTTTTAAATTGTTAATTATATTAAGTAAATCACGTCGGGGTCACCAATGTTTGGTCATTGAGCGTTTTCAATGCCGGGAAATGAAAGACGAATTTAATTTTAGTACGACGTTATAAAAATGTTTATTTCTGCCTGCAGATGAAGCCGGATGATCATCTGATAGACCAGCTTATGGTGCAAGCAGAGACGAAAGTAAAAAGTACAGAGAGAGGGCGGCCCGACAAGTCACTTCGAGCTAAAGCTCCCGAAAGTGGAGAGGGCGGCCCGACCTAGACATTGCCGAGCTAAAACTCTCTATAGAAAGCCCGTTGAGTCGAGCGGCCGAGAGAGAGTCGGCTTGCGATCAACAAAGCTTATGTACAAACTTAAGCCTAATAAATAAACATCATTACAACAAACATTACGTTAACATATTTAACATTAAAATTACACCGCTGCTGCCTGACCCGACAGAGCTGATCACTGGTTTTCGTAAAATCAATGACCAGCTCTGTGCGCTTGACACTCAATTTAGTGGCCTTCAGCTGCTAAATGAGTCCCCTAAGCGTAAGAAATCCGCTGTTTCTGATCCGCCTCAGCCTGCTCAGCCGACATTAATGCAGCCGCTTATATCTCTGGCCACCCCAAGGGCTAGAACTGAGAAAAATTCGTCAGAATTTCTCAGGGATAATGATCAATTGTCCGATATGTCCGCCATGGCATCCCTTCAAGTGATGCCACAGGTCCTAGGGAACGAAACCCCCATTAGGGTCACCCAAAAGGGTATTCCACAGTCCGGACCACCGGCACCGACTGATGCTGCAGTTCTTGTACCTGCGACACCAAAACCCTTACAGGTGATTCCTCCATCGAAACATATATTTAGTTTCTCGGCTTGCCCCTGATACTTCAGAGATTGATATCTCGGCTTATATGCCCGCGCTGATGTTCAAGACGATTTGTTCTCCCAGTTTTTGGCCAGAGAATCTTTTCGTCCAAGAACATCAGCCTAGTTCCGTGAAGAAAAAAGTTAAAAAACCAGTGGGAGTGAGACTCCCCAATATCGGAACCACTGACCAACCCTCCACCTCTTCTTTGGCTACTAACCCAAAAAACTAGTTTCCTCATTAACTCTTACCTATCAGAATACTAGGAGCTACGTAGCAAACTCCCCAAGCTATATTCTGATAGTTCTTTCTTTGCATCCCATATAATAGCATTTACAGAAACTTGGTTAAATCCGGAGATCTTTAGCTCCGAAGTTTTTCCAAGTAAGTACACCACTTTTAGACGGGATCGATCTCAGCGAAGAGGAGGTGGAGTCCTCATTTCGGTAGACTCTACTCTTTCTTCTGAAGAGGTGAAATCCCATGAGTTTGGTGACATAGAATTTATTTGCGTTAAAATCACTATGTCCGTTAAAGCTTTATACATCACATGTTCATATATACCTCCTATGTCTGAACCGCCTACATATTGGCAGCATTTGTCCGCCATTCGATACGTCTCTTATCTTATGACGGATCGTGACCAACTCGTAGCGGTGGGCGACTTTAATATCCCAGAATTAAAGTGGTCCAACGTCGATAACTCACCATCTTTGTCACTTATAACTTACCATGACTTCACCGCGGGCATGTTTGACATGTCCCTAGGTCAGATCAATCATGTTAGAAATTCGCTAGGTCGGCTCTTAGACTTATGTTTTGTATCTGATCCGGATGGTACCGCTCTCTCCAGAGCTTTTCCCCTTTCAGCCCCAGAGGATCCATATCACCCCACGCTGGAGGTCTCAATCGAAACCACTCCTGGTATCGATCAGATGTCTCCGAGCGTGGTAAATAAGATTCCCTGTTTCCGTAAAGCTGATTTTCAGAAACTTAATAGCCTTATCGATACATTTGACTGGTCTGATATTCTGGCGTGCACTGATCTTAATGTCACTTTAGAAAAATTTTATTTTACTTTAAATACATTTTTTGACTCATGTGTGCCTTGGAAACATCCGTCCGTTTCAACAAATCCTCCTTGGTATACAAGGTGCCTCACTAACCTAAAAAATAAAAAAAATAAGCTTTTACTTAAATATAAAAAAACCTGCAGTAGTGTTGATTTCTCAAGATACCTACTAGCTCGGTCGAATTTTACCGTGCATAACGCTGAATGTTATAGGAATTATATTGACCGCTGCCGGATTCAATTTACTCAGGATCCAAAGCAGTTTTATAATTTTGTAAACACTAAGCGTAAACACGTATCTTTTTCACCTCTGCTTACGTTTGAAAATTCCTCTGCGACTTCGGATCAGGCCATTGCCGATCTATTCGCAGAATTTTTTCAAACAACTTATTCTCCTCCTAAATTGACTGATCAGCCTTATGCATATAACATTCAAGCAGCAAATCTTATTTTCTGTCCGTCTTTTTCTGAGAACAACTTATTATCTGGTGTTTTAAGGGTAAAACCCATTTATTCGCCAGGCCCCGACGGAGTACCAGGCTGTGTGCTAAAATACTGCGCCAGGGCTCTGTGCAAACCTCTTCTAAGACTTTTCAACTTATCTTTGGAAACCTCGATTTTTCCCCTTAAGTGGAAGGAATCATTTATAATTCCCCTACATAAAAAGGGGAAAAAGTCCGAGGCTGCCAACTACAGAGGCATCTCTAAGTTGTCGGCAATTCCAAAGTTATTTGAAAAATTAACTACCCCTCATTTGCAACACCTTTGCTCTTCGATCATCACTCCTTGTCAGCATGGCTTTATTAAGCGTCGCTCCACCACCACAAACTTATTGGAGTTGACATCCTTTGTCATAGACGGCTTTTGTAAGGGATATCAAACCGATGTAATTTACACAGACGTCAGCAAAGCATTTGATTCAGTTAATCACTCACTTTTGTTGAGTAAACTGAATATGCTGGGTTTTCCTAAAGACCTCTTAACGTGGATCTCCAGCTACCTAGATGGAAGGACACAAAGAGTCTTATATAAAAACATACAGTCCCGTCTGGTCCGTGCTACATCCGGCGTCCCTCAAGGAAGTCATCTTGGCCCGTTATTATTTACGCTTTTTATAAACGACTTGCCCCCTGCTTTAATGAACTCTCTAGTTCTTATGTATGCAGATGATGTAAAGCTTTGTCTTCAGTATAAATCCATCTCTGCCCAATGCAGTCTTCAGTCTGACCTTGATAACTTTCAAAAATGGTGTTTGGCTAATGATCTAATACTTAATGGATCAAAATGCAAGCATATGTCTTTTTATCGTTCTTGCCCTCTGCAAGCTACGTATTCCATTAATGGGATTGCCTTAGAAAAATTAACCCAGGTTAATGATCTCGGCATCCTATTAGACATAAAACTTAAATTTGCCGACCATATTTCCTTAATGGTTAATAAGGCTAAAGGAGTCCTTGGTTTTATTAAAAGGTGGTCAAAAGAATTTAATGACCCCTATATAACCAAAACTTTATTCATTTCTTTGGTCCGTCCGATACTAGAGTACGGTTCATGGGTCTGGAGTCCCCAATATGGAGTACATAAGGACCGCATAGAATCGGTACAAAATAACTTTTTAATATTTGCACTTAGAGGTCTATACTGGGATGCAAATCTTCAGCTTCCATCCTACAGTAGCAGACTTTTACTTATTAACTTACCTAGCTTAACAAATCGTAGGACAATGCTCGGTGTAGTTTTTCTGCATAACCTTATTAACGGTGATATAGATAGCCAGCATTTACTAACACGCTTAAATTTCAACATTCCTAATAGAAGGACTCGAAACTTTAGTCCTCTGTTCCTTAGCCGTTGTAGTTCGACATATGCACTACATGACCCTTTTAGGGTATTATGTTCGAACTACAATGGTCTCTACTCTATTACATCTCTTTCCTGTCCCTCTAATTTAAAATATAGAATTTTAAATTTCCTTACTAACTCCTCTTAGCTTAATAATTAACAAATAACTTAATATACTCTAACAAATCGTTTCTTGAGCGCCCCTCGGTCGTCTGGGCCTCTAAGCTTTATGATGAATACAGGAATGCTAGCTGATGCTCTTATTGATGCACAAGCCATTTCCAAATTCTGAAAGACCGCGAAAAAAAAAAAAAAAAAAAAAAGAGGGTATTATAATTTTGTCCAAAAGTGTGCAACGCAGTGAAGGAGACATCTCCGACCCTATAAAGTATATATATTTTTGATCAGGATCACCTCCTGACTTGATATGAGCATGTCCGTCTGTTACTACTGTTACGCACCCTTCCTTTGCACGCAGTATATAAGTCGGAACGACCGGGATCGGCCGACTATATCCTATAGCTGCCATATAACTGATTGATCGGAAATGGTATAACTTTGGTGTTTTTAGAGTTAGAGAGTTCAAATTTGATATGAGAGCTATTTTTGGCAAAACATTACGACATGCTAAATTTGCCATATAATGCCATATAACTGATCGGAATTGACCCAACTTTCGTGTTTTTGAAGATAGAAAGCTGGAATTTAGTACAGATTATATTTTTGGTCAACTAATCCGACCTACCAAATTTTATAACGACCGGCTGACTATATCTTATAGCTGCCATATAACTGAACGATCGGAAATGGTTTTTGGTAGAAATACCAACTTTGGCAGTTTTGGAGATAGAACTTTGGGACTTTTTTTAGATTTTATAGTATAATAAATTGGGTTCTATTATCATATTCTCATAAGGATCGGCCAACTATATGCGATGTTTGCGATATATATCCGGTTTTAACTGCAAGGGTATATAAACTTCGGCTCCGCCCGAAGTTAGCTTTCCTTTCTTGTTTTTTTTTATATTTACTTTATTATTATTTTTTTTAATTTCATTCTTATACTGTTGTTGTACAATTAATTATGTTTTTATTAATTTTATTATGAGAAATTCGGGGAATGGGGAAAATAGGACGCGTCGGATGACAAAATGATGAACTACCTTGGAAGTTTATTTACCGGTCATAATTATACCCTTGCAGAGAGTATTATAATTTTGTCCAAAAGTGTGCAACGCAGTGAAGGAGACATCTCCGACCCTATAAAGTATATATATTCTTGATCAGGATCACCTCCTGAGTTGATATGAGCATGTTCGTCTGTCTGTCTGTCCGTTTCTACGCGAACTATTCTCTCAGTTTTAAAGCTATCGTCTTGAAACTTTGCACACACCCTTCTTTCCTTTGCACGCAGTATATAAGTCGGAACGGCTCGGTTCGGCCGACTATATCCTATAGCTGCCATATAACTGATTGATCGGAAATGGTATAACTTTGGTGTTTTTAGAGTTAGAAAGTTCAAATTTGACATGAGCTATTTTTGGCAAAACATTACGGCATGACAAATTTCATAGGGATCGACCTATAGCTGCCATATAACTGAACGATCGGAAATGACCCAACTTTCGTGTTTTTGAAGATAGAAAGCTGGAACTTGGTACAGATTATATTTTTGGTCAGATAATCCGACCTACCAAGTTTCATAACGATCAGTCGACTATATCTAATAGCTTCCTTATAACATCGTTCAGTTATATGGCAGCTATAGAATATAGTCGGCCGATCCTAATTAAATTTGGTAGGTTGGATCAACTGACCAAAAATATAATCTGTACTAAGTTCCAGCTTTCTATCTTAAAAACAGCTTATTATTATGCTATGAAAAATAATGCGGAGCTTCTTACTTAAATTAAATGTTCTGCGAAGAATAAATGTATTGCTTTAGGCAGAAACAAAAAACCATTTTGGCAGAAACAAAAAAGAGAATGAATTTCTTGCAGTGAAATGTTTTCAGACTCCAACAACAAAATGCATTCGGATTACCACGATTGTGGAGAATAGGGAAAACACGAAAAATTGTTATTGTAATTGCCCTTTGCCTATGCTGGAAGCAACACACGTATATGAAATTTCATTTCCCATATGAAAGAGCAATTCCAACAACAAAGGAGCACCGAGAGCAATGGGGCTGGGTATCCCTGCCCTAAAGTAACGAGTAACGAATTTTCTTTCTTCTTTAAGTTCTGGTTCTGACTGCGTGCAGCATTTTTTAGTCTCTAATAAATCGTCAAACCGAATAGGTTATGGGCCCAGTCCAGCAAGAAAACTACTGCGTAATAGTCGAAAAGATTATACGATTATTAGAGATTTGGTGGTGTTTTAAAAAAGATTAATTAAAGTTCGTGGGCAGCGCAAATGAAAAGTCTGCTGGTACACTCAGTATGTAGTCGTGAAATTAATACCGAAAGTGGAACGGTTACAGAGCAGGCAAACTCTGATAACAAGGATGAAAAGGCCCTCGCGAGTATTTTGTTGTCTAAGCCGTCTCAGATTAATTATGTTAAACACTGCAAGTCATCGATGGAAGCTTGGAAAAAGCTGGCGAGTGTTCACATGACTAGGGGACCAGCGCGTAAAATACAGTTGTTTAAATAGTTGCTGTATATGAAGATGTCAGAGTCAGACAATGTCACAGTAATTTGGGTAATTTCTGTGACGTCATCGAGAAATTACAAGAGATCGATCAATTAGTCCCAGAAGAAATGATTGTAATAATTTTGTTGTCCAGTCTATGTGATTCGTACGAAAATTTTGCAATGGATATGGAGACGCGTGATTCTTTGCCTTTCTTGAGTTCTCTAAAAATTAAGTTGCTGGAAGAGGAAGAACGACGAAAAGTGGGAGACAAAATGGAAAATAGAGCGGAATAGAGAAACGGGCAGTGTGGCAATTGGCCATAAGCAGTACATCGACGGGCTGTTACAAGATTATGGCATGGCAGACTGTAAGCAGAATGCCACGCTTTTGGAGGTTGGTTATCAGAACCTATGTATTTTAAAAGACTGTCCACGAGTCAACCAGAAACAGTATCAAACGCTTATTGGATCACTGCTGTACCTAGCAATGACTACGAGGCAAAGTTGGCCATGACATTGTGTGGCCGCTAAACGCGTCCTTCGTTACCTAAAAGGAACTTCGGGCTTAAAGTTGCACTTTTTTCGAACTGGTGTGCCTGTTCACTGCTTTGTGGATGCAGACTGGTCAGATGACTGTACTGACCGCAAATCCTTCAGTGGTTGGGCGTTCTTTATGGGTGGAGCAGCGTTTTCGTGGCAGTCTAAAAAGCAGAGCATCATAGCACGCAGTAGCACGGAGCATGTGGTAAAATGAGGAATTTTTGTTTATAATTTTTACATGTTTGATAGAACATAAACATTTTTGTTTTCATTTCATATCTCGGTATTTCAGACTAAAAAATAATAAAACAAAAAATATTTCATTTAAATATAAAAATATACGAATTAAATTGATTTTCAGCCTTTGGCGAATTTTGAAAAATGGTATTAAACAATGTAACATAAAAAAAAATTTGGAAAAGTATTAAAAATTAAAAATATAATTTGGATTAATAAAATATATAATCCCCTATTAGTTTGAATAACTTTTTGAAGTCGTTTTTTTTAATTACTGAGTCCACTAAAACTTTGAGGGTATGCGTGGACAAATCGTTCCAAAGGGAAGTAACCTTTTTTGCTTTTATGCAAAGAAGAAATTCGCTTCCGCTTTATGAAGACCACACGTTTTCAATAAAATTCAAGTCTGGACTTTGTGGTGGCCAGTCGAGACATCCTGTAAAAATTTGGTGATCATTCTGCTTATGTGGCATCGGGCCTGTTGCAGGATAAATGATTCACCGATAAGGGAATATTGCCCCTGGTTCATCGAGCCTTCAACGGGCACCAAGTCACCCAACCCATTATATGAGATGCACCCCTAGAACATAACCGACCCACCACCATGACTCACTGTTTTTGCAAACGGGCCTATTTTTTGTCGTTGTACCCGTGGCAGTCTTACAAAAAACCTTTTTAGATGAATTAAATTGAAAAGAACTTTCGTCCGTCCAAAGAACGCTTCTTCAAAATTGTTTCGCCTTGTTTACTTTGGATATGTACGGTATTTCCTTTGATCGGTACGTCTTGATTTCTGCTTCTTTCAAACAGTACGTTCACTGATTGGTTTATTAGCTGTCTTATACCATTCATTTGCAGCAGGTTGAGGCTTTAAAAAATATTTTTCTAGATTTATATAAGAAGAAAGTCATTGATATTGTATATGTTCCAACCGAAAATATGATTTCAGATGTGCTAACTAAAGCTCTATGTGAAGTTAAGCACACAAAATGTATTACTTCATTAGGGTTAAACTAAAAAATAATCTTTTGAATTAGATATACCGCGGTGAGAAGGAGTGTTGAAAATATTTGTTTTTGCAAATGCTCATGTATACGGAGTTGTGTGAGACTGCTCACGCCTTAAGCTTCATTCGTCCCAGCATAAGCAAAGGGAAATTACAATAACAATTTTTCGAGTTTTTCCTAATCTCCTCAATCGTGTCAATCCGAATGAATTTTGTTATTGGAGTGCCGAAAACTTTTCCCTGCAAGAAATTCATTCTTTTTTCTGTTTCTGCCAAAAGGTTCGACCTGAAGCGATACATTTCTTCTTCGCAGAACATTTTTTTTAAGAAGCTCCGCATTATTTGTCATAGTATAATAATAAGCTGTTGTAAAATGGAGCGATTTTTTTTAGAACCCGTAAGAAGTTGAAACTTTCTATTAGAAACTATTCAATCCCTACAAACACTTTTGGATCAGAGCCGTAGCTAGAGCCTCGGGGGCCCTGAGGCAACAAGTAAATTTGGGGCTCCCTATACGGAAGTCTTTTGCCCCGGGCGGGGCCCCTTCCCTTCGGGGGCCCTGGGGCACCGCCCCACCTGCCCCATGCTAGCTACGGCCCTGTATAGGATATAGTCGGCCGATCCCGACCGTTCCGACTTATATACTGCGTGCAAAGGAAAGAAGGGTGTGTGCAAAGTTTTAAGTCGATAGCTTTAAAACTGAGAGACTAGTTTGCGTAGAAACAGACAGACGGACAGACAGACATGCTCATATCAACTCAGGAGGTGATCCTGATCAAGAATATATATACTTTATAGGGTCGGAGATGTCTCCTTCACTGCGTTGCACACTTTTGAACAAAATTATAATACCCTCTGCAAGGGTATAAAAATATAAAGTATTCATTTGCAACACCTTTGCTCTTCGATCATTTCTCCATTTCAGCATGGCTTCATTAAGGGGTTATATACAGTTGCGATAGATGAAAAAATCGATTTTTTTAAATTGCATATTATTTAAGTATATACTATTGAGAATACTTTCATTCATACTAACCGAAGTTGTAGCTATATATAGCGCACTACCTGCACATCAAACTTGAAACTTTAAACGCGATTATCTCAGAATATTGTTTTTTCGAAATTACCTTTGCGTTGGACACGATTACTAAAAAATTTTTAATCCGATCAACACCAAATTTTGACTCCTTATTTATTATGATAATAGCTAGTCCGTGAACGAAGGATTTTCAATTTTTTTGAAAACTCCTTTTTTAGAGCATAAAAATCAAAAATCTTATACCTTGAAAAAGTACTTTTTTTTTGTTAAAACCGTCGCCATTTTTTTTAAACCAAAATGTTTACAAATCTTTCGTTCACGGACTAGGCAATACAATATACTAACGAAATTTTTTTGAATTTTTGATTTCGGATGAACCGTTCTTGGGATATGATGTCCACCGCAAGACACCATCGAAAAAAGACGATCTTGGAATTCGGCTATAACATTTTTATTATTTAATATTTAGAAAACTGGAATTTAGTACAGATTCTATTTTTGGTCAGTTGATCAAACCTACCAAATTTCATAAGGATCGGCCGACTATATTCTATAGCTGCCATATAACTGAACGATCGGAAATGGCCCAACTTTCGTGTTTTTGAAGATAGAAAGCTGGACTGATAGTTTTAAAACTGAGAGACTAGTTTAAGAAGAAACACACAGACGGGCAGACAGACGGACATGCTCATATCAACTCAGGAGATGATCCTGATCAAGAATATATATACTTTATAGGGTCTGGGATGTCTTTTTCATTGCGTTGCAAAAAGGCCAGATCATAGTCTTTATAAACCAGATCAATGTATAGACAAATAAAAAAATACCAACGAAATCTAAAAATTTTTAAAAATATGTTCAGTCTTCTTAATAATACGGAACAAAAAAAAATGTAAAAATGCCGCAATTCGGCACTTTTTGCCCATAGTGCACTGTCAGTTTCCCACCACTAAATTAAGGATTAGAGCTATCGGATTTGACATGAATATTCGAATGAAAATTAGGCAAGCGCCCACAAACCGCCTATTTAAAAAATATTTCTTTGGCTATCGGAAAATATACATGTTTACTTATAGTGTTCACAAAGTTATAAAACTGCTTCGGATCCTGAAACTGAATCCGGCAGCGGCTAATAACTTTTTTAACATTAGACCGAGCTACTATACTTAGCTAAAATGTTGCGATGTTTGCGATATATATTCGGTTTTAACTGCAAGGGCATATTAACTTCGGCTCAGGCCGAAGTTAGCTTTTCTTTCTTGTTTTTTATTTCTACCTATAGTTTTGCATAGCTTTATGGGCAAAGCTGTTTATTGATTAGAAAGAGTTCCGTTCAATATTAGCAAAAGTAAACATCAGCCGGTGCAATAAAGTGCAGTAAAAGAAAAAGGAAGAGGTTTAAGCCTAAGGTACGATTTCGACGTGGAAATCTATAGCCAGGTTTTGGAGCAGCGGTGCATATGTCGGCATAAATGTAATACGAGCGGAATTCTTATATGTGCATATACCTCCGCCTAAGCGATCATAGCTATTTACTTAAGAATACATAACCTACTTCTACTTCTACTCCGACATAGACTTCCCTAATCCTACTCCTAAATTTTAAAGGAGGGAGAACCACTTATGAGATTGGAGCGGCAACAACGGCTGATCCAAATAAAAAATCCAATTATAGATGCAAATACAATACAAATAAAATCGACTGGATTAAAAACTGGACGGGATCCTTGCTGGAGGACGAAACATATTACAGAACTCTTGAGAAGATGGATATCGGGATAGCTACCCAGGCGTCAGGCAACCAGGTGGGACACCATAGACTCACTATCAATAGAATCGAATAGTACGCTGGTGGCGGGGTAATAGGGGGCTGCATAAAATGTGTTGCTGAGAATCCGTTAAAGTGTTAACTTTAAAGGTTTGTTAAATTGCGAGTAAAAGAGATGAAGACTGGGTATAATATTGTCGGGAAACTCCACTACAGCCGTCCTTCTTTGTTAGAGTTGAAGAGCTAAAATTTTCTACGGATTCTATTTTGGCAAAACAATATGACATATCAAATTTCTTGAGGATCACCCGACCATAACCTATAGCTGTCATATAGCTATAACTTTCGTTTTTTTGAAGACAGAAAGTTGAAACTTCGCACAGATTCTATTTTTGATTCTATTATTACTATGTATATATAACTGAAGAATCGGAAATGGTATTTGGTATTTGATAAAAATACCAACTTGGGTTTTTTTGAAGATAGAAGGTTGGGGCTTCTTTTTAAATATCGTATTGTAATATTATGATATTCTCATAAGGATCCGCAAACTATATCCGATGTTTGCGATATATATCCGGTTTTTACTGCAAGGTATCAACTTCAGCTCCACCCGAAATTAGCTTTCCTTTGTTGTTTTTAATAGAATCAGTTTGAAACCTGAACTTTGGTAGTCGCTGCAAGCGATGGCGTGACGGGGATAGAGATGGCGCATCGAAGCAAATTGAATGGACCCGAGAAAGAAGATGTCAGGACGAACCGGGCGGGATCCAACCGCTGTGATTGAAAGGAAAGCAGGGATCAAGGAGACACAAAAAAAAAAGAAAAGAGAACGGCAACAGGAGGAGGACACGTGGGAAAAAAATAATTAAAAATTCCCAATAATTTTCTACGGAGCTCTAACGTAAGTACGAAGAAAAAATGAAATCGGAAACAGTAAATTATAACGGTTCATTGATCTTCAGTACATTTCAATGAAAGAAGCTCGTCAACCAACTGGAGCCACCCGAAGGCGAAAATTTCTACACAGAAGGAAATTGGTCACCTTTGCCGGGTGGCCCACAGGTTATTTTTTGAGAATTTAAATTTGAAAAGTACCTGAAACCCTGTCCGTATCCTAACTTAGATTATATACTTATTTATTTATATTATTAATTTGTTATTTATTTTTTTGTAATTAATATATTATCTGTATTCGTCCCAAGGTGCCTTGGTTAGGTTTTAGGTTAATCCATGTTTAATATTTAAGAGTAATATCAACTGAAAGCATAAAAGATGAAATAAAAATTATTAAATTAAAATGAAATGTGAGTGAGAAAATACAAAAGGGTGGGAAGTGAAAACGCGTAATTCAAAATGTGAGAGTGCAGATCGGTGAAGGGGAAAATAAGAAGGAGTGTGGAGTTTTTGCGGAATCGGAGTGCAGAAATAATGAGTCAAGCAACCAATCCATGGGCGGACAGGAGAAGACACCTTCTCAAGCCGTTCATCAAGCCAACACCGTTCATCAAGCCATGGCCGCCTCCATTGAAGCCGAAGTAGCAAGAGGCTACGAACAAGGAAGCAGTGGTAGAGGAGCGATACCGAAGGTCCAGCCGGAGGTGCCGTCAGAGATTCGGTCGGCAGTTAATACGGCACTGTTTCAGGCACAGCAGACTTATAAATCGGGAAGGTACTGCGAGTTCAATGCATTTAAGGAGCAAATGCAGGCCGACATGATGCTGTTTATGAAGGACACAAACGACTGCATGGCATCGTGGAGGAAGGTCTTCGAAAGCCAGTGGATGAGTCAACAGCAGCAGCAGTCGGCAGAGTCTCATTCGATGAAGCCTCCCGAACGACAGTTCCAACAGCCGCCGCCGTATTCCAAGTCCAAGTCACCGAATATCTACGGAAAGCAGAATCAGTCGAGGCCTCCGGAACGAGCCGCGTCCAGGAGCGGCTGGGAAGCACGGGGTTACCAACAGCCTGGGCAAGCGTTGTCGCTGGAGATGGAGCCAGAATGGGCTCCATCATACGTACCCTCGGCAACAAATCAAGCCGAGTCGGTGGGGCAAACTCGAGGGTCAAGCCAGGCCCGAATGAAAGTGGGACTTCTCCGCAATTAGGGTTTATTGTTTGATGGCAGTCCCAGAAGCATGCCGGTCTCGGAGTTTGTGTTCCGACTGGAGCACCTGCAGAGGTCCTATCGCATTCCGTGGAGCGAGGTACTGAGGGAGTTCCATGTGTTAGTGGAAGGTCCAGCCAGAGAATGGTATTGGATGTACATTCGTACCAACGAGAGGACGGACTGGCCATATCTGCGGTACGCACTCCAAAAGCAATTTCAAAGCCATAGGTCAAACTTTGAAAGGGAGTATGAGCTGCGAGAGAGGAAACAAATATATCTGGATTATATCCAGATGATGTTGACGCTGAGGGCAAGATTGGAGACACCAGTATCCGATTTTGAGCTAACGAAAATAATAAAAATGAACCTGAGAGAGAGGATTTCCAAGATCGTGTATCCGATTCATGTCACAAACCTGGAGCAGCTACGCCATGAGTGCCACGATGCGGAGAGGATGCTAGCCACTCGATGATCTAGGCAGGCAGCGGAGGGTGAGCAGCAAAGAGGATTCTCCTAGCGTCCGAGGGTGAAAGAGCTGGAAGATCAGCAGGAGGACGAGGGCGGCTGGCCCGAGGAGGGTGAACTCGAAACTCTACATCGGCAAGAGAAGTCGAGGGATAAGTCGACCCTAAATTGCTAGAACTGCAACGAGCGGGGGCACACATTTTGGGAGTGTGAATCGACGGTGCGCAACATATTTTGCTACAAATGTGGCACTCCCGGAGTCGTGTTGCCGAAATGTCCGAAGTGTCAGTTGGGAAACGGGGGAACGACCATGTCCCGGGCCGAGGAGCCACGTTCCAACCCATTTGCATCTAGGAAATAAGAAAATAAGCTAAGAATATTAATCAAATTTTAGTAAATATAAATAAGCAGAGTCCAACGGTAAAAAGTTCGGATGGGAATCCAATTTCAGTACAAGAAGCGGATTACAAGGAGAGTAAGCCGCGGAGTTTCCAATAAGTCCGAGTAACTCCAAAAATCGAACGTACCCGGCGAAGGAACCGGCAGCGCAGGACCGAGAGACAAAGGATATGCGCGTCGATTCAAGCCGCGGTGAGCTGCGACATCGTGGGGACATTTGCGATCGTGGAAGTGGAGGGAGACCTCGGAGAAGGATGTCTGGAGTTGATAGAGAAATTAGGATTGAGACGGGAAAAGACGCGAGGTGCTGTATCAGTTCCAGAGGATGCCTTTTGGGTTATGCAATGCGGCGCAAAGACTATGCAGGTTGATGGATAGAGTCATCCCACAGAGACTCAGAGTCCGAGTGTTTGTATATCTGGATGACTTGTTAATGATCTCGAAGACCTTTGAGGAGCATTGGGAGTTGCGGAGGGCGAATTTGACCATCGGGTTGCAGAAGTCAAAGTGCTGCTTTAAATACTTGCGGTATTTAGGGTATGTTTTAGGAGATGGCACTCTGAAAACAGAATTACGGAAGATCGCAGCCATTAATGAAATTGAGGCCCCGCAGGACGTCCGACAGTTGTGCAGTTTCCTTGGCACGGCGAATTGGTATAGAAGGTTCATACAAAATTTTTCCGAAATAAGCACTTCCTTAACCGATTGCCTGAGCGGACACCTGAAGCGGAGGTAGCGTTCCAGAAGCTAAAGCAAGCACTGACCTGTGCGCCGGTTTTAACCCACCCTGACTTCCGAAAGTCATGTAGGTATCGGCGCGGTGTTGTTCCAGAGGGACGACAATAAAGCGGACCGATGGCCGATCGCCTTCTTTTCGGCAAAGCTGAAAGGCGCACAGCTAAATTACAGTGTAACCGAGAAGGAGTGTCTGGCTGCAGTCAAAGCTGTTGAGAGATTTCGTCCTTACATAGAGATGATGCCGTTTACCATCTTGACGGATCACGCGAGCCTTAAGTGGCTGATGTCTTTTAAAAATCTGGAAGGGAGACTGGCCAGATGGTTTCTAGCGCTACAGCCTTACCAGTTTAACATCGAGCATAGGAAAGGAAAGGACAATGTGGTGGCTGATACTCTTTCGCGCCCCAACGATGTAGAAGAGCTGAGCCTGTTGAACATGGAGACGACGTCTTTCGCAAGTGAGGAGTACCTGGAAAGGATGAAAGTAGTAAAAGAGCAAGAAGATCGATTCTCAGGCTTACGGGTTTAAGAAGGCTTACTTTTCAAGAAGACTCGTTTTTGCCAGGAGGACAGCGAAGAGTTCGACTGGAAATTGTGGATCCCCGAGGAACTGACAAGTACATTAGTATAACAAACACATGAAGGAGGCTACAGCGAATGTAATATTGGCCGAACATGGTGTTACAGGTGAAAGAATGGGTTACTTCCTGCACCAGCTGTAAAGAAAACAAGCACACCATGCACATTACAAGACCGCCAATGGGAAAAGAAGTAGAAACCGACAGACCATTGCAGAAGTTATACTTGGATTTCCTCGGAAAATACCCCCGATCCAGGCGCGGCAACACCATGCTGTAAACCACTTTACGAAGTTTGCCTATTTGAAAGCTATGCCCAAAGCAACGTCGGTGGCGGTGGTCGGATTCTTTAAGGGGTTACGCCACCCTGAACGCGAGGAAACGGGACGGTTTTTCCT
Organism: Drosophila bipectinata; assembly: GCF_030179905.1. Taxonomy (NCBI): domain Eukaryota; kingdom Metazoa; phylum Arthropoda; class Insecta; order Diptera; family Drosophilidae; genus Drosophila; species Drosophila bipectinata. Next base: position 589,128 of record NC_091739.1, on the reverse strand, counting down.
GCAAGGTATCAACTTCAGCTCCACCCGAAATTAGCTTTCCTTTGTTGTTTTTAATAAAATCAGTTTGAAACCTGAACTTTGGTAGTCGCTGCAAGCGATGGCTTGACGGGGATAGAGATGGCGCAGGAATTTCTTGTGACTAAACTAGTTGAGATAGGATTTTTCCACTTTTATTTCCATTCAATTGCACTTTTTTTCTATTCAATACAAGTAATGAGCTTTATAAATTCTAAAAAAAACTTGTTTTTAATGCAAAATGGCGGAGATATGAACATCGGCGATCATCGGTTTTTCCGGAGTGCTCATTGATGGTGGGCATGATTCACGTGTCAATTTTCATCTAAAACAAGTAAACAAACATTTTTTTTAAAATGTGATAAATTTGGAACAGAGTGACGTAGCCGTTTAAGAAAAAAAAAAAAATTACGCAAATGACAGCACTTCAAAAATTGACTCAATTTTTTGGGCAAAAAATTTCGTACTTGAAATTGCATAAAAAAATTTCTATCCATTGAATCGAAAAAATCTTACGTTACTCTATGGAAAATTTATGTAAGAAGATGTTTTTCAATTTTCAAGTCAATCGGTTGAACAGTTTTTGCGTTATCATTCCCACCGTCTTGAAAAAAATGGTTTCGAGAAAAACGATATTGAAAAGATATTGTCTTCGGGGATATATAAGAATATAGTCTTTTAAATTAAGTTAAAACTAAAAAATCGATTTTTTGAAAATTTCAAGGTGGCGTAACCCCTTTAAGAACATATTTTCAAACCGGGATCCAACCGCTGGATTGAAAGGAAAGCAGGGATCAAGGAGACACAAAAAAAAAGGAGAGAGAACCCAATATATTCTACGGAATAATTTTCTACGGAGCTCTAACGTAAGTACGAAGAAAAAATGAAATCGGAAACAGTAAATTATAAAGATTCATTGATCTTCAGTACATTTCAATGAAAGAAGACTTGGAGCTCGTCAACCAACTGGAGCCACCCGAAGGCGAAAATTTCTACACAGAAGGAAATTGGTCACCTTTGCCGGGTGGCCCACAGGTTTTTTTTTGAGAATTTAAATTTGAAAAGTACCTGAAACCCTGTCCGTATCCTAACTTAGATTATATACTTATTTATTTATATTATTAATTTGTTATTTATTTTTTTGTAATTAATATATTATCTGTATTCGTCCCAAGGTGCCTTGGTTAGGGGTTAGGTTAATTCATGTTTAATATTTAAGAGTAATATCAACTGAAAGCATAAAAGATGAAATAAAAAATATTAAATTAAAATGAAATGTGAGTGAGAAACAACAAAATGGGGGGTAGTGAAAACGCGTAATGCCAAATGTGAGAGTGCAGATCGTTGAAGGGGATCCTTAGGGCCGGTGGTGAACGCAAGGATCCAGGATTTGGACCAAGGAAGGGAAGCCTTCGTGGTGCCCAATACTGTAGTGTTCTCTGGTCCGCTGTGTTTTTTTTGTGATTTTATAAATTGTGTAACGTAGTCGTTTTTACTTTTGCTTGTTTGGAATATATATATATATATTTTTTTTGAATTAGTTTATTATTATTATTTATTGACTTTATTTATTTTTTTTGTGATGCTGTCTTTAGGGTTTTTTTCGGGTGTTCCCATCCCTGTAGATGTTAACGCGTGCTAGCCGGCAAAGTGGAAAAATCCCAATAAAAAAAAAAATATGACTAAATTTTCTGTACAAAATTTACTCAGTTCTAGACTTATGTATTGTAGAGTCATGTAGAGCGCTGTGAACCATGAGAGAATATAAAAATAAAAGGAAAACATTATTTTCAAGTTATTATTTGATCGTAATCGGGAAAGTCAATCTCTTAGTGCTATAGCGTGAACAATATTTTTTGTTATTCCATCTTTAGCTAACACAAACAAACTGGATAGTTTACCCACTCGAGAGCATGCCACGTATAATTGTCCGTGTGAAAAACATGGTGTTCTTAAATCTAAGCCACAAATAGACATCGTTTGATCTTGGGATTTTTTGATAGTCATTGCAAATGCCATTCTTTCTCGCCGCCCATAAAGAAGATTTCTAAGAATTTATGTGGTTCGCTTGACATTAACACCAGTGAGCCCGTTTTATGATAAACTTGGCCTCAGATTTTGAATGTAGATTTGTAATGTTGACCATTTGCATTAGTATTTCGAACTATTTCTGTTGCTCCGAACGATGTCATTTGAAAGCATGAATTGAATGTTCGAATTGACTTCAAGAACAGGTTAGAATCTGGACCCGTGCCGATAAATAAGCCGTTCAATGGTTCAGGTGGTGTTTCAATTTCTGGTAGTTGCACTTTTCCTGACGCGCAGCACATTCCAGCTGGCTCATTTTTGAATTTCAAAGCATGACAATGCGGATTTTCTTTGTCCATAGCAGCAATTTCAACTTTTGAGTGAACATAATACCCAAGTGTGATACCTAAGTTTGAAGTGTAATGAGGTAGTAACTCGCTTATAATGCGATTTTTGCAATGTCGAACAGGATTTAAAAGGATCAAAAATAGATGTTGGCGGATTCCCAGACCTACTCCATAGGCTCACAAAATTTCATGGGAATCGGTATAGCCGGTTCGGAGGAGTATGGTAAGAAAAACCGTGACACGTAAATATATAGATTTTGTATATATATAGATTCAATAAAATGGAATTGAAACTCGTCTGCTCAATGAAGTCTTGTCACAAGACAATCTCCTCATCCCAGCCTACCATCCTTTGCTGACTATGTGAATACGTTGCTCACGCCAAGTGTGCCGTGTTCACTGCCTCAGTTTCGGAAGCTATTTTCTGTAGGTCTGGTTTACATTATTATTGTGATAATTGCCCAAGACGAAATGAGGTCGTCCATGAGAGACTAAGAATGACTAGCTCTGTGTGCTTGACACTTAGTTTAGCGCCCTTCAGCTGCTAAATGAGTCCCGTAAGAAATCCGCTGTTTGTGTTCCGACTCAGCCGACATTAACGCAGCCGCTAATATCTCTGGCCTCCCCAAGGGCTAGAACGAGAACGATTCGCCGTCCGAATTTCTCAGTGCAAATGAGCAATTTTCCGATATGTCCTCCGTGGCATCCTTTCAAGTGATACCACGGGTCTAGTGAATGAAACCCCTGTTAGAGTCACCCAAAAGGGTATTTCACAGTCCGAACCACCGGCACCGACTGCTGCTGCAGTTCTCGTACCTGCGACACCAAAACCCTTACAGGTGATTCCTCCATCGAAACATATATTTGTTTCTCGGCTTGCCCTTGATACTTCGGAGATTGATATTTCGGCCTATATCAAGGCCAAAACAAAAGCAGATATAAAGGTGGATTTGTTCACCCAGTTTTTGGCCAGAAAAAATTATTAAAACCAGTGGGAGTGAAACTTCCCCATATCGGAACCACGGACCAACCTTCCACCTCTTCTTTGTCCACCAACCCAAAAAAACTCTCGTTATTAACACTTACCTATCAGAATACTAGGGGGCTATTTAGCAAACTCCCTAAACTATATTCTGATAGTTCTCTCTTTGCATCCCATATTATAGCCTTTAAAGAAACTTGGTTAAAGATCTTTAGCTCCGAAGTTTTTCCAAGTAAGTATACCACTTTTAGACGTGATCGTCCTCTGCGATGGGGGGATGAAGTCCTCATTTCCGTTGACTCCCAACTTGCTTCTGAAGAGGTATTTGCATTAATATTAATGTTTATATATACCGCCTTCGTCTTAATCGCCCACGTACTGGCGTCATTTGTCTGATATTCAATCCGTTTTTAATCTTATGACTGATCGCGACCAGCTTGTAATTTTTGGGTGACTTTAATATCCCAGAATTAAAGTGGTCCAAAGTCGATAACTCACCATCTTTATCACTTATCACGCACCATGACTTCCCCGCGGGCATGTTTGACATGTCCCTAGGTCAAATTTAGGCTTTTAGACTTATGTTTTGTATCTGATCCTGATGGTACCATTCTTCCCAGAGCTTTCCCCCTTTCAACCCCAGAGGATCCATATCACCCCACTCTTGAGGTTTTAATCGAAACCATTTCTGGTATCGATCAGGAGTTTCCATGCATGGCAAATAAGATTCACTGTTTCCGTAAAGCTGGTTTTCACAAACTGAATAGCCTTATTAAGTTCATTGGCTACATTCGATTGGTCAGATATTCTGGCATTCACCGATTTAAATTTCACCTTAGAAAACTTTTACCATACTTTACATTCATTTTTTAACTGTGTTGTTAGGTGTCGATAGTCGCTGCAAGCAATGGCACAACGGGGCTAGGGATGGCACATCAAAGCAAACTGAATAGACCCGAGAAAGAAGAAGTCAGGACGAACCGGGCGGGATCCAACCGCTGTGATTGAAAGGAAAGCCGGGATCGAGGAGACACAAAAGAAAAAAAAAGGTAAAAGAACGGCAACAGGAGGAGGACACGTGGGAAAAAAATAATTAAAAATTCCCAATAATTTTCTACGGAGCTCTAACGTGAGTACGATGAAAAAATGAAATCGAAAACAGTAAATTATAACGATTCATTTGAACTTCAGTACATTTTGAAGAAAGAGAACTTGGAGCTCGTCAACCAACTGGAACCACCCGAAGGCGAAAATTTTTGCAAAAAAAGGAAATTGGTCACCCTTCCTGGGTGGCCGACAAGTTTTTTTTTTTTTTAAATTAAAAATTTGAAAAGTACCTGAAACCTTGTCCGTATCCTTGCGTAGATTATATACTTTTTTTTTTTTTAATTATTTATTTGTTATTTATTTTTTTTTTGTAATTAATCTATTAACTATATTCGTCCCAAGGTGCCTTGGTTAGGTGTTAGGTTAATTCATGTTTAATATTTAAGAGTACTATCCACTGAAAGCATAAAAGATGAAATAAAAAATATTAAATTAAAATGAAATGTGAGTGAGAAGCAACAAAATGGGGGGTAGTGAAAACGCGTAATTCAGAATGTGAGAGTGCAGATCGATTGTGATGATCCCACGGATCCAGGATTTGGACCAAGGATGGGAAGCCTTCGTGGTGTCCAATACCGTAGGTTCTCGTGTCCGCTGTGTTTTTGTTTTGTTGACTTGATGAATGGTGTAACGTGGTCTTTTTTACTTTTGCTTGTTTGGAATTTATTTATTTTTTTTTGTTAAATTAGTGTATTATTATTTATTCATCGTATTTTTTTTTTTTTTTTTTTTGAGCCTGTCTTTTGGGTTTTTTTGGGTGTTACCATCCCAGTAGGTGTTAACGCGTGCTAACCGGCGAAGTGAAAAACCCGAACCAGAAAAGAAACAGGCAGACCCTTACAGTGTTTCAACTCATGAATATATCCGTCCGCTTTAAAAAATTCTCCTTGGATTATTATTATCTCCTTGGATTGCCAAGAACTTAAAAAATTCTAAAAATAGGCCTTATAGAAAAGATTTTTTAAGATATCTACTAGCTTGGTCAAATTTTACCAGGCATAACGCTGAATTCTTCGCGAATTAAATTCGCTGCTGCCGGATAGACTTTACACAGGATCCGAAGCAGTTAACAGTTAAGCGTAAGCATGTGTATTTTCCACCTCCGCTTGCGTTTGAAAATTCATCTGCGATTTTGCCAGGCCCCTTTGGAGTACCAGGTTTTGTGCTCAAATACTGTGCCAGAGCTCTGTGCAAACCTCTTCATAGACTTTTCAACTTATCTTTTGAAACCTCCGTTTTTCTTCTTAAGTGGAAGGAATCTTTCATAATTCCTTTACATAAAAAAGTCCGATGCTGCCAACTACAGAGTCATCTCTATATTGTCGGCAATTCCAGAGTTATTTGAAAAATAAATTACTTTTCATTTGCAACACCTTTACTCTTCGATCATCTCTCCATATCACCATGGCTTCATTAAGCCTCGCTCCACCACCACAAATTTATTTGAGTTGACATCCTTTGTCATAGATGGCTTGTCGAAGAGAAGTTATCGTAGATAGATGGCCTTGCGGGCTTCCCAGCTAATGGTCGCTCCTGCTAGAATAAGCGCCTGTCCAGAATATGATCGGCTGTCCCTTAGGTTTGTGCCCTGCTTCCGCTTATAAACCGAATGACTCGTTTAGCTGCCTTCCAGCACTAACCATACAGCATATAGACAAACCATTTCATACAACGAAAATGGACGCAAAAATTACTTGCGACAGGCCGCAGCAGGCCCCAGAGCGATTTTTTACTCTCTTTCTTACGCTCATCGTTCGTTCATCTCACGCTTATACTCTCATTAAATTCTTTTTGTTTCTCAGTCTCAGTACGGAGCTCGATGAAGAAGGTTGGCCTGCGCTTCGGTTGATCTTTGTATGTATGTATGTGTGCGTGAGATTTCGTTTCGAAGCCAGCGCACAAAATTTGGATTTTTCAGGCTGTCTACCCTAACAAAATTCGGGTATTCGTTATTTGGTGAAATGGCGAAAGAAATAATATTATTTGTTATATTATATTTTTAATATTTCAGCATACATTTTAAATTTATTTAAGAATGAGATTAGGTGTTAGCAATAAAATGTTTTGTATATATGTACCTATTTTTACGCATCATTAAAAACAATATACTGAGAACGGAGCAGGGTATATTTCAGTCCACATCACTTAAAACGCCGATTGCTTTTAAGTTTTTTTTGTTCTGCATAAGAACTGTGCTTGCATACCCTACCAATGGATGACTTTTAGGGTACCGGACAGCAAAAAAAATATAAAAACAATTTGTTTTGACTATGAATTTTTGTTTACTGAATAAATATATGATTTAAAAATTAAAATAGAAATTCCATTTATATATTTTTAATTGATGTTTACAACAAATTGTAGCAAAGAAAATTTTTGGAAAATATTGGTTACATTGATTACATTCAAGTTGACAAATAAGAAAATGACTTCACTTTAACAAAAACTCAATTTAAAAACATTCATAAAAACAGACTGAAAAAAGTCAAAGTAAAGATTTTTGTCTGCTCACTCCCCTAAAAGTCATCCATCGGTAGGGTATGAAAGCACAGTTCTCCTAGATAGGCTTTTTTTCGTCGAGCTTGTTAGTGAGGCGAAAACGCACATGCACACTGTGGGAACCGGTGCGAGAGAGTGTCTCTGAGTTCCCCAACAGGACTATACACATGAAGTTACTTTCGGGTTAATACATTGCGGAGAGGTAAAAACAACAACTACAGTGTTACATTTAAAATAAAACAAATTGTTGTGTCGAAGTAATTTGCGCAGTAACAAGTCAAAGACACGCGGAGTTGCAGTTAGTAGTTCAATTTTCATTTGGGGTTCATCTTCGTTTGTAAAAACGAAGAGAGCAACTCATTTTCAAAAGAGTATGACAAAAATGAAGTGCATTAATGATGCAAATATAAGAGTACAAAGTAATTGGTGTTGCCTTTTAGTGATGATGTTGTTGCCGCCGACGCTGTTAAAAAAAAAACAAAAAAAGCAACAAGTTTCAAAATAAAGAGAAAAAAGAATAATAATAAAAATGAAAACATCGATGTTTGGAAAAAAAAAGTAATCATGGGTTAAGAGAATAATATGCAACTATAGTTTTGGGGCAGTACCAAAAGTACGTGCCGAATTAAAAAGTATCTTGTATCCTGACTCTGTCAGGGGCTCTACAAAAGTGTAATCCTCAAGATTATGTTATAGCTGACCGCGGGTCAGTAGTTGTACACAAAGAATAACTGAATATTTAAATAATCTGACTGAGTCCTTTGTTTGTTTGTTTATACGTAGTGTATAAGTCGGAACGTCCGGGATCAGCCAACTATGTGCTATAGCTGCCATACAACTGATGATCGGAAATTCTATAACTTTGTTGTTTTCAGAGTTAGAGAGTTCTTATTTTGTATGTGAACAAACATACATTTTGCATTCACACAGTGAATGCTAATAAATCGCAAACAAGATTCCTGTTGTTTGTTCATTGAAAATTTTCAATGCCAGTAAAATAAAAAGCAACTTGTATAAAATTAAACGTTATAAAATCTTTATTTGGCCGTATATGAAATTGAGATCTATATATATGTGTGAAATCCAATTTAGGGTGCGAGCGCAATAAGACAACGAACGAGAGTGACGCCAACCTTCTAAAATAGACTGAGCGGATGCTCGCTAGCTTTAGATGCCGAATTAGTAAAGCCGAGCGGCCGAAAGGGAGTCGGCTTGCGACCAACAATACATCAGTTAATAAATAATTATTATATTTAAACTAGTTGCTTGCTGCTTGGCCCGACATTCTCCCCCCAGTTGGGGCTTCTACTCCAACTTCATCCTTAAAGGGCAACAGGCACAGATTAGACACTGCTCGCTTGGTAACTCCAGATGAGGTTTTTATCATCGCCACTCGAAAGATTCCATCTCGACCAGGGATTAACTCCATTAATATTAGCTACAAGCTCCTGGTGGACGGCTTTGGTAGCAAAACAAATGAAAACGCTCACGTAACATTTTACTGGAGCCTTATTACGCACTTCCGGCCTTTAATAGAAAGGCCCACAAAAATCCACACAGTGACTCCAAAGACCTGGGAGCCGCAATTATAACCACAATTATAGCCAGCGCGACGCTGTAGTCGACGCTTAACAGACCAAATTTATCCAAGAAGGGTGAGGTTGAGGCAAGGGCACTGGATACCGCTATCTCTTTCCCATTTTAAAGGTCCTTTATGTCCTCCCAAAAATGCACGCGCTGCACTAGTCGCAAAAAAAGCTGTGTTCTAGATTTTATATCGCTAGCTGTGACACCGTTGTGGCAAATTCGTTAAGAAAACTTTTATACGTAAGCGAATACGAATACTGAATGAGCAGTACCCTTGCACGCAACTCCAGGGTCGATCTCTCAGATGGGACCGCGGTTTGCCACGCCTCTTGGGCTCTAATGAGAAACGGAGGACCGTGAGACCACAGCTTATTTTCAATCAATTCATTGGGAAGAGCACCACGAGACAGGATATCTGCTGGGTTCAAGTAAGTGGTAACATACCGCCACTCCATTTCACTCCATCCTAGTTAGCATCTGAATGGTTGAAAATCAATTGGGGACGAAAACATTAAACCGAAAGGGTTCTTCTCGAATCCAAGACAGAGCCACAGCAGAATCGCATCAGCAAAAATACTTTCCAACGTATACCTTCAACTGTGCTACTTCCGACATAAGTCGAGCCAACAACTCGGCTTTCGATAACTCCAGCTTCGGCACCGTAACAGTCTTTAAAGGCGCAACTCGGGACTTCGAATAGAGTAAAAAGCTTGCAGATCCTGCGCCCTTGGACTCGACATAAACGCAAGCCTTATAGGCCTTAATGCTGGCGTGGCAGAATCCATGGATCGTCACCTCGGATTTCAATGTTAGCGCCCATCTAGGGAATTCGGCGAGTTGCGTGTTAAAAAAGCTGCTACAAATTATATTCCAGCCGCAGTGAAGAGCTTGAGGAAGACTTTCATCTCAGGACCACTTCTCACGACACTGCTTCTGGAGAAAGATATTAGCCTTTGAAATTACAGGATCGACAAGGCCTAATGGGTCAAAAAGCCGAGCGACTGAAGAAAGAACGATGCACCTAGTGGGCTTTGAAGTTAACTGAATCCCTTCAAAAGAAAACAGCAAGTGGGCAGTTGCATGATCTCAGGTAAGACCCAGTGTCTCTGTGAAATTGCTGCCATAATCGAACGTTAGGAAAGACTCCCGATCTTCTTCAGGCACCTTATCCAGCACGTCAGAAACATTGGAGCACCACTTCATTAACACAAATTGGCCTGTGGCAAGGATCCCGAATGTTTGCTGCATTATGCTAAAAGCTTCATCTATAAATTCGCCTCCGGAAAGTAGATCATCCACATAAAAGTCGCGATGCAGAATTTCGGCCCCCATTGAAAACATTAATTGCCCATCCACTGACAACTGATGCATTGTCCGGACTGCTAAAAATGAGACAGGCTTCGTTCCATAGGTGACAGTATTAAAACCAGCTTAAAAACCTGTAATTCATCCTGGGGGCCGCCAAAAAATTCACTGAAGATAGCTGTCCTCAGTAAAAACGCTGACGGAACGATACATTTTGCAAATATCTCCAGTAATGGCCACCCGATGGCATCGGAACCTTAATGCAATAATTTTGACTGAATAATTGCGCCAGACATCAACACGTCATTCAATGAATATCTAGAAGTGGTGACAGAAGATCCATCAAAAACAACCATGATCTTGGTTGTTGAACTGTCCTCCTTTAAAACGCAATGGTGTGGCAGAAAGTACTGGCTAATGACGCTCGCCACTCCAAATACTCCTTTATAAAGGCAGCATATTGCTCCTTCAATTGGGGACGGCGACAGAGCTTTCTTTCGAGGGAGAGAAATCGTCGAACGGCTTGAGAGTAAGGTTCTCCCAGCAACTTAGAACCACATTTCAACGGAAGCCTCACAGCGTAAACGACGGAATCCAGCCGAGCAACATGTCTAGCTCCTCCTTAGTCCGCTTCACAATAGGCTCGGAGCAGTCTTCGATTTCCCAGAACCGGCGGAGTAGAATCCAACTTATCATCCAGCATAGTTGCGCTCTTCGGAACATCCTTGTGGGCAGTGGAAACGAGTGATCTTCTCTGGACATGTGAACCGCCTTCACACACGACCCATACAAGTCGGGTTTTCTTCAGCAACGGCAGGCCGGCTGAGAGATTAATTTGTCCAACACACAGCAGCTCATAAAAAAGACTGCCTCGGATAAGAAGATCGATGCGCTGTGGAAGGTAAAATTGAGGTTCAGCCAAAGAAAGATTGACAGGAATATTGCAACTGGAATTATCCAAACTGAAGCTAGGGTGCAGGTCCGTGATATTGGTGGCGATGACGGCGTTAACCAAGGCCGAGTATTTGGAAAGGTGGGACTGCAGCAGAACATCAAGAGAATCTGTCTCAAAGCCGGTATCGCCAATACCAAACACCGCCATGAATGATTCGGCGTAAAGGCTACAGGCTCGGCGCACTCGGCCATGGCTGACGTGGGAGGACCAACAAATGTCTGGCCGCTAGAAGCCTGCGGTTCCAGAAAATGTAGCAGGCTGTGATACCTCCTTCCACAACTGCGACAATTAGCAACGAGGCACTCATGCATGTAATGGCCCGTTTGTAGACACTACCGACAAAGACCGAGTCGCCTGGCCTCACCAAGGCGGATATCAGGGGGTATTGATAGAAATCCGGGGCATGCAGTCATTATATGAGACCATCCCCCACATAAAGTACAGGCAGAGCGAAGCGAATTAGTAACAATAAAGGATGATCTACTGTTGTTTGCACCTCGACGCCTTTCCAAGGGAGCGCCCGTATGTATGTAGACATGGCCACGTCCATAGCCCCCAGCGTCCTACATCGCTGCTTCAAAAATTCGGCCATCGACTCCCAAGTAGAGATGGCGTCTGAACCTGAGGAGTTTTGACTCTCCTCCCACTTAGCCTGGGTAGCTAGGTAGCAAATTCTTTAAGGCTCGCATATGGGCAATGAATTTGTCCGAAAGACCTCGAAGAGCTGCTATTGAGCCACTTTCCAACAGAGCCCCAGAATCTCGTTCACGTGTGCCTGAAATATTAAGCGACGGTTATAAAATCATTTCTCCAATAAATTCAGCGCGACATCATAATTCTCGTCGGAGACTTCCAAGGAACGAACTGCTTCGAAAGCGGACTCCCGAAGGCAAGATCGTAACCTTTACAGCTTTACCACCTTACTATTACGAGGATTGCTGCCGACGATTGTAGAGCACATCGAGTAAAATTCAGCCCATTCCGAGCACTTGGGTTGTGGAACGGAATGCACTTGCGTTGTGGAACGTAAGTATGTATACCGATGCACTTACGAAGTGCCGTTTATGTTTATATCTGTATTTATGTATAATATATTATATATTATATTATGTTTATATATAAATATATTAACGATTATATTAACGAGTAATTTGTTTATATATAAATATATTAAGGTTCACTAAAACAAAAACAAAACAATTTACTAAACGGTGTTTTGTGAACAATTTTCATACGTGGAAAATACGCTAATAAGGAAACAGTTTGTTTATAATAATAAACAAATTATCTATATATATAAAATTTTTGTGTCACAGTTTTTGTAACCATACTCCTCCGAAACGGCTATACCGATTCTCATGAAAATTTGTGAGCGTATTGAGCAGATGCTCGCTAGCTTTAGATGCCGAATTAGTTAAAGCCAAGCGGCCGAAAGGGAGTCGGCTTGCGAACAACAATACTTAAGTTAATAATTAATTATTTAAACTAGTTGCTAGCTGCTTGACCCGACACGTGTTTTTGAAAACAGAATGTTGAAACTTCGTACAGATTATATTGGTCAGTTTATCCGACCCATAAAATTTCATTACGATCGGGCGACTATATCTTAGAGCTGCCTTTTAACTGAACGATCGGGAATGGTATTTGGTAAAATACCAACTTTTGTATTTTTGAAGATAAAATCTTGGGACGTTTATTTTAGATTTTTTTATTGTAATAAATTGGTTTTATTATAATATTCTCATAAGGATCGGCAACTATATCCGATATTTCGGCATATATCCGGTTTTACCTGCAACGTTATTTCGATTTCGGGCTCAGCCGAAGGCTTCCTTCTTCGCTCTTAATTAGCTTTCATTTCTTGTTAGAAATCAAACATAATTTGGTTTTATATTATAACGGCAAACCTAAAATTTAATTTACTAATACGGTCTAAACTTTTTGTACACCTAAAATTGGCATAACAAAATATTTCTTTTATCAACTTTATCGTAAAATTAATGATATTTTATTTGATCGATCAATTTTGCTCGATTTTCGAAAAAAAAAATAAATTTTTCTCTTTCGATTAGAACGAAAAATCAAACATCATGTCACTTCATGTTCTTTTACTTTCAAATGTACATAGAAATATTTTTTAAAATTCTTATTATAAAATTTTTTTAAATGTTAAATTCCATTTCCAAATGGCTATGGTAAAGCAGAAAAAGCAAATTCGGACGTTTGAATTTTAAAATTTGAATTTTTACCGGAATAAGCGCGCAAAAATGTTTTTTTTTAACAATAAATCAAAATTTTTTGAGTGTTGTAAATATTTTAAGCCCGGGTTTTGGTTTTTATTCGACCAGATAAACAATTCCTTCTATGTGACTATGTCACCATCTTAGTTTCTTCAGCTTTGTATTAATGACCTTTGTAATTGACACTTTCTGTGTTTGGAAGGTTAGCCGCTTCTGTAAATAAGCCCCGAGGTACTTGTAACCTAGCCTTCTTTAGTCTTCGTAGCCTTCTTTTTTATAGAAGGCTAGACAGCGAGAGCAGGTGGTACTCTACTCCGGCGGTCGCCTTTTTGAAATGTTTCTGGAAGAGACAACAAGAGCAGTAAGAGTTACAACTATCCGGTTTTTAATGGTATCTAAGAAGATAAAATTTGTGCCAAAATGTTGCCACGCCGATTCCAGCGCCCAAAATTAAAAGCGACAGGTCATTAAAGTTTTCGGGAAATACTTTTATGCCAAACTAATCATCTAAAAGTCAATAGTCAGACAAATCAAATTTTTAATGGTGTTATGAACTTTTTATTCGGTCTTTTTACTGGATTTCTCCAGTAAATGCTCACCAGCATACATTTTTTGTATCCTGTTTAATATTTAGAAATCAAATGCGTTATATTTGGCGTATACCCAAAATTGGCATACAAAAATATTTCGTAAAGTATTTCGAAAGAAAAACTTTATCGTAAAATTTATGATATTTTATCAGAATTTATTGAAGTCATAAGAAATCTTAGGTATTTTTTAAATGATATATATTTCTTAAAAAAATAGTCAAAAAAGGACCTACCATTTACGAAGTAGGAATAACTTTTGTGCAAATAGGCCAACTATAACCACCATTGAATTTAAAAAAAAATTAATATGTTTGAAATCAAAATAAAATGAAATGAAATCAAAGAATGTTAGTATATTTTTTTATTTCTTCTCCAAAAAATGTTTTAAATTTGCTCCATTTTCGAAAAAAAAAAATTTAATTTTTCTCTTCCACTCAGAACGCAAAATAAAACATCATGGCGCTAGATTTTCTTTTTCTTTCGAATGTACATAGGAATATTTTTTAAAATTGTAATTATTATAAAATTTTTTTAAATGTTAAATTCCATTTCCACATTGCAATATGGTAAAGCAGACGTAGCAAACACGGACCGGTTTGTTTATGCCAAATTTCAGAATTGGAACGTCATTATTTGAACATTTAAAACAAAGAACTCGTCCACAATGTCGGCTTTGTAAAAAAAATTTGGTTAGAATATAAAATCGGGAGATATAAAATGGATTTAATACGTACCAATGGTGTTTTCTCATGGTAATTGTAAATTTTACAGTACATTCTTGGCATACATCGGACTCTGACCAGGGTGATTCTTGCGGCAACTGATCCAGTAATTTATGGAGCAGTTGGTTTGTGGCAAGCTTGAAGTTAAAAATATTAATTCCATTCTTGTTTTCAGTGCCTAAACAAGCGCCTGCTTTCACAAGAACTTTACAAAGTGGTGACTGCCCACGCATAAAAGAGAGAAGTAACGGCGTATTTCCATCCATATCAGGAGTGTTGATTGGATATTTAGGCATACACTCGAGAAATAACTCGCAAATGGTAGCAGCAGTATTGTCCTCAACAACACGACATAATTCATGCATAGGATTCCGACCTTTAAAATTCATAGCTTCCGCGTTTACTGTTGATTCTGTTAAGAGTTCCCGCACAATTAAAAACTGCCCATTACGAACAGCAAGATGTAAAGCATTATTTCCGTCAACGTCGATTGCGTCGAAATCAGCATTATTTTGGATTAAGGCAGACACAGCGGAAAGATTTCCCAGCTCAATAGCTGTATGGAGGGGAATTTTTTGTAGTGCATCCCTTTCGTTTATTCGGGCACCAGCTAAAATTAAGTTTCTAGTGATCATTTCATTTTGGGATGCAGCAGCCAAATGTAGTGGCGTAGATTGGTTGGCATCGTGTACACGAGAGTTTACGTCGACCTGCACTGATATTAAAAAAAGTACACTTTCTAAATCATCTTTAGCTATAGCTAAATGCAAGAAGTTACGTCCCCTTTGATCCATTTGCTCAGCTGCGGATGGAAGTCTATCCAAAATGCGTTGTGCCGCCTTGTGGTTACGCACTTCTAAGGCAGTTGTAAAGCAGGTATTTCCAGATATATCTCGTAATTTTAAGTCTATGACCGGATGACAAAGAAGAATAGTTATTATTTCATCGTAATTGTTAACAATTGCTATATGGAGGGGAGTTTTTTTATCAGAATCTTGCGAGTTCACATTAGCGCCATGATCAATTAAGGTTTGGAGTACTTTGGTAAGACCCCACCGACAACACAAATGCAATGGGGAAGATTTATCATGTCCATTTCCTGCACCTTCATCGTTTGTGCCTGGTTGCCGTGCAGAGTCCAAGTCACATTGGCTTTCAATCAGAAATATAGCAACAAATTCTTTTCGTTCCTCTATTGCGCGATGTAGAAGTGTTTGCATGCATCCATTCGGCCCAATGTCCCAACAGTCAGTATCAACGCCGTGCTTTACAAGTATCTGCGCCTCAACTTCGTATCCTAATTTTAAAGCAGTCCACAATGGTGAAACTCCATTATTATCAAACGAACTTAGTGCGGCTCCAATTATGCAAAGGGCTTCTACCACTCTAGGTAGATTTAATTCAATTGCCATAATCAATGAAGAGGTCTGTTCACCTAATAAATACATATATAAGAGATACACCTAATATACGCTTCAATATATCTTACCTTTTGCTGAGGTATAGTCGGCACCTTTTTCAAGTAAATAAACCGCAGTATCTTCATCTCGTTTTGAAATGGATTGATGCAATAGACTTAAGTTATCTGAATTTCTAAAGTTAATGTCCGCACCACCCCGAATCAAAATAGGTACTAAATGCGTTTTATTTTGGGATAAACAAAAGCTTAAGGGCGAGTCTCCATTGCAATCTTGACAGTTAAAATCTATCATGGTGTTAACGGAATTTTTTAACTCAACAAAAGCTTCCAATGTATCAACAGAATTAGCGTCAACTGCCATATGTACGGGTGATCTCAACCATTCATTATTCGATAATAGATTGCATGATGCCCCTTTTATCAGCAACTTCCTAACTAACTTTGATAAATTTTTTGAAGCTGCTATATGTAATGCTGTCAATCCTAGAAAATTTGTGTGATCCAGATTTGAAAAGTCCGCCAGGAAAATTGCTGCCTCCTCAAAATGTTCACCCCCTATTGTAAGCACCTGGAGTAAACTATCTCCTGTTGATGATTTAACAACATTGGGATCTGCCCCAAAATGAATAAGATTTGAGGCGATCGTAAAGTCAAGTAATTCCGATGTTAAACTTAGCTCCAAAGCAGACTTTCCCTCAAAAGTTTGTAAATTAATGTCAATATTAGGTACTTTAAGAAGTTGATGCACCATTTCCTTATTGTCACTATTGACGGCAATGTGCAAAGGTGATTCTCCTTTGACATTTTGAATGTTTACATTGGGGTTTCTCTCTAGAATTTGTTCTCCTATTTTAACAATTTCTTTCCAATTTTCATTTCTGCAATTATAGTTGCAAATTATGTGTAAAGCTGTATCTGATGAAGATCTATATAAAAAAGAAAACAATGTGAAAACATTCTGAATTGTATTACTAATTACAAAAATTTTACTTACCTTGACATAAGGTCTAATAGACAATTTTTATTTAACAAAAAGTTTACTGAAAAAACGTCACAATTTCTAAGTGCCCATATTACCAGCGGTGATCCCTGTTAAAAGTTTGTAAATATGTATTTATTTTTTAGTTTATCAAATTCAAAACAATTCCAAAATAATCAACCACAAAGGCTTCTTTGTAAGAAAATACTTTTGCCTTATTTTTTTAGTGGATGTTCATACCTCTTTGTCGAGCGCGTTTATATCCGCCCTTCCATTTTCAACAAGTGTTTGAGCAATTTTTATGTTTTTTGCCAATAAAGCCATTTGTAAAGGTAAAAGTCCGTTTTCTGAATAAATATTTACAAAGTCTGAAACCTAAAAAAAATATATATATTACTGAAAGAATAAATCATTTAATAATAATTGATAATAATTTTCAATATCAGTAATGATTAAGTAAACGTTCCAAAAATAACAATTTTTAAAATTTCTTATTTTAAAAGTTAACTATTAGTTTTCTTATACCCTTGCGATAACAATAAAGTATTAGAATTAAAACTATTTGAAAAGTCCGCCAGGAAAATTGCTGCGTCCTCAAAATGTTCACCCCCTATTGTAAGCACCTGGAGTAAACTATCTCCTGTTGATGATTTAACAACATTGGGATCTGCCCCAAAATGAATAAGATTTGAGGCGATCGTAAAGTCAAGTAATTCCGATGTTAAACTTAGATCCATGATCTTATACCTGTCATATAAAAGATCTAGTTTAAAGGAAATGCCGTTATTGAGTTGAACCGCAAGACGATGGAAGGCAATGTTGCTGACGAAAGTTAATTTTGTTTCGTTTATATTGTGCTATAATGTGATTGATTGATTAGGTAAATGATGTCCAATATTATATTATATTATATTTAATATTATATTGAATTTCTGTGTATTTATGTAACATAGATATGGAATCATGTCCGTCTGTCTATATGAATGCGTAGATCTCAGAGACTTAAAGCCATTGGTAGGAAAAACGGACTCATGTTTAAAATTTTAGTATGCGCGTAATCAGCAAAAAACAATGCGGGCAGAGCATTCACTAAACAAAATAAACGTTTTTTATTTCGTTTTTCGTTAATTCAAAAGTTTGAATGGGCCCTTAAAAAGTTTATTTTAACATTAGAAAAGCTTTTCTAGCAATTTCTTAAACAATTGAAAAACTACGCTTCCCTATCTATGTATATTTTCTACTGAGAAAACTTGTTCCAACCATATTTCTGAGAACATTTTTCTTATTGAAAATAAAAATATTTTTTGTTTATGTTTGGTCTGTTAAATGAGTCAAAATCATAGCAAAAAAGAAATATTTTAAAAAATGTGAGGGTGTTTACACTGCACTATGGGAGTAAAGTCCCAAATTGTGGCATTTTTACCATTTACCGATTGAAGATAAAAACGCAGCCGCTCATATCTCTGGCCACCCCAAAGGCTAGAACTGAGAACAATTCGCCGTCCGAATTTCTCAGTACAAATGAGCAATTGTCCCACATGTCCTCCGTGGCATCCCTTCAAGTGATACCACAGGACCTAGTGAACGAAACCCTTGTAAGAGTCATTCAACAGGGTATTCGCATTCCGGACCACCGGAACCGACTGATGCAGTTTTCGTACCTGCGGCACCAAAACCCTTACAGGTGATTCCTCCATCGAAACAGAGATTGATATCTCGGCTTATATCAAAGCCGAAACTAAAGCCGATATAAAGGTGGACGACATTAGTAAATACAAATATAATTACAAAAGGCGCATGTCTTCTTTCAAGATTCGTGTGCTCGCGCTGATGTTCAAGACGATTTGTTCACCTATGTCGACCTTTCAGAATTTAAGGGGGCTACGTAGCAAACTCCCTAAACTTTATTCTGATAGTTCTCTCTGTGCATCCCATATTATAGCCATTATAGAAACTTGGTTAAATGTTAAAGCCGGAGATCTTTAGCTCTGGGTGACTTTAATATCCCAGAACTAAAGTGGTCCAAAGTCGATAACTCACCATCTTTATCACTTATCACGCACATTGACTTCACCGCGGGCATGTTTGACATGTCCCTAGATCACATTTAGGCTTTTAGGGGAAAGGGCTTAGGGCCTTTAGACTTATGTTTAGTATCCGACCCTGATGGTACCACTATTTCCACAGCTTAGCCCTTTCAACCCCAGGGGATCCATATCGCCCCACTCTTGAGGTTTCAATCGAAACCATTTCTGGTATCGATCAGAAGTTTCCATGTGTGCCAAATAAGAGTCGCTCTTTCCGTAAAGCTGATTTTCACAAACTCAATAGCCTTATTAAGTTCATTGGCTACATTCGATTGGTCAGATATTCTGGCATTCACCGATTTAAATTTCACCTTAGAAAACTTTTACCATACTTTTAATTCATTTATTAACTCATGTGTGCCATGCAAATATCCGTCCGCTTCAACAAATCCTCCTTGGATTACAAGGAGGCACCACGAACTTAAAAAATAATAAAAATAGGCTCTTACTTAAATATGTAAAACCTGCAGTAGAATAGATTTTTCAAGATATCTACTAACTCGGTCAAATTTTACCGTGCATAACGCTGAGTGTTACAAGAATTATATTCGTCGCTGCCGGATACAATTTACTCAGGGTCCGAAGCAGTTTTATAATTTTGTAAACACAAAGCGTAAACAAAGCGGAATCGTAATCGAACTACCGAACTGAGCGGACGTGCTTTGTCCGAGCTCCGGGAAAACTTCACTTCGCTTATATTTTCGCCAATATAAGCGAAAAGACACTGAAATACAATTTATTAAAAGCGACAGACAAGCTTTTTTTCATAACAGTTGTAATGTGCTAAACCAAAGTGCATTGTTGAAAAAAAAAACAAGAAAGGAAAGCTAATTTCGGGCGGAGCCGAGTTTATATACCCTTGCAGTTAAAACCGGATGAATATCGCAAACATCGGATATAGTTGGCCGATCCTTATGGCAATAGGAATATATAATCCAATTTTTTACAATACAAAATCTAAAAAAAATCCCAAACTTCTATCTTCAAAAATACGAAAGTTGATATTTCTACCAAGTACCATTTCCGATCGTTGTATATGGCAGCTATAGGATATAGTCGGCCGATCCTAATGAAATTTGGTAGGTCGGATCAACTGACCAAATATATAATCTGTACCAAGTTCCAGCTTTCTATCTTCAAAAACACGAGTTGGGTCAAAGTTGGGTCATTTCCGATCAATCAGTTATATGGCAGCTATAGGATATAGTCGGCCGATCCATGCCGTTCCGACTTATATACTGCGTGCAAAGGAAAGAAGGGTGTGTGCAAAGTTTCAAGACGATAGCTTTAAAACTGAGAGACTAGTTTGCGTAGAAACAGACAGACGGACAGACAGACGGACAGACGGACATGCTCATATCAACTCAGGAGGTGATCCTGATCAAGAATATATATACTTTATAGGGTCGGAGATGTCTCCTTCACTGCGTTGCACACTTTTGACCAAAATTATAATACCCTCTGCAAGGGTATAAAAATACGTACCACGCAATGAGCTCATTGAGCAACGACCAAAAGAACGACCGTAGAAGTTCAGTGAACCAAAGAAACGGCTTCTACTCTTACTTTTTAACCCGCGATACCGAAGTGGAAAAATCGGCGCTTAAAAGCAACCCGGCTTTACTGACCGCTGAAACTCAAAGGGCACGGTCTTGCTCACCCGCTCTGCTCACTCCGACTCCCGCGTCATGGAGTTCGCAGTGTAAAACCCCCCCTCCAATATAGGAAACAAATTTCGCACCAACAACAAGCAGCGCTACAACTTCTGCAACAACAGCGAAAACCCCTGCAACTCAAAGTACCACGACGTCAACGACTACAGCGAGTACAAAAACAACAACCTCGGAAATCGCCAAAGCGGCAACGGCCACACAGACTGGAATGGATCGCTACATCCAAATTAAGCGCAAGCTTAGCCCGCAGAGTAATCCGACAGGCAACAAAACAAAAATTAACCGTGTCCTGAATAACGATAATGAACCAGACAGATCCACTACTAACAGATTTGCCCTACTGGCGGAGGCTGAGGAAAACCAACCAGCCCAAGACACCGCAAAAAAACCCAAGCCCCCTCCAATCTATATTAGGGAAAAAAGCTCGAGTGCCCTGGTCAACAAAATTGCGTCGTTGATCGGGAACGGTGAAAACTTTCATGTTGTTCCGCTTATCAAAGGGAACATCCATGAAACAAAGGTGCAAACCAAGACTGAAGAGCACTTCCGAATAGTGTCAAAATATCTGGACACTGTACAGAAAAACTATTACACGTACCAGCTGAAAAGCAGTAAGGGCCTACAAGTGGTAGTAAAGGGAATAGAACCTGATGTTACCGCCGAGGAAATAAAAACCGCCCTTAAAGAAAAGGGCTTCGCCGCCAAGAATGTTATTAACATTCTAAATAAAGATAAAAAGCCACAACCCCTCTTCAAGGTCGAGCTCGAGCCTGAAAGCAGGTCGCTGAAGAAGAACGAAGTCCACCCAATCTACAACCTACAATATCTTTTGCATCGGAAAATCACTGTTGAAGAGCCACATAAACGTAACGGTCCAGTGCAATGCACTAATTGTCAAGAGTATGGACACACAAGGTCTTACTGCACACTTCGGGCTGTCTGTGTAGTCTGCGGGGACGCCCACAAGTCCGCTTGCTCCTTACAAACAAACAAGGTCCTTACAAACAAGGACAGTACCGTGAAGAAATGTGGAAACTGCGGAGGCAGCCATACGGCAAACTATAGAGGATGTATTGTGTATAAGGAGTTAAAGAGTCGCATGCGTCAAGCGACCGTAACGCGCAACCAAAATCCACAGAATGCGTACGTTTCGTCAAAAACCACGCCAGACGTCTTCTTCGCCAAAGCTGCGAGATCCTCATTCGGTCCACTAAACACCACCAACGGCTTCTCCTATGCCGATGCTCTACGATCTGGAAGGGAAATTCCAATTCAGCCTAACTCTCAAAGCGCTCAACAGGCCCCAGAACAGCCACACAGCAAAACGGAAACTATGATGTACCACGCAATGAGCTCATTGAGCAACGACCAAAAGAACGAGCGTAGAAGTTCAGTGAACCAAAGAAACGGCTTCTACTCTTACTTTTCAACCCGCGATACCGAAGTGGAAAAATCGGCGCTTAAAAGCAACCCGGCTTTACTGACCGCTGAAACTCAAAGGGCACGGTCTTGCTCACCCGCTCTGCTCACTCCGACTCCCGCGTCATGGAGTTCGCAGTGTAAAACCCCCCCTCCAATATAGGAAACAAATTTCGCACCAACAACAAGCAGCGCTACAACTTCTGCAACAACAGCGAAAACCCCTGCAACTCAAAGTACCACGACGTCAACGACTACAGCGAGTACAAAAACAACAACCTCGGAAATCGCCAAAGCGGCAACGGCCACACAGACTGGAATGGATCGCTACATCCAAATTAAGCGCAAGCTTAGCCCGCAGAGTAATCCGACAGGCAACAAAACAAAAATTAACCGTGTCCTGAATAACGATAATGAACCAGACAGATCCACTACTAACAGATTTGCCCTACTGGCGGAGGCTGAGGAAAACCAACCAGCCCAAGACACCGCAAAAAAACCCAAGCCCCCTCCAATCTATATTAGGGAAAAAAGCTCGAGTGCCCTGGTCAACAAAATTGCGTCGTTGATCGGGAACGGTGAAAACTTTCATGTTGTTCCGCTTATCAAAGGGAACATCCATGAAACAAAGGTGCAAACCAAGACTGAAGAGCACTTCCGAATAGTGTCAAAATATCTGGACACTGTACAGAAAAACTATTACACGTACCAGCTGAAAAGCAGTAAGGGCCTACAAGTGGTAGTAAAGGGAATAGAACCTGATGTTACCGCCGAGGAAATAAAAACCGCCCTTAAAGAAAAAGGCTTCGCCGCCAAGAATGTTATTAACATTCTAAATAAAGATAAAAAGCCACAACCCCTCTTCAAGGTCGAGCTCGAGCCTGAAAGCAGGTCGCTGAAGAAGAACGAAGTCCACCCAATCTACAACCTGCAATATCTTTTGCATCGGAAAATCACTGTTGAAGAGCCACATAAACGTAACGGTCCAGTGCAATGCACTAATTGTCAAGAGTATGGACACACAAGGTCTTACTGCACACTTCGGGCTGTCTGTGTAGTCTGCGGGGACGCCCACAAGTCCGCTTGCTCCTTACAAACAAACAAGGTCCTTACAAACAAGGACAGCACCGTGAAGAAATGTGGAAACTGCGGAGGCAGCCATACGGCAAACTATAGAGGATGTATTGTGTATAAGGAGTTAAAGAGTCGCATGCGTCAAGCGACCGTAACGCGCAACCAAAATCCACAGAATGCGTACGTTTCGTCAAAAACCACGCCAGACGTCTTCTTCGCCAAAGCTGCGAGATCCTCATTCGGTCCACTAAACACCACCAACGGCTTCTCCTATGCCGATGCTCTACGATCTGGAAGGGAAATTCCAATTCAGCCTAACTCTCAAAGCGCTCAACAGGCCCCAGAACAGCCACACAGCAAAACGGAAACTATGATGCTTACCCTCCAACAAAGTATGATGGAGCTTATGTCATTCATGAAAACGACCATGCAAACGCTTGTTCAAAACCAGAACATGGTGATACAGCTGCTCGTAGCACAACAGTCCAAATAATCTATGCAGGCGCTACGAATATCAATGTGGAACGCCAATGGTGTCTCACGGCATAAACTAGAATTGTCACAATTCTTGACCGAAAACCATATTGACGTTATGCTACTGGTGGAAACGCATCTTACAAGCAAATACAACTTTCATATAAGAGGCTACACAATCTACCGCACAGATCATCCAGATGGGAAAGCCCACGGCGGAACTGGAGTTCTAATCAGAGAACGAATTAAACACCATTTTCACAAAAGGTTTGCAACAAACTTCTTGCAGGCCACATCGATACAAATTCAGTCAAGCAACGGAATCCTTTCAATTGCTGCCGTTTACTGCCCTCCTCGCTTCTCAATCTCGGAAGGAAAATTTATGGACTTCTACAATTCACTTGGGGATCGATTTATAGCCGCAGGAGACTACAACGCCAAACATACGCACTGGGGATCACGTCTAGTGACTCCCAAAGGAAGACAATTGTACAATGCAATTATAAATGTGAAAAATAAACTGGACTACGTTTCCCCTGGAAGTTCCACATACTGGCCAACCGATTCACGCAAGCTCCCAGACCTTATTGATTTTGCAGTGACAAAAAACATACCTCGCAATCTAATAAGTGCCAAAGCAGTCTCGGACTTATCATCAGACCACTCGCCTGTGCTTCTAACGCTTCTTCAAAGCCCAGAAATAACCGAACACCCCTTCAGTCTGACGACGACAAAAACAAACTGGCTAAAATACAAAAAGTACGTGAGTGCCCACATAGAACTCGCCCCGGATTTTAACATGGAATCGGACATCGACTACACTACGAGCGCCCTGAAGAAGTACTCGTTGCGGCAGCTAAAATCTCTACTCCTCATAGGAAAGAAGTAGACCGAAACAAACACTTCAAATCTAATCAGCAAATCGAACAGCTCGTGCGAGAAAAGAGGGGCACGCGTCGTGATTGGCAAAACAGCAGATCACCAGCTTCAAAACAACGCCTTAAGGAAGCAACCCGATGACTCGACCAGGCTCTTCACCAACAGGATGAAAATGCACTGCTGAGGTACATCCAGAATCTCTCGCCAACAAGCACAAAGTACCCCCTGTGGAGGGCCCACCCAAATCTTAGTGCCCCAATTGAAACGACCACCCCGATAAGAAACTCTTCGGGATGCTGGGCTCGCAGCAACGAAGACCGAGCTGAAACATTCGCCACACATCTCCAAAGTGTCTTCCAGCCAAACCCAGCCTCAAATTCATTCCTCCTGCCAGTAATTCAGCCAGAGTCCTCCCCTCAGCCAGCCGCACCTCCATTCCGGCCGAACGAAATCGAAAAAGTCATAAGAGGGCTAAAACCAAAAAAGGCTCCCGGTGGTGACCTATTGACCCCAAAGATGCTGATCGAACTTCCAAAATGCGCTATAGAGGTCGTCTGCAAACTATTTAATGGAATCATTAATCTTGGCTATTTCCCAAAAAAGTGGAAGAAATCCATTATTATAATGATACCGAAGCCTGGAAAAGACCACACAATTCCGTCATCATACAGACCAATAAGCCTTCTATCTTGTTTGTCTAAACTGTTTGAAAAATGCTTGTTAACTCGCATAATACCACATCTGGAAGCTTGCAATATCATCCCGGCACACCAATTTGGCTTTCGAAGAAACCATGGAACCATCGAACAAGTGAACAGATTAACATCCGAAATACGCTCAGCCTTCGAACAACGAGAATACTGCAGCGCTATTTTCCTCGACGTATCTCAAGCTTTCGACCGAGTTTGGCTCATCGGACTCATGCACAAAATTAAAACGTATTTGCCAACATACACCCACAAGCTACTGGAATCATACCTCTTCAATAGGGTATTCTCAGTGAGATGCAACGCAGCTACTTCGGGCGACTACACCATCGAAGCTGGAGTTCCACAGGGAAGCGCACTCGGGCCGTGTCTATATGTTTTGTATACTGCGGATATTCCTACGAGCGCACAACTAACAACGTCAACGTTCGCCGATGATACCGCTATTCTTAGTCGCTCTAGATGCCCAACGCAGGCAGCAACCCAACTGGCTAATCATCTCACAATAGTGGAAAGGTGGCTGTCCGACTGGCGCATTAAAATAAACGAACAAAAGTGTAAACATATAACGTTTACTCTTAATAGACAAAATGCCCTCCGCTTTTACTAAACGGTATGCAGATCCCTCAAGCTAACGACGTAACGTACCTTGGCGTTCACCTTGATAGACGACTTACCTGGCGTAAGCACATCGAATGCAAAAAGATGCATCTAAAACTGAAAGCCAGCAGCCTCCACTGGATCATAAACTCACGATCGCCACTGTGCCTGGACTACAAGTTACTACTGTACAATTCAGTCCTAAAGCCAATCTGGACGTATGGCTCCCAGCTGTGGGGGAACGCGAGCAGCAGCAACATAGACATCATACAGCGCGCACAATCAAAAATCCTGAGAACTATCACAGGGGCACCTTGGTATGTTCGCAACGAAAACATCCACCGGGATCTGGGCATCCTCGCAGTGAAAGACGAAATCCAGAAGCAAAAAGAGTCATACAAAGAAAAACTGTCTTCGCACCCAAATTTTCTCGCTCGGGGATTGACTCGGGTTTCTAGCGTATCCCGCCTGAGACGCAACGACCTCCCAACCCAGCAATCGATTTTTAGGGCCGTCTAACTCCGTATCAGTCAATATGACTGTTAGTTAAGTTAAAAATATAAGATTTGATACACCTCTTGTTAGTCTCGCAAAGAGAAGATGCAAGAAATAAAAGCAACGTTAAAAAAAAAAAATTTAGACATGTAGGTTACGTGTATGTAGGTTAGACATGTAGTAAGTACCTGAGCGATACTTGATGTCAAATAGTTTTTAATTAATTTTAGTTTTGAGAACGATCTCTCACCGCTAGCCACAGATATGGGAATAGTCAATAATATACGATATACAATAATAGTGTTCGGGAAACCACTACCGTAAGAACGGAGAAATCGAAGAACCTGAATGGCGTTTTGCATATCATCCGGAATAAAATGCCGAAAATTATAAGTTCCGAAAAAAGCTCAGCACCATCAAGGTCCTTCTCGTTCTCGTAACGTAGCGCTAAGTCTAGGTCCTTACAATGCTTTAATAAATCGTCTTCAGGCATTTTTATACCCTTGCAGAGGGTATTATAATATTGTCCAAAAGTGTGCAACGCAGTGAAGGAGACATCTCCGACCCTATAAAGTGTATATATACTTGATCAGGATCACCTCCTGAGTTAATATGAGCATGTCCGTCTGTCCGTCTGTCTGTCTGTCCGTTTCTACGCGAACTATTCTCTCAGTTTTAAAGCTATCGTCTTGAAACTTTGCACACACCGTTCTTTCCTTTGCACGCAGTATATAAGTGGGAACGGCTCGGTTCGGCCGACTATATCCTATAGCTGCCATATAACTGATTGATCGGAAATGGTATAACTTTGGTGTTTTTAGAGTTAGAAAGTTTTAGAATGTCAAATTTGACATGAGCGCTATTTTTGGCAAAACATTACGGCATGACAAATTTCATAGGGATCGGACGACTATATCCTATAGCTGCCATATAACTGAACAATCGGAAATGACCCAATTTTCGTGTTTTTGAAGATAGAAAGCTGGAACTTGGTACAGATTATATTTTTTGTCAGTTAATCCGACCTACCAAGTTTCATAACGATCAGTCGACTATATCTATTAGCAGGGCCGTAGCTAGAGCCTCGGGGGCCCTGGGGCAACAAGTAAATTTGGGGCCTCCTATACGGAAGTCTTTTGCCCCGGTGGGGCCCCTTCCCTTCGGGGGCCCTGGGGCACCGCCCCACCTGCCCCATGCTAGCTACGGCCCTGTCTATTAGCTTCCTTATAACATCGTTCAGTTATATGGCAGCTATAGAACATAGTCGGCCGATCCTAGTTAAATTTGGTAGGTTGGATCAACTGACCAAAAATATAATCTGTACTAAGTTCCAGCTTTCTATTTTAAAAACAGCTTATTATTATACTATGAAAAATAATGCGGAGCTTCTTACTTAAAATAAATGTTCTGCGAAGAATAAATGTATTGCTTTAGGCAGAAACAAAAAACCATTTTGGCAGAAACAAAAAAGAGAATGAATTTCTTGCAGTGAAATGTTTTCAGACTCCAACAACAAAATGCATTCGGATTACCACGATTGAGGAGAATAGGGAAAACACGAAAAATTTTTATTGTAATTGCCCTTTGCCTATGCTGGAAGCAACACACGTATATGAAATTTCATTTCCCATATGAAAGAGCAATTCCAACAACAAAGGAGCACCGAGAGCAATGGGGCTGGGCATCCCTGCCCTAAAGTAACGAGTAACGAATTATCTTTAGTAGTCTCTAATAAATCGTCAAACCGAATAGGTTATGGGCCCAGACCAGCAAGAAAACTACTGCGTAATAGTCGAAAAGATTATACGATTATTAGAGATTTGGTGGTGTTTTAAAAAAGATTAATTAAAGTTCGTGGGCAGCGCAAATGAAAAGTCTGCTGGTACACTCAGTATGTAGTCGTGAAATTAATACCGAAAGTGGAACGGTTACAGAGCAGGCAAACTCTGATAACAAGGATGAAAAGGCCCTCGCGAGTATTTTGTTGTCTAAGCCGTCTCAGATTAATTATGTTAAACACTGCAAGTCATCGATGGAAGCTTGGAAAAAGCTGGCGAGTGTTCACATGACTAGGGGACCAGCGCGTAAAATACAGTTGTTTAAATAGTTGCTGTATATGAAGATGTCAGAGTCAGACAATGTCACAGTAATTTGGGTAATTTCTGTGACGTCATCGAGAAATTACAAGAGATCGATCAATTAGTCCCAGAAGAAATGATTGTAATAATTTTGTTGTCCAGTCTATGTGATTCGTACGAAAATTTTGCAATGGATATGGAGACGCGTGATTCTTTGCCTTCCTTGAGTTCTCTAAAAATTAAGTTGCTGGAAGAGGAAGAACGACGAAAAGTGGGAGACAAAATGGAAAATAGAGCGGAATAGAGAAACGGGCAGTGTGGCAATTGGCCATAAGCAGTACATCGACGGGCTGTTACAAGATTATGGCATGGCAGACTGTAAGCAGAATGCCACGCTTTTGGAGGTTGGTTATCAGAACCTATGTATTTTGGAAGACTGTCCACGAGTCAACCAGAAACAGTATCAAACGCTTATTGGATCACTGCTGTACCTAGCAATGACTACGAGGCAAAGTTGGCCATGACATTGTGTGGCCGCTAAACGCGTCCTTCGTTACCTAAAAGGAACTTCGGGCTTAAAGTTGCACTTTTTTCGAACTGGTGTGCCTGTTCACTGCTTTGTGGATGCAGACTGGTCAGATGACTGTACTGACCGCAAATCCTTCAGTGGTTGGGCGTTCTTTATGGGTGGAGCAGCGTTTTCGTGGCAGTCTAAAAAGCAGAGCATCATAGCACTCAGTAGCATGGAGCATGTGGTAAAATGAGGAATTTTTGTTTATAATTTTTACATGTTTGATAGAACTTAAACATTTTTGTTTTCATTTCATATCTCGGTACTACAGACTAAAAAATAATAAAACAAAAATATTTCATTTAAATATAAAAATATACGAATTAAATTGATTTTCAGCCTTTGGCGAATTTTGACAAATGGTATTAAACAATGTAACATAAAAAAAATTTGGAAAAGTATTAAAAATTAAAAATATAATTTGGATTAATAAAATATATAATCCCCTATTAGTTTGAATAACTTTTTGAAGTCGTTTTTTTTAATTACTGAGTCCACTAAAACTTTGAGGGTATACGTGGACAAATCGTTCCAAAGGGAAGTAACCTTTTTTGCTTTTATGCAAAGAAGAAATTCGCTTCCGCTTTATGAAGACCACACGTTTTCAATAACATTCAAGTCTGGACTTTGTGGTGGCCAGTCGAGACATCCTGTAAAAATTTGGTGATCATTCTGCTTATGTGGCATCGGGCCTGTTGCAGGATAAATGATTCACCGATAAGGGAAACAGTTATCATTTACCACTCTCAAATATTGCCCCTGGTTCATCGAGCCTTCAACGGGCACCAAGTCACCCAACCCATTATATGAGATGCACCCCTAGAACATAACCGACCCACCACCATGACTCACTGTTTTTGCAAACGGGCCTATTTTTTGTCGTTGTACCCGTGGAAGTCTTACAAAAAACCTTTTTAGATGAATTAAATTGAAAAGAACTTTCGTCCGTCCAAAGAACGCTTCTTCAAAATTGTTTCGCCTTGTTTACTTTGGATATGTACGGTATTTCCTTTGATCGGTACGTCTTGATTTCTGCTTCTTTCAAACAGTACGTTCACTGATTGGTTTATTAGCTGTCTTATACCATTCATTTGCAGCAGGTTGAGGCTTTAAAAAATATTTTTCTTGATTTATATAAGAAGAAAGTCATTGATATTGTATATGTTCCAACCGAAAATATGATTTCAGATGTGCTAACTAAAACTCTATGTGAAGTTAAGCACACAAAATGTATTACTTCACTCGGGTTAAACTAAAAAATAATCTTTTGAATTAGATATACCGCGGTGAGAAGGAGTGTTGAAAATATTTGTTTTTGCAAATGCTCATGTATACGGAGTTGTGTGAGACTGCTCACGCCTTAAGCTTCATTCGTCCCAGCATAAGCAAAGGGCAATTACAATAACAATTTTTTGAGTTTTTCCTAATCTCCTCAATCGTGTCATTCCAAATGAATTTTGTTATTGGAGTGCCGAAAACTTTACCCTGCAAGAAATTCATTCTTGTTTCTGTTTCTGCCAAAAGGTTCGACCTGAAGCGATACATTTCTTCTTCGCAGAACATTTTTTTTAAGAAGCTCCGCATTATTTGTCATAGTATAATAATAAGCTGTTGTAAAATGGAGGGATTTTTTTTAGAACCCGTAAGAAGTTGAAACTTTCTATTACAAACTATTCAATCCCTACAAACACTTTTGGATCAGAGCCGTAGCTAGAGCCTCGGGGGCCCTGAGGCAACAAGTAAATTTGGGGTTCCCTATACGGAAGTCTTTTGCCCCGGGCGGGGCCCCTTCCCTTCGGGGGCCCTGGGGCACCGTCCCACCTGCCCCATGCTAGCTACGGCCCTGTATAGGATATAGTCGGCCGATCCCGACCGTTCCGACTTATATACTGCGTGCAAAGGAAAGAAGGGTGTGTGCAAAGTTTTAAGTCGATAGCTTTAAAACTGAGAGACTAGTTTGCGTAGAAACAGACAGACGGACAGACTGACATGCTCATATCAACTCAGGAGGTGATCCTGATCAAGAATATATATACTTTATAGGGTCGGAGATGTCTCCTTCACTGCGTTGCACACTTTTGAACAAAATTATAATACCCTCTGCAAGGGTATAAAAATATAAAGTATTCATTTGCAACACCTTTGCTCTTCGATCATTTCTCCATTTCAGCATGGCTTCATTAAGGGGTTATATACAGTTGCGATAGATGAAAAAATCGATTTTTTTAAATTGCATATTATTTAAGTATATACTATTGAGAATACTTTCATTCATACTAACCGAAGTTGTAGCTATATATAGCGCACTACCTGCACATCAAACTTGAAACTTTAAACGCGATTATCTCAGAATATTGTTTTTTCGAAATTACCTTTGCGTTGGACACGATTACTAAAAAATTTTTAATCCGATCAACACCAAATTTTGACTCCTTATTTATTATGATAATAGCTAGTCCGTGAACGAAGGATTTTCAATTTTTTTGAAAACTCCTTTTTTAGAGCATAAAAATCAAAAATCTTATACCTTGAAAAAGTACTTTTTTTTGTTAAAACCGTCGCCATTTTTTTTAAACCAAAATTTTTACATATCTTTTGTTCACGGACTAGGCAATACAATATACTAACGAAATTTTTTTGAATTTTTGATTTCGGATGAACCGTTCTTGGGATATGATGTCCACCGCAAGACACCATCGAAAAAAGACGATCTTGGAATTCGGCTATAACATTTTTATTATTTAATATTTAGAAAACTGGAATTTAGTACAGATTCTATTTTTGGTCAGTTGATCAAACCTACTAAATTTCATAAGGATCGGCCGACTATATTCTATAGCTGCCATATAACTGAACGATCGGAAATAGCCCAACTTTCGTGTTTTTGAAGATAGAAAGCTGGACTGATAGTTTTAAAACTGAGAGACTAGTTTAAGTAGAAACACACAGACGGACAGACAGACGGACATGCTCATATCAACTCAGGAGATGATCCTGATCAAGAATATATATACTTTATAGGGTCTGGGATGTCTTTTTCATTGCGTTGCAAAAAGGCCAGATCATAGTCTTTATAGACCAGATCAATGTATAGACAAATATAAAAATACCAACGAAATCTAAAAATTTTTAAAAATATGTTCAGTCTTCTTAATAATACGGAACAAAAAAAATTTAAAAATGCCGCAATTCGGCACTTTTTGCCCATAGTGCACTGTCAGTTTCCCACCACTACATTAAGGATTAGAGCTATCGGATTTGACATAAATATTCGAATGAAAATTAGGCAAGCGCCCACAAACCGCCTATTTAAAAAATATTTCTTTGGCTATCGGAAAATATACATGTTTACTTATAGTGTTCACAAAGTTATAAAACTGCTTCGGATCCTGAAACTGAATCCGGCAGCGGCTAATAACTTTTTTAACATTAGACCGAGCTACTATACTTAGCTAAAGTACTTTTTGAATAACTAACTACAGCCAGATTTTTTAAAATTTAAGCGTTTAATTTTAAATTTCGTCAAATTTAATATTTCCTGTGGCACACAGGAGACAAAGTTTAAATTTAAAGTATAATAAAATATATTTAAGATATTTACATTTTCACATGCCAGTAGATCGGACCAATCTTATTCCAAAATTAGTTTTTATAAGTTTCACAAAGTCAGCCTTACGGAAGAAACTACTTAAGTTTGGAGATTTAGTGAGGTCTGTGTAGGTCTCTCTCGCACAACCTTCGGGGGATGAAAACCGAATTAAATGAGTTAGAGTTACAGTTCGCATTCGAATTGTTTCGAATGCATTCTAGAATGTCCGATACAACTATGCATATTTGCCTGTATTATTAGACGCTGATAATAAAATAATTCAAAAGTGAATTAAGTGATTGATTTTTTTTCAGATATATTCAATATATGTTGTATATTTTTTTTTACAAATTTTTCTTATTAGAATGTAAAAATATTTTCAATATTTATTAGTAAATAATTTTTCAGAACAATTTTGCCGCTACAAAATTTTGCAAAATAGTTTAATTTGGAAAAACTAAACAAAAAACACTAAGAAAATAATAATAACAGTTAAAAACCAAAGTAAAAAAACACTCTCATCATAATTTACCTTTCGGTCAATTCCCTCATTATTAAAGAAGTATTTAAGAAGCGTTTTGCTCAACAAAAGAAAATAAATGAATGCATAGAGTATGTTAAAATCCATTCAAGACATTCGGCTGCATTCCTCATTCCAAAAGCACTCTTTTTACTTCCCACCCCAATTCACTCGGTTTCAAAGCAAGAGAATGCCCATGAGTTAGAATGCTCTCTCACTCCTTCTCACTCAATTCGTTGTGTCTCTTGCACTCATTCATTCTATTCCATTCGGATGTATTCTTTGGCTGAGGCAATAAGAATGTTTTCCTGCAGACCTCTATTACAAATGGTCAACGTTCTGGCAAGCCATCTGGATCGGAAACGAAACGCAGCCCGCAAATGTCCATCAATAGTGGGTGTGGAAGTGGTACGTGATAATTGATTCTTATTACCACTTAAGTTCTGGGATATTAAAATCACCCATACCAGCTTACCGGACAAATGATGCTAGTATGTTGGTATGTATGAAGAGTTAATACATATATAAACATTTACCGGACAAAATTATTTTTCTACAAATAAATTCAATTAATCTTTTGATTTTACCTTTTCAGAACTAAGATTGGAGTCTACCAAAATGAGTCATCCTCCCTTTCGACCACGTTAAAGAGCGGTGAACTTGGAAAAACTTCGGAGGTAAGTATTACAGGCTTTAACCAAGGTTCTCCAAATACTATACTAAGAGATGCAAGGAAAGAAATATCAGAATAACTTTTGGGTAATTTGCTTTATAGCCTATTAGTATTCTGATAGGTAAGTGTTAAAAAGGAATTCAGTTTATTAGATTGAGAAAGAAGTGGTGTAAGGTTGGTAAGTGGTTCTAACATGTCACTCCCACTGGTTTCTCAATTTTTGTCTTTAGGCTGTCCTTGGACGAAAACGTTTTCTGGTCAAAAACTGTGCTGAGTCCCGAAAACCCGTTTTTTTTTTAAAAGATTTTTGGGGTGTTAGAAATATTTCAAACACGGTTTTGTACTATATTCCACCTAATAAACAATTCCTACTAGGTCTCTTCAAAAGTTCCTCCAATTTTTTTGTCGCACTGTGTAATATATTTATGTTTATATTTAATTCTGTCCTCCACTTTTATATTGGCTTTTGTTTTGGCTTAGATGTCAGCTGAGTTATTGATCTCCGTAGCTCAAGGGGCAAGCCAAGAAACAAATATTTGTTTCGATGGAGAAATCACCAATGGAGTAGGTGGTTTGGTGGGCACGAAAACTGCGACATCAGCCGGTACCGGAGTTCCAGGTGGTGGTTGTAGCGAACTGTTTTTCTGCTTTCCGCTCGGCAACAATTTGTCGCGGCTAGCTCACAGAGTTTGTGGGTCTCTTCCACCGAATTGATAGTTCGACGTGATTACCCAAGACCAGAAATAATACAGATAGCGTAAAACGTAGTAAAACCTTTTTCACATGCCTTTTCATACACAATATAAATGACTCCTCGTTTCCAAAATGGGATCCTCTCCTCTGCTTCTCCTGGTTTTCGCCCGGCTCCGTCGTCGTCGCTTTCTGTTGACCGTTCCTGTTGCTAAGGTCACAGCTGCTGCTCCGTCGCCGCTGCTATGTCTGTTGCTGCGTTGCCGTTGGTTCCCCTTAATGTCGGCCTTTTGCTAGGCGCACGCAGGCCTTCCTACCTTTCGGAACACACCCTAGGGTCGTCTGCGACTGGTCATCGCCCACCTGTACGCAAACGCGCTACAGGATCCGTGACAGAAGTCGCACCTTCGCCACACCAAGGAAACACCGCCCATACGCGCTAGCGAGTCCGGATCGGGAGTTGGCCGCTGATTGTAGCCTCTCCACTACACCAAGTAAACACCGGCCATACGGGCTAGCGACTACGGATTGGGAGTTCGCCGCCAAAGACAGCACGTCGCGCCTTCTCTACACCACGGAAACACCTTGCATACTCACTAGTGAATCTGGATCGCCAATTTTTAGACTGGTGACCGAGGTTTTCCCGATCGGTTTCTCAACTGGGCGTGAGATCATGAGCCTGCCTATCCTTGTCTCGCAGGATCACGCCTGTTCATCGCAATTCAGGAGTCGATAAGGCGTACGCCAGACTTGTCCCTTACTTGCTTCGTGGCAAGGCTACCTACCATGGTCGGGAATGTCCCAACTCGACTCTGATACCTTGGGCTTTAGAGGAACCGTCCTGCAACGGGTTCTTTCTTAGCTCGTCCTTCACTTCTTTTGTTTAATGAGATTCTAAGCGTATTCTTGTCATTGAGCTATATTTTGCTATTTTGTGCTATTTTATTTTGAATAAAATTAGATTTAGTCTTTAAAATTAATTAAAACCACAAAAAATTGCTTGAAATGGGTACTCCATGTTGAGAGTTTGGTATTCCAAAAAGAGTTGTATGTCGTAATCAAGGATTTACAAGCGTAGTTTAGACGCCTAAGAAAAGAAAATATTACAAAGTACACATTCACATATTTAAATATGTAAATCTTTTAATCATGAAATTGCACTTATATTTTTTCGTGTTGGATATTTTACTAATATCGTAAATAAACCACTTTTAGGCTTCCCAAATGGTTGTTTTTCAAAAATTACAAAAAAAAAAATGGGTGTAGAACCGTGGTCGGCACGTGGTGTTAGTAACGAATAGCAGAAAGTAGGCTGTGAGCATGACGTTTCACACATTTATACTGTGTGTGTGTGGCAGAGCTCGGGCAGAGAAATTTCCTATGCCCTCGGGATAGGGCCGTGCCGACCACTGGTGTATAAAGATTTTAACGGAAAACTGCGGGTCAGGTGCTGAAATCTCTAAGATCAAGTAGAGATATGAGGGGGAGGGCGGATCTGTCTGCGAAATCCAGTCCTGGTCAAGACGCCACAATATTAATTTTGGCGACAAAAAAAAGCAATATACGTATATAATTTATGAATAAAA
Organism: Drosophila bipectinata; assembly: GCF_030179905.1. Classification (NCBI taxonomy): domain Eukaryota; kingdom Metazoa; phylum Arthropoda; class Insecta; order Diptera; family Drosophilidae; genus Drosophila; species Drosophila bipectinata. The sequence goes on along the minus strand of NC_091739.1, from coordinate 553,237 downwards.
AATAACTTAAAAAATACACGTGAGAGAATATTAAAAAATTTTTAAGAATATAATTTTTTATGTATTAGAAATATTTGCGTTAGGAAATATTATATTTTGTGTTTTTTTGCGATTTTTAGGATGTGTTTGGTTTGGGAACTAGTTCAATGGCGTGCATACATACATACAATGTATGTACATACATACATACATATATAAATTTCATTTTATCGCTATCGCGCATAGCTTAGCAACAAATATATATATACTACAACAGTAGTAAATATATACATCATCTGATCACCTGAGTATGCAAAAAACATATAAAACGACCTTAAACCCCCAACTAACCATTTGTGTAGTACATATGTATGTATGTACATAGATACATATTTAGTTCCAAGATCTGTGAATTGGAATGAAATATTCCAACGATAATGAATGTACATATGTAGCTTTCTATAGAGTGTATAAAAATATCAAAAATGTTAATTCCCTGCCTAAAATATTTTTTGTCCTACTAATTATATTGCATACATACATATGCAAAAAAATTAATTAGAAAGATAATCCAAAGATTATAAGGAAACATGCTACGGCATCGTTTTGGGTTGTACATGAATGTGAAAAATGTGAATTTTATTAAATGAGAAATAAATGGACAAATTTCCGTAAAAGTGTCATAAGTTTTTCTTGATAGGAGTTTCGACAATTAAATACTTATTTTGGTAAAACATAACACAATTTGCTTATTTGGGTCGTTGGAATCTCATATGTGAACGTCTCTAATCTACTGCATTGACATTTATGTATGTATAATATAACAATAGTGGAAAAAGTAAAACTAAAAATTTTTCTTGTACCTTAACTTTAACTTTACAACGACTCAATCTATCTAATCCATACATTACGAGTTTTTCTACTCTTGCATAGGGTATTATAGTTTTTGTCAAAAGTGTGCAACTCAGTGAAGGAGACCAATGAAAGGAGAACTAGTCTCTCAGTTTTAAAGCTATCGACTTGAAACCTTGCACACACCCTTCCTTTCTTCTTTGCACGCAGTATATAAGTCGGAACGGTCGGGATCGGCCGACTATATCCTATACAGGGCCGTAGCAGGGCCCCCGAAGGGAAGGGCCCCGCCCGGGGCAAAAGACTTCCGTATAGGGGGCCCCAAATTTACTTGTTGCCTCAGGGCCCCCGAGGCTCTAGCTACGGCCCTGATCCAATAGCTACCATATAACTGACCTATCGGAAATAACCAAACTTTCGTGTTTGTAGGGATTGAATAGTTTCTAATAGAAAGTTTCAACTTCTTACGGGTTCTAAAAAAAATCCCTCCATTTTACAACAGCTTATTATTATACTATGACAAATAATGCGGAGCTTCTTAAAAAAAATGTTCTGCGAAGAAGAAATGTATCGCTTCAGGTCGAACCTTTTGGCAGAAACAAAAACAAGAATGAATTTCTTGCAGGGTAAAGTTTTCGGCACTCCAATAACAAAATTCATTTGGATTGACACGATTGAGGAGATTAGGAAAAACTCGAAAAATTGTTATTGTAATTGCCCTTTGCTTATGCTGGGACGAATGAAGCTTAAGGCGTGAGCAGTCTCACACAACTCCGTATACATGAGCATTTGCAAAAACAAATATTTTCAACACTCCTTCTCACCGCGGTATATCTAATTCAAAAGATTATTTTTTAGTTTAACCCTAGTGAAGTAATACATTTTGTGTGCTTAACTTCACATAGAGCTTTAGTTAGCACATCTGAAATCATATTTTCGGTTGGAACATATACAATATCAATGACTTTCTTCTTATATAAATCAAGAAAAATATTTTTTAAAGCCTCAACCTGCTGCAAATGAATGGTATAAGACAGCTAATAAACCAATCAGTGAACGTACTGTTTGAAAGAAGCAGAAATCAAGACGTACCGATCAAAGGAAATACCGTACATATCCAAAGTAAACAAGGCGAAACAATTTTGAAGAAGCGTTCTTTGGACGGACGAAAGTTCTTTTCAATTTAATTCATCTAAAAAGGTTTTTGGTAAGACTTCCACGGGTACAACGACAAAAAATAGGCCCGTTTGCAAAAACAGTGAGTCATGGTGGTGGGTCGGTTATGTTCTAGGGGTGCATCTCATATAATGGGTTGGGTGACTTGGTGCCCGTTGAAGGCTCGATGAACCAGGGGCAATATTTGAGAGTGGTAAATGATAACTGTTTCCCTTATCGGTGAATCATTTATCCTGCAACAGGCCCGATGCCACATAAGCAGAATGATCACCAAATTTTTACAGGATGTCTCGACTGGCCACCACAAAGTCCAGACTTGAATGTTATTGAAAACGTGTGGTCTTCATAAAGCGGAAGCGAATTTCTTCTTTGCATAAAAGCAAAAAAGGTTACTTCCCTTTGGAACGATTTGTCCACGTATACCCTCAAAGTTTTAGTGGACTCAGTAATTAAAAAAAACGACTTCAAAAAGTTATTCAAACTAATAGGGGATTATATATTTTATTAATCCAAATTATATTTTTAATTTTTAATACTTTTCCAAATTTTTTTTATGTTACATTGTTTAATACCATTTGTCAAAATTCGCCAAAGGCTGAAAATCAATTTAATTCGTATATTTTTATATTTAAATGAAATATTTTTGTTTTATTATTTTTTAGTCTGTAGTACCGAGATATGAAATGAAAACAAAAATGTTTAAGTTCTATCAAACATGTAAAAATTATAAACAAAAATTCCTCATTTTACCACATGCTCCATGCTACTGAGTGCTATGATGCTCTGCTTTTTAGACTGCCACGAAAACGCTGCTCCACCCATAAAGAACGCCCAACCACTGAAGGATTTGCGGTCAGTACAGTCATCTGACCAGTCTGCATCCACAAAGCAGTGAACAGGCACACCAGTTCGAAAAAAGTGCAACTTTAAGCCCGAAGTTCCTTTTAGGTAACGAAGGACGCGTTTAGCGGCCACACAATGTCATGGCCAACTTTGCCTCGTAGTCATTGCTAGGTACAGCAGTGATCCAATAAGCGTTTGATACTGTTTCTGGTTGACTCGTGGACAGTCTTCCAAAATACATAGGTTCTGATAACCAACCTCCAAAAGCGTGGCATTCTGCTTACAGTCTGCCATGCCATAATCTTGTAACAGCCCGTCGATGTACTGCTTATGGCCAATTGCCACACTGCCCGTTTCTCTATTCCGCTCTATTTTCCATTTTGTCTCCCACTTTTCGTCGTTCTTCCTCTTCCAGCAACTTAATTTTTAGAGAACTCAAGAAAGGCAAAGAATCACGCGTCTCCATATCCATTGCAAAATTTTCGTACGAATCACATAGACTGGACAACAAAATTATTACAATCATTTCTTCTGGGACTAATTGATCGATCTCTTGTAATTTCTCGATGACGTCACAGAAATTACCCAAATTACTGTGACATTGTCTGACTCTGACATCTTCATATACAGCAACTATTTAAACAACTGTATTTTACGCGCTTGTCCCCTAGTCATGTGAACACTCGCCAGCTTTTTCCAAGCTTCCATCGATGACTTGCAGTGTTTAACATATGTAATTAATCTGAGACGGCTTAGACAACAAAATACTCGCGAGGGCCTTTTCATCCTTGTTATCAGAGTTTGCCTGCTCTGTAACCGTTCCACTTTCGGTATTAATTTCACGACTACATACTGAGTGTACCAGCAGACTTTTCATTTGCGCTGCCCACGAACTTTAATTAATCTTTTTTAAAACACCACCAAATCTCTAATAATCGTATAATCTTTTCGACTATTACGCAGTAGTTTTCTTGCTGGACTGGGCCCATAACCTATTCGGTTTGACGATTTATTAGAGACTACTAAAGATAATTCGTTACTCGTTACTTTAGGGCCCAGGGATGCCTAGCCCCATTGCTCTCGGTGCTCCTTTGTTGTTGGAATTGCTCTTTCATATGGGAAATGAAATTTCATATACGTGTGTTGCTTCCAGCATAGGCAAAGGGCAATTACAATAACAATTTTTCGTGTTTTCCCTATTCTCCTCAATCGTGGTAATCCGAATGCATTTTGTTGTTGGAGTCTGAAAACATTTCACTGCAAGAAATTCATTCTCTTTTTTGTTTCTGCCAAAATGGTTTTTTGTTTCTGCCTAAAGCAATACATTTATTCTTCGCAGAACATTTATTTTAAGTAAGAAGCTCCGCATTATTTTTCATAGTATAATAATAAGCCTTTGTGAAAAATATAGGGCTTATTTATAATTGCTATAATAAAATGTATTTTTTATTATAATGATATTTGTTTGAAACTCCTTGTGAATGTTACTATAATTTTATTTTTCAGTGCATCGAAATGAAAAAAAATGGTTTAAATGTATTGGTGATTTTTCGCCTGGTATTGGAGTTTGCTCTGCCGTATGCTGAGCTTGGGCACCCCTGCTTTAGGGTATAACACAAGAGGGCTAAGATATACCATACAGTGGTGCATATGCAAATATTTTCAACACATACAGGCAAAAATAAATACCTAAGAGTGATTTGATTTGCAATCATAATGTTTCATACGTTTATACTGTGTGTGCGGCAGAGTTCAAGCACATACAAATTTTGAACTTTTTAAAATTTTTTATAATAGTTTACGGCTGTATTAACTATTTTCTTGGAAAATTAGACTAAATAACCAAATTAATTCCACAAGTTTTCTTACTCTACATATTTTTTTGTATAAAATGTTTAGTACCTCCCGCGTAAAATTTTAACATTATTTTGTACTTTTTTTTTTACCAAAATATATATTCTCATTTATTTGCATTAAATTGTTTAGTTCTATAAAGACAAAGGGGTCAATTTATAATGATTTGATAAGAAAAGTGGAAGTGGTGAAATTAACTAAAGTTTTAAAGCTATCGTCTTGAAACTTTGCACACACCCTTCTTTTTTTTGCACGCAGTATATAAGTCGGAACGGCCGGGATCGGCCGACTATATCCTATAGCTGCCATATAACTGATTGATCGGAAATGGTATAACTTTGGTGTTTTTAGAGTTAGAGAGCTCAAATTTCACACAAGAGCTATTTTTGGCAACGAATTACGAAACGCCAAATTTTATAAGGATCGGCAGACTATATCTTATAGCTGCCATATAACTGAACGATCGGATATGACCCAACTTTCGTGTTTTTGAAGGTAGAAAGCTGGAATTTAGTACAGATTTTTAGTCAGATAAATCGACCTACCAAATTTTATAACGATCGGCTGACTATATCTTATAGCTGCCATATAACTGATTGATCGGAAATGGTATTTGGTAGGTATATCAACTTTAGTATTTTTGAAGATAGAAGCTTGGGATTTTTTTTTTAGATTTTTTATTTTAATTAATTGGTTTTATTATGATATAATCATAAGGATCGGTCAACTATATCCGATGTTTGCGATATATATACGGTTTTAACTGCAAGGGTATATCAACTTCGGCTCCGCCTGAAGTTAGCTTCCCATTCTTGTTTTTTTTTTGTCATTATTCATTCTAATAGTCACATAATCAAATGCCCCAAACCCCAAGATCAAAACAAACATTAATATGTTTTGCACTTGTACTTGCATTATATTATATTTTATGGAACTCAGTACTCTGCCATTTTCGTTGGCCAGCAGTACCTCTTCTTGGTGTACTTCACTTTCTTCTTCAATAATCTTAGTTTTTGAATTTTTGCTCTCTTCGCCGTCTTCGACGGCTATATCACTTTCAACAACATTATTTTAATCATCGCAGACATTTAACTCAGGCACTTGCCCCTCTATTAATTTTTTGTTAATCCTCATGTGCATATATGTAAGGCCGTTTGAATTTCGGACTTAGCTTGGTCTGTCTTTGTCTCTGTCTGTCTTTGTCAAAATCTCTGTCTTTGTGTTTTTCTACTTTTGCCTTATTTGTATCAAATCGTTCTTTATCATAAGCTGCACTGGCTAATACATTCGTTTGGCCGATCAATAACATTATCTATGTCACTAGGTGGGAGTAATGGAAACAGTAATGGTGGAAACAGCAGATTTATGGCTTTTATGCAACTCTCACTGTCTAATTAAAAAATAATGACTAAGATAGACATATTTGTTAAACCCGTCTAGCTGAAAAATAACCTACTCCTTCTGATCACTCTTGCCACTTAATTTTCCTGTTAGTGAATAGTGACTTTTGGTATTGGATGCAACTCAGCCTGTATTTCTTCCTGAAGTGGATTTTGACAATTTGCAAGTGATGCAGTTATCGACAAATTATTTTACGTATTTTGACATATTGTCGAACCAGTAGAAATCGTAAGTTTTATCCAATGTCTTCTCAAAACCTAAATGCATTATTGACCCATGAACTTGATTTATAACAGACCATCTGAAAGCTTGTGGCTCGTGGAATTCCTTTCCCGTCTCTATACTGAATATCGAGTTTGAATGACTGCAAATAAGTCCACCAACGCTGTGCTCTGGGAGTTAAATCTTGTTAATTAATTCGACGCCTTTAGTGAGTTGAAGTCAGTATAAACGACAAAGTTCCTGCCCAACAAATAATGTCGAAAATGTTTAATGGAGTTCACAACAGCAAAGGTTTCCAAATCGTACGAGTGATATCTCGATTCTGCCGGTGAAGTAGTTTTGCTATAGTATTCTATTACCTGGGGTTTGTTATTAATTTTATGTAATAAAATTGCTCCGTAGCCACTGCAACTTGCGTCTGTATGCAATTCGATTGAATAATTAGGGTAAAAAATAACAAGGACTGGTTTGTCTGTAAGAGTGGCAATGGCCATTTGCCGTATCTGTTCATGTTCTGATTTCCAAATAAATTGGTTTTTTTCTGCAGTTAAGAAATATTACGGTTTCATTAATTGTGAAAATCCCTAAATAAACTGTCGGAAATAGGATGCTAGCCCAATGAACTGTTTAAGTAAAGTGACTGTCTGCGGAGAAGGAAAAGCAGTCAACGCTACAACTTTCTGTGGGCTTAGAAGAATTTTACCCGCACTTATATTGTAACCCAAATATTGAACCGATGTTTTCAGGAAGGAACACTTTGTAAGATTGAATAGAAACCCCGCCAAAAATCGTTTTTTCTAAATAAATCATGATAAATCAAACACGGTTTTGTACTTTAAAATCACTGTCGCACTGTGTAATTCAATATATAAAAAGTCGACCTAACAAAGAACAAATTTTTTTTAATTTGTAAATATTTTATTCGATTAGTGTTTTCTATAAGTTGATTACTGTTGATTTATGAGTTGATTTATCAACACTGGTAATTTTAGACGGACTTTTAGCGCATTCAATTTTGCATTGTCGTCAACATGAATAGAATCGAATATCGTGTTGTCATAAGATTTCTGTTTTTAAAAGAGAACTCTAACGACGATATTAAAATGGAGTTAGACAAATTTTATAAGGATTCAGCTCCATTGTTTTCAACAATGAAATATTGGACTGCTGAATTTAAACGCGGGAGGAAAAGCGTTTTTGACGATAAACGCCCGGGTCGTCCCAGAGAGGTGACAACATCAGAAATTGTGGATAAAGTCGATGGAATGATATTGGATGATCGCCGAATCAAGCTGCGAGAGATTGCAAATGCTCTAAACATTTCTTGGGAACGCGTCTCCAGATTTAGCACCCTGTGTCTATTATTTATTTCCAAACTTAAAAAAATGACTTGGGGGTACGAAAATTCCAGTCAAATTAACAGGTAATCTGTGAAACAAACGCCTATTTTTAGGACCTGGACAAATCCTATTTAATGGAAAGTATTGGGAAACTGGAGGATTGGTGGTTCAAGTGCATTCGTCAAAAGGAGATTATGTTGAGAAATAAAAAAGCAAAATTAAAAAAAAAAACGTATTTTCTTTGTAATGCCGACTTTTTATCAGCCTACCCTCGTATTAATTATTCATCTAAAAGTACATATGTACATACATTTTTAATACATATGTATGTCCGCACGGAATTATCATCCTAATGCATAGCATCCTAATGCATCCTAATTAGCATCCTAATGCATAGAGTAGTTGCTCGCTGTACAATTTTTCCAGGTTCAAATCCTTGTTAAGCTAGGTACACACGATGCAATCAATTTGAAAGTTGAATAATTTGCAGCAAAAGTTTGTACAAATGTTTACACCTATGCAATTATTGCAAGAAAATTTCTTGCTTCAATCAATTTTTGTTGCTTGCAAGTGACGCTCATTTTCAAGTTCTGTTGTTTTGTGAAACATAGATTTATACAACCATCACTGTGTTTCATATAGGGGAAAACCATATTTTTAGGGATCCGGAAACATTTCAGGGAAAATTTGAGGAAAAATGTAAATATATTTTTTTTTTTGCATTTCGATGCAGAATGATGTAGAATCGATCTAGAAATCGTTTAAGGAACTCCGCTTGAGAATTCCATTACGAAAAATGGACAAAAAGTTAAAAAAATATTTAGTATGATATGAATCAAACATAGAGAGCCACAGATTCTCATATAATTCAATTAAAACAAGAAAGGAAAGCTAACTTCGGGCGGAGCCGAAATTGATATACCCTTGCAAGTATCGGAAAGGTAAACTTCGTACTACGATTTGTACGAAGTTTAAGATTTCTATCTTCAAAAACACGAAAGTTGGGTTATTTCCGATCGTTCAGTTATATGGCAGCTATGGGATATAGTCGGCCGATCCTTATGAAATTTGGCATGTCGTATTATTTTGCCAAAAGTAGCTCTCATGTCAAATTTGACAACTCTCTAACTTTAAAAACACTAAAGTTATACCATTTCCGATAAATCAGTTAAATGGCAGCTATAGGATATAGTCGGCCGATCCGAGCCGTTCCGGCTTATATACTGCGTGCAAAGGAAAGAAGGGTGTGTGCAAAGTTTCAAGACGATATCTTTAAAACTGAGAGACTAGTTCGCGTAGAAACATACAGACAGACGGACAGGAGGTGATCCTGATCAAGAATATATATACTTTATAGGGTCGGAGATGTCTCCTTCACTGCGTTGCACACTTTTGACCAAAATTATAATAACCTCTGCAAGGGTATAAACATCGAAGTTATGCCATTTCCGATCAATCAGTTATATGGCAGCTATAGGATATAGTCGGCCGATCCTAATGAAATTTGGTAGGTTGGATCAACTGACCAAAAATAGAATCTGTATTAAATTCCAGCTTTCTATCTTCAAAAACACGAATGTTGGGTCATTTCCGATCGTTCAGTTATATGGCAGCTATAGGATATAGTCGGCCGATCCTTATGAAATTTGGCATGTCGTATTATTTTGCCAAAAATAGCATGTCAAATTTGAACTTTCTAACTCTAAAAACACCAAAGTTATACCATTTCCATTCAATCAGTTATATGGCAGCTATAGGATATAGTCGGCCGATCCGGGCCGTTCCGACTGCGTGCAAAGGAAAGAAGGGTGTGTGCAAAGTTTCAAGACGATAGCTTTAAATCTGACAGACTAGTTCGCGTAGAAACAGACAGACGGATAGACAGATGGACAGACGGACATGCTCATATCAACTCAGGAGGTGATCCTGATCAAGAATATATATACTTTATAGGGTCGGAGATGTCTCCTTCACTGCGTTGCACACTTTTGACCAAAATTATAATACCCTCTGCAAGGGTATAATTATAATAAAAATAAAAAGTAAATATGTATTATAAAAATAATCAAAAAACTAAAATTCACTTTTTAAAAATGGATAAAATGGAACCCTGGACCTCAAGTATGGGGAGCGCGCGATTTCCACGTAGGCTACCCTCCAAGTTGATCTGACGATACTTAAAGTTGGTATTGAAGTAAAAGCGAGAATCCATAGCAAAATCCGAGCTGAAGAGCTAAGATAAAGGAAAATATTTCTGATCTCTTTGCTCTCACACTGCACAGTGGTTAATTCCATAGGCCAAAAATAAACAAACAAAAGTCCGAAATTGGTCACTTTGTGTCTTTAAAATATTCCCTTTTTTTTTTAGAACTATATTTTTATTTTTGTCCTTTCTCTTCCTTCGTTGTAAGAATAGTGAGAGAAGAGAGACAATGACAACACGTGATCGTTGGAGTGAACTTAGCTTGAAAATTAGATATTACAAAAAAATTTAATTTAAATATTAAATGGAGTCCAATTACCATAAAATAAAATAAAATGAAAGAATAAACCCATGTACTATAAAACCGGGTAATTTTTATGTCATTATGTGTTGTGTTTTTGTTCTAAAGTTAGTGTTTCATCAGTGACATGTCGACTGGCGAATTTTTGTGTATACATAGAATTAAAATAAAGAAAAAGTTGTGATACTAGTCTTTCCCAATGATGAAACTTTTTTATTAATTCTAATTAATTTATTCTTAGACTATGTTTTAAATTTGAGCTGCAACTTTTGGCCACTTTCCGACTTATTCCCTTTTTTGTGTTCGAGCAAATTTTGTGTTTTGTGTTTTTTCGTGCATATTTTGTGTTTTGTTCTGTTCGTCATATTCGTCCGTCAAAACCGGATATATATCGCAAACATCGGATTAAATTGGCCGATCCTTATGAGAATATCATAATTTGACCAATATATTACAATAAAAAATCTAAAATAAAGTAAAGTTCTATCTTCAAAACACCCAAAATACCCAATACCAATACCCATTTCCGATCATTCAGTTATATGACAGCTATAAGATATAGTCGGCCGATCCTTATGAAATTTGGTAGGTTGGATCAACTGACCAAAAATAGAATCTGTTCCAACTATCTATCTTAAAAAGCACAAAAGTTTGGTCATTTCCGATCAAACATTTATATGACAGCTATAGGATATAGTCGGCTGATGCTTATGAAATTTGGTAGGTCCTATTATTTTGTCAAATATAGCATTCGTACCAACTGAACTCTCTAACTGTAAAAAAAAACAAAGTTATAGCATTTTTGATCAATCAGTTATATGGCAGCTATATGATATAGTTGCCCGATCTGGCTGATTTTAACATATTATTTTAGAACAAAAATATAAATATTTTGTACCAAGCTTCCAGTCTCTACCTCAACTAGAAGTATTTTTGGCCGCTCTCTTCATAAAAGCCGGACAACTGTGCACTGGTTCGATTTCAAAATTTCAAAACTTTTCAAATTTTAATCGTTCCAAAGATATTACGTTCTAGAAAATAGAATTATCTCTTTCCCTCTCTCATCTGCCAGCCGTTTGTCGTGGAACCCGCTCTCAAATGTTTTCATTTTTACAGCGGGTTCCACGACAAACTGAGGCGATGTTAAGGTGATTTTAAAATTTTTTATTTGTCTTGATTGGATTATAAATTTTGGAAAACACTTTAAAATAATAAAAAATATAATATAAAAAGATTTAAAATAAAAAAAAATTTCTCAAACTTTACTTGTCGCGCTGTGAAACCCGCTCGTTCCAGCAGGTTCCAGCGTAGGAACCCACCATAAAAAATGTTTCTTTGTATGAGATGTACCATCTATGTACTTTATAATTTTTTAATTTTTTTTCTAAAATACTATTTGAACAAAATACTATTTGTTGTACTACCACATCGGCGCATTGAAAACAGAAACGAGAAATTGAAATTTGGAAGCCAAAACATTATTACGCCATCGTACAAACATACATACAAAGGCTCACATTTTTGTTTAGGGATACATGTAAAGAGTTCTAAAAATAAAATCGTATGCATGTGCGTTCCCCCCTCACCAACAAGCTCGACGAAAAAAGTTGACCGTTTTGGGCCCTGATGTCCCGTCTATGTATTTATTTATTATTAACAATGATCTGTTATTTCTATATTATTATAACTAAGAGTAAGGATAAATTAAGTTAAAAGATATTCCATAATTTTGGATTTAATTACATCTAGGGATAGTTCAGGGGACAATAAATGGGACAATGAGTTATAATTTTTACAAATAACGCGGAATGGATCGTGTTCCGCAAAATTAGACCTAGAAATCGGTAACCCAAGGGGTCGGAAGGATCTAGTTACTCTATTAGGCACAGAAAACATTAATTTTTCAAGAAGTACTTGTGAGTCAACCTGTCCAAGCACATGAAGTAGCATAACCCCAGCACAAGTACGGCGCTCTTTTAAAGGAGGTAGGTTTAGTAGTTTTAACCGGCAATTATACGACGGGAGGAAAGTGGCAGTATTCCAGTTTAAGCTTTTGGATAGATTTAATCCTCCTTTGGTGAACAAAGTATAGCGGACTCCAAACGCTAGAACAGTATTCCAAGATAGGACGAACCAACGATACGTATAGAGTTTTAGTTGTGAAAGGATCATCAAATTCTTTAGACCAACGTTTGATAAAAGCTGGCACACCTCTGGCCTTATTAACTGTTAGTGATATGTGTTCGTTGAAGGACAACTTATTGTCAAAAATGACTCCAAGATCGTTAATTAGGGAAACACGATCTACGACGTTATTCCCAAGAGAGTACGAAACGATGTGAGGCACACTGCGATTGAACGTCATAACCTTACACTTAGAGCAGTTAAGCAAAAGGAGATTGTTTGAGCACCACAAGAAGACTTCGTTAAAGTCTAGTTGCAGGTGCCTATGAAGGAAATGGTCTGAGAAAGAAAGACATAACTTGACATATATCTTATAGCTGGCCCATCGTTCAGTTGATCGGAAATGGTATTTGTTAAAAACATCAACTTTGAGAAAGAAAGACATAACTTGACATCATCAGCATACATAAATGTAGTAGCAAAGTTTACAACACTAGGTAAATCGTTGACAAAAAGAACAAACAGAAGAGGTCCTAAGTGACTACCTTGTGGGACACCAGATGAAACGTTTATAATCTGTGATGAACTGTTTTTAAACAAAACACGCTGCGTGCGGTTCGATAGATAAGAGGTCAACCACTGTACTATATGTGGAGAAAACCCCATAAGACACAGCTTATGAAGGAGGAGATGGTGGTTCACAGAGTCAAACGCTTTACTAAAGTCAGTGTATACCACATCAGTTTGCATGCGGCTCAAAAATCCTCTGTGGATAAACGAAGTGAATTCAAGAATGTTAGTTGTGGTAGAGCGATGCTTGACAAAACCATGCTGTGAAGTGGAAATAATGCTTTTACAAAAATGTTGCAGTTGGAAAGTAACCAGTTTCTCAAGCAGTTTGGGAATCGCAGATAGCTTAGCAATCCCCCGGTAGTTCTCAATAAGTGCTTTAGAGCCTTTCTTATGAAGCGGAATAATAAAAGATTCATTCCATCTCTTGGGAAGACATGCCAGCTCCAAGGATAGGTTGAATAAGATAGTGAGAGGATAGCAAAGGATATCAGAACAGTACCTTAGAACACAGCTAGGAACATTGTCAGGACCAGCAAAGAATGATATATCTATTGTTGAAAGAGCTCCGAACAGATCCTGAATTCGAAATTTTGAAAAGTAAATATCGTTTATATGTGGTAATTTATAAGGATAAGAAGAATTGTGGTTATATGAATCGGACGAATAGGTGGTTTGAAAAAATGACGCAAGGAGATTAGCAATACCTTGCTCAGAAGAATGTGAAATATTTTTATATGATAGGAAAGGAGGAAAAAGATTTGATTTACGTTTCATATTGACAAAAGAGTAGAAGGAGCTTGGATCATTTCGAAAGTTTACCTTACAATTCCTGATATACTGCTTATAGAGTTGATCGTTGAGAATAATAAACTGGTTGCGAACATAAAGAAAGTTTGACTGGTGGCACATCGATCCTGACTTAAGAAACTTTTTGTAAGCTCTGGATTTCCTGTTCTTAAGACGAGAAAGGTGTTTATTATACCAAGGTGGTTTTGTAGACAATGATACTGGGACTTCCGGAACAAATTTGTTCAAGGCATTATGAATTATTTGGTAAAACGAATCCGTAGCTGCTTCAATTGTGTTTATAGATGAAAGAAAATTCCAATCGATTTCAGCTAAATGATTCCGAAGGGCCATAAAATCAGTCTTTCTAAAGCATTTGAAACGAGGTTTAGCATTAAAGCAAGCATCATTGTGAGGCACATCAATTAACACCGATGCTAATAGTGTAGGGTGGTGAAAGTCTTCAGGAAGCGATAGCGGATGACACATTAGAAAAAATAAGGTCCAGAAATCTGCCATGAGTGTTATGAATTGAATTAATTTGGAGCGAGCAAGATCGGTTAAGCCATCGATAAAGTCGTTATGACAACTGGAAAGCAAGGAATTGTCTACCTCAGACGGGATCCAGGAAATGATGGGAAGGTTGAAATCTCCCATGATTAGGATTAAATCACGGTCCTTGGCCAACGAAGAAACAGACCTAATGGCATCATGATGGTGAATGTACACAATATCTTCAGCCATGGGAGGAATGTAGGAACAGGTCAGGAAAATATGAGACGAGCCAGTTAAAATTTTCACCGCAATGAACTCAATTCCGAACTCGTTCGTGAAAGGAATAATTTCAGAAGGGTACTCATTAGTAACAGCAATGAGGATCCACCTGCAAAAGTTGGACGATCCAATCGAAACACTATGAATTTGGAAACAAGAATTTCATAATCAGAGACAGAGGAGTTAAGCCAAGATTCAGTAAGCACGATAGCATCAAAATCAAAAGAAGCACTCTTTGTAAAAAACTGGCTCAGCTTACCCAGAATACTTCTAACGTTTTGATAGCAGCAGGAAAATACTATGTTATTCAGTTTTTTCAAGCAGTTTCTGCAGGGATAGGATTCTGAGCGTCTTTTGCTAGGAATTCATGAACGATACTGTGCTCAGGCCAAGCTACAGGGTCAAGTGCTTTTTCAAGGTAAGAATCAGGTAGAACTATTTTAAAAGAAGTAATAGAACGCTTATGCTTAAAGTTAAACTTAAAAACAGCTATTTCATTAGGAGCTACCTTAAGATGGTTTAACAGGTGACTCCTGACATCATCAACAGTAGCATCCGGCATAAGCCGAGAGACAAAAATGGCCTTACGAGGAGCAACCGCCCTCAGCGTAAGTCCAGAAGATCTAACTTCAGGCGCCACACCAACCAGAGGCCTTGGAGACATCACAGCTAGAGCAGAGGGTAGGTTGTCCAACGATGGGGATTGTCCAACGATGTCCAACGATGGAGGCTCCAAGATGAGAGGTGGCTCGAGATTTGTACTTGGTACGCTGATCGCTTCTTGCAAGGGATAAATATTAGAGTGCCCTGAAGGAAGGCTCATCAAGTCCCTTGGAACTGGTGTTGAAAATTCATCGACTTGTACAGCATGGGATGTAGGGGTATTCAGTAATTTAGCAGTCAGCAGGTTGTTGTTCGGAATTTTTCGTCTGGGGGATTCGCTTAACAACTTTGGCCCAAGGAATTGAGTTTCAAGAGAGAGGAATTGCTCATTAAGGGCGGAGAATTGCTTGCGGACATCTAGGAAACCATTTCTCGTCTGTTTCATAAAAGTCCGCATAAAAGTCCGACCATGTCAGGCCAATTTTCTTGTTGATAAGGTCACTTATCCGTCCATTGTGTCCTCCTCCAGCACATTTAATATGTGAGCAGTTATTGCAGAGCCAACAAGACAGGTATGAGTCACCCGTGATGGTTCCACCAAATTCACATTTTTTTGCTGTGCAAGTAAGACTCATTTTTGACTTCTTTTTTGACGGAATGCAGACCACTGTAATAGCATGTAAAGAATTTAGGCTCTCTGAAGCACTCTGTAGCCGAGAGTGGACGATCAGATCGGATGTAAGAGATGACGTTACAAAAGAGATGTGCAACGAAGGTTCGGCGTCGTGACGAACAACAAACTCCACAGTAACTATGATGTAACGTGTTACGTCCGGAGAGTACAGCTCGGAGAGACTTATGTTGGAGAATATAGTTAAAGCGCAACAGAGATAACTTTAACCGATTAAATGTATAAATTGGAAATAAATAGTTCAATGAACTTATTAAGTCGAATTTATTTTTAGGGGTTAATTGTTATATTTCAACTTGTCGCAGAAGGAGAAAGCTTGAGTTCAAGTTTGAAAATAATTGCAAACTGGCAAGAGATGTACTTTATAATCTTTGATATAACCAACTTTCGTGTTTTTGAAGATAGAAAGTTGGAACTTCAGAACGATCGGACCTACATATATCTTATAGCTGGCCCATCGTTCAGTTGATCGGATATGGTATTTGTTAAAAACATCAACTTTGGTATTTATAACGATAAAAGTTTGGGACTTTTTATACACTTGCAGAGGGTATTATAATTTTGTCCAAAAGTGTGCAACGCAGTGAAGGAGACATCTCCGACCCTATAAAGTATATAATTCTTGATCAGGATCACTTCCTGAGTTGATATGAGCATGTCCGTCTGTCTTTCTGTCTATTTCTACGCGAACTAGTCTCTCAGTTTTAAAGCTATCGACTTGAAACTTTGCACACACCCTTCCTTTCTTCTTTGCACGCAGTATATAAGTCGGAACGACCGGAATCGGCCGACTATATCCATATAACTGATTGATCGTAAATGGTATAACTTCGGTGTTTTTAGAGTTAGAGAGTTTAAATTTTACAAATAATACGACATGCCAAATTTCATAAGAATCGGTCTACTATATCCTATAGCTGCCATATAACTTAACGATCGGAAATGACCCAACTTTCGTGTTTTTGAAGATAGAAAGCTGGAACTTGGTACAGATTATATTTTATGTCAGTTAATCCGACCTACCAAGTTTCATAACGATCAGTCGACTATATCTAATAGCTTCCATATAACTGAGCGATCGGAAATGGTTTTTGGTAGAAATATTAACTTTGGTATTTTTGAAGAAAGAACTTTAGGACTTTTTTTAGATTTTGTTTTATAATAAATTGGATTATATTATCATATTTTCATAAAGATCGGCCAACTATATCCGATGTTTGCGATATATATCCGGTTTTAACTGCAAGGGTATATCAACTTCGGCTCCGTCCGAAGTTAGCTTTCCTTTCTTGTTTTAATTATACCCTTGCAGACGGTATTATAATTTTGTTCAAAAGTGTGCAACGCAGTGAAGGAGACATCTCCGACCCTATAAAGTATATATATTCTTGATCAGGATCACCTCCTGAGTTGATATAAGCATGTCCGTCTGTCCGTCCATCTGTCTGTCTGTTTCTACGCGAACTAGTCTCTCAGTTTTAAAGCTATCGACTTAAACTTTGCACACACCCTTCTTTCCTTTGCACGCAGTATGTAAGTCGGAACGACTGGGATCGGCTGACTACATCCTATAGCTGCCATATAATTGATTGATTGGAAATCGTATAACTTTTGTGTTTTTAGAGTTAGAGAGTTAAAATTTGACATGAGAGCTATTTTTGGTATTTGTACCAAAACTATAGCCAACTGTATCCTATGTTTGCGATATATATCTGGTTTTATCTGCAAGGGTATATCAACTTCGGTTCCGCCCGAAGTTAGCTTTCTTTTCTTGTTTTTTGTGTGTTTCAAACATAATATGACGTAACGACCCTGAAAAGGTAGCGACATGAATTTCAGTACTAAAATTTTTGTAAATAATAAACTATACCCTTCTTTTAATTATTCTTAAAATTTATTTAATAAGTAAACTAATTTTTACTTAAAAACTAATACAAAAAAAAACTAAACTAATTATTTTACTAAAAAATTTTAAACTAAAAACTTACAAAATATAAGCTTTACTACTTTTTAATAGTAAACTTTAAATTAGAGCTTAATTTGTACTCATGTTCTGGCTAAAATTAATTCCTATCAGACCTTTTGATTGACCTATTTTTATACCCTTGCAGAGGGTATTATAATGTTGTCCAAAAGTGTGCATCGCAGTAAAGGAGACATCTCCGACCCTATAAAGTATATATATTCTTGATCAGGATCACCTCCTGAGTTGATATGACTATATCGGCTGACTATATCTTATAGCTGCCATATAACTGAACGATCGGAAATGGTTTTTTGTAGAAATACCAACTTTGGTATTTCTGAAGATAGAAGTTTGGGATTTTTTTTTTAGATTTTATAGTATAATAAATTGGGTTATATTATCATATTCTCATAAGGATCGGCCAACTATATCCGATGTTTGCGATATATATCCGGTTTGAACTGCAAGGGTATATCAACTTTGGCTCCGCCCGAAGTTAGCTTTCCTTTCTTGTTACAAATTAATATGATTTCATTACAGGACGTAATTGGATGTTTAACATATAATAATGGACGGCAGGGTCAAAAATAAATATGGTTTTTGTTTGATACTCATTTTTTTAGGTTTGTATAATTTATTTTTATATTATGCTTATTTTATTTTGATTAAATGAACAAAATTATCTTTTTCTAGTATTAGCAGTATTTGCAATGTATGATTAAAAGTTTGACTTGTGATTCACATTAAAAGTTAAAAGGGAAGTTCTTCGAATACAAATTGTCATAAAGTCTGTTATATATACTGTAACATACATATATAGATCATACCATGGCATGATCATGGTATATAGTCATAGTTAAAATATTATTTTAGTTTTAAAAAAGAAATAGAACTAAAAGTACAAATTGAGCTAAAAAATTTCAAAGGTGCCATAGAATCTCGAAAGGTTTCTATAAGTAACTTTTAAACTTTTTCATTATAACTTTGAGGAGGGTATTATAATATGTACTTGATTACTATAATACGAGACATCTCCAAACTAGACTCTCAGTATTAGAGCTAACGATGTTATAATACAAAGTTACCCTTTTGTTGAACACCTATAATAAAATTATCCTAGACCAGTGGGGGCATAACGAACACATGTTTAAATTTGAGTGTATGCGTTGCAAAGAAAAACAACGAGAGCAAAGCATTCACTGAGCAGTGGATATATTTTTTTTTTTAAGTTTTGGCTGTCAAATTTGGCAAAATAGGAGCAAATGATACAGCCGAATTTCCTACCCTATGCACGCGTGCTATGGAAAATGAGAGTTTCCCCCTACTTTGCTTGCGAGTTTGCCTTTTTATACCCTTGCAAAGGGTATTATAATTTTGTCCAAAAGTGTGCAACGCAGTAGACATCCGGGTTTGGACGACTACATCCCATAGCTGCCATATAAATGATTGATGTGAAATGGTATAACTTTGGTGCTTTTAGAGTTAGAGAGTTCAACATAAGAGTTTTACATAAGAGCTATTTTTGGCAAAATTATACGACATGCCAAATTTCATAAGGATTGGCCGACTATATCCTATAGATGCCATGTAACTCAACAATCGGAAATGACCCAACTTTCGTATTTTTGAAGACAGAAAGTTGAAACTTGCACAGATTCCGAAGGATCGTAAGGATTGGCCTTCGGAGATAGAAGCTTGAGACTTTTTTTTTGTTTTGTATTGGAATAAACTGGTTAATTTTGATATTCTCATAAGGATTGGCCAACTACATCTAATTTTTGCGATATACCATATATCCGCTTTTAAATGCAAGGGTATATCAACATCGGCTCCACCCGAAATTAGCTTTCTTTTCTTGTTTTTCGTTAATTCAAAAGTTGGAATGGGCACGAAAATAGTTTATTTTATTTTCAAGACAACTTTTCTAGCAACAGTTTTTGAAGAATTTTCATTTATTTAAAAACTGTTCTACTGTTCTAGAACTACGCTTCTAGTGGGAACATTTCGATTTTAAAGTATGGGCTGCCAAATGAAGCAAAATATAAGCAAATGAGAGAGCTTCTAAAAATTTCGAAAACGAATTTTCATTTATTTAAAAACTGTTCTACTGTTCTAGAACTACGCTTCTAGTGGGAACATTTCGATTTTAAAGTATGGGCTGCCAAATGAAGCAAAATATAAGCAAATGAGAGAGCTTCTAAAAAAAATTTTAGAGTGCTCATACTGTCAGTGGGCCGGCAGCCCTGCGGCAGAATTTCTGACCCTATGCACGCGTGCTATGGGAAATTAGAGTTTGACCACCACTGGTGGTATAAACATATCAAGGGTGCCACTAAAAACACTGGTGATTGGATGAAATACAAAACGTCAAACCTTAGCTAGACAAAAACGTTTGTGGTGTGAGTTATAAAATCTGCCCCATGTTCTATTAAATTAATTATTTCTTTTATTTATCAGTCCCTTGCAGAAGGTATTATTATTTTGATCAAAAGTGTGCAACGCCCTGAAGGAGACATCTTCGACTCTATAAACTCTAAAAATGTTCGCTCACTTTGGCTTCGAAAAAAAAGTGCTATACATAGAAAATAACTTTTTTTTCTAAAAAGAAGTAAATTTTATTGGCTTTAATGGTATGTCATTTCTTAGTCCCTAGCTCGTAAACTTTAGATAATATAGAAAATATAAAAAAAAATAGTCGGATTTTCAGTCAGAAAAAGTATGCGTACAAACCTTAAAATATAGAAAAAAATTCTAAAATCGCGTCACCTGGTATGGCGGAAAAAGTTTTAAGCCCTAGATATCCCGAACCTTGCCCCAACCGTAAAACACGGTGGTGGTGGTACAATAGTTCAGCTATATTATCTAAAGTTTAAGAGCTAGGAACTAAGAAGTTACATACCATTAAAGCCAATAAAATGTACTACTTTTAAAAAAAAAATGAAAAAAAAAATTTCTATGTATACTATTAGCACTTTTTTTTCGAACCAAAGTGAGCGAACTGTTTGTACGCATAGTTTTTTTGGAAAGTGTATATGTATATTATTGATCCGTTTATCTGTCTCTACGCGAACTTGAAGCTTTACAAATGAGATACTTGTTCGCATACAAGCAAACGTACTTGCTTATATAAACTCAGAAGAGAAATTGACTTTTTAGTTACTTTAAATTACTTTTGACCAAAATTATAATACTTTCTTCCGGGGTACATAGTTATACCCCTGAACAAAGTATTTAAATTGCATTTTTGGGTAGATGGGCAATTATGTATTTAATATAATATATTCCCTATTTCAGGAAAATACTGTTATGTTGAAGCATTACTATGTTACAAATGCTCTGTAGCTGTAGAAAAATATGTCCTCGACAATGAAACCATTATCACTCCACTATGCTCAAGATTTAAAGATTCAACTGAATATATGGTGCAATGTCCATATTCAACGATGTGCGTCAAGACAATATTCATCTTACATCTGCAAAGTGGAAAGACACAAGAAACCATCACCAGAGGATGTGCCCAGCAAAAAAATACCACTCAGGTGAAATGTTTTTTAAAAAATCCAACGTATTAGAAACTATAAATTTGTAATATAAATGTATCTGTAGATTTTTAGTAACAAAAAATGGAAACAAGAGCATGCAGTTCAGGAGGCATATAGCGAGAAATGCAATGAATTAAAAACGGATCCTTTAGCTGTTTCTACAAAAATACATTGCTATTGCCGTGGAAATCTTTGTAATTCTGCAAGTTCATACATATTTGACCATAATATATTATTATTTTTTTTTGTTTATTTATATTATCTATTATGTCTATAACTTAAGAAAAAAAATAAAATGTTTTACACAAGGCAACGAAAACTTTAAATAAAAAAAGTAAACACAAATAATTTATCGTAGATCAATTTTGAATTTTTCGTCAGTGTTTGGTCAATATCAATATTGTAATTATCACCTACTCATTTCTTCCACCCACACTAAACTAATTTAAAGTTTATAGGTATGGATTCTCAAAAAAATATTGGTTGCATACTTTTGCGCATGGAAAACAAAACCAATTCAGTAGGGAAAAAGAAAAAAAGCCTATAACTTCTATAATTGTGCGATTGAGCCAAATTTTTATGAATAGACTTGGCCCTCGCTTAACATGGACTCTTTTAGCACGAACTCGGTCTTACTCGGATACAAATTTGCTGCCATCCCCCTTTTAACACGCTAAAAACCTCGTTCTTACACGATTAAACGATCGGAAATGACTGATTTTTATACTCTTGCAGAGGGTATTATAATTTTGGTCAAAAGTGTGCAACGCAGTGAAGGAGACATCTCCGACCCTATAAAGTATATATATTCTTGATCAGGATCACCTCCTGAGTTGATATGAGCATGTCCGTCTGTCCGTCTGTCTGTCCGTCTGTCTGTTTCTACGCGAACTAGTCTCTCAGTTTTAAAGCTATCGACTTGAAACTTTGCACACACCCTTCTTTCCTTTGCACGCAGTATATAAGTCGGAACGGCCCGGATCGGCCGACTATATCCTATAGCTGCCATATAACTGATTGATCGGAAATGGTATAACTTTGGTGTTTTTAGAGTTAGAGAGTTCAAATTTGACAAGAGAGCTATTTTTGGCAAACCATTACGACATGCCAAATTTCATAAGGATGGGCCGACTATATCTTATAGCTGCCATATAACTGAACGATCGGAAATGACCCAACTTTCGTGTTTTTGAAGATAGAAAGCTGAAACTTAATACAGATTATATTTTTGGCCAGATGATCCAACCTACCAAATTTCATTAGGATCGGCCGACTATATCCTATAGCTGCCATATAACTGAACGATCGGAAATGACCCAACTTTTGTGTTTTTGAAGATAGAAGTTTGGGACATTTTTAGGTTTGGTTTTTGTATTATAATAAATTGGGTAACATTATCATATTCTCATAAGGATCGGCCAACTATATCCGATGTTTGCGATATATATCCGGTTTTAACTGCAAGGGTATATAAACTTCGGGTCCGCCCGAAGTTAGCTTTCCTTTCTTGTTTTTTATAAAAAGCCCCAAAAAAACGGAAACATGTTAAAAAAAAAAAAAACTGGCTTAAACTGTAAATAAGCAAATGCATTTCAAATTTAATATGGATAGAAACATATTATCTCCTTACTTTTTTACAATTTTAAGTTTTAATAAAGTTTAACCTGTCAATTAATTATATGAAGAAACTTTTTTAATTTAATACCAACTTTTAATTTTAAAATTATGAATGTTATGCATACATCAAAGGCATATGCATAATAACTTTTGGTTAATTTTGAACGAATTTATGAAATTTTATTAAAAACAGACCAATTGAATAAAAAACAAATTTTTTTCCTGCCAATTTAGAATTTTTTCGATCGTAACCCCTTATTTT
This sequence comes from Drosophila bipectinata, assembly GCF_030179905.1. NCBI lineage: Eukaryota > Metazoa > Arthropoda > Insecta > Diptera > Drosophilidae > Drosophila > Drosophila bipectinata. The sequence goes on along the minus strand of NC_091739.1, from coordinate 530,128 downwards.
GTACTGAATCCATTTTTCGCCTAACACGAGGATTTCTAGGAACTTAACCCCCGCGTTAAGCGAGGGCCAAGTGTATTAGACATTGACAGTGGCGGAATTTTTCGTTGATATTTATGCCATCTAGGAGCGTGTTTGAGCGTTTTTATGCAAAACACAGGGTATACAAGGGTATAATACCCTTGCAAAGGGTATTATAATTTTGTCCAAAAGTGTGCAACGCATTGAAGAAGACCTCTCCGACCCTATAAAGTATATATATTCTTGATCAGGATCACCTCCTGAGTTGATATGAGCATGTCCGTCTGTCCGTCTGTCTGTCTGTCTGTCTGTTTCTACGCGAACTAGTCTCTCAGTTTTAAAGCTATCGACTTGAAACTTTGCACACACCCTTCTTTCCTTTGCACGCAGTATATAAGTCGGAACGGCCCGGATCGGCCGACTATATCCTATAGCTGCCATATAACTGATTGATCGGAAATGGTATAACTTTGGTGTTTTTAGAGTTAGAGAGTTCAAATTTGACAAGAGAGCTATTTTTGGCAAACCATTACGACATGCCAAATTTCATAAGGATGGGCCGACTATATCTTATAGCTGCCATATAACTGAACGATCGGAAATGACCCAACTTTCGTGTTTTTGAAGATAGAAAGCTGAAACTTAATACAGATTATATTTTTGGCCAGATGATCCAACCTACCAAATTTCATTAGGATCGGCCGACTATATCCTATAGCTGCCATATAACTGAACGATCGGAAATGACCCAACTTTCGTGTTTTTGAAGATAGAAAGCTGGAATTTGGTACAGATTATATTTTTGGTCAGTTAATCCGACCTACGAAATTTCATAAGGATCGGCCGACTATATCCTATAGCTGCCATATAACTGAACGATCGGAAATGGTATTTGGTAGAAATATCAACTTTCGTATTTTTGAAGATAGAAGCTTGGGACTTTTTTTATACCCTTGCAGAGGGTATTATAATTTTGGTCAAAAGTGTGCAACGCAGTGAAGGAGACATCTCCGACCCTATAAAGTATATATATTCTTGATCAGGATCACCTCCTGAGTTGATATGAGCATGTTCGTCTGTCCGTCTGTCTGTCTGTCTGTTTCTACGCGAACTAGTCTCTCAGTTTTAAAGCTATCGACTTGAAACTTTGCACACACCCTTCTTTCCTTTCCACACAGTATATAAGTCGAAACGGCCGGGATCGGCCGACTATATCCTATAGCTGCCATATAACTGATTGATCGGAAATGGTATAACTTTGGTGTTTTTAGAGTTAGAGAGCTCAAATTTCACACAAGAGCTATTTTTGGCAACACATTACGAAATGCCAAATTTTATAAGGATCGGCAGACTATATCTTATAGCTGCCATATAACTAAACGATCGGATATGACCCAACTTTCGTGTTTTTGAAGATAGAAAGCTGGAATTTAGTACAGATTTTTAGTCAGATAATCCGACCTACCAAATTTTATAACGATCGGCTGACTATATCTTATAGCTGCCATATAACTGATTGATCGGAAATGGTATTTGGTAGGTATATCAACTTTCGTATTTTTTAAGATAGGAGCTTGGGACTTTTTTTTTAATTTTTTATTGTAGTGTATTGGTTTTATTATTATGTAATCATAAGAATCGGCCAACTATATCCGATGTTTGCGATATATATCCGGCTTTAACTGCAAGGTTTTGCTTTCTTGTTTAATTATTTCTTTGCTTCTTTCAAAACACATTGTGTAAACATGCCGAAGTCCACAAGTGGTTAGTATAATAGTATAACTAACGCTCACAATATGAAGATGAAATTGTTTTCCTATTTCACCCGCCTTGATCCAGAATCAGAACCAGAAACTAAGAAAAGAAAAAACAGGTAAGAAAAATTGCAATAAAAAATTATAAATTATAAGTACATCGGAAAAGCTACTATTTGTGCATAATGTAATTGTCGGGTCAGGCGGCAGCCGCTAAATTAGTTATAGTTTATTTATTAAGCTAAAGTATGGATAAATCGCCTTAGTTGGTCGCAAGACGACTCTTTCTCGGCCGCTCGACTTCAACGGGCCCATTTTAAGAAAGCTTTAGCTTCGCGATCACACTCTCCGCTGTCGAGAGCTTCAGTTTCGCGTATGTCTAGTCGAGTCGCACTCTCTGTCCATATGATTAGTCACTGCTTAGCACCATAAACTGGATGATCACAATGGTTGATCCCAGTTTTATCTACCTGTAGTATAAATAAAATATAACGTCAAATAATTAAATTCTGCTTTTCATTTCCCGGCATTGAAAACTCTCAATGACCAATCAGTAATTACATAATTTATAATTTCCAAAAAACTGAAGATTATCATTAGTTTTTAGCTAACCATATTTTTTTGACACAGATTGATAATGCAGAGAAGCTTAACCTCGAAGAAAATCCACCGAAGACTGGAGGAAAATCGACTTCCGAAGATACTTCAGTTCAAAACAAAACAAGAATTGCTTCCATTCAAAAACGACATCGCTCTAGCCACGTCTAATGCTTCACAAATACAAGAAACGCGAGTGAAATCCTGAACATTATCGACGACTCGTGGGTGCCACCAGCTAACTTTTCGTTCCCGACATCAACTGCCAAAAATTTATCTTTTCAAAGAAAATGGCTTCTGCGAAAGAAAATGGCGCATATTGTAAGTGCTGCATAGCCTTTGGCGTGAAAACCGGTGGAATACGTCCCGTATGAGGAAACTCATCAACAAGCCGTTCAACACTCGGAAGCACGCGAAAGAATCTTTTCGGAACCACGAAAAACTTGACTACCATAAAAAACCCATTATTGCTTTTGAATTTTACGCGATATTCAGCTTGGCAAAACTAAATCTATTGATGAACAACTCGATCAGCAGAAATAATAAACTAAAGAAGAAAATTACGAACGACTGAAACCCATAGTTAGTGCAATAGTTTTGTGTGGACGTCAAGGAATTGCACTTCGTGGCCATAGAGACGATGGATGTTTGTATAATGAAGAGGAATCTGACGCGGATGATAAAACTGATGGAAAATATTTGAACGAAGGAAACTTTCGTGCAGTTCTACGGTATCGAGCTGAAGGTGACGAAACACTCAAGCAAAATCTTTTGTCAACTCCGAAAAATTGAACATATATCTGCGAAACCATTCACAATGAAACTTTCGCAACTTGTCATGAATTGATAAGAAAAAAAAATCGTTGATCAAATAAATCAATCGGAAGGATTCCCAGTTTTAGCCGACGAATCGACTGACATTTCAAGCATAGAGCAATTTTCCATTTGCACACGATACTTGGATTTACAAACAAATATTTGTGAGGATTTCCTCGGATCCGTTCGATGGATGTTTGTATAATAAAAAGGAATCTGACGCGGATGATAAAACTAATGGAAAATATTCAAGCGAAGGAAACTTTCGTGCAATTCTACGGTAACGAGCTGAAGGTGACGAAACACTCAAGCAAAATCTTTTGTCAACTCCGAAAAATTGAACATATATCTGCGAAACCATTCACAATGAAACTTTCGCAACTTGTCATGAATTGATAAGAAAAAAAAATCGTTGATCAAATAAATCAATCGGAACGACTCCCAGTTTTAGCCGACGAATCGACTGACATTTCAAGCATAGAGCAATTTTCCATTTGCACACGCTACTTGGATTTAAAAACAAATATTTGTGAGGATTTCCTCGGATTCGTTCCCCTTACTGACGTTTTTGGACAAGCTCTGGCAAATTCCATCAGGAATTATCTGACCGATATCGGCGTGGATTGCTCATTCATGTACGGCCAAGTATACGACGAAGCTCCGGCAATGAGTGCCGAATTTCATGGAGCACAGGCTTATTTGAGGTCTCATTTTCCTCTCGCAATTTATGTGCATTGCGCCACACACAGCTTCAGTTTGACCATCAATGCGTGGTATCTGGTATTAAAAACGCGTTGGGAACTATCTGAACAATTCAAGCATTTTTTTACTGGCCCAAGAGACAAAGCATCTTGAAGAACGAAATTTCAAAAATGACAGAGAAAAGTGAGCGAAGAAAAAAAAAATTGAAGTTCATTTGTCCTATAAGGTGGGCTCAGTCTCATGAAGCTGTATCAAGATACGTCGAGCTTCAACCGACTATTATTGAAGCGTTGGAAGAATTAAAAACGTGGAAGGATCAAGAAACTTCACGGGCAGCATCTCAACTTTTGACAGCGATTTTCACAATTTCCTGTCTTTTTATGGAATCAATTAATTCCATTTTTTTGCCATTGAGTCGAGAATTGCAATTGAAAAATCAATATCTGGGAGAGGCCACGAAATTAGCTGATGATGCTTTGAACGACTTTAAGGAAAAGCGTGTAAACATGCTTCCACATTGTTTATCAAAAAGTTTCTTAAATTTGTTCGGAGTACGAGATTGAAATAAAAATGCAGTCGACAAAAAAATCATTGCTACTTTGAAGCGAAAATTGTTGAAGAGTATTACAAAATCGCATTTTACATCCTATTTCTCGACACCAACATTTCTCATCTTCAGAGACGGTTCGAAAAACACAAAACTGTTTTTCAAAGTTTTGGACAGCTATTCTTTAAACAAGAATTCGAGGAGAAGAAATGTGCAAGCTTCTACCAATTTTACGAAGAAATTCTGGATTGTTCTGAGAGTAATTTCATTTCAGAAGTCAAAATGTGGAGACAACAGATCTGCAACCAAAACATCGAAATGCACTTGATGCATTAGCAGTGAGTATCTCCTAAATTCAGATCATTTTTGGCTAAAAAAATAATGCCAGGTTTCTCATATATTGTACCAAAAAATCTGATTGATTATAATACTAATAGATTGATTATAATACTAATAGATTATCATTTATTTTATATTTAATTTAAAACAAAATTTTTTAATTGAAAAGAATTAGAGAAAAATCACTAATAGACAACTTATTGACAATTAATTGAGTAAGAAATTTTTTTAAAACAAAGTAAAATAATAATGTCCATCGAAAATCTAAATAGAAGGAATTTTTGTAGATCATAAATGGCACACCTTCAAAAAACGTGAAAAAAATCCTACAAGTTTTGGCGGTGATAACCGTGACCACAGCAACTTCAGAACGATCATTTTCGACTTTGAGAAGAATGAAAGATTATGGTCTTGCATTTTTGAACATTCATCATCGCATAACTTTGACTGAAGACGAAATTCTCAGAATGTTTTGAAAAACCTCGAAAATTTAAGAGCGACTAAAACCGTTTGTGGATGATATATTTTTTCTTAATCGGTCATATTGATTATCTTCGTAATTATCTTGTATTGCATTTATTATACGAAAATAAATTAAAATTTGTGTACAACATTCAATAAATTACGAATTTTTATACCCTTGCAGAGGGTATCATAATTTTGGTCAAAAGTGTGCAACGCAGTGAAGGAGACATCTCCGACCCTATAAAGTATATATATTCTTGATCAGGATCACCTCCTGAGTTGATATAAGCATGTCCGTCTGTCCGTCTGTCTGTCCGTCTGTCTGTTTCTACGCAAACTAGTCTCTCAGTTTTAAAGCTATCGACTTGAAACTTTGCACACACCCTTCTTTCCTTTGCACGCAGTATATAAGTCGGAACGGCCCGGATCGGCCGACTATATCCTATAGCTGCCATATAACTGATTGATCGGAAATGGTATAACTTTGGTGTTTTTAGAGTTAGAGAGTTCAAATTTGACATGAGAGCTATTTTTGGCAAAATAATACGACATGCCAAATTTCATTAGGATCGGCCGACTATATCCTATAGCTGCCATATAACTGAACGATCGGAAATGGTATTTGGTAGAAATATCAACTTTCGTATTTTTGAAGATAGAAGTTTGGGACTTTTTTTAGATTTTTTATTTTAGTTAATTAGTTTTATTATGATGTAATCATAAGGATCAGCCAACTATATCCGATGTTTGCGATATATATCCGGTTTTAACTGCAAGGGTATATAAACTTCGGCTCCGCCCGAAGTTAGCATTCCTTTCTTGTTATTAATAACTTTGTGTTTCAAGCATAAAATTAGAAATTATATCCCATGGATATTCGGGCCCGAAAACCCATAAATCGGATATAAATCACAAATATCGGATATAAAGTGCTTATCGTTATGAGAATTTTATTATGAAACCCATTTATTAGAATACAAAAATATAAAATTAAAAAAAAAAAAGTCCCAAGTTTTTATATTTAAAAATACGAATTTTACCAAATACCTTTTTCGATTGTTCAGTTATATAGGATAGAAGGCAGATCCTTATGAAATTGGTAGGTCGGATCAATGAGTAAAAAATAGAATCCGTAGAAAGTTCAAACCTTCTATCATCAAAAACACGAAAGTTGAGTAATTTTTGATCTTTCAATTATTATATTGCAATCATTCAGGATATAGTCAATAATTTTACCAAAAAACAACTCTCTGTCTCTCGACATTAAGGTAGGCATTATAAATTAAGGAGGTCCTGATCCAGAGGGTGATCCCGATCAAGAATATATATACTCTATAGGGTCGAGATGTCTCCTTCACTGCAATCCACACTTTTGACCGAAATTAAAGTACCCTCTGCAAGGGTATAAAAAAGCACTGCATTAGTGCCGATTCGACGTTTTGAATTAACGATAAAAGAAATGCAAAATTAAGTTTTTTTCGCTGAATATACTGCTCTATTGGTTCTTCGCTTTTCTTTCTTTATAGAGCATCTCCGCCCGTACATTTTACTTTAAAAAGCGTGCATACAAAGTTTCTAAAAATTTGGTACACTACCGAGAATTTAAAGAAAATTTTATAATTAAAAAAGCTTTTAATTACGTTTTGAAACATATATCACTGGGACTGAAGCACACGGGTGCCGAACCGCATGCATTACCGCGCGTGCGCGTGAACCATATTCAGCCGAAAAATTAAACATTTTCAGTGTGCGTTTGATCTAAAAGTGTGATATACCAAATGAAAGGTATTGTTTTCCTTGTTCCATTTTTATCCAAACATTTGCAAAAATTTTATCAGTGCATGTATGTATGTATTTCATTCGCAATTACCGAACTGAGCGGACGTGCTTTGCCCGAGCTTCGGGAAAACATAATAGTGGTTTAAATAAAATAATTAACCAAACAAATAATCTGGGGTAGCCCAATTTAAGCGAAAAGTCGCTGAACCACAATTTAATAAAAGCAATTGACAAGCTTTTTATAACAGTTGTGATGTACTGACCGCTGAAACATAAAGGACACGGTCTTGATCACCCGCTCTCCTCACTCCAACTCCCGCATCATGAAGATCGGAGTGTAAAAACCCCCCTCCAATGCCGGAAACAAGTTTCGCACCAACAACTAGCAGCGCTACAACTTCTGCAACAACAGCGAAAACCTCTGCAACTCAAAGTACCGCGACGTCAACGACTACAGCGAGTACAAAAACAACAACCTCGGAAAGTGCCAAAGCGGCCACGGCCACACAGACTGGAATGGATCGCTACATCCAAATTAAGCGCAAGCTTAGCCCGCAGAGTAATCCGGCAGGCAATAAAACAAAAATTAAACGGTGTCCTGAAGATCGATACAGAACCAGACAGATCCACTACTAACAGATTTGCCCTACTGGCGGAGGCTGAGGAAAACCAACCAGACCAAGACACCGCAAAAAAACCCAAGCCCCCTCCAATCTATATTAAGGAAAAAAGATCGAGTGCCCTGGTCGACAAAATTGCGTCGTTGATCGGGAACGGTGACAACTTTCATGTTGTTCCGCTTATCAAAGGGAACATCCATGAAACAAAGGTGCAAACCAAGACTGAAGAGCACTTCCGAATCGTGTCCAAATATCTGGACACTGTACAGAAAAACTATTACACGTACCAGCTGAAAAGCAGTAAGGGCCTACAAGTGGTAGTAAAGGGAATAGAACCTGATGTTACCGCCGCGGAAATAAAAACCGCTCTTAAAGAAAAAGGCTTCGCCGCCAAGAAGGTTATTAGCATTCTAAATAAAGATAAAAAGCCACAACCCCTCTTCAAGGTTGTTAAGAGGAGCCCCAAAATACGGGTCGTACTCCAATGAGCTCCTTATGGAAACTGATTTTATTCGTCAAAGTTCTCTTATAAGTACGATACATGAGAATCTTAAATCTATGTAAAACTACTTGTCAATGCACTGCACGTTGACCTGCTATGCGACCCTTTCTCCAGTGCGATAAGCGCACCACTTATGTATTTGTTTGTGTTAGGCTGCAGGGGATCGGTTTTGAACCATCTGTTTGACTCATATTTCATGGGTCCGATCCCTTGAAACTCTAACTAAAGAATTTCTATACAAAATAGTGTTCAATGCTTGAACAAAGGTCGAGCTCGAGCCAGAAAGCAGGTCGCTGAAGAAGAACGAAGTCCACCCAATCTACAACCTGCAATATCTTTTGCATCGGAAAATCACTGTTGAAGAGCCACATAAACGCAACGCATGTTGTCCCTCTTATCAATAGGAACATCCATGAAACAAAGGTGTAAACCAGTGGTCGGAACGGCCCTATCCCGAAGGCATAGGAAATTTCTCTGCCCCAGCTCTGCCACACACACAGTATAAATGTGTGAAACGTCATGCTCACAGCCTATTTTCTGCTATTCGTTACTAACACTAATGCGTTAAAATCACATCAATATATTGGGGTGCCGACCACTGATGTAAACCATGCCTGCAGTGCACTTCCGAATAGGGTCAAAATATTTAGAAAATGCTTAGAAATACTATTTCACGTACCAGCTATAAAGCAGCAAGGACCTACAAATGGTAGTAAAGGAAATCGAACACGGTGTTACCGCCGCGAAAATAAAAACCGCCCTTAAAGAAAAGGGCTTCGCCGCCAAGAATGTTATTAATATTCTAAATAAAGATGAAAAGCCACAACCCTTCTTCAAGGTCGAGCTCGAGCCAGAAAGCAGGTCGCTGAAGAAGAACGAAGTCCACCCAATCTACAACCTGCAATATCTTTTGCATTGGAAAATCACTGTTGAATCGACACACAAGGTCTTACTGCACACTTCGGGCTGTCTGTGTAGTCTGCGGGGACGCCCACAAGTCCGCTTACTGCACTACAAACAAGGACAGTACCGTGAAGAAATTTGGAAACTGCGGAGGCAACCATACGGCAAACTATAGAGGATGATTGGTGTATAAGGAGTTGAAGAGTCGCATGTGTCAAGCGACCGCAACGCGCAACCAAAATCCACAGAATGCGTACATCGCGTCAAAAACTACGCCAGACGTCTTCTTCGCCAAAGCTGCGAGATCCTCATTCGGTCCACTGCTCTACGATCTGGAAGGGAAATTCCAATTCAGCCTAACTCTCAAAGCGCTCAACAGGCTCCAAAACAGCCACACAGCAAAACGGAAACTATGATGCTTACCCTCCAACAAAGTATGATGAAGCTTATGTCATTCATGAAAACGACCATGCAAACGCTTGTTCAAAACCAGAACATGGTGATACATCTGCTCAGAGCACAACAGTCTAAATTATCTATGCAGACTCTACGAATATCAGTGTGGAACGACAATGGTGTCTCACGGCATAAACTAGAATTGTCACAATTCTTGACCGAAAACCATATTGACGTTATGCTACTGGTGGAAACGCATCTTACAAGCAAATACAACTTTCATATAAGAGGCTACACAATCTACCGCACAGATCATCCAGATGGGAAAGCCTACGGCGGAACTGGAGTTCTAATCAGAGAACGCATTAAACACCATTTTCACAAAAGGTTTGCAACAAACTTCTTGCAGGCCACATCGATACAAATTCACTCAAGCAACGGAATCCGCCTGTGCTTCTAACGCTTCCTCAAAGCCCAGAAATAACAAAACACCCCTTCAGCCTGACGACGCCAAAAACAAACTGGCTAAAATACAAAAAGTACGTGAGTGCCCACATAGAAATCGCCCCGGAATTTAACATGGAATCGGACATCGACTACACTACGAGCGCCCTGGAAGAAGACCGAACAGCTCGTGCGAGAAAAGAGGCGCACGCGTCGTGATTGGCAAAACAGCAGATCACCAGCTTCAAAACAACGCCTTAAGGAAGCAACCCGATCACTCGACCAGGCTCTTCACCAACAGGATGAAAATGCACAGCTGAGGTACATCCAAAATCTCTCGCCAACAAGCACAAAGTACCCCCTTTGGAGGGCCCACCAAAATCTTAGCGCCCCAATTGAAACGACCACCCCGATAAGAAACTCTTCGGGATGCTGGGCTCGCAGCGACGAAGACCGAGCTGAAATATTCGCTTCACATCTCCAAAGTATCTTCCAGCCAAACCCTGCCTCAAATTCATGCCTCCTGCCAGTTATTCACCCTGAGGCTACCCCTCAGCCAACTGCATCTTCATTCCGGCCGAACGAAATCGAAAAAGTCATAAGAGGGCTAAAACCAAAAAACGCTCCCGGTGCTCAGTGGGTCCAATAGCTCTGCTAGCAGAATTTAAATTAATAACTTTAGAAAATTAATAGATATTTTGATGAATCTTTATACTTACACTTTTTAATTCATTTTACGTATATTCTCAAAATTTCCATGTCCCCATACAAATGTTAAAAAAAACCATATTCAACAATATAAATGTTCACAATTTTTTTTTTTTTTTATTTTTAAGTGTTTTTTTTTTATAATTTACATTTTAACTTATGAGTTTGTTTGCTATATATTATTCGCTACTATTATTTGGAATCTGAAGATTCAAAACAATTATTTAAATGTGGGAAATTTATTGGAAGACCAGTGTGTTGTAGGGGGGCGTTGCTGCCGCAAAAGATTCCAGAAGTGGTGAAAAAAAAGAAGTCGGGCGTCGTTAGTTAGGCGCATTCAGCTTTATTCGCTGCTTACAAGAGATTAAAAACTTAACTTAGTAAAAATAAACGCTAATAAACGTTGAGCGTCGGCCCAACGGCCCCTCACCTAAACATCCCGCCCCCCTTGCAATAGGATAAGGGTTGCAACAGATCCCTCGTCGTTACGGCTGGTGACAGGCTCCGGACACGCTATAATTGCTTTTGGAACCCACGGTGGCCGAACAAACTTGTTCGTCCCCCACGCTGGTAGGAGCCAGACGGAAACACGCCGCTCACGATGCGTCAATGCAGCTCTAGGGCGTACACGGGTCGATGAAGGCCCCCGTGTCGAAGATCCGGGTCCCGGAGTCAATGCGCACTAGCGCAGTCGGCAACACGTTTACGCTGTTCCTCTGCAGCAGCGACGGTAAGGTGGGCGCAGCGGCCGCGTCCTTCGGGGGCCCTTGACGAGAGGCGGAAAATTGCCTAGGCGCGGATGACGCGGGCGGACGAGCGATGGACGGCACCCGATGGACGGCGGATGAAGGCCGAGGAGAGCCTGAAGACTGCCGGCCAGTGGAGGAAGAATGCCGAGAAGTTGTCGACGAGCGCCGGGAAGACGATAAACGTGGACCGCCTTGTAAGTGCCGGAAAGTGGCGGACCAAGGCCGAGAAGCAACCGAACCGCGCCGGGAGTTGGCGGACGACGACCGAGCGCCAGCTGAGACAATCCGTGTACTGTCTCCCGCGCTCCGGTGCTTCTCTTGACGTAGCTGGCACCGAGCCCGCGGCTTCTCCACGAGGCAGCAGTGAGTGGTAATCCTGAACACATGTCAGTCCCAGCAGTCCCCACGCCGACACGATCCGTCGGAGTGCTCGTGGGCCAGGCAGCTGAAGCAATACCGGTTCACGAGAACCGCCCGGTAGGACTGGCGACATCGTGCTGAATATGACCTTTAAATCCAGAATTTGGCTCGGATCAGACGGATCATCAGGTGATTGCCACCGTGCAGCGTGATCCGATGCGTAAATTGAATAAGGAGTCGAGAAAGAATTGTGCTCGCAACCTGAATCCGATTTTGAACTGATCTGTGGGGGCAAATCTCCCTGATCCAGTGAGTCACCGAGGCTGCGGGCCACTCGTATGGAAAAAACGGACCCGCTGCGGGGGTTGGCTGGAGATAATGGGGCTGTCAGCACCCATCCGAAAATGGTCTCCTGACCGAGAAGCGACCCGCAGATGTTAGCATTGGAATAACCGAGGAGAATCGGATATGAATGCAGATTTCCTGCCAACCGCGGAAGAACGTAAGCCGCTGTCTCTAATTGTAGCCCGGGTCTAGACGGCGACCAAATGGAGAAATGGCACAATTTAGTAGATTGCGCGGAAATGGTCTGATTAAGGCCGGAAACTTGGGCTTGAATCGTTTTGAAGGGAAGCTTGACAAGATTGAAAAGTCGTTCCTTTATGAAAGTTGCTTGGGACCCTGAGTCTATCAGTGATCGTGCGTGGACGCTGGCCGTGGGCCGTGCCCAGTTGGACGGCTCCTGATCCGGAAGCGAAACACACCTGCACATCCGACTGATCCTCTAAGCCGTTTGCTGGCGTAGGCGGACTTGAAGCGGTGGCGAACGGATTGCCGCGGTGCAAGAGGGTGTGGTTTCGGCTGTGGCATGTGAAGCAGGTATGGGCGCTCGTGCAGTCTCGCTGCTGGCGCCCTCGGGCAAAACAGTTTAAACATAACTGCTTCCTCTTAATGTAGTCAGAGCGCCCATTTACGTCCATTTCTAGGAAACGCGGACATAAGCGAATGGGGTGGTTCTCCCTCGAACAGAGAGCGCAGCCCTTTTGGCCCGGAACCACTCGAGTCTCGTATGAATTGAGCCTCCGAGCAGGGGAAGTAGGGGGAAAGTCCCGACCTTGGTGGATATTGCCCGGAGCCACTAGGCCTGACGTCGTCGATGGCCTCCAGAAAGCGATGGTGCTTTGTCAGGAATTTATCTAGTTCCTTCCATGTTGGAATTTCGGCCTTATTATGTACGGATTGCTCCCACATAGAAAGTGTGAGCCGGACTCTTGAGCCTGGATGTTGAAAAGGATCTTCAACTGGCTATTGACCAATAGCCGCCGGTTCTCAAAGCGGTCTGTGAGGCTTTGCTACGCTGCGACAAACCCCTCATGGGTAAGCGGAGCCTTAGAAACAATGGCGTGTGGATCACCACTTTTTTTAGACAGCGAGTGGAACAACCTCTCTACCGGAGTGAGCCGCGAGTTTTGGATGTAAATGGCCGCAAACAAGTCTCTGAAGGTAGGCCACCGAAGATAATCACCCGCGAAGACCTCGGTATCCACCGAAAGTAACCGGCAGCCTGTAGATGTGGGAGTGTGGACATTGACGGAAGCCTGAGTGGATTGGGAGGCAATTTTTTCCCGAAGCTGGGCAATACACCTCGAATAGACGGAGTAACAGTAGCTGTACTTCGATTCCAGCACTGTCGAGGTGGCCGCATTGTCGTCGGACATGGCTAGAAAATCGGAGCAGCTCTCATAGCTCTTCTCCGCCTTCTCCCACAGTGCCCGAATTTGGTCCCGATGGACTTCGCACATGTATTGGGAGCCTATTTCCGTTTTTCTGGCGCCCAGAGTATTTATGTTAGCCTCGAATTGGCTAATTCGATCTGATGTGGCGATGAACTTTTTTCAGCGCCATTTCTACCGCACTTTGAGCCTCATGGGTAAGGAACGGGGATTGTATTGACGGATTCGTCACCTTTTGCCCTTGGAATGGCACTAGTCGCCTTAGGCTTCAACAGAGGCGTCCGCGGAGATGCGGATTGAGATCTGTTGGGATCGGACGCGGACGCGGGAGCAGGAAAGGTGGAGTTGAAACCTTAATCTTTAATTAATTGGATTTAATTATCACGAAGCTTGAAAGGAGGATTTGAAACCGCAGCTCTATTCGGGCAGAAGGTTGATAATTAAATTATTAATAATATTTGACTTGAATTGTTGAGTGACCGGAAAGGTGAATTAAAGCCGGGTATGCCGTCGGCACCCTGTACGTACCCCAAAGGAAAAAAAACAGCACCAAAAAACAAAACACGACTACTACTGCGGCTAGGTTGAGAATTTAAGCGACACAATCACGGATTTGTAGTGAAATGGCGGTTTAAAATTGTTGGTTTTAGAAAATTAGGTAAACATTTTTTTTTTATTTTAAATTTATTGGTTATATATTTCCTGAAATTGGAGCCAGAAAATTGAAGGAAATATATGGACATGCATACAAGTATAACTGGGGACATGGTATAGACATGGTCTGTATAACTGGGGGAACAGAAAAGTTATGTGGTGTAAAAAATGACACTATTTGGGGAAGGAAAAAAAAAACAAATATTACGACAGCGGCAGACTTTTCAGTGAATTTCGAAATTTCCGGAACTAGTTCACACCGGCTGGCCAATATTAAATATGCCTTCTTCTTGTCACCACACAATTTCACTGTTCACTTGCGAATTTTTCGCGGATTAATTGCACCAAAACAAAATATGTATGTATGTATATGGATGTACATATGCCTCGACCGTAGGCAAGCGAATAGATAAGCACACAAAACGGAGAAGGATGGAAAAATTTGCAGAATTTGAAGACGAACGAAATTTAATGTTCGGACAACTGCTGAAGACCGACAGAGAGACGAAGACGGAAAAATGTACTTATCTTTTGGCGGAACAATGCCGAGAATTGCTAGCAGAAGAAAATTTAGGAATTATCCGGCTCGAAGGACCAAAATGTTTTAGGGGGGGCGTTGCTGCCGACAAAGATTCCAGTAAAAAGAATGAAAGAAGTCGGGGCGTCGTTGACATTTTAGACAATGATGTTATTAGTGGATCAGATGACACGAGTAGTGCGTGTTTCTTGTTTTGAAACTCTTGTTTCATAAAAGTAGACACTTGTTCGATCTGCGCCTTAGGGCAAAAATCCCCAAAACCGTTTTTAGGCTTTCCAATATCTAATGTGATATATAATATCTAATGATATAAAATAAGCGCCATATCTAGCCATTTCTGATTTTTTTTCTCAAAAAACTTTGTGTTGTAATGGCATTCCTTCCATTTCACTGCAAGCTTGCTTAGAAAATTTGCAAATGTTTTATTAATTTCTTTAATATTGTTTTCAGATAAGTTTATGTTCTTCAAAACTGTGCCAAATACATATTCATTTAGCACCAACAATTTCCTTGAAGCGACATTTTCGCCAAGCCACATGCAAAACAGAACGCGCATGGGGATTGACATTTCACCTAAACAGTGCAATAAGCTTAAGAGTTGGACGTAGTTGGTTATAATTTTAGACATTTTCACATTATAACAAGAAAGGAAAGCTAGCTTCGGGCGGAGCCGAAGTTTACATACCCTTGCAGTTAAAACCGGATATATATCGCAAACATCGGATATAGTTGGCTGATCCTTATGATTACATCATAATAAAACTAATTAACTAAAATAAAAAATCTAAAAAAAGTCCCAAACTTCTATCTTCAAAAATACGAAAGTTGATATACCTACCAAATACCATTTCCGATCGTTCAGCTATATGGCAGCTATAGGATATAGTCGGCCGATCCTAATGAAATTTGGTAGGTTTGCTCAACTGGCCAAAAATAGAATCTGTATTAAGTTTCAGCTTTTTATCTTCAAAAACACGAAAGTTGGGTCATTTCCGATCGTTCAGTTATATGGCAGCTATAAGATATAGTCGGCCGATCCTTATGAAATTTGGCATGTCGTAATGGTTTGCCAAAAATAGCTCTCGTGTCAAATTTGATCTCTCTAACTCTAAAAACACCGAAGTTATACTATTTCCGATCAATCAGTTATATGGCAGCTATAGGATATAGTCGGCCGATCCGGGCCGTTCCGACTTATATACTGCGTGCAAAGGAAAGAAGGGTGTGTGCAAAGTTTCAAGTCGATAGCTTTAAAACTGAGAGACTAGTTTGCGTAGAAACAGACAGACGGACAGACAGACAGACGGACAGACGGACCGACGGACAGACGGACATGCTCATATCAACTCAGGAGGTGATCCTGATCAAGAATATATATACTTTATAGGGTCGGAGATGTCTCCTTCACTGCGTTGCACACTTTTGGACAAAATTATAATACCCTCTGCAAGGGTATAAAAACCCACACTTTACATATATACTAAAATTAGCTTGAATACGATTGAATAACGTTAGTTATATCCCAATGAAGTTAGTAAACTGCTCAAAGCCAAGTCTTGTAAAAGCAGTTTACAAATTACACATTTTTTAGATATACATGGAAAGACAGGTCACTAAATTTATATTTAGTACATACCTTATTTTAGGGGAAACAAAAGTTATTAATATCAATATACTCAAATATATCACTTGTTTTTATAATTTAAAACGAATCACAAATAACCTCAAATTTTTGTGTAGACACGTGACGCTAATAAGCTAAGTTTCAAAGCTCGCAGCCGATCACAGATGCTCTTAAAAGCTAATCTAAAAGATTTTCTCAACTTTGCAAAGTGTTAATATTCTAATAAAATCAAAACAACGTATTTTTCAAAAGTTAAAAATCGAATTTTATTCCGCTAGATTTCTCATTAATTTCACTGTGCGGTGGTGACTTACTGACGCTAAAGATGCTGATCGAACTTCCAAAATGCGCTATAAAGGTCGTCTAAGCTATGCATATTAATCTATGCTATTTCCCAAAAAAGTGGAAGAAATCCATCATTAAAATGATACCCAAGCCTGGAAAAGACCACACAATTCAGTCATCGTACAGACCAGTAAACCTTCTATCTTGTTTGTCTAAATTAATTGAAAAATGCTTGTTAATTCGCATAATACCACATCTGGAAGCTTGCAATATTATCCCGACACACCAATTTGGCTTCTAAAGAAACCACGGAACCATCGAGCAAGTGAACGGCGAGAATACTGTAGCGCTATTTTTCTCGACAAATCTCAGGCTTTCGACCGAGTTTGGCTTAATGGACTCATGCACTCAAAATTAAAACGTATTTGCCAAAATACATCCACCACAAGGAAGCGCACTCGGCCCGTGTCTATATGTTTTGTATACTGCGTATACTCCTAGGAAGGCACAACTAATAACTTCAACGTTCGCCGACGATACCGCTCTTATTCTTAGTCCAACGCAACGCAAGCAACAACCAAACTGCATAATCATCTTATAGTAGTGGAAAGCTGGCTGTCCGACTGGCGCATTAAAATAAACGAACAAAAGTGTATACGTTACAAAAAGTATAACGTTTACTCTTAATAGACAAAGATGCATGCCCTCCGCTTTCACTGAACGGTATGCAGATCCCTCAAGCTATCTAAGTAACGTACCTTGGGGTCCACCTTGATAGACAACTTACTTGGCGTAAGCACGTCGAATGCAAGAAGATGCACCTAAAACTGAAAGCCAGCAGCCTCCACTGGATCATAAACTCACGATCGCCACTGTACCTGGACTACAAGTTACTACTGTACAATTCAGTCCTAAAGCCAATCTGGACGTATGGCTCGCAGCTGTGGGGGAACGCGAGCAGCAGCAACATAGACATCATACAGCGCGCACAATCAAAAATCTGGAGAACTATCACTGGGACACCTAGTTGGCAACAAAAACATCCACCGGGATCTGGCCATCCTCGCAGTGAAAGACGGAATCCAGAAGCAAATAGAGAACTACAAAGAAAAACTCTCCTCGCACGCAAATTTCTTCGCTCGGGGGAAATTGACTACGGTTTCCAGCAGATCCCGCCGGCGACGCAACGACCTCCCAACCCAGCAATCGACCCAGCTAACAGATTCCCAATAAAGGTTTCGAGGTTGCCTCCTTAAAATATGAATTTCTTTCAAAGTGCACTTTGTAAAGTATTCCTTAGCAGTGGCGCCATCTTTGGAAATTTCTGGTATGCATCATTAAAAATTGGTCTATTGTGAATGATGTGCAGTAAAAATTATTTAAATTATTTTACTTAAAAATATGATTTTTGGCCAGAAAAAAGCGGAAAATTTCCCATAGTGAAATACATAGGGTCGGTAATTCTGCCGCAGCGCTGCCGGCGCACTGCCAGTGTGAGCACGCTGAAATTTTTTTAGAAACTCTCTCATTTGCTCTAATTTTGCCTCACTTGACAAACCAAATTAAAAAAAAAAAACAAGAAAGAAAAGCTAACTTCGGGCAGATCGGAAGTTGATATTCCCTTGAAACTAAAACCGGATATATATCGATAAAATCGGATATAGTTGGCGATCCTTATGAGAATATCATAATCTAACCCAATTTATTATAATACAAAATATAAAAAAAAATACCAAACTTCTATCTTCAAGAATACCAAAGGTTGTATTTTTACGAAATACCATTTCCCATCGTTCAGTTATAATGCAATTATAAGATATAGTCGGAAGGTCGTTACGACCTCGTTATGGTAGGTCGTTTTTGGTGAGTCGGATCAACTGACTAAATATAAAATGTGTTCAAAGCTCCAACATTCTGTCTTCAAAAACACGAAAGTTATACCATTTCCAATCAATCAGTTATATGGCAACCGATATAGATATAGTCGGCCGATCCCGTTCCGATTTATATTCTGCGTGCATAAGAAAGAAAGGTGTGTGCTAAGTTTTAAGTGATAGCTTTAAAACTGACAGACTAGTTCGCGTAGAAACAGACAGACAGACGGACATTCTCATATCAACTCAGGAGGTTATCCTGATCAAGAACATATATATAATTTATAGATGTCGAAGATGTCTCCTTCACTGCGTTTTACACTTTTGGACAAAATTATAATACCCTCTGCAAGGGTATAAAAAAGTCTCAAGCTTCTATCTTCAAAAATACCAAAGTTGGTATTTCTACCAAATTCTATTTCCGATCGTTCAGTTATATGGCAGCTATAAAATATAGTCGGTGGGTCGTTATGAAGTTTGGTAAGTCGAATCAACTGACTAAATATAGAATATGTTCGAACCTCCAACTTTCTGTCTTTAAAAACACGAAAGTTATATCATTTCCGATCAATCAGTTATATGGAAACTATAGGATATAGTTGCCCGATTCCGTTCCGAATTATATTCTGCGTGCAAAAGAACGAAGGGTGTGGGCAAAGTTTCAAATCAATAGCTTTAAAACTGACAGACTAGTTCGCGTAGAAACAGAAAGACAGACGGACATGCTCATATCAACTCAGGAGGTGATCCTGATCAAGAATATATGTATATACTTTATAGATGTCGAAGATGTCTCCTTCACTGCGTTTCACACTTTTGGACAAAATTATAATACCCTCAGCAACGGTATAAAAAGCATTTTTCTTTTGCCCACTTGATCTTTTAAATTAACGAAAAACGAAATTAACGAAAGTTTGACAAGTGTGCTAAACTTGTGGCCACTAATGTATGTACATATGTACATATATTTATTAAACGGCATTTGCCGCTTGTATGTATTATGTTATTATTTATTTATTGTTTATTTAATTATTTATTTAAATATATTAAAAAATATTTTTGTTGAGGAGTTGATCGTCCAATATAACATATACGGAGTTAGTGAGAAAAAAAAATTGAAGGCGTTTTCAAATTTTTATGGAGTTTTGATCGGTATGTATTTTAATTACAAATAATGTAAGCAATATCTAATTTCTATTAATTTTATTTACAGATACAGATTATTTACAGATACAGATTACAGATTACAGATATCTAACGTGGCTCCGGGGAACTCGCCGGAGAAAGATTTGAGACACGCTCTGACATGTATTAAAAATAATGACAAAAAAAAAAAAATAAATAAACAATAAATGTAAAATATTATAAAATATAATAAAATATAATAAAAATGTAACAAACAAATGTAAGAATGACTAATTTATTTATTTAATTCTTTTTTATTGAAAGGAAAGGTGGGGGTGAAAATCCTTACAGTAAGATGCCTCAGTGAATACCCCAGAGATTTCCAGGGGTATTTACTTCGTAATTCTTTTCGAATTACTGCAGGAATCCTGCAGAATTCCCTGAGAATTCCTTGGGGAGGTCGAATTCCTCGATGCGAGAAACTCTTCTATGGAAATTCCACCGACACAGCGCGCGGAGATATTTTACGGTTGAAACAACATATTTAACTCCGCAGGAAGTTATGCCGATATTGGACCGGGGGAGATATGTCGCTATGCCATACAATTGTTCGTTTTGTCCAGTCACAGTTTAAGGTTTGGCAAGTACTTTTTAAGAAACGGTTTTACTCACAACCTTATTTGTATTGTATCATAAAATGCATTATCGCATGATGCACAGGTTTGTTTTTAAGTGTCGATCGATTTAAAAGCATTAGTAAGCTTAGAATCATGTGGGCAAAACTAGACCACCCTGTGAAACTAATTCACGTAAGTGAATGTCGAATAACTTAAGCTCTAAGTAGGTCCGTGTAATAAGTAAAAGATGTCTAAAAGTTATGTTATTAATTTTTATCAATAATAAGAGTTAATTCAATTTTAATTATAAAATAATAAATAAGAGTTTTTTGCCTTTTTATACCCTTGCAGAGGGTATTATAATTTTGGTCAAAAGTGTGCAACGCAGTGAACGAGACATCTCCGACCCTATAAAGTATATATATTCTTGATCAGGGTCACCTCCAGAGTTGATATGAGCATGTCAGTCTGTCCGTCTGTCTGTCCGTTTCTACGCGAACTAGTCTCTCAGTTTTGAAGCTATCGTCTTGAAACTTTGCACACACCCTTCTTTCCTTTGCACGCAGTATCGGCCGACTATATCCTATAGCTGCCATATAACTGAACGATCGGGAATTACCCAACTTTCGTGTATTTGAAGATAGAACTTGGTAGATAGCTGGAACTTGGTCAGTTAATCCGACCTACCAAATTTCATACCGATCGGCCGACTATATCTTATAGCTGCCATATAACTGAACGATCAGAAATGGTTTTTGGTTGAAATACCAACTTTGGTATTTTTGAAGATAGAAGCTTGAGACTTTTTTTAGATTTTGTATTGTAATAAATTGGATTATATATTCATATTCCCATAAGGATCGGCCCATAAGGATTGTCCGATCCTTATGATTACATCATTATAAAACCAATAAACTAAAATAAAAAATGTAAAAAAAGTCCCAAACTTCTATCTTCAAAAATACGAAAGTTGATATTTCTACCAAATACCATTTCCGATCAATGAGTTATATGGCAGCTATAGGATATAGTCGGCCGATCCGGGCCGTTCCGACTTATATACTGCGTGCAAAGGAAAGAAGGGTGTGTGCAAAGTTTCAAGTCGATAGCTTTAAAACTGAGAGACTAGTTCGCGTAGAAACAGACAGACAGACGGACAGACGGACATGCTCATATCAACTCAGGACGTGATCCTGATCAAGAATATATATACTTTATAGGGTCGGAGATGTCTCCTTCACTGCGTTGCACACTTTTGACCAAAATTATAATACCCTCTGCAAGGGTATAAAAATAAAGAGATACAATTTCTTGAAAACCAATAAAAATATTATTGTTTATATGAGTTGAATATGTTTAACAATGTATACTAGTTTTGTATACCGCGGATATTCCTACGAACGCACAACTAACAACGTCAACGTTTGCCGACAATACCGCTATCCTTAGTCGCTCCAGAATCTGGAGTCCAGATGCCCAACGCAAGCAACAAACCAACTGGATAACCATTTATTAGTAGTGGAAAGGTGGCTGTCCGATCAATTTAGCTAACGAAGTAAAGTACCTTGGCGTCCACCTTGATAGAAGACTAGACTGTTAGCTAAGTTAAAAATATAAGATTTGATACACCTCTCGCTAGTCTCGCAAAGAGAAGAGATTCAAAAAATAAATGCAGCGATTAAAAAAAAAAAGAGTCAAATTAAAATTAAGTATTAGATAGTTATTTCGAATGTACAGGACTGGTAAAGGAAAGGTTAGAAAATAAAGTTCATGGATTAGGTAAAATAAGGTTGTTGTTTAATTTATTTATAAATATTTATAAAATATATAAATATATATTATGTAACTTACTGTGTCATTATTTTCAACAATGCATAATAAAACAACGTCTTCTCTTTCAAGTTTTACAGCAGAATGGAGTGGATTCTTGCTTTTGTTTTTTAACATTTTAAACAGTAAAGGACCTGACATATGTTCAAAATCTTCACATGTTAAGTCATCCCAATGCGTTGATATTATACCAGAACAATGTTCTAACAACGTTGATGCTCCTATTTCTTCGGCAACACAATAAAATCGAACGCAAGATCTTATTCCGACTGAAGAGACTAGTGTTTTTTCACATAATCCCAAGAGAGTTGATAAACTAAATCGATGTGCTACTTTAATTAAGTCCAAACTTAAACGGTCATGATGCAAATCGACCTGATCTGTGTATATCCAACGTAAAAGAACCAAAACGATATCTTCCTCTATGTCACTCCAGTCAAGCTCTTGGATGCTGCATAACGCGGCATCTTGCCATTTTTCAGACCGTGCATGAAGGACAAATCTATGGGCTGGAACAATTTTCGACATGGTTCGAATGTTGATATCTGAATATGTATGACGCCCGTATAAGGAAGCAGCTGTCAACGAAAGTCTAGCCGAAAAACTTGAAGGCTCTCCTGGGTAATCATCACTTGCTTGCGTTGAAACAAGTTCATTGTACTTTCGTTCCAATTTAGAATAATTCTTTTGAAGCTTTATATATTCATCTTTTAATGGGAAGTGGTTCTCCAATTTTAATTCAGCAGCAATGCCGTTTCCACCTTCAAAAAAAAATTTAAATATAACCAATCAACTCATTTATAAACGTATCAAAGAAAAAAGTTCATTAAACATTTCAAACAAACTTACCCATTTTTTATTAAAGAGGTTTTAAATAATTTCAATTTACTAACGTAAATAACATCAACGCAAACACCACAGTATGTAGATACATGCATACATACATATGTATTTGTTTTTGCGGTAACAGCTGATTTGTTGTCTTGCTTATGAACTGGTTCCAAGAAGTTCATAACATACATATCGTTTAAATATCAGTACCTCAATTATGAGTTATTTTGCCATTCAGGCGACGCAAGTTAGTAAAATAAATTGAATCTTATTTATTTTATATTTTCAACTATTCGTATAATAAAACTAGTAAATAATTATCCAGGCATAAGGTGTTTGTACAAGGGAATTAAATTAGAAAGAAAAACAGGGGTACGGCTGAATTCTTTAGCGGAATGGATTCAGCTTAAAACAAATTGACTTAGGGGTTAAGCTTTCGTTTTTTTTTGTATATTTAGCTAAACCGTTTTTTTAGCTGATATTTGGGAACTTTTTCTTCGTCCCATCAAGGGATAGTTTTGATTTTTTTTACCATATTGAGCCAACTACAAAGCAATTTTTTTTAAGGGGACCCCCCCCATTCTCGATTTTAAATTTTGACGATTTTCAATGGGCTGGCAAATGAACATAAATTATTTTTTAGGGTTGTAACTGTGCTTACATATATTAAGACACAAAAAGGAAGAAAATCATTTCACAGAATTTTTTTTTGTTTTGTTTTTGTTGTTGTTTTTTGTGATCAAAGAAAAGCCCTTCTTTTCGGCGGCGCATGTGATTTCCGCTCACTGGAACATCTGAATCCAAAAATTCCAACGGGATTAGAAAAAGTACATGTTTGGCTCTCGTATGAACTAGGATTATTAACTTCGCTCAAAAATTAACAAAATGGTGGACCTTTGAAATTTTTTTTTGGAAATTTCCATTTTTTTCAGCCACAAATCGAGTTGAAAAGTAAGGAAGATCTTCACCGATTCGATTTATCCTAGTTCATACGAGAGCTATATATGTATAGAATAACGTGTTAAAATTTGGAACCGATTGGATTAATAGTTTTTGAGTAACCTCATGCGCCAGTCGTAAAAACACTGTTTCGAGAAAAACGCGTTTAAAGTTTTGAGATGGCTCTCGCCGTCGCCTGAGGCTTCCACCATAAATCGGCTATATCTTTAAGAGTTTTTGAAATTTTTACTTGAAATTTTCAGGGAACATTCTTGAATAGTTACAAGTTCGAATTAAATTAAAAAAAAAAAATCAATTTTTTAAAACCGAGAATGGGGGGGGGTCCCCTTAAGTGACAAATACATTATACACATTATAAATTTTCAAGCATTTTTCTGACCTGAAGCGATATGGGAAAAGTCCACACATTTTCTTAAATATTCCAAAAGTAAATAAAGTTAAATATTTTTGACCACATTTTTGCCGCAGCGCGGCCGGAACACTTTATCTTTTTCTTTAAAAACTAGACAGCCCAAACATAAAACAAATAATGTTTTCACTGAGAAAATGTTTTACAAAATTTGGTAGCAACAAGTTTTTTCTGTAGAAAGTTTATTTTTTTTTTAAATCTTAATTGATTTACAATTTGTCTGTAGAAACAATAATTAAATTGTATGATTAATATAAAATTAACACAAATAGCAGTTTTCCAATGAAGCCAGCATCAGTATACATATATATGTAACATCTTTTCAGTTGTTTGTTATACAAATGTACATATCTATCTGGGAGATCGAGTATGTGATATCTTTGCTGAGGGTATTATAACTTTGGTCAAAAGTGTGCAACACAGTGAAAGAGACATCTCCGACCCTATAAAGTATATATATTCTTGATCAGGATTACCTCCTGAGTTGATATGAGCATGTCCGTCTGTCTGTCTGTTTTTACGCGAACAAGTATCTCAGTTTAAAAGCATTCGACTTGAAACATGCACACACCCTTCTTTACCTAGTTTGGTTTTTTTAAAGATAGAAGCTTGGGACTTTTTTTTAGATTTTTTATTGTAATTAATTAATTTTATTGACAATATCATGTCATAAGAATCCGCCAACTATATCTGATGTTTGCGATATATGTATATCCAGTTTTAGCTGCAACGGTATATCAACTTCGGATCCGCCTGAAGATAGTTTTCCTTTCTTGTTTCATTATACTTATTGTTAAACTATTGTTACTAGATTTAAGGCTAAATTATTTTCGTGGTTTTGGAGTCTTTCGGTGTATTTCTTACTAATTTTATTTATTTCTTCTATTATAGTTGGGATATTAAGATCTTTGTGTATATTTGCATTAGATACGTACTAAGAAGCATTGACAATTTGTCGCAAAGTTTTTGATCGGTAATCTGTATATTACACTAGCTGACCCGGCAAGGGTTGTTTTGCCACCAGATGACTTTATAATTTCTGTACAAAATTTACTCAGTTCTAGATTTGTATTATATATGTATTATAAAGTCATCTGGAGCGTTGTGAAACCTGAAGGAATATAAAAATAACAAAAGGCAAACATTATTGTTTATGTATTATTTGATCGTAATTTATCAAGTCAATCTCTTACACAATCTCTTGTCAATCTTCTTACACTCAAACATAAACAAACTGAATGGTTTACCCACTCGAGAGCATGCCACGTATAATTGTCCGTGTGTAAGTTATCTTGACGTCGTTTGCTCGGTGGTAAGGGTGCTCCAGATCCGGCCGATGATGAGGTGGCACCGGCAGGGTGGTTGATGAGTAGTAGCGGTTCAAGATAGGTGCGAATTGGCGGCCGGGCTGCTGGTCCCAGGTGGCCGCTGATGGTGGGCCACCGGTAGGATGGTTGATGAAGTGTAAAATAAAGTTTATGTCGAGAGGGTGACTGCCCCCTATACTCCTGGCCTTAAGCTCAGTGGGCGAATGCAAATAACGGCGATAGCCGGAGTAAAGTTTTACGGAGCTAAGTGCTCTTTATTCAAATGATTATAAAACAGAACTGAGGAACTTAGCAGTAGGGTGCTTAGTCGGCAGGCCGACCGCATGACAGTGGGAAATGCTGACGATTGCAAAATGAGCATAACTCATTATACCGGGAACCAATGGGATCCAGGCCCCCAAAGGCGGGTATGCTGAGTCGGCAGTCGGATGAAAGTGCTGATCAAAAAGCTTACTCCCACGCCGACAGCGTTCCAGATGTCCGTTGATCCAGCCGACTTTACTTCGTTTTTGAGGGTTTGGATCGTTTCCAGGTTTTGGCTGTTCATCCTCTGAAGCATACTTGTTATGCCCGATAAAGTTTAGTAGGGGGGAGGCCGCCACCCCGCAGTCTTTCGTATGCTTTCGCGCCGGTGCAAGTATTTTGTGCAAAGGCTAATCGCTCAAATGTTATTAGATACGTGCCATTTGTTTCTATATTGGGGCCGTCATCCGTGCTGACTATTGCCGAACACTCATTGACTATCGTTATACCATCGTCTACCACCGTTATGGGGCTTATGTGGCTGGCCTGCGTTTCGCAATGCGCCGTGACCCTGCGTGTAGACCTCGGGTGCAAGTGTCCTGGGTTGCCATTTTGCAGAATGCTCCGTACATCGTCGACACGCAATCAGTGATCGCTAAGACTTCTTGGTTGCAATCAGCTACCACGTTGTCCGTAGTTGGAGAACGGTGTGTTGGTGAGAAACGGGAAAGACGGTAACCTTTTTACATTTAAATTTTATCTTAGGGTATGCAATGAGCACGTGGATAATATTGTCGGACTGAAGGACTTTAATATTAGATGCCTCTATTAGGCTGATAACGGGGACCTCTGTGGGATGATCAACTAAAACCGACTTCAAATCTTAATGGTTAAAAATGACAGGGCTTATGATATTTGATTTTGCAAGTGTGACCGTGAGCATCAGATTCTGTATCTCTGTAATTAGCATTCTATTTCTGGCCAAAAGAACTTCGTATAAATGGGGTGTGTCAACCAGGATATTCTTTTTTGCCTTAATGATTTCGTTGACAGCATCGGTTAGTTTGTTAATCTTCTTTTGCGTTTCGGTGTTAATAACTATTTGTCTATTGTTTGATTCAATTAACCGGGACTCGGACATTTTTGATATTTCGAGGTCAGCGGCATCAGGTGTGCCCGCTACCACTTTTATCGCGGTGCCTAAAAAGTCTGGGCTTCTGGCAATTCGGTACGGATAATATATTTCTAATATGATCAGTATCAACATCTAACAATTTTCGCATGTGGGATTGTGGGAAAAAAGCGGACAATCTAGCTGTTTCGTCTATCATAATTGAAAACTCTGTCAAATTGCTCGAATGCCTAAAGTAATTCCTATGTTCCCACACCAATGCACTATAGGCCGGACTCGGACTTTGTCTATAGATTCTATTTACTGCGGATATTCCTACGAACGACGATACCGCTATCCCTTGTTCTTCTTCCCCAATCCGAGTAAAAAATAAACTCGTTAATCATTTCAAAGCGCGCACAATCAAAAATCTTGAGAAAAGCCGTAAAATATGAAATCACGAACAAAAAATTTCTTACAAAGAAATTTTTTTTTAGATTTCTTACCCAAATTTTCTCGGACGGGGATTGACTCGGGTTTCCAGAGTGTAACTCTGTATCAGTCAATATGACTTTTGGTTAAGTTAAAAATTTAAGATTAAATACACCGCTTGTTAGTCTCGCAAAGAGTCAAAAAATAAAAACAAGCCATACAAAAAAATATTTTTTTAAAGAGATTTTATTTTATACAAAGCACCTTCAAGAAAAATATATAAAATGTTTAAATCTAACATGCTAAAATTACTTACCAATGCATTGCACGATAGTCCGCTGTGACCCTTTTTGAGTGCGTTCAATTGGTCAATTATAATTCTTTATTACTTTCATCATTCCTCATTTCTTTTATTTCATTTCCTTGAAAATAAACCTTAATAATTATATTAAAGTTGTGTTCAACGCTTTAAAAAGTTATGTGTCTGGAGTTCGTAATAAGGGGTTCATCACGACCGCATAGAATCTGTATAGATTCTTACTCTTCTTAATCGTAACTGTCGGGTCAGCCAGCAGCACGGCGTTTAATGTTGATGTTTAAATAATGCTAATGTAATGTTTAGTCTAATGTTTATATATTAGGCTTAAGTATGTTCAAATAGCTTAGTTGATCGCAAGCTGACTTTCTCTCAGACGCTCGACTCAACGGGCCTTTCTTTAGAGTTTAGGTCCGCAATGTCTAGTTCGGGCCACCCTCTCCATTTTCGAAAGCTTTAGCTTTGCAGTGACTAGTCGTACCGCCCTCTGTACATTACTTGAGTCCTTGCATGCACCATAAGCTGGTCTATCTGTTGATCATCCGGTTTCATCTGCATGCAGAAATAAACATTTTTATAACGTTTAAAACTAAACACAATTTGCCAATTTTTTATTTATGGCATTGAAAAATCTCAATGACCAAGCATTGGTGACCCCAACTTGATCTAGTTAATATAATTAACTATAATTACTTGATCTTGATCTAGTTAATATAATGAGTTATATTTACTTAAGCTAAAGAAACTAAAATTAAACGAAACTAGTCCCGCGAAAACATGTGGTGTAAATTCAAAATTACATGAACAGTTTTTGGTGAACTAATAAGCAATTGCTAATAGGCAATCAGGTTTATTTATAATAATAAACAAATTAATACCAAAACATAAACCAAACGTTGTTTAGTTTAGTTGTGGCCTGGTGAATTATTAATTACAGGCAGACATACATGTTTACGTTCCACAACGGAAGTGCATTCGCCCGCGCATAGACTTCATACATATGTATATACGTTCCAAAATTCCATTACGGTTCTGAGCGCACATTGGGACAGATCGTGTTCGCCGCGAGCAAATTAATTTTTAGCGATAAAATTTTGGCGGCGGAGTTATTTACTTCTGGTTGTTCGGAACTTAATAGATTTAATTATGAACTCCAGCGGCGCAGTCAAAGGAGCACCCACTCCAACCCGTAGTGCTATTTTAAATTGCAAGGCCCTGGGTATTCTCCAGGAGTTACAGAGGATCCATGGAGTTCTTTAGCCTGTTTCCAAGGTGAATGATGCCATGCTTCACGTGCGACATGGTCAGATAGTCGCCATGTTCAGCGACTTCAAGGCCATCCACGGGGAGCTTGAGGATTTGGACATTTCGGAGACCAGTAGTGACCTCCGATGAACTGTATCGGAGCTCATAGTGACAATGCAGGCAGAAATTGAGCACGAGACGACCCTCCGTTCTTCCCGAATTGCTGCCCACTCCACCCTTGCTAACGGAATGTTCACCATGCAGGCTGACCCAGGGATATGTCAAAGTTTTCAAGCGTTGCCTCCTCTGCCTCTTCCTACATTCAGCGGTGGGTACTCGGAATGGACTGAATTCTACTCTATTTTTCTGTACAATCGTCGGCGGCAATCCGTGCATCAGTTAGGTGGAAAAGCAGCAAAGTTTGTGATCTTGCCTTTGGGAGTCCGCTTTCGAAGCAGTTCGCTCCTTGGAAGTCTCCGATGAGAAATATGATGTCGCGCTGAATTTGTTGGAAAAACGATCGCTTAATATTTCAAGCTTATGTGAACGAGATTCTTGGCCTCACTCTATTGGAAGGTGACTCAATAACAGGTCTTCGAGAATTATCCGACAAATTCAATGCCCTTATGAGAACCTTCAAGAATTTTGGTACGACAAATCAGATAGCCGGCTGCATCATTGTCCAGGTGCTTCTTTTAAGGTTGACCCAGGCTAAGTGGGAGGAGAGTCTAAATTCCTTAAGTTCCGACGCCATCCCTACTTGGGAGTCGCTGGCAGAGTTTTTGGAGCAGCGATGCAAGACTTTGGAGGCTATAGATGTGGCCAGAACTATGGAGCTGAGCACTGTTCGGGTTGGAGTGCTTCGAGTGGAGCGGTTTAAGCTGTACCTTGCCCCTTACGAATGGAGTTGGAGGACAGGCCCCAACGGGGGTGGTAATGTCGTGTCAGGCAGCAGCACGGCGTTTAATGTTAATGTTTAAATAATGCTAATGTAATTTTTAGTGTAATGTTTATTTATTAGTCTTAAGTATGTTTAAATAGCTTAGTTGATCGCAAGCCGACTCTCTCTCGGACGCTCATCTCAACGGGCCTTTCTTTAGAGAGTTTTAGCTCCGCAATGTCTAGTTCGGGCCACCCTCTCCATTTTCGAAAGCTTTAGCTTTGCAGTGACTAGTCGTACCGCCCTCTGTACATTACTTGAGTCCTTGCATGCACCATAAGCTGGTCTATCTGCTGAACATCCGGCTTCATTTGCATGCAGAAATAAACATTTTAATAACGTTTATAAAAAAGCGAAAAAAACGTAGTTTTTTATTTCATTTCTTGTTAATTCAAAAGTTGGAATGAGCACTAAAATAGTGTATTTTATTTTAAAGAAAGGTTTGCTATCAACAGTTTTTAAACAAATGAAAAACTACGCTTTCTTATCTATATTTGCCATGGAGAAAACTTTTTCAAACCCAATTTCTGAGGAAGTTTTTCTCAGTGGAAACATTTTGATTTTTATGTTTGGGCTGTCAAATGATCAAAATGAGAGCAAATAAGAGAAAGCTTTTAATAAAATTTAAAAGTGCTCACACTGTCAGTGTGCCGGCAGCGCTGCGGCAGAATTTCCTACCCTATGCACCCTATGCAACGTTGCTCTTATTATTATTCTGTTGCATACTTTTGTGCTTAGGGAAAGCAACAACTTCAGCCCCCCTACGCCGATACTACCGATTCAGTAGGGAAGCAGACTTAAAAGTTTATATAATATCTCCTTTGAAAATTATCCGATTTGGCTGATTTTTTATTTCTTTTTTTTCTCAGTTTTCTTTTTTTGGAGGTAAAGGTGGGTTGGGCAAAATTATGACACATACTTGATCTCCGCGGATACCATACGAGTCCATGTTCCAAAACCGATAGTTTTATCTCTTACACGACACATTCACATGACGAGTACTATATATAATTAGAAGGGATGGTGTAAAATCATTAGTTAAAATTAGAATTTCATTATTTTTTGGATTTGTCATATAATTGATTTTTGCTTAAGTTAGTATAGAGCGGAGCGGAGTAAAGCAACGTTTACGAATTTACATACTCTTGTGCGAATTTGCCTAGCTTTAGCGTTTGATAAGCTTTGATAAGTAATGTCAAACGGCTTTTTTTTTGTTATTCGTTCTTGATTTTAGTTTGCAATTAATTTACGTAGCAACCTAAATACTAAAGTTTGTATTTTGAATTTCAATAAGCTAAGAGAACTAAGAGAACAATTCCAAATTCTTCTGCTAGGAATGTCAAAATCTAAGCGTTTACTAACGTGCTGGCTATCTACATAACAAATCTTATTTTCCGTCCGTTTTTCTCCGAGAATAGCTTAGTATCTGATTTTCTAAGGGTCAAACCATTTAATTCGCCTGGCCCCGACGGAGTACCAGGTGCTAAAATACGGTGCCAGGGCTCGGTGCAAACCTCTTCAAAGACTTTTCAAATTATATTTCAGGAATAGGAAGGAATATTTCATAATTCCCCTACATAAAAAAGGAAAAAATTCCGATGCTGCCAATTAATTACAGAGGCATCTCTAAATTGTCGGCAATTCCAAAGATATTTGAAAAATTAATTACCCCTCATTTGCTCAACAAACACCTTTGCTCTTCGATCATCTCTCCATGTCAGCATGGCTTCTTAAGCGTCGCTCCACCACCACAAATTTACTGGAGATGGCTTTCGAAAGAAATCCTTTGTCTTTTTCCTTTGTCATAGATGGCTTTCGAAAGAGACGTCAAACAGATGTTATTTACACAGACTTTGGAAAAGTATTAAGATTCAGTTAATACTGAAAAAGGAATTTAAAAAAGAATTTACTGACCCATACACAACCAAAACATTATTTATTTCTTTGGACCGTCCGATACTGGAATACGGTTCATGTGTCTGGAGCCCCAATATGGAGTACATCAGGACCGCATAGAATCCGTACAAAAGAATTTCGTAACTTTTTCTATTAGAGGTCTAAACTGGGATGCACATCTTCACCTTCCATCTTATAATAGAATACTCTTACTTATAAACTTACCTTGCTTAACAAATTGTAGGACAATGCTCGGTGTAATTTTTCTGCATAAACTAATTAATGGGGATGAAGATAGCCAGCATTTACTAACATGCTTAAAATTTAACATTCCTAATAGAAGGACTAGATACTTTAGTCCTCTATTCCTTAGCCGTTGTACAGCACGACCCTTTTAGGGACTTATGTTCGCACTACAATGTTGTCTATAACATCTCTTTCCGGTCCTTCAAATTTCAAATATAGAATTTTAAATTTCCTTACTAACTCCTCTTAGCTTAACAAATTTCAAATAGCTTAATATGTACTAAAAATCGTTTCTCGAGCGCCCCTCGGTGGTCTGGACCTTTAAGATTTATGATGAATACAGGAATGATGACAAGCCATAATTGATGGACAAGCCATTTTCAAAATTCTGAAAGACAACGAAAAAAAAAATATATATAATTATATATCTTCTTTAAAATAGTTTGAAAAAATATATTTTTATTTGATTTTGATTTGATTCTTTCAAATTGCTTAGAATTTCAGAACAACTGCTTAGAATGTTAGAATTTTAGAACTAACTTATCTTTAGCGCTCTAGGTCCTTTTTATAGCTACCCTTGCTGAAGCTTTTAGCAGATCAAAGCTCGAAAGAAGCTTTTCTCTCTGAGAGGCTTTGTTTTCTGAAGAGAATAGATTGAGTGGAACCTTTTACTTGAGGTGTCAGGTGTCAGCTTTTTGCAGATCAAAGCTCGAAAGAAGCTTTTCTCTCTGAGAGGCTTTGTTTTCTGAAGAGAATAGATTGAGTGGAACCTTTTACTTGAGGTGTCAGTTGACATGGAAGGCTTTGGGTCTCAATTAATCGAAGTGACAAGAAAATGTGAAGTGGGTTCCCATTTAAGAATGTTTTGATCTGTTTAGTTTTAATTCACTTAAAAGGAGTGAGAAAGATTTGAGTCGGGATTTCTGTTTACCCAAATATTGTTTTGGTTTTCAATCTGAAGTGCCTCTTAGAAATTGGAAATCTGAAATGAGGCTGTTTTCAGCCGAATTGGAATAATTAAATGCTTATGTTTTTACAAAAATTGGAATGAGGCTATTTGCAGCTGCGTTACGAATTTCAATACAAAAGGCTTCAGCTTCGGTTTAAAAAATTTACTGATATACACTTAAAGAAATTTTGTTGATATGTTACCCATCCTTAAGAATTTAGCCTGTCCTCAGGCGGTTAGTTTGGGGTATAACTGTAGGTCATGTTCTTTATTTTCTGAACTTTTAGTTTCTTTTTCGGGACTAATAACCTGTTGTTTTTTATAATTAATTAGTATCCTTTTTGGGATGTTTTTAATTTTATAAATCAACAAGAAAGGAAAGCTAACTTCGGGCGGAGCCGAAGTTTATATACCCTTGCAGTTAAAACCGGATATATTTCGCAAACATCGGATATAGTTGGCCGATCCTTATGATTACATCATAATAAAACTAATTAACTAAAATAAAAAATCTAACAAAAGTCCCAAACTTCTATCTTCAAAAATACGAAAGTTGGTATTTCTACCAAAAACCGTTTCCGATCGTTCAGTTATATGGTAGCTATAAGATATAGTCGGCCGATCGTTGTAAAATTTGGTAGGTCGGATGATCTGACCAAAAATATAATCAGTACTAAGTTCCAGCTTTCTATCTTTAAAAACACCAAAGTTATACCATTTCCGATCAATCAGTTATATGGCAGCTATAGGATATAGTCGGCCGATCCCGGTCGTTCCGACTTATATACTGCGTGCAATGGAAAGAAGGGTGTGTGCAAAGTTTCAAGTCGATAGCTTTAAAACTGAGAGACTAGTTTGCGTAGAAACAGACAGACGGACAGACAGACGGACAGACGGACAGACGGACATGCTCATATCAACTCAGGAAGTGATCCTGATCAAGAATTTATATACTTTATAGGGTCGGAGGTGTCTCCTTCACTGCGTTGCACACTTTTGACCAAAATTATAATACCCTCTGCAAGGGTATAAATATATGATTATAATAATAATTATTATTGATAGTAGTATTAATAAAATTGTTTGGGTTGTAAAATATTGTTTTGAATGGTTTTGGAATATTTCTTTGGCTACGATATTGGATAAAGTTTCGAGTTTAGTTATGTTGTTGTTTACATAAATAGTTCGGGTGTAATCAAGCATAGTATTTGTTATTATTACATCTTCTATTTGTATAGAACAGTTGAATGCTTTTATTATATTGTTTCCTTCTGCAATTAAATCTTTATTTATACAATTCTGATTTAGCAAAGTTTTTGGCAAATTCCATGTTATTATAATGTTGGGTTCAATATAATTTAATTCAAAGTTCTTGTACATTTTTGTATATCTACATTCTGTATTTGTTTGTCTTAAGAGACCTATTATACATTTATTATTTACTACTTCTTTTGTTTTTACTTTAAAGACTTGCTGATTTTTTATGTAATATTCATCATGCAATGTTTCGGTTATTATATTCTGATTCTGATTCGGATACGGTAAAATTTTATAAATGGGGGTTTTAATAATAGTACGAGGAATATGAGAAATTATCAATATTTCGTTAGTATTAACTTGTAACCAAGTAGATGTTTTGATATTTAACAATTTTTCTGAATTAATATGTTTAAGCGGGTCATGTTTTAGGAGCTTTGGGTTGAATATGCCTAATCTTGTAAATTGCATTCCTAATTCAATGTATTCTACGTATTCTGTAAATTCTTGTAAATTGAAGATTTTTGGTTTTCATTTAAACGATTGACTGTTTCTATTCCTTTATTAATTGCATCAATTACTTTATTTAATTCGTTGATCTGTATACTATTTTCGGACAAATTATCAATTTTTGATTCTAATTCTTCCCTATCTTGTTGATCCAATGTGCCAAAAAAATATTTATAAAAGGTACCTACCTACGAAATTAGCAAGTCCTCTTTTGTTTCGTTGAGCAATTTTGATTCCATTCATTTCTCTATTTAATTTTTCTTTTAGATATTGAATTTGATCCAAATGTTCAAATTCGCGTGTTTGTTCCATTAGATTTTTATAAGTTTTAGTTAAATTGACTGTGAGACATTGATATTCATAATTAGTGGGCAGATCTATGTTACCTGTTTGGAAAATTAAGTATCCATTATTTGCTTGGATTGGATTGATATCTATGTTTTGACACACGGCGTGATATATAAGACATAATAAAGTTATTATATAAAAGATAATTTTATTAAGCTGGGTTGTCTTCCGGTGGAAATCTTGAATTATTATATTTGCTGGTATTAATTTTCTTCTTCTTTTTGAATTTCGATTTATAGTAAGTGATTTCTCTACTGTGTACTGTTTCTTTCTGTGTAATTTGGCCTGTCTTCCTAAAAGGATTTGTTGTTGTACATAGATTTTACAAGGGGGGCTTGTCTATACCTAGTATCAATATCGAATGTATGACGATTTTTATTAAGCTTGTTTATTTTCTGTGTTTTATTCACTTGAGTATTATTATTATTATTATTATTATTATTAATAATTAGGTTATAATTAAAATTATAAGCTAATTTATGACTAAAGCCATAGCAGCAAGGCCTTCGGCTTACTTATAGTGATAGGGATAATATGCTTATGTAGATATTAGATTTGTTTTTTGTACAATAGAATATGTAGGTAGAATATGTTTCTTATTAATGTACAGATTAAACTAGAAATTAATTTTAGGTTATATGTTCTTGTTTTACAGTTAGAATATGCAGGTAGATTATGTTTCTTATTAATTTACAGATTAAACTAAAAAAGAATTATGTTAGGTTATATGTTCTTGTTTGCTTGAGATATTGGATGATTTTATCAAAGGATTCTGTTGTGGAGAAGGAAATTGATAATATAGGATCGGCGTTTTGGAAAATATTGTTTCTAATGGATCTGAACTTA
The DNA here is from genome assembly GCF_030179905.1 of Drosophila bipectinata. Lineage (NCBI taxonomy): Eukaryota > Metazoa > Arthropoda > Insecta > Diptera > Drosophilidae > Drosophila > Drosophila bipectinata. The sequence continues at coordinate 494,282 of NC_091739.1, read as the reverse complement.
GGGCAGTCGGTTAGAACGTGTTTTATTGTGTTGTTTGTACTGTTGCAGAACTAGCAATTTGGTACCGGATTACGGTCAAAAAGATGTGCGTGTGTGAGTCTGGAGTGACCTAGGCGGATTCTGGTGAATTTTATTATATCGTTTCTGTTGTAGGTGAGTTTTTTGGCATTCAGGTCTATAAAGGTTTTATTTTTGTGTATTTCTTTATACCAAGTTGAAGTTTTTGAAAAGGAATCATGGAAAATGTTTTTGGAAGTAAATTTTAGGTATCTATTGATGTCTCGAAAGTTAAGGTTTGATGTCATATGGAGGGGTCTAGAACAAGCCGCTTTTGCAGAAGTATCTGCGAATTCATTGCCTGTGATTTGGACGTGTCCAGGTATCCAAATTAACTTTATTTTTGGGTTGTTGTAAAGAGTTTTACGGATATATTTAGCGTAGATGCATTGGGTGTTGGGGTTGGAGATATTTTTCAAGGAAGAAAGTGAGTCAGAGCAGATGGCTATTTTTTTTGAAAAGTTTTTGTGTAGGGATATGGCTTGGAAAATTGCTATTAACTCGGCTGAGTAGACTGATGTATAGTGTGGTAGAATGCTGCTATTTATACATTTGTTAATTGAGGTGATGCTGAAGCTGGTTGTGTTCTCTGTTTTAGAAGCGTCTGTATAAATAAATTCGAAGTCCTTTAGAGTGTTAATTTCAGAGAATAGCTTTTGATATATTACTGGGCTGGTGTTGAGCTTATTGTAAGTAGTGAGAGTAAGATTTATTGAATTATCATTAAGTTACCAATTAGATGCGGTCTTATTGTTAATGAATTTTGGTAGAGTAGAGGGTAAACTATGATCTATAGAGATACGCACTATTCTTCCTAAGGCAGATTGAAGTTTGTATTTAAAGAATAACTTGGATCTTTTTATTTGTTTAACCAGAGTCAAGATAGGAGAGTCATTGCTATTTAATAAAGACTTAAGTTGACATGAGGTTATAAGGTCACGTATAATCTCCAGTGGATAGATACGAGATTCGTGTAATAAGTTGTAAATTGGAGTTGTGGAAAATGCTCCTAAGCTGGCTCTTATAGCTGCGTTGATGACTGTCTTGATTTTGTTGAGATTTGATTTTGTAGAGTATCCGTAAATAAAGATACCATAGTCTATTTTAGAGATGATTAGCGCTTTGACTGCATTTAATAAAGTTTGTGGGCTGCAATTTAGTTTGTTGCTGGAGAGAGTTTTGATTATATTAAGTCTATTCTGTATTGAAGGAATAAGGGATTTTATGTGCAAGTTCCAGTTGTATTTTTTATTAATTGTGAGTCCGAGAATTTTTAGGGTGTCAACATCTGATATATTGAATCCTGATGTAGTGGGTTTGCATCTACAGTTATATTTCCTACATATGTGTATGTGCTTGCATTTCTCTACTGAGAGGCTAGCACCTGAGTAGTTACACCAGTTTCGGATGTCAGTAAGTATGTTGCTAAAGTTGATATCGACGTTTTTAGATTTACCAAGAGGGCGAATGATGTTGAAATCGTCAGCGTAGGAGCAGAACGATAATTCTTTGTGACTTTGGATTATTTCGCATAGTTTATTGTAAGCAATTGTAAAAATAACGACGGATAACGAGTGGTGATCCCTGAGGGATTCCATTATGGAGGTCTAACGTTCTGGAGAAAGCATTCCCTATTTTACCTTTTATTTTCCGGTTTGTCATGAAGTTTTTGATGTAACCTATAATTTTGGGGCCGACGTGCCAGGAAACGAGTTGATTTAAAATTGTATGAATTCCAATTTTGTCAAAAGCTTTGTGGAAGTCGAGATATTGAGATATGGTTTTTTCTCTGTAAAGATTTAGTGATCAGATGATCTACCAAGAGTAGAGCTTCAGATACCGATTTACCTTTAATGAACCCAAACTGATTTTTATTCAATAGTTTGTTGCTAGTTAAAAGCCACCAAAGCCTATTGGCTATCATTTTATCGAGAACTTTAGCAAAGCAAGAGTTTAGTGAAATGGGACGGTACGAATTAAGAGATGTTTTGTCAGAGTTTGGTTTAGCAATTGCGATAACAATACTCAGTTTATAGTTTTGCGGTATGTCACTCTGAAAGATATTATTATATAATTGTAGTAGTCTATGTTTTACAATACTGGAGGAATTTTTAATCATGTCGTATGTAATCCTGTCACTCCCTGGAGTTTTGCCTTTTAGTTTGTTAAGAGCCGCGTGGAGTTCTAAAATTGAGAATTCTTCTTCAATAAGTGTTGCATTTTTGTCTATTGGATGAGTTAAAGGATAAATATTGTTTAGAGTGGAATTTTTATTTTCAAGAAAGCTACTATCGAAGTTACAGTCATCAGAGTTTTTCTATAATGGGCTGATTGTTTTGATTTATTGGTAAAATGCAGTGGATGGGTATAGAGGTTTTTAGGCCACAAAATCGTCTGATGTTATTCCAAATAGTCTTAGGGTTGGAAGTTGGTTGTATATCTGAAGTAAAGTCGTGCAAAGCTGCATTTTTGGCTAATTTTAATTCTCTTTTGAAGAGTGCATTGGCTTTTTTGTAGTTAATTAAGTTTTCACTTGTAATATTGTTTTTTAATTTGTGCCATAGTTTTTGTTTTGATTTACGAAGAAGGGCTAGCTTAGGGTTCCACCAGGGGTCATTGTGTTCAGAATTAGTAACCAAAATTTGTAAAATTATTTTTTTTAAGTTTGCTGCTTCTTGGTTTATATTTGAACTGGGTTGAAGCTTTGGATTTAATGTTGCTGTTAATTTTTCGAACTTGTCCCAGTTGGCATATTGTTGTAGGAATTTTCGTTTTGTGTGCGGCTCCGTGTTTTGGTTGGTGGTTGTTTGAAACAAAGTGATAATGGGAAAGTGATCACTGCCATGGAGGTCTTGGTCAATTTTCCAGTTTGCATATGGAGCAAGGTTAGGAGAGCAGAGTGAAATGTCATTATGGGTAAAGGTGTTTTGAGTGCTGAAGTGAGTGGCAGAGCCATCGTTCAGAACTACTAGACCGGAAGTATGAATGATCTTGTTAATAGTGTTCCCTTTTTTGTTGCAATTGTTCGAGCCCCATTTAGAATGCCAGGCATTGAAATCACCTAAGATAAGGTTGTTGGTATTGGTGGGGAGTTCATTCAACAAGTTGTTAAAATTGAAGTTTACTTGAGGTGGTATATATGCTGAGGTGATTGTGAATGATTGTCGACTAGTTATTTTGGTAGAAACAATATCAAAAATAGGACTTGTAGAAGTATTATGGAAGTGTAATGATTTGTGTATTAGGAGAGAGACTCCACCATATCTTGAGGAGTGGCTGTTATAGTGAATTGGGATATAATTAATTGGGGTGGGGATATAAGAGGATGTTTGTATGTGGGTTTCTTGTAATGCTATTATTTTTGGATGATATTTTTTTATAAGAATTTTTAATTCTCTATAGTTATTCATGTAACCTTTTATGTTCCATTGTAGTACCTTAAGTGTCATTTTTATACCCTTGCAGAGGGTATTATAATTTTGGTCAAAAGTGTGCATTGTAGTGAAGGAGACATCTCCGACCCTATAAAGTATATATGTTCTTGATCAGGATCACCTCCTGAGTTGATATGAGCATGTCCGTCTGTCCGTCTGTCTGTCTGTTTCTACGCGAATTAGTCTCTCAGTTTTAAAGCTATCGACTTGAAACTTTGCACAAACCCTTCTTTTTTAAGAAGACATAAGAGCTATCTTTGGCAAAACATTACGACGTGCCAAATTTCATAAGGATCGGCCGACTATATCCTATAGCTGCCATATAACTGAACGATCGGAAATGACCCAACTTTCGTGTTTTTGAAGATAGAAAGCTGGAACTTGGTACAGATTATATTTTTGGTCAGTTAATCCGACCTACCAAATTTCATAACGATCGGCCGACTATATCTTATATCTGCCATATAACTGAACGATCGGAAATAATAAATTGGGTTATATTATCATATTCTCATAAGGGTCGGCCAACTATATCCGATGTTTGCGATATATATCCGGTTTTAACTACAAGGGTATATCAACTTCGGCTCCGCCCGAAGTTAGTTTTCTTTTCTTGTTATATCTAAATTTAGTGACTATTTAAATTTAACGATTAGTCTTTATTTAATTCAGCAATATTTTTAAACTTAGATCTTGTTATAATAGTGTTAGATTTTTCTTTGTTAATTAGATTTCTTTTGGTTCTTTTACTTATGTTTCTGGGGAGAACATTTACTTTACTAATTGTCCTATCCTTACTGATATTTTCATCGCTTGAGTCTGTTACCATATTTTCATCTTCCTTGTCGTCATATTCTATAATGGGTCTGCCGGTGTCTTTACTGTCGGTGGGAGGTGGGAGGTTGATGCTGATGTCGAAGGGTTATTCTGTGAAAGTCGATGAGGATTTGGTATGTTGTTTTGCGTTGAGCTTGTTACCGATGCATAAAGGGATCCGTCATGCTGGTTTCTCTTCCTGTAGATGGACCAGGCCGATTTGGTGTCTACTTTTTGGAGGGTTTTGATGGCTGGGCAGTTTCTGTCTCTGGGATGGTGTTTATTGTCCGGCATATTTTTTTCGGTGCAGTTGATGCAGCATGTTCCAATTTTGGTCAAAAGTGTGCAACGCAGTGAAGGAGACATCTCTGATCCTATAAAAAATCTCTGATCCTATAAAAAATATATATTCTTAATCAGGATCACCTCCTGAGTTTATATGAGCATGTCCGCCTGTCTGTCTGTTTCTACGCGAGCTAGTCTCCCTCAGTTTTTAAGCTATCGACGTGAAACTTTGCACACACCCTTCTTTCCTTTGCACGCAGTATATAAGTAACGACCGGGATCGGCCGATAAGAGCTGCCATATAACTCAACGATCGGAAATGGTTTTTGGTAGATATACCATCTTTGGAATTTTTGACGATAGAAGCTTGGGACTATTTTTTTAGATATTTTATTGTAATTAATTGGTTTTATTATGATATTCTCATAAGGATCGGCCAACTATATCCGATGTTTGCGATATATAGCTGGTTTTAACTGCAAGGGTATATCAACTTCAGCTCCACCCGAATTTAGCTTTGCTTTCTTGTTTCTATTAATTTAGCTTTTTCAGTCCATAAAATTCTGGCAACACTGATTACACATTGCGACAGTGGAACTTGGAACTTTTGAAGAGACCTAGTAGGAATTGTGCACTAGGTCGAGTATAGTATAAAACAGTGGTCGGCACCCCAATACATTGATATGATTTTACCGCATTAGTGTTAGTAACGAATAGCAGAAAGTAGGCTGTGAGCATGACGTTTCACACATGCATACTGTGTGTGTGTGGCAGAGCTTGGGCAGAGAAATTTCCTATGCCCCCGAGATAGGGCCGTGCCGACCTCTGGTATAAAACCATGTTTGAAATTTTTCAAACACCCTCAAAATCTTGATTTATTTGGAAAAAACGGTTTTTCGGGACTTTTTTGCTCTTAAAAATTCCTAAACGCGTAATTTTAAACCGATTTTTAAATTTTTTTTCGTTTTTTAATAGTTAAATGTTGGAGCTTTTGAAAAAAAAATAGATCTTTAATTCATTTCAACAAAAAGGTCCGTGTTTTTCGGACTTTGACGCCATTTTTTCGGTACAACTTTCAAGAAATGGTATCATTTTTAATACATATCAATTTTGTCTCATTAATTTTGAATTACACGAGACCAGTTTCATTAGGAAATTATGAAAATTGTTGAAGCTATGAAGCTTTTTCCAAAACAAGTCAGTCCAATCATGCTGGCGTTCCGGAGCAATAGTGTGCCCTTCCATTCCGCCTATTCCTTTCTTTCACACACTTTTACTCCGGAGCGCTAGTAAAATTGCACTGACTCGTTTTGGGAAAAGCGTTATAACTTCAACAATTTTTATAATCGGCATTGGTGTCAGAACTAAAAAGGTGGCGGAATGGCAGCATAAGCTTGATTATTCGGAGAGGAATTCTTTGTAAGGTACTTCTAGTTTTCTTTGCTGTAAATTTGACTTCATTATATCACGGGTGGTTCGAGGCAGTAATATTTTGACTTTGTTGATGAATCCTTTCATCCAGACGCGATCGAAAGCCTGGCCGAAATCCACAAAAACTGAGTGCAAAACTGTCTTTTGATGGTTCATTTTTTCTTGTGTAACGAATATATGTTGTCTAATTTGGTTTAAATGTTAAACTTTTTTTTTATTAAAACGTTGCTTTTATTTCTTGAATCTTTTCTTTGCGAGACTAACAAAAAGTGTAACAAATCTTATATTATTAACTTAACTAACAGTGATATTGACTGATACAGAGTACACTACAAGAGATACAAGATACACTAAACTTGAGGTCAGGAAGCCTGCGTGGGTCGGTTGGCCAGTATGTGGGACTTCCAGGGGAAACATAGTCGAGTTTATTTCTCACATTTATAATTGCATTGTACAATTTCCTTCCTTTGGGAGTCACTAGACGTGATCCCCAGTGCGTATGTTTTGGCGTTATAATCTTCTGCGGCTATAAAACGATCCCCAAGTCAATTGTAGAAGTCCATAAATTGATTGATAAACGAGGAGGGCAGTAAACGGCAGCGATTGAAAGGATTCCGTTGCTTGACTGAATTTGTATCGATGTGGCCTGCAAGAAGTTTGTTGCAAACCTATTGTGAAAATGGTGTTTAATGCGTTCTCTGATAAGAACTCCAGTTCCGCCGTGGGCTTTCCCATCTGGATGATCTGTGCGGTAGATTGTGTAGCCTCTTATGTGAAAGTTGTATTTGCTTGTTAGATGCGTTCCACCAGTAGCATAACGTCTATATGGTTTTCGGTCAAGAATTGTGACCATTCTAGTTTATGCCGTGAGACACCATTGGCGTTCCACATTGATATTCGTAGCGCCTGCATAGATTATTTAGACTGTTGTGCTACAAGCAGATGTATCACCATGTTCTGGTTTTGAACAAGCGTTTGCATGGTCGTTTTCATGAATGACATAAGCTCCATCATACCAAAGATTATAAAGTACATAGATGGGACATCAGGGCCCAAAACGGTCAACTTTTTGCGTCGAGCTTGTTGGTGAGGGGGGAACGCACATACATACGATTCTATTTTTAGAACTCTTTTCATGTATCCGTCAACAAAAATGTGAACCTATGTGTGTATGTGTGACTGCTCGCACGACGGCGTAAAAAGGTTTTGGCTTCCAAATTTCAATTTCGATTTCTCGTTTCTGTTTTCGATGCGCCGATGTGGTAGTTGGTAGAACAAATAGTATTTTTGATCGCCGCAGATCTAGACAGGATGGTAGCGTAATGCATAGAGTAGCTACTCTATGTGTAATTTTTCTGTGTTCAAATCCTCGTAAGGACTTTGAACTTTTTCTTTCTTTTATAATTATTATTATTTTTTTTTCTTTAATTGTAATATTTTTCTTTAATTTTACAATTGTTAAATTGTTTAATTCTTCATTATGTCCGGCTAATAAAATTTCAAGGGAGTCCTTCCGGCATTTTGTCATCCGACACGTCCGTCACTTATTTTTACTTTAATTGTTATAGAATGCAATTAAAAATAATAATAATAACGTAAAAATTAAAAGTAAAAAAATAAAAAAATAAAAGTAAATATAACAAGAAAGGAAAGCTAACTTCGGGCGGAGCCGAAGTGTATATACCCTTGCAGTTAAAACCGGATATATGTCGCAAACATCGGATATAGTTGGCCGCTTCTTATGGGAATATGAATATATAATCCAATTTATTACAATACAAAATCTAAAAAAAGTCCCAAACTTCTATCTTCAAACATACCAAAGTTGGTATTTCTACCAAATACCATTTCCGATCGTTCAGTTATATGGCAGCTATAAGATATAGTCGGCCGATCGTTATGAAATTTGGTAGGTCGGATTAACTGACCAAAAATATAATCTGTACCAAGTTCCAGCTTTCTATCTTCAAAAACACGAAAGTTGGGTCATTTCCGATCAATCAGTTATATTGCAGCTATAGGATATAGTCGGCCGATCCGGGCCGTTCCGACTTATATACTGCGTGCAAAGGAAAGAAGGGTGTGTGCAAAGTTTCAAGACGATAGCTTTAAAACTGAGAGACTAGTTCGCGTAGAAACAGACAGACAGACGGACAGACGGACATGCTCATATCATTTCAGGAGGTGATCCTGAGCAAGAATATATATATGTCGGCGAATGTATGTGTGTGTGTGTGCGAATACACATTTTCGTGTCCCAGAGTCCTCCAGGTTGCCAGGCAACCGTTGCTAGGATGTTGTCGCTTTGTAGCGAGGCGACAGCGTTGTGTCGCTGTCGCCGATCGAGGTCCGGTAGTATGCACAGGAGGTAGAGAATTAGACGCTGGCAGTTGCGTACCAGAACTCCAAGTGTGCACAAGGCTGGAACTCGTTGCGCCGCAATGGAAAACAAGAACAACAACATCGAACATGATTTGACATCAGAAGTGGGATCTGGCCACCAGCCTTCAACACTAGATGGACCATGGCGTACCCTGATGGAATTGCAAAATAAAAATTTAATTGAACTAGTGAGAGCCATAAAAACAACTGTACCTGATGCAGGGCAGAACAAAACTGTGCATCTACCCAAATTCAACCCAGACAAACCAGGAGCCAACGCATCATCGTGGTGCACAACGGTGGAAATAATTTTACAAGAAAACACATTGAGAAGCAGTGCGTTAGTTATGGCTTTGAGTTCGGCTTTAGAAGGAAGTGCTTCGCAATGGCTTTCGCAAGTGTGCTATGCTGAAATTACTTGGCCTGAGTTTAAAGAATTGTTTATACAACGCTTCGACACTATAGAAACACCAGCCGCTATGTTTCTTAATATGCTATCAAATCGACCGACTGATGGCGAGAGTTTGGCTGTTCATGCAAGTCGCATGGTTACCGAACTAACGACGAAATGGCGTCAAATGGATAACGAAGAGATTGCTGTGTCTGAGACCCTTGCGCTGCTGGCAAGCTTCGATCACCGATTGCAGCGTTTAAGTTTTACATCAAATGTTCGAACCAGAGGCGATCTACAGTCCGAATTAAAAGCATTCACTTTTATTAAAAGGAAAAGCGGCGCTATGGAGCATCAGTCTGAAACTTATTCTAAACGGCAAAAACAATCACCGATAGAGTGCCATTTCTGCGGAAAAGTGGGCCATAAAATGTCTGAATGCAGATTCAAGAAACAACAAAATCAATTCGCGACTGATAAAACCCAACATGGCAGGCATGATGTTCATCACCGTGGAAAATCAAATTTAACTTGCTACAAGTGCGGAGAATTGGGTCACATATCCACCCAATGTACAAAAAAGGAAGCTGACAGGAACAAGGCATTCAATCGGGAGAAGCGAGTGGAACAGTGCAGCGTTGCAGTACCAAAGGGATGCCTGAACCATAGAGGCCAAATTTTCGAAATCACCTTCGACTCGGGATCGGAATGTTCGTTGATAAAAGAAAAGCTAAGTACCAAATTTTCTGGTAAAAGATTCAATAATATTGTTATGTTAAGAGGTATCGGCAGCAATGGAATATGTAGTACTTTACAAATATTAAGCAATGTAAAAATTGATGATTATTGTATCGAAATTTTGTTTCATGTAATAGGCGATGATGATGTACAAAACGACATTGTAATTGGTCGTGAGATATTAAATCAGGGTCTTGATATTGCCATTTCATCAAACCAATTTAGGATCTCAAAGACCAAAGTAGTTAATTTGTTTACCGGCAATGAGCCAGCCGATATTGATACTGAGCTTGAGGGACAAGATAAAATAAAACTACACTCACTGTTGGCAAAGTACTCAAATTCATTTATAACTGGGATCCCAAGTACTAAAGTCAGAATTGGCGAAATGAAAATTAGGTTGATTGATCCAACAAAAACCGTACAGAGAAGGCCATATCGTTTAAGTCCATGCGAGCGAGATTTGGTTAGGGACAAAATTAATGAACTGCTAAAATGCAATATAATTAGGCCAAGCTGCTCACCTTATGCAAGCCCTATGTTATTAGTGAAAAAAAAAAATGGTACGGACAGACTTTGTGTTGACTTTAGAGAGCTGAATTCAAATACGGTCGCTGATAAATACCCTTTACCACTTATACAAGATCAAATCAATAGGCTTGGGGGAGTTAATTACTTTACATGTCTAGACATGGCCAGCGGATATTACCAAATTCCTTTACATTCAGATTCTATCGAGTACACGGCGTTTGTGACTCCGGATGGTCAATACGAGTTCCTGTCCATGCCATTTGGGCTCAAAAACGCACCTTCCGTTTTTCAACGATTAGTAATACAGGCGCTAGGGGATCTAGCAAATTCCTTTGTCATCGTCTATATGGATGATATCATGATAGCCGCCTCAACAAAATGCGAGGCGCTAGAAAGATTACAGATCGTTCTAGATGTTTTGACAAAGGCTGGGTTTTCATTCAATCTTACAAAGTGCTCATTCATGAAAACATCGGTTCAATATTTGGGTTACAATATAAGTGCGGGTGAGATTCGTCCAAACCCACAGAAAGTTGTAGCGTTGACTGCTCTTCCGCCTCCACAGTCAGTCACTTCACTTAGACAATTCATTGGGCTAGCATCCTATTTCCGACAGTTTATTAAGGGATTTTCACAATTAATGAAACCGTTATATTTCTTAACTGCAGATAAAAACAAATTTATTTGGAAAACAGAGCATGAACAGATACGGAGAAAGGTCATTGCCACTCTTACCGACAAACCAGTCCTTGTTATTTTTGACCCTTATTATCCAATCGAATTACACACAGACGCCAGTTGCAGTGGCTACGGTGCAATTTTATTACACAAAATTAATAACAAACCCCAGGTAATAGAATACTATAGCAAAACTACTTCACCGGCAGAATCAAGATATCACTCGTACGAGTTGGAAACCTTAGCTGTCGTGAACGCCATTAAGCATTTTCGACATTATTTGCTGGGCAGGAATTTTGTAGTTTATACTGACTGCAACTCGCTTAAGGCGTCGAGAAATAAACGAGATTTAACCACTAGAGTTCAGCGTTGGTGGGGTTATTTGCAGGCATTCACATTCGATATTCAGTATAGAGAAGGGAAAAGGATGGCACACGTTGACTTTTTATCAAGAAATCCCCTTTCACAAAAGTCTACTACAACCGCAAAAATAGTCGAAGAAAAAAAAGTAAATTTAGCTGAAATTTCAAGCAACTGGCTTATTGCTGAACAACGTCGAGATTTGGACATAGTCGAAATTGTTAAAAATTTTAAAAACTTTTCTCTGCCTGAAGATATTGCGAAAACCTATGAATTAAGGGCAGAAGTTCTTCATAGAAAGATACAAAGAAATGGGAGAACACGTTGCTTACCAGTGGTGCCACGAGCTTTCAGATGGTCTGTCATAAATCAAGTGCATGAGTCCATAATGCATTTAGGTTTCGAAAAGACATTAGATAAAACTTACGATTTCTACTGGTTTGACAATATGTCAAAATACGTAAAAAAATTTGTCGACAACTGCATCACTTGTAAAATGTCGAAATCCACTTCAGGAAAAATACAGGCGGAATTACATCCAATACCAAAAGTCACTATTCCTTGGCACACTATCCACATCGATATCACAGGAAAATTAAGTGGCAAGAGTGATCAGAAGGAGTATGTCATTGTTCAGATAGACGCGTTTACCAAATATGTCTATCTTAGTCATAGTCTTAAATTGGACAGTGAGAGTTGTATAAGGGCCGTTCAATCTGCCGTTTCATTGTTTGGAGTACCAAACCGAATAATAGCTGACCAGGGGAGGTGTTTTACAGGCGCAAAGTTCAATCAATTTTGTTCAGATCAAAAAATAAACTTGCATTTGATAGCCACTGGTGCAAGTCGAGCTAATGGTCAAGTGGAGCGAACTATGAGCACGTTGAAGAATATGTTAACGGCGGTTGAAACGGGAACACAGTCTTGGCAGGATGTGTTGGGAGAGGTGCAGTTGGCAATTAATTGTACAACCAATCGCACTACGAAAGCAAGTCCTTTAGAAATGTTATTGGGAAAGGTAGCACGCCCATTGGGATTACTTCCACCTAGTGATATAGAAAATGTTATTGATTTGCCAAACGTAAGAGCGCAAGCTGCAAAGAATGTATTAGCCAGTACAGCTTATGATAAAGAACGATTTGATAGGAATAAGGCAAAAGTAAAAAGGCACAAAATAGGAGATTTCGTATTACTTAAGAGCGAAGAAAGACACCAGACTAAGCTAAGTCCAAAATTTAGGGGGCCTTTTGAAATAGTAAAAGTTCTGGAAGGTGACAGGTACATTTTAAAGTCTTTAACTAATAAAAGAAATTATAAATATGCACATGAGGATTTAAGAAAATTACCAGAGGGGCAAGTGCCCGAAGAGCTAAATGTGTACGATGATTATAATAATTTAGATGTAAGAAACGTAACCGCTACAGAAGAGAGTGAAAATGAAAATATTGATAATATTGAGAGTATTGAAGAAAAGAGTGAAAATGAAAATATTGAGAGTATTGAAGAAAAGAGTGAAAATGAAAATACTGAGAGTATTGAAGAAGAAAATGAAGTACACCAATAAGGGTGACAAAGTTGTACTGCTGGCCGATGAAAATGGCAGAGTACTGAGTCCATAAAATATAATGCAAGCACAAGTGCAAAACATATTGTTTGTTTTGATCATGGCGTGTGGGGTATTTGATTATGCGACTATAAGAGTGAATAATGAGGAAGAATGGATTATATAAAAGAAGAAGAAAAACAAAGAAATGTAAAGAAAGAAAGAAAATTGAATTGAATTGATGAAACAAAATTATAGTTATGGAACTGAATACTGTTTTGTGAAACTGTCAATATGATAATTTGTTATGAATTAAGATAAGAAAATTGGATTTTGTTATGAAACTATTTAATGTTCAGTCTAATAATTAAAAGAAAGAAAGAAAATTCGAATGTTGCTATTTTCTACACGAGGTCGTGTTAGGGTCAGGATGGCCGTGTCGGCGAATGTATGTGTGTGTGTGTGCGAATACACATTTTCGTGTCCCAGAGTCCTCCAGGTTGCCAGGCAACCGTTGCTAGGATGTTGTCGCTTTGTAGCGAGGCGACAGCGTTGTGTCGCTGTCGCCGATCGAGGTCCGGTAGTATGCACAGGAGGTAGAGAATTAGACGCTGGCAGTTGCGTACCAGAACTCCAAGTGTGCACAAGGCTGGAACTCGTTGCGCCGCAATGGAAAACAAGAACAACAACATCGAACATGATTTGACATATACTTTATGGGGTCGGAGATGTCTCCTTCACTGCGTTGCACACTTTTGGACAAAATTATAATACCCTCTGCAAGGGTATAAAAAGAATCATAAAACTAAAACTTTATCAAAATCGAAACAACCGCTCGCTGATGAAGTCGAACCCAGGACCCCATGAATAAGGATCGCGCACTATCCATCTAGGCTACCCTTGAAGTTAATTTGATGATACTTAAAATTGGTGTTAAAGGAGGCGCTAGAATCTATACCAAAAACAGAGTTGACGAGTAAGGATAGTAAAAGATATTTCTGATCTCTTTACTCTTACATTGGTTCGATTACAACGTTTCAAACTTTCATCGTTCCAAAGATGTTACGATCTAAAAATAGAATTCTCTCTCTCCCTATCTCATCTGCCAGGCGTTTGTTGTGGAACCCGCTCTCAAATGTTTTCATTATACAGCGGGTTCCACGACGGAAAAAATGAAAACATTTGAGAGCGGGTTCCACGACGCGGCCTGCCAAAATGCCGTAGAACCCGCACTTATAGACATTTTTACAGCGGGTTCCACTACGAACTGAGACGATGTTAAGGTGATTTTACAATTTTGTATTTTTTTTTATTGGATTATAAATTAAGGAAAACACATTAAAATAATAAAACAATAATATAAATAGATTTAAAATTAAAAAAAAATGGATCTCCCGAGCCTGGTTTGAACTCATTTTACTTTGCACAGCAGCCAAGCATTCTACCACGCGGCTATTCCTCATTCGTTGTTGCGCGAAAAATTTCTCAAACTTAGCTTGTCGCGCAATGGAACCCGCTCGTTCCAGCGGGTTCCACTGCTGGAACCCGCCATAGAAAATTTTTCTTTGTATGAGATGTCCCATCTATGTACTTTATAATCTTTGATCATACTTTGTTGGAGGGTAAGCATCATAGTTTCCGTTTTGCTGTGTGGCGGTTCTGGAGCCTGTTGAGCGCTTTGAGAGTTAGGCTGAATTGGAATTTCCCTTCCAGATCGTAGAGCAGTGGACCGAATGAGGATCTCGCAGCTTTGGCGAAGAAGACGTCTGGCGTAGTTTTTGACGCGATGTACGCATTCTGTGGATTTTGGTTGCGCGTTGCGGTCGCTTGACGCATGCGACTTTTCAACTCCTTATACACCATTCATCCTCTATAGTTTGCCATATGGTTGCCTCCGCAGTTTCCACATTTCTTCACGGTACTGTCATTGTTTGCAGCGCAGTGAGTGGAGTTGTGGGCCTCCCCGCAGACTACACAGACAGCCCGAAGTGTGCAGTAAGACCTGGTGTGTCCATAATCTTGACAATTAGTGCATTGCACTGGACCGTTTCTTTTATGTGGCTCTTCAACAGTGATTTTCCGATGCAAAAGATATTGCAGGTTGTAGATTGGGTGGACTTCGTTCTTCTTCAGCGACCTGCTTTCTGGCTCGAGCTCGACCTTGAAGAGGGGTTGTGGCTTTTTATCTTTATTTAGAATATTAATAACATTCTTGGCGGCGAAGCCATTTCTTTAAGGGCGGTTTTTTTTCGCGGCGGTAACATCGTGTTCGATTTCGTTTACTACCATTTGTAGGTTCCTTTAAGGGGTTATATACCTTCTTTGTCGAAGAAAATGAGCAAAGTTCGGATTTTTTTTTAGGTATGTAGCAATTATTTAATTACACGGATGTTTTAATTTTTTGATAGTACACTTTATTAACAATGTTTGTGCAAAATTTGGTGGAAAAATATTAAATAGTTTTTAAGGGGTGGCTGTTTCCCTTAGAGGCCTTTTTTTTTTTAGAGCCTTGCGGTGACAGTTCCCCAGGTCAAACAGGTCAACTTAAGGGGTTATATACAGTTGTACCGCGCAAAAATATGGATTTTTATCGATTTTTTTTTGACACCATAGAAAATATTTATGAAAAATGTTTTACCGACGTTGTTTAGTACATGTTTCTGGGTACTTAATTAAATTTTTTCATAAAAAGATATTACATAACAAAAATGTTATAGCAGAATTCCCGAATCGTCTTTTTTCGATGGTGTCTTGCGGTGGACATGATTTCTCGAAAACGGTTCATCCGAAATCCAAAATTCAAAAAAGTTTAGTTAGTATATTGTATTATCTAGTCCGTGAACGAGGGATTTTTTAAAATTTTGATTAAAAAAAAAATGGCGACGTTTGAAACAAAAAATTTACTTTTTCAAGGTATAAGATTTTCGTTTTTTGTGCTTTAAAAAGGGAGTTTTCAAAAAAATGGAAAATCCCTCGTTCACGGACTAGCTAATATCATAATAAATATGTGGTCAAAATTTGGTGTTGATCGGATTAGTAGTTTTTTAGTAATCGTGTCCACCGCAAAGGTAATTGCCCAAAAAAAAGATTCTGAGATAATCGCGTTTAAAGTTTTAAGTTTGTTCAAGTTTTATATGCAGATAGTGTGCTATAAATAGCTACAGCTTCGGATCTAATGCTCCGATCGTTATCAATTTTTGTGGGAGTACACCCAATAGAATATACTTAAAGAATATGCAATAAAAAAAAAATCGATTTTTTCATATATCACAACTGTATATAACCCCTTAAACCATAAAAGTAAAAATATTTCATTAGTTTAGAGTAATCTCTTGTGCTTGAACGATCGATTTTAAAATTTTTTGTTTTTGTTTGGATATGGCAGCGTTTTATGCTAAAAATGAACGTTTTGGTCTCTAGAAATTTCACTAAAAAATTTATTTCGCCGAAAAAAAAGTTTGCGCGTGAAAAGTCGATCGTTCAAGCACAAGAAAATTTCATTACGAACATTTAAAAAAAAATTTGAGTAAATCGGTTCAGTAGTTTTCCGCCAATCCATGTCACCGCAAAGTCATTTTTTAAGAAACACCATTTCGAGATATTCGCGTTTAAAGTTTCAAGTTAAGTGCAAGGCCGCGACAAGGCGCGCGTTTAGGAGCGCTGTAACTTTTTTTCTACTGCTCCAATCTCTATGAAAATTTGGGAGAATGTTCTCAAGGAGTTGTTCTTCAAGATAAACCACTAAAAATTTTCGTTTTTTTGAAAATAAAAAAGGTATGTAACCCCTTAATACCATTTGTTGCTGCTTTATAGCTGGTACGTGTAATAATTTTTCTAAAAGTGCTCTGCAGTCCTGGTTTACACCAGTGTACTATGGGCCGAAACGCAGTTTTTTTTGGCAGAAACTCCAGTTTTCGAAATACTGGCCTCAAATTTTTTCACATACGCTTAAACTATTTTTGTCGAATTTCGAATTCTTTTGTTTTTTTAAATTTGACTACGCCCACTTGGGGCGAAAGTGCCGTTGTTTTTTCATAAACTCCAATTTTAGATATACTGGGCTAAAATTTTGCATATATGCTTGAACTATTTTTTTCGAATTTCAATATTTATTGTTTTGGAAATTTGACCACCCCCTACATCAAGAGTTGGCCATACTGTCATTTTTACTTAATTTTAAGTTTTTCATAAAAAGAACTACAACTTTTACTAAATGTGGTTCTATAAGTTATAATATTTAATTTAAACCTCTAACAGCGCCGTCTTTCCGGTGGCTCTCCCCCCAAACTTCGAGGAGCGCTGCATGAGAGAACTCATAAACACCTGCAACATGTATTGTTTTTTCGAAAAGTGGCAAAAACGGGCAAAGAAGACCAATTAAATTTGTATTCCTATATATTTATAACCTGTTAGACAACAGCTACACCACTAAGAGGCTGAAACGGACTCACCCACTGGACCTTTGCCACTCGAATTTCTAGATTTATCCACGCCCACTAAAGGGTTCACCATAAAATTCTAATTGAAACGTCAAGGCTTAAACAAAAATTAAAGTTAAAAGTAGTTCGTAGGACAAGCAAAAATCATATTTGTACATTATAACATATTACTCAATATTCCATTAAGCTAAGGTATCATTAAAAAATTTAATTATTGTTCATAATTCCGGACAGATTTTAAATGTAACTTTTGAATGATTGATAATAAAAAATATATTTATAAGTAACTTCTCCTGGTTAGTGAACCAGGCTTGCGCCGATATGCGCTGAAAAAGTAACAAACTCCACAAAACAGAACTACTTTTGTTACACATTCCTGCTAAATAGACACTTACAAAACATTTGACAACACAGACACAAATGTAATGAGAACACGAAATAGTTTTATTATTGATTTTTCACACCTTGATCTTTGTTTTCCACATTTAATCTGGTATTTTCACTAAATTTAAGCCAATTGTAACACAATTAAAAGTTGCCGCCAATTTCCAAGTTTCAGGATTGCAATGAATCAGCTGGTTAAATGACCGCGCTAAATTAACAGGGTTGCAATACAGCTCAAAAAAATTTATAATTATATTTATTTGGAATGTCTGTTTATCAAAATTGTGTGCATATTCAAAAAATAGTTTCATAATTTTTTCGATTTTATGCCGCACTGGGACCATAGTGCAGTGGTCGGCACCCCAATACATTGATACGGCAACCTTTACCTGCGCCAGTGGGGCAAATCTGTTACTAGTGGATCTGTCTGGTTCTTCGCCGATCTTCTGGACGCGGTTAATTTTTGTTTTGTTGCCTGCTTGAGTACTCTGCGGGCTAAGTTTGCGCCTAATTTGGATGTAGCGATCCATTCCAGTCTGTGTGGCCGTGGCCGCTTTGGCACTTTCCGAAGTTTTTGTTTTTGTACTCGCTGTAGTCGTTGACGTCGCGGTATTTTGATTTGCAGTGGTTGTCGCTGTGATTGCAGAAATTGTAGCCCTGCTAGTTGTTCTTGCGAAATTTTTTTCCGATATTGGAGGGGGGGGTTTTACACTGCGAACTCCATGACACGGGAGTCGAAGTGAGCAGAGCGGGTGAGCAAGACCCTGCCTTTTGGGTTTCAGCGGTCAGTAAAGCCGGGGTGCTCTTAATCGCCGATTTTTCCACTCCGGTATCGCGGGTTGAAAAGTAGGAGTAGAAGCCGTTTCTTTGTTTCACTAACTTCTACGCTCGTTCTTTTGATCGTTGCTCAATGAGCTCATTGCGTGGCACTTATTTACTAAAAACAATGCACTAGTTTTGGTTTAGCACATCACAACTGTTTTAAAAAGCTTGTCTTGTGCTTCTAATAAATTGTAGTTCACCGTCTTTTCGCTTATATTAGGTTGCCCAGTTTTTTTTTTTTTTTTGTTTTGATTAGCTGTTGTTTTTTGCTCAGTTCGGTGGTTCGATGGTTATGATTTTTAAAAAGTTAAAAAACTTACCTAATAACATTTTGATTGGGGGATTTTGATGGAGGGCGTCAAAAATTATCAAATTATCATGATTAGCGTTTCACTTACTCTTACTAGCCAAGGAAAAAGTTTTTGGAAAATTGATAGTACACCCAGTCCTTTTATTTTTGGATATTTTTGCAGCGCAAATTTCTATTTTTACGCGGATTTTTCACTTTAACGCGATTGCGATTGCGATTACTCTATGTGTATCAATTATTGCAAATCTAGTCATTAGTCATTTAGTTAGCGGATACCATTTTTACGCGATTAGTGGCAGAACCAACAATCGCGTAAAAAAAGGACTGGGTGTATTATAGGAGCAAGTTTTATAGCTATATATCTTATAGTCTCTGAGATACACGCATTCATACGAACAGACGAACATGAATCTGATCAAGATGCTGATCAATAATAAATAGAGCCCTATATTCTAGTCTTAGTTTTTTTTCTTCTAAATAGTGCTCGATATATACTTTACGGGGTCGAAGATGATTTCTTACATACACTCACACGATGTTATATTTGTACTCTTGTACTCCACGAGAGTAACGGCTATACATTTTAAAAAACTTAACCATATACCCAAAAACAAAAGCTTGAAAAGTATTTTTTTTAACAAGTTTTTTTATTAATTAAACATAAGAATTAACCAAATCGCGCAATCGAACATTAGCTTGATTTCGAAATCGTTCTTCCTTTGTTTGATATAATTGATGTCCTTTAGAGTTGAAATAAAAGGGGAATATTTTATTTTCTTTTAAAACAATTTTGTTACCAAGTGTAAAATGCATATAATCTGCATCTGCAGCATTATACGGGTTCGTTGAGGGTAAATGTGGTATGGCTTTGACGTCGGTATACCCACTTTTTGCTTTTTGCTTTTGAACAACGTACAGATTTGTTTCATTTGCAATATATTGGTAAGATCGTTGCTGCATTACACCAATAAAAAAAGCCTTTACTATATGTTGTACATTCGTAGAGCCTTCAATTTTTGCATATAAATCTTTTATTCCTAAAACCTTACAAATCGTTTGTATAGCCCGGTGACATATTAAGCCATATCCATCAGGTTTTTGAAAACAATATATTTTGGTTTTTCCAAATGCAGTATAAAAGTCGTGGTATATTGTTCTATTTTCACACAAGTTGATATTAATGAGTTTTTGACCGGCCCGATTCTTAGACTTTCGAAGAGCGGTTCGTACTTCTGGTGCTTTAGCTGTAGCAAATCCTGCCAACCCATTGCCATTTCCTGTTACCGACAAAACAGAATATCTTCGTTTCCTTCCCATATTTCCCTTCATAATAAAAACAATTTTGTTCTCTAACACTCGGGTATCAAACGAGCTAAATTCTTCCTCGCCTACACTATCAGGGGGTCCAATACTACGACCGGGCATTTTACTTCCAGACCACCCGCGGTCTATCGGGTTTAATTTCATTATTTTGAAGTTGCTCATTGAGTCACGTAATTTCATATATCCGTTTACCTTATCATTACTATCGGTCATTTTCTGAGAATGGACAAGTTCATAGCCTTTTAAAACAGGAGAATTTAATCCAGGCCATACACGGCTGTTTTTTCCAAGACCAAGGCTTTGGCCTTTGTTAAGGTCCTTTGCCACCTTTTTGCCACTTCCTTTACCGCGGCCTCTTTTTTTTCCAGCGTTGCTTACGGCCGTAACTCCACGCCAAATATCTTCGGCAGGTACTAAAAAAATAAGGAAAAAAGTCAAATTACATGTTTTTTTTTATTGCAGTATGGGTA
Source organism: Drosophila bipectinata (assembly GCF_030179905.1). Taxonomy (NCBI): domain Eukaryota; kingdom Metazoa; phylum Arthropoda; class Insecta; order Diptera; family Drosophilidae; genus Drosophila; species Drosophila bipectinata. The sequence goes on along the minus strand of NC_091739.1, from coordinate 473,888 downwards.
TAGTTCAATCGGTATATTTCAGTCAATAATTTATTAATTTAATTTACTTTATATACTATATATGTATTTATTTCGGTGACAAATTCGAGCGTCGAATTTTTTAAAGAACCAAAATATTTAAGGAAAGTATTAAATTAACGACATAACCAAAAAATATCTAAAACAAGAAAGGAAAGCGAGGCGAGGCCGAAGTTTATATACCCTTGCAGTTAAAACCGGAAACATCGGATATACACTGCTGGTCTTGGGATAGACGCACTCAGTTTTCCAAACAAAACAAATTATTGCAAAAAAGTTAATATGCAAAAACCTTGGTTATTTAATAAAACATACTTCAATAATATTTAAAAAAAAAATTTAACATAAGTTGTGTTTTACAAAATTCTCGCGGTGGAACCGGAGTAAAATATTAAGTTAGTCTTCAAGAGAACTTTGCAGTCGTAGCTTTCGTAATTTTCTCCAAATATCATGGAGCAACCTAGCCTTAATGGCCCAAACGGAATAAATAAGGACCACAATAAACTTAGTTTTGATTGTCTTGATGTCTTCTTTGATGCGAATTAGTTTTAATGTCTTCAATGTTCTCAAAACGGTTTCCACGAAGTGGTAATTTGAGTTTTGGAAACAGGAAAAAGTCACACGGGGCCATATCTGGAGAGTACGGTGGTTGTTCGATGATATTTGTTGAATTTTTGTTCAAAAACTCGTTCACAATGATCGCATTGTGCACTGGTGCATTATCGTGGTGCAAAATCCAACAGTTATTTCGCCACAAATCTGGTCTTTTGCGACGAATTTCTTGTTCATTTCTTGGGGTATCTCTCGCAAACTTTAATGACGATTTTCGAGCACCATTTCCTTTATTTTGTCGACGTTCTGTTTAGTTGAAGAGATCAAAGGCCGTCCTGTACGTGGCAAATCGTTCACTTCTTCTCGCCCCCTCTTTGAACGATTTATAGCAATCGTAAACTTGAGTTTTCGACATGGTTTAATCACCAAATGTTTTTTTCAACATTTCCCACGTTTTGGCACAAGAAATTTCGTTGGAAACACAAAATTTCACACGAACTCTTTGTTCAATGTATTTTTCCATAGTAAAAATCGCAACGCACACAAAAGGTTGACTTGTTCCTAATGACGCCGTGAGCAAACTAAATAACACCTAGCAATAAAAATTGAAAGAATAGTGGCAGTGGTGCCAACCTGGGAAAAAAATTTTATCGAAATATTCTCAGCGGGAAAATTTAAAATGAGAATTTCCGGATACTTATTTGACAAAAGTTGTGTGAATGACAGAATTTTTAAAATGGAATTTAAGCTCGTCTGTTCAATGAAGTCTTGTAACAAGGCAATCTCCTCGTCCCAGCCTACCTTCCAGTGCTGGCTATGTGAAAACGTTGTACCCGCCAAGTGTGCCGAATTCACTGCCTCAGTTTTGGATTCCATTTCCCGTAGGTCTGATTTACATTATTGTTGTGCTAATTTTCGTGCTGTCCACGAAAAAAGAGGTCGTTTATGAGACAGACTAAAAATGGATTTAAAGAGGTTTTCGTAAAATCAATGTCCAGCTCTGTCTGCTTGATGCTCAGTTTCAGCTGCTAAATGTGTCCCCTAAGCGTATGAAATCCGCTGGTTGTGAACCGCCTCAACCTGCCGACATTAACGCAGCCGCTCATATCTCTGGCCACCCCAAGGGCTAGAACTGAGAACAATTCGCCGTCCGAATTTCTTAGGGAAAATGAGCAATTGTCTGATATGTCCTTCTTCAAGTGATACCACAGGTCCTAGTGAATGAAACCCCCTTTAGAGTCACCCAACAGGGAATTCCAGAGTTTTCGTACCTGCGACACCAAAACCCTTACAGGTGATTCCTCCATCGAAACATATATTTGTTTCTCGGCTTGCCCCTGATACTTCAGAGATTGATATCTCGGCTTATATCAAAGCCAAAAAAAGCGATAGAAAGGTGGAGAACATTATACAATTTTCCGAAATAAAATTGTATAAGGCAAAATTGTATATACAAATTGTATTTTGTATAATCACAAGAGTTTGGTGAGAGAATTTTTTGCGTTAAAATAATTCTGTCCGAAAAATCATTATACATTACATGTTCATATATACCGCCTTCGTCCGAACCGCCCACATATTGGCATCACTTGTCCGCTATTCAATCCGTTTTTGATCTTATGACTGATAATGACCAGCAGAATTAAAGTGGCGAATGTCGATATTTCATCATCTTTATCACTTATAACACACCATGACTTCACCGCGGGCACGTTTGACATGTCCCTAGGTCAAATTAACCATGTTAGAAATTTGTTAGGTCGGAATTTAGACAAAGGTTTTGTATTTGATCCTGATGGTACCACTCTCTCCAGAGCTTTCCACCCCAGAGGATCTATATCACCGCACGATACCATTCCTGGTATCAATCAAGTTTTCAAGCAGATTTTCACAAACTTAATAGCTTTATCGATCATATGATTGCTCCGATATTCTGGCATGCACTGATCTTAACGTCACCTTAGAAAAATTGTACTGTACTTTAAATACGTCCGCTTCAACAAATCCTCCTTGGTTTACAAGGTGCCTCACTAACCTAAAAAATACTAAAAATAAGCTTTTACTTAATTATAAAAAAAACCTGCAGTAGTATTGTTTTTTCAAGATATTTACTAGCTCGTTCAAATTTTACCGTGCATAACGCTGAATGTTACAGGAATTATTTTCGCCGCTGCCGGATACAATTAACTCAGGATCTAAAGCAGTTTTATAATTTTGTAAACACAAAGCGTAAACATGTATCTTTCCCACCTCTGCTAACGTTTAAAAATTCATCTGCGACCTCTGATCACGCCATTGCCGATCTGTTCGCAGAATTTTTTCAAACAACTTATTCTCCGCCTAATTGACTGATCAGCATTAAGCCTACAACATTCAATCAACAAATCTTATTTTCCGTCCGCTTTTCTCCGAGAATAGCTTATTATCTGATCTTCTAAGGGTCAAACCCATTTATTCGCCCATTCGCCAGGCCCCGATGGAGTACCAGGCTGTGTGCTAAAATATTGTGCCACGGCTCGGTGCAAACCACTTCAAAGACTTTTCAAATTATCTTTTGAAACCTCGATTTTGTCCCTTAAGTGGAAGGAATATTTCATAATTCCCCTACATAAAAAAGGGAAAAATTCCGATGCTGCCAATTACAGAGGCATCTCTAAATTGTCGGCAATTCCAAAGATATTTGCTCTTCGATCATCTCTCCATGTCAGCATGGCTTCTTAAGCGTCGCTCCACCACCACAAATTTACTGGAGTTGACATCCTTTGTCATAGATGGCTTTCGAAAGAGACGTCAAACAGATGTTATTTACACCGACTTTGAAAAAGTATTTTATTCAGTTAATCACTTACTCTTTTTGAGTAAGCTGGGATTTCTACAAACCTCTTAATGCTTATGTATTTTTATCGTTCTTGCCCTCTGCAGGCTTCATATGCTCTTTATGAGATTGCCTTAGAAAAATTAGCTCAGGTTAATGATCTTGGCTTCCTTTTAGACACTAAACTTAAATTTGCGACCATATTTTTTCAATGGTTAATAAGGCTTAAGGAGTCCTTGGTTTCATTAAAATGTGGTCGAAAGAATTTACTGACCTATATGGTACATAACCAAAACATTATTTATTGCATTGGTCCGTCCGATACTGGAGTACGGTTCATGTGTCTAGAGTCCCCCCGTACAAAAGAATTTCGTAATTTTTTCTATTAGAGGTCTAAACTGGGATGCACATCTTCACCTTCCATCTTATAATAAAATACTCTTACTTATAAACTTACCTCGCTTAACAAATTGTAGGACAATGCTCGGTGTAGTTTTTCTACATAGCCTAATTAATGGGAATGTAGTTTGCCAGCATTTACTAACACGCCTAAATAGAGATGAGAAATTTTATTTTTGATTTTTCATCAAAAAATAATTTTTTACAATTTCCGCCTATTAATCATAGCTTGCAAATAACTGTTAGCCTTTTTGTTCCTTATGTTCAGTTTTTGAGAACAACCGAAAAAATGTTTGACAATCACTCTCTCTCAGAGCAGGATTTTGGTTTTTCGCTGAGCGTTTTACGTTAAGAGATTCGTAAAATGATGAACATCGCTCACTGAGAGATATGATTGACGTTCGCACAGAGACCCTCATTAAAAGACCGATCGACCGAAAAAGTCGATTAAAAAGTCTTTTCAACACTTTCAATTCTGTTCGATGCACAGTGGTAACATACAATGTGTAATTTTTTTTAAGAAAAAATAATTTTTATTTAATCATTTATTTTCTATTATATTTATTATATAAAATTCAGCGTAACAATAAAGAGTAAGGGTTTTGGGTATTTATTGAACTCCGTCGCTCGCTTAGGATAAATTGTACAAATAAAAATTCGTCATTTGAGCGGGTTCAAAATTTTTATACGAACAAAGCAAACGGTTGCTCTCAGACTTTTTGATCAAAGATTCAAAGAGACCCGGAATCATCGGAATCATCGTTTTAGGCAGACCACAGCATGGAAAACAGAAAATCAACTTTATGCCCAAGGAAAACTCCGGCAAAGAAGGCTACAATTGATTCTGTTGCGCATGGCTGCGCATTTCCTGCGCTAATCACTTATTAAAACTTTTAATCGATTCAGGTACCTCTAAAAAGGTACCTGAAAAGGTACCGATTCAGGTACCTCTCTAATATGTACTTGAATCACGGGGCAGAAAGGCGCCGTGGCAGTGGACTCCACTAGACATCCACTAGTAAGTAATCTAAAAAAAATCTAAATAAAGGTTCGCCCATCTGAAAAAATTCGTTCAAAAAATTAAATTCTATAAATTTAAATTTGTAAAAATATTTTTATTTTAATACCCTTGCAGGGACATCTCCGACCTATAAAGTATATGTATTCTTGATCAGGATCACCTCCTGAGTTGATATAGGCATTTTCGTTTGTCGCTCTGTCTGTTTCTATGCTAACTAGTATGTCAGTTTAAAAGCTATCGGCCGACTATATCCTATAGCTACCAATCAAAAACGCTATAACTTTATGTTTTGAGAGTTCCGATCCATATAAAATTAAAAAGTTTTAAAATTAAAACTGTCAAAACGTACGTAATAACCATATTGACCTACAAAAACTACGTAGACCAGACGGAGGGGGCGACGAGGAAATTTATAGACGACCAAAAGGACACCTTTTTGTTAGAAATCATATTAGCAAAAAACATAATTTGCTCAGACATTCTTATGGGCCTAGCCCTAGCAAAATTAATTATTGAGTCCGACCATTCCAGATGACGCCGACATAAGCATATTCGAAGGTATTAATATTAGTTTGGTAGACGTCAGAGAACAGCAAGGGTACACCCAAATAATAAGTGTACCCGAATCATTTGTGCATTTACGGCACTTAGAGTGTGATCGGCACTATTAAATAAGGTTCGTTGCCTTGCACTGATATTTTCAGACACACTCGCAAAACGAGTTCGTGCTCTTTTCTGCATGTATACATGAGTTGACGCCGATCAATATGCTAAAGCAAAAGGAATAAGCGAAATTGAAAGCGCAACACTTGAGAAAAACAATATGTGAGAGACACGTTTGTTGTTGTTATTCTTGCATTAGCTTCATACATGCATACATATTTATTTTTGAGTATGCACATATACATACATACATACATATATGTGAGATAAAAATAAAAGCCATGTTTTGCTACTTCGTTGCGTGTATTTAATTCAGTGGTGGGCCAAACTAACACATGTTTAAAATTTGAGTGTGTGCGTAGGCAGCAAAAAACAAAGAGAGCAAGGTGTTCTCAGAGAGCTCTCTGAGAGCACTGAAAGAAAAACTTTGTTGGTTTATTTTGTTTATAAAATATTTTGTAAATATATAAAAGGGTATAACAAATTAATATAAAAACCAATATGCAAAATACAATTTAAAAAAAAAAAAAAAAATTATACAAAAAAAAAAATTATATATATAATGCGTGCAAAGGAAAGAAGTCATTAGTTTTAAAACTGAGATACAAGTTTGTGAAGAAACAGACGGACATAAAACAAGCCGGACATGCTCATTAAAAAAAAAAAAATAAATTTAAAATTATTCTATTATTTTATCAATATTAATATGTCCAGAAAACTCCTTTATACGCAAAAGGTCAGCAATATGGACATCAGATATTTTATTTCTTTGCCGACTTTGAATGAGTTTTAGGCTTGAAAATGCCACCTCGCAATTGTAGGTGGTACCAAATATTGAGTAAAGTTTCAAAATTTCGTCTCTTAAAAGTGGTTACTTTTTTAAATATATGTTCTTCCAAAACTTTTCACCACTGTCCAATGGAACATTAAAATCGTTGCGCATTTTATTCAACTGTGCTTGAAAAGGAATGTTGAATTGATCTATATTGCATGTAAATGGGTTGTCGTGTAACTCAATACAACTTTGGATTAATTTTAAATCATTAAATCTGTTCAAAAAACTGCTATGAATTCCTTTGACTATTTCTGCATACTTAGAAGATTTTAATTTTGGTTCTATTTGTAAATTTAAAAATGTTTCTGATGTTTTTTTCAGACTAGAAAAACTACCTGATTCCAGTTCACTAATTAATATTACCAACTTCCTACTAAAATTTTTGATGATATTAGCTAAAAAAAAAATTGTTTTGTTTTTCCCTTGCAGAGTTAGGTTAAATTTATTAAGAATTTCGGTAAAATCACAGAGAAAAGCTAAGTCTTGTATAAAATCAGGATTTTCCAAATGAGTGTGAAGTCCATTGGTATTAATTTTGGGTTTAATTGAACAAAATTTATAATTTCTTTTCGCAAATTGAAAAGGCGCTCAAAACTACGACCTCGGCTGAGCCATCGTACTTCAGTGTGCAGTAAAATATCAGAATATTTCGCGTCAACACTTTTTAAAAAATCCTTAACTAACCTGTGTGTTAATGAATTGTGCCCACCTCTTATTTTATTAATAATTTTAATTGTAATGTCCATAACATTTACCAAATTTAAGTGTTTTGAAATAAGGGCCTGTTGGTGTATGATGCAGTGCAACGTGGGACAAACAATTCCACGCTCTTTTAATATCCCTACAAGTCCTTTCTTATGTCCTTTCATGACTTGGGCTCCGTCAGTGGATACAGAAGATAATTTTTCTTTATCTACGAATTTAAACAAATTATCGTCGATACTTTGAAATAATATTTCTCCTGTTACACTGCCGTGTAATGAAACAACAGTAAAAAATTCCTCAAAAATATTAAAATCATCATGAATCGTTTTTATACAAAGAATGAGTTGGCATATACCATTTATGTCAGTACTTTCATCCAGAGCCAAAGAAAAAAATTTGGAATTAGCCAGTCTATTCTTTGCCTCAGAATGTATAATTTGGCTTATATGCTCAGTCCTGCGTGTTATTGTACGCCGGGACGAGGGTATATTTTTACAAAGATTTAATGCCTCCCGGCACTTTTCCCCAAAACATTGAAGGATATCACAAGTTAATTCCTTACAAAATATTCCGTCATCATAAGGGCGACCATGCTTTGCTAAGCTGAGTGCCATCACATATGAAGCATTTTTCTTATTTTTTTCATCAATTTTATTACAAATTGTATTATAATTATTATTTATTATATCCTTATCAGCTATGCAATTTAAAAAATAAAATGCTTTTAATTCTAACAGCTTTTTATTTCGATTTTCCCCTGTAAATTCAGAAAAATTGGAATGTAAACTATTATAATGCCTTTTTATATTTAAATAATCTTTTCTAGAAATTATTCTTGAACAAATTAAGCATTGCGCTTCTCCATCCATATTTTCTATAAAGAAAAATTGCTCCTCTCAAATTTCTGAAAACATTTTTTTCAGTTATGATTTCCCAATAATAAACAAAGTAGTCTTGCTTCAGTGAGGTCTGAACGTCGACTAAATTCATTTTTATGTCAAATAGGTATTAATTTTGCCTCTCAAATGAGAGAAAGTTACAAGCACCTGTCATCTCACGAGAGTAAGTGAGAGAAATTCTAAAAAATGTGAGCGTGCTTATACTGTCAGTGTGCCGGCAGCGCTGCGACAGAATTTCCTACCCTATATAATAAAAGTAAATTGCCGTAAAAAAAGTAAATTAAAAATAAAAGTAATTGCCGTCTTCAGTGACTAATATAAAAATAACAAATGCTTATAATTATTACAAGTGCGTATTCTGACTTGTTAATATGCTTGCAATAAGAGTGCAAATGTAGTAAACTGTCAATAGATGTTGGTCCCAACTTATTCCGCTTTTCAGTCATGATATTACCTGCTAATGAAAATACTCTTTCAGCCGGTGCACTACTTGCAGGTATTAAAAGAATCTTCAATGCCACCTTTGACAGAAGAGGGTAACGGTTTTCATTTACCACTGCTGTACATCGAAATCAAGACTTATAATAACCCTTTCTCTAGAATATTGTTCTATTTTTTCTATTGGGGATTCTCTAGAGTTCTTAATTAATGGTGCAGCAACTAAGGTTGGGAAAAAAATTCTGGTTTTGAACCATATGTTATGCTTGGTGACGGCTCTGATAAAGTGTTCATTTCTGTGCAGGACGTATATTACGCAGGACGTTCTTTTAAAATACAAATTTTTTAAAACACACTGATGTTTTATGTCGGCCAGGTCTGTAGCCTGCAGCCGGGGGATACAAAAAAAACGTTACCTTGTGCCATATGGTCAAATTTGTTGTCCATATGTCAACAACTTTTGTTTTTATTTTTAATGTTGCAATTGATGAGATGTATGATATATTCGACTCACATAGCACACAAATTTTTTTAATTGAAGTCAGCACAAAACAAATTGAAGGCGAGCTGCAAGTTTGAAGTGCCCCTATCTATTACAAATATGAGCTCAACAATGTTTTCAATATTAAATTTTGAGGATTTTATTAATTTTAGTTATAATGTTTTCTCCGCTGCTTTTCTCTGCAGTATCTGTTGCAATTTGAATTTTCGATGATATCAACCCCTTTTTTCAGCGTCTTTGTGGACCTTTCGACTTAACGTTGATGGACTAGGCAGCAAGTCATCCACAACTATGTGATCCCCATTGGGGGCACCAGTTTCGATAAAAAAAACTGCACCATGCTTTTATATCCGGCTCGGCTACTGATGAAATCGCATAACAATCTTGCACAATTCATTGACTGCATTTTGAATAGCTTCTGATTTGTCTGTTGCCGACACTTTCGTCACTTCTCTTGGTTGTCTTAATGTCATACAACATTTATGCCAAGACAAATTTGATGTGTGGCCAGCCACAAATTTTATAACTTTTCGACAGGTGATGCAAAATAGACACCCTTCCACGGCACTTTCGTCTTCCTTAAGAATAGAATGTAAAATGTTTCACATAACACTTCATCCTTTATGTTTTTGTGTTAAAGTGTACGTTCAGTCATTGAAATCAAGCTACCAAAAAACAAACCAGCGATCATGCATACAGGCAAGTTACAGACACTCGAAATAATAACTGTCAAACATGAGCGATTCGCTCAAAGCGCATTATTGCGCATTGCTTTTTGTGATATACCGTTGCTTTTGGTACATTTGCTTTGAGTTCACTGGGCAGTTCACTTATCTGCGCAAAATTTTCGAGTTTCTTGTTCCATATTATAGCTATAGAAACTTGGGTAAAGCCGGAGATCTTTAGCTCCGAAGTTTTTATGGTTTTTATCTCATTCTGATTCGAGAGCACCTTTTTACTTCTTTCACTTCAAATAAGATTCGCTGTTGATTATTTATTTTCACATATTCTGGCATGCACCGATATAAATGTTACCTTAGGAAAATTTTACCATACTTTTAATCAGTGGGGGGCAAAATCTCATTTTCCATAGCACGCGTGCATAAGGTAGGAAATTCTGCCACAGGGCTGCCGGAACACTCTTAGAATCTCTCTCATTGCTTCCTTTTTGGCCTCATTTGACAGTCCAAAGTTAAAAATCTAAATGTTCCCACTAAAAAATTTTCTCAGAAATTGGGTTGGAACAAGTTTTTTTTTCCATAAAAAATATAGATAGGGAAGCGTAGATTTCCATTTGTTTAATAACTGATGCTAGAAAAGCTTTCTTTAAATTAAAATACACTATTGAAGTGCCCATTCAAACTTTCGAATTAACGAAAAATAAAATAAACAAGTAAGGAAAGAAAACTTCGGGCGGACCCGAAGTTGATATATGTACCCTTGCAGTTAAAGCCGGATATATCGCAAAAATCGGATATAGTTGGCCGATCCCTTTGAGAATATCATGATATAAGCACAAAATAAACTATAAGCAAACGTATAAAAACTACTACGCTCTGCTCTCATTGTTTTTTTCTGCTACGCATACACTCAAATTTTAAACATGTGTGCGTTTTGCCACCCACTGCTTTAAATACATTTTTATACCCTTGCAGAGGGTATTATAATTTTGGTCAAAAGTGTGCAACGCAGTGAAGGAGACATCTCCGACCCTATAAAGTATATATATTCTTGATCAGGATCACCTCCTGAGTTGATATGAGCATGTCCGTCTGTCCGTCTGTCTGTCTGTTTCTACGCGAACTAGTCTCTCAGTTTTAAAGGTATCGTCTTGAAACTTTGCACACACCCTTCTTTCCTTTGCACGCAGTATATAAGTCGGAACGGCCCGTATCGGCCGACTATATCCTATAGCTGCCATATAACTGATTGATCGGAAATGGTATAACTCTGGTGTTTTTAGAGTTAGAAATTAAATTTGACATGAGAGCTATTTTTGGCAAAACATTACGTCGTACCAAATTTCATAAGGATCGGCCGACTATATCCATATAACTGAACGATCGGAAATTACCCAACTTTCGTGTTTTTGAAGATAGAAAGCTGGAATTTAATACAGATTCTATTTTTAGTCAGTTGATCCAACCTACCAAATTTCATTAGAATCGGCCGACTATATCCCATAGCTGCCATATAACTGAACGATCGGAAATGGTATTTGGTAGAAATATCAACTTTCATATTTTTAAAGATAGAAGTTTGGGACGTTTTTTAGATTTTGTATTGTAATAAATTGGATTATATATTCCTATTCCCATAAGGATCGGCCAACTATATCCGATGTTTGCGATATATATCCGGTTTTAACTGCAAGGGTATATAAACATCGGCTCCGCCCGAAGTTAGCTTTCCTTTCTTGTTTTGACTCATATGTGCCATGGAAATATCCGTTCGCCTCAACAAATCCTTCTTGGTATACAACAGGGGTGCTGAAAAATGCTCTTTTGTTACAATTACAATAACAATTTTTGTGTGTTTCCCTTCTCTTCTTAATCGTGCTAATCCGAATGCATTTTGTTGTTGGTTTGCCAAAAACTTTTAACTGCAAGATATTCATTCTTGTTTTTAAAATTCATTCATTCTTTTCGCAGATTATTTTTTAAGTAGCTCTGCATTAATTGTAATAGTATAATAATAAGCTGTTGTAAAAAACGGAGGGCTTTTTTTTAACTATAATTTTTTTTTATTTTAATGAATTTTAATTACTTCTATTATTTTATTAACATTTTTTTTATTTATTTTAACCTCTTGTGAATGTAACTATAATTTGCAAAAATTCTCGCGCCAATGTATTGGTAATTTTTAGCATTGGTTGGGAGTAGAGGTGGGCACGGGCCTGTATTTTGGGGCCCGGGCCCGCACGAAAACAAAATCTTTTTTGAGAGGCCCGGCCCGGCCGAAAACGAAACTTTTTCATCAAGGCCCGGGCCCGGCCCGACCCGGCACGAAACTTATTAAAACATATTTCAAAATTTAAAAGACATGTTATTTATGTATACATATATATAAGTTCATATTTATTAATCCTAATTCATGTTTTTATTTTTATTTTATTTTTCAAAGTTTATGAATTTTACAATAGGACGCCAAATTTTAAATAGTGGTGTGCAAACAAGTAAAATATTGTTTAAGCAAATCGATAGTAACATCGATAAGCAATTAAAATACAAAAAAGAATAAAAAAAAATAGCGCGGTCAAATAAAAATTGTTTTAAGGCCTATTTCGGGTTTTTACGGGCCGGGCCGTTTTGCAAAGGCGTTTTGCGCGAAGCCCGCACGAATCTTAATTTTAAGGCCCGGGCCCGCTCCGGGCCTGTGTAAGCCCGCGGGCCACGAAAAAATCCCGGATCGTGCCCACCTCTAGTTGGGAGTTTAATCTGCCGTATGCAGAGCTTGGCCTCCCCAGGTTACGAACTTAAGGGGACCCCCCCCATTCTCGGTTTTAAAAAATCGATTTTTTTTTTAAATTTAATTCGAACTTGTAACTATTCAAGAATGTTCCCTGAAAATTTCAAGTAAAAATTTCAAAAACTCTTGAAGATATAGCCGATTTATGGTGGAAGTCTCAGGCGACGGCGAGAGCCGTCTCAAAACTTAAGGATGTAGTCTCATGTTCCGGCCTACTTTTTAAAGGTTATTTCAAAAAATTTTTTTTGTAATAAAAAATAATGCGATCGTTTCAATTTTCACATATGTTTTTATAAGCATCATAAACTATTTGAAAATATTTTGTTTAATTTGTTCTTGTGTAGTTTAATACACTTTATAGCATGCCAAAGTATGCATATAAAAAAAGTCGGTGGTTTCGACTGCTAGAGTCATCCGAAACAAAAAATTAGAATAGATTATTGATTTGTAAGCTTATGGCTCTGTCCCGTACTAGAATGAAATATTTTCATCAATAAACAACAAAATGGCAAACACACAAAAACAATTTTTTTTTAATTTAAAAAATTTATCTTAAATTAATGATAAAAAAAAAACTAATAGTTAAAAATAAATGATTCTAGTACGGGACAGAGGTGCTACTTTTAAGAACAACATATCCAAATTTCAGCTAGATCGGTACCATAGAATTTTGTGAATCACCTGCGCCGCACACAAAAATGTCGTTCCGAGAAAAATGCGTTTAAAGTTTAGACGCTACCGAGAAACTCATACTTTTCGGTGTAGGCGCGCTCTCGATTATGGGCTATATCTCTGTCATTTGATATTTTTATTTGAAACTTTAACAGTACATTCTTAATAAACAACACTATCGAAATATTTGAAAAAAAAAATCGATTTTTTCAACCTCACACATGAGACTACATCCTTAAAACGCGTTTTTCTCGAAACAGTGTTTTTACGACTGGCGCATGAGGTTACTCAAAAACTATTAATACAATCGGTTCCAAATTTTAACACGTTATTCTATACATATATAGCTCTCGTATGAACTAGGATAAATCGAATCGGTGAAGATCTTGCTTACTTTTCAACTCGATTTGTGGCTGAAAAAAATGGAAATTTCCAAAAAAAAATTTCAAAGGTCCACCATTTTGTTAATTTTTGAGCGAAGTTAATAATCCTAGTTCATACGAGAGCCAAACATGTACTTTTTCTAATCCCGTTGGAATTTTTGGATTCAGATGTTCCAGTGAGCGGAAATCACATGCGCCGCCGAAAAGAAGGGCTTTTCTTTGATCACAAAAAACAACAACAAAAACAAAACAAAAAAAAATTCTGTGAAATGATTTTCTTCCTTTTTGTGTCTTAATATATGTAAGCACAGTTACAACCCTAAAAAATAATTTATGTTCATTTGCCAGCCCATTGAAAATCGTCAAAATTTAAAATCGAGAATGGGGGGGGTCCCCTTAAGGGTTATATACAGTTATGCCGTGCAAAAAAATTGAATTTTATCGATTTTTTTTTGACACCATAGAAAATATTTATGAAAAATATTTTACCGACGTTGTTTAGTACATGTTTCTGGGTACTTCATTAAATTTTTTCATAAAAAAAAGATTACATAATAAAAATGTTATAGCCGAATTCCCGGATCGTCTTTTTTCGATGGTGTCTTGCGGTGGACATGATATCCCGAAAACGGTTCATCAAAAATTCAAAAAAATTGAGTTAGTATATTGTATTGTCTAGTCCGTGAACGAGGGATTTTTAAAAATTTTGATCTAAAAAAAAATGGCGACGGTTTTAACAAAAAATGTACTTTTTTAAGGTATACGATTTTCGATTTTTATACCCTTGCAGAGGGTATTATAATTTTTTCCAAAAGTGTGCAACGCAGTGAAGGAGACATCTCCGACCCTATAAAGTATATATATTCTTGATCAGGATCACCTCCTGAGTTGATATGAGCATGTCCGTCTGTCTGTCTGTCTGTCCGTCTGTCTGTTTCTACGCGAACTAGTCTCTCAGTTTTAAAGCTATCGTCTTGAAACTTTGCACACACCCTTCTTTCCTTTGCACGCAGTATTTAAGTCGGAACGGCCCGGATCGGCCGACTATATCCTATAGCTGCCATATAACTGATTGATCGGAAATGGTATAACTTTGGTGTTTTTAGAGTTCAAATTTGACATGAGAGCTATTTTTGGCAAAACATTACGTCATGCCAAATTTCATAAGGATCGGCCGACTATATCCTATAGCTGCCATATAACTGAACGATCGGACATGACCCAACTTTCGTGTTTTTGCAGATAGAAAGCTGGAACTTAGTACAGATTTAATTCTTGGTCAGTTGATCCAACCTACCAAATTTCATTAGGATCGGCCGACTATATCCCATAGCTTCCATATAACTGAACGATCGGAAATGGTATTTGGTAGAAATATCAACTTTCGTATTTTTGAAGATAGAAGTTTGGGACGTTTTTTAGATTTTGTATTGTAATAAATTGGATTATATATTCCTATTCCCATAAGGATCGGCCAACTATATCCGATGTTTGCGATATATATCTGGTTTTAACTGCAAGGGTATATAAACTTCGGCTTCGCCCGAAGTTAGCGTTCCTTTCTTGTTATAAATCAGAATGTGCTACAGTGGTACAATTGGTGTTGAAGCTAAAGGTGTTGCACCCCAGTATACAATATTCCAAAATGTAGTACCTTAATCATATAAAAATTATGTCCATGTTTATACATACATATGTATGTACAAATAAACGTTTTATACAAAACTACCTAGTCATGTACATAACTAGGTTTTTTTATTTTTCAATTTACTATATACTAAAAGGTTCTAGATTCTAGAATCTAGATCAAGAATAAATCGTTCCTAAGTACCGAAAACGTTATGAATAAATTATTTAAATACAATTTTTCTTATCGAGGCCGTACTTCCTCGCTTTTAAATATGTATGTATTTTTGTTAGTAAAATTTCGACATAAAAATTTTTAAAACAATTAAACTGACTACTTGTCGTAAATTAAAAAAAAAACACACGAATTAGCCTTATCCAATATTTTGTGTGTGCATTTGATGTCATACATCTGAATATGTACATTTGAACTTTATATAACTCACGCTTGTTGAAAAAGCTAGTGTTACGTAAACACAACAGGTACTGAATGCCGACATTTGGTTTTAAAGATAGTATTTGCGAATAATTCCAATTAACTGATTTCGCTTTATTAAAAATTCCCACTGATCTTTGAAACATTTCGGAATCCTGGTTAATTCTGGGTTTTCAATTTTAGAGTACTTTATGTTAAGGTAACTTCACAAATTTGAGTTAATTTCATGTCAAGGTGAAAGCATGTCGATATGTAACTAATTATAATGTAATACAAACTGGGATAAATGAACTGTATGATATAATTGAGATATTTATATAAAATAAGTAAACAAATACAAATATACAGGCATGCTCCGGTTTTCACTTTCGGTTTTCGTTTTCGTTTTGGAACAAAAACCGAGATTTTCGTTATAAGGTGCTCCGGTTTTCACAAGTTTTTAGTTATCGTTTTGCTATCGAAACGTTTCATTTCTCATAACTTTTTGCTGCCGAAACAGCTGATTTGAGGTTTGGTCAGCAGCAAACAACGCGAAAAAATGCCTTTTTAATATTCAATTGCATCTTTCGTAGCCAAAAGAATTAAGGGGAAAATCCAAGCTAAGGGGATGCAACCATTTCAATGGATTTTATTTTCATTTCATTCCGGTGTTTCCAACAATTTTTTTTATACACTTTTTTTTTTTTTTTTATTTTAACGTTGCTTTTATTTCTTGAATCTTCTCTTTGCGAGACTAACAAGAGGTGTATCAAATCTTATATTATTAACTAAACTAACAGTCATATTGACTGATACGGAGTTAGACGGCCCTAAAAATCGATTGCTGGGTTGGGAGGTCGTTGCGTCTAAGGCGGGATACGCTAGAAACCCGAGTCAATCCCCGAGCGAGAAAATTTGGATGCGATGACAGTTTTTCTTTGTATGACTCTTTTTGCTTCTGGATTTCGTCTTTCACTGCGAGGATGCCCAGATCCCGGTGGATTTTTTCGTTGCGAACATACCAAGGTGCCTCTGTGATAGTTCTCAAGATTTTTGATTGTGCGCGCTGTATGATGTCTATGTTGCTGCTGCTCGCGTTCCCCCACAGCTGGGAGCCATACGTCCAGATTGGCTTTAGGACTAAATTGTACAGTAGTACCTTGTAGTCCAGGCACAGTGGCGATCGTGAGTTTATGATCCAGTAGAGGCTGCTGGCTTTCAGTTTTAGGTGCATCTTTTTGCATTCGATGTGCTTGCGCCAGGTAAGTCGTCTTTCAAGGTGAACGCCAAGGTACGTTACGTCGTTAGCTTGAGGGATCTGCATACCGTTTAGTAAATGCGGAGGGCATGTTTGGCTATTAAGAGTAAACGTTATATGTTTACACTTTTGTTCGTTTATTTTAATGCGCCAGTCGGACAGCCACCTTTCCACTATTGTGAGATGATTAGCCAGTTGGGTTGTTGCCTGCATTGGGCATCTGGAGTGACTAAGGATAGCGGTATCGTCGGCGAACGTTGAGGTTGTTAGTTGTGCGCTCGTAGGAATATCCACAGTATACAAAACATATAGACACGGGCCGAGTGCCCTTCCTTGTGGAACTCCAGCTTCGATGGTGTAGTCGCCCGAAGTAGCTGAGTTGCATCTCACTGAGAATACTCTATTGTAGAGGTATGATTCCAGTAGCTTGTGGGTGTATGTTGGCAAATACGTTTTAATTTTGTGCATGAGTCCGATGAGCCAAACTCGGTCGAAAGCTTGAGATACGTCGAGGAAAATAGCGCTGCAGTATTCTCGCTGTTCGAAGGCTGAGCGTATTTCGGATGTTAATCTGTTCACTTCTTGGTATGCCGGGATAATATTGCAAGCTTCCAGATGTGGTATTATGCGAGTTAACAAGCATTTTTCAAACAATTTATACAAACAAGATAGAAGGCTTATTGGTCTGTATGATGACGGAATTGTGTGGTCTTTTCCAGGCTTGGGTATCATTATAATGATGGATTTCTTCCACTTTTTTGGGAAATAGCCAAGATTAATGATTCCATTAAATAGTTTGCAGACGACCTCTATAGCGCATTTTGGGAGTTCGATCAGCATCTTTGGGGTCAATAGGTCACCACCGGGAGCCTTTTTTGGTTTTAGCCCTCTTATGACTTTTTCGATTTCGTTCGGCCGGAATAAAGGTGCGGCTGGCTGAGGGGAGGACTCTGGCTGAATTACTGGCAGAAGGAATGAATTTGAGGCTGGGTATGGCTGGAAGACACTTTGGAGATGTGTGGCAAATGTTTCACCTCGGTCTTTGTCGCTGCGAGCCCAGCATCCCGAAGAGTTTCTTATCGGGGTGGTCGTTTCAATTGGGGCGCTAAGATTTGGGTGGGTCCTCCCCAGGGGAAGGTGCTACTTTGTGCTTTTTGGCGAGAAATTCTGGATGTACCTTAGCTTTGCATTTTCTTCCTGTTGGTGAAGAGCCTGGTCGAGTGATCGGGTTGCTTCCTTAAGGCGTTGTTTTGAAGCTGGTGATCTGCTGTTTTGCCAATTACAACGCGTGCGCTTCTTTTCTCGCACGAGCAGTTCGATTTTCTGATTGGATATGTAGTATTTGTTTCAGTCTACTTCCTTACCATGGGGAGTAGAGATTTTAACTGCCGCAACGAGTATGCTTTGGCATATTGCTTTGGCACTTATTAGATTGCGAGGTATGTTTTTTGTCACTGCAAAATCAATAAGGTCTGGGAGCTTTTGTGAGTCTGTTGGCCAGTATGTGGGACTTCCAGGGGAAACGTAGTCCAGTTTATTTTTCACATTTATAATTGCATTGCACAATTGTCTTCCTTTGGGAGTCACTAGACGTGATCCCCAGTGTGTATGTTTTGCGTTGTAGTCTCCTGCGGCTATAAATCGATCCCCAAGTGAATTGTAGAAGTCGATAAATTGTCCCTCCGAGATTGAGAAACGAGGAGGGCAGTAAACGGCAGCGATTGAGAAGATTCCGTTGCTTGAAGTTTGTTGCAAACCTTTTGTGAAAGTGGTGTTTAATGCGTTCTCTGATTAGAACTCCAGTTCCGCCGTGGGCTTTCCCATCTGGATGATCTGTGCGGTAGATTGTGTAGCCTCTTATATGAAAGTTGTATTTGCTTGTAAGATGCGTTTCCACCAGTAGCATAACGTCAATATGGTTTTCGGTCAAGAATTGTGACAATTCTAGTTTATGCCGTGAGACACCATTGGCGTTCCACATTGATATTCGTAGCGCCTGCATAGATTATTTAGACTGTTGTGCTACGAGCAGCTGTATCACCATGTTCTGGTTTTGAACAAGCGTTTGCATGGTCGTTTTCATGAATGACATAAGCTCCATCATACTTTGTTGGAGGGTAAGCATCATAGTTTCCATTTTGCTGTGTGGCTGTTCTGGGGCCTGTTGAGCGCTTTGAGAGTTAGGCTGAATTGGAATTTCCCTTCCAGATCGTAGAGCATGGGCGTAGGAGAAGCCGTTGGTGGTGTTTAGTGGACCGAATGAGGATCTCGTGTGTCCAGACCTTGTGTGTCCATACTCTTGACAGTTAGTGCATTGCACTGGACCGTTGCGTTTATGTGGCTCTTTTGGTTGATTTTCCGATGCAAAAGATATTGCAGGTTTTAGATTGGGTGGACTTCGTTCTTCTTTAGCGACCTGCTTTCTGGCTCGAGCTCGACCTTGAAGAGGGGTTGTGGCTTTTTATCTTTATTTAGAATGTTAATAACATTCTTGGCGGCGAAGCCCTTTTCTTTAAGGGCGGTTTTTATTTCCGCGGCAGTAACATCAGGTTCTATTCCCTTTACTACCACTTGTAGGCCCTTACTGCTTTTCATCTGGTACGTGCAATAGTTTTTCTGTACAGTGTCCAGATATTTGGACACGATTCGGAAGTGCTCTTCAGTCTTGGTTTGCACCTTTGTTTCATGGATGTTCCCTTTGATAAGCGGAACAACATGAAAGTTGTCACCGTTCCCGATCAACGACGTAATTTTGTTGACCAGGGCATTCGAGCTTTTTTCCCTAATATAGATTGGAGGGGGCTTGGGTTTTTTTTCGGTGTCTTGGGCTGGTTGGTTTTCCTCAGCCTCCGCCAGTAGGGCAAATCTGTTAGTAGTGGATCTGTCTGGTTCTTTATCGATATTCAGGACACGGTTAATTTTTGTTTTGTTGCCTGCCGGATTACTCTGCGGGCTAAGCTTGCGCTTAATTTGGATGTAGCGATCCATTCCAGTCTGTGTGGCCGTCACCGCTTTGGCACTTTCCGAGGTTGTTGTTTTTGTACTCGCTGTAGTCGTTGACGTCGAGGTACTTTGAGTTGCAGAGGTTTTCGCTGTTGTTGCAGAAGTTGTAGCGCTGGTAGTTGTTGGTGCGAAATTTGTTTCCGATATTGAAGGGGGGGTTTTACACTGCGAACTCCATGACGCGGGAGTCGGAGTGAGCAGAGCGGGTGAGCAAGACCGTGCCCTTTGGGTTTCAACGGCCAGTAAAGCCAGGTTGCTTATAATCGCCGATTTTTCCACTTCGGTATCGCGAATTGAAAAGTAAGAGTAGAAGCCGTTTCTTTGGTTCACTGAACTTCTACGCTCGTTCTTTTGATCGTTGCTCAATGAGCTCATTGCGTGGCTCTTACTTTTTTTTTTAACAATGCACTTTTAGCACATAACTAATTAAATTAATTTAATTAATTTTTAAAAAACATATTTTACCAAATTTCAACGAAATTATCGCCATCCGTTTGATTATACAAGTATTTTTAACTTGCTTTTTCATTCTATCAAAAGTATGGCAGATTAGGCGATAACTCATGGTGTCGGACTTATCGGTCGTTCACCAAAACGAAAATTGTTGTTGCCGACGGCAAAATTTGATATCCAAATTTGAGGTGGGGTCAGAAATTACTCGTTTTAAAAATAATTACAAGCCTAATTGATCTTCTAGAGGTCTTAAAAGAACGACAATAAACCAATAAGTCAACTACTTTTTTCCTTTTGCAAATAAGATCCGATTTAATATAGAAAAAGGCATTTACTTTTCATTTAGGCAAGACAAATTTTTTCGTTTTGGAATTCGAAAAAATCTTGTGAAAGTAAAAACGGGAGCACCAATTTTTCGTTTTCAAAACGATTCATCTCCTAATCAAAAGTTGCTACATTCTCCGATTCGCGGCGAGTTTGTGCAAATGTGTTGACGCGGTTGGTCTAGTACGGGTAGTACGGTTGAAGTGGCTTCTGCTAGTTTATATAGCCAGTCAACTCATCGACTTATTTCCGAAGCAGTAGTGGATTTTTGAAGTGTCCATGTAACCTGGTAGCTTCATTAGTGGCATAGGCGTCGGGTCTCTCTGTTATTGTATATTTTTGACTCCAGCTTATCCTTGTGCCCGTTCAACCAAGACAAGTTTTTAGCCTATTAATAACAGCTTTATCCAGTGTTTTTGGAGCCACAGCACAGTGGATCCAATGAGAAATCTAGCGGAATAAAGGTAGATTTTTAACTTTTGAAAAATACGTAAAGTTTTAATTTTATTTGATTAATAACACTTTGAAAAGTTGAGAAAATCTTTTTAATTAGTTTTTAAGATCATCTTTGATCGGCTGCGAGGTTTGAAACTTAACTTATTTGCGGTACGTGTCTACAGAAAGATTTGAGGTTATTTGTGATTCGTTATAAATTATCAATACAAGTGATATATTTGAGTATATTGATATAAATAACTCTTGTTTCCCTTAAAATAAGGTATGTACTAAATATAAATTTTATGTTCGTGACCTGTCTTTCTATTTTCATCTAAAAAATGTGTAATTTGTAAGTTGCTTTTGCAAGATTTGCCTTTGAGCAGTTTACTAACTTCATTGGACTACAACTAACGTTATTCAATCATATTCAAGCTAACTTTAGTATACAGTATAATTCGCTTAACTGCCTCGAGTCGATTGCAGTGATTTTGGAGGCAGCTATCTTAAAAAGGCAGCTAACGTAATTTTTATAAACTGTATAAAATAGAATAAATTTGATCCATTTAAATGAATTTTATATAACATTGCAAATTGAAAGAATTAAGCTTGTAGTTCGTGTATAACATTTGTTATACACTTATTTATTTTTACATACTATATGTATTATTTTTCTTGAAAAAACTCTGTTATTTTTGTTTACACTGATGCCGATACAGATTCTTTTAAAAATGTGTCCTCTAAGGATGTAAGGCTTGGAAGAAATTCTTCGCATTTCTTTTGAATGCAAAGACGCTTTAGCAGCTTAATGGCTAAAAACCCTTCTTTAAGAGTGTGGCATTCCGGTTCTTCGTCTGCGTCGTCATCAGTTTGGTCAGTTTGATCTATATCGCTTCCGTCTTCGTTATTCTTGGAAACTACAGAATGCACTATTTCTTTGTCTGTTAATTGACCATGACAAACAATGTCTTGATCAATAGTAGAATATTCATCCCAATTAATATGTTGTCTGCATTCCACCTCAACGGATTCATTATCATCAACGCTCGAATCCTAGATGGCGCAGTTAAGTTGCATGATATTCATAGAATAAGACAGTTAAATTCTGCCTCCCTTCGTTCGCGAACGTCGGCGAGTGCAGACGTGCTTTCTTTTTGTCTTCTGATCGTGCAACGAAAATTAAACAAAAATACACAGTGGGCGAAAAGACGCTTAGTGCGATGAACTTCGTACTTTTTTGTGTAAATAAGAAAACAATAAGAAAATCAAAAACATTAAGCTATGAGTGAATTCGACACTCATACGGTGCTCCAACGTCAGCAAGACGAGCGTCGACTCTCCTTGCTACGTAACAATGCATACCACTCATTTGTCTCAACGCAAGACAACGCGACCGCAAACCCAACCAAAAATAACCAACCGCGATCAATAACCCCAACCCCGAGTAATGAACTCTATCCAACATCGCAAGGCAGGGCGCGTTCTTGCTCTCCTGCACTCTCGTTGGATAAAACCCCATACCCTTCCCTCATGCCTGCCTTCATAGCCACGGTCACCAGCACAGTGACGTCATTAGCAACTGCAACGGCAACTATTACAACAGCTACAACGACTGCTCGCGCAATACCATCTACAGTAATATCGGAAACTGCAGTGCAAGCAAACAATGCAGCACCTTACACCAGCGTGCCCCCTTCAAAACAACGTTCGGCCGTACAGACAGGTATGGATCGCTACATACAAATAAAACGAAAGCTTAGCCCGCAGAACTCTAGACTTGGTAACTCTGCTAAAATAATTCGAGGCACCCCAAAACAAGCTACATTAGAGAAGCCCATAGAAGCAAACAGATTTGCTATTTTGGCAGATAAATCCGATGATACACCTCCTGAAGTCATCGTAGGGGACAACAAAAAGCCTAAGCCGCCACCGATTTACATCCGAGAGAAAAGTTCGAATACTCTCGTAAACTCGATACTGAATCTAATAGGACCAGACAATTTCCACATAATTCCATTAACAAAGGGAAATATTCATTAAACTAAAGTTCAGACTAATACGGAAGCAAACTACAGAATTCTGTCAAAGTATCTAAACGACAATAATAAAAACTTCTACACGTACCAATTAAAAAGCAGTAAGGGCCAGCAAGTAGTACTAAAAGGTATCGAGCCGGAAGTAACACCAGATGAAGTTACAAGAGCACTGATGGAGAAAGGTTTTAATGTAAAAAATGTTAGTAACATTTTGAATAGAGAAAGAAAGCCTCAACCTCTTTTCAAGGTAGAACTTGAACCCGAAACCAAATCCAAGCCTCTGAAAAAAAATGAAGTGCATCCAATTTATACTCTCCAGTTCCTACTACACCGCAGAATTACGGTAGAGGAGCCGCACAAAAGAAATGGACCGGTGCAGTGTAATAATTGTCAGGAATATGGCCACACAAGGTCTTATTGCACTCTTCGTCCAGTATGCGTTGCTTGTGGAGACCTTCATGAATCTCACAAATGCCCAAAAAATAAAGAGGATCCCAGCAGCAAAAAGTGCGGAAACTGTGGAGGCAACCATACGGCTAATTACAGGGGCTGTCCAGTCTACAAGGAACTGAAAAGCCGCACACACCAAAGAGTGACCACTGCTCACTCACATACACCACCTATGAAATCTACACGTAATGTCATCCCCCCTTCAGCTGTTAAATCTTTAGCCAATAATGAGGTCACCGACAAATCCGCAAGCTATGCAACTGCTCTAAAATTGGGTCTTAAAAGTACCGCTCCCACCAATCCAAGATCATCAGTTCCCCCTCATCAACCAGAAGAACCGTCTACGAACAAACTTGAAACAATGATAAGTAATCTTCAACAAAGTATGATGGAATTCATGTCATTCATGCAGACAACTATGCAAGATCTTATGCGAAACCAGAACGTTTTGATTGAGCTGCTTGTTGCTCAAAAACAGACTAAATAATCAATGGCTCCACTCCGTATAGCACTGTGGAACGCAAACGGCGTCTCACAGCGCAAACTCGAGTTAACTCAGTTCCTTATTAATTACCATATCGATGTAATGCTACTCGCAGAAACTCATCTTACAAATAAATATAATTTTCAAATTCGAGGCTATCTATTCTACAACACGAATCACCCAGACGGGAAAGCTCATGGAGGCACTGGGATTCTGATTAGAAATCGCATCAAGCACTGCTTCCACAACAGCTTCGCCACTAACTTCATGCAAGCTACATCAATAGATGTGCAAATGGATTCCCGATCTTTAAAGCTTGCCGCCGTATACTGTCCTCCTCGGTTCACAATATCAGAATCCCAATTCATGGAATATTTCAACTCTCTGAGCGAACAATTTATAGCAGCAGGAGACTTCAATGCCAAGCACACGCACTGGGGATCTCGACTTGTGACTCCTAAGGGAAGGCAGTTGTACAATGCAATAATAAAAGCAAGCAACAAGCTAGACTGTGTGTCACCTGGGACACCTACATATTGGCCAACAGATCCTAGAAAACTGCCAGACTTGATAGATTTTGCAGTCACAAAAAACATTCCTCGCAACCTGCTAAGTGCCAACTCCTTACCAGATCTATCGTCCGATCACTCGCCTGTACTTTTTCATCTTAATCTACATCCAGTTGCGGTAGATAAACCATTCAGACTAACAACGAATAAAACCAATTGGCTTAAGTACAAAAAATATGTAAGTTCGCACATCGAGTTGAATCCACGTCTGAATGACGAAGCTGATATCAACTTATCCACAAACGCTCTTGAATCCGTCTTGGTCGCAGCAGCTCGCGTATCAACTCCACAAACCCCAAAAACATCGTACAATAATAGATACACGAACGTTGAAATAGAGCAGCTCGTTCTGGCAAAGCGACGCTCACGGCGAGAATGGCAATCCAACAGATCACCAACCGCAAAACAAAGGCTAAAAGACGCTACAGAGAGGCTCTCAGCTGCACTTCGTCATGAAGAAGAAGGGTCGCAAAAACACTACATAGAGCAGTTATCCCCAATGAGCTCCAAGTTCCCACTTTGGAGAGCACACTCATCTCTCTGCGCACCAATCGAATCTGCAATGCCAATAAGGACATCCACAGGCAACTGGGCTCGAAGCGACGAAGAAAGAGCCGACAGATTCGCAGAGCATCTTCAAAATGTATTTCAGCCCAACACATCATCAAACGGGATCTCACTGCCAGCAACATCAGATATCGACACATCAACGTATGAACCTATTGTATTTAGGCCACATGAGTTACTCAAAATCATAAACGAACTCAACCCAAAAAAATCTCCAGGATGCGACCTAATATCACCAAAAATGATTATTGAACTTCCTCTCTGTGCTGTTCGAGCTATTTGCCAGCTCTTCAATGCAATAACGAGACACGGACACTTTCCAGAGAGATGGAAAAAGTCGATAATTATAATGATAGCAAAACCTGGCAAAGACCGCACAATTGCTTCATCATATAGACCAATTAGTTTACTAACGTGTCTATCAAAACTCTTTGAAAAATGCTTCTTGGCACACATTACCCTATATCTCAGAACACACAGCAAAATCCCTATTCATCAATTCGGTATTCGAGAAAAACACGGAACCATTGAGCAAGTCAACCGCATAACCTCAGAAATCCGAAATACATTCGAACAAAGGGAGTACTGCACTGCGATATTTCTGGACGTATCACAAGCTTTCGACAGGGTATGGCTAGAAGGTCTAATGCACAAAATTATAGAAATGCTCCCAACCAACACTCACAAACTTCTGAAGTCATACCTATACAACAGGAAATTCTCAGTAAGATGTAATTCAGCCATGTCCGATGACTACACAATTAGAGCCGGAGTTCCTCAAGGCAGCGTGCTTAGACCAACACTCTACCTTATCTACACTGCGGACATCCCAACGAGCAGGAATCTAACCACATCCACTTTTGCAGACGACACAGCGATCCTAAGCCGCGCGAGATGCCCCAAGCAAGCAACGGCGCAACTTGCTACACATCTGGTGGCAGTGGAGAAATGGCTATCCGACTGGCGAATCAAAGTTAACGAACAAAAATGCAAACACGTAACGTTCACTCTTAACAGGGAAGACTGCCCTCCACTTACTCTTAACAACACAGTGGTTCCGATAGCAAATGAAGTAACATATCTTGGCGTACACCTCGATAGACGGCTTACCTGGCGCAGCCACATTGAAGCCAAAAGAACGCATTTAAAGCTCAAAGCCAACAGCCTCCACTGGCTTATCAATAGCCGTTCGCCCCTTAGCTTGGACTACAAGGTACTCCTCTATAACACCGTCTTGAAACCAATCTGGATGTACGGCTCCCAGCTGTGGGGGAATGCCAGTAACAGCAGTGTGGATATAATGCAACGAACTCAGTCAAAAATTCTCAGAACCATCACCGGGGCCCCGTGGTACGTTCGGAATGAAAACATCCACAGGGACCTTCACATACCACTCGTCAGAGAAGAGATAGCACAAATCAAAACAAAGTACTACAACAGGCTATCAGTACATCCAAATCATCTCGCGAGAGCCCTCACGCGAGTTTCCAGCAGTTCTCGTCTTCGCCGCAACGACCTCCCAATCCAGCGCTAATTATTAGGAACACGTAGTCTCCATTCAGTTCAAAACAAACTGTTAGATATTGTATTATTTTAAGATTTGCAACCTTATTGTTAGACTCTTAAAGAGTGATCCAATAAAAAACAAACTAAACTTAAAAAAAAAAAAAAAAAATTCTGCCGAAACGAGGCACTTAAGTGCGAAAGGCAGCTAACTTGAATGCAGCAAACGTAATTAATTTCATACAAATGAGACCACAAATGCAGAAAAAATAGAAATTAAGGCAGTTATCATGACGATGCAGCTAAGCATCGAGGCAGCTAAGTGAATTATACTGTATATGTAAAGTGTGGGTTTTTATAATGTGAAAATGTCCAAAATTATAACCAACTACGTCCAACTCTTAAGCTTATTGCACTGTTTAGGTGAAATGTCAATCCCCATGCGCGTTCTGTTTTACATGTGGCTTGGCTAAAATGTCGCATCAAGGAAATTGTTGGTGCTAAATGAATATGCATTTGGCACAATTTTAAAAAACATAAACTTATCTGACAACAATATTAAAGAACATAATAAAAAATTGGCAAATTTTGGACAAAATTTTTTTCAAAAAAATCAGAAATGGATTGATATGGCGCTCATTTTATACATTTCACGTCAACACCAGATATTAGTAGGCCTAAAAAAGATTTTGGTGATTTGTGACCTAAGGCGCAGATCAATCAAGTGTCTACTCTTAAAGAAGAGTTTCAAAACAAGAAACACGCATTACTCGTGTCTTCTGATCCACTAATAACATCATTGTCTAAAATGTCAACAAATTCGGTTAAATCTATTAAATTTGATAAAGTTGTTGTGGTCTTTTAATAAATTTCTTACATTTAAATAATGATTCTGAATCTTCAGATTTCGAATAATAGTAGTGAATAATATATAGAAACCAAACTCATTAGTTAAAATGTAAATTAAAACACAAAACACTTAAAAATAAAAAAAAATGTGAACATTTACATATATGGTTGAATATGGTTTTTTTTTAAATTTGTATGGGAGCTATGAGAAATACCTAACGTAGGACATTGAAATTTGGAGATATATACGTAAAATACATTAAAAACTGTAAGTACAAAGTTTAATTTAAATATCTATTAATTTACTAAAGTTATTAATTTAATTCTGCTAGCAAAGCTATTGGACCCACTGTGCGCAGCATACGTAGGTGTACAATGTACATTTTGATGGATGTACTTCCTCCCGTTGCTGGGTATTCTTATTGGCTCAGCTTACTTTAAGGGGTTGGGTGGAATTTGTAGTTGATAGGCGTTTAAATGTGCCTAATGGGTGTGCGTAGGTTTAGGGCTATCAATGGGTTGAACTTCGTTAGGTAGATGCTGTAGTGGTGGATGTTCGCTGCAAATTGAAATTACGTCGTCTTTCTTTTCCTTACTCTTACTCTTTTACTCTCATCGACTCCGCAAGCAAAGTGAAATCATAGCCATGTGTCGCATTGTGCCCAGTTTTTCGACACTTTTATTTTTTATATATTACTGACCGTGGTATCTCGCTTCATACTGTAATACTTTATATGTTTATGGCATACAGTAATGTTTAGATATAAATAAGTAAAGTTGAATTTTTTATGCTGTTAAATTTTGCGTTTGTCCTTTAGGACTTTTTCACTTTTTGCGATATACCTTGAAAGGTTGCGCTCGGTCCTTTTATGTGTGCATGTATCTGTGGGCGTCAATTTTTTCGGCTTTTTCGCAATTAGTTATGAAATTCGGGAGTTGGATGGCTTTCACATATTTGCGAATGTTCATATTAAGCTTTTTAAAGAAATATTGGGGCACAAATGGGTTCCCTCGAAACTCCACTCTCCCCACAGGATCCCTGCTATCCATCATAGTATTCGAAGTCAAACGAATGAGTGCTTAACCTATTGAAAAGCGCAGGCCTAACTGTCTTTTCCCACTAAAGACTTCTAGGCCAGCATCCTGCCCATCCTGGAACGGTATCCTGGAACGGTCGGCTGGTAGCATGACGGTCGCAAAACACACTCGGCTTAATCTCCTTAGTACATTTTAAACATTTTATTATATCTACTTCAAATAACACTCCTGTATCTTCTAAGCCCCTTAACTAACAAAAAAAGAAAGCAAACTTCAGGCGGAGCCGAAGTTGATATACCCTTGCAGCTAAAACCGGATATATATCGCAAACATCGGATATAGTTGGCCGATCCTTATGAGAATATCATAATAAAACGAATAAATTACAATAAAATAAATAAGATGGTATTTCTACCAAATACCATTTCCGATCGTTCAGTTATATAGTCAGGATATAGGATAGGATATAGTCAGCCAATCCTTTTGAAATTTTGGCGGGTCACAATATTTTGACAAAAATAGCTCTCATGTAACATCTCAAATCTTGAACTCTCTAACTCAAAAAACAACAAAGTTCCAGCATTTCCGATGAATCAGTTTTATGGCAGCTAAAGAAAGAAGGGTGAAAAGTTTCAAGACGATAGCTTTAAAACTGAGAGACTAGTTTGCGTAGAAATAGACAGACGGAATCCTGTGGCATTGTTCCGGGGTGGCGTGACAACGCCAACGACAAATCTATGGTCTGGAATCAAGCCAGCCTCGTCCAATACAGTCTGAAATTTGCACAGAACTACTCTCTCAGGTAACTTGGATAGTACTGATAATAAGCTTATCGGCCTGTATGAGACAAGATCAGCTTTAGGCTTTCCTGGCTTCGGAATGAGGATGACCTCCGCCTTTTTCCAGTCAGAGGGGAAGTGGCCGATCACCACGCACGCGTTGAATATGCTCGTAAGCCTTTGGATACCTAATGGGGTGAGAAGTTTAATGGCAAGTGATTCCAGGCCACCCGCACCCGGGGATTTTTTGGTGTTGAGGCCAGCCACCTCCTCTTGAACCTTTTCTTCCGAGACTGGCTCCAATTGACAGAAATCTGCATCTATTGCACCACCTATTCACCATCTATTGATCTGCACCACCTCCGAGCATCTATTGAATGTTACTAAAGTTATTAATTTAATTCTGCTAGCAAAGCTATTGGACCCACTGTGCGCAG
Source organism: Drosophila bipectinata (assembly GCF_030179905.1). Lineage (NCBI taxonomy): Eukaryota > Metazoa > Arthropoda > Insecta > Diptera > Drosophilidae > Drosophila > Drosophila bipectinata. The sequence continues at coordinate 444,292 of NC_091739.1, read as the reverse complement.
CATACGTAGGTGTACAATGTACATTTTGATGGATGTACTTCCTCCCGTTGCTGGGTATTCTTATTGGCTCAGCTTACTTTAAGGGGTTGGGTGGAATTTGTAGTTGATAGGCGTTTAAATGTGCCTAATGGGTGTGCGTAGGTTTAGGGCTATCAATGGGTTGAACTTCGTTAGGTAGATGCTGTAGTGGTGGATGTTCGCTGCAAATTGAAATTACGTCGTCTTTCTTTTCCTTACTCTTACTCTTTTACTCTCATCGACTCCGCAAGCAAAGTGAAATCATAGCCGGCATGTGTCGCATTGTGCCCAGTTTTTCGACACTTTTATTTTTTATATATTACTGACCGTGGTATCTCGCTTCATACTGTAATACTTTATATGTTTATGGCATACAGTAATGTTTAGATATAAATAAGTAAAGTTGAATTTTTTATGCTGTTAAATTTTGCGTTTGTCCCTTAGGACCTTTTCACTTTTTGCGATATACCTTGAAAGGTTGCGCTCGGTCCTTTTATGTGTGCATGTATCTGTGGGCGTCAATTTTGTCGGCTTTTTCGCAATTAGTTATGAAATTCGGGAGTTGGATGGCTTTCACATATTTGCGAATGTTCATATTAAGCTTTTTAAAGAAATATTGGGGCACAAATGGGTTCCCTCGAAATTCCACTCTCCCCACAGGATCCCTGCTATCCATCATAGTATTCGAAGTCAAACGAATGAGTGCTTAACCTATTGAAAAGCGCAGGCCTAACTGTCTTTTCCCACTAAAGACTTCTAGGCCAGCATCCTGCCCATCCTGGAACGGTATCCTGGAACGGTCGGCTGGTAGCATGACGGTCGCAAAACAGACTTAATCTCCTTAGTACATTTTAAACATTTTATTATATCTACTTCAAATAACACTCCTGTATCTTCTAAGCCCCTTAACTAACAAGAAAGGAAAGCAAACTTCAGGCGGAGCCGATGTTGATATACCCTTGCAGCTAAAACCGGATATATATCGCAAACATCGGATATAGTTGGCCGATCCTTATGAGAATATCATAATAAAACGAATAAATTACAATAAAATAAATAAGATGGTATTTCTACCAAATACCATTTCCGATCGTTCAGTTATATAGTCAGGATATAGGATAGGATATAGTCAGCCAATCCTTTTGAAATTTTGGCGGGTCACAATATTTTGACAAAAATAGCTCTCATGTAACATCTCAAATCTTGAATTCTCTAACTCAAAAAACAACAAATTTCCAGCATTTCCGATGAATCAGTTTTATGGCAGCTAAAGAAAGAAGGGTGAAAAGTTTCAAGACGATAGCTTTAAAACTGAGAGACTAGTTTGCGTAGAAATAGACAGACGGAATCCTGTGGCATTGTTCCGGGGTGGCGTGACAACGCCAACGACAAATCTATGGTCTGGAATCAAGCCAGCCTCGTCCAATACAGTCTGAAATTTGCACAGAACTACTCTCTCAGGTAACTTGGATAGTACTGATAATAAGCTTATCGGCCTGTATGAGGCAAGATCAGCTTTAGGCTTTCCTGGCTTCGGAATGAGGATGACCTCCGCCTTTTTCCAGTCAGAGGGGAAGTGGCCGATCACCACGCACGCGTTGAATATGCTCGTAAGCCTTTGGATACCTAATGGGGGGAGAAGTTTAATGGCAAGTGATTCCAGGCCACCCGCACCCGGGGATTTTTTGGTGTTGAGGCCAGCGACCTCCTTTTGAACCTTTTCTTCCGAGACTGGCTCCAATTGACAGAAATCTGCATCTATTGCACCACCTATTCACCATCTATTGATCTGCACCACCTCCGAGCATCTATTGAATGGAGTGAAGGCGTCCTCCAAATGAGCAGTAAATGCAAATGCTCCTGATCGGAGCGGCACCACTCACCGTCGGGTTTCCTAACCTGAGCCACCCTTTTCTTTGGACGCTTGATGTGACTTGTCAGTTGCCACAAGTTCTGCTCGGGGTCGCCGGGCTCAACCTGACGCAGGTATTCTTCAAAAGCACAAGTCCGCAACCTCTGGAGCAGCTTCGTGAGTCTTTTGGTCGCACGATTGAGAGCTGTTTTGTCGCTGGGATACCTAGTTCGGAACCAGATCCTTCTAAGCCGTCACTTTTCATTGAGCAGTAAAGCTACCTCTGGAGACCACAAATGTAGGTGCCTTTGAAGGATTTTGTTATTGCATGGAGCCCTAGGAGTTGCGACTAAGGCAGCATTGTGCATCTCCTGAGTGAGGTTGACCACGGCATTGTCAATATCAAACCCTGTGTTGAGGTCCGGCTGAGAATTGCCTAGGGCGTTATTTAGCCACCCGATGTTTCGATGTTGGTACGTGATCTTATCATCCGGGAACTGGTGACCTTATTCTCAACAGGGGTACTAATGTTGAGCTCCACCGAGCTGTGATCCGAAAGGAGATCTGCAAAAGATCTTCTCCTGATTCCAGGAGGGTAAAAAATACCCTCTGGAAGGGTATAAATATAAACCCTAAAGTAAATAAAACAAATCTGCCACAAAAAAATTTAAATTATGAGAGAACATTAAAAGGAAATATATTGAAATTAAAATAATACCATAGTTAACTCTTAAATAAAAATGTTTATTTTGATATATTTTATATGTAAGACGAAAATAATAACAATGAACCCAAACAACAAACTAAGGCAAATGCTGGCACCGTTTAAAGTTATGAAATCTTTTTTACCATATTTTGTTGTGAGTTATTTTAAGATTTAAGGTTATGTTAATCAATACTGAAACTAAATCAATACTGAGAACGCACACGTGAACTAACAGCAGTTGGCAAGTTGGAACTATGCCTCCATAACGCCGTGGTCTTTGCACGTGGAAGGACTATGGAAGGCCCGTGTATAGTCGTGTATAGTATATAGGCCCGGTCTCTTACGAGAGGTCCGCAGCGCGATCAGACCGTCCTCGTTCGAGTCGATGCCGTCTTGAACTCGACACCCCTGGGTGCTTAAAGTCAGGACTTAAGCGACGGATCGAAAACTCCCGAGCACCTGTCTCATACACACTGCTGTTCTCGGGCCAACTTCTCTTCCTTCATCTTAAGCGATTGATCGTTTTTTTTGTGCGCACTGCGTTTATGATAAATCTTGCTGTAAATCGGTGTTTACTCATTTAAGAATAGAATTTAGAGAAACTTCACTGTCGGGTCAGGCAGCAAGCAACTGTTAGATTTACTAATTAATTAATAACGTAAGCATTGTTGGATAATTAATCCCAATTTCATATGCGGCCAAGTAAATATTTTTATTACGTTTAAAATTAAATACAATTTTGTTTTTTATTTACTGGTATTGAAAACTATCAGTGACCAAAAATTGGTGAATCCCGACGTGATTGTTTATATATTTAACAAATCATAAAACAAACAAAAAAAAAACAAAACAATGTCATAAACTGTTTTGAGAACAATTTTCATACGTAGTTAGTAAGAAAATATGTAGTTTGTTTAAAATAAATAATTTATTATAATAATAAATTATAATATATAATTAATTATACATAGACATAAACGGCAGTTCGCAAGTACATATACATACATACTTACGTTCCACAACGCAAGTGCATTCGCCGGCGCATAGGTTTTATATATATATATACGTTTCAAAATTCCGCTTCCAAAAATTCGTGTTCGCCGCGAGCAAATAAATTTTTTGCGATAAAATTTTGGCGGCAGAATTATTTACTTCGGGTTGTTGGAACTTAATATATTTAATTATGAACTCCAGCGGCGCAGTCACAGGAGCACCCACTCAAACCCGTAGTGCTATTTTAACCCTCTAATGCCACTTTCCACAATAACGCAAGAAATTAAATGAAATAATTTTTTCTAAATTGATTTGTGCCTTCTTAAATCAAAAATGCTATTAAAAAGAACGTAGAACCTTTTTTTTACCTGTAAGAGAAAAACTGAATAGGTGCCTCAAGGCACCCTTAGGCACTTGAGAGTAAAAAGAATCAATTTTGTTTTGCCATGTCAAATTTTATTTTTTGGTATGATACTCTAAGAAACAGTTTTTTTTAGATGTGCAACATAAATGTAAGTTGCATTTAGGGCAAATGCATTGTGTTTGTGATGTTTTGCATAATTTGCAACGACGTTTTCCACTCTCTCGCTCCAACCAATGAGGAAAATGGTTTACCTGATCAAAACGCAAGCTTGATATAGGGTGCTTTGATTTTTTTCCTTGTTTAAGGCCAAGCTGTGGTGATCGGTGAGACAGTGGAGACTGTGCTGTTTGATCTATCCGAGAGGATAATGAGTTTATAGCTCGCACTAGCTGAGAGCACGGCGATCTATATGTAGATGGACGACCTGGTAAATTTTTGCATTTGTATGTTACCATACCTGCGGCCACCGCTTCTCTAAAATCTGGGAGCTCCAACATTTTTTCCTTGTTCGCCCCGTTCGCCATTTGTATACGACTGTATAATATATAAGAGTTCGTTACTGCCATATCAATTAAATGATAAAAAATTCGAGTTGCGGCATCCAGAGTTTTGGCTCGAATATGGTAACGGCCCATTAAACCATCCATAAGGTCTACGCCGCCCATGTGAGCATTATACTCCTTAACAATTTGGGGGCAATCAATTTCAACGTATTTTTTAGATTTTCTGTCGAACCGTGGAATTTTTGATGTTCCTTGACGCGGATCCTTCCTTGCAAATGGTTTAACACCCACATATGATGACAAGAAACGAACGGCTTTGCTGTCTTTCCACAGAACATTTGTTAGTTCAATTCCATATGAGCAACCTACGTACTCAATCATAGAACCTCTTGGCAATTTGTTGATGGTCCCTTCGTTCGGTAACTTACAATTGGGGATACGATTTGCTCGAATCAAGTCAAGACTGTAAATACCTTTCGCACGTAGATACACCATCAGAGGCAGTGAGGTATAAAAATTGTCAAAGTAAATAATATGATTTTTAAAACTTTGAAAGCTTTGTGTCAGACGGACAACAATGTTACCGAAGCACCAAGATCTGGGTGACCAGGCAAGATCACATTATCTCCTGCACCGCTGTATACTTCAAAGCGGTATGCGTAGCCAAACGAATCGCATAGTACAAATAGTTTGATACCCCACTTGTGTGGCTTATTTGGCATGTATTGGCGCAAGTGGTGCTTCATTTTTGTGCTGCACATTTGTTCATCAACACAAAGGCGGGCTTGTTTGGGCACCGAGTCGAACCGTTGATTCAAGTAATCAACTAGTTTTCGCGTACGAAACAATGGATCGTAGCCTGGTTGACCCTTTTTAATGAGCTGGCTCTCATCACACAGAGAGAAATACTTTTTAATTGTTTCAAATCTGTTTCGGGTCATGCAATTTTGAATGGGTCCGAACGCATTTTGTCCCCAATAACTCCTCAAATTCGGATAGCGGTAAATCGACATGTAAATTAGAATGCCGATGTAATGATGAATGTCATCGATGGTATTTTGAAATTATTTGAAATGTTGTCAGTTAAAGCTGCGCGCATTGTTTCCTCGACAATCATTTTCATAATTTCTCCACCAAAAAAGTAGCAAAATATCTCAAATGGAGTTTCCAGCCCCTTAATTTCTTCTGTAAGCGAGGAATCTCCTCGAAAGGCTATACAGTTTACATGCAACTGCATCGATTGCTCCCTCCAGAGAATCTTAGTGGGTTCCTTTGTAATCGATTCAAGACCTACCCATGTATAAATTATTAATCACTTATATTAAAAATCTCATTTATATTTGTTTACCAGCAGCATTAAATCCTCCAGTATTTGGTAAATATTCGCATCCCGAATCTTCTATAGTTGGCAATGGCGATCGAGGACGTTTTGTAGCCTTTCCAGTAGACTTAGGATCCTGGGCACTATTTAAAACATTTTCCTTATTGCCAACTATAAAAGAGACAGAATCGGCTTCCTCTAATGCAGCGTTTAGAGCTTCCACCACATTTAAATCATTGTCCTCGTCGTCACTAGAAATATTTGAGACCTCCTCATCTGACGGGACTGACTCAAATAATTTCATTAACTGATCATCTGTCAAGTCGGATAACTTGAAGCGCTTTCGATTTGCCATATTTTCTAATTTAAGAATTTTTATTAAGAAAAACCTCTTTAAACCACTGCAGATTGAAAATAATTGTGAAATAGCTACTTGGAACAAAAGTTTGCTTACTGCCCCAAAGATGCCTCAAGGCACTTATCACTATTTCACTGATACAATGCATACCAATTACATATTTGCATATCTGTAATATTATTTTAATACTAAATTAACTTACCTCTCAGTAAAAAATGAATGGTTTGGTTTAGTTTTATATTTTAACTTTTATATTCAAAAGAAATCCCACTTCACTGCAGCTCAAATTTCACACGCGGCGAAACACATGTTCTGTGCAAGTATAAACAAAAAGTACCGTTAAAAGCTTCTGAGCGCTTTCAAAGCTTCTATACATAATTGAGCATCTATTCTTAACGGCTAAAAAATATTTAAACGTAGAAATAGCGCTTATTATTTTTAAAATTGTAAATAATGTAATGAGTGCCTCAAGGCACTCTTGGGGCTTAGAGGGTTAAAGTGCAAGGCCCTGGGTATTCTCCAGGACTTACAGAAGATCCAAGGAGTTCTTCAGCCTGTTTCAAAGGTGGATAATGCCATGCTTCACGTGCGACATGGCCAGATAGTCACGCCAGAGCTTAAGGATTTGGGCATTTCGCAGTAGTGATCTCCGATGGACTGTTTCGGGGCTCGTAGTGATGATGCAGGCCGAAATTGAGCACGAGACGACCTTCGCTCTTCTCAAATTGCTGCCTACTCCACCCTTGCCAACGAAATGTTCACCATGCAGGCTGACCGAGGGATAAGTCAAAGTTTTCAAGCGTTGCCTCCTCTGCCTCTTCCTACTTTCAGCGGTGGATACTCGGAATGAGCTGAATTCTACTCGATCTTTTCTACAATCGTCGGCAGCAATCCTCGTATTAGTAAGGTGAAAAAGTTGCAAAATTTGCGATCTTGCCTTCGGGTATCCAGAACTTCGGGGTTTTCTTTGGAAGTCTCCGACGAAAATTATAATGTCGCGCTGAATTTATTTGAGAAACGTTTTAATAACCGTCACTTAATATTTCAGGCTCATGTAAACGAGATTCTGGATCTCAATCTATTGGAAAGTGGCTCAATAGCAGCTCTTCATGGTCTTTCGCACAAATTAAATGCCCATATGCGAGCCTTACAGAATTTCAGAAAGAAAGAAATAGGAGAGTCAAGGCCCCTGCTTACGTTTGAAAATTCATCTGCGACCTCTGATCAGGCCATTGCCGATCTATTCGCAGAATTTTTTCAAACAACTTATTCTCCTCCAAAATTGACTGATCAGCCTTACGCATATAACATTCAAGCAGCAAATCTTATTTTCTGTCCGTTTTTTCTGAGAACAACTTATTATCTGGTCTTTTAAGGGTAAAACCCATTTATTCGCCAGGCTAGGCTTATTCTCCGGAGTACCAGGCTGTGTGTTTTCAACTTAGCTTTGGAAACATCGATTTTTCCCCTTAAAGGGGCCCATCCACAGGCGAGCATGTTCGACGAACATGTTGTGCTCGACGAAATTTTTCCTGTGGATGGTAGTGTTCGTTGTCAAATTTTGTGTTCGTCAAAATGTTCGAATGGAATTGAAATCGTTCTATTTTGACAATGTTGGCAACAACATGTTCGTAAATGGATGGCAATGTTGGCACGAACGTCAGTTGGAAAAACGTTTTTGTAGAGCAAAATGAACAAAACATTCCTGCTAGATTTTATTGATAGCCTAAAAAATGAGCCTGCGCTATGGCACGCCAAAAGCGATGCATATAAAAATAAGCAATCGCGTAATAATGCATGGGAAGTTCTACTCAAAATGGATGGATGTTTCTGGATGGACTTCAAGGATGTTTCTGCTACATCCTTTGAAGACTTGTTCGATAGCGATGAATAAACCCATGTAGTACATAATATATATTATAAATAATAAAAAATTTGTTACCTTGATATAAGACTTTAGCATTTTAATTATTGCTCGACATGTTTCAATTATTATGCGCCCTAGGCTCTGGGGAGAAATTCCTGTTAAGAATTTCAGGTCTTCATAACTTTGGCCGCTAGCCGTCGAACATGCTCGCCTGTGGATGGGCCCCTTAAGTGGAAGGAATCATTCATAATTCCCGTACATAAAAAAGGGAAAAAGTCTGAGGCTGCCAACTTCAGAGGCATCTCTAAGTTGTCGGCAATTCCAAAGTTATTTGAAAAATTAATCACCCCTCATTTGCAACACCTTTGCTCTTCGATTATCACTCCTTGTCAGCATGGCTTTATTAAGCGTCGCTCCACCACCACAAACTTATTGGAGTTGACATCCTTTGTCATAGGTGGCTTTTGTAAGGGATATCAAACCGATGTAATTTACACAGACTTCAGCAAAGCATTTGATTCAGTTAATCACTCACTCTTGTTGAGTAAACTGAATATGCTGGGTTTTCCTAAAGACCTCTTAACGTGGATCTCCAGCTACCTAGATGGAAGGACACAAAGAGTCTTATTTAAAAACATACAGTCCCGTCTGGTCCGTGCTACATCTTGGCCCGTTATTATTTACGCTTTTTATAAACGATTTGCCCCCTGCTTTAACGAACTCTCTAGTTCTTATGTATGCAGATGATGTAAAGCTTTGTCTTCAGTACAAATCGATTTCTGCCCAATGCAGTCTTCAGTCTGACCTTGATAACTTTCAAAAATGGTGTTTAGCTAATGATCTAATACTTAATGGTTCAAAATGCAAGCATATGTCTTTTTATCGTTCTTGTCCTCTGCAAGCTACTTATTCTATTAATGGGATTGCCTTAGAAAAATTAACCCAGGTTAATGATCTCGGCATCCTATTAGATATCAAACTTAAATTTGCCGACCATATTTCCTTAATGGTTAATAAGGCTAAAGGAGTCCTTGGTTTTATTAAAAGGTGGTCAAAAGTATTTAATGACCCCTATATAACCAAAACACTATTCATTTCTTTGGTCCGTGCTATACTGGTCCCCAATATGAATACATAAGGATCGCATAGAATCCGTACAAAAGAACTTTTTAATATTTGCACTTAGAGGTCTATACTGGGATGCAAATTTTAAGCTGCCATCCTAAAGTAGCAGACTTTTACTTATAAACTTACCTAGCTTAACAAATCGTAGGACAATGCTCGGTGTCGTTTCTCTGCATAACCTTATAAACGGGGATGTAGATAGCCAGCATTTACTAACACGTTTAAAATTTAACATTCCTAATAGAAGTACTCGAAACTTTAGTCCTCTGTTCCTTAGCCATTGTAGTTCGACATATGCACTGCATGACTCTTTTAGGGTATTATGTTCGAACTACAATGGTCTCTACTCTATTACATCTCTTTCCTCTCCCTCTAATTTAAAATATAGAATTTTAAGCTATCGTGCTAACTCCACTTAGCTTAACAAATTTCAAATAGCATAATATGTACTAACAAATCGTTTTTCGAGCGCCCCTCGGTCGTCTGGGCCTCTAAGCTTTATGATGGGATACAGGAATGCTAGCTGATGCTCCTATTGATGCACAAGCCATTTCCAAATTCTGAAAACTCCTTTAAGTCAGACGGCAATAATACTTGGGAGTCGATAGCCGAATTTTTGGAGCAGCGATGCAGGACGCTGGAGGCGATAGACATGGCCATGACTGCATACGCCCCGGACGCTCAGGCGGGAAGGCGTCGAGGTGCAAACAACAGTACATCGTCCCTTATTGTTACTAATGCGCTTCCCTCTGACTGTACTTTATGCTGTTGATGGTCCCACGTAATGTCTGCATGCAATGTCCGATTTCTATCAATGCCCCCCGAGATCCGCCTTGGTAAGGCCAGGCGACTTGGTCTTTGTCGGAAGTGTCTACTTGTTGCAGTTGTGGAAAGAGGCAACACAACCCGCTGCATTTTGTGGAACCGCAGGCTTTGCGACAGACGGATTCTCTGTTGATGTTCTGCTGTTCCCACTGCTCCGAATACTCTGCCCTGGTTTACGCCGTCAATATCACGGACCTGCAGCCTAGCTTCAGTTTGGATGTCTCCCGTTGGAATATTCCGGACAATATTTCTTTGGCTGATCCTGAATTTTTCCGTCCACAGCGCATCGATCTTCTTATCGGAGCTAGTCTTTTTTATGAGCTGCTGTGTGTTGGGCTCTCAGCCGGCTTGCTGCAGAAAACCCGACTTGTATGGGTCGTGTGTGAAGGCGGTTCACATGTCCAGAGAAGATCACTCGTTTCCACTGCCCACAAGGATGTTCCGAAGAGCGCAACTATGCTGGATGATAAGTTGGATTCTACTCCGCCGGTTCTGGGAAATCGAAGACTGCTCCGAGCCTATTGTGAAGCGGACTAAGGAGGAGCTAGACATGTTGCTCGGCTGGATTCCGTCGTTTACGCTGTGAGGCTTCCGTTGAAATGTGGTTCTAAGTTGCTGGGAGAACCTTACTCTCAAGCCGTTCGACGATTTCTCTCCCTCGAAAGAAAGCTCTGTCGCCGTCCCCAATTGAAGGAGCAATATGCTGCCTTTATAAAGGAGTATTTGGAGTGGCGAGCGTCATTAGCCAGTACTTTCTGCCACACCATTGCGTTTTAAAGGAGGACAGTTCAACAACCAAGATCATGGTTGTTTTTGATGGATCTTCTGTCACCACTTCTAGATATTCATTGAATGACGTGTTGATGTCTGGCGCAATTATTCAGTCAAAATTATTGCATTAAGGTTCCGATGCCATCGGGTGGCCATTACTGGAGATATTTGCAAAATGTATCGTTCCGTCAGCGTTTTTACTGAGGACAGCTATCTTCAGTGAATTTTTTGGCGGCCCCCAGGATGAATTACAGGTTTTTAAGCTGGTTTTAATACTGTCACCTATGGAACGAAGCCTGTCTCATTTTTAGCAGTCCGGACAATGCATCAGTTGTCAGTGGATGGGCAATTAATGTTTTCAATGGGGGCCGAAATTCTGCGTCGCGACTTTTATGTGGATGATCTACTTTCCGGAGGCGAATTTATAGATGAAGCTTTTAGCATAATGCAGCAAACATTCGGGATCCTTGCCACAGGCCAATTTGTGTTAATGAAGTGGTGCTCCAATGTTTCTGACGTGCTGGATAAGGTGCCTGAAGAAGATCGGGAGTCTTTCCTAACGTTCGATGATGGCAGCAATTTCACAGAAACACTGGGTCTTACTTGAGATCATGCAACTGCCCACTTGCTGTTTTCTTTCAGTCAACTTCAAAGCCCACTAGGTGCATCGTTCTTTCTTCAGTCGCTCGGCTTTTTGACCCATTAGGCCTTGTCGGTCCTGTAATTTCAAAGGCTAATATCTTTCTCCAGAAGCAGTGCCCTGAGAAGTGGTCCTGAGATGAAAGTCTTCCTCAAGCTCTTCACTGCGGCTGGAATATGATTTGTAGCAGCTTTTTTAACACGCAGCTCGCCGAATTCCCTAGATGGGCGCTAACATTGAAATCCGAGGTGACCATCCATGGATTCTGCCACGCCAGCATTAAGGCCTATAAGGCTTGCGTTTATGTCGTGTCCAAGGGCGCAGGATCTGCAAGCTTTTTACTCTATTCGAAGTCCCGAGTTGCGCCTTTAAAGACTGTTACGGTGCCGAAGCTGGAGTTATCGAAAGCCGAGATGTTGGCTCGACTTATGTCGGAAGTAGCACAGTTGAAGGTATACGTTGGAAAGTATTTTTGCTGATGCGATTCTGCTGTGGCTCTGTCTTGGATTCGAGAAGAACCCTTTCGGTTTAATGTTTTCATCCCCAATTGATTTTCAACCATTCAGATGCTAACTAGGATGGAGTGAAATGGAGTGGCGGTATGTTCCCACTTCTTTGAACCCAGCAGATATCCTGTCTCGTGGTGCTCTTCCCAATGAATTGATTGAAAATAAGCTGTGGTCTTACGGTCCTCCGTTTCTCATTAAAGCCCAAGAGGCGTGGCAAACCGCGGTCCCATCTGAGAGATCGACCCTGGAGTTGCGTGCAAGGGTACTGCTCATTCAATATTCGTATTCGCTTACGTATAAAAGTTTTCTTAACGAATTTGCCATAACGGTGTCACGGCTAGCGATATAAAATCTAGAACACAGCTTTTTTTGCGACTAGTGCAGCGTGTGCATTTTTGGGAGGACATAAAGGTCCTCTAAAATGGAAAAGAGATAGCGGTATCCAGTGCCCTTGCCTCAACCTCACCCTTCTTGGATATATTTGGTCTGTTACGCGTCGACTACAGCGTCGCACTGGTTATAATTGTGGTTATAATTGCGGCTCCCAGGTCTTTGGAGTCACTGTGTGGATTTTTGTGGGCCTTTCTATTAAGGGCCAGAAGTGCGTAATAAGGCTCCAGTAAAATGTTACGTCAGCGACAAATTAATCTCTCAGCCGGCCTGCCGTTGCTGAAGAAAACACGACTTGTATGGGTTGTGTGTGGAGGCGCTTCACATATCCAGATAAGATCCTTCGTTTCCACTGCCCCCAAGGATGTTCCGAAGAGTGCAACTATGCTGGATGATCAGTTGGATTCTCTGCTCCGCCGGTTTTGGGAAATCGAAGACTGCTCCGAGCCTATTGTGAAGAGGACGAAAGAGGAGTTAGATTGCCATGCGCATTTCGTGGAACATGTTCTCGGTTGGATTCCGGCGCATACGCCGTGAGGCTTCCGTTGAAATGCGGCTCTATGTTGCTGGGAGAATCTTACTCCCAAGCCCTTACTCCCAAGCCGAATCTTACTCACTCCTCTCTCTTCCTCTTAAGCGACTGGTCGTGTTTTTTTTTGTACGCTCTGCGTTTATGATAAATATTGGTAAGCCGGTGTTTACTTTCTTGTGAATCGAATCTAATGAGAATCTTAAATTTTAACCTAAACCGTATCGCTTCGAGGGTGCTGTGGTATATTTGGAGGCGAATTAATAATTTGTCTAAATTCAATTCCAAGCATAGCTCAGCTCTGCTTCTTCCCTGTCTTATCTCAATTTCTGCATTTTTCCTTTGCAATCTCTAAAGCTCCCGTTTTGGCTTCCTATTTGGCATAGTGGTTGAAGGTATAGTGTTTTTTAACTTTTTATATATTAATTTTGTTTTATTATTTAAAAATATGGAATTTAAACTGGTATGTTCTATGAAGTCTTGTAACAAGACAATTTCCTCATCCCAGCCTACCTTCCAGTGCTGGCTATGTGAAAACGTTGTACCCGCCAAGTGTGCCGAATTCACTGCCTCAGTTTTGGATTCCATTTCCCGTAGGTCTGGTATTCATTATTGTTGTAAAAATTGTCGTGCTGTCCAAGGCGAAATGAGGTCGTTCATGAGACAGACCAAGTATGGATTTAATGAGCTGATCACTGGTTTTCGTAAAATCAATGACCAGCTCTGTGCGCTTGACACTCAGTTTAGTGGCCTTCAGCTGCTAAATGGGTCCCCTAAGCGTAAGAAATCCGCTGTTTCTGATCCGCCTCAGCCTGCTCAGCCGACATTAATGCAGACGCTCTGGCCACCCCAAGGGCTAGAACTGGGAACAATTCGTCCGAATTTCTCAGGGAAAATGAGCAATTGACCGATATGTCCGCCATGCATCCCTTCAAGTGATGCCACAGGTCCTAGTGAACGAAACCCCAGTTAGAGTCACACAAAAGGGTATTCCACAGTCCGGACCACCGGCACCGACTGATGCTGCAGTTCTCGTACCTGTGACACCAAAACCCTTACAGGTGATTTCTCCATCGAAAAATATATTTGTTTCTCGGCTTGCCCCTGATACTTCAGAGATTGATATCTCGGCTTATATCAAAGCCAAAACAAAATCCGATATAAAGGTGGAGGACATAGCTAAATTTGAATAAACTTATATACGGCGCACGTTTTCTTTAAAGATTTGTGCGCTCGCGCTGATGTTCAAGACGAATTTTTTCACCCAGTTTTTGGCCAGAGAATATTTTTGTCCAAGAACATCAGCCTAGTTCCTTGAAGAAAAAAGTTTAGAAACAGCGGGAGTTAAACTACCCGATATCAGAACCACTAACCCAAAAAACTAGTATTGTCATTAATACTTACCTATCAGAATACTAGAGGTCTATGTAGCAAACTCCTTAAACTATATTTTAATAGTTCTTCTATTTTGATAGTTTCACAGAAACTTGGTTAAAGCCGGAGATCTATACCCCCGAAGTTTTTCCAAGTAAGTACACCACTTTTAGGCGGGATCGACCTCAGCGAAGGGGGAGGTGGAGTCCTCATTTTGGTAGACTCCCAACTTGCTTCTGAAGAGGTGAAATCTTAAGAGTTTGGTGACATAGAATTTATTTGCGTTAAAATCACTATGTCCGTTAAAGCTTTATACATTACATGTTCATATATACCTCCTATGTCTGAACCGCCTACATATTGGCAGCATTTGTCCGCCATTCGATACGTCTCTAATCTTATGACGGATCGTGACCAACTCGTAGCGGTGGGCGACTTTAATATCCCAGAATTAAAGTGGTCCAACGTCGATAACTCACCATCTTTGTCTCTTATAACTTACCATGACTTCACCGCGGGCATGTTTGACATGTCCCTAGGTCAGATCAATCATGTTAGAAATTCGCTAGGTCGGCTTTTAGACCTTTGTTTTGTATCTGATCCTGATGGTACTGCTCTCTCCAGAGCTTTTCCCCTTTCATCCCCAGAGGATCCATATCACCCCACACTGGAGGTCTCAATCGAAACCACTCCTGGTATCGATCAGATGTCTCCGAGCATGGTAAATAAGATTCCCTGTTTCCGTAAAGCTGATTTTCAGAAACTTAATAACCTTATTGATACATTTGACTGGTCTGATATTCTGGCGTGCACTGATCTTAATGTCACTTTAGAAAAATTTTATTTTACTTTAAATAAATTTTTTGACTCATGTGTGCCTTGGAAATATCCGTCCGCTTCAACAAATCCTCCTTGGTTTACAAGGTGCCTCGCTAACTTAAAAAATAAAAAAAATAAGCTTTTACTTAAATATAAAAAAACCTGCAGTAGTGTTGATTTCTCAAGATACCTACTAGCTCGGTCGAATTTTACCGTGCAGAACGCTGAATGTTATAGGAATTATATTGACCGCTGCCGGATACAATTTACTCAGGATCCAAAGCAGTTTTATAATTTTGTAAACACTAAGCGTAAACACGTATCTTTTTCACTCCTGCTTACGTTTGAAAATTCCTCTGCGACTTCTGATCAGGCCATTGCCGATCTATTCGCAGAATTTTTTCAAACAACTTATTCTCCTCCAAAATTGACTGATCAGCCTTACGCATATAACATTCAAGCAGAAAATCTAATTTTCTGTCCGTTTTTCTCTGAGAACACCTTTTTATCTGATCTTCTAAGGGTCAAACCAATTTATTCGCAAGGCCCCGATGGAGTACCAGGCTGTGTGTTTAAATACTGTGCCAGGGCTCTGTGCACACATTTTCTAAGATTTTTCAACTTATCTTTGGAAACATCGATTTTTCCCCTTAAGTGGAAGGAATCATTCATAATTCCTCTACAGAAAAAAGGGAAAAATTCCCTGCTGAAAAAAAAAAATACAGAGGCATCTCTAAGTTGTCGGCAGTTTCAAAGTTATTTGAAAAATTAATTACCCCTCATTTGCAACACCTTTGTTCTCGATTATCTTTTCCTGTCAGCATGGCTTTATTAAGCATCGCTCCACCACCACAAATTTACTGGAGATGACATCCTTTGTCATAGATGGCTTTTGTAAGGGATATCAATCCGATGTAACTTACACAGACTTCAGCAAAGCATTTGATTCAGTTAATCACTCACTCTTGTTGAGTAAACTTCATATGCTGGGTTTTCCTAAAGACCTCTTAACGTGGATCTCCAGCTACTTAGATAGAACGACACAAAGAGTTTTATTTTATTATTTTAGTAAGAGTAACGAACTCTCTAGTTCTTATGTATGCAGATGATGTAAAGCTTTGTCTTTAGTACAAATCCATCTCTGCCCAATGCAGTCTTCAGTCGGACCTTGATAACTTTCAAAAATGGTGTTTAGCTAATGATCTAATACTTAATGGATCATAATGCAAGCATATTGTAACGAACTGTCTTTTCTGCTTCCGCTCGCCACAATTTGCCGCGGCTAGCTCACAGAGTTTCGTGGATCTGTTCCACCGAATTTATAGATTCGACGTGTTGCCCAAGCCCAGAAAATATTACAAATAGCTTGAAGTTTCCACACTCTTTATTTTGAGACGCCTTTACACTACAAAAGGCTTTCTTTCTCTTTCTTCTCTTTTCGATCTGCCAATATCCGTCCTTCAAATCGTGGCTGCTGAAGAATCTGGCCTCCCTCAGTTGCTCCAATATGAAATTTATTCGTGGCATTGGGTACGCATCTTTTACCGATTTTGCGTTGATTTGCTGGAAGTCTATGCACATCCTCCCTTGACCCGTCTTTTTCTTCACCATCACAATGCGTGAGCTGTATGCGCTATTCGAGGGCTCAATGCATCCCTTTTCCAACAGCTCTTCCACTTTTGTGTTTATTTCTCCCTGTATTTTCGGGTTTTTGGGGAAATATCGCTGTTTTATAGGAATGTCGTCCTTCATTGTGATTTTGTGCTGCTTTATGTTCGAGCATCCTCTTTGGCCGGCGAATGCTTCTAGCACTCTCTCGATAAACCTCTTATTGCGTTCGTCTTCCCATACCTCTGGGCATCCAGCCACTGCTACGGACAGTCTATCCTCCAGACAGCCGCCCCATTTCTCCCTCTTGGGTATGGTAACGCGGTGGCCTGCGCATGTCACCGGCGGGCCTTGGCGCAGTTCCTCTCTTTGCCACCTTGGTGCCCATTATGTGTTTTGGACGGCCTGGTGGTGGAACTCGTCCCGTTGCCCTTTCTGGGTCCATTGGTCCCTCTGGGACTTGCCGCTCCACTATGCTGCGGTTCTTCTCTCTGCCACCTCTCGTTTACGGCCGGCTGACTGTGACTCCACCTTTGTTCCGTGGCGACTTGCCTGTTAAAGGGTCTTCCTCCTGCACTAATTCCTCAAACTCCTCTGCCAGGCCCATCACCTCCTCTAAAGACGCGCAGACGTATGGTCTTATGAACATCTACATCCTTGGCATGCAGTTTTCGACGAGCCTCTCGATTACTTCTTTCGTGGTTTTTCCTAATGGTTTCATTAGTGACTGAAGGTCCACCATGTACTCTTTGAAGGGCTCTCCGCGACGGTGCTTTCGTTGACGAACTTGGTCCGCCATCTTTTCGAAGTATCCTTTCGGCAGGAAAAAATTCTCGAAGCTTGCCTTGAACCTCGCCCATGTTGGCCATTCTTCGTCGTTCATGATGAACCATCTTTGGGCCCTGCCCTGCAGTAGTTCTGGCATGGCTCTGGGGATCGTGTTTATGTCCAATCCATATATCTTAGCGGACCACGTCACTCGGTCGAGGAACTCTAACAGGGGACCCGTTAGACCCGTGCCATCGAATCGAAACGACCAGTATCGCACCTGTCTGGCCACTTTGGCGTAATCCACCGGGGCCGGAACATACTTTCTTGATTGCGGCTCTATGCTCCTTCCCATTCTTGGATCTGGTACCGCCAGGCTCTCTATAAACTTCTCGGTTTCGCTGGTTGCTTTCTGCCTGGGGGTTGATCTTTGTCCAAACCTTTCCTCAAGGCCGTGCGTTAACGCCAGTACTTCCTCTTCCTTGGATTCGTCGACCCACCTCGCCCCTGAGGATCTCATCGTTTCCACAGTCCCGTCTGCTGGTAGGCCGAGCTCTCTACACACTTCGCTCAGCTCCTGCTTTCTCAATGTGTAGATCCCATTCTTTTTTCCCATCTTTCTGCTATGTTATTTTCTAGGCTTAATGCAATCACGAAGTTTGGGCGCCAGGTGAAACGAACTGTTTTTCTGCTTCCGCTCGCCACAATTTGCCGCGGCTAGCTCACAGAGTTTCGCGGATTCGTTCCACCGAATTTATAGATTCGACGTGATTGCCCAAGCCCAGAAAATAATACAAATAGCTTGAAGTTTTCACACTCTTTATTTTGAGACCTCTTTACACTACAAAATGCTTTCTTTCTCTTTTCCTCGTTGCTCTTTCCGTTTCTGCTGGCTCCGTCGTCAGGATATCTTCAGGATATTGGTCAGACGATTGGCAGTGATCTTTCGCCCCCCTACTCCAGGGAACCTCCGTGCATACGCACCGGCGGGCCGGGATTAGAGGTTGGCTGCGGTCTGTCGCCTCCACTACACCGGGACACCGTGCATTCGCTCCGGTGCCAGGTTTGGGAGTTTGTTTGCTGACTGCCGCCTCCGCTACACCGGGGCACCGTGCATACGCTCCGGTGCCAGGTTGGGAAGTTGCCTAAGCGTGTCGCCTTCGCTACACCGGGACACCGTGCATACGCTCCGGTACCAGGTTTGGAAGTTGCCGTGTGACGTCTCCGCTACACCGGGACACCGTGAATACGCTCCGGTGCCAGGTTTGGAAGTCGCCGTGTGACTGACCGTACGTCGCGGTCCCGCTACACCGGGACACCGTGCATACACGCCGGCGAACCCGAGTTTGTAGTGGCGGGGCTGGTACCGGGGTGTTCTCACTCGGTCTTTGACTTGGGCGTGAGTTTTCGAGTCGGCCGATCCTTCTTTCGCAGGACACGCCTGTTGGTTGCGATTCCAGGAATCGGTTTTTTTTAGAGGGTTTTTTAGAGGAAAGTCCAGCAATGGATCCTTTCCTTATTGTCTATTCGCTGTCCTTGCGCTTGGCTGTCGGACTCTCCAAAGGCGGTCCTTCAGCTCAAACAAACTGAATCCTTTTTAGAAACGCTCTAACCCTTGAATGGCGGACTCTCCACAGGCGGTCCTCCAACTCAACGCTACAAGCTTCCTAAAAAGACTCGTCCCGAGCCGCTCCAATGGGCCTCCTTTTATACTGACTGGAGCGCCTGTTAATTCTCCTGGATTCTGATCCTGCCGTTAATCCTGCTTCCAGAATCACGCCACTTTCCCGTTGGTGGGTCGCTGTCCGTGGCCCCTCGTTTCCCCGGCCACGGATCTCTGCTGCTGATATGTGGGGCACCGGTGGGCTTTCAGGGCCCGCTGCACTCTGCGTCGCAACCCCCCCTTTGCTCCTTTGCTGCTCACTCCGCCAGACTTTCTAAGGCACGCCTGCGCATCGGGCTGGTTCTCCCACTGGACTACTTTTCTAACCGTTATGTTCCACGTCGATTCCTTTTTCCCCCGGGTGGCGGCGATAACACCTTCACCGGCCACCGCTACCATCCACGTGAATTCCGTCCTCCCATGGGTAGCCCGGAACCCACGGTAACTGGCTTTCACATTTCCCCCAACCCCCCGAACTGATCCTGGCGACATTCCATTGGGCTGCCAGGTTGATGACCGGTGGTTGACCCCCTTTTTCCGCCTCCTCGCCCCCCCATAATACATTACCAAAACTTTATTTATTTCTTTGGTCCGTCCGATACTGGAGTACGGTTCATGTGTCTGGAGTGCCCCATATGGAGTAATAAGGACCGCATAGGATTCGTATATAAGACTTTTTTAATTTTCGCACTTAGAGATCTATACTGGGATGCAAATCTTCAGCTTCCATCCTATAGTAGCAGACTTTTACTTATAAACTTACCTAGCTTGACAAATCGTTGGACAATGCTCGGTGTAGTTTTTTTGCATAACCTTATTAACGGGGATGTTGCCAGCATTTACTAACACGCTTAAAATTTTACATTCCTAATAGAAGGACTCGAAACTTTAGTCCTCTGTTCCTAAGCCATTGTAGTTCGACATATGCACTGCATGACCCTTTTAGGGTATTATGTTCGAACTACAATGGTCTTTACTCTATAACATCTCTTTCCTGTCCCTCAAATTTAAAATATAGAATTTTAAACTATCGTGCTAACTCCTCTTAGCTTAACAAATTTCAAATAGCATAATATGTACTAACAAATCGTTTCTCGAGCGCCCCTCGGTCGTCTGGGCCTCTAAGCTTTATGATGGGATACAGGATACAGGAATGCTAGCTGATGCTTTTATTGATGCACAATTCATTTCCAAATTCTGAAAGACCGCGAAAAACAAAAAAAAAAACAAGAAAGGAAAGCTAACCTCGGGCGGAGCCGAAGTTGATAAACCCTTGCAGTTAAAACCGGATATATATCGCAAACATCGGATATAGTTGGCCGATCCTTATGAGAATATCATAATAAACCAATTAATTAAAATAAAATATCTAAAAAAAAGTCCCAAGCTTCTATCTTCAAAAATACCAAAGTTTATATTTCTACCAAATACCATTTCCGAATACCATAAGGTAAAGTCGACCGATCGTTATGAAATTTAGTAGATAGGATAAACTTTCTATCTTCAAAAACACGAAAGTTGGGTCATTTCCGATCGTTCAGTTATATGGCAGCTATAAGATATAGTCGGCCGATCCTTATGATTTGAATTTGGCATGTCGTAATGTTATACCCAAAACAGCTCTCGTGTCAAATTTTAACTCTCTAACTCCAAATACATCAAAGTTATACCATTTTCGATCAATTAGTTATATGGCAGCTAAAAGATATAGTCGGCCGATCCCGGTAGTTGCGTCTTATATACTGCGTGCAATAGAAAGAAGGGTGTGTGCCAAGTTTCAAGTCGATAGCTTTAAAACTGAGAGACTAGTTCGCGTAGAAACAGACAGACAGACGGACAGATAGACGGACAGACGGACATGCTCATATAAACTCAGGAGGTGATCCTGATCAAGAATATATATACTTTATAGGGTCGGAGATGTCTCCTTGACTGCGTTTCACACTTTTGGACAAAATTATAATAACCTCTGCAAGGGTATAAAAAGCATTATTCTTTTGCCCACTTGATCTTTTAAAGAACCAGCTAAAAAGCAGTAAGGGCCTACAAGTGGTAGTAAAGGAAATCAAACTTGATGTAACCGCCGCGGAAATAAAAACCGCCCTTAAAAAAAAAGGCTTCGCCGTCAAGAATGTTATTAAAATTCTAAATAAAAATAAAAAGCCAAAACCCCTCTTCAAGGTCGAGCTCGAGCCAGAAAGCAGGTCGCTGAAAAAGAACAAAGTACACCCAATTTACAAGCTGCAATATTTTTGCATCGGAAAATTACTGTTGAAGAGCCACATAAACGCAACGGTCAAGTGCAATGCACTAATTGCCAAGAGTATGGACACACCAGGTCATACTGCTCACTTCGGGCTGTCTGTGTAGTCTGCGGGGAGGCCCACAACTCCACTCACTGCACTGCAAACAATGACAGTACCGTGAAGAAATGTGGAAACTGCGGAAGCAACCATACGGCAAACTATAGAGGATGTATGGTGTACAAGGAGTTGAAGAGTCGCATGCGTCAAGCAACCAAAATCCACAGAATGCATACATTGCGTCAAAAACTACGCCAGACGTCTTCTTCGCCAAAGCTGCGAAGTCCTCATTCGGTCCACTAAACACCACCAACGGCTTCTTCTATGCCTGGAAGGGAAAATTTCGATTCGGCCTAACTCTCAAAGCGCTCAACAGGCCCCAGAACAGCCACACAGCAAAATGGAAACTATGATGCTTACCCTCCAACAAAGTATGATGGAGCTTATGTCATTCATGAAAAATTCTTGACTGCAAACCATATTGACTTTATGCTTCTGGTGGAAACGCATCTTACAAGCAAATACAATTTTTAAATAAGAGACTACACAATCTACCGCACAGACGATCCAGATGGGAAAGCCCACGGCGGAACTGGAGTTCTAATCGTCGTTCGTTTCGGGTATCGTTTTACAGCCGCAGGAAACTACAACGCTAAACATACCCACTGGGGATCACGTCTTGTGACTCTCAAAGGAAGGAAATTGTACAATGCAATTATAAATGTGAAAAATAAACTGGACTATGTTTCCCCTGGAAGTCCCACATACCGGCCAACCCACTCACGCAATCTTCCAGACCTTATTGATTTTGCGGTGACAAAAACATACCTCGCAATCTAATAAGTGCCAAAGTCTCGGACTTATCATCAGACCACTCTCCTGTGCTTCTAACGCTTCCTAAAGCCCAGAAATAACCGAACGAACCGAAGCCCAGAAATAATGACGACGTGAGTGCCCACATAGAACTCGCTCCGGAGTTTAAAATGGAATTTGTCATCGACTACACTACGAGCGCCCTGGAAGAAGTACTTTTTGCGGCAGCTTAAATCTCTACTCCTCATGGGAAGGAAGTAGACCGAAACAAATACTTCAAATCTAATCAGCAAATCGAACAGCTCGTCCGAGAAAAGAGCCCCCCAATTGAAACAACCACCCCGACGAAGACTGAACGGAAACATTCGCGGAAACAAACCCAGCCTCAAATTCATTCATCCTGCCAGTAATGCAGCCAGAGGCCTCCCCTCATCTAGTTCCACCTTCATTCCGGCCGAACGAAATCGAAAAACTCATAAGAGGGCTAAAACCAAAAAAGGCTCCCGGTGATGACTTATTGACGTCAAAGATGCTGATCGAACTTCCAAAATGCGCTAAAGAGGTCGTCTGCAAACTATTTAATGGAATCATTAATATTGGCTATTTCCCAAAAAAATGGAAGAAATCCATCATTATAATGATTCCGAAGCCTGGAAAGACCACACAATTCCGTCATCATACAGACCAATAAGCCTTCTATCTTGTTTGTCTAAATTGTTTGAAAAATGCTTCTTAACTCGCATAATTCCACATCTGGAAGCCAGAAATATTATCCCAGAACTATCGAGCAATTGAACAGATTAACATCCGAGCTTAGCCTTCGAACAGAAAGAATTCTGCAGCGTTGTTTTCCTCGTCGTATCCCAAGCTTTCGACCGAGTTTGGCTTATTGGACTCATGCACAAAATTAAAACGTATTTGCCAACATACACCCACAAGCTGCTTATACTCAGACTACATAATCGAATCTGGAGTTCCACAAGGAAACGCACTCGGCCCGTGTGTAAATTTTTTGTATACTGTGGATATTTCTACGAACGCACAACAAACAACGTCAACGTTCGCCGGCGACACCGCTATCCTAAGTCCAGATCCTATCCTCCAGATGCCCAACGCAAGCAACAAACCAAGTGGCTAATCATCTAATAGTAGTGGAAAGGTGGCTGTCCGACTGGCGCATTAAAATAAACGAACAAAAAATTAAACAAATAACGTTTTCTCTTAATAGACAAACATGCCCCCCGCTTTTACTAAACGGTATGCAGATCCTTCAAGCTAACGAAGTAACGTACCATGGAGTCCACCTTGATAGACGAATTACCTGGCGTAAGCAAATCGAATGCACCTAAATCTGAAAGCCAGCAGCCTCCACTGGATCATAAACTCACGATCGCCACTGTACCTGGAATACAAGTTACTACTGTACAATTCAGTCCTAAAGCCAATCTGGACGTATGGCTCCCAGCTGTGGGGGAACGCGAGCAGCAGCAACATAGACATCAGCGCGAGTTACATAGAGCACCCTACCCTGCCTCTGTACCCCCGTCGCTACCAGCCACCGGACAAATAGAACAAGTATACTTGCATAGATTGGAGATGTCGCCGATTCTCACTCTCTCGCTCTCAGATACGGGATCGCACCCAATATGAACGCTCTCTCGCCCTCAGTATTTTTAGCACTGGGGACAAGTATTTTTGATCTTGAGGAAAACGCTGCGGCATAGGAGGAACTTGAAGAAACGGAGGATTCGTTACTCCCACTCCTTTGACCACGGCCAACTGGTAACTCGCGCACAATCAAAAATTTTAAGAACTACCACTGGGGCACCTTGGAATGTTCGCAACGAAGACATCCCCCGGGATCTGGGCATTTCAACGACCACAAGCCGCTTATGTACGCCTTCAGTCAGAACACCGAGAAAGCATCACCTCGACGCGCTCGGCAACTGGATTTTATCAGCCAATTCAGCACCGATATCCGGCATATCTCTGGAGAAGAAAACAACGTGGCTGATCTTCTCTCACGCATCGACGCCGTCAAACATATAAACTTCGAAAGGAAAAACTATAAGGAACTACAATCGCTACTCAATTCTGACGCCGAAAATACCATCTCACTAACAAAATGGACATCGTGGACATAAGTATTTTGAAATAAATAAAAATTCACATTTTGTGTTATAAACTCTAATTTATTTACCCAAAAAATATTTATGAAATTTATTTATAACAATAGTGTAGTAATACAATAAAAAACAACAAAAATATTACATTTCATATTACATCTTATAAATTAGAAATACAAATTCATTAAAGTGGAAGGCCAAATGTATTTTGACATAACATAATTTGTTAGAAAATTAATGTGAATTGCAAAAAATGTTAATAATGAAATATATTTTAATAAAAAAAAACCCCTCCCTTCGCATCTATTACCTTTTGTAATCGTGCTGGAACAGATTTCACTAAATTTTTAAGTGTTTCAAGGGAAATTTCCTTCCATAGTCCTTCGACTTCATCAAATGTCTCCTTTCGAGTTCTTGTTAAAATTTGACTCCTCTTACGTTTCATGTAAGCCCACACATCCTCTATAATGCTAAGATCGGGACTTTAAGGTGGCCAATCTTAAGATTTTACTTCCAAGTCCCTCAAAAATTTTGTTATCATTTTTTCTTTTTTTTGCACTCCTTTGCTTGAAGACAAGGAGTCTTCATGGAACTACCGAACTGAACGGACGTGCCTTGCCTGAGCTCCGAAACTGCAACATAAGACAGCTAATCAAAAAAAAAAAAACAAAAACGGGGGCAACCCAATATAAGCGAAAAGACGCTGAACTACAACTTATTAAAAGCAATAGACAAGCTTTTTATAACAGTTGTGAAGTGTTAAACCAAAACTAGTGCATTGTTTTGAATAAATAATTGCCACGCAATGAGGTCATTGAGCAACGATCAAAAGAACGAGCGTAGAAGGTCAGTGAACCAAAAAAACGGCTTCTACTCTGACTTTTCAACCCGCGATACCGAAGTGGAAAAATCGGCAATTAAGAGCAACCCGGTTTTACTGACCGCTGAAGCCCAGAGGGCGCGGTCTTGCTCACCCGTTCTGCTCACTCCTGTGTAAAAACCCCCTCCAATATCGGAAACAAATTTCGCACCAACAACTAGCAGTGCTACAATTTCTGCAATCACAGCGACAACCACCACAATTCAAAGTACCGCGACGTCAACGACTACAGCGAGTACAAAAACAACAACCTCGGAAAGTGCCAAAGCGGTGACTGCCACACAGACTGGAATGGATCGCTACATCCAAATTAAGCGCAAGCTTAGCCCGCAGAGTAATCCGGCAGGCAACAAAACAAAAATTAACCGTGTCCTGAATATCGATAAAGAACCAGACAGATCCACTACTAACAGATTTGCCCTACTGGCGGAGGCTGAGGAAAACCAACCAGCCCAAGACACCGCAAAAAAACCCAAGCCCCCTCCAATCTATATTAGGGAAAAAAGCTCGAATGCCCTGGTCAACAAAATTACGTCGTTGATCGGGAACGGTGACAACTTTCATGTTGTTCCGCTTATCAAAGGGAACATCCATGAAACAAAGGTGCAAACCAAGACTGAAGAGCACTTCCGAATCGTGCCAAATATCTGGACACTGTACAGAAAAACTATTACACGTACCAGATGAAAAGCAGTAAGGGCCTACAAGTGGTAGTAAAGGGAATAGAACCTGATGTTACTGCCGCGGAAATAAAAACCGCCCTTAAAGAAAAGGGCTTCGCCACCAAGAATGTTATTAACATTCTAAATAAAGATAAAAAGCCACAAGCCCTCTTCAAGGTCGAGCTCGAGCCAGAAAGCAGGTCGCTAAAGAAGAACGAAGTCCACCCAATCTAAAACCTGCAATATCTTTTGCATCGGAAAATCACTGTTGAAGAGCCACATAAACGCAACGGTCCAGTGCAATGCACTAACTGTCAAGAGTATGGACACACAAGGTCTGGACACACGAGATCCTCATTCGGTCCACTAAACACCACCAACGGCTTCTCCTACGCCGATGCTCTACGATCTGGAAGGGAAATTCCAATTCAGCCTAACTCTCAAAGCGCTCAACAGGCCCCAGAACAGCCACACAGCAAAATGGAAACTATGATGCTTACCCTCCAACAAAGTATGATGGAGCTTATGTCATTCATGAAAACGACCATGCAAACGCTTGTTCAAAACCAGAACATGGTGATACAGCTGCTCGTAGCACAACAGTCTAAATAATCTATGCAGGCGATACGAATATCAATGTGGAACGCCAATGGTGTCTCACGGCATAAACTAGAATTGTCACAATTCTTGACCGAAAACCATATTGACGTTATGCTACTGGTGGAAACGCATCTTACAAGCAAATACAACTTTCATAAAAGAGGCTACACAATCTACCGCACAGATCATCCAGATGGGAAAGCCCACGGCGGAACTGGAGTTCTAATCAGAGAACGCATTAAGCACCACTTTCACAAAAGGTTTGCAACAAACTTCAAGCAACGGAATCTTTTCAATCGCTGCCGTTTACTGCCCTCCTCGTTTCTCAATCTCGGAAGGACAATTAATGGACTTCTACAATTCACTAGGGGATCGATTTATAGCCGCAGGAGACTACAACGCCAAACATACACACTGGGGATCACGTCTAGTGACTCCCAAAGGAAGACAATTGTGCAATGCAATTATAAATGTGAAAAATAAACTGGACTACGTTTCCCCTGGAAGTCCCACATACTGGCCAACAGACTCACAAAAGCTCCCAGACCTTATTGATTTTGCAGTGACAAAAAACATACCTCGCAATCTAATAAGTGCCAAAGCAATATGCCAAAGCATACTCGTTGCGGCAGTTAAAATCTCTACTCCCCATGGTAAGGAAGTAGACTGAAACAAATACTACATATCCAATCAGAAAATCGAACTGCTCGTGCGAGAAAAGAAGCGCACGCGTTGTAATTGGCAAAACAGCAGATCACCAGCTTCAAAACAACGCCTTAAGGAAGCAACCCGATCACTCGACCAGGCTCTTCACCAACAGGAAGAAAATTCAAAGCTAAGGTACATCCAGAATTTCTCGCCAAGAAGCACAAAGTAGCACCTTCCCCTGGGAAGGACCCACCCAAATCTTAGCGCCCCAATTGAAACGACCACCCCGATAAGAAACTCTTCGGGATGGGCTGGCAGCGACAAACACCGAGCTGAAACATTTGCCACACATCTCCAAATTGTCTTCCAGCCATACCCAGCCTCAAATTCATTCCTTCTGCCAGTCATTCAGCCAGAGTCCTCCCCTCAGCCAGCCGCACCTTTATTCCGGCCGAAAGAAATCGAAAAAGTCATAAGAGGGCTAAAACCAAAAAAGGCTCTCGGTGGTGACCTATTGACGTCTGCAAACTATTTAATGGGATCATTTATCTTGGCTATTTCCCAAAAAAGTGGAAGAAGTTCATCATTATAATGATTCCGAAGCCTGGAAAAGACCGCACAATTCCGTCATCATACAGACCAAAAAGCTTTCTATCTTGTTTGTGTAAATTGTTTGAAAAATGCTTGTTAACTCGCATAATACCACATCTGGCTTGCAATATTATCCCGGTGCACCAAGCGAGAATACTGCAGCGCTATTTTCCTCGACGTATCTCAAGCTTTCGACCGAGTTTGGCTCATGACTCATGCACAAAATTAAAACGTGTTTGCCAACATACACCCACAAGCTACTAGATTCATACCTCTACGATAGGGTTTTCTCAGTGAGATGCAACGCAGCTAGTTCGGGCGACTACATCATCGATGCTGGAGTTCCACAAGGAAGCTTTTATGTTTTGTGTACTGCGGATATTCCTATGAAGGCACAACTAACAACGTCAACGTTCGCCCAAGATACCGCTATCCTTAGTCGCTCCAGATACCCAACGCAGGCAACAACCCAACTGGCTAATCATCTTATAATAGTGGAAAGGTGGCTGTCCGACTGGCGCATTCAAATAAACGAACAAAAGTGTAAAAATATAACGTTTACTCTTAATAGACAAACATGCCCTCCCCTTTCACTAAACGGTATGCAGATCCCTCAAGCCAACGAAGTAACGTACCTTGGCGTCCACCTTGATAGACGACTTACCTGGCGTAAGCACATCGAAAGCAAGAAGATGCACCTAAAACTGAAAGCCAGCATCCTCCACTGGAAACTCACGATCGCCACTGTGCCTGGACTACAAGTTACTACTGTACAATTCAGTCCTAAAACCAATCTGGACGTATGGCTCCCAGCTGTGGGGGAACGCGAGCAGCAGCAACAGGAACATACAGCGCGCACAATCAAAAATCTTGAGAACTATCACTGGGGCAACTTGGTATGTTCGCAACGAAAACATCCACCGGGATCTGGGCATCCTCGCAGTGAAAGACGAAATCCAGGAGCAAAAAGAGTCATACAAAGAAAAACTGTCATCGCACCCAAATTTTCTCGCTCGGGGATTGACTCGGGTTTCTAGCGTATCCCGCCTGAGACGCAACGACCTCCCAACACAGCAATCGATTTTTAGGGCCGTCTAACTCTGTATCAGTCAATATGACTGTTAGTTAAGCTAAAAATATAAGATTTGATACACCTCTTGTTAGTCTCGCAAAAAAAAGATTCAAGAAATAAAAGCAACGTTGAAAAAAAAAATTTACTTTATGGCATGGAGCATTATCCTGTTGCAGGATGTTGCAGGACAGGTCGCACTTTCTTGCGAATATTTTTGGGTAAACTGCAGTACATTTTATTTTTTGAACTATGGTACTCAAAAGATCTTTTATCGGTCCACAAAATTTGTTCCCAAAAAGATTGAGGCTTGTTAACATATGATTTGGCAAAGGCTAATCGTTTCAACTTATTTTTAGGTGAAATGAAAGGTATGGGACGGGCCACATATATAGCGAAGTTAGCTTCTTTCAATATTTTTTCGACTGTTTTTTTACTAATTGAAATATCATAGTCTTTTTTAACTTCCATTGAAGCAGCTTTTGGTGTAATAAAGACATCATCTTTAAAATCTTCCGAGGATAAGACGATCTTGTCTGACGTAGTTTTGCGTGGTCGTCCTTTTTGACTAAATAACCCGTCGAATTTGTCAGTTTATGTTTGTTAATTTGATAGTAAATGGTTTGTCGGGGTACTTTATAAAATATGCTCAGGCTCTGGACCGAAATACGTGCGTGGAACTTAATTACTATTTCGTTTCGCTGGATTTGGCTTAGCTCCCGTGTTTTACCCATATTATTATTAAATAAATTGACAAAAAAATTTATTAAAGCTGCTAAAAGGTTTATAAGCTGGAGTTACAAATAGCAATAAACTGCCTTTAAACAAAATGAGCCCTAAACAAATGAGAACTGATTGAATGCAATGTCAAAAAATATTTTTGTCCACCCAAAAATGCATAATCTCTCACATGACGTGTCATAGCAAAGAAATTAATTTACTTATAGTGCCATCTTTTGCACTCTTAAAGCTATAAATAGAATCTTTTACTGGAAAGGGAAATGGATTCCGTAACTTTTACGTGTACAGAGGGACACGCAATTGAATAAAGCTATACGCTGTGTCAAAATACCTTTCAAAAAAAATGTCAAAAATACCTTTGTCCACGATTGTATATTGATTCATTTGAAAACTTAAAAGCACTCATAAGTTCACACCCAATATTAAAATTTCCAGAATTCGATAAACCATTTAAAGTGACAACAGATGCTAGGATCAGGGTCAACAGGGTCAACCAGTAGCGTTTGTATTAAGAACTTTAAATTATCATGAAAACACATTACAGCGCAACTGATAAAGAATTTTTAGCCATTGTTTTCGTTGTTGAATATTTTAGACATTATTTATACGAATCACAGTTTCAAATCATAACAGATCATCAAGCTTTAAGTCGATAGCTTTAAAACTGAGAGACTAGTTCGCGTAGAAACAGACAGACAGACGGACATGTTCATATCAACACAGGAGGTGATCCTGATCAAGAATATATATAATTTAAAGGGTCGGAGATGTCTCCTTCACTGCGTTGCACATTTTTGGACAAAATTATTGTTAAGAGGAGCCCCAAATAAAAAGGTCGCACTCCAATGAGTTTCGTTTAAAAACTGATTTTATTCTGTGCAATTCTCTTATAAGTAAGTAATGTAAGTAATGAAAATCTTAAATCTATTTAAAACTACTTATCAACGCACTGCACGCTGACATGCTATGCGACCCTTTCTCAAGTGCAATAAGCGCACCACTTATGTATGTGTTTGTGTTAGGCTGCAGGGGATCGGTTTTAGACCATGCTGTTTGTCTCTTATTTCATGGGTTCGATCCCTTGAAACTCTAACTTACGAATTTGTATATAAAATAGTGTTCAATGCTTGAACAATTATTATACCCTCTGCAAGGGTATAAAAAATAACAAGCGTAGTAATAAATTTCGCGTAGTAAGGATAATATAAAAGATATTGACATAGCAAACAAAGAATTGATCATTGAAGAAATAGAATTAATCAAAGTCAAAATCAAATCAATTACTCCCACCACAAGAACAAAAAGAGGACTTCTTAATGGTGCAGGCACACTTTACAAATGGCTTTTTGGACATTATGGACAATTAGGATAAGGATTGCATATAAGAACACTTAAATATTATAGATTAGAATAACAACAATCAAATTAAAAATCTGAACAAACAAATTTACATTAATATACATTTTAACGACACTATTAATACATTAGCAGACACCGTTCGTCAAGATAAAAGTATAATTCGACACAATAAAGAAAATCTTATTTAATATCCAAATGAGAACTTTAAAAAATATAGAAAATATAGATGAAAAATTAAACTACATATATTCAAGAAAACATAGCATCAGCCTAAAACAATGTATTCTTACTTAAGATATTATCAAAAGATGAAATAAATAAATGGCAATTAGATTTCTTTAAACTTTTGAAATACAAAAATGGTTCAATTGTTATGGCAATCAAGTTACCTAAAAATTATCTTAAACCAGATATCAAATAAATCACTCCAAAAAATGATTGCTGAATAGGCTTTGAACCTAAAGCATCGTTTTATTGTTTGTTAAAAAAAAAAATAAAAAAGATAAATTAAAAATTTTTTCCAAACACCAAACAAATATAAAACCACTCTTATTTACATAATCTTGCGGCCAATCTCGGGCAAAACCAACACAATGGGCTGGCAAGACCCTGGCAAAAGAAGGCCTATTCTAATTTTCAAGATGACGATTCCAGCGACTCCGAGCATGGAGAAATGAAGCGGAAGTCTGCTAAAAAACTTATCATGGAGGACGAACAAACCACCAGCGGAGCAGCCAGAGCTGCATTTAAAGCTAATATTGAAAAAAACTATTATGCAATTCTATCTGATTTAGACGATGAAGATCATGACAGCGACATGAACAATGTATTCTTACTTGAGATATTAAAAAAAAAAAATGACAAGAAGACCAAGCGGTCTACGGAAAAAACGTCGAAAATCATCAAACCGCCCCCAATTTTTATCCCGGACGTATCCAGCATCAAGGGCCTCTCCAAAGACATTTCCCGCCTCTTAGGCGGATATGTTGAAGTGACCTACAAGGCAAGCACTAACAACACAATTCGCGTCATGACTCCAGACAAGGATAGTTACTCAACTCTGAAAAAGTTCCTTAGCGAAAATAACCATCGATTCCACACATTCCAGCCCCGAGACGTGCGCGCTTATCGGATCGTCGTTAAAGGCCTCCACTTCTCCACCGACCTGGAGGATATTAAGGAAGGTTTCAGCCGCCATGGACACAAAGTCAGGGATATACACAATCCCACGCAAAAAGGTACAAAGAAGCCACTAAACATTTTCTTTATTAACCTCGATCCAGCCAAAATCAACAAGGAGGCCTTTTAAGTCAAGCGGCTATGCAGCACGGTGGTTACAGTTGAGCCACCAAAAAAAATTCGACGATGTGCCCCAATGCCATCGCTGCCAGGGCTTCGGTCACACGAAACGGTACTGCCATCTGGAGTACAGATGCGTAAAGTGTGGAGATAGGCACCCATCGTCCAAATGCAGCAAAATCGCCAGTGAACCAGCCGTCTGCCTCCACTGCGACGGACCACACGCGGCCTCTTACAAGGGCTGTCCGCCTACAAAAAGGCAAAGGGCACGTTCGCCCCCAAGCAGACTCCCCAAGAAGCCACAACCTCAATTCAGCAAAATTAACCCTAACTTCAGCTATGCTAGCGCAGCCAAAAACGGAGCACCACAGTTTGACTCCAACCCCAATCCCTATCCCAGTCTTCCAAGTAATCCAATGGACGCCCTAATGGCTAGGATGGAATCTATGTTTGAGCGCATGATGGAAAAGGTCTTGAGCCAAATAGCCCAAAATGATGGCCACCGTTTGCAAATCCTTATGCATACGAGATTAGTTATAACCATATGGAATGCTAACGGCCTGGTAAAAAGAAGGCCAGAGGTCGAGCTGTATTGCAGGACCCACCAAGCAGACGTTCTCCTCATATCAGAAACGCATTTTACCAACAGATCATACTTGACTATTAGAGGATACGACCTCATTGCCGCTAACCACCCGAACGGTAGAGGTCCCGGGGGCGCGGCTATCCTTATTCGCGGCTGCATCAAGTATGAGGCACTTCCAGCCATGTGCGAAGACTGGGTGCAATGTGCCCAAATTAAAATCTCCACTACCAACGGTGACATAACAATCGCTGCAGCATATTGCCCCCCCCCAGGCACAACATCCACGAACAGGAATTCGGCTTGCTACTGGATTGCCTCGGCCCCAAGTTCATAATCGGGGGGACTTTAATGCTAAACACCCCTGGTGGGGCTCCAGGATTAAGAACCCAAAGGGCTCGGCCCTATACAGGCAGATTCAGTCCCGAAACTTGAGCTGTCACGCGACCGGTGCACCCACATACTGGCCTACGGATCCTCACAAAATCCCAGATGTCCTAGGAGGACTGGATTCTGCCGGAATTCAGGCGAGAGAAGTAGAAGACCTCTTCTCGGACCACAGCCATTTGAAACCAAGAAGTACTGCATGGCCGTCATGCTGGACGTAAAGTAGGCGTTCGAATATAAAGACTGGCCTACCCCGACCATACTTCCAGTTCCTAAAGTCGTTCTTGGAAGACCGTCAATTTGAGGTTAAATGTGGCGAGGCAATCTCCGGTATAAGAGAAGCGCACGCTGGTGTACCCCAAGGCAGCGTTCTTGGCCCGTTGATGTACAATGCTTACACGGCCGACCTCCCTGTTCTTCAGAGGCAGCTTCCTGCTGGACAACAGCGAGCAGCCCAGAAGACTAAAAAGGACACACCCGCTGGACCTCCCCTTACTACTCTAATTTATTTCTACCATAGTAATATGTAAAATTATCCATAAGTGAAGTTTATGTGATAACATTTAATGGTTGTCCCTTAAGGACAGTTTTAAATATACGTTATCCTGCTATTACAAAAAAAAAAATAAAAAAAAATAAATCACTCCAATACCAAATGTTAAAAATATTGAAATTGATCAAGAAAATGTACTAACTACACAAATAAATAATAAAACTTATGAATATAAGGAAAATGTAATTTTAAGTCATTCCAGACATACAAAAACATTATTAACTTTGAACATTTATCACTACAAAACTTTGAAAATTTAGAAGAAATAATAGAAATAGAGTTCCATAAAAAACTAAGCTACGGTACTTTAATTTTCTTTACTCTGATTATTATAACAGTAATAATTTGGTGGAGGAGTTATACAATTGTCACCACTACCCGCCTCTCTACCCGCTAATAGACAACTTCTAATAAGGCCAACGTTGCAATCTAAATTAATGTAAACAATAGCAATTATAAAAGACAGAAACCAAATTACGAATATGCAGAGTCAATTCGAAGATTTAAACATAAACAAGGAAACACTTAACCACTTGAATCACACTTCCCACTTAGAACCCAAAACCAGACTTTGCGCTCTGAAATCATATCACACCTAGCACTTAGATCTTAAACCCAAACAAAAATACGATATATAAGACACCGATTGTATAGCTTTAAGTTTTTTGTACCAACCTCTAAGTGGAATCATTTACCAATAAATAGGTTTAAATCAGTGGTCGGCACCCCAATACATTGATATGATTTTACCGCATTAATGTTAGTAACGAATAGCAGAAAGTAGGCTGTGAGCATGACGTTTCACACATTTATACTGTGTGTGTGAGGCTGAGCTCGGGCAGAGAAATTTCCTATGCCCCCGAGATAGGGCCGGGGGAGATGGGACATCTCATACAAAGAAAATTTTCTATGGCGGGTTCCAGCAGTGGAACCCGCTGGAACGAGCGGGTTCCATTGCCCGACAAGTTAAGTTTGAGAAATTTTTCGCGCGACAACGAATGAGGAATAGCCGAGTGGTAGAGTGCTTGGCTGGTGTGCAAAGTAAAACGAGTTCAAACCAGGCTCGGGAATGATGTCTCATCTATGTACTTTATAATCTTTGGTTTTAATGAGTAATGTACCAGAGTAATGTAATGTAATGTAATGTAAACATAACTCTGGTACATTACTCATTAAAACCAAAGATTATAAAGTACATAGATGGGACATCTCATACAAAAAAAAATTTTCTATGGCGGGTTCCAGCAGTGGAACCCGCTGGAACGAGCGGGTTCCATTGCCCGACAAGTTAAGTTTGAGAAATTTTTCGCGCGACAACGAATGAGGAATAGCCGAGTGGTAGAGTGCTTGGCTGGTGTGCAAAGTAAAACGAGTTCAAACCAGGCTCGGGAATGATGTCCCATCTATGTACTTTATAATCTTTGGTTTTAATGAGTAATGTACCAGAGTAATGTAATGTAATGTAATGTAAACATAACTCTGGTACATTACTCATTAAAACCAAAGATTATAAAGTACATAGATGGGACATCTCATACAAAAAAAAATTTTCTATGGCGGGTTCCAGCAGTGGAACCCGCTGGAACGAGCGGGTTCCATTGCCCGACAAGTTAAGTTTGAGAAATTTTTCGCGCGACAACGAATGAGGAATAGCCGAGTGGTAGAGTGCTTGGCTGGTGTGCAAAGTAAAACGAGTTCAAACCAGGCTCGGGAATGATGTCCCATCTATGTACTTTATAATCTTTGGTTTTAATGAGTAATGTACCAGAGTAATGTAATGTAATGTAATGTAAACATAACTCTGGTACATTACTCATTAAAACCAAAGATTATAAAGTACATAGATGGGACATCTCATACAAAAAAAAATTTTCTATGGCGGGTTCCAGCAGTGGAACCCGCTGGAACGAGCGGGTTCCATTGCCCGACAAGTTAAGTTTGAGAAATTTTTCGCGCGACAACGAATGAGGAATAGCCGAGTGGTAGAGTGCTTGGCTGGTGTGCAAAGTAAAACGAGTTCAAACCAGGCTCGGGAATGATGTCTCATCTATGTACTTTATAATCTTTGGTTTTAATGAGTAATGTACCAGAGTAATGTAATGTAATGTAATGTAAACATAACTCTGGTACATTACTCATTAAAACCAAAGATTATAAAGTACATAGATGGGACATCTCATACAAAAAAAAATTTTCTATGGCGGGTTCCAGCAGTGGAACCCGCTGGAACGAGCGGGTTCCATTGCCCGACAAGTTAAGTTTGAGAAATTTTTCGCGCGACAACGAATGAGGAATAGCCGAGTGGTAGAGTGCTTGGCTGGTGTGCAAAGTAAAACGAGTTCAAACCAGGCTCGGGAATGATGTCCCATCTATGTACTTTATAATCTTTGGTTTTAATGAGTAATGTACCAGAGTAATGTAATGTAATGTAATGTAAACATAACTCTGGTACATTACTCATTAAAACCAAAGATTATAAAGTACATAGATGGGACATCTCATACAAAAAAAAATTTTCTATGGCGGGTTCCAGCAGTGGAACCCGCTGGAACGAGCGGGTTCCATTGCCCGACAAGTTAAGTTTGAGAAATTTTTCGCGCGACAACGAATGAGGAATAGCCGAGTGGTAGAGTGCTTGGCTGGTGTGCAAAGTAAAACGAGTTCAAACCAGGCTCGGGAAGTTAATTTTTTGTTTAATTTTAAACTTATTTATATTATTGTTTTATTATTTTAATGTGTTTTCCTAAATGTATAATCCAATAAAAAAAAATACAAAATTGTAAAATAACCTTAACATCGTCTCAGTTCGTAGTGGAACCCGCTGTAAAAATGTCTATTAGTGCGGGTTCTACGGCATTTTGGCAGGCCGCGTCGTGGAACGGCAGGCCGCGTCGTGGAACATTCCAAAGATGTTACGATCTAAAAATAGAATTCTCTCTTCCCTGCTCTCATCTGCCAGCCGTTTGTCGTGGAACCCGCTCTCAAATGCTTTCATGAAAGTTTGAAACGTTGTAACCGAACCAATGTAAGAGTAAAGAGATCAGAAATATCTTTTACTATCCTTACTCGTCAGCTCTGTTTTTGGTATGGATTCTAGCGCCTCCTCTAACACCAATTTTAAGTATCATAAAATCAACTTCAAGGGTAGCCTAGATGGATAGTGCGCGGTGCTTATTCGTGGGGTCCTGGGTTCAATTTCATTAAATGTTGGTTGTTTCAATTTTGGTAAAGTTTTAGTTTCATGATTCTTTTTATATTTACTTTTATTTTTTTATTATTTTTTTACTTTTAATTTTTACGTTATAATTATTATTTTTAATTGCATTCTATAACAATTAAAGTAAAGTAAAGTGACGGACGGGTCGGATGACAAAATGCCGGAAGGACTCCCTTGAAATTTTATTAGCCGGACATAATGAAGAACAAAACAATTTTATAATTGTAAAATTAAAGTAAAAAATTATAATTAAGGAAAAATAAAAAATAAATAAATATAAAAGAACGAAAAAGTTCAAAGTCCTTACGAGGATTTGAACACAGAAAAATGACACGTAGAGTAACAACT
Source organism: Drosophila bipectinata (assembly GCF_030179905.1). Classification (NCBI taxonomy): domain Eukaryota; kingdom Metazoa; phylum Arthropoda; class Insecta; order Diptera; family Drosophilidae; genus Drosophila; species Drosophila bipectinata. Next base: position 407,110 of record NC_091739.1, on the reverse strand, counting down.
CTATGCATTCCGCTACCATCCTGTCTCGATCTGCGGCGATCAAAAATACTATTTGTTCTACCAACTACCACATCGGCGCATCGAAAACAGAAACGAGAAATTGAAATTGAAATTTGGAAGCCAAAACCTTTTTACGCCGTCGTGCGAGCAGTCACACATACACACATAGGTTCACATTTTTGTTGACGGATACATGTGAAGAGTTCTAAAAATAGAATCGTATGCATGTGCGTTCCCCCCTTACCAACAAGCTCGACGCAAAAAGTTGACCGTTTTGGGCCCTGATGTCCCATCTATGTACTTTATAATCTTTGTTAAAACATAACTCGCGCTGCCAGCTGTCCAACCGGTTAAAATTCAGCTTTTTGACATCAGGCTCGATAAAGCTGACTGACGGTTAAAAAATCCAGTCACCAGTTAAAAAATGAGCCGGAGTTAGAACGTCTTTCTCTGAAAGATACGATAAAGGTCGTGAATTTATGACAGCCCCAATATGGCACCCCAATATGGTGGTTTTAGCAGCCGATTCCCACAGACCACCGAAATGCGGAGATCGAGGAGGAATAAAATGCCATCGATTGACTCCATAGAGCAAAGCTCAAGCAGAGCCCGTTGATGCTCATCGCTTAGAAATAATCGGAGCAGCTCATTTAGCTCGTTTTTGGCTCCAACAGAATTGGTTGCGTTGTCAGACCAAATATGTTGAGGCCTTCGGCGGGTGCATATAAACCGCTTCAAAACCTGTACAAAAGAAATTGTGATCCCTTACAAGCTCCAGGTGGACGGCTTTGGTAGCAAAAAAAATGAAAACGCTGACGTAACATTTTACTAGAGCTTTATTACGTGGTAATAAGCACCCGAGGCTTAGTCCGGAAGCATTGGATGCATTTGTGTATTGCCTTCGTCACCGGTTTTCTCCCCCCAATTAGCCAATATTGGAACCGAATGATTGCCAACAGTGCGCGAGGTCCCGTAAGTAAATTCCGCTTATGGAAGTCAACAATTATAGCCAGCGTAACTGCGATGGCGATGGCTTCTAGGAAGTATAATTGAATGCTGACTAGTTGGCCAATCCTCTTGGGCGCCAAGGAGAAACGGATGACCATTAGACCACAGATTAATCTCAATCAATTCATTGGGAAGACCACCTCGCGACAGGGTATTTGCTGGGTTCAAGGAAGTGGGAATGGTCGAAACTCGATTGGCGACGAAAACATTAAACCGAGAGGGTTCTTCTCAAATCCAGAACAGAGCCGCACCGTCAAAAGTACTTTCCAACGTAGACCTTCAACTGTGTTATTTTCGACATAAGTCGAGCCAACAACTCGGCCAACTCGGCTACCGATAATACCAGCTTCGGCACCGTAACAGTATTTAAAGGCTCAACTCGGGACTTCGAGACGCCATGCTGGCGTCACAGAATCCATGGACCTCCACTTCGGATTTCGATGTTAGCGCCCATCTAGAGAATTCGGCGCGTTGCGCCTCAAGAGCTTGAGGAAGACTTTCATCCCAGGACAACTTCACACGGCACAGCTTCTGGAGAAAGATCTTCGCCTTTGCAACTACAGGACCGACAAGACCTAATGGATCATAAAGCCGAGCGACTGAAGAAGGAACGATGCGCTTTTGAGGATAAGCCCACTTTGAGGATAACTGAATCCCTTCAAACGAGAAAAGTATGTGGTAAGTTGCAGGATCCCAAGCAAGACCCAGAGTCTTTGTGAAATTGCTACCATCTTCCTTAACAGAAATTGGCCTATGGCAAGGATCCCGGATGTTTGCTGCATTAATAGCTTCACCTATAGAGTCGCCTCCGAAAAGTAGATCATCCACATAAAAGTCGCGACGCAGAATTTCGGCCACCTTTGAAAACACTAATTGCACATCCTCTGCCAACTGATGCATTGTCCGAACTGCTAAAAATGAGGCAGGCTTCGTTCCATAGGTAACAGTATCCAACTTAAAAACATGTAACTTATCCAGGGTGGAATCCCGTCAAAGATTGCAGTGAAGATAGCTGTCCTCAGTAAAAACGCTCACGGAACGATACATTTTGCAAATATCTCCAGTAATGGCCACCCGATGGCATCGGAACCTTAACAGAATATGCAGTAACTTTGGCTGAATAATTGGGCCAGACATAAACACGTACCATAATTCAATGAATATCTAGAAGTGGTGACAGCAGATCCATCAAAAAAAACATGAACTTGGTTGTTGAACTGTCCTCTTTTAAAACACAATGGTGTGGCAGAAAGTACTGGCTAGTGACGCTCGCAACTCCAAATACTCCTTTGTAAGGCAGCATATTGCTCCTTCAATTGAGGACGTCGACAGAGCTTCCTTTCGAGGGAGAGAAGTCGTCGAACGGCTTGGGAGTAAGATTCTCCCAGCAACTTAGAGCCGCATTTCAACGGAAGCCTCACAGCGTAAGCGCCGGAATCCAACCGATAACATGTTGCGCCAAATTCGCATGGCAATCTAACTCCTCTTTTATCGTCTTCACAATAGGCTAGTTGCGCTCTTCGGAACATCCTTGGGGGCAGTATAAACGAGTGTTCTTATCTGGACATGTGAACCGCCTCCACACACAACCCATCCAAGTCCGGTTTTCTGCAGCAACGGCAGGCCGGCTGAGAGCTGAATTTGCCCAACACAAAGCAGCTCATAAAAAAGACTAGCTCCGATAAGAAGATCGATGCGCTGTGGACGGAAAAATTCGGGATCAGTCAAGGAAATATTGTCCGGAATATTCCAACGGGAGACATCCAAACTGAAGCTAGGCTGCAGGTCCGTGATATTGACGGCGTTAACCAGGGCAGAGTATTCGGAGCAGTGGGAACAGGAGAACATCAACAGAGAATCCGTCTGTCGCAAAGCCTGCGGTTCCACAAAATGCAGCGGGCTGTGATGCCTCCTTCCACAACTGCAACAATTAGCAGCGAGGCATTCACGCATATGATGTCCCGTTTGTAGACACTTCCGACAAAGACCGAGTCGCCTGGCCTTACCAAGGCGGATCTCGGGGGGCGTTGATAGAAATCGGGGGCATGCAGATATTACATGGGACCATCAACCGCATAAAGTACAGGCAGAGGGGATGATGTAACAATAAGGGTTGATGTAGTGTTGTTTGCACCTCGACGCCTTCCCGCCTGAGTGTCCGGGGCGTATGCAGTCATGGCCACGTCTATAGCCTCCAGCGTCCTGCATCGCTGCTCCAAAAATTCGGCCATCGACTCCTAAGTATTAATGGCGTCTGACTTTAAGGAGTTCTGTCTCTCCTATTTCTTTCTTTCTTAAATTCTGTAAGGCTCGCATATGGGCATTGAATTTGTCCAAAAGACCATGAAGAGCTGCTATTGAGCCACTTTCCAATAGATTGAGATCCAGAATCTCGTTTACATACAACGCCTGAACGACATCATAGTTTTCGTCGGAGACTTCCAAAGAACACCCCGAAGTTCTGGACACCCGAAGGCAAGATCGCAAACTTTGCAACTTTTTCACCTTACTAATACGAGGATTGCTGCCGACGATTGTAGAGAAGATCGAGTAGAATTCAGCCCATTCCGAGTATCAACCGCTGAAGGTAGGAAGAGGCAGAGGAGGCAACGCTTAAAAACTTTTGACTTATCCCAGGGTCAGCCTGCATGGTGAACATTCCGTTGGCAAGGGTGGAGTAGGCAGCAATTTGAGAAGAGCGAAGGTCGTCTCGTGCTCAGTTTCGGCCTGCATCATCACTACGAGCTCGGAACAGTCCATCGGAGGTGACTAGTTATCTGCAAAATGTCCAAATACTCAAGCTCCCCGTAGATGGCCTTGAAGTCGCTGAACATGGCGACTATCTGACCATGTCGCACGTGGAACATGGCATCGTCCACCTTGGAAACAGGCTCTTTGGATCCTCTGTAAGTTCTGGAGAATACCCAGGGACTTGCACTTTAAAAAAGCACTACGGGTTTGAGTGGGTGCTCCTGTGACTGCGCCGCTGGAGTTCATAATTAAATATATTAAGTTCCGAACAACCCGAAGTAAATAATTCCGCCGCCAAAATTTTATCGCTAAAAATTTATTTGCTCGCGGCGAACACGAATTTTTGGAAGCGGAATTTTGGAACGTATATATATATATATATATATAAAACCTATGCGCCGGCGAATGCACTTGCGTTGTGGAACATAAGTATGTATGTATATGCACTTGCGAATTGCCGTTTATGTTATTTATAATTAATTATATATTATAATTGATTATTATAATAAATTATTTATTATAAAAAAAAATACATATTTTCTTACTAACCACGTATGAAAATTGTTCACAAAACACTGTTTGGGAAATTGTTTTGTTTTAGTAATTTATTAAATATATTAACGATCATGTGGGGTCATTAATGTTTGGTCACTGATAGTTTTCAATGCCGGTAAATAAAAAAGCAAATTGTATTTAATTTTAAACGTTATAAAAATATTTATTTTCCCGCATATGAAATTGGGATTTTACAAAGAAGAGTCAATTTAGGGTGCGAGCTCAATAAGATAAGAACGAGAGTGCCAAACCTTAGATAATTGGCTGATCAGATTCTCGCTAGCTTGTGATGCCGAATTAGTTGAAGCCGAGCGGCCGAAATAGAGTCGGCTTGCCACCAACAATGCTTTGTAATGTGTCTCGTCGTCCAGGGAGCCCATCCAGTTGGTATTAAGTTGATTTGTATGAATATTCTTTGGGATTTTTATTTTTTTGATCTTTATTTTTGGAGCAGCCGTTGTTGGCGCTCCAAGCTCCCAAAAGGTTCTTCTCCTTTACAATATTTCTAGGAGTTGGGAAGTCTAGGTCTCGTAGCTGCGCTGCTAACAGCGGCAGCGGAGAGATGATTATATAAATTAAAAAACGGGTTATTTAAAAACGGGAGTTAGGAACGGTCGATGTGGTGTCCCTCGCCGCTGTCTCCAATAATTAGTAGCCGATTGGCCGTACTGCTCCTATGCTGAGATAAGGAGATATGGTGAAAGGGAACTGTCTTTCGATACCGCTGGCCTAGAGACTTAGTCGGTATATTAGTCAATAAAGGATTTGACGACTAAGTGCCGGAGTTTCATTAGTATGAGCTGGAGCTCTTGCTTTATTAAATACAAAATATGAACTAACTTAAAACTTAACAAAAGCTCATGCATGACCGCATGCCCGTGGCAGACCGCTAACCATGCACATTTTTCAGAAGTCATACTATCGCTGTCAGCCAATGAGACAAGACCACTGTCCATAACGGCCCAGCTCTCGGGCCCATTAGGGTGGAACAAAATTGAGGTGCCGGACCATACATGAGTGGTATAAGAGGTGTTATAATAATAATTATACTAAAAAATGGCAAATATTTATGAAGGGAATACGAATTGGCCTGCTCAGCCTAAGCTGGGAATTGGTTGTTAACTTATATTATTAAGTATATAGCTATATCGCTTAAACGGAGGTTTATGCACATATATGTGGCTTGCTCGTTTTACATTTATGCTGCCTATGCAGTTTCGCCGTGCGGCTAAGGCACAGCGAGCGTTTGGAAATTCGGTCACTTAAAGTTTATGATCCAGGCTTCAAATTACATAAACAAACATAAACACTGCGACAAAGTGCTACAGTGTGTGCCCTTTAAGTACTCTTGGTACAGTGGGTGGTCGACACATATATTTCTATATATGTGCATATAACAGCTTATCTTATTAATTAATTATTTAACCTAAGAGTTGCTTGCTGCCTGACCCGTCAGGTATACTGATACAAAGTTTTATTTTAGGGTTAGAAAGAAGTTACGAGGATTATTTCCTTTTAAAAATATTATATTTGTTCTTATTGACCGCGTCGAGACAATCAACAAAGAACCAGAGAGAGCCAGGCACGACAGATTTGAGCTACTGGAGGTTATTGAGGAAACCCGACCAGCGTGACACACTACTAGATTTTACCCGAGAATCAGTTTTTCCCCCACTATTTAACAAAACTTCAAAGGTATGGATTCTCAGCCACAAATTTTTTTTGCATACTTTTTTCCTTAGGCAAAACAAATGGCCTCTTACGGCCATACTACCGTTTTAGTGGGGAAGCAGACTAAAAAGTCTACATATCCTCGAAAAATTAACCAATTTGGCTGGTTTTTGATTTGTGTGTGTATATAATTACCCATTGGAAACGAAACGGAGATCCATTCGACCGAAAGGAGCACAATTTTGAAACATGCCATGCTATATCCTATAGCTCTATACCTTGTAGTCTCTGAGATCCACGCGTTCATATGGACAAACGGCTATATCGACAAATTTAGACTACGTTTCCGGTAAAGCCCCACATACTGACTAGCAGACAACAAAAGCTCCCGAATCTTGTTGGTTTTGCGGTGACAAAAATATAATGCGTGAGTTGCTCATCAAAGCAACTCCTTCAGAAAGCCACCCGGTAACTTTCCTGAGACACCCAACAATAAGAAACAATCCCCTTTGGAGAACTCACCCAAATTTAAGCAGTGGCGGATACAGGTATCTGCCTGGGGGAGGGCGATCATAATTATACCCTTGCAGAGGGTATTATAATTTTGTCCAAAAGTGTGCAACACAGTGAAGGAGACATCTCCGACCCTATAAAGTATATATATTCTTGATCAGGATCACCTCCTGAGTTGATATGAGCATGTCCGTTTGTCCGCCTGTCTGTCTGTTTCTACGCGAACTAGTCTCTCAGTTTTAAAGCTATCGACTTGAAACTTTACACACACCCTTTTTTCCTTTGCACGCAGTCTATAAGTCGGAACGACCGGGATCGGCCGACTGTATCCTTTAACTGCCATATAACTGATCCTATGAGGGATCTCCTATGAAGACGATATATATGATAATGACGACATGGAAACGGCCGATGTCGATGAGGTACCTATCTCTACTAAGACCCCCAAGAAGGACGACAAAGTAGTCAAAGCACCCAAGGAGATCAAGCCACCACCGATTTTTATCCCGGACGTAACAAATATGAAGGCCCTCTCCAAAGCCATCTTTGGCGCCCAAGGCGACAAGGTTGAGATCACTTATAAGGCCGACCACAAAAACTCCATTCGAGTCATTACCCCGAACAAGGACGCCTTTAGCAAACTTAAGACGTTCCTTAGTGAAAATCAAAAGAGGTTCCACACTTTCCAACCCAAAGACGAACGCGCCTACCAAGGGTCATCAAGGGCCTTCATTACTCGACTGATCTGGAAGATATCAAAGAGGGACTCGGCCGACTCGGGCACAAAGTCAGGGACATACATAACCCCACACAAAGGAGTACCAAGAAACCCCTAAAAATCTATTTTGTTAACCTGGAGCCAGCCAAAAACATTAAGGAGGCTTTCCTAATCAAGCGGTTGTGCAGCTCAGTAGTGATGGTCGAGCCGCCAATTAAATTTAACGATGTCCCGCAATGCTACCGCTGTCAGGCCTATGGGCACACCCAAAGATACTGCCAGCGTGAACATCGTTGAGTAATGTGTGCAGGTGAGCACCCAACGGCCGATAGTAAAAAGAACGCTAGCGAACCGGCCCTCTGTCTCCATTGCGATGGCCCTTATGCGGCCTCTTACAAAGGCTGCGCATCCTATAAGAGAGCGGAAAACGTTTTTGGCCCCAAGCAGGCAGCTGTCCTACGGTACCAGCAGCCCCACTTCAACAGGATTGACCACAACGCTAGCAGGGTTAACCCAAATGTCACCTACGCTGACGCAAGGAATGCAAGGAATGCTGCCCCACAACCGGAGACCAGCTCTAACGCCAATCCAATCCGGCCAGGCAACCCACTGGACGCGGTTGTGTTCAGAATGGAGGCCATGTTCGAGAGAAGGATGGAAAAAGTTATGTGTCAAATGACCTAAATGATCGGCACTCTCTGCAAGTCCTTATGCACAATTTGGAACGCCAACGCCCTGGTGAAAATCAGGCCAGCAGTGAAGCTATACTGCAAAACTAAAAAATCCGATATTCTCCTCATATCGGAGACCCATTTTACAAACAGATTCTATCTAACCCTCAGAGGATACGACCTTATTGCTGTCAACCACCCAAACGGAAGAGGTCGCGGGGGTGCGGCCATCCTCATCCGCAGCAGCATCAAGTACGAGACCCTGCTAGCCATTAAAGAGGACTGGGTGCAATGCGCTAAAATTCAAGTCGCCACCTCCAATGGAGACATTACCATTGCTGCTGCCTACTGCCCCCCCAGACACAATGTCAGCGACGTTGACTTCGGACTCCTTGGGCCAAGTTTCTCATTGGCGGGGACTTTAATGCCAAACACCCTTGGTGGGGCTCCAGAGTCAATAACCCAAAAGGCGGGGCCCTAGTTAGGCAAATCTGGGCTCGTAATCTCGGCTGCCATGCTACAGGCGCTCCGACCTACTGGCCAACAGATCCGTCGAAGATCCCAGATGTCCTGGACTTCGTCATCACAGGAGGACTGGACTCGGCCGGAATCTAGTCCTGGATATGCTCTGCCGCAGATCTTAACACAACTCTGGAATCCCCCGACCAGATTGAGGCGGCCGTCGAGAAACTGACCGCACAAATCCAAGCTGCAGCAGCCGAGGCAGCTCCAAGGCTTTCGAACCGCCCGAGAGCCACTGACAGGGACATCAATTTCTGGAATCCAGACGTCACGGCTCTCAAGCTGGAAAAGCGGCGACTCAGGCGGGTCTGGATGCTGTCCAGAAACCCCAGGAACAAGACCGACCTGAAAAGAGTCTCCAAGTGGCTCTCTGAACTCTTGGCGGACTTGAGGAAGGAAGCGTTCGACGGGTTCGTTGAACAGTTGGTACCGGGTGACCCACAAAACAATCTGTGGCGCGTCACGAAAAGCATACGACGACCTCTTAAGAGGATCCCACCTGTTCAGCGAGCCAACGGCAGTTGGTGCAGGTCAGAGACGGACCGAGCCAACGCGTTCGCCGAACACCTGGAAAGCGTATTCTCCCCTTTCTACCGCTGCTTGCCAGAAGAGGCAGCAGAAATGGAACAACTATTGGCACGACAGAATACCACCTGTGACGGAAGAGGAGACAGCCGCCCAGATTTCAGTGTGGAGCAACAACAAGGACCCGGGCGATGATGGCATCAATGCAGCCGCATTAAAACTGCTGTCACCTCCAAGCATCAAGATAACGACGAATATTTATAATAGATGCTTAGAAATTGGGTACTTTCCGACCAACTGGAAACATGCAACACGCTGATCGAAGCAATTTGGTGGGTACTTGAAACGCAAAGGGCGTAATTGATTGGGCTTCGGAGGGAAGCTGATGTTTACTTTTGATTTTGATTTGTTTATGGGGAACCGAGATCGGACCTCAGAGCCAAAGACAAAGCCGAAGGCGAATGCAGAGTTTGAAAATATTGTTTATAAAATTCATAAGTGGAAAGCCATAAGTGGCCTGGATTTATGGGTTGGATAATTGAGCCAAAGATCAAGCCAAAGGCAAATGCAGAGATTGAAAATATTGTTTATAAAAGCCATATGTGGCCTGTATTTAGGGGTTGGATAACTCTCCCCCTTCTAAAATGGATCGTCCCGATTCAATATGAAATTCGTTTAAATGATCTCTTAATTCTGTTAAAAAAATTTCTTGGTTAATAGATTTTTCTGGTTCAGGCCGATGCTTTTTGGTTACAAATAATATAGCATTTTTGTATTTTATAATAAGTGAAAGAATCAAAAATATAATGATTAAAATTAATAATATAAAGGTAAGTGATATTTTAGTATTCTTAATTTTAACGAATGGGTTTAAAATGTTTATATTATCTAAAGAAAGATCAGAGTTATTTGATAATATGTAATCGGATATTTCATAATTTTTAAAGTGGTTCGTAGTTACGTATTCAAGAATTTTATTTTTCAAATTGGTATATGAGATATTATTAATTTTAGTTGTACCATTAAATGTTATTAAAAACGAACCGTTTAAATGGGAGTTGCTAACAATATTGTTCCCATTTATAAGAATGGCACCATCTTGTATGATGTCTATTTTTTTATTTTTTTTCTTTTATTTTTTTACAGGTTGATTTCTCACCATTTAATAATCGGGTAAAGCAAGTTTTTTTGTTACTTAGAGTGCAATAATTATTAAAAAGTTCGTTCTTAAAATTAGACATTTCGTAAAAAATATTTTCGCATTTTGCGACTTGATTGCTTAATACTAGTTTTCCATCGATTTGGGAAATCGCTCTAGCGTGATATATTTCACATCTGTTTTTTATTATTGGGTATTTTATATAAATTATTAAAAGTTCTTATGCAATGCGATTTTAAAAGAAGAGATGTCCATTAAATCAGCTATAATTATTGGTTTTTGTTCATGTTTTAATATTTCCAAGATGTCATCATTGTTTAAAATTTTGGTATTAAAAACGTCTATTTTTGCTAGAGTGATTGTGTCAATTAAATTTTGCAGATCAAATGTTAATAATCGCAAGCGATGTTTTCGAAGAGGTAGATCTTGATCAATAAATACTTTTTTAAAATCATCGGAAAGAGATTCTATTTCTTTGAATAATCGGGAATTGATAATAGACTGCTTATTATTGTTTTCAATTAATTCATTAATTTTATTCTGAACTGTAATAAAATCATCATGGTCCGGAGTTCCAGCTAACCATTTCCACACGGTGCCTAACTCATTTATCCCTCTTTTTGATCTAGTTGATATTAATTGCGATAAAATTAGTTCGATTACTTTTATGTCATATTTAATTTCCCATTGTGACCTTTTATTAGTATCCCTTTTAATATTATCTGATGCCAAATTTATTATTTCTTTATAAAAGCTTAAGTTAGTTACATGGAATAAATCTGCGTATGAATCGTACGTCAATACGTCTTTATTGTCCTTAAATAGAAGATATTCGTGACTTGTATAGTCAATTATTTCTGATTTTGTTAATAAAATAAGGTGTAGTATGGGCACCTGATAAAACATTTTCTGGGAAAGGAAAGAAAAAACGGATAATATATAAATATTTAGAATTTTATATTATCTTTGTGAATGATTCTATTTCTATTGTTGATGATTATTTTGTTGGGTAAACTTTCCTTAACTATTTGTTTTTTATATCTGATTTTAAGTTTATTTCTTTCCCCGTGTTTCTTTTCATAGACTACCTGTCCTACATGATATTCTTTTTCTTTTCTGTTTTCATTATGTGTTTCCAACATTTTCTCTTGAGTATTATTCAAAAGTTCAGGAATGTTATCGTACTCTATTTTATTATATAATACGTCAAAAGGCTTTTGGTTCGTTGTAGAATGAATGCTCTGATTATATTCTTGAGCGGCTCTTATTATTATTTCGGAAAAGTCAGTTAAATTAAATTCTTCTTTAATGCATTGAGCTAATTCTGTTAATGTAGAATGTGCCCTTTCAACCTGTCCGTTTGACGTGCTGTGCCTAGGGTCTGCGTAATGTAAAGTTAAATTGCACCTTTGTGCGAAAGATTTAAATTGGGCCGAGGTAAAGCTCGGTTCATTATCGGTCATTATTACTTTTGCTTGTGGAAAATGCTGAAAAAGTTCCATTACTTTATTTTCGATATTTAATTTATTTTGGATTTCTTTTACTACTAGAAATTTTGAGTAAGCGTCAATACAAGTTATGAAAGTAAGACCTTGCGCGTAATATATATCAATGTGTAAATTTTCTCCTTCTTTACTTGGAATTGGGGCTTCCCCATTGGAATTTTTATTGGGTGCCTGTTATATTTATTTTCGTTACAAATCACGCAATTTTTAATATATTCTTTTAATTTTTTAAAACAGTTTGGCCAATAATATAATTTACTGATCTGTTTGTAATTCTCTTCTAGCCCCCTATGAGCACGGCTGTGCGTTTCTTCTGTTATTATAGCTTTATCTTCCTCGTTTTCCACGTCTTGTAGAAAGATTCTTGTAAAAAGGAATGTGTTTGTGAAATTATTTTTTAAAGGTAATTGAATTTGAAATAAGTCCTCTAAGGTACAATGAATTCCTACCGTAATGTTAGGTGGAAGATACTCTCTTAATATAGTTATTAAATTTTCTGGTGTGTCATATTCAATTAAATGTCGTGTCCTGTCAAAAATTTTCAGTGACTCATGTATTGTATACCTCCCCGTTGTTAATAACAGTTGTTGTTTAAATTGATTTAACGGTTTACGGGTCTCTTGTATTACATTTTCAAAACTACTTTCAGCTGAATGCTGTGTGTTCTGATCTGAGTCTGACTGGTCTGTTTGTTCTATATCGCTGTCAGTAATATTATTTATCTGAATTCGAGATAATGCGTCTGCAACTACATTTGTTGTACCGGGCTTAAATGTTATTTTCGGTGTAAAACTTTGTATGAAAGAATACCATCCTTTCATATCTACATTGGGATTTTTATCCGAAATTGTGTAAGATAAAGTTTGATGGTCGGTGTGAATTTCTTAGATTTTTAAGAGCCCATACTATCGCTAAAAGTTCCTTCTTATTAGTCGCATAAGCTTGTTCTGTTTTAGACAAGGTTTTTGAAATAAAAGTAATTGGTTTTCCTTCTTGAGATAAAACTGCACCAATTGCGACGTCTGAAGTGTCGGTGGTCAAGGTAAATTTTTTATTATAGTCCGGTTGAACTAGTTCTACTTGAGCAATGAGATTTTCTTTCAGCTCGTTAAAAGCTTTAATTGCTGGTTCATCCAGCTGAATCAATATTTTTGTTGACATTCTTTTTGAGATTTTGCCATTGTGACCTCCAAGATAATTTGATAGAGGTTTGGCTATGTAGGCGTAGTTTGAAACAAATTTTCTATAATAGCCCGAAAAAACCTAGGAAACTTCTTAGTTCCCGAATATTTTCTGGAAGCGGATATTTTCTAATGGTTTCAATTTTCTCTGGGTCTGTCTTGATGACGTTATAGGATACCATGTATCCTAAAAACGGGTTTCGCGTTTGAAAAACTTAGATTTTTCTAAAGAGATTTTCATGTTTGCCCTCAATAATATATTTATAATTTTGTTTAGATCTGTATAGTGTTGTTCAATTGAGTTTGAGAATATTATAATGTCGTCCATATAGACATGACACGTTTTCCCTATTTTTTCTCTTAGAATATCGTCCATTGCTCTCTGAAAGATTCTTGGCGCATTTGTTAATCCGAATGGCATTCTTAAAAATTCGTATTTTCCATTATTTATTGAAAAGGCTGTTTTTTCGACATCAGATTCTTTCATTAGTATCTGATGAAATCCTGACTCTAAATCTATTGTTGAAAAATATCTTGGTTTTCCCAAATTTGATAGAATTACTGATGGGTCTTTCATTGGGTACCTGTCAGGTATAGTACTTTCATTTAATTTTTTATAATCAATGACGAGTCTTAATTTACGGCTTCCGTCTTGATTCTCTCCCTTCTTTGGGACTACCAGAAGTGGTGAATTGTAAGGGCTTCTGCTAGGCCTTATTATTTTTTCTGATAACATTCTTTTGATTTCGCTATTCACGAAGTCGTTGACGGATAGAGCATACGGATACTGCTTCCCGTATATTGGATCCTATCGTGGATAAGATTTATTTCCCCCTTTATGTCTGTTCTAAAAGGAATTTGCATATTTATCTTTGAATGCTCCTTTTCAATATAGTGAACTATCTTTTTCCTCAATCCGCCTAATTGGTCAGTACCTATATTATTTATTTGATTTTTGACGGTATTTTCTTCGTCGGCACTCTCAGGATTTTTAATTCCCAAGATATTTTTATTTTTATTGACGGATATTTCTACGTCGGCGTTCTCAAGATTTTTAATTCCCAAGATATTTTTATTTTTATTGACGGATATTTCTACGTCGGCGCTCTCAGGATTTTTTGTTCCCAAGATATTTGTATTTTTGTTGACGGATATTTCTACGTCGGCGTTCTCGGGATTTTTTGTTCCCAAGATATTTGTATTTTTGTTGACGCATATTTCTACGTCGGCGTTCTCGGGATTTTTAACTCCCAAGCTTTTCTCACTATTTTCAACAAATAATGAATCTGTGTTTTCGCTACCATTATCATCAAAATACTTCTTTATAATAAATTCTTTTAACGGAAGAATATTATTTTCTTCAATTAAACGTATTTCGTTTTTCTCCTCATTATCATAATATTTTAACTTCTCCTGTTTCCCATTATATTCCAAGATTCCCTTATCTATATTTATTATAGCTCCAATTTTTCTTAATAAATTGAATCCAATTAGAATATCAGATTCTAAACCTTCGATTTCATAAAATAATTTTTTTGTTTCAAATATATTTATAATATGGTAATACCTAATAGCTCGTTTTTATTTTCAAAATTTCCCCTTTTTATGTAACAAGCAGTGGCTCCTGTATCTATTAAAACTGTTAGCTGCTTCTTGGTTTTTCGATCTATCCTATTTAAATAAGGCATTCCTCTGTAGGGGTCTGGTCTAAAAAATGGTCTTCATTAATATTATTTAATCTGGTTACTTTATTAGCTTGCTGACTTTCTGTTCCATCTGATTCCCTTTTTATACCCTTGCAGAGGGTATTATAATTTTGGTCAAAAGTGTGCAACGCAGTGAAGGAGACATCTCCGACCCTATAAAGTATATATATTCTTCCTCCTGAGTTGATATGAGCATGTCCGTCTGTCCGTCTGTCCGTCTGTCTGTCTGTTTCTACGCGAACTAGTCTCTCAGTTTTTAGGCTATCGACTTGAAACTTTGCACACACCCTTCTTTCCTTTGCACGCAGTATATAAGTCGGAACGGCCCGGATCGGCCGACTATATCCTATAGCTGCCATATAACTGATTGGTCGGAAATGGTATACCTTTGGCGTTTTTAGAGTTAGAGAGTTCAAATTTTACACGAGCGCTATTTTTGGCAAAATAATACGACATGCCAAATTTCGTAAGGATCGGCCGACTATATCCTATAGCTGTCATATAACTGAACGATCGGAAATGACCCAACTTTCGTGTTATTAAAGATAGAAAGCTGGAACTTGGTACAGATTATATTCTTGGTCAGTTAATCCGATCTACCAAATTTCAAAACGATCGGCCGACTATATCTTATAGCTGCCTTATAACTGAACGATCGGAAATGGTTTTTGGTAGAAATACCAACTTTGGTATTTTTGAAGATAGAAGCTTGAGACTTTTTTTAGATTTTGTATTGTAATAAATTGGATTATATATTCATATTCCCATAAGGATCGGCCAACTATATCCGATGTTTGCGATATATATCCGGTTTAAACTGCAAGGGTATATAAACTTCGGCTCCGCCCGAAGTTAGCTTTCCTTTCTTGTTCTAGTTTGAGCTTGAGTTTGCTCTTTATTTTGATTTGTGTTATAAAAAATTTGAACGATTTTTATTTTGATGATAATTATTATTATATCTACCTTGATTATCGTTTGCCTGCCAATTATTATATCTTCCCTGGTTACTATTTGACTGGCAATTTTGGCTCGGCTGCCGATTGTTATTAGATTTATTCTGGAGTTGAATCGGTGGATCAACATCCATTGGCTCGATAGCTTGTTGCTTATGATTATTATTTTGATTATTATTTTGCCAAAAATTTCCCTTTTGTGGCCAAGTGTAAGTTTGGTTATGATTAAAATTATATCCCATTTTAGTGGTATTATTATTTTGCCGTATTTGATCAAATCGTAAGTTGTTTCCCCGATATTTACTTTCATTTTTAAATCCATTAAACCTATTTGCGAATTGAGCACGGAAGTTGTTTGATTCTAATTCTTGGACCTTTGCCAAAGCATTGGGCAAATCTGGTGGATTTAATGAGAAAAGAGTTTCTGAAATAGATCCATTAAGTCCGGATATAAATACTCGCAGAGCATTTCCTCTTATTGAATTGTTTGTTTCTTTGGTAATTGTCCTTTCCGTATGTCATTATGGTTTATTAGTAAGGTCATTTTTTATTGACTTCGTTATAGTACTCAGTAATTGTCATTCGTCCTTGCCTGAGGATACTTAGTTCTAACTCGAGAACATGTATTGGTCGTTTGTCACTATATATAAAGTCCAATCGGGAAAAAGATTGCTTTAAAGTTTAACCCTTTACATGGTGGTGATGCAGATCTGCATCATACCGTTTAAATTCAATTATTTATTAAACTGCGTTACAAAACTGTCCAAAATCTTTTTGATGCGGTTCAGCAACTTTCATTTTTTATATAAAAAGTGTTGATCACTCAGAATTCTGTCCAATACTCAACAGGTGATTACTTTCCCCGCCAATTTGTTGAATGTGGTAATCTGAATTGGTTGTGCAGTTTCTGATCCTAAATATAAAAAACAAAAAAAATTGTACGTCAATACGTCTTTATTGTCCTTAAATAGAAGATATTCGTGACTTGTATAGTCAATTATTTCTGATTTTGTTAATAAAATAAGGTGTAGTATGAGCACCTGATAAAACATTTTCTGGGAAAGGAAAGAAAAAACGGATAATATATAAATACTTAGAATTTTATATTATCTTTGTGAATGATTCTATTTCTATTGTTGATGATTATTTTGTTGGGTAAACTTTCCTTAACTATTTGTTTTTTATATCTGGTTTTAAGTTTATTTCTTTCCCCGTGTTTCTTTTCATAGACTACCTGTCCTACATGATATTCTTTTTCTTTTCTGTTTTCATTATGTGTTTCCAACATTTTCTCTTGAGTATTATTCAAAAGTTCAGGAATGTTATCGTACTCTATTTTATTATATAATACGTCAAAAGGTTTTTGGTTCGTTGTAGAATGAATGCTCTGATTATATTCTTGAGCGGCTCTTATTATTATTTCGGAAAAGTCAGTTAAATTAAATTCTTCTTTAATGCATTGAGCTAATTCTGTTAATGTAGAATGTGCCCTTTCAACCTGTCCGTTTGACGTGCTGTGCCTAGGGTCTGCGTAATGTAAAGTTAAATTGCACCTTTGTGCGAAAGATTTAAATTGGGCCGAGGTAAAGCTCGGTTCATTATCGGTCATTATTACTTTTGCTTGTGGAAAATGCTGAAGAAGTTCCATTACTTTATTTTCGATATTTAATTTATTTTGGATTTCTTTTACTACTAGAAATTTTGAGTAAGCGTCAATACAAGTTATGAAAGTAAGACCTTGCGCGTAATATATATCAATGTGTAAATTTTCTCCTTCTTTACTTGGAATTGGGGCTTCCCCAATTGGAATTTTTATTGGGTGCCTGTTATATTTATTTTCGTTACAAATCACGCAATTTTTAATATATTCTTTTAATTTTTTAAAACAGTTTGGCCAATAATATAATTTACTGATCTGTTTGTAATTCTCTTCTAGCCCCCTATGAGCACGGCTGTGCGTTTCTTCTGTTATTATAGCTTTATCTTCCTCGTTTTCCACGTCTTGTAGAAAGATTCTTGTAAAAAGGAATGTGTTTGTGAAATTATTTTTTAAAGGTAATTGAATTTGAAATAAGTCCTCTAAGGTACAATGAATTCCTACCGTAATGTTAGGTGGAAGATACTCTCTTAATATAGTTATTAAATTTTCTGGTGTGTCATATTCAATTAAATGTCGTGTCCTGTCAAAAATTTTCAGTGACTCATGTATTGTATACCTCCCCGTTGTTAATAACAGTTGTTGTTTAAATTGATTTAACGGTTTACGGGTCTCTTGTATTACATTTTCAAAACTACTTTCAGCTGAATCCTGTGTGTTCTGATCTGAGTCTGACTGGTCTGTTTGTTCTATATCGCTGTCAGTAATATTATTTATCTGAATTCGAGATAATGCGCCTGCAACTACATTTGTTGTACCGGGCTTAAATGTTATTTTCGGTGTAAAACTTTGTATGAAAGAATACCATCCTTTCATATCTACATTGGGATTTTTATCCGAAATTGTGTAAGATAAAGTTTGATGGTCGGTGTGAATTTCTTAGATTTTTAAGAGCCCATACTATCGCTAAAAGTTCCTTCTTATTAGTCGCATAAGCTTGTTCTGTTTTAGACAAGGTTTTTGAAATAAAAGTAATTGGTTTTCCTTCTTGAGATAAAACTGCACCAATTGCGACGTCTGAAGTGTCGGTGGTCAAGGTAAATTTTTTATTATAGTCCGGTTGAACTAGTTCTACTTGAGCAATGAGATTTTCTTTCAGCTCGTTAAAAGCTTTAATTGCTGGTTCATCCAGCTGAATCAATATTTTTGTTGACATTCTTTTTGAGATTTTGCCATTATGACCTCCAAGATAATTTGATAGAGGTTTGGCTATGTAGGCGTAGTTTGAAACAAATTTTCTATAATAGCCCGAAAAAACCTAGGAAACTTCTTAGTTCCCGAATATTTTCTGGAAGCGGATATTTTCTAATGGTTTCAATTTTCTCTGGGTCTGTCTTGATGACGTTATAGGATACCATATATCCTAAAAACGGGTTTCGCGTTTGAAAAACTTAGATTTTTCTAAAGAGATTTTCATGTTTGCCCTCAATAATATATTTATAATTTTGTTTAGATCTGTATAGTGTTGTTCAATTGAGTTTGAGAATATTATAATGTCGTCCATATAGACATGACACGTTTTCCCTATTTTTTCTCTTAGAATATCGTCCATTGCTCTCTGAAAGATTCTTGGCGCATTTGTTAATCCGAATGGCATTCTTAAAAATTCGTATTTTCCATTATTTATTGAAAAGGCTGTTTTTTCGACATCAGATTCTTTCATTAGTATCTGATGAAATCCTGACTCTAAATCTATTGTTGAAAAATATCTTGGTTTTCCCAAATTTGATAGAATTACTGATGGGTCTTGCATTGGGTACGTGTCAGGTATAGTACTTTCATTTAATTTTTTATAATCAATGACGAGTCTTAATTTACGGCTTCCGTCTTGATTCTCTCCCTTCTTTGGGACTACCAGAAGTGGTGAATTGTAAGGGCTTCTGCTAGGCCTTATTATTTTTTCTGATAACATTCTTTTGATTTCGCTATTCACGAAGTCGTTGACGGATAGAGCATACGGATACTGCTTCCCGTATATTGGCCTATCGTGGATAAGATTTATTTCCCCCTTTATGTCTGTTCTAAAAGGAATTTGCATATTTATCTTTGAATGCTCCTTTTCAATATAGTGAACTATCTTTTCCCTCAATCCGCCTAATTGGTCAGTACCTATATTATTTATTTGATTTTTGACGGTATTTTCTTCGTCGGCACTCTCAGGATTTTTAATTCCCTAGATATTTTTATTTTTATTGACGGATATTTCTACGTCGGCGTTCTCAAGATTTTTAATTCCCAAGATATTTTTATTTTTATTGACGGATATTTCTACGTCGGCGCTCTCAGGATTTTTTGTTCCCAAGATATTTGTATTTTTGTTGACGGATATTTCTACGTCGGCGTTCTCGGGATTTTTTGTTCCCAAGATATTTGTATTTTTGTTGACGCATATTTCTACGTCGGCGTTCTCGGGATTTTTAACTCCCAAGCTTTTCTCACTATTTTCAACAAATAATGAATCTGTGTTTTCGCTACCATTATCATCAAAATACTTTTTTATAATAAATTCTTTTAACGGAAGAATATTATTTTCTTCAATTAAACGTATTTCGTTTTTCTCCTCATTATCATAATATTTTAACTTCTCCTGTTTCCCATTATATTTTAAGATTCCCTTATCTATATTTATTATAGCTCCAATTTTTCTTAATAAATTGAATCCAATTAGAATATCAGATTCTAAACCTTCGATTTCATAAAATAATTTTTTTGTTTCAAATATATTTATAATATGGTAATACCTAATAATTGAGTAGCCATGAACTGTTGTTACCTTTTTGTATATTGGTAGCTCGTTATACCCTTGCAGAGGGTATTATAATTTTGGTCAAAAGTGTGCAACGCAGTGAAGGAGACATCTCCGACCCTATAAAGTATATATATTCTTGATCAGGATCACCTCCTGAGTTGATATGAGCATGTCCGTCTGTCCGTCTGTCTGTCCGTCTGTCTGATTCTACGCGAACTAGTCTCTCAGTTTTAAAGCTATCGTCTTGAAACTTTGCACACACCCTTCTTTCCTTTGCACGCAGTATATAAGTCGGAACGGCCCGGATCGGCCGACTATATCCTATAGCTACCATATAACTGATTGATCGGAAATGGTATAACTTTGGTGTTTTTAGAGTTAGAGAGTTCAAATTTGACAAGAGAGCTACTTTTGACAAAACATTTCGTCATGCCAAATTTCATAAGGATCGGCTGACTATATCCTATAGCTGCCATATAACTGAACGATCGGAAATGACCCAACTTTCGTGTTTTTGAAGATAGAAAGCTGGAATTTAATACAGATTATATTTTTGGTCAGTTGATCCAACCTATCAAATTTCATTAGGATCGGCCGACTATATCCCATAGCTGCCATATAACTGAACGATCGGAAATGGTTTTTGGTAGAAATATCAACTTTCGTATTTTTGAAGATGGAAGTTTGGGACTTTTTTTAGATTTTGTATTGTAATAAATTCGATTATATATTCCTATTCCCATAAGGATCGGCCAACTATATCCGATGTTTGCGATATATATCCGGTTTTAACTGCAAGGGTATATAAACTTCGGCTCCGCCCGAAGTTAGCTTTCCTTTCTTGTTTTTATTTTCAAAATTTCTTCTTTTTATGTAACAAGCAGTGGCTCCTGTATCTATTAAAACTGTTAGCTGCTTCTTGGTTTTTCGATCTATCCTATTTAAATAAGGCATTCCTCTGTAGGGGTCTGGTCTAAAAAATGGTCTTCATTAATATTATTTAATCTGGTTACTTTATTAGCTTGCTGACTTTCTGTTCCATCTGATTCCCTTTTTATACCCTTGCAGAGGGTATTATAATTTTGGTCAAAAGTGTGCAACGCAGTGAAGGAGACATCTCCGACCCTATAAAGTATATATATTCTTCCTCCTGAGTTGATATGAGCATGTCCGTCTGTCCGTCTGTCCGTCTGTCTGTCTGTTTCTACGCGAACTAGTCTCTCAGTTTTTAGGCTATCGACTTGAAACTTTGCACACACCCTTCTTTCCTTTGCACGCAGTATATAAGTCGGAACGGCCCGGATCGGCCGACTATATCCTATAGCTGCCATATAACTGATTGGTCGGAAATGGTATACCTTTGGCGTTTTTAGAGTTAGAGAGTTCAAATTTTACACGAGCGCTATTTTTGGCAAAATAATACGACATGCCAAATTTCGTAAGGATCGGCCGACTATATCCTATAGCTGTCATATAACTGAACGATCGGAAATGACCCAACTTTCGTGTTTTTAAAGATAGAAAGCTGGAACTTGGTACAGATTATATTCTTGGTC
Organism: Drosophila bipectinata; assembly: GCF_030179905.1. Lineage (NCBI taxonomy): Eukaryota > Metazoa > Arthropoda > Insecta > Diptera > Drosophilidae > Drosophila > Drosophila bipectinata. The sequence goes on along the minus strand of NC_091739.1, from coordinate 385,710 downwards.
AGTTAATCCGATCTACCAAATTTCAAAACGATCGGCCGACTATATCTTATAGCTGCCTTATAACTGAACGATCGGAAATGGTTTTTGGTAAAAATACCAACTTTGGTATTTTTGAAGATAGAAGCTTGAGACTTTTTTTTAGATTTTGTATTGTAATAAATTGGATTATATATTCATATTCCCATAAGGATCGGCCAACTATATCCGATGTTTGCGATATATATCCGGTTTAAACTGCAAGGGTATATAAACTTCGGCTCCGCCCGAAGTTAGCTTTCCTTTCTTGTTCTAGTTTGAGCTTGAGTTTGCTCTCTATTTTGATTTGTGTTATAAAAAATTTGAACGATTTTTATTTTGATGATAATTATTATTATATCTACCTTGATTATCGTTTGCCTGCCAAATATTATATCTTCCCTGGTTACTATTTGACTGGCAATTTTGGCTCGGCTGCCGATTGTTATTAGATTTATTCTGGAGTTGAATCGGTGGATCAACATCCATTGGCTCGATAGCTTGTTGCTTATGATTATTATTTTGATTATTATTTTGCCAAAAATTTCCCTTTTGTGGCCAATTGTAAGTTTGGTTATGATTAAAATTATTTCCCATTTTAGTGGTATTATTATTTTGCCGTATTTGATCAAATCGTAAGTTGTTTCCCCGATATTTACTTTCATTTTTAAATCCATTAAACCTATTTGCGAATTGAGCACGGAAGTTGTTTGATTCTAATTCTTGGACCTTTGCCAAAGCATTGGGCAAATCTGGTGGATTTAATGAGAAAAGAGTTTCTGAAATAGATCCATTAAGTCCGGATATAAATACTCGCAGAGCATTTCCTCTTATTGAATTGTTTGTTTCTTTGGTAATTGTCCTTTCCGTATGTCATTATGGTTTATTAGTAAGGTCATTTTTTTATTGACTTCGTTATAGTACTCAGTAATTGTCATTCGTCCTTGCCTGAGGATACTTAGTTCTAACTCGAGAACATGTATTGGTCGTTTGTCACTATATATAAAGTCCAATCGGGAAAAAGATTGCTTTAAAGTTTAAAACTGTGCCATGATTGGTAAGAGCATCATGGGCAGCTCCCATAATTTTATTTCGTAAAATCGTTAGGGCGATAAAATATTGTTCACTTTCAATTTTATAGAGACTCATTGCAGTTTCTGCAGCTTCCCTCCAACCTACATATTGTGTTGTTTCCCCTGTGAAATTTGGTAAGGATTTTACCACTTCAAGTGTTGTATCGCATTTTATAGCTGGTTCAATTGTTTGTACTTTATAATCTTCTACAGTGTTTGCATCTGTGGCTAGCCTTCCTTCTAAACATTCTACTTTCCTGCTAACTTCATTCAATTGAGCGTTTATTAATCTGTTTATCAATTCTACTGTTAAACTGTCGGCTGTGGCTACACTGCCTGCAGAAAAATTTGGTGCTGAACCTCCGGTTGCCATTGTTAGATTTAGTTCACAAAAGCTATTTATCAAATCTTCCAGAATTATTCTTTATATTTTTTGTTAAATCGCAAATCTTACTTTTTGCAATATATAAATCTTATATTGTTTTTCTCAAATTTACAGATCTTAAATTATAGTCTTTATTATACCCTTGCAGAGGGTATTATAATTTTGGTCAAAAGTGTGCAACGCAGTGAAAGAGACATCTCCGACCCTATAAAGTATATATATTCATGATCAGGATCACCTCCTGAGTTGATATGAGCATGTCCGTCTGTCCGTCTGTCTGTCCGTCTGTCTGTCTGTTTCTACGCGAACTAGTCTCTCAGTTTTAAAGCTATCGTCTTGAAACTTTGCACACACCCTTCTTTCTTTTGCACGCAGTATATAAGTCGGAACGGCCCGGATCGGCCGACTATATCCTATAGCTGCCATATAACTGATTGATCGGAAATGGTATAACTTCGGTGTTTTTAGAGTTAGAGAGTTCAAATTTGACAAGAGAGCTATTTTTGGCAAACCATTACGCCATGCCAAATTTTATAAGGACTATATCCTATAGCTGCCATACAACTGAACGATCGAAAATGACCCAACTTTCGTCTTTTTGAAGATAGAAAGCTGAAACTTAGTACATATTCTATTTTTGGTCAGTTGATCCAACCTACCAAATTTAATTAGGATCGGCCGACTATATCCTATAGCTGCCATATAACTAAACGATCGGAAATGGTTTTTGGTAGAAATGGTATTGTTAAAGATAGAAGTTTGGGACTTGTTTTAAATTTTGTATTATAATAAATTGGGTTATATAATCATATTCTCATAAGGATCGGCCAACTATATCCGATGTTTGCGATATATATCCGGTTTTAACTGCAAGGGTATATCAACCTATATAGAACCTCGGCCATCAGTTGTGTTTAGATTAGAGGCTTAAGATGAAACTGTCGCATCTTATTGTGAAATTTTATTACGCTGATCGATGCAATTTGGTGGGTACTTCAAACGCAAAAGGCGTAATTGATTGGGCTTCGGAGGGAAGCTGATGTTTACTTATGATTTTGATTTGTTTATGGGGAACCGAGATCGGACCTCAGAGCCAAAGACAAAGCCGAAGGCAAATGCAGAGTTTAAAAATATTGTTTATAAAATTCATAAGTGGAAAGCCATAAGTGGCCTGGATTTGTGGGTTGGATAATTGAGCCAAAGATCAAGCCAAAGGAAAATGCAGAGATTGAAAATATTGTTTATAAAAGCCATAAGTGGCCTATATTTAGGGGTTGGATAACTTACATATATAACTAAAATTCTAACGCTATTCATAAATGCAAATTTGTATTAATCTGATGTAGTCGTGAAATCGTTTAAGCCACGAGGCATTAGAAAATATACTCCTTGTTCGCCTAAACTCAACATACTTAGCTAATGCGATCGACGACATGAGTTTATTTGAAGACGACGATTAAATATTTACTAAATAAATTAAAAATAGCTTAATTTTTTAATTTTGATTTAATTAAGAGGTATTAATATTTATTTGTTGTTTCTGAATGAATCAAATATTAAATATTATTGTACGGTCATTTTCGTTGTCATAATGTTCATTACGTAATGTTAGTGCATACCACAACCCTACAATCGATACCTGATACCGATCTCGAGACCCCGGTCCCTTTGGAAAGCGGGACATCTCTAAGCTTCTTCCAATTATTACGACTGAAACACATTTTGTTATACTGCCAACATTGTTTGATCTCTAAAATCAATTCAAATTAAATTCAGTGACATACTTGAAACAAACCCTGTGTTTTTATGAAACGGCAACATCAAAGTCCCCATAGCAGACTTCTGCTAATCATTGACTCCCGTATTCTATCGGCGCAGTCACAACATTTTTGGTGGCCCATGAGGGGAACCTGTTGTTAAATGTGCCAATGAATGGAATTTGAATTGATTTGGAACAAACAATTGCGCTCAAATTAATCTGAAACAAACGGCTATTAACCTATGCCACGTGGAACCACGCTTTCTACGAATAACGGACCGAAGAACAAGGGATCGCTGCGCGACGAATAACGGACAAAGGAAGGAGAGATTGCTGCGAGACGAATAACGGACCAAAGGAACGACGAATTGAAACTGGAAACTGCTACACAGACTGACTGGAAGCCGGTGAGTGTTTGTATATGAGGGCTGTGATTTCAAGCGTGCTGTTGTAAATTCAATAAAACTATGGGTATCGACGATGAAAAGACAGCCACACAAGCCAATCCTTCCCCATCCGACCAGTTTGCTGGTTTGCACGCGAAACAGAAGGATTTATGGAACAGGTTGACGCAACTCGAGCGTAACTTCAAGAAGGATAGCCAATCCCGAAAATCCAAACATTATTTTCTTCAGCGACTTAGCACGTTAAAGGATTTATCCACCCTGTTTGATGCAAATCACCAACAATTGGTCGATCAGCTGTGTCCCAGTCGACATGTATATTTCTCAGACAACCTATACGAGCGGTTTGTTGAAGAGCACCAGCACATCTTCTGCAACATCTCGGAAGAATACGACAACAAGTTCTCAGTGATAGCCCAAGGTTCCCCACCAATCGAGTCCGTCACTCCAATTTTATCATCCAACATTCCGCTTCCGAAGCTTCCAGTTCCACGCTTTTCGGGAAGCTTTACGGATTGGCCCTCGTTTTACGATGGTTTCCTACAACTCATCCATGACAACAACACTCTCTCTAACATCCAGAAGTTTCACTTTCTCAAGCAGGCCTTGCCCGAAGGACGGGACCAGGATGTCAGTCACATCTTCTCGTCAAGCGCTTCAACAATCCACGTCTCCACTTTATGCACACCATGGCGGCACTGTATGGTCTTGAGTCGGTTCCCAAGGAAGCTGCAGAAGGTATCAGGCGCGTGCTAACCCTGGCTAATGTTTGCATTAGTGATCTTCGACGTTTAAAAATAAACATTGATTCCTGCGATCACTGGCTAGTGCATCATCTGTTAACCAAACTACCAAGCAGCACTACGCAAGCGTGGAAGCACTCATTGGGGAGCTCCACCGTGATTCCAACCTTTTCGATGTTGGAGACTTTCCTGCTGGAGCGCTTAGTTAGCATCGACCTAATCGAAAATCAAAATCAACCACTTGGAACTCGTTCAGCACCAGGACAATCTTCCCATCCACGTGCGCCTAACCGATCCAACTTCAATTCCACTAACCGCCACAGTTTTCATGTGACTACGGAAATGGGAGCACCCCAGTGCACTCTCTGCCAAAGAAACCATGTTCTCCGGAGATGCCCCAGTTTTCTCGCGAAGGATTGCTTTGCTCGTAAGACGATCGTCGATCGCATAAAAGCATGCCTCAATTGTCTCAGCACAGGCCACGCGCTAAGTCACTGCGGCAGCACTCGCAATTGCTTACAGTGCGGCCAACGCCACCATACGCTACTTCATTTTCCGAACATAGCAACCCAGCCTACCAACTCTGCCCTATCGCGACAGCCAACGAACGGTGTCCATAGCGCGCAGGGCACCCAACAGAGCGTAGCATCCCGCTCATCTGTTTTGTCTCAACAGCACAGCCTAGTCCCCGGCTTAACTGCTTCGAACGAGACGCAACTCCTCAGCGCAGTTGCCACCTACCAAAATCCATCCACCACGATTCTCGCCACGGCCCTAATCCGAATTGTCAACGACCAAACGGGACACTCTGTTTTAGCCAGAACGTTGATTGACCATGGCTCGGAAGGAACACTTATCACCGAAAGCTTAGTACAGACGCTGGGTCTCTCACGCACCCCTATATCTGCGGAAATAACAGGGATCGGCGACTCCTCTCACAATCGTTGTCGACATAGTACCGATTTTGTCCTAAGCTCGATTTCAGGTTCCCAGTTCACATCGTTTGTATCCACTGCATTTATTCTCCGTACACTTACAGGGCACCTTCCAAAATCGGATGTCGACCCTCGCTCATTCCAACACCTTAAAGGATTGCAACTCGCCGATCCCAATTTTGCCCCCTCCGGTCGTATTGACGTGCTTGTGGGCGTTGATCTTATTCCACAATTGATGCTCCCAGAAATTCGACGAGGAACTCATGAGGAACCAATCGCACAAAACACTCTTCTTGGTTGGATTGTTTTTGGAGCAGTGAGGAAATCCATGACACACTCCATCACTGTCCGTTGTAACACCACGACGCTTGATCATCTGGTGCAAAGGTTCTTCGAACTAGATAGCGTGTCGTCTGAACGCCAACTCACCACAGCGGAACGATGGTGTGAAGAACACTTTCGTCAAACCCATGTTCGACAGCCCAACGGGAAATACATGGTTCGCTTACCACTGAAAACCTTGTTCGACCCGTCACAAGTTCTAGGCCGATCAAAACATATAGCCTTAAATCGTTTCTACACACTAGAGCGAAAATTGCAGCAGCGCGATAAGCTTCATCAACAATATCTCCAAGCAATCGAGGAATATTTTGACTTACAGCAAATACAAGAAGTCACTACAAGCGAAGACAGTCACTCTCATATCAACACAAATGGGAAGCTCGGCGTCTTCTGCAGCACGATTCCACACCATGCAGTCCTGAAGGAGGACAGCCTGACGACTAAACTCAGGGTAGTCTACGACGCCTCTTGTAAGAGCTTCAACGGGAAATCACTGAATGACATTTTATGTACTGGCCCAGCTCTACAGAACGATTTGGGAGGAGTGATACTAAATTGGCGTTGTTATCGCTATGTTTTCGTGGCGGACATCCAAAGGATGTACCGATGTATCGAAATGCATCCAGAGGACTCTCAATTCCAGCGCATTTGGTGGCGTGACAAAACCGGAGAGTTAAAAGAGTTCCGTCTCACCACAGTTACCTTCGGAACAGCATCAGCGCCATACACAGCGATTCGGGTGATCCACCAAATAGCTCAGAACGAACGAGAAAATTATCCGCTAGCAGAAAAGGTACTGAAAAGGGAGATTTATGTTGATGACGTACAAAGCGGCCATGAGACCACGGACGGTGCCATTCGAGTGCGAAACGAGGTCATAGCAGCCCTCCGCTCGGCTGGTATGCATCTTCGAAAATGGGCAGCGAACCACCCGGCGTTGCTTAGCGATATTCCTAAAGTAGACCTCTGCAACCACTCAATCTTCGAAATGGACAATAAAGACAGCATTAAAACGCTTGGACTGTACTGGCAACCAAACCCGGACGCCTACGGATTCAAAATCCATTTCTTCCGTATGCAGCAAACTGATGGCACTTACCGTGCACTCGATTGGGACGACATGCTACCAGAGTCTTTGGCAGCGCGTTGGCAGCGATATCTCGAACATCTTCCAGAAGTTCAACACATTCGCATACCACGCTGGTTCGGTTGCGATTTCAGCAATGTGATATCTCTTCAATTGCACATGTTCTCCGATGGGTCGTCCCTAGCGTATGCAGCGTGTGCCTACCTTCGAGTACTCGACACTGCTGGAATTATACATACACACTTAGTCGCAGCTCGCACTAGGGTTACACCAACAAAGCCTCTCACCATACCGCGAGTGGAGCTTTCCGGAGCAGTTCTAGCTACCAAACTCGCCACATGAATCCAGCAGCAACTTCACGTGCCTCAGATGCGGGTCACAGTGTACTACTGGTCAGACGCCATGATCGTGCTTCACTGGATATATGGAGATCCATGCAGGTGGAAGACTTTTGTAGCCAAACGAATTGGCAGCATCCAAGAGGTCAGCTCTGCTTCACAGTGGGGTCATGTGTCTACGCAGGACAACCCTGCGGATTGTGCAACGCGCGGTTTAACCCCACTACAGCTCGCGCAGGATAAGCTCTGGTGGAGCGGCCCAGACTGGTTGCAGGAACCCGAAGATCATTGGCCCAAGGTAACTCTTACTTCTCCAGATCCGAGCACAATCTGCGAGGAACAGGCAGCAAAAGTTATCCACGCTCACACCTGTGCATCCACTGATTCCTTTGTTGAGTCATTTTCGTCATACAGTCGACTTGTATTTTCCACAGCATTCATTAATCGCTTTATCCATAATACTCGCTGCAAAAGGGAGGCTCGGCTTTCCGGACCAACATTTTCTCTGGGCTCTCCAACGGTTCATTGGACGCCGCGGTTTTGTGGGGCACATGTACAGTGACTGCGGCACAAATTTTTTAGCAGCAGATAAATCCCTACAGTTGTGGTCTAACGAGTTCCGGCAGGAAATCAACCAGACAGTCGTCCCAGAACTCACAAAGCGCTATATTCAGTGGCACTTTAACCCCCCACACAGCCCAAACTTCGGAGGACTTTGGGAGGCTAACGTCAAAGCCGTAAAGTCTCATCTTCATCGTTCCTTCAAAGGATACCCAATGACTTATGAACAATTATCAACCGTTCTTATCCAGATCGAGGCCTGTCTTAACTCTCGGCCATTATGCCCGTTAACCGCGGATATTAACGATCTGCAAGTATTGACTCCAGCTCATTTTCTCATCGGAGACTCCATGCAATCGCTTCCTACCCCCAGTGACAAGGACAAGTCGCTCAACACACAGTTCATGGAGGGACAACGGATCCTACGCCAGTTCTGGAAAAGGTGGAGCTCAGATTGGTTGTCTCACCTTCAGGCACGCCCTAAGTGGAGACAAGAGGAAGAAAACCTACAGGTCAATGACCTAGTTATTATCAAGGACGACAGGACAGGTCCAACCGATTGGAAACTAGGTCGTGTTATAGAATTACACCCTGGAGCCGATGGGATGGTACGAGTTGCAACAATCTATACAGGTTCGGGTACATATAAGCGATCAGTATCCAAGATCTGCAGATTACACATCCCGAATTACACGGAAGCTAAAGTCGAGGAAGCTAATCTTGAACAATAGTGATACACGCATTTGATCTCACATCCATACCACAGCAAACATTTCACCTGTTTCTTTCAGTTACCATTAGAAGGATGTCTTAATGCTGGACCCAGCATTGCGGGGCGGCATGTACGGTCATTTTCGTTGTCATAATGTTCATTACGTAATGTTAGTGCATACCACAACCCTACAATCGATACCTGCTTGATGTCTATCGATCTCGAGACCCCGGTCCCTTTGGGAAGCGGGACATCTCTAAGCTTCTTCCAATTATTACGACTGAAACACATTTTGTTATACTGCCAACATTGTTTGATCTATAAAATCAATTCAAATTAAATTCAGTGACATACTTGAAACAAACCCTGTGTTTTTATGAAACGGCAACAGCAAAGTCCCCATAGCAGACTTCTGCTAATCATTGACTCCCGTATTCTATCGGCGCAGTCACAACAATTATTACTTATTAATAATTGTTATTACCTATAAATCATTCTTACAAGGGTAAAGAAAGTGGGTAAGAAAGAAAGGAGATAAAGAAAGTGGTCACATAGTGACGGTGCATAAAAAACAAAAACAAAACTACGATAGAGCAGTAGAACATACAAAAATATTTTTTGCACTGCTCTGCTCTCGCTCTAGATTTTTGGCTACGGCTACGAGGAGAACAGAATATTTTTTTCTGCTATTGCTATAGCTATAGCTTTAAACTTCTCGCTCTTAAAGCTCGGAGCAGAGCAGACAATATACATTTATCTACTACTGCAATAGCAGAGCAATATTTCTATGCATCTCGCTGCTAAGGAGTAGTAAATGCAAACCCTAGTGCCAGTCATGATATCTTCATTTCGAAGTAGAAATTTGTTTTAGCTGTCATCTCTGGTCAATTAAACTTGGAAACCAACGTTGAAGCGACTCGATTCTCAGAGTTAATTTCAACTAACTTGTCTGCTGAGAGTCAATTTTTTTTGCGTACAAGTTCAATTATTGTGAAATTATGTATTTGAAACATTGATAAATCGTTAAACGATACTTTATTATCATTTTATAATTTCAGATTGTAAATTTTAGATAATAGGCCATTTGCGATATGCGAGTTGTTCCTTGGTTAATCAATCAACCTTGGTTATTAACGTCGTTTTGACGTGACTCAAAAGTTGAAGCATCTTGAACTTAGCAACGTGTATACGTCACGTCAAACGCCCTTCTTTTTCCCCCAGAGTTTGACCTGCTTGTTCCTTGACAATCACGCGGGCGAAGAGATCGGAGAAGGGATAGACAAGGAAAGAAGTGGGGCAAGGAAGGACTGGTGACTCGCTGTACACGCAGGTTCCGAAGTTCACGCCAGTGCTCCGATCGAAACAATATGCTTCGGTATGCTGGACACGCAGCGACGAAGACAGAGCTGAAACACCCGCTACATATATAAGTGCTTCCCATCCAAAATCTGCACCTAATTATTTTTTCCTGTCACCAATTCATCCAAAAACTGAGCCTTTGCCACTTACGCCTTCGTTTCAGGCGAAAGAAATCAAAAAAGTTAATATGTAGCTAAACCAAAAAAAGCTAAAAGCTAAAGCGAATTTCCTAACTCCGCTATAGAAGTCATCTGTAAACTATTCAATTGGATCATTAATCTTGGCTTCATCCCAAAGAGGTGATAGAGAAATCTATAATTATAATGGTACCCAAGCTAGGACCACACTATTCAATTACGCATACCATCGAGCGAATAAATAAAATAAAATTAGAAATAGCTTTCAAGCATCGATAATACTTTAGCGCTACTCACGTCGTAGCTGGTTGCAGACTAGTAGAAGGGTTTTGGGGTTTTTTTTTTTCAATGCGGAAGTGAAAAAGAATATGTTGCGTTTTTTCAAGATTATTTAAATATTTTTACAACCCCTCGCATTCTAAAAAATTGCATTAGGTATAGGAAGGTATTTTGAAAAATTTTTGTGCCAAACTATTCCAGATTTTTTGAAGAGTTATAACCGTTTATATACACATCCTGTAACGAACAGATATTGTGCGGAGGTGGCATCTTTGGATTATCGGGTGAAAATCATGGTTTTACGTGGTTTCGGACCAGCTCTCTTCTATCTCCCTGGTGCTTGCCACGGTAATCATAAATTGTACCAAAATAAAGCGTGCAAGACCTCAAGCACTGCGACGGTCAAGCAAAGAGCTCAAGCACTGCAAAAATGAAACAAAGTCTTCTCTTAAGGGGACCTTCACCTGAATTTTTTTGAAAAAATCGATTTTTTTTTTTACATAAAATGAAAGTTTTATATGTCTAGAATATATGTACCAAAGGATATTTCGATACGACGCTTATTTCTTGAGCTAGAGCGTGTCAAACATACCCATGATAACAAGAAAGCTATCTCAAGGCAAAGTTTCTAAAAACTTTAAACGCGTTTTTCTCGAAACCATGTTTTCTGAACTCATGTCAAGCACAGGGCTCGTTCTATTGATCCGATTTCCTTTATTCAAGAACCTTTTTTACTTTTTTGTATGGCTTATACCTAAAATTGACATGAAAAATTGTTTATTTATAATTGTTAAACAAGATCAAAATAAAAAAAAAAAAAGGGAAAAAATGTCAATTTTTTTTCAAACGCCCATAAAATTGGTTTATTTTCACCAAAATTGATTGTCGTTAGGTATAAGCCATAGGAAATTTCATAAATTTTAATAATTTATATACATTTCTAATTTCAGTTCACTACCAGAGGCCCGACACTTGACAAAGCGGAAAAAACGAGGTCGACGAGATCCGCCATTTTGAAGGCGCCATTTTGAATTTCCTAAATATCGAATACTTTTTTTATCGTAAATAAACAACGAATCAAAGTTCAAAAGCTCAAGTTCGTATGTCTTTTCATTTTCCTGCAATCCATTCTCAAATTTTGCTTCATTTTCGGCCAAATCCAGGTGAAGGTCCCCTTAACGAATAATATTAGAACACATACTGCTCCCCGGGAACGCCAAAGGATCAAGCTAGCGACAAGGCGGGTTTTCTTTACGCCACTACAAATTCCATGTTTCAAAACAATTCCCATTCTTTAGAAGACACAATCTGCAGCTTGCATGTCCCATTGTATGTTATAGCGCCCCATACCATTACACCTTTTTCACGGCTATGGTGATGAGACAAAAAAGGTTCTTCTTTTCATATTGTTGTGACAAATGCCGTTCATGGGCGTAATGTCATAGTTGAGCACAGTTCTGCTCGGGGGTTTTAAATCCAAACGACTAGACACAATTATGCATTGAACTTCATTTTATTTACTTGCTTAATTTATGTTGATTAGTTTTACAATTATTTAAATGGGTCGGCCTTTATCACGCGTGGTTCCCTCTGACCTTCACTACTCCGATCGCCTTGCTTGCTCTATGATTCTTCTTATAATAATAATTTTACTAGGGGAGAGACCAGACAAGGAAAAGCTTTGCAAAGATTACAGAAATCTGGGTGGATTCTAAGCTCGCTGAAGATGGAGCGATAAATCGAAAAGATAAATAACGCCCGTACATGCCGCCCCCGGAATGCTGGGATCAGCATGATATAGCTTCAATTGTGTTATTGGACTTCTTCAGGTTTCGGAGTAGGATTGGTGGATATTGGCAATGGACATAACTTGGACAGGGATCTCTTATAAGTTCCAGAAACGGTTTTCAGTGAGGCGACGCGAACTAGTCCATCTTCTCCAGGATGTAAATCGATAATTCGAGCCATCTTCCATTCGTTTGGAGGGAGCCGGTCATCCTTGATTACAACTAGATCGTCAATTTGCAGATTCGTTCGTTCTTGGCGCCATTTCGGACGTGCTTGTAGATGTGAAAGCCAATCGGCGCTCCATCGATGCCAAAATTGTCTCAGGAGTCGTTGACCGTCGACGAAGCGTGCGTTGATGGACTTGTCTGAAAGAGAAGGTTCCGGAGGTGCCAATAAAGGTCCTCCTATAAGGAAATGCCCGGGAGTAAGTGGGGACAAATCGTTTGGATCTGCTGATAAGGGGCAGAGTGGACGTGAGTTTAAACATGATTCGATTTGGGTGAGCACCGTGGATAGTTCTTCATAGGTCATAGCAGTGAGTTTGAAGGAACGATACAGATGAGTTTTGACGGCCTTTACGTTCGCCTCCCACAGTCCCCCAAAATTAGGACTGTGCGGTGGGTTGAAATGCCATTGGATTCCGCGAGCCGTAAGAGTGGGTGCGATGTCCGTGTCGATGGAATTTCGAAACTCCTTTTGCCAGATGCGAAGAGAATTGTCTGCTCCGATGAAATTGGTTCCTCCATCGCTGTATAGATGCTTGCACAAACCTCTACGTCCAATAAAGCGTTGAAGAGCCCAAAGGAAGTGTTGAGTAGATAGCCCTGTGACCGCTTCTAGATGTATCGCCTTGGTTGCTAAACATATAAACACTGCGATATATGCCTTGTATGTGTGATGCCCACGGAATCTGGATGCTTTCAAGTAAAAGGCGCCCGTGTAGTCGACGCCAGTGGCTTCAAAGGCTCGACCAGGTGGGTTGACTCGATGTAGTGGCAGATCACCCATTAACTGTGAGGCAGGCTTTGGGCGATGTTTGAAGCATTGGACACATTGTCGTAGAATTCTTTTTACTGCTTGTTTCCCATTGACTATCCAGAATGTGTGCCGAATAGTTGCTAAGGTGAGCTCGGTGCCTCCATGAAGAGTGTTCAGGTGCGCATTTTTGATTACGAGGTCAGTAAAATGATGCACTTTGGGGATAATGATCGGATTTTTCTGTGCTTGAGACAGTTGTTGAGCGTTCTTCAGTCGGCCTTTGAGTCGCAGAATTCCAAAGTCGTCTAAAAACGGGCAAAGAGCGCTGAGGGCACTGTGCCTGGATAGAGATTTTCGTGCCAGGACTCGGCTGATCTCTTGAGAAAAGGCTTCTTTCTGAACCATCCTTACGATTTTATGTAGAGCTTCTCGTAATTCTGGTACTCGAATCGCGCCCACATGACGAAGTTCTTGTGGGTGGCGTAAGTTATGCAGATACCTTTGGATGTAAGCCATAACAAATAACAATTTGTTATATGATGAGTAAGAGGTTAGGATTGAGTCGCCCAGTGAACAAACATGTGCTGTGATGTTGGTTGGTTGTCTTCTTTCTTCGTGATGTTGGTCAGGGGGAGGGGAGCACGTGTTCTTCGGCCACCGATTTTCATCCTGCCGTAGCCAATCGGGACCGAACCACCAGATGTCATGCCTGGCTAGTTGGTGAGGAGTAAGACCCCTTGAAGCGCAATCGGCTGGGTTTTCTCCCGAAGGTACGTGCTGCCATTGGGTTGTAGTACTTAGTTCCAAAATCTTGCCAATTCGGTTGGAGACGAAAGTCTTCCAACGGGTCGGATTTCCTTTAATCCAATATAGAACGATTGATGCATCAGTCCAGAAATTAACTGACATGGGAATTCCGGTGGATGAAAACTGCGTCAGTACCCATTTAGCCAGTTGTGCAGCCAACACTGCACCAGAGAGTTCGATTCGAGGTATAGTTAGCGGCTTCGTGGGCGTGACTCGACTCCGTGCTGTCAATAGGGCCGTGCTCACTCTCCCCGATGGATATTGTATTCGGAGATAAACACAGGCTGCGTAAGCTTGCGAGGAGCCGTCACAAAAGACGTGTAGTTGGTGTGACTGTGGCTCACCGTTCTGGTGGCCAAGCCACCGAGGTATTTTCAACTGTTCAATGTTTGGTAAATGATGTCGGAATTCTTCACATCGGGCTTGAAGTATTGGGGGCAACGGGCCGTCCCAATCGAGAGCGGTTTGGGTTTTGTCGGAGGTCTCGGGTCGCCACTGCCAGATGTCCTTTAGAATACTCTTGGCAGCAGTAGTGACAGGAACTATAAACCCTAATGGATCATAGAGGCGAGCGACTACTGAAAGAAAGGAACGTTTAGTAAAGGAGGCAGGAAGGTCAAATCGAACCTTGAAGCTATATAAATCCTCGTGTGGGCTCCAATAAAGTCCCAGAGTTTTAATAGTCTCCTGGAAATTTACTTCTACATGTCTCTTTTGAGCCATGTGCTGGTCAGGAATTCCGGATAAGATCTGTGGATGATTTGATGCCCATTTCCTGAGTTCCATTCCAGCCGATTTTAGTGTAGCAATAAGTTGATTTCGTATTTCCAATGCTCCATGAACAGTATTGTGACCAGTTTGGACGTCGTCGACATATCCTTCATTTAATAAGACTGGAGTTGCTAAGGGGTAGCGATGTTGTTCGTCGTGAGCGAGTTGACGGATTACGCGTATGGCTGTATACGGTGCTGATGCAGTCCCAAAGGTGACAGTATTTAGGCTGTACTCGGCTATTTCGTTTTGATCATTCCTCCATAAGATGCGTTGAAATTGAGCATCCTCCTGGTGCATGTCGATACAGCGATACATTCGTTGGATATCTGCTGCAAACACGTAACGATGTAGCCTCCATTTCATGATGACTCCTCCTAAATCGTTTTGTAGCGGTGGGCCGATGCACAATATGTCGTTAAGGGATTTTCCGTTCGAAGTGGTACATGATGCATCGTACACCACCCGAACTTTGGTCGTTGTACTGTCCTCCTTTATCACGGCGTGGTGTGGGAGAGTACATGATGAGAAATACTGTTGACCTCTTGGAGTGATCATTTGATGTCGAGTTTCTGCGGTAGTGACTTTGGAGAGTTGCTTCAGATCAAAATATTCCTTAATGGTGGAGTGATATTGTTGTTTAAGTGTGTCGTTTCTGTTTAGCCGACGTTCTAAGAGATGGAATCGATTGAGTGCGATTTGGTGAGACTTTCCGATGACTTGTTCTTTATCAAATTCAGTTTTTAACGGAAGCCGGACCAGGTATTTTCCATTGGGTTGTCGGGTGCAGGTACGCTGGAAGTGATCCTCACACCATTGTTCTTCTGCCGTTAAGGCCCTCTCAGAGCTGATTTGATCGAGATCGAAGAAACCCTTTACCAGTGCATCCAGATTAGTCTGATGGCAACGAATGGTTACCACATTTGCCCTTGTTTCATTGCTATGGCCAAACACGATCCAACCCAATTGAGTGAGTTGAGCAATAGGTTGATTTGAAGCTCCTTTCCGTAAATCTGGCAGCAACAAATATGGTATTAGATCTACTCCAAATAACGCGTCGATGCGGCCTGGCCTGGTAAAGGTGGGATCGGCCAAGTGTAATCCCTGAAGATGCTGACAAGTGTCCACGTTGACATTGCTTCTTGGTAAATGAGAGGTTATCGAGTTGAGGACATACGCTGGTCGCACCAGATGGTGAAATTGAGGGTCCGTACATGAGCTTATGGAGAACTCTGTACTAAATCTACAGATGTTCTTTGAGTTATCACCGACCCCGGTGATCTGTGCTGTGACTCGGTGACGTGGAAGTCCCAGCAACTGAGCGGCACGTTCTGTGATTAACGTGCCCTCAGAGCCATGATCGATCAAGGCTCGAATAACGGCAGTTTGTCCGGTGCTGTTATTATGTAGTTGTACTAGAGCTGTGGCCAGCAAAATAGATCGAGTTGACTGCGCGGCAGTGGCCATCAGCACTGTAGTGGAATCGGAAGGATGAGCAAGATCGGAGCTCTCGCTTGCTGCGTTCTGACTGATCGGGGATGGGCTGGTATTCGTCGTGGGGAAGTGAAGCAGGGTATGGTGACGATGTCCACATTGTAAACAATTCTTGTTACTGCCACACTGCGACAAGGGATGATGGATGCTGAGGCAATTTAGACATGCCTTTGTATGGTCAATGATTCGTTTGCGGGCAAAGCAATCCTTGGACAAAAAATCAGGACACCGCCGCAAAATGTGTTGCCCCTTACAGTGTACGCAAGAGATGGAACCGCTGGTTCCAGTCGTGGTGTGGAACGTGCTGCCCTTGTAGAAGCCGGAACCCTTTTGCTTGGGATTTTGGCGTTGATAATTTGCGGATTTGTTGATCGTAGAGTTGTGCGTGGGCTGTGAACATTTCCGGTTCTCAATGATGTTCATGCTGACGAGGCGATTGTTGAGGAAGGTTTCCAAGTCGAGGAAACTCGGAATGTCGCTGGAGTTTCCCAAGCAATGCTCCCAGGCTTGTACAGTTGTCGTTGGTAATCTAGCGATCAAATGATGGACTATCCATTGCGTGCTAGAATGGATATTCGTTTTGAGACGATTGAACTCGTTGATGCATACGTTGGTTACGTTCAGCATATGTTTGATCTCTGATGAGCTTTCCCTTGAGATAAAGGGTAAGTCGTAGAGGGCGTTCATGTGGTGCATGAATTGTAAACGGGGGTTATCATAGCGTTTGATGATGAGATCCCATGCGATTGTGTAGGCGCCATCTGTTAGTTCCATTTGGTGTACATCTTGGTCCTGCTCTTTAGGCAGTGCTTGCTTGAGGAAATGGAATCGCTGAATATTTGACAACGCCTGGTTCTGGTGAATGAGTTGCATAAACAGATCATGGAAAGCTGGCCAATCTGTATACTTTCCGGAAAAGTTAGGTACTGGCAACTTTGGAAGTTGGACTGCCGCACCAGGGCCGAGCATTTTAGGAACAGGCGTCGCTTGTTGCTCGGCGCACGCTGGTAGCTGACTGGGGAAAAGTGTTTCGGACTCCGTAGATATTAAACAGAACGCTGTGATAAATTCCTCTTCGAACTGGTCCGCTAAATTATCGACGAAGTAAGGGTGTGTGGGGTAGCCAGCGCTTACAAACTCTTGATGATTCTTGTTGAATTGCTGGCTTATTAAGTTGAGTTTGGAAAGGCGCAGTTGGAAATAGGGCTTAGTTTTCCGAGACGTGCTGTCCTTCTTGAAGTTAACTTGGAGTTGGTTGAGCTGATTGTGAAGATCTTTCTGGAGCGCAAACAAGCTGTCGGCGTTGCCACCCTTTGCCATTGTTTCAGACTCTGCACTGGAAGTGCTCGCTGGCTTGGGCTTGCTCATTTTGCGTATGCACTCACACTTACGTACGTATCTTCCAAAGTGAGAGAGCGACAATGGGCAAGCGTTTGCGCGACACGTGCGATGCAAAGTTTGATTCCGTTATTTTCGCTTTTTCTTTGTCGAAGAGCATACAGTAGTTGAAAAGGAGAATAATGGTTCCGTGATGAGATTAGGTTTCCATTATCGATTTTGATGGAAATGTTGGAGATGATTATGGATTGTGGAGTCGTGTGTGGATTGTTCCCCTCATGGGCCACCAAAAATGTTGTGACAAATGCCGTTCATGGGCGTAATGTCATAGTTGAGCACAGTTCTGCTCGGGGGTTTTAAATCCAAACGACTAGACACAATTATGCATTGAACTTCATTTTATTTACTTGCTTAATTTATGTTGATTAGTTTTACAATTATTTAAATGGGTCGGCCTTTATCACGCGTGGTTCCCTCTGACCTTCACTACTCCGATCGCCTTGCTTGCTCTATGATTCTTCT
Organism: Drosophila bipectinata; assembly: GCF_030179905.1. NCBI lineage: Eukaryota > Metazoa > Arthropoda > Insecta > Diptera > Drosophilidae > Drosophila > Drosophila bipectinata. The sequence continues at coordinate 367,883 of NC_091739.1, read as the reverse complement.
TATAATAATAATTTTACTAGGGGAGAGACCAGACAAGGAAAAGCTTTGCAAAGATTACAGAAATCTGGGTGGATTCTAAGCTCGCTGAAGATGGAGCGATAAATCGAAAAGATAAATAACGCCCGTACACATATATCATAAAAAAATATAAAAAACCATCAGCTACATCCAAGTTAAAACGCTTTTCAACCGAAAACAACCCTATCGTAAAGTTCATTTTTTTTTTTTTTTTTTTTTTTTTGAACGTTGCTCTTATTTCTTAAATCTTCTCTTTGCGAGTCTAACAAGAGGTGTATCAAATCTTATATTTTTAACTTAACTAACAGTCATATTGACTGATACGGAGTTAGACGGCCCTAAAAATCGATTGCTGGGTTGGGAGGTCGTTGCGTCTCAGGCGGGATACGCTAGAAACCCGAGTCAATCCCCGAGCGAGAAAATTCCCGGGTGCGAAGACAGTTTTTCTTTTCATGACTCTTTTTGCTTCTGGATTGCGTCTTTTAATGCGAGGATGACCACATCCCGGTGGATGTTTCCATTGCGAACATACCAAGGTGCCCCTGTGATAGTTCTCAAGATTTTTGATTGTGCGCGCTGTATGTTCCTGTTGCTGCTGCTCGCGTTCCCCCACAGCTGTGAGCCATACGTCCAGATTGGTTTTAGAACTGAATTGTACAGTAGTAACTTGTAGTCCAGGCACAGTGGCGATCGTGAATTTCCAGTGGAGGATGCTGGCTTTCAGTTTTAGGTGCATCTTCTTGCATTCGATGTTCTTACGCCGGGTAAGTCGTCTATCAAGGTGGACGCCAAGGTACGTTACTTCGTTGGCTTGAGGGATCTGCATACCGTTTAGTGAAAGGGGAGGGCATATTTGTCTATTAAGAGTAAACGTTATATTTTTACACTTTTGTTCGTTTATTTGAATGCGCCAGTCGGACAGCCACCTTTCCACTATTATAAGATGATTAGCCAGTTGGGTTGTTGCCTGCGTTGGGTATCTGGAGCGACTAAGGATAGCGGTATCGTGAGCGAACGTTGACGTTGTTAGTTGTGCCTTCATAGGAATATCCGCAGTACACAAAACATAAAAGCTTCCTTGTGGAACTCCAGCATCGATGATGTAGTCGCCCGAACTAGCTGCGTTGCATCTCACTGAGAAAACCCTATCGTAGAGGTATGAATCTAGTAGCTTGTGGGTGTATGTTTACAAACACGTTTTAATTTTGTGCATGAGTCATGAGCCAAACTCGGTCGAAAGCTTGAGATACGTCGAGGAAAATAGCGCTGCAGTATTCTCGCTTGGTGCACCGGGATAATATTGCAAGCCAGATGTGGTATTATGCGAGTTAACAAGCATTTTTCAAACAATTTAGACAAACAAGATAGAAAGCTTTTTGGTCTGTATGATGACGGAATTGTGCGGTCTTTTCCAGGCTTCGGTATCATTATAATGATGGATTTTTTCCACTTTTTTTGGAAATAGCCAAGATTAATAATCCCATTAAATAGTTTGCTGACGACCTCTATAGCGCATTTGGAAGTTCGATCAGCATCTTTGGCGTCAATAGGTCACCACCGGGAGCCTTTTTTGGTTTTAGCCCTCTTATGACTTTTTCGATTTCTTTCGGCCGGAATAAAGGTGCGGCTGGCTGAGGGGAGGACTCTGGCTGAATTTCTGGCAGGAGGAATGAATTTGAGGCTGGGTTTGGCTGGAAGACAATTTGGAGATGTGTGGCGAATGTTTCAGCTCGGTCTTCGTCGCTGCGAGCCCAGCATCCCGAAGAGTTTCTTATCGGGGTGGTCGTTTCAATTGGGGCGCTAAGATTTGGGTGGGTCCTCCACAGGGGGAGGTGCTACTTTGTGCTTCTTGGCGAGAAATTTTGGATGTACCTTAGCTTTGCATTTTCTTCCTGTTGGTGATGAGCCTGGTCGCGTGATCGGGTTCCTTCCTTAAGGCGTTGTTTTGAAGCTGGTGATCTGCTGTTTTGCCAATTACAACGCGTGCGCTTCTTTTCTCGCACGAGCAGTTCGATTTTCTGATTGGATTTGTAGTATTTGTTTCGGTCTACTTCCTTACCATGGGGAGTAGAGATTTTAAATGCCGCAACGAGTATGCTTTGGCATACTGCTTTGGCACTTTTTTGCCAGGTCACCGCAAAATCAATAAGGTCTGGGAGCTTGCGTGAGTCTGTTGGCCAGTATGTGGGACTTCCAGGGGAAACGTAGACCAGTTTATTTTTCACATTTATAATTGCATTGTACAATTGTCTTCCTTTGGGAGTCACTAGACGTGATCCCCAGTGCGTATGTTTGGCGTTGTAATCTCCTGCGGCTATAAAACGATCCCCAAGTGAATTGTAGAAGTCCATAAATTGTCCTCCCGAGATTAAGAAACGAGGAGGGCAGTAAACGGCAGCGATTGAAAGAATTCCGTTGCTTGACTGAATTTGTATCGATGTGGCCTGCAAGAAGTTTGTTGCAAATCTTTTGTGAAAATGGTGTTTAATGCATTCTCTGATAAGAACTCCAGTTCCGCCGTGGGCTTTCCCATCTAGATGATCTGTGCGGTAGATTGTATTGCATCTTATGTGAATATTGTATTTGCTTGTTAGATGCGTTTCCACCAGTAGCATAACGTCAATATGGTTTTCGGTCAAGAATTGTGACAATTCTAGTTTATGCCGTGAGACACCATTGGCGTTCCACATTGATATTCGTAGCGCCTGCATAGATTATTTAGACTGTTGTGCTACGAGCAGCTGTATCACCATGTTCTGGTTTTGAACAAGCGTTTGCATGGTCGTTTTCATGAATGACATAAGCTCCATCATACTTTGTTGAAGGGTAAGCATCATAATTTCCGTTTTGCTGTGTGGCTGTTCTGGGGCCTGTTGAGCGCTTTGAGAGTTAGGCTGAATTGGAATTTCCCTTCCAGATCGTAGAGCATCGGCGTAGGAGAAGCCGTTGGTGGTGTTTAGTGGACCGAATAAGGATCTCGCAGCTTTGGTGAAGAAGACGTTTGGCGTAGTTTTTGACGCAATGTACGCATTCTGTGGATTTTGGTTGCGCGTTGCGGTCGCTTGACGCATGCGACTCTTCAACTCCTTATACACCATACATCCTCTATAGTTTGCCGTATGGTTGCCTGCGCAGTTTCCACATTTCTGTCCTTGTTTGTGGTGCAGTAAGCAGATTTGTGGGCGTCTCCGCGGACTACACAGACAGCCCGAAGTGTGCTGTAAGACTTTGTGTGTCCATACTCTTGACAATTAGTGCATTGCACCATTGCGTTTATGTGGCTCTTCAAAAGTGATTTTTCGATGCAAAAGATATTGCAGGTTGTAGATTGGGTGGACTTCGTTCTTCTTCAGCGACCTGGGTTTTTTTACGGTGTCTTGGGCTGGTTGGTTTTCCTCAACCTCCGCCAGTAGGGCAAATCGGTTAGTAGTGGATCGGTCTGGTTCCTTATCGATCTTCAGGACACGGTTAATTTTTGTTTTATTGCCTGCCGGATTACTCTGCGGGCTAAGCTTGCGCTTAATTTGGATGTAGCGATCCATTCCAGTCTGTATGGCCGTGGCCGCTTTGGCACTTTCCGAAGTTGTTGTTTTTGTACTCGCTGTAGTCGTTGACGTCGCGGTACTTTGAGTTGCAGTGGTTGTCGCTGTGATTGCAGAAATTGTAGCACTGATAGTTGTTGGTGCGAGATTTGTTTCCGATATTGGAGGGGGGGTTCTACACTGCGAACTCCATGACGCGGGAGTCGGAGTGAGCAGAGCGGGTAAGCAAGACCTTGCCCTTTGGGTTTCAGTGGTCAGTAAAGCCGGGTTGCTCTTAATCGCCGATTTTTCCACTTCGGTATCGCGGGTAGAAAAGTAAGAGTAGAAGCCGTTTCTTTGGTTCACTGAACTTCTACGCTCGTTCTTTTGATCGTTGCTCAATGAGCTCATTGCGTGGCACTTATTTTTTTTTTTTAAACAATGCACTAGTTTTGGTTTAGCACATTACAACTGTTATAAAAAGCTTGCCTATTGCTTTTTATAAATTTTAGTTCAGCGTCTTTTCGCTTATATTGGGTTACCCCAGTTTTTTGCTGTTATAGTGGTGCAGTGCAGTCTATTTTTAAATATATGTGTGTAGTGAATAATATATAATATATAAGAACACCAAATTGGTGACCCCTACGTGATCACTATATACACGCGAGCACTGGTGTTTACAATGGCAAACAACGACGCCCCGCAAGACGACGCCGAAATTTTTCACGATACCCTTACTCGCGGCTTTGACGCAATTACCAACCGCGTAGCTGTTTATATACCGCCGTTTTGGCCCGAACACCCAGAATTATGGCTATCGCAAATCGAAGCCCAATACGTTCTAGCGGGAATAAAATAACGGTATGCCATTCGTCAACCATCGTCAACCAACCACGCACAGGCAAGTACGAAAATTTGAAATCGTGCATTCTGGTACGCTTCTGCGAAAGCGAACAAAAGAAAATCCAGAAGTAAATATCGGAGACCGACCATGGTGACAAGCACCCCACACAACTGCTCAACGAGTTAAACGCACTCGCCGCAAACAAAGTTCACGAATCATTCTTGAAGGCACTGCGGCTGCAACGCTTATCAACACTAAAGCAAGCGATCTTTCAAGCATCGGACGCCAGCCCAGCAAACTTAGCTAAGTTGGCAGCCAAAGTGATGGAAGTCGTTGATTTTCATCAGGTACGCACCGTCGACGCCAATTCGGCGCCAACCAGCAGCGCAGTTTTCGGCGATCGTCTAGACCGCATCAAACAACAAATCAACGCGCTGTTCAAGAACAGAACAGCTTGCGAACGGATCGCAACAGCGTCATAGATGCAGACGTGTGTTGGTACCACAGCAAATTTGGCAACGCCGCTAGGAAATGTCGCCATCCATGCGGGCCAAAAGCACTAAAACAGTCTTTGGATTCGGCGGACAAATTCGAACAAAACCACAACACAATTGCCCGCCTCGCCACCAACGAAAATTTCTCCAAAACGCAGTTTCGCATCTACACCGGCGCCGACATTTCAGTGCAAATCCTGCAAAAACGTCATCCTGCCATCCTGCAAAAACGCAAAAACAATGCTCACTCCAAGGCTTCTTTTCGCCGCCAATGGCACGAAAATACAAACCTATGGAGAAAAACGCATTGTCACTAAGATTGCGACGAAACTTCGTTTGAACTTTTATATTAGCTGACGTCAACTGCGCTATCATTGGATCCAATTTTCTTCATTTCGACATTTCGACTTACTTGTCGATATGAAACGACGTAAACTTATCGATCGAGCTACGCTGCTCGAATCAAAATGTCACGCGCCTCAACGTAAGATCAACGCGATTTTATCCTACCATACGAGTAACAAATACGCTACGTTGCTTCACGAATATCGCGATCTCGCAATCCGAGCTCTCCTACCTCATCGAGAAAGAAATATGTCGTCCCTCAAATAGCAACTGGTCCAGCCCATTGCACCTGGTAAAGAAAGCAAATGGAGAGTGGCGACCGTGCGACGACTACCGAGCACTGAACAACGTAACACTGCCGGATCGATATCCTATTCCGTACATACTGTATGTAACGAGCATCTTATACGGTAAGAACATATTTTCGAAAATCGACCTGCAAAAAGCATATCACCAAATTCCTGTCAAACAACAAGATATTCCCCAAACCAAAAATTATCACGCCTTTTGGACTATTCGAATTTTTGTTTATGACCGAATCTGCGCAACGAAGCGCAAACTTTTCAGGGTAACATAAACGACGTCATTCAGGACCTCGACTTCGTTTTTGCCTACACCGAAGACATTCTGATCGCTTCAGAATCCTCCTCGATCCTCGACCTCCTTCGAAATGCACAAGTTTCTAGGTATGAATAATTTCAATCGGCCGCTTATCCCCCGAGAAGCCGAGAACCAACACATACTCCAGACGCTGATCAAAGGAAATAAAAAGAACGACAAAAAACCGATACTTTGGTCTACAGAAGCCGACCACGCATTCACCGCCTGCAAGAATGAGCTTGCAAACGCTACGTTGTTAAACTACATGGCACCAAACTCGCAATTAACGCTAACCATTCATCCAACGACGCCATGGGTGCCGTAGTACATCAGATCATCAGCGGGCAGACACAACCACTGTGTTTCTTCTCCAGGAAATTCCCATTGACGCAATAGAAGTACAGCACCCACGATAGAGAACTGACTGCCATCTGTCAGGCCATTTTACACTTTAAGTACGCACTAGAGGAAAGAAAATTCGTAATTTTCACCGACCACAAGATGTACGCCTTCAGTCAATACACCGAGAGAGCATCACCTCGACGCGCTCGGCAACTGGATTTTATCAGAAGAAAACAACGTGGCTGATCTTCTCTCACGCATCGACGCCATCAAACATATAAACTTCGACGAGCTGGTACTGGAACAGCAAAACGATGCGGAACTACAATCGCTACTTAATTCTGACGCCGAAAAACCCATCTCACTAACAAAATTGTCACTTGCAGGCTCAAACAAGCAATTTTACTGCCACGTCGCCAATAACCATACACGTCCGTTTGTGCCCAAATGCCTACGCCAAACCGTGGTTGAGGCTCTACATTCGCTGAGCCATCCAGGAGTTACGCCACACCAGATCGCCACTAGGAAAGTACACCGGGCGACGCCCGTTTCAAACACATAAATATCGACAAAGTTGGGCCACTGCCTTTATCGAACGGATACCGATACTGCCTCACGTGTATCGATCCTTTCTCAAGATGGCCGGCAGCAATTCCCTTAGTCGACATTACAGCACAATCTGTAGCCAACGCAGTGATATCGGGCTGGTTCGCTCCTCCCCACATCACAACCGATTTAGGTCGACAATTCGAGTCTACATTATTCCAAGAGCTTTCCAAAATTTGTGGTTTTAAGAATCTGCGTACGACGGCGTACCACCCGCAAGCCAATGGTATGATCGAACGCTGGCACAAAACGTTAAAAGCTGCTTTAAAATGCGTGGATCCAATAAAATGGATCAGTTCCCTGCTTCTAATCCTACTAGGTCTACGCACAACAATCAAAAGCCACATCGGGCTGAGCCCAGCACCCCTACGGGTGCCAGGCGGATTTTTGGCACCGTCTCAACTGCCAACCACTAAGCCAGTGCACCATCATACACCGCAAGAATTTGTGCACCCGGATCTAAACCATTGTACCCACGTCTTCGTCCGAGTGGATCAAGTGAAAACCCCATTGGCAGCAAACTACGAGGGTCCTTTCGAAGTGGTAACAAAACACGAAGGCCACACAATGGACAACAAGGTTTCCATCGATCGACTTAAACATCTTCAAAGACGAAACGCCTCCGACACAGGAGCAGACGACAGCGCCAACTGCCCAGACACCCGAGCAAGTGTCAAGATCAGGACGACGAATCAGATTCTCAGCAAAGTATCTTTCCCAACTGGAACTCTAGGAGGGGCAACCCTCATCAGTTCTCGTTAGCACGAACAAACTCAACAACGGTGGCAACCCTCATCAGTTCTCGTTAGCACGACCAAACTCAATAACTCACGCGAGTATCGATATTTCGGGAGTACATCTCCTAACAACTCACATCGCCTGTACGACTCGTTAACTGCCTCACTCTGGCACTACTCCTAGTATCTTCCAAAAAGTAACCGCTTATGGCCTGAAATCATGCAGCACTAATTTAAAAAGTTCAGACCAATTGGACAATTTTTAGAGGAGTTATAGTGTTTTTAATTCTGCTTCCCTACTGGATTACATAAGCTGTTGTTTTTAAAGCAAAATTTTGTTTTGTTGATTTGTTGTAAGTCTATACTTTCGAACTTTAAAAATAAAAGGTTAGTTAATGTGGATTAGATAGAAAAAGATAAACGGGTATAATATAGTCGGTGGGGGCACTCCTGCAGGCACTCAATAATGTCCTCCGATGGGACGTCATGGTTCCTCATTACCATGCGAAAGGGTTGGTCTTCTGGCAGCTGGTTGTGGTGGAAAACAGTTCCTTTTTCGCAGAAGTGTCTGGCAACAAGCCTGTAGGCGTCGGAGGAGTTGTACTGAACAGCACAGTCACCTGAGTTCAGCGCATTGATGGAGTAAGAGTCTCCAATAAAAGCATCCAGGTCACTGCAGAAAGCGGAGTAGCTGACCACACTAGGAACCATAATTCTTGGGACCTTGGGAGATCGAGTGACTTGCGGTGCGGCTGTTTGGGCTTTTCCTGAGCTGTTGGATTTTGCCGGCAGCAAGGCGGGGTTTGTCGCGGCTTTCTTTTTTGAAAAGTGGAAGGCGTCCATTTCTTCCTCGTCCTTTTAATGGCTATGCGGTGACTTGCTGCCAGACTGGGAAGGGTTGCATGATGGTGTGCTAGTAGAAGCAGAATCATGCCTCGTACTGGATATAGCGAACACAAACTGTCATTCGAGCTTGTTGGGAAAGTCATTTGAGATTAGATCAAGGACGTTACAGTACAACTTGTTATGCAGCTTGTGGGAGCCCATCTAGTTGTAGTGCCAGCTTTTGAGCAGCTGTCCGTTAAACTGTCTCGCAAACTAGCTCATAGTTCGGCGGGAGTTGCTCCAGCAGTATTCCTCATTGATTTAAAATCGATGAATTGTTTTTAGAGAGATTTGTCCGTTTTAAGCAATTAGCAAAAACTTTACCAAATAAAGCTGAGTAATTGACTAAAATGGGAGACAAATGCTAAGCCGGTCTTATGACCGCCTAGATTTATGCAAGATAAATTTCCACTAGTGTGTCGATGTTGCTTAGCTCAAACACAAACCGGTTGAAAGCTTGAAGCTTCAACAGTAGATCGCCTCGTGGAGATCAGTGGAGCATCAGCAATTTCCGGGGCCCAGTGCTTGTGAAAAAAGAAAAAAACTGTGGAATCCCCTATAGCTGATGCACTTGGGGATTGCTGACGTGCAGATAGGTTGGGCAATTGCAGTCCTACAGTGAAGGAACTTTCCAAAAGCCTTGGGGGTTTTATTTAAATACACTTGAATCACCAGTAACACGTCTTACTCTTAAAAAAGCTCGACTCGAACTAAAACTCTACCACTCATATCGCTGGCCACCCCAAGGGCTAGAACTGAGAACGATTCGCCGTCCCAATTTCTCAGTGCAAATGATCAATTGTCCGATATGTCCTCGGGTCCTAGTGAATAAACCCCCCGTTAGAGTCATCCAACTGGATATTCCACAGTCCGGACCACCGGTACTGACTGATGCTTCAGCTTTCGTACCTGCAACACCAAAACCCTTACAGGTGATTCCTCCATCGAAACTTATATTTTTTCTTGACTTGGCCCTGATACTTACCCTGTTACTTATTTATTTAAATATAAATCCAACTTCCTTCTGAAGAGTAAAATCACAAGAGTTTGGGGACTTAGAATTAATTGCATATAATTCATTCTATTCTGCCCATTAAATCTTTATACATTACATTTTCATATATAACTTACTCTCCGCCTAAAATGACATCAGCCTTACGCATTCAACATTCAAAATCTTATTTCTTTCAAATCTTATTTTTTGTGCGTAATTCTCCGAGACTAGCCTATTTTAAGATCCATCCCGACATATGAACAACACGACACTCTTGAGGTCTTATGTTCGAACTGCATAGGCCGCACTCTTTCTTGCCTAACAGCACTCGTCTCTTGACCATCTGTCTAGTTTTCAATATATGTGTATAGTGAATAATTAATATAAGAACATTAAAAATACATTCCTTATACGCAATTATTTTGCTTTTTCAAGAGCAGTAAAAGCTGCTTTATTTATATTTTAAAGGTGTGAAGTTTATAAATAATCAACTTTAAAAAAATGCAAAAATGTACAGCTTTCTAGGAATGGTCAAAGCAAAACCGAAAAAAAATTATAACGGTAAATTGTTGCAATTTCTCTCTTATTTTTATAATTTGCTCTTCTTCAGAATAGTTTTCTCTTCTTCAGAAATCAGCAAAACAAGATTATAGCTATAATAGATTAAGAGAAAAATAAAACGAAACCTAAACAAATTCTTATCCCTATTCAAGTGTACGGCAGTTTATATTATATTGTAAGTTTTATATATTGAGCGGCAGAATTCGAAGCCACCAAAATCAGAAAACCGTGTGTATGCTTCGGAACTTTATTTGTGACTGACTGACAAATGTAGCGAAAGAAAAATGAAAAAGTTGTTATACATAATTTTCTTATTCTCTATTTCTTAGGACCATACAAGCGTGCATTGCATCATCCTAATATTGTACCGGGTACTTTATTTTCTACACCCTTCCTCAATGCAAGCTTGTTTACAAAAAATGATTATCAAAACAAATTAAACATTTTTGTAAACTCTTCGTGTTTTGTTTTAGGAAGATTTTTTGTCAAAATATCTGCAATCATTTCAGTTGTACATTTGTATTTCAACAAAACTTGCCCTTTCTTTACAACTTCTCTAACAAAATGATAACGTATATCAATGTGCTTAGTTCTGGAATGATGAACAGGATTCTTGGTTAACGCCTGCGCACTCAGATTATCCCCATACACGACGATCGGGGTGTCGTTGTCTCCGCAACCGATCTCCATAATCAGCCTTCGCATGACTATCGCCTCCTTAAATGCCGCCGAAAGTGCCATGTATTCCGCCTCGGTACTGCTTAACGCCACACTTCGCTGCTTTTCCGAACGCCAAGAAATCGGACCACCTGCTAACAAGTAGATGTAACCAGTATATGATTTCCTGTCAAGCCTATCGCCTGCCCAATCCGCATCCACGTATCCACAGAACGACTGACCACATTGCCGATAGTGTAGTTTCATGTCAATCGTAGATGAGAGGTATCTAAAGATGTGCTTTATGCCAGCCATGTGTTCAGCATGTGGGTTTTGATTCCGCTGGGCCAATTTCGACACCGAATGCAATATGTCTGGCCTTGTTGTAAGAGCTAGCCACATAAGCTCTCCTACTATGGACTGATACGTAGTGGGATTCACCTTTTTGCATTGAGGGCTTGTACAGTCTACTTGGAAACCAGCATCCAAAGGTGTCTTCGCCGACTTGCAAAAATCACTTCCATGGGTATGCAAAAGATCCTTGATATATTGCGTATGTCCCAAAGTAATTGCTCCAAGATCACCGTCTCGTTCGATTTCCATGCCCAGGAAATGGTTAAGTTGACCCTTGTCAACACACTCGAATGATTGTGAGATGCTGCTCTTGATTTTCAGCAAATCCTCGTGCGATTGGCAAGCTATAATTATATCGTCAACATATACAAGGATTAGTACAAGATTACCTTCGCCACAATTTTTGTACAAACATGGTTCGTTATCACAGGCAACGAATCCCATATTGACCAATACGCCATTTAGCTTCTCGTTCCAGGCCCTTCCTGATTGTTTCAAGCCATATATTGCTCTCTTCAAAAGCAATACTTTGTCAGGATTTGATTCATCTGAGTACCCTTCCGGCTGCTTCATGTAGACCGTCTCACTCAGATCACTGTTGAGATACGCGGTGCATACATCCATTTGATGAAGATGTAGCTTAAGCTCCGCCGCCAGTGCTATAATAAAGCGCACACTCTCCAATCGGCATACTGGCGAAAATGTTTCTTGGTAATTTACGCCAAACTGCTGAGCGCATCCTTTTGCTACCAGTCGAGCCTTGAAACGTTCTATTTGGCCATCTTTATCACGCTTCACGTTGAACACCCACTTGCATCCAATGGCTCGCTGATCTTTGGGTAAATCAGTGACTTGCCAAGTCTGGTTGGCAACCAGAGAATCATATTCTCTTTCCATGGCTTCACGCCACTCCTTTGCATTATTACTCTCCAGCGCCTCTCTGCAAGTTAACGGAATCGGAACATTTTCCGAAATAAGGGCGCCTAGGATATTGTACTGCTTCTTTGGACGTCCAGGTTTTCCAGTCCGAATGATCTTAGGGCGGCCGGGGCCCCTGCGTGCCTCCTCCTCGACATGCTCACCCTTTTCCTCAGCACTCTCGTACTGATCCGTGCTATCATCGGAGCTGTCGGCGTCGATGGATGAGTCAGAAACGACTTCTGCATCTCCGAGTCCCTGCTGCTGACGGTCCTCCTCCAGGTCCTCCAGCTCGATCGTCACAGTATCATCCTTGGATGCCACGTCATGATGTTCATCAAATAATACATCCCGTTTTTCGACCAATTGTCCAGTTGATGGGTCATACAGTCGATAACCTTTGGCTGCAACAGAATACCCAACCATAATGTACTCCTTTCCCTTAGGTTGAAATTTGCTGCCCTTCCTCGGACCCTTGTCCAGAGCAACTGCAAGAGATCCAAAAACCTTTAGATGTTTTGCATAAGGTCTCTTACCCGTCCACGCTTCCATAGGAGTCATACTCTCTAATGCGCTGGTAGGGGAACGATTTCGCAGATAAACCGAAGTGTTGACAGCTTCTGCCCAAAAACGATCTCCCAGTCCCGCCTGGACCAGAAGGCATCTTGACATCTCCACTAGCGTACGATTTGCCCGTTCCGCAACTCCATTTTGCTGGGGAGTATATGCTATTGTTAGCTGTCTGTCGATTCCATGCTGCTTTAGACATTCGTCAAACTGTTTATTGACAAATTCTCCGCCATTATCACTCCGCAGGCATTTCAATCTTCTTCCTGTCTGCCGTTCCACCAGATTCTTGAATTCGATGAATTTAGATAGCACCTCGTTCTTTCCATGCAGGAAATAAACAAAAATCCTCCTGGACTTATCGTCAATGAACGTCAGAAAATACTTGGAACCTCCGAGGGATGGTGTTGGAAAAGGTCCACAAACATCTGCGTGTATCAGCTCCAAAAGCTCCTTAGCCCGATTACTCGTTGCAGATGGAAAAGGTTGAACATGGATTTTGCTAACCATACACGTTTTGCAATTAATATTCTCTGGCAACCGAATATTTTCTATTCCTCGAACTATCCCTTTGGATACCATCTCTTTCAAGCTAGAGAAATTAATATGTCCGTATCTCTTGTGTAGCAAAATTCCATCAACAGCTGACATGGCAAAACATTTACTTCGGCCACCTTCAAATAAGTACAAGTTGCCAATCTTTTTGGCTTTCACTATGCATTCTCCATCTTGCATCACCTTGGCATTCTCTATGTCAAAGGTCACCTTGCACCTGTTCTGGACAGCACTGCTCACGGAATAGAAATTTCCGGTCATCTTCGGAACGTAGAGAACATCTTTTAGTGTCAACATGCACTGGCCTGTCTGTATCTTGACGTCACCTATACCTTCTGCTTGAAGGAAACCAGCATCGGCCAGTCCGATCTGTTCAGTGTGCTTCTCAAACTTTGTGAATAGCTCTCTTGCGCAACACATATGGCTTGTTGCGCCACTATCCAAGCACCATGTTGAATTGTCAATTTTGTTGACGTCACAGGCGTGCAACAGGCTGCTTTGTCGATTCACCATACTTCTTGATTCCATACGATGATCTCCCTCACCCTCTCTTCGACACTGGGACTTAATGTGCCCTTGCTCACCACACTTGAAACAAACGATATTTTTTCGTTTCTTCTGTCCATACGTTTTTGTCTGTGAGTTGTGCTTGTGTATTGCAGCAAATGCTTTAGTGTCGACTCGTTCCTCTATTATTCCTTTTCTTTCGCTCTCCTCCTTTAACTTTATGGTGAGAATTTCGAACGAAGGTAACTGATCTCGTGTTTCCATAGCGACCACGAAATGTTCAAATTGCTCTGGAAGACTTGATAGCAAAACGATAGTGCGAAGTTCGTCGTTTATGTCTATTCCAACTCCAGTTAGACAATCCAGAATTTCCACAAATTCACTTATGTAGGTCGTCATGCTCTGCCCTTGCTCCATCCGTTTATTGAGCAGTTTCTTGTATAACTGTACTTTTCGTACAGGTCCGCTTGGTTGATGAACTTCCTTCAACTTGGTCCATGCCTCCACAGCCGTTAAGCAATTCTTGATGTAGGCCAATTGAGATGTCTTGACACTCAATGTTATTGTCGCCAACGCCTTACTGTCCAAGGCCGCAAACTGTTGTCCTTCCGGAACATTCGTTTCAGTTAGCTCTCCAGACGTAACACTCCACAGACCGGAATGCACTAATACAGATCGCATCTGTATTTTCCATGTATCATAGTTTGTCTCCTCTAACTTATCAATTTGATAAAGAGCACTCATTGTTCTTAATCTTGAGTCACACACCGAATAACTTGAACTCTCTAGTGCCTGGGCCCATAACCTATTGAGCGGCAGAATTCGAAGCCACCAAAATCAGAAAACCGTGTGTATGCTTCGGAACTTTATTTGTGACTGACTGACAAATGTAGCGAAAGAAAAATGAAAAAGTTGTTATACATAATTTTCTTATTCTCTATTTCTTAGGACCATACAAGCGTGCATTGCATCATCCTAATATTGTACCGGGTACTTTATTTTCTACATTATATACGCCTTGTGGAGACCAGGCGGCGGGACACAATCTCAGCTGCCACTCGATCCTCTATGCACACCGGTCGAGTTCGGCTTTTATGCCAGTAAAGATCTCTTGACTCCTTCACCGAGATACTCGATCTGATAAACTAAAGGAATGACCTTACCTAACAACTCACATCGCCTGTACGACTCGTTAACTGCCTCACTCTGGCACTACTCCTAGTATCTTCCAAAAAGTAACCGCTTATGGCTTGAAATCATGCAGCACCAATTTAAAAAGTTCAGACCAATTAGACAATTTTTAGAGGAGTTATAGTGTTTTTAATTCTGCTTCCCTACTGGTGTTTGGAAACTATCGCTTAGTAATTAAGTTTTGCCATCTCTATATTTTTGACTTAAGATAAAAACAATGTGTACACACTAGAAATAAGCAGCACCTATGGCAACATTGCCAATTTTCTTCAGTACCAATAAGACAGCGAAACAAGCAAGAACAATAAAACATACAGTCCACTACAAAAAAAGGCTCTACGCATTTAGGATCATTGTTTGGTCCTTCGAGCCGGATGTTTTTGTTGTTTTCTGTGCATTGGTTCTCACGGTAATTGTTCTTCAATGGAGCAATTAAAAGCATTGGTGAAGGGACGCGCCAGACTCAAGGCCAATATCACACGGAGCTTGGCTTGGGCTGAGGACGCGCACCAATCAGACGCCACATGGGCGGAGGTGTCTTCGCGGCTGGAGCATCTCAACACAACATGGAAGGAATTCATTCGATTTGGTGACGAAATAGCTACTCTAGACGAGGTAGACGGCTATGTGGATCCGGAGCCAGACAACGCTTTCTACGAGGGAAAGTATCTACGGGCGCATTCATTACTTTCGGCGATGGCAGGTACAAGACCTAGCCCATCCACTGTGAGTAGCGAGAACGGCAGCAACGGGCTGCAAATCAACAACGACGCAATCATTAGTTTGCTACAACAACAACAACAATTGTTTGAACAGTTGGCGGCAGATCGAGCCACTGCACAATTGCCAAGACCTACAAGAGGTGACGTCAGTGCGGCGAATTCAGGTACCGCACAAATCGTAGAGGCATCAGCTCAAAGCGAATTGCCTAAAATTCAAATTAAACGGTTTGCTGGCAACTATTCTGAGTGGCCAGCTTTCAAGGACATTTACGAGAGCACAATTCACAACAAGGCGAATTTGACAAATGCGCACAAATTTCATCATCTGAAATCCCTTCTAATCGACGAAGCTGCTAACTTGGTGCGACATCTAAATATTACGGATGCAGCTTACAACACAGCGTGGGAGCGACTGAACGAAAGATATAATCGTCCACGGCACATCGTCAATTCATTTTTGGAGCAGTTTATGAAGCTGCCAACAACAACAAAGTCTGATGCAGCAACCTTGCGGAAGGTGTCAGACGGCGCTAACGAAATCGTGCGTGGCTTGGATGCCATTGGGGAAACAGGACGAGACTGTTGGATCATCTACCTGGCGCTGGAAAAACTGGACGCAGATACTCGACGCAGGTGGATCGAACGCAGTGTGGAGTTAGACTCACCCACACTAGAAGAATTCTTCAAATTCTTGGATGCGCGTTGCGAGGAGTTGGAGCTACTCCTGGAGGAAGACGACAGCCTCTATTGGTGACAAAACAAAGAAGGTCACACATTCGTTGGTTGCGCTTGATGGAAACAAGTGCAGCAAATGCTATTCTACAGAACATCGTCTGTATGGCTGTCCACAATTCTTGGGTATGTCTGCAGGACAGAGAATCTCGTTTGCCAAGGAGAAATCGCTATGCTACAATTGCCTGAAGCTAGGTCACGGGGTCAGAAGATGCACATCAACATTCAACTGCAGACAATGTAAAGCTCAGCACCATACTCTATTGCATCTGCAAGGTACGCAACACGCAATTGGCACAATCGCTCAAACTGGTGAGGATCAGGATGATCCCAACGCGCACATCTCACCGGTGACTATTAGTCATATAGCACAAACAGAAGGCTCCGCAGCAATTGTATGTGCACAAGGCACTGCAAGTGCAACGCAATCAAATGGATGGAACAGAAGCACCCTGCCCACGGCTATGGTCAACGTTCAAAACGCTAACGGGGATTTGGTAGCATGCCTTTTGGACATAGGCTCAGAACTGTCATATGTATCTGAAGGCTGTGTACACGCACTTGGTTTGGCTCGTACGCCATCCCGCATATTGGTCACTGGAATTTCATCGATTAAAGCAGACACAACAAGGGGATGCAGCACCCTACGCATCCAATCCCGTATATCAGAGGATCAACTGGTAGTCCAGGCTCACGTGGTTGGAAAGATCACCTCATCATTGGAAAGGCAGAGCATCGACGCGTCTGCACTACAAGTCTTCAACGATCTACAACTAGCAGATTCACAATTCAGTACAAGTGGCCCAGTCGATATTCTTTTGGGCAGCGAGCATGTTTGGAGTGCTATTACTGGGAGAAAGATATTTGACAACAAAGGCAAGCTAATCGCTATTTCATCAATTTTTGGATGGGTGATCACATCACTGTTTGCACCACGGGCGAGCAACACTATGGCCCTCACAACAACAGTCGACATTGATGCCACTCTCAGACGATTCTGGGAGCTGGAAAGCATTCATCGCAAGGCAGAAGTTCAACCTGAGGACAAAGAGGTCGAGGAGCACTTTCTCAACACCCACGCTCGGGACGATAATGGCAAATACATCGTGGAGCTTCCTTTTACATCATCAGCTCCTGAATTTGCAGACACCCTTCAAGGAGCCTTACAGCGGTTCAAATCGGTTGAACGCCGTTTATCACAAAATCATCAGCTACGTAAGGATTACGTAAACTTCATGAGGGAATATCAAAGTCTAGGACACATGCGAGAAATCTCACCGAGCGAAATTCCCAACGAAAGGAGTTTCTATCTACCTCATCATCCTGAATTGGGTCGGAAACTCAGAGTAGTCTTCGACGGCTCATACCGGGACGCCAAAGGCAAGGCGTTAAACGACACACTCTCGATCGGACCCAGTATTCAGCGAGACCTGTTTGCTGTGTGCCTGCGGTTCCGTATGCACAAATACGTATTTTCAGCGGACATAGTCAAAATGTTCCGTCAAATCTGGGTGAGCGAAAAACATAGAAACTTTCAGAGAATCGTATGGCGAGAGGATCCATCAGATCCCATCAAGCACTTTCAACTTTGTACGGTGACGTATGGAACATTATGCGCACCATTCCTAGCAGTTCGAGTACTGGAACAACTGGCTGCTGACCACCAGAAGGAGTTTCCAACTGCGGCAAAAATCTTGATGGAAGACTTCTATGTGGATGACGTTCTCACTGGATCCAATAGTGAGGATGAGCTGCAACGCAATCGGGACGAACTCGTCCAACTGATGTCCTGTGCTAAGCTAGAGCTCGGGAAGTGGGTATTGAATACCAAATACATTGTATCGGAGGATAACAAGGATTCCTCACACTCATCAGTAAAGGTTCTAGGGCTGCATTGGCACCCTAAGAAGGACACATTGTCGTACAATGTGAATCTAGCAAAGAGTCCATGCTGCACCAAGAGGCAAGTGTTGTCGGATGTGTCACGCATATTCGACCCTCTCGGTCTATTAGCACCAACCGTAGTTATATTCAAAATACTATTTCAAAAACTGTGGCTGTTGAATTTGAATTGGGACGACGAACTTCCGAAAAAGTTAACCGACAAGTGGCTCAAATGGCGAGCAGATTTAGAAAACCTACCACAACTCCAGATACCACGCTTGGCCGAGAGCGACACCGACAAGATCGAATTGCACGGATTTTCAGACGCATCCACGAAAGCATACTCAGCCGTAGTGTACAGCCGAATGGTTAAGGAAGATGGAACCATTTCGGTAGCCATACTTGCAGCAAAGACAAGGGTGGCACCTTTAAAACAACAATCTCTGCCACGCCTGGAACTGTGCGGTGCACTTCTTCTGAGCCAACTTTTGCAATCCATCAAGGCTGGATTAAAGCACAAGGATGTGACTATCTATGCATGGAGCGACTCCACAATAGTCCTATCATGGCTAGCGTACTCACCAGCCCAACTAAAGACGTTTGTTGGGAACCGCACCGCCGAGATCTTGGAAACCATACCTAAGCATGCATGGCGGCATGTGGACTCAAAATCGAACCCAGCGGATTGTGCATCCCGAGGCTTGGGAGTATCCGAGCTCATTGACTTCCAATTGTGGTGGAAGGGTCCGTCATGGCTGAGGGACCAGGATCAATTTTTGGTAAAGTTGAACAATTCACACAACTGTTGTTCACCTTCAGACAAACGCATACAAAGTGAGATCAAAGCTAACTGCCTTGCTGCGCAGGTAATTGTCACAACGGACAATCCTTTGGATAAGCTTCTAAATCGCAACTCATCTTGGCTGAGGCTTATACACACGCTCGGTTATGTTTTGCGATTCATTCATCGCATGAAACACCCGTCTTCAAAACGAACATCAA
The DNA here is from genome assembly GCF_030179905.1 of Drosophila bipectinata. Lineage (NCBI taxonomy): Eukaryota > Metazoa > Arthropoda > Insecta > Diptera > Drosophilidae > Drosophila > Drosophila bipectinata. The sequence goes on along the minus strand of NC_091739.1, from coordinate 348,847 downwards.
CGGCTCTCACCTTTGACGAGATCAAGTCGGCCAGAATTCGATGGCTGCAACACGCTCAAGCTGGTTTTCAACAGGACTTCCAGCTACTACTCGCTAACAAGCCTCTAGGAAACCAATCAAAATTGGTAAAGCTATCACCGTTCATCGACAAGGACAATCTGCTCAGAGTGGGAGGACGAATCCAACACTCACAGTTGTCGGCAGAGGCAAAACATCCCATTTTGCTTCCAAAGGCTCATCGGATCACCCTCCTAATAATAGAACATGAGCACCGAGTCAACCTGCATCCTGGAGTCTCATCTCTCTTCGTCATTGTCCGGCAACGATATTGGATTTTCGGCGCACGGAACCTGATACGCAAAATCACACACAACTGTTTGGCGTGCTTTCGACAGAGACAACATACAATGCATCAACGTATGGCAGATCTACCCAGCGTACGTATAACGCAAGCACTGCCATTCGTAAACACTGGATGCGACTATGCAGGACCAATTCTTCTGAAGGACGCTAAGGTGCGCAAGCCGCGCATCAGCAAGGAATACATATGCCTATTTGTATGTATGGTTACATCGGCGATCCATCTAGAACTCGCCACCGACTTATCCACGGAAACATTTCTGGCGGCATTGAGACGATTTTTCTCAATACGAGGCAAATGTACACGCATGTACAGCGACAACGGAACAAATTTCATCGGAGCCAGGCGATCCCTGGATGAAATGCAGCAGCTACTGAACTCAACACAACACAAGGATCACGTAGCGAACTCACTAGCAGACGAAGGTATCCAATGGACCTTTATCCCACCTCGTGCTCCACATTGGGGAGGAAAGTGGGAATCAGCAGTTCGATGTGTTAAACTGTATCTTCGACGAGTCATTGGCAGCAGCACACTAACACATGAGCAAATGCGCACCTTGCTGCCGCAGATCAGTGCGATGGTCAACTCACGACCCTTATGCTACACGTCGGATACAGATAGCAGCTATCTGTCACCAGCCCATTTCCTGATCGGGCGACCATTTACGACGATCCCGGAGGCGGATCTTGGCCACATTCCTGTGGGCCGTTTGGGATACTGGCAGAGTATCCAATCAATGTACCAACGCTTCTGGAAACAATGGCACCAGGAGTACCTGACTAGTCTTCAGCTGCGACCAAAGTGGACCAAGGAAACCCCCAACATCAAGATCGGCAGCGTTGTGCTCGTCAAGGAGTCCAACACACCACCAGCATCATGGCACCTGGCGAGGGTGATCGAAACCTACCCAGGAAAGGACAACGTCGTGCGAGCAGTAAGGCTCAAGATGGCAACAGGAGAATTGACCCGGCAATAACGAAAATTGCGGAATTACCTCATTCAGAAACCGTGTTTCAGGGTGGGCCGGGATGTTTGGAAACTATCGCTTAGTAATTAAGTTTTGCCATCTCTATATTTTTGACTTAAGATAAAAACAATGTGTACACACTAGAAATAAGCAGCACCTATGGCAACATTGCCAATTTTCTTCAGTACCAATAAGACAGCGAAACAAGCAAGAACAATAAAACATACAGTCCACTACAAAAAAAGGCTCTACGCATTTAGGATCAACTGGATTACATTAGCTGTTGTTTTTAAAGCAAAATTTTGTTTTGTTGATTTGTTGTAAGTCTATACTTTCGAACTTTAAAAATAAAAGGTTAGTTAATGCGGATTAGATAGAAAAAGATAAACGGGTATAATATAGTCGGTGGGGGCACTCCTGCAGGCACTCAATAATGTCCTCCGATGGGACGTCATGGTTCCTCATTACCATGCGAAAGGGTTGGTCTTCTGGCAGCTGGTTGTGGTGGAAAACAGTTCCTTTTTCGCAGAAGTGTCTGGCAACAAGCCTGTAGGCGTCGGAGGAGTTGTACTGAACAGCACAGTCACCTGAGTTCAGCGCATTGATGGAGTAAGAGTCTCCAATAAAAGCATCCAGGTCACTGCAGAAAGCAGAGTAGCTGACCACACTAGGAACCATAATTCTTGGGACCTTGGGAGATCGAGTGACTTGCGGTGCGGCTGTTTGTGCTTTTCCTGAGCTGTTGGATTTTGCCGGCAGCAAGGCGGGGTTTGTCGCGGCTTTCTTTTTTGCAAAGTGGAAGGCGTCCATTTCTTCCTCGTCCTTTTAATGGCTATGCGGTGACTTGCTGCCAGACTGGGAAGGGTTGCATGATGGTGTGCTAGTAGAAGCAGAATCATGCCTCGTACTGGATATAGCGAACACAAACTGTCATTCGAGCTTGTTGGGAAAGTCATTTGAGATTAGATCAAGGACGTTACAGTACAACTTGTTATGCAGCTTGTGGGAGCCCATCTAGTTGTAGTGCCAGCTTTTGAGCAGCTGTCCGTTAAACTGTCTCGCAAACTAGCTCATAGTTCGGCGGGAGTTGCTCCAGCAGTATTCCTCATTGATTTAAAATCGATGAATTGTTTTTGGAGAGATTTGTCCGTTTTAAGCAATTAGCAAAAACTTTACCAAATAAAGTTGAGTAATTGACTAAAATGGGAGACAAATGCTAAGCCGGTCTTATGACCGCCTAGATTTATGCAAGATAAATTTCCACTAGTGTGTCGATGATGCTTAGCTCAAACACAAACCGGTTGAAAGCTTGAAGCTTCAACAGTAGATCGCCTCGTGGAGATCAGTGGAGCATCAGCAATTTCCGGGGCCCAGTGCTTGTGAAAAAAGAAAAAAACTGTGGAATCCCCTATAGCTGATGCACTTGGGGATTGCTGACGTGCAGATAGGTTGGGCAATTGCAGTCCTACAGTGAAGGAACTTTCCAAAAGCCTTGGGGGTTTTATTTAAATACACTTGAATCACCAGTAACACGTCTTACTCTTAAAAAAGCTCGACTCGAACTAAAACTCTACCACTCATATCGCTGGCCACCCCAAGGGCTAGAACTGAGAACGATTCGCCGTCCCAATTTCTCAGTGCAAATGATCAATTGTCCGATATGTCCTCGGGTCCTAGTGAATAAACCCCCCGTTAGAGTCATCCAACTGGATATTCCACAGTCCGGACCACCGGTACTGACTGATGCTTCAGCTTTCGTACCTGCAACACCAAAACCCTTACAGGTGATTCCTCCATCGAAACTTATATTTTTTCTTGACTTGGCCCTGATACTTACCCTGTTACTTATTTATTTAAATATAAATCCAACTTCCTTCTGAAGAGTAAAATCACAAGAGTTTGGGGACTTCTATTCTGCCCATTAAATCTTTGTACATTACATTTTCATATATAACTTACTCTCCGCCTAAAATGACATCAGCCTTACGCATTCAACATTCAAAATCTTATTTCTTATTTCTTTCAAATCTTATTTTTTGTGCGTAATTCTCCGAGACTAGCCTATTTTAAGATCCATCCCGACATATGAACAACACGACACTCTTGAGGTCTTATGTTCGAACTGCATAGGCCGCTACCCCATCATCTCTTTCCTGTCCATCAAATTTTAAAACGAGCATTTTAATTTTCTTACTTATTCCTCTGAGTTTAATAAATAATAAAGAAAGAATAAATCCGGTCAGTAAGAAACCAAATCGGTCAACATTTTTATAAATTTGGTAAAGAAAGAATAAAATTGGTAAAGAAAAAAAAACTTTTTAGGAATTTTTCACCCGCAAAGCGCTGATCAATTTAGAGAAGTTAAGGGGGGAAATACAATTAAAAGGCCTAAAATGAGGCCTATCTTTGGGAGTGGATTGCAAGTAGGGAATTGAATGAATCTTAGCGATTCTTTTTGCATGTTATTAGGAAATTATTGGGCAATGAAAATCAGTCAAGTTTTTCGAAAAATATTGTAATTAAGCCCATTTATGATCAATAATGTAGAGTCGTGTTTTGGGGGATAAACTTTGCGCCGTGCAGTCTCCAGGCCCAGGATCACGTCTAAAACAAAAAACAACAACTGGGCATTAAACTTAGAGGTACAGCGCACAACATGAATTATTTCATATGTAAAAAAAAGGGTTTTTCCATGAAAAAATTTGAAACTGAAATAAATGTTTTTAAAAAAACACACTTTTTTTTGACTTTGTTCGTCAAAAAAACATGTTATAACAAATAAATATGAAAAATCCTTTCATTCATGTTGTGGAGAATTTAATTTCAAATATAAAGCAAAAAACCGCATTCGATTAAAATGAAATCTCTGACCTGTACATTGCACGGCGACTTTGAAAACACGACTTTTCAGTAGAAGCGTTTAAAGTTTACCACTCACTAAAGTTTACCACTGACACGCACTCACTAAATTGCGTATTACTTTATGCTTTTAAAGGCTTATTCCTAGACATATTTAGAGTACATTAAGAACAAAAAAAAATTTTTGAAAAAAATAAATTTTTAATTGTATTTCCCCCCTTAAGCAATACCTAGAAAATCATTACATTTTAATTCCCAAAATGATACATTTTCTATGGCTAAAAAGGCCAATTTTTTATGGCCTAAATGGCTTCTTCGAACATTTTCGAGTCTCCTATAATATGGATCCTAGTTTTAATCATCTCCACAAAACTAGAAAAGTTCTGGTCAGGGTGATTGTTTTTAAAACGATCTTCCTTCCACATGCTGGCTGAGATAAAACTGTAGCGATATGAGCAAGCCGGCCGAAACCGCTGCCGCTGAAATCAAATATATCCAATAATAGTAACAGACTAATGAAATGAATAGTGATTAAAAAAATTGGTACAGTTTAAATTTTGGTTTTCAGCCCCGAGGACTCGCTTTAAAACTACTGCTTTAAAACTACTGCCTTTAGAAGGCAAAAGAAAAGTCTTTTTACTAACAGAAGTCGCTAAGTTAATTATTATTTATTTTAGTTTTTCGTTTGAAGCAAAAAACAGACAGCCCTTATTATTTATTAATCATCTTTGGGTATTCCCAATTCTGTGTTGCTCCATTTGGACGGGTTTGGATATTCAAATTCACCCTGAAAAACATTAAACACATGTACAATGTATTTGTCAGTAGAAAATTATATTACTTACCGTTATATGATCAGGTTCGTGCCACAAATGCCAAATTACCCACCACCACATGGCTCCTCCAACAGCAACGGCACCAATCTTAGTGGCATTCGAATGAGCCGGTGGACCCTTTCGATATGAAACCCTTTTAAAATTATGTAAGAATCAATGCAATGCCTGGCAAAAAATCATGTCTAACATACACATGGCTTTCCCTTCGTAACAATTTAGATGTTAATAAACTTTGATTTGAACGGGCAACAGCCGTTCTTAAAGATAACAAATTTCGAGCAATATTCATTTTAAATCAATTGCTTATAATTTCAAAAAAGTAATGTTTTTTTTGGACCAGCTTTAAACACTTTTAAAATGTACTAAATAAAACCACAAAAAAATGTGACTACATCTACTACACTTTAATCACACGTATATTTTTGGTATATTTTTTCAGAACAACCTTTTTGTACTATATCTATACTTATATTTATTTATACCTTATTTTATAAGTAAAACTAATTATACTTATACTTATACGTAAAAGCCTGAAAAAATTGGTTACTTTTTTTTTTTAGCGGAAACTATTTTATTTAAGCCTAGTACTGAGTTGACGAAATTCCGCTCTTGAAATTCCGCTTGCGAAATTGCACTTTATTCAGCTACCGAGCTAGTGTGACCAAAAAAATTAAGAAAAAGGGTAATACTGAACAGCTGTTGTTTGTAAACAAAAAAACAATAAGCAAATATGAATTCAAATCAATTGGATGTTGGTGTTTTGTTTATGTATTTCGCCGCTAAGGAGCTGATTAAGAAATAGAAAACTGGGTCAAAATCAAAATCAATCACAAATCATTTCAATGACATTTTATGGCATTAAAATGCCCCTTGTGGGTCAAATCCCATATTATGGGCTTCGCCTTGACCGCAAAAATTAATTTCAATTTATCCTCGCGCGCCGAAAATTTTTCGGTCCGACCATTTTTTTCTTTCAAATTTTCCCTCCATGTTTTAGCTATCGAAATAAATAATTTATTTCAAGACCCCAAAATCAGCTGTTTATTTTTTTTAATCCGGCAACGCCATTCAATTCGATAGCTAAAATTTTTCTCAACACAGTACCCAAAAAATTTAGGACACGAAAAATTCTTCTTTTTTTTTTATACCGTTTTTTTTATATGGAGTTTGACAGCTGTCAGATTTTCAAGAGCGAATTTTCGTCAACTCAGTACTAGGCTTAAGGTTTTAAGGCCAAAACTTTTGTCCTAGTACAAAACTAGCTAGCTATAACTTTCCTTGTCGAAAAACATGTTAAACGAACAAAAACGTAAATACTTTCCAATGTGATGAAATATTTTTAATACTGAGGTCATACATACATATTCATTCAAATTTGTATTTGAAAAATTCCAATATTAAAAACAGCTGATTTAAATAGATCTTCTTATACCAGATATGTACATATTTTTATATATTTTTTGTAAGGGTCTGCCTATCTTCCTATCCGGATTATGCCGGCTAGCCTACGTTATTCGCCTTTCTTCAGGGATGGGAACATTCAGAAAAATCGCAAAGGCAGTCTTGCCAATAAATAAAATAATTCCGTGTCTGAAGAAATTTCTGGCTTCGGGTGGCTCCAGTTTGATGAGATGAGCTCCAAGTCTTAAATTTCTTTGAACGGTACTGAAAATTAATGAATCAATATCATCTGCTTACGCTCCGTAGAATTGCCTCCTCTTGTTGCCGTCCTACTTATTTTTCCCTAATCATTTCTTTCCTTTCCCTCAAAACGATTTGATCTCTAGCGACGCTAGGCATGTTTCGGAAATAAAAACGAATAAAATAAAATTTTCAAAATAACAAAAAAGGAAAGTTGATGAAAGTTGCCGTTAAAACCGGATTTATATCGCAAACATCGGATAAAGTTGTTTATAGGATATATGATAATATAACCCAATTAATTACAATAAAATATTTAAAAAAAAAATCCCAAGCTTCTATCTTCAAAAATAGCAAAGTATGTATTTATACCAAATACCATTTCCGATCGTTCAGTTATATGGCAGCTATAGGATATAGTCGGCCGATCCCGGACGTTCCGACTTATATACTGCGTGCAAAGGAAAGAAGGGTGGGTGTGTGCAAAGTTTCAAGTCGATAGCTTTAAATCTGAGAGACCAGTTCGCGTAGAAACAGACAGACAGACGGACATGCTCATATCAACTCAGGAGGTGATCCTATGCCGACCCTATTATACTTTATAGGATCGGAGATGTCTCCTTCACTGCGTTGCACAGTTTTGACCAAAATTATAATACCCTCTGCAAGGGTATAAAAATATCGCAACGAGTGGGAGACCGAGGGGGAGCGAATAGTTGGCATCTATTAAGCAGCATGCGGCATCCCAGAAGCAAGAATTTAGATACAAAAAAATACAATGAAATAAATAAACACTCGTATTTTAAAAAAAAAAAAGTCCTTTATTATTGATTTATTAATATCTTTTATACTTTTGTAATATTAAAATATGAAATTATATTCAAATTTCTTGGCGTTTTAACAGAAAATTATTATGGTATTTAGTGAATATCGTTTAGTTTTTTTTTTATATACAAAAAAATATATTTTAGTATATTTTTACAAAAATAGTAGGGATGTCGGAAATATATCAAAATATCAATATATCGATATATTTTCTCTTAAAAAAATATTATTATCGAAATATTTTTTGGGCAAAAATAGTCGATAATAATATTTTTGAGTTGGTATTTCCGATATCTTATGTTTGGTCACTCTTAAGCCAGAAATTGGCATTAAGTTATCTTATCACGCCTGGAAGTTCGGTTCCATCTGAACGGTTGGCTTCTGCCATTAAATGTGTTTTCTGTGACTCCCGTAGTCGAATGACAGACCAGCATATAACCGAAAGAGTTTTTTTTTAAATCATTGAAGAAAGATTTGTTTTGTAATTTAGAGTAATTAGGAACATTAAATAAGAGAATTAAGTAATTAGCATTATTTAGTACATATTTCATGAATTAATTAAGTTTTAAAAAACTTTTTTTTATATTATTTTTTTTTATAAATAAATTTTAATACAATGTCCTTAATAATTTTGTTATTTTTTATTTCAAAGAACGTAAATAAAAGTTGCTTGAGAGTAGGTATAAATATTTGTTGTTTTCCAATTCACTTTTTAAATATAAAATAGCTCTTATTTGCAGTTCATGGCGGATGAAAACACATATTAAAACCTTTTTTTAAATTTACAAACAACCTTTTTCAATTTCAGCTGACCATAAAAAATATCAAAAATACTCGAAATTTTTGGTGATATTTCTTAATATTATCGATTGATTTTTTTTCACAGCAAATATCATCAATACGATATTTTTTCAAAATCCAACAACCCTATCTTTCATAGAACGCAAAACTTAAAATGGAAAAACAATTGAAACGAAAATGAAAAACAGCTAAAAACAGAAAAACGAGTCCTACTCAACAAAAAAAAAACGAAAAAAGAAAATTAAAATTAAATTAAGTCCAATCATTTTTGTTTAGAAACAAAATCATGTTTACATTCGTTTGTTTTAGCGGGCCTCGCTTCTCGCTTACGAGAAGTCCCGCTTTGCTAAACATTCTTTCACTTTCTGTGGAAGTGGCCGGTACACAAAAGTATTTAAAAATTCACTTTTTAAATGCATTGTCAGTTGAGAAGAAAGAAGATTTGTAGAAAGAAGAAATTGGATTTTTAAGTTGATTACAAACTAAATTGTTAATTTTTTGTACTTTCCAGCAATCCAATGGATTTTGAGCAGGCTCCAAATTACTAGCATTTAAGTATTGCCGCAATGCTAATATTGAATCCACGCGAGGGCTGTGGACTTTGTGGGATTTGTTTGATTGTAAAAAGCTAAAAAGCTGCTGCTGGTTCTGGTGTTGGCGGGCTAGAACATGTTGGAGACTTTGTTAGAACGTTGATGTGGGTCAGTTCCTCCTCTAAAGATTTCACCGCTTGGGAGGAGTTGAACGGATTCCAAAATCCTTCCTTCTTATAACGAGGGTCAAGAATTGTGGCCATTCTTGTTACTGTTCGACTTTCAAGAGGACCAATCTTCTATTAACCCTTTGGGCGTATTGAGAAGCACACTTGTGATGGCAACCTTTGTTAACAGTATACCATATAGAAAGCGCGGTTCCACCTTATGGGACATTCTTGTTTTAGACTGTATGGACGTTCGGACTCCTGGGCCTCCTTCAACTTGGCATACGCGATTTTATTACTTTTAAAAAAAATACAATTCGATTACATTTTTCCTATTTGATTTTCCTGGACGGTCAAATTAATCGAATGGGCAAAGCATGGAATATGTATAATTTGCAGTATCTCACTTGCTTTTATCATATTTTTGGCGTTATCTGTGACCATAGCTGTAACCTTTCCAACAATTTTCCATTCCTCGATAACTTTGCGTATACTTTTTCATATGTTTTCCGAAGAGTGATTCGCTTCGTCGAGTAGCTTTTCAGTGGACAAAACAGCATTGCGTAATTCAAAATCTGCTGTAATAGAATGAAATGTCACAGTGATGTAGCACTCGTTGGCCCTTGACGTCCAACAATCCGAAGTTAATGCACAGTGCTTTACTTTTTCTTAAAAGGCAGACAACTTTGCCTTCTTTTCTTCGAATGCATTTGCCAAATGATAGTTCTTTAAGGTGGCTCGTGAAGGCAATTCGTACCTTGGATCGAGCTGGCTTATAATATTGCGGAATCCTTTATTTTCTACCACTGATAGAGGGCGCAAGTCAGAGAAATTGTAATCGGATAAGGCACTGTTCAATTTTTGTTTTCTATTCGACAAAACGGATTGCTGTTGTCTTTGAGGCAATTCACTAACTGTCAAGTTAGGATGTATCCTCTTCAAGTGGCAAGACAAGTTGCTCGTATTGCCAATTGTTTGGTAGGTTCTGCCACATTTAATACATTTGGCTGTCCTGCCTTAAGTCGACTTATCAAAAAAGTTCCATACGGAAGATTCATTTGCTTATTTGGGATCGTGCTGCCGACATCGTTTTTTCCTCCTGACACGCAACTATATTGGACAAAAATGTCATTAAAAATCATATGATTGTACCTAATTACTCTAATTACCATTCCTGTTCTGCTTTTTCAAAGCCTTTTCCATTTGTGAACGCCGCCAACACCAATAAGAATTAAATCACACAAAAATCTATAATAATTTTATTGTTAAGTTTATTTCATTTAATTGATAATAATTTTTGATGCACTTACCAAATACCAGCCAAAAAGTGATAATTAAAGAGGAAACATCGAACATCGATGTTTGAAAACTTCGATATTTCCCGAGTTTCAGAAAACATCGATGTATCGATACATCGTTGATGTTTTCTCCAGCTCTACTAAGTGGCCAAAATGCCAAACGCTAGCTGTGCCTTAGCTGCACCCTGAAACTGCATACTCGGCATAAATGTATTACGAGCGGACTTCTTATATGTGCATATACCTCCGCCTAAGCGATCATAGCTATATACCTAAGAATATATATATAAACGTCTCTCCGCTGCCGCTGTTGGCAGCTGTTCCGACTCATAAAAATATTGTAAAGGAGAAGAACCCTTTTGGAGATTGGAGCGGCAATAACGGCTGCTCCAAATAAAACATCAAAAATAAAGAATCAAAAGAATATACACACAAATCTACTTGGTTACAACTGGATGGGACCCCTGGACTGCGAGGCATATTACAACAGGCCTCTCTTTAGGACTTTGAACATACCGAACAACATTCTAGTCTTTTCTAGATCATTTTAATGTATGAAATATGTTTAATAAATTTAAAACCAAACAAGAAAGGAAAGCTAACTTCGGGCGGAGCCGAAGTTGATATACCCTTGCAGTTAAAACCGGATATATATCGCAATCATCGGATATAGTTGGCCGATCCTTATGAGAATAAAATAATATAACCCAATTTATTATAATATAAAGTCTAAAAAAAAGTCCCAAACTTCTATCTTCAAAAATACCAAATTGGTATTTCTACCAAAAAACATTTCCGATCGTTCAGTTATATGGCAGCTATAGTTGGCCGATTCTTATGAAATTGAGTAGGTTGGATTATCTGACCAAAAATATAATCAGTACTAAGTTACAGCTTTCTATCTTCAAAAACACGAAAGTTGGGTCATCCGATCGTTCAGTTATATGGGAGCTATAGGATATAGTCGGCTGATCCTTATGAAATTTGGCATGTCGTAATGTTTTGCCAAATATAGCTCTCATGTCAATGAACTCTCTAACTCGAAAAACACCAAAGTTATACCATTTCCGATCAATCAGTTATATGGCAGCTATAGGATATAGTCGGCCGATCCCGGTCGTTCCGACTTATATACTGCGTGCAAAGGAAAGAAGGGTGTGTGCAAAATTTCAAGACGATAGCTTTAAAACTGAGAGACTAGTTCGCTTAGAAACGGACAGACAGACAGACGGACAGACGGACCGACGGACAGACGGACATGCTCATATCAACTCAGGAGGTGATCCTGATCATGAATATATATACTTTGTTGGGTCGGAGATGTCTCCTTCACTGCGTTGCACACTTTTGGACAAAATTATAATACCCTCTGCAAGGGTATAATAAAATAAAAACAAAATTTATAATAAAACTAATTGACATGGCGAACTTTGTTTCGCCCTTATGATAATAAATAAGCAGATTGTGTTTTTTTTATTATTTCATTCATTTCTATTTCTGTATTTTAGTACAAAGATTTCTCATCTTCTAAGTACCTTGTGATAGGCGACATTTTTTGTTTTATTCTCAGGCGCAAAAACAAACAACGCAGATGGTCCGACCCGTGAACATACCACGTAAATTGGCCATGTAAAACATGAATGTTCTAGGTTTAGGCCACAAATATTTAAGGATAGGCCTTGTGATTTCTTGATGGTCATATCAAATTCAAGACGTATCGGAAATTGAACTCTATTAAATTCAAACGGCACATCGGTTGGCACTATCGGGATATTCGCAATAAAAACTTTCTCAGCTTTAAACTTTCCTATGATTATCATAGCATAGCAATTACATTGTTCATCAATTTTCTAACCCTCAAACACGTACGTTGCACAGTTATAGTTGGTTCGAAGCATGATTACTACGGAGCCAACCTTTAGGCGTAATATTTTCAGTGGTAAGCCAGGCCAAAGAGTTTAAACACTCAATTGGATAGTTGGTAGCTTCATCTTCATTTGTTTTGATCTTGTTTTGAATTATGTAATTCAAGTCATCTACATCTTTATTCTTGGCCACTAAAAATTCTCGCTCACTCAACCATTCATTATTTTTGTATTCATCGGCAGGTACTTGATCTTTACCGATAAATAGCAATTGCTAATTAGTGAATCTGTCCTTTTATCTTCAAAATAAAAAACAGACAGTATTAAATGGGTTATAAACACTTTTTTCGGTGGGAGAGGACCAGACGACCGAGGAACGCTCGAGAAACGATTTATTAGTATTGTTTGGTCATTGAGGGTTTTCAATGGCGTAATCCGCACCAAAATAAAGGCCGATTTTTTGTAATTTTAAAACGTTATAAATGTTTATTCTTGCATGCAGATGAAGCCGGATGAGAAGAAAATAGACCAGCTTATGGTGGATGCAGGGACTCAAGTAATGTACAGAGAGGGGGGCCCGACTAGTCACTGCGAAGAAAAAACTCTAAATAATAGAGAGGGCTGCGCGACCTAGATATTTCGGAGCTAAAACTCTCTAAAGAAAGGCCCGTTGGGTCGAGCGCCCGAGAGAGACATTACACTAAACATTACATTAACATTATTTAAACATTAACATTAAACCGCTGTGCTGCTGCTTGACCCGACAGGTATATATTAAGTTATTTGTAATTTATTAAGCTAGGATGAGTTGGTAAGGAAATTTAAAATTTTATACTTTAAATTTGAAGGACAGAAAAGAGATGTTATAGATAAGAGACCATTGTAGACCATTGAAGACCCTAAAAGGGTCGTACTGTGCATGTGTCGAACTACAATGGCTAAGGAATAGAGGACTAAAGTTTCTAGTCTTCTATTAGGAATGTTAAAATTTAAGCGTGTTAATAAATGCTGGCTATCTACATCCCCATTAATTAGGTTATGCAAAATAACTACACCGAGCATTGTCCTACGATTTGTTAAGCTAGGTAAGTTTATAAGTAAGAGTCTACTATTATAAGGTGGAAGGTGAAGATTTGCATCCCAGTTTAGACCTCTAAGTGAAAAAGTTAAGGAATTCTATTGTACGGATTCTACGCGGCCCTAATGTACTCCATATTGGGGACTCCAGACACATGAACCGTACTCCAGTATCGGACGAACCAAAGAAATGAATAATGTTTTTTGTTGGATAAATAGCTTAAATGTCGGATTTAAACCTCGTTCTTCGATAATATTTGTCTCAAATGACCTCATTTGGAAACGAACATAGTATTTTTGAGTGTTTTCAAAAAAGTGGCGAGATTTTTGCCACACAAAGCAATTAATACAATGGCTCATGTGGCGAAGTAAAGAACGGCTTTCACTTTACCATTAAGGCAGCGTAATCCAGCCGTTTCTCCGGAAAACTTTAATGCACCACATTACTCACAAACAACGTCCATTTACCCAATGTAAGCTATAATCATTGCTGCAATCGTATCGAAACGCTGCTCGATTAAAATCAGCACTTGATAAATATCTTGTTCTGCGTAGGAAATAATATATTTTTGGATCTCTGTTGTTCGCTTCTCTTTTGGCACGAAATCGAGTATTTCGTATTCTTCTTGCAATACGGCTTTGTCGAGAAATATTTGATCGTCTTGCTCGCGGCATTGCTGACTGTAGATAAATGTAAATGTATAATCGCATTTATACTTCAATTGTATTTATTATACCCTTGCAGAGGGTATTATAATTTTGTCCAAAAGTGTGCAACACACTGAAGGAGACATCTCCGACCCTATAAAGTATATATATTCTTGATCAGGATCACCTCCTGAGTTGATATGAGCGTGTCCGTTTGTCCGCCTGTCTGTCTGTTTCTACGCGAACTAGTCTCTCAGTTTTAAAGCTATCGACTTGAAACTTTACACACACCCTTTTTTCCTTTGCACGCAGTATATAAGTCGGAACGACCGGGATCGGCCGACTGTATCCTATAACTGCCATATAACTGATCCTATGAGGGATCTCCTATGAAGACGATATAGATGATAATGACGACATGGAAACGGCCGATGTCGATGAGGTACCTATATCTACTAAGACCCCCAAGAAGGACGACAAAGTAGTCAAAGCACCCAAGGAGATCAAGCCACCACCGATTTTTATCCCGGACGTAACAAATATGAAGGCCCTCTCCAAAGCCATCTTTGGCGCCCAAGGCGACAAGGTTGAGATCACTTATAAGGCCGACCACAAAAACTCCATTCGAGTCATTACCCCGAACAAGGACGCCTTTAGCAAACTTAAGACGTTCCTTAGTGAAAATCAAAAGAGGTTCCACACTTTCCAACCCAAAGACGAACGCGCCTACCAAGGGTCATCAAGGGCCTTCATTACTCGACTGATCTGGAAGATATCAAAGAGGGACTCGGCCGACTCGGGCACAAAGTCAGGGACATACATAACCCCACACAAAGGAGTACCAAGAAACCCCTAAAAATCTATTTTGTTAACCTGGAGCCAGCCAAAAACATTAAGGAGGCGTTCCTAATCAAGCGGTTGTGCAGCTCAGTAGTGATGGTCGAGCCGCCAATTAAATTTAACGATGTCCCGCAATGCTACCGCTGTCAGGCCTATGGGCACACCCAAAGATACTGCCAGCGTGAACATCGTTGAGTAATGTGTGCAGGTGAGCACCCAACGGCCGATAGTAAAAAGAACGCTAGCGAACCGGCCCTCTGTCTCCATTGCGATGGCCCTTATGCGGCCTCTTACAAAGGCTGCGCATCCTATAAGAGAGCGGAAAACGTTTTTGGCCCCAAGCAGGCAGCTGTCCTACGGTACCAGCAGCCCCACTTCAACAGGATTGACCACAACGCTAGCAGGGTTAACCCAAATGTCACCTACGCTGACGCAGCAAGGAATGCTGCCCCACAACCGGAGACCAGCTCTAACGCCAATCCAATCCGGCCAGGCAACCCACTGGACGCGGTTGTGTTCAGAATGGAGGTCATGTTCGAGAGAAGGATGGAAAAAGTTATGTGTCAAATGACCCAAATGATCGGCACTCTCTGCAAGTCCTTATGCACAATTTGGAACGCCAACGCCCTGGTGAAAATCAGGCCAGCAGTGAAGCTCTACTGCAAAACTAAAAAATCCGACATTCTCCTCATATCGGAGACCCATTTTACAAACAGATTCTATCTAACCCTCAGAGGATACGACCTTATTGCTGTCAACCACCCAAACGGAAGAGGTCGCGATCCTCATCCTCATCCGCAGCAGCATCAAGCACGAGACCCTGCTAGCCATTAAAGAGGACTGGGTGCAATGCGCTAAAATTCAAGTCGCCACCTCCAATGGAGACATTACCATTGCTGCTGCCTACTGCCCCCCCAGACACAATGTCAGCGACGTTGACTTCGGACTCCTTGGGCCAAGTTTCTCATTGGCGGGGACTTTAATGCCAAACACCCTTGGTGGGGCTCCAGAGTCAATAACCCAAAAGGCGGGGCCCTAGTTAGGCAAATCTGGGCTCGTAATCTCGGCTGCCATGCTACAGGCGCTCCGACCTACTGGCCAACAGATCCGTCGAAGATCCCAGATGTCCTGGACTTCGCCATCACAGGAGGACTGGACTCGGCCGGAATCTAGTCCTGGATGTGCTCTGCCGTAGATCTTAACACAACTCTGGAATCCCCCGACCAGATTGAGGCGGCCGTCGAGAAACTGACCGCACAAATCCAAGCTGCAGCAGCCGAGGCAGCTCCAAGGCTTTCGAACCGCCCGAGAGCCACTGACAGGGACAGCAATTTCTGGAATCCAGACGTCACGGCTCTCAAGCTGGAAAAGCGGCGACTCAGGCGGGTCTGGATGCTGTCCAGAAACCCCAGGAACAAGACCGACCTGAAAAGAGTCTCCAAGTGGCTCTCTGAACTCTTGGCGGACTTGAGGAAGGAAGCGTTCGACGGGTTCGTTGAACAGTTGGTACCGGGTGACCCACAAAACAATCTGTGGCGCGTCACGAAAAGCATACGACGACCTCTTAAGAGGATCCCACCTGTTCAGCGAGCCAACGGCAGTTGGTGCAGGTCAGAGACGGACCGAGCCAACGCGTTCGCCGAACACCTGGAAAGCGTATTCTCCCCTTTCTATCGCTGCTTGCCAGAAGAGGCAGCAGAAATGGAACAACTATTGGCACGACAGAATACCACCTGTGACGGAAGAGGAGACAGCCGCCCAGATTTCAGTGTGGAGCAACAACAAGGACCCGGGCGATGATGGCATCAATGCAGCCGCATTAAAACTGCTGTCACCTCCAAGCATCAAGATAACGACGAATATTTATAATAGATGCTTAGAAATTGGGTACTTTCCGACCAACTGGAAACATGCAACACGCTGATCGAAGCAATTTGGTGGGTACTTGAAACGCAAAGGGCGTAATTGATTGGGCTTCGGAGGGAAGCTGATGTTTACTTTTGATTTTGATTTGTTTATGGGGAACCGAGATCGGACCTCAGAGCCAAAGACAAAGCCGAAGGCGAATGCAGAGTTTGAAAATATTGTTTATAAAATTCATAAGTGGAAAGCCATAAGTGGCCTGGATTTATGGGTTGGATAATTGAGCCAAAGATCAAGCCAAAGGCAAATGCAGAGATTGAAAATATTGTTTATAAAAGCCATATGTGGCCTGTATTTAGGGGTTGGATAACTCTCCCCCTTCTAAAATGGATCGTCCCGATTCAATATGAAATTCGTTTAAATGATCTCTTAATTCTGTTAAAAAAATTTCTTGGTTAATAGATTTTTCTGGTTCAGGCCGATGTTTTTTGGTTACAAATAATATAGCATTTTTGTATTTTATAATAAGTGAAAGAATCAAAAATATAATGATTAAAATTAATAATATAAAGGTAAGTGATATTTTAGTATTCTTAATTTTAACGAATGGGTTTAAAATGTTTATATTATCTAAAGAAAGATCAGAGTTATTTGATAATATGTAATCGGATATTTCATAATTTTTAAAGTGGTTCGTAGTTACGTATTCAAGAATTTTATTTTTCAAATTGGTATATGAGATATTATTAATTTTAGTTGTACCATTAAATGTTATTAAAAACGAACCGTTTAAATGGGAGTTGTTAACAATATTGTTCCCATTTATAAGAATGGCACCATCTTGTATGATGTCTATTTTTTTATTTTTTTTCTTTTATTTTTTTACAGGTTGATTTCTCACCATTTAATAATCGGGTAAAGCAAGTTTTTTTGTTACTTAGAGTGCAATAATTATTAAAAAGTTCGTTCTTAAAATTAGACATTTCGTAAAAAATATTTTCGCATTTTGCGACTTGATTGCTTAATACTAGTTTTCCATCGATTTGGGAAATCGCTCTAGCGTGATATATTTCACATCTGTTTTTTATTATTGGGTATTTTATATAAATTATTAAAAGTTCTTATGCAATGCGATTTTAAAAGAAGAGATGTCCATTAAATCAGCTATAATTACTGGTTTTTATTCATGTTTTAATATTTCCAAGATGTCATCATTGTTTAAAATTTTGGTATTAAAAACGTCTATTTTTGCTAGAGTGATTGTGTCAATTAAATTTTGCAGATCAAATGTTAATAATCGCAAGCGATGTTTTCGAAGAGGTAGATCTTGATCAATAAATACTTTTTTAAAATCATCGGAAAGAGATTCTATTTCTTTGAATAATCGGGAATTGATAATAGACTGCTTATTATTGTTTTCAATTAATTCATTAATTTTATTCTGAACTGTAATAAAATCATCATGGTCCGGAGTTCCAGCTTACCATTTCCACACGGTGCCTAACTCATTTATCCCTCTTTTTGATCTAGTTGATATTAATTGCGATAAAATTAGTTCGATTACTTTTGTCATATTTAATTTCCCATTGTGACCTTTTATTAGTATCCCTTTTAATATTATCTGATTCCAAATTTATTATTTCTTTATAAAAGCTTAAGTTAGTTACATGGAATAAATCTGCGTATGAATCGTACGTCAATACGTCTTTATTGTCCTTAAATAGAAGATATTCGTGACTTGTATAGTCAATTATTTCTAATTTTGTTAATAAAATAAGGTGTAGTATGAGCACCTGATAAAACATTTTCTGGGAAAGGAAAGAAAAAAAGGATAATATATAAATACTTAGAATTTTATATTATCTTTGTGAATGATTCTATTTCTATTGTTGATGATTATTTTGTTGGGTAAACTTTCCTTAACTATTTGTTTTTTATATCTGGTTTTAAGTTTATTTCTTTCCCCGTGTTTCTTTTCATAGACTACCTGTCCTACATGATATTCTTTTTCTTTTCTGTTTTCATTATGTGTTTCCAACATTTTCTCTTGAGTATTATTCAAAAGTTCAGGAATGTTATCGTACTCTATTTTATTATATAATACGTCAAAAGGTTTTTGGTTCGTTGTAGAATGAATGCTCTGATTATATTCTTGAGCGGCTCTTATTATTATTTCGGAAAAGTCAGTTAAATTAAATTCTTCTTTAATGCATTGAGCTAATTCTGTTAATGTAGAATGTGCCCTTTCAACCTGTCCGTTTGACGTGCTGTGCCTAGGGTCTGCGTAATGTAAAGTTAAATTGCACCTTTGTGCGAAAGATTTAAATTGGGCCGAGGTAAAGCTCGGTTCATTATCGGTCATTATTACTTTTGCTTGTGGAAAATGCTGAAGAAGTTCCATTACTTTATTTTCGATATTTAATTTATTTTGGATTTCTTTTACTACTAGAAATTTTGAGTAAGCGTCAATACAAGTTATGAAAGTAAGACCTTGCGCGTAATATATATCAATGTGTAAATTTTCTCCTTCTTTACTTGGAATTGGGGCTTCCCCATTGGAATTTTTATTGGGTGCCTGTTATATTTATTTTCGTTACAAATCACGCAATTTTTAATATATTCTTTTAATTTTTTAAAACAGTTTGGCCAATAATATAATTTACTGATCTGTTTGTAATTCTCTTCTAGCCCCCTATGAGCACGGCTGTGCGTTTCTTCTGTTATTATAGCTTTATCTTCCTCGTTTTCCACGTCTTGTAGAAAGATTCTTGTAAAAAGGAATGTGTTTGTGAAATTATTTTTTAAAGGTTGAAATTGAATTTGAATTTAAATTGAATTTGAAATAAGTCCTCTAAGGTACAATGAATTCCTACCGTAATGTTAGGTGGAAGATACTCTCTTAATATAGTTATTAAATTTTCTGGTGTGTCATATTCAATTAAATGTCGTGTCCTGTCAAAAATTTTCAGTGACTCATGTATTGTATACCTCCCCGTTGTTAATAACAGTTGTTGTTTAAATTGATTTAACGGTTTACGGGTCTCTTGTATTACATTTTCAAAACTACTTTCAGCTGAATGCTGTGTGTTCTGATCTGAGTCTGACTGGTCTGTTTGTTCTATATCGCTGTCAGTAATATTATTTATCTGAATTCGAGATAATGCGTCTGCAACTACATTTGTTGTACCGGGCTTAAATGTTATTTTCGGTGTAAAACTTTGTATGAAAGAATACCATCCTTTCATATCTACATTGGGATTTTTTTCCGAAATTGTGTAATATAAAGTTTGATGGTCGGTTTGAATTTCAATTCCAATTACTACGTATAAGTAAAATCTTAGATTTTTAAGAGCCCATACTATCGCTAAAAGTTCCTTCTTATTAGTCGCATTAGCTTGTTCTGTTTTAGACAAGGTTTTTGAAATAAAAGTAATTGGTTTTCCTTCTTGAGATAAAACTGCACCAATTGCGACGTCTGAAGCGTCGGTGGTCAAGGTAAATTTTTTATTATAGACCGGTTGAACTAGTTCTACTTGAGCAATGAGATTTTCTTTCAGCTCGTTAAAAGCTTTAATTGCTGGTTCATCCAGCTGAATCAATATTTTTGTTGACATTCTTTTTGAGATTTTGCCATTATGACCTCCAAGATATTTTGATAGAGGTTTGGCTATGTAGGCGTAGTTTGAAACAAATTTTCTATAATAGCCCGTAAAACCTAGGAAACTTCTTAGTTCCCGAATATTTTCTGGAAGCGGATATTTTCTAATGGTTTCATTTTTCTCTGGGTCTGTCTTGATGACGTTATAGGATACCATGTATCCTAGAAAACGGGTTTCGCGTTTGAAAAACTTAGATTTTTCTAGAAACTAAGATTTTCATGTTTGCCCTCAATAATATATTTATAATTTTGTTTAGATCTGTATAGTGTTGTTCAATTGAGTTTGAGAATATTATAATGTCGTCCATATAGACATGACACGTTTTCCCTATTTGTTCTCTTAGAATATCGTCCATTGCTCTCTGAAAGATTCTTGGCGCATTTGTTAATCCGAATGGCATTCTTAAAAATTCGTATTTTCCATTATTTATTGAAAAGGCTGTTTTTTCGACATCAGATTCTTTCATTAGTATCTGATGAAATCCTGACTCTAAATCTATTGTTGAAAAATATCTTGGTTTTCCCAAATTTGATAGAATTACTGATGGGTCTTGCATTGGGTACCTGTCAGGTATAGTACTTTCATTTAATTTTTTATAATCAATGACGAGTCTTAATTTACGGCTTCCGTTTTGATTCTCTCCCTTCTTTGGGACTACCAGAAGTGGTGAATTGTAAGGGCTTCTGCTAGGCCTTATTATTTTTTCTGATAACATTCTTTTGATTTCGCTATTCACGAAGTCGTTGACGGATAGAGCATACGGATACTGCTTCCCGTATATTGGCCTATCGTGGATAAGATTTATTTCCCCCTTTATGTCTGTTCTAAAAGGAATTTGCATATTTATCTTTGAATGCTCCTTTTCAATATAGTGAACTATCTTTTCCCCCAATCCGCCTAATTGGTCAGTACCTATATTATTTATTTGATTTTTGACGGTATTTTCTTCGTCGGCACTCTCAGGATTTTTAATTCCCAAGATATTTTTATTTGCATTGACGGATATTTCTACGTCGGCGTTCTCAGGATTTTTAATTCCCAAGATATTTTTATTTTTATTGACGGATATTTCTACGTCGGCGCTCTCAGGATTTTTTGTTCCCAAGATATTTGTAT
Organism: Drosophila bipectinata; assembly: GCF_030179905.1. Lineage (NCBI taxonomy): Eukaryota > Metazoa > Arthropoda > Insecta > Diptera > Drosophilidae > Drosophila > Drosophila bipectinata. The sequence continues at coordinate 327,488 of NC_091739.1, read as the reverse complement.
TTTTGTTGACGGATATTTCTACGTCAGCGTTCTCGGGATTTTTTGTTCCCAAGATATTTGTATTTTTGTTGACGCATATTTCTACGTCGGCGTTCTCGGGATTTTTAACTCCCAAGCTTTTCTCACTATTTTCAACAAATAATGAATCTGTGTTTTCGCTACCATTATCATCAAAATACTTTTTTATAATAAATTCTTTTAACGGAAGAATATTATTTTCTTCAATTAAACGTATTTCGTTTTTCTCCTCATTATCATAATATTTTAACTTCTCCTGTTTCCCATTATATTCCAAGATTCCCTTATCTATATTTATTATAGCTCCAATTTTTCTTAATAAATTGAATCCAATTAGAATATCAGATTCTAAACCTTCGATTTCATAAAATAATTTTTTTGTTTCAAATATATTTATAATATGGTAATACCTAATAATTGAGTAGCCATGAACTGTTGTTACCTTTTTGTATATTGGTAGCTCGTTTTTATTTTCAAAATTTCCCCTTTTTATGTAACAAGCAGTGGCTCCTGTATCTATTAAAACTGTTAGCTGCTTCTTGGTTTTTCGATCTATCCTATTTAAATAAGGCATTCCTCTGTAGGGGTCTGGTCTAAAAAATGGTCTTCATTAATATTATTTAATCTGGTTACTTTATAAGCTGGCTGACTTTCTGTTCCATCTGATTCCCTTTTTTGAGCTTGAGTTTGCTCTCTATTTTGATTTGCGTTATAAAAATTTGAACGATTTTTATTTTGATGATAATTATTATTATATCTACCTTGATTATCGTTTGCCTGCCAATTATTATATCTTCCCTGGTTACTATTTGACTGGCAATTTTGGCTCGGCTGCCGATTGTTATTAGATTTATTCTGGAGTTGAATCGGTGGATCGACATCCATTGGCTCGATAGCTTGTTGCTTATGATTATTATTTTGATTATTATTTTGGCAAAAATTTCCCTTTTGTGGCCAAGTGTAAGTTTGGTTATGATTAAAATTATTTCCCATTTTAGTGGTATTATTATTTTGCCGTATTTGATCAAATCGTAAGTTGTTTTCCCGATATTTACTTTCATTTTTAAATCCATTAAACCTATTTGCGAATTGAGCACGGAAGTTGTTTGATTCTAATTCTTGGACCTTTGCCAAAGCATTGGGCAAATCTGGTGGATTTAATGAGAAAAGAGTTTCTGAAATAGATCCATTAAGTCCGGATATAAATACTCGTAGAGCATTTCCCCTTATTGAATTGTTTGTTTCTTTGGTAATTACACTGTCCTTTCCGTATGTCATTATGGTTTTGTTTATTAGTAAGGTCATTATACCCTTGCGGAGGGTATTATAATTTTGTCCAAAAGTGTGCAACGCAGTGAAGGAGGCATCTCCGACCCTATAAAGTATATATATTCTTGATCAGGATCACCTCCTGAGTTGATATGAGCATGTCCGTCTGTCCGTCTGTCCGTCGGTCCGTCTGTCCGTCTGTCTGTCCGTCTGTCTGTCTGTCTGTCTGTCCGTTTCTACGCGAACTAGTCTCTCAGTTTTGAAGCTATCTTGAAACTTTGCACACACCCTTCTTCCCTTTGCACGCAGTATATAAGTCGGAACGGCCGGGATCGGCCGACTATATCCTATAGCTGCCATATAACTGATTGATCGGAAATGGTATAACTTCGGTGTTTTTAGAGTTAGAGAGTTCAAATTTGACACGAGAGCTATTTTTGGCAAATTTCATAAGGATCGGCCAACTATATCCTTTAAGGGGCCCGTCCACAGGCGAGCATGTTCGTCAACATGCTCGCCTACTTGAATTTCATTTTCCCCACTAACTAGAGCCAACATTCGTGCGAACATTATTTTTCGATAAATTTTCAAACTATCAATATGTCAACGGACAACTACAGCGGCACTCTAATTGCACTTATGGCAATAAGTATTTGCCATAAATAATATTGCAAAATAATATTGCACTTTTTATTCATTTTTCTCTACCAAAACGTTTTTTCAAACTGACGTTCGTGCCAACATTGCCATCCATTGGCGAGCATGTTGTTGCAAACGTTGTCAAAATAGAACGATTTCAATTCCATTCGAACATTTTGACAAACACAAAATTTGACAACGAACACTACCATCCACAGGAAAAATTTCGTCGAGCACAACATGTTCGCCGAACATGCTCGCCTGTGGATGGGCCCCTTTAGCTGCCATATAACTGAACGATCGGAAATGACCCAACTTTCGTGTTTTTGAAGATAGAAAGCTGAAACTTAATACAGATTATATTTTTGGCCAGTTGATCCTACCAAATTTCATTAGGATCGGCCGATTATATCTTATAGCTGCCATATAACTGAACGATCGGAAATGGTACTTGGTAGAAACATCAACTTTCTTATTTTTGAAGATAGAAGTTTGGGACCTTTTTTGGATTTTTCGTTTTAGTTAATTGGTTTTATTATGATGTATTCATAAGGATCGGTCAACTATATCCGATGTTTGCGATATATATCCGGTTTTAACTGCAAGGGTATATAAACTTCGGCTCCGCCCGAAGTTAGCTTTCCTTTCTAGTTTTTATTATTTTAAATTAATTCCTCACGATATTGTCCCGTTGGGGTCTTCCTTCTGTGTGGTTGGTAGTTGATAGTTGATAAATGGATAGAGAATGTCCTGTCTTCCTTCCTTGGTTTTTTTTGTTGGAGCGAGTTGTCGTTTTTATTTGAGAATGTCTGCCTTCCTTCCCTGGTTTTTCTTGTTGGAGTTGTCGTTTTATTTGTTTTTGTTGTTCTTGTTTGTTTTTTTTTGTGCGTTGATTTTTTTAGTTTTTGTGTTCTTGTAATTGTTTGGTTTAAAATTTCGGTCCACCTTTGTTTTAATTCACTCTTTATGGATTATTTCATTAATTAATTTCCATTTACTTTATTGTTAACGATCACTGTCACTTGGTAGTGTCGTTTGGTGAATGTTTTATTTTTTCCACTAAAAATGTTGAGTTGTTGACCGCGCGAGTTCCGTTTATGCTTAACTTATTTTTCATTAAACTATTTTTTGGAGCTTTATGTGACGCGGCCCCTTGAGTTGGGCGCCAGTTAAATTGTTTGTAGTTCGGTGAATTAAAAAAATGTAAATTTTATTTTTTAATTTCACAACTTGGTGTTAAACCTTTATTTATTAAAAGCAAAAATTACAAGACACTTTTGATTTTTCTTAAATATTTTTGTCAACCGTTCGGGGTTCGGTCAAAATAGGACTGACTTCTTAATTCTAAATCTGATCCAAAGAACCTCGGCCATCAGTTGTGTTTAGATTAGAGGCTTAAGATGAAACTGTCGCATCTTATTGTGAAATTCGATTACGCTGATCGATGCAATTTGGTGGGTACTTGAAACGCAAAAGGCGTAATTGATTGGGCTTCGGAGGGAAGCTGATGTTTACTTTTGATTTTGATTTGTTTATGGGGAACCGAGATCGGACCTCAGAGCCAAAGACAAAGCCGAAGGCAAATGCAGAGTTTGAAAATATTGTTTATGAAATTAATAAGTGGAAAGCCATAAGTGGCCTTGATTTATGGGTTGGATAATTGAGCCAAAGATCAAGCCAAAGGCAAATGCAGAGATTGAAAATATTGTTTATAAAAGCCATAAGTGGCCTGTATTTAGGGGTTGGATAACTTGCACATGATACCCAAGCCCGGAAACCCCGAAGCCGATCTTGCCTCTTATCATCCGATTAGTCTCCTATCGATACTCTCCAAAATAATCGAAAGAGTGTTTTTGAGTAGAGCATTGCCAGTACTGGACGAGGCTGGTCTGATCCCCAATCACCAGAACCCCGGAACAATGCCACAGTGTGGTGCAGTATATCCTGGACGCCTTCGAAACCAAGAAGTACTGCCTGGCTGTATTGCTGGATGTCAAACAACCCTTCGACCGGGTCTGGCACTCCGGTCTCCTGCTTAAATTGAAGACTAACCTGCCCAGACCTTACTACCTCTTTCTGAAGTCGTTCCTGAAGGACCGCAAATTTGCGGTCAGATGCGGAGAGGCCACTTCCGGACTCAGGGAGGTCCTTTATTATACAATGTCTACACGGCCGATCTCCCAGTTTTGCGGATCCCCAACATGATGGCAGCGACCTATGCGGACGATACCGCCTTCCTGATCGCTGCTGACAACGCTACAGAGGCAGCTGCTGTCATGCAGGAGCAACTAGACCTTCTCGGCGATTGGCAGAGAAGGTGAAATTTTCAAGTAAATAACGATAAATCCACCACCACCACATTTTCTCTTCGTCGGGGAAATTGCCCACCGGTCCACCTCAACAGATCCCCCATCCCACAAGTAGAAAACCCAAAGTACCTGGGCTTCACGCTAGAGAGGAGGCTTACTTGGAAGCCTCACCTAGTCAAACAGCGAAAGCAGTGTGAAGTAAGATTGAAGTCGTACTGTTGGCTGATGGGTAGGAGGACGAAGCTAAGGACCTTTTCGAAAATCCTAATCTACAAGGCGATTATTTGGCCAATTTGGTCATACGGGATCCAACTTTGGGGCATCCAACTACCACGAAAACCATACAATTCACGAGGTGCTTTGCTTCCCATGGGTGAAGGAAGAGATCCAGAGAAGCAGCAGCAAGTACAAGCAGAGACTACACAACCACCCCAACGAGTTGGCGACACTCTCCTAGACAACAGAAAACAGATGCGGCGGCTGCGCAGAACTCACCCGCTGGATCTCATCCGGAATAACTCTTACATTTTCTTATTTTTCCATCTCTAACTTAAGTTACACATAATCCAAATTTTCTGCCACAATATTTAATCGTTGTCCCTGTTGGACAGTTTTGTACTTACTTAACGGTCGGGTGAAATGTGCAGAGGAGAATCTTGTTTCTATTATTTTTTCCTCTTTTGTATACCCGGATAAATCCGGATATATATCACAAACATTCGATAAGTCCTTGATCTCTTGATTGTCAAAATCGGCAGCACCCATCGGAAACGGGTACAGTTTCGAATAAACTGGTTCATTATCCTCTGTCCGAATAGTCGCTACAACATTTGTGTTGAAAGGCAACTTCTTATTTGGGTCAGCAAAGGCCCCTGAATATTTAGACATCATCTGCTGAAAAGTTCCTTGCACTGTTGGGGGCACGACAATATCCTCAATATTCGTAAAGTTAACCTGAACGTATTTTTGAAAGTGCAGATCCTCACGTCTCCCATTAAATCTAAAAGAATTGCTTTTAAGATCAATGGTCGCACCTACTTGCGCTAACAGGTCAAGGCCAATTATGCCGTCAAAAGTTTTAAGCCCGGGTAATAAGAAGAAAGGGCTTTCTACATCAAAAAGATAAAACTGGCATTTGTGTTCTATTTTTCGACCCCATGAAGCGACTTGACAGTAAATGGAGAATCAACGGGAATTGAAGTCGGCCACCCAATTTCTCTCTTTATGTAGCTTTTAGAGGCCCCCGAGTCAACTAGAAACTTTCATGGTTCCCCCGCTACTGTTCGTTGCACGAACGGAAGTAGGGACGATCCCCCTAAAAAATGCACGACATCACCCTTTTCTTCTTCAAACAGATGATTAACCCTTTGACGCCTAAAGTCAGACAACCTTTGAGAGTTCATCGGCCTCTTGTGTAAATTTTGTGGCTGTGCATCCAGTGCCTGCAGTGCGGAAGAACCCTGGGGGCGCTGAAAGTTTGCCGCTTGACGGAATTTAGACGATGTTGGATCTACGTCCATCTTTTCTAATGGTGTATTAGCACCAACGGTTTGTTGACCTTGATTCCTGGTAAAGTATGGATTTTTCCACCCCTTTTTATACCCTTGCAGAGGGTATTATAATTTTGTCCAAAAGTGTGCAACGCAGTGAAGGAGACATCTCCGACCCTATAAAGTATATATATTCTTGATCAGGATCACCTCCTGAGTTGATATGAGCATGTCCGTCTGTCTGTCCGTTTCTACGCGAACTAGTCTCTCAGTTTTAAAGCTATCGTCTTGAAACTTTGCACACACCCTTCTTTCCTTTGCACGCAGAATATAAGTCGGAACGGCCCGGATCGGCCGACTATATCCTATAGCTGCCATATAACTGAACGATCGGAAATGACCCAATTTTCGTGTTTTTGAAGATAGAAATCTGGAACTTGGTACAGATTATATTTTTTGTCAGTTAATCCGATCTACTAAATTTCATAACGATCGGCCGACTATATCTTATAGTTGCCATATAACTGAACGTTCGGAAATGTTTTTTGGTAGAAATACCAACTTTGGTATTTTCGAAGATAGAAGTTTGGGACTTTTTTTTAGATTTTATATTATAATAAATTGGGTTATATTATTATATTCTCATAAGGATCGGCCAACTATATCCGATGTTTGCGATATAAATCCTGTTTTAACTGCAAGGGTATATCAACTTTGGCTCCGTCCAAAGTTAGCTTTCCTTTCTTGTTAAGTATCTGTTTGCAGTTGGAATCGGGTGTCCCTTGTAACGGATTACTCTGGGCCTGCCTAAGATGTTTCTCCTCTATGGACCTGGCATACTGTGTGGCAAAGGCATGCCTATCATGGTTTGCCTCTATTTCCTGAGCCATTGCCAAGGCTGATGGCAAGTCCCTAGGCTGAGCAGCAAAGAGCACGTCTGTTAAGTTTCTCTTCAGACCGGAAACAAATACACGTAGGCCATCAGCCCTATACTTTTCATTCATATATCGAGCATGGTCAGTCTCATATGTCATAGTTGTCTTATTTGTTAGGAGTGTCAGCTTCTTCTCAACCTCTTCATTAAACTGTGTAATAGACATCTGCCCCTGCCTTAGTATTGTGAGCTCTTGCTCAAGCAAGTATAATGGACGCTTATCAGAATAGGTAAAGTCAAGGCGGCTTATAATAGCCTCAAAATTAAGAATAGTATTAAAGGATGAAAGGATAGAATCAGCAGCTCCCCTAATCTTGTTACGGATTATTAGAACAGCCTGATAATGCTTAGAACTCCCGTCAAAACGTCTGAACAACTCATATGATGCTAGTGCTGCCTGTCGCCAAGAAACATATTTTCCCTGTGAGCCATCAAACTTTGGCAATGATTTTACCGCCTCAAGGCCTTCGTCACAAGGCGTATTACCGGTTACAGCAACTGGCGATTATACCGCAATATCAGGAGCAGATAGTGTCGCAGCGCTAAACCTATCAGTGACTTTCTGTAATTTCTCTTCAAACTCTTGTTTCTGCACCTGTAATGCGGCCGAAACCCCAGCATTTATGATTGCCTGTAGTTGTTGTGGATCTATACTTTGTTTTTTCTGTACTATACGTTCGGCGGCCTCTTCTGATAACGCGAGGTTATTTAGCCGAACAATCAAGCTTTCAGACTCTGAATCGCTCATACAAACGTCTCAAAAAAATATTGAACCGTCGCCAAGCTAGGCGCTAAGCTAAGTGCTTATCTATTTACCGTACTCTTCTCCGCGAATTGATTTTACTGATTTGAGAAAAGAAAAAAACCGCAACACAAAGAGAAATAAATACTCTAATTTCTTGACTTACATGCCGCCATTGTTTTAAAAAAAAAATGTTTTATAAAAAATAACACAAATCTAAATATGTTATTTTATTAGCGATTCTTTTAATTTTTCCTGGCAATTCACAAAAGGGTTTCACTTACATGAATCTATGAAAGTTTTCTTTCCTTTTAGCAGTCTTCTGTGTGGTCCAGACCACGTTACCAGTTTTAAGATGATGATTTTGTTTTTCCTCGTGTTTTCGAGGCTCGGAGATTTCGTCGGGGTCTTCGACTTGGTTGGGCGCCAGATAAGGTTTGGTTTAGTTATGGCAGCGCGTTTGCCTACAACATTCTCCACCTGCACAGCTCTTGCAGGAGAGTTCTACCGTGGCACGTGCTGCTCACGGAATAGTGGGTTCTGACGAAACCGATGCGGCAAGTTGCTGCCCACAACGGCCGGACACTTTGTAGATGTTTCTGCACTTCTGTAATAATGCAGGGCATCGATCAAGACCAGATGGTGGCCACGATCAGTGACGATGATGCTCCTGATCCTCTTCTTGTAAACTGGTAACCGGGTCGTGGCTAAAGGTCATTCCTCCAACGGTGATTAGGAATAAAACATAAGACTTGGAAGAGGTGCCTTTATTCTTCGGCTGTCAGCTCAGAACTGACTAACTTAAGATAAGGAGAGCTTAGAAGTAACCCTAACTCGCACAGATCACAGCCATCGGCCAACGCCCGTCGTAAGACCATATGCGTCGTCCGTCTTCGTGTCCTTATCTCAGATCACCGTTGCATTGTTAACTGATATAAGAAGTCGGGGGCGTCTTCGGTGTAAATTCAAGAAACGCGTTCGGCTTTATTTCGCTGCTTACAAGAGATTAACTTAACTAGCACAATAAAATGACGATTGACATCAACCAGCGAGTGCGGATGCGTTCTTCATCGCGAATGCCCTCTTCAGCGCGAATGCTCTCTTCAGCGAGGGTGTGCTCTTCAGCGCGGATGCGCTCTTATGCACAGCTGAGTGGCACAACGGCCCCTCACCTAAACATTCCGCCCCCTTTGCAATCACTCGGGTTGCAACAGCTCCCGCGTTGTTCTGTGCTCTGGGACACTGGCAGCCCGTCCTGGATCTTCAGGAAGCCCGGCTGCATGATCCGCGGGTACATATCCACGCCCAGGACAAATGTCGCTGGAAGATGGAATCGCTCATCCGCCAATGTCACGCCTCGGAAGTGGGCACGCATCACCTCGTCCAGCTCTCGGGACGGCATGCGAACGCGCACGTGAGGCTCAATCTTAAAGAATACCTCCAGCCGAAAGCTATCATCGGTCTTTGACCCCACGGTGGCTGAACACACTTGTCCTCCCCCACGCTGGTAGTGGGCAGCCGGAAGCACGCCGCGAGCGAGGCGTCGATGCAGCTCGAGGGCGTGCACGGGTCGATGAGGGCCTCCGTGTCGAAGATCCGGGTCCCGGTGTCTATGCGCACTAGTGCAGTCGGCAACACGTTGACGCTGTTCCACTGCAGCAGCAACGAGAGGTTGGGCGCAGCGACCGCGTTCTGCGAGGGCCCTCGACGAGAGGCGGAACATTGCCTAGGTGCGGATGTCGCGGGCAGATGAGCGGTGGACGGCAACCGATGAGTGGCGGACGAAAGCCGTGGAGCGCTTGACGGCTGCCGGCCAGTGGCGGAAGAATGCCAAGGAGTTACCGACGAGCGCCGGGAAGTCAGTGGCCGTGGATCGGCTTGTGAATGCCGGAAAGTGGCGGACGAAGGCCGAGAAGCACCCGAACCGCGCCGGGAGTTGGCGGATGACGGCCGGGCGCCAGCCGAGACACTCCGTGTCCTGTCTCCCGCGCTTCGTGACCGGTGCTCCTCTTGGCGTGCCTTGCGCCGAGCCCGCGGCTTCTCCACGAGGTGCAGCAGCGTGTGGTGATCCTGACCACACGTCTTACAACCGTCCCCACGCCGACACGATCCGTCGGAGTGCTCGTGGGCCAGTCAGCTCGAGCGGTTCACAAGAACCGCCCGGAGCCGCTTCTCGGCACTAAGGCGTAGGAAGCGCCGACACTTCTTCAAGGCATGGATCCCATTGCAGACTCGGCAACGGTAGGATTGAATACCTCGAGTACATCTGCTCTCCAGCGGTTGGGCGTTGCGTGGGCGTGGCGACATCGTGTTGACTATGGCTGGCGGAAATATGATGAAGGAACAAAAAACATTATTAGAATCGGTGTGAATGATTGTTCGGAACTACGGTGAGTAATTAATTAATGAATTAATTATTGTGGGTAGGCGGACGCTTCCAACGGAAGAAGCACGCTTGACGAGCCCTCGCGCGGTGCGGATGTGGATCACGCGGACATGGCCATCGGATCCTGGATACACCGCGTCAAACCTGCCTAAACGCCACTCATTGGACGGAAGATTGTCCCCCTTGATGACGACCATATCCCCAACGCGGAGATCCCTTGTTGGGGCTCGCCACTTATCCCTCTTATGAAGCTCCTTGAGGTACTCTTCCTTCCATCGCAGCCGAAATTGCTGATGAAGAGCCTTGAGGTGTTGCCAGCGATTAATGATGGTAGTTGTATCCTCCTTTATCTCGGGCTCGACCGTGGCGAGATGTTGGCCTCCCCCAAGAAAGTGCCCGGGTGTAAGAGCCAACAGATCAGCAGGGTCTTCGGACATTGGCGCGAATGGCCGCGAATTCAGGCACGCCTCGATCTTCGCCAGGAGAGTAGCCAGCTCCTCAAAGATGTATTTCTCTACTATTTCAAAGATAGTAGAGCAGCTGCCCCTACAAAGGTCTTCCCGTTGTCGGACTGCACTTGACGGCATCCTCTCCGACGGGGGCATCCTCTCCAGGACCTCAACCGTGCGAAAGCCGCCAGAAATTTATAGGTCGTAAGCCGTCAGCCAACGGGTACAAAAGGGGGACCTACGCACAAGCCATTGCGTGCCGTAACTGTGTACACCGCTGGTAGTGCGACTATACTCTCCACGTGAGGGCGGCTGGTAACAGGTCCCGGTAAGATCATGTCTCTGCCGAGGATGCTGGCTAATGGTAGTCGGGCGGGGAGAAGAACACTCCCTTCCTTAAATCACCCCAATCCAAGGTGGAACAGCATATGCCGAAGGATGCGTGTCCGAGGGGGGGCTCGGACGCTAATATGCGAACTCTGGGGGACCGGCCGACCTCCCAGTTTTAACCAGGCTTATTGTGACAAGCGGGCTATGTCATGATGGACGAGCCCCTTCCCGCCTACTCGTGGGACCAAAACATGAATATTTCTTTAACAAACAAAAACCAAAGTGGAGAGCGGAACTCCCAAAAAAATACCGGAAATGGGGTCAATGGCCCGTCAAACTCCAAAGCCCTCAAAAGCCAAGGAGTTGCTGAGATGGAGAAGCCCCCCACAGAGGGGCAACATCTGGAGGCGGGACGCGCCGGTGCGGAGGAGGTTGCCAAGGCAACTTCTTCCAAAGCAGGGCTAGCTATGGGACCACCGAACGGTGTGGAGAGGAAGACCCCAGGGTCAACCTCTAAACCAACCGGCGGTGCCCCTAAGGCGAACCCTGGTCCGGAAGCGCCTCACTCGAAGCAGCGTAAAGGCTCCTACAAGGACAGAAGAAGAGCAGCCTTCATTCTGATGAGGGCGGACCCATCGGCCGAAGCCAACCCGGACCAGGCCAAGATTATTAAGTGGGCAAGGGAGATCCTACCCGACTTTAATCCGGAAAAGGCGCGAGAAAGGCTGGATCCGAAGAGACGTACTGGGTCAGACCCTGCCAAGGAGGCCGCGCAAAGCGCGAAAAGGCAGAGGTCCACAGAGGGAGAAGCCCCCCAGGCCAAGAAGAGGAAGGCCCAGCCGCAGCCGTCCAACCGCTCGTTCGCCGAAGTAACGAAGGGAAGAACCTTAATTGGAGTCCTGGACAAGGGCGCGGGCGCGAGTGTGGGTCACAGAAAAGCCAGCCGACCCGAAAACCATCTTAACAATGCTTAGGATGTGCAACCCGACGCTCCTCACGGCGGACTGGAGAGTCGCCAAGGTCGAGGAGGCGGTGGGACTGCGGAGGCAGGTCGTCCTCACACTAAACGAGGAGACCGTTGAAGCCCTGGAGAGGACGGAGCACCGGCTGAAGTACGGATTCGAGCATGTTTCGGTCCGTATCTATAAATCCGATGCGAAGGCCAAGCCAGGAGGTATCGGTCTGGAGGCAGACACACAAGAGCCAGACTTGGAGAAGCCGACCGAAGAGGGGCAGCCGGAAGGAATGTCGGATGAGGAGGAGGACATTCTGGAAGGGTACACCTCGGAGGAAAGCGACTTGGCAAGGGCACTTGGTGGAGTCGGAATGGAGGAGGACTCTCTGCTGGGCTCCGAGACGGAGGCAGAAATAACTGTGTTGGAGACTTGTAAGGATGTCCCTGACGATCTTACAAATAAACCTCCACCACAGTAAAGCGGCGTCAGCTGCCCTCCTACTCCACCTCGCCGAGAGTGGAGCTGATGTGGCCCTCATCCAGGAACCCTGGATCCTAGGAGACAGGATTCTTGGGTTGGGGGCGTCGGAGTTCAGGCTCTGCAAAGCCGATACTACAGGTAAAAGGCGAGCCTGCATCCTCGCAAAAAAGAATCTTAACCTCTTTTTGCTACCCAATTTCAGCAATGAAGACCACGTAGCCGCAGCCGTAGAGAGCCCAAATGGCCCTTTAAGGATATGTTCGGCGTATATGGGCCACGACCAGGAGACCCTTCCCCCGCACCCGCTAATCAAACAGCTGGTGGAAGACAGCAGGAAGCACAAGATCGACCTGATCATAGGTTGCGATGCTAACGCATCATCATCAGTGGGGCAGCACTGACACGAACGAGAGGGGTGAGTCAATCTTCGATTTTAGTCTTCGAGTCAAGAACAGAAGGGAAGTACTTGACGTCACTCTTTACTCTGAATCCCTAGCGACAGGATTGTTAGATGGAGAGTCCTAGAGAAACACTCATTCTCAGACCACCGATACATAGAATTATCGGTCAATTTCGGGAACTTTAATCGACTAACGGTACGCAACCCGAGGAAAGCGAACTGGGAGTTATATAGAAAGAAGATAGAGTTCCTTGGGAAATCCTCCAACAGGGAACGTTGATAGTAGGGTAGCCCTGGATGCCATGGTGGACACGCTCACGGCAGCGTGCACCAGGGCATTCAATAAAGCTTGTCCCAAAAGCAGATCGGGCAATAGCAAGTCAAAGAAACCACCATGGTGGTCGCAAACACTTGCGCCCTTTAAAACCACGGCCCGCAAGGCCTTTTATTTCGCCAGGAAAACAAACTCGGAAACAGCCTGGGAGTCGTATAAAGCGGACCTTAGGCGATATAACAAAGAACTTCGCAAGGCAAAAAGGAATGCCTGGGCCAAGTTCTGTACGAACATTCAGCAAAAGTCAGAGGCCTCCCTACTCAGGAAGGTCCTCGCAACTACTGCACCAAATGTAGGATACATTAAAACCTCAGAAGGTAACTGGACATCGTCCAGCAAAGAAACCCTAGAGGCTCTCATAGGGACACATTTCCCGGGTTGCTCTCGAGAAGATACAACCCTGGAAATGCGGACACAGGGGAATAGCCCCTCCACCGCTAACCAACTTAAATACCTATTGAGTGATAGGTATCTCAGCTGGGCAATAAATAGCTTCAAGCCCTTCAAATCCCCGGGCCCAGATGGCATTGTCCCGGCTCAACTTATTAAAGCCGGCCCCAACCTGAGATCTTGGGTCAAGAAAGCTTTCTCAGCAATTTTCAGAATAGGCATCGTACCCGCAATGTGGTTGCGGACGAAAGTCGTATTTATACCCAAGGCGGGAAAACCATCTCACTGCGCCCCCAAGGACTTCAGACCAATAAGCCTGTCGTCCTTCCTTCTCAAGACAATGGAGAGACTAATCAGCCTCCACATTAATCTTACTATAAACTCAGATGATATCTCGGGGTCACAGCATGCGTATAGGAAGGGCCGATCCACGGAAACGGCACTCCACGAAATCACTACTTTTGTCGAAAAGGCACTTAGTGATAAGGAATACGCACTCATTGCTTTTCTAGACATAGAAGGTGCGTTCAACAACATCCTACCAAGCTCGATAATCAATGCTCTGACAGGACTAGGAATAGACGATCAATCCATACGCCTTATAGAGCAGATCCTGGTAAACAGGACTGTTGAGGCGTCACTAGGAGGAGAATCTATTCATAGATACGTCAGAAGAGGCACCCCGCAAGGAGGCGTACTCTCACCCCTACTCTGGAACGTGGCGGTTAACAGCCTACTGCGATCCCTAGAAGGGGGTGGTTGCAAAGTTATCGCTTACGCGGATGATGTCGCAATTGCCTTCTCAGGAAAATTTCCCCAGACTCTATGTGACCGCATGACGGACAAACTTAGGGTCCTCTCAACGTGGGCAGTTAGAAATGGACTAGGTGTGAACCCATCCAAAACAGAGCTCGCCCTCTTCACCAGGAAGTACAAAATACCAAACTTAAGGCTATATAGTAACCCTATCTCTTAGCGATAGCGCCAAGTACCTAGGGATTACGCTAGACAGGAAACTGGACTGGAAGTCAAACACTATGGATAGAGCTAACAAGGCTAAAATCGCGCTCTATACTTGCAGGAAAGCCATTGGCCTTAAATGGGGAATGTCCCCAAAAATAGTAAGATGGCTTTATACAGCGGTCATAAGACCCATCCTTTTCTACGGGGTGGTGGTCTGGTGGCCTGCTCTCACCAACTCCACAATCAGGGAGAAGCTTAGGAAAACGCAAAGGATGGCGGAGGTCTGTATCACAGGCAGCCTACGTACCACAACGACGGACGCACTAGACTTCATACTCGGCCTATTACCGGTAGAGATAATGGGGGTCAAGATGGCCACACTATCGGCAATCAGGCTACGAGAGACGGGCACATGGAAATTGACAGACTACGGACATACCAAGTTAGATCTACACCACTGCACGCCAACGGGGTCTACAGACTACTGCGTACCTGTCGATAATCCCACCTGTAACCCCACCTGTAACCCGTAAGTTCCCCCTCAATAAGGACAGGTTATTTCCAATATAGATTATAGAACAATTGATTTATTTAAGTAATAATCGGGTTGCGTCTGCTCCGCACGCTCGGTCAATTACAACTAACTCTCCCCCTGCTCTGTCACTCCGCTCGCGCTCTCCTTGCCATTCTCGCCGCTCTCCTGCATGACATCGCCGCTCATTGCCGGCTCCCACATCCCTCCTTTATTGACAAGTTTTAGCTTCAAGGATGGGGCAGCCAAAAGAGCCAAATCTTCTGGGGACTGTCTAAGCCGATGACCTATTCCTGCTTCGACGTCTTGGTGATCCTGAGTAGATGTCATCTTCGGTTGAGGGCTGCTTAACGATGAGGGTCCAGATGTATCCAGGTGACTTGCGTTGATTGGTATTTTCTTGAGGTGCGATACATTCCTCGTGAGAGTCCTACCCCCTGCCCTAATTTTAACTATGTTTCTGTCTTTTTCAACAACCTCGAATTCCGTATCCTTAAAATTCGGAGTCAACTTACTAGGAAACACTACATTTTTCAAGAGTACTTTATCCCCTACGTTTATCACGGCTTCCCGTGCTCCCCTCTTTTTATCTGCCTCTTCCTTTCCTTTTTCTTTTAACATACAATCCCTGTCCCTTTCGGCCGAGTCTGAAACCTCTTCATCAATATCACCTATACATGGAACCTTGTCGCGGATGACCCTATTAAACATCAGTTGGGTGGGGGCTACTCCTGTTGTGCCATGTGGAGTAACATTGTGCATGAGTACAAATTTCTGGATTTCTTCCCTGTAATTCTTTGAATTAGAGTGTGCTATCTTTAACCGTTTGACCAAAGACCGATTCATGTTTTCCACTTCCCCATTAGCCTGGGGCCAATAGGGTGGAGTCTTCACCTGTTCTATACCGCAAGTTTTGCAGTATTCCTCGAATTCTTGACTTATATACTGCCGTCCATTGTCAGTTTTTAAGTATTTTGGGTAGCCTAATCTACAGAATATTTCCTTCATTACTTCAATTAAGCTTTTTGTGGAAATTGAACGTACAAATTTGAACTCCATATAGCGGGAATAGTAGTCAATAAACACTATAAAAAACTCGTTGTTTGGTAGGGGCCCCAATATGTCTGATGCTACCCAAATCCATGGACCTGTTGGAAATGGGTTCCTATCCATTGGTGCTGGCCTAGGGCATTGGGAGACCAGAAGACAATCTCTGCAGCGTTTGACATAGTTCTCTGCATCACGATCAATTAGAGGCCACCATACCTTGGATCGCAGACGCCTTTTCATAGCTGACTCTCCCGGGTGTCCTTCGTGAGCCAGCTCAAGCACTTGGTTCCGAAGTGATTGAGGAATAACAATTCGGTTACCTCGCAAAAGAAGGGGTCCTATTGCTGATAACTCAAATCGAAATGGGTACAGCAGTTTTAGGGATCCTGGTTTCCATGAGTCGCACTCCAGGCAGGCCTTTGCATCGATAATTTCTTCGTCCTTTACCGAATGCTTTGCAATTTCCGAGATAGTCATTGATTGGGGAATGCTGTTCTCGATCACTTGTAATATGCTACAATCCACCGCTTAAACATCGTACACGAATGAGCTGTACGACAACATGTGCTGATTTTTATTCATTTCTGAGTTTCACCCAATGACTTGAATTGAATGAAATTTTTGCGTATGAGTGTACTCAACAAAAATGCGAGTTTTGCTTTGATATATGTACATATGATATACATATGAGTTTTGATATACTGGTAGTGCTGGTCGAACAAAATGTTTTTCTACTATAATTTCTATATGCCTTGAAAAAACGAATTTTTTTTCATATAATTAACTGTTATTAACTATTATTAATACCAGTACTACTGCCTTTATATTTTTTTCGCCATTATTTGCAATGAAGCACATAGTTGACGCGGTCAACATAATAGTAGTGCCAAAAACTGTCCTGCCGAGAGGCGAAATGTGATTTAAAAGTAAATACAGGAAGGGAGAACGGACAAATAAAACCCTTAATAAAGCAAAAAAAACAAAAAATATTATTAACTCATTACAAGAAATTGCGGAAACGCTTATTAAACCGTCCATGTGAATACCGTTCATTAAAATATCGATAAAGCCCTACTTCGTAGCGAATGGTGATCCGTCACTAGCTCGAAATGAAGTCCTGCTAAGTAAAAGTAAAATTTCTCAACAGCCCAGACTAGAGCTAGACTTTCTTTCTACGTTTGAGAATAACGTCTCTCAACGTCCGACAAAGCTTTACTAGCGAATGAAATAATTAAGGGGTCCGTATTTACAGAGAACTGCAGCAGCACCGCTCCCAGTTCTACAGGACTGGCATCTGCTATTAGGCGAGTTCGATTTAGCGGGTTGAAGTATACAAGGTTTGGTACTTTTTCCAGTCGATCCTTTAAGTTCCGAAAAGCATCTCTTTCTGTTTCGCCCCAGCTGAATTTCGAGTCCTTCCTCAGTAATTTTCTCAGCGGATCCGTGTAATCTGCCAGGTCTGGGATAAATTTTCCCACGTATGTCACCAAACCTAGGAAACTCCGAGTCTCTTCCTTGTTAAGTGGTTCTCGAAACATTCTAATCACATTAATTTTATCCGGGTCCACTTCGATTCCCTCGTCAGAAATAATATGACCAAGGAACTTGAGTTTGTTTGTTTTCCAGATGCACTTCTGATCGTTTAGTAAAACGCCGCTTTCTTTAAATGTGTTACAAACCTCTCTTACAGTCTTGTCATGTTCTTCTTCGCTAGCTCCAAAGATTATTACATCGTCAATATAATTCATGACATTAGTAAAGGGTGCTAATAGCTGCTCGAGGTGACGTTGGAAAATTTCTGGAGCCGAGTTAATTCCGAACATCAGCCGCTTGTACCGAAAGAGTCCTTTTGGTGTTATGAACGTCGTAATTTCTCTGCTGGCTTCGTCCAGTTCCAGCTGGTGATAAGCGTCTTTTAGGTCTAAGCGCGAAAAGTATTTTGCGTCCTTTAGCTTGGGCATAAAAGACTCAAAGGTCGGTAGTGGATAATTTTCTCGTCGAATGGCCTTATTCGCACGACGCATGTCAATGCACAGTCGAATATCGCCGTTTTCCTTAACGGGATATCCACGAGCTCGGACCTGTAACTGATTCGATGATGTCCCGACTTAAACTCTCTTCCAGCTTAGCGGCAACTTTTTCCTCGAGTGCCACCGGGATTCTTCGAACTGGCTGCTGAATTGGAATGACTTTGGGGTCAATCCATAGCTTTATTTTAACCCCTTTCCATTTAGGGAATGGCGTGGTCATTTCCACTCGATTGACATCTAGACCTAGCCGAAGAACGTTCAGCTCATTGGCGGTCTCTCGGCCCAGTAGCGACTGCCGTCCATTTTTAATTACGAAAAATGTTGCAATCACCTCGACATCCGGCACAGCTGATATCGGCGCTTCAAAAACGTAAATTACTTCAAGTAATTGTTCAGAAGCATATCCTCGAAATTGTTTCTGAGAATGTGATCTAATGTTGAAGATTGCTGTAGGTTCGTTGTTAATCCTTGCCCAATCTGATTGACTAATAAGGTTAAATTTCGATCCAGAGTCAATAATGAGAGCAATGTTGTGACCCCCTATTTGGCAGTTTATGAGTTCTTCTTCTTCGTCGCTGTAGATCTTAAAACAATTCGCACATTCCTTCTTCCGTTTGGGATCAGCGCTCTCATCTTCCACACAACGAATATCATTTCGGCGGCGCTTCCTATTTTCGTGTTTCGGCTGAGCATATTGTGCTGTTCTGCATTGTCGTGCAAAATGACCTATTTTGGAACATTTGTTACATTTAGCAGCTCGGGCCGGACAGGAGAAATCGCTATTTGCATGCCCCATTCGACCACATCTCGAACACTCCAGATTTGGCCTTATTTTCCGAGCAGTAATTTTATTGATTGAATCGCTAGTGATAGGTTTCGTCAGCATGGCTTCAGATTGTTTGCTTATTTGTTCCTCGACCTGGCACGCTTCAATAACTTCGTCCAAGGAGTATTCCTTACCCAAGAGCTTCTTCTTTAGCTCAAGCGGCGCCCACGAATCAATTATTTTGTCTTTTAAGCAGATTTCC
This sequence comes from Drosophila bipectinata, assembly GCF_030179905.1. Taxonomy (NCBI): domain Eukaryota; kingdom Metazoa; phylum Arthropoda; class Insecta; order Diptera; family Drosophilidae; genus Drosophila; species Drosophila bipectinata. The sequence continues at coordinate 308,759 of NC_091739.1, read as the reverse complement.
TCAATCTCCACTTTAGATTGGCCGAAAGAACATTTATACATTTGTTGTAAAATAAACTTTGAGAAATTCTCTGACTCATGTGGTGATATACTTCGAAATAGATGCCTTTCAAACGTTGAATTTTGTTTCGGCGAAAAGTAGGCATTTAATTTCTCGACCAAAACAGTGAAGATGTCGATCTCCCCGTCCTTGTCATCCTCTACCAGTGCACCCGGTAATGAGAACGCGACAGCTTGCAATTGTACCCCACCTACGTGAAGGAGTTTAGTTCTCTTCATTTTGGGTGACACGATCTGTTCAGCCTCCATCGAGATAGTGAACGCTCTAAACCATTTCTCCCATTCATTTCGAAGGACCGATTTCTCAATCGCTTCACATAGGAATGGTTTTAAATAATTTTCCGCCATCCTGAGGTCGTGCGTTTGTGTTTGCTAGATTTTAGACAACGAAACCAAATTTCATTTTAGACTTGAAATTCTGGGCTGGTTTTTACGCAGCCTCTCTTTTTTTATAGTTATCTAGCTTACACAAGACCAAACTCTTCCGCACAGCCTTTACTAAAAATTGTTCTTTTGGGCTTGTTTACACGCACCCTCTTTCGACTTGTATTTACACGCAGTCCATTTATTATACAGCTTACGGAAAACAAAACTCTTCCGCACAGCCTTTCCTATGCACGTTTTCACCTGCGTACATACATAGTTACACATGCATACACATGCGGCTTGCAAAAATGTACATCTTTCACTCAGCCCTTTTTTTTCAGAGTCAATTTCTCTTAAGTTATCTGGCTTGTTTAAAACTCAGCCTCTCTTTATTGTTTTTTTTTTGTATTCTTTTTACTTATGTTTCGTAATTTGGTTTTGCGCTGAACTTTACAAGTATAACAATTACTAATCTCATTTATGTTATACATTATGGTTCTTCTTTCCGTTCCCCTTTTTTTTTTTTGGGATGGCACTGCCATACGCAGTTTTTCGTTTTACATACATACATACATGCATGTACGTTTAAATGAGATTAATTATTGCTATTTCTTGTATATATTTTTGAAAAACAGTTTTACCTCGTCGCCAATGTAGTAACCCGTAAGTTCCCCCTCAATAAGGACAGGTTATTTCCAATATAGATTATAGAACAATTGATTTATTTAAGTAATAATCGGGTCGCGTCTGCTCCGCACGCTCGGTCAATTACAACTAACTCTCCCCCTGCTCTGTCACTCCGCTCGCGCTCTCCTTGCCATTCTCGCCGCTCTCCTGCATGACATCGCCGCTCATTGCCGGCTCCCACACCACCTTAAAATACAAGGTCTACATCCCAACAAGGGAGGAATGGGCCACACAAATCCCGGGACCAGCCGGTTCCCTCCATATCTACACAGACGGTTCATAATTGAATGGCCAGGTGGGAGGTGGTTTCCATTGCGAACAGCTGTGTTTAAATGAGTCCTTCAGACTCCCCGACCACTGTAGTGTTTTCCAAGCAGAAGTAATAGCTATCGGAGAAGCACTCAGATCCCTAGCACTTATTGGAAATCAGGACACAATCTGTATCTTCTCAGACAGTCAAGCGGCACTCAAAGCCTTTGACGGTCTTTCATCCAACTCCAGGACAGTGAATGACTGTCGCAGATCTCTTAACGAGATGGCAGAGCAGCATGACATACACCTCATATGGGTGCCCGGACATAGGGACCACGAGGGTAATTGCGCCGCCGACGAACTAGCAAGAGCAGGTACTACCAATCCTCTCCTATCGGAGAAGGAACGAGTAGGTATCCCCTTAGCTACGTGTAGGCTAAAATGCAGGGATCACTTTGACCGCGCATCACTGGGGAAATGGAGAAATCTCCAAAACTGCAGGAACTCCCGCATCATATGGCCCATCCGATCTAGGAAGAGGTCAATGATGCTTATCGCCTTAAATAGGCAGGACTGTAGTCTGGCGATCAAGGCCATTACAGGACATTGGTTAATAGAAGCACACGCGGCTAGACTAGCGGTGCCACATTATGACTACTGCAGGAGCTGTGAAGACGAAGAAGAGGAAGAGACAGGCCCCTCATCGCCGCCTCAACCTAACCTAACCTAAGGTCCGACGTAGGCTCTAAATGGATGGCCTTAGTGGAGAGGCACACAAACACCAACACATTACCCTTTGTGATGAGACAGGCCCTCCCCGGATAGTTTTTTATCTCGTAGGGACCGGCATAATCCACACCGGTGTACGTGAATGGGCGCGAGAAAGACGTCCGTTCCTTGGGTAGCTTTCCATGAGTTGCGTTTGCAACTTCTTCTTGTGGATGACACATACCTTACAAGAATAGACGACGGACTTGACCAAATTCCTCATCCTTGGAATCCAGAATTTGGCCCGGATCAGACGGATCATCAGCTGATTGCCACCGTGCACCGTGATGCGATGTGTAAATTGAACCAGGAGTCGAGACAGATGGCAGTCGTACGGAAGGATAATAGGGTGCCGTTCGTCATATTGGAGAAGCTCAGAGGACGTGACCCGGCCGCAGGCTCTCATAAGGCCTTGCGAATCCACAAAGGGGTTCAGATTTTGAATCGGACTGGATGCCGATATTGGACGCTTTTTGCTTAAGCAGCCCATCTCAGAGATGAAGTGTCTGCGCTAAGTGACGGAAACTAGAAGACATTTCGCCGACATAACCTCATTAGCGGTCAGGTGCTCTTCAAACGAGGATCGAATCATCCGCGCGCACTGGATGAAGCGATTAAAATAGGCAAGGACTCGTAATGCTTGTCGAGTGTAGAAAACTGCTCAAGAAAATCTTAGGGGGCGACTTCGCGAAATTGACCTTGACTGTTCGCTTCTCGAGTTCAGTCTCGGGGGCATCATTGCCTTGACTGGGCCAGTCGCTGCGAGGCCTTTGCAGCCAGTCAGGACCGTGCCACCACAACTGGTTATCTGCAAGATCTTGGAGAGCTACGCCCCGGCTAGCGAGATCCGCAGGGCTCTGCTCGGAGAGGACATGTGCCCATTTCTGCATGTCGGTGAACTGGGTGGTCTTGGTCACCCGGTTGGCCACGAACGTTGTCCACGTTGCTTTTCGACGTTAATTTCCTAAATGGGAACCCTGCTGACTCTAGGGCCCCTTTCAGTTCCCGAATCGCAGCTTGGGCTTCAGTTTTGGAGTCTGCCCCCGCGAGAACGTCATCAACGTACATAAAATGCCGGATAAAATGCTTGGCTTGCTGGCGGATACTTCGACTCTTCGTCGTCAGCGAGCTGTTGCAGCACACGGATCGCCAGGAACGGGGCACAATTGACACCGAAGGTGACCGTTTTCAACTCGTAGTCGCGGATATCCCCATCGGGATTGCGAAACAAAATACGGAGCGGAGTACGCTTGGGGTCTACCAAAATTTGCCGATACATCTTCTCCATGTCGGCGTTGAAGACAAACCTAAAGTATCGCCACTTTAGGATTTGAATCGTCAGGTCGGATCGTCGGTTGCGGACGGACTCGAAACATTGAAGACCACTCGCACCTTGGTGGTCGTGCTTTCGGGCTTAAAGACGGCATGATGTGAAGATAGTAGGTAGAGGAACTGCTCGCGGGAGAGACCTCGGTCATGTGGCCTAAGTCGATATATTCCTGGATTACCGAGTCATAGCGGGCCTTAAGGGGCGGATCCCTCTTCAGGCGCTGCTCATTAGGCAGGAACTGAGCAAGAGCAAAAGACCGTGAAGCCGCTAGCTCGAAACCCTTCTGCTCGGGGTCGCGTAAGTGGAGCGTCACAACGTACTTGCCACACTCGTCTCTTCTCGTCGTCTGGACGAAATGGTGCTCGCAAACTGAATCCGATTCCGAACTGATATGTGTGGGCACATCTTTCACCTCCCAAAATTTGGTGAGGAGCTGATCCAGAGAGTCACCGAGGCTGTGGGCAACTCGTGTGGAAAAAACGGACACACTGCGAGGGTTGGCTGTAGATAATGGGCCTGTCAGCACCCATCCAAAAATGGTCTCCTGACCGAGAAGCGACACGCAGATGTTATGGAACAATATCAGCTATTAACACATCGACTTGGGAGCTCTCAAAGAACTTGGGGTCCGCCAGGGGAATGTCGGGCAGCCCCTTGAGGCGATCTCGTGGAATCGGATATGATGGCAGATTTCCTGCCAACTGCGGAAGAACGTAAGCCGCAGTCTCTAATCAAGGGGGCAGCCCCTTGAGGCGATCTCGTGGAATCGGATATGATGGCAGATTTCCTGCCAACTGCGGAAGAACGTAAGCCGCAGTCTCTAATTGTAGCCCGGGTCTAGACGGCGACCGAATGGAGAAATGGCACAATTTCGTTACAATTTCAGTCGTTCCGTTATAAAAGTCGCTCCGGACCCTGAGTCTATCAGTGCTCGTGCCTGGAAGCTGCACCCCAAATGGCACACGTTGATAAGGGCCGTGCCCAGTGGAACGGCTCCTGATCCGGAAGCGAAACACACCTGCACATCCGACTGATCTTCTGAGACGTTTGTGCTTTTGGCAGCCTGTGCGGGTCGAGCCTTTTCTGGCGTAGGCGGAATTGGAGCAGTGCAGGAGGGTGTAGTGTCGGCTGTGACATGTGAAGCAGGTATGGGCGCTGGTGCAGTCTGGCTGCTGGTGCCCTCGGGCAAAACAGTTTAAACATAACTGCTTCCTCTTAATATAGTCAGAGCGCCCATTTACGTCCATCTCTAGAAACGTGGACATAAGCGAATGGGGTGGTTTTCCCTTGAACAGAGATCGCAGCCTCTTTGGCCCGGAACCACACGAGTCTCGTATGAAGTGAGCCTACGAGCAGGGGCAGTAGGAAGTCCCGACCCTTGCGGAAATTGCCCGGAACAACTAGGCCTAGCGTCGTCGATGGCCTCCAGAGTGCGATGGCGCTCTGTCAGAAAGTTATCTAACTCCTTCCACGTTGGTATTTCGGCCTTATTATGTACGGATTGCTCCCACATAGAAAGTGTGATTTTGGGAGAGCTTTGAGGAAATCATAAATACCAGGAGACAGTCCCAAGCCCCAACATTGATGGAGGACATTTCTAAGGCTGTCAGACAATTCTGAATGGTGGCTTGGAGCTCCTTCAGCGCGACCCCGGACTCTTGAGAAATAGCCTGGATGTTGAAAAGGATCTTTAACAGGCTGTCGACCAATAGCCGCAGGTTCTCAAAGCGGTCTGTGATGCTTTGCCACGCTGCGACAAATCCCTCATGGGTAAGCGGAGCCTTAGAAACAATGGCGTGTGCGTCACCACTTGTTTTGGACAGTAAGTGGAACAACTTCTCTACCGGGGTCAGCCGCAAGTTTTGGAAGTAAATGGCTGTAAACAAGTCTCTGAAGGTGGGCCGAAGATAATCTCTCCGAAGATAATCACCCGCAAAGACCTCGGTATCCTCCGGAGGTAACCGGCAGCTGGTAGACGCAGGCGTGTGTACATTGACGGAAGCCTGATTGGATTGGGACGGCTGACACGGCTAGCAAATCTGAGCAGCTCTCATAGCTCTTCTCCACCTTCTCCCACAGTACCCAAATTTGGTCCCGATGGACTTCGCACATGTATTGGGAGTCTTTTTTCGTTTCTGGGGCGCCCGGAGTATTTATGTTAGCCTCAAATTGGCTAATTCGATCTGTTCTGGCGATGAACTTTTTCAGCGCCACTTCGACCGCACTTTGAGCCATTTTCGCAACGGAGCAAGTCTGCCTCTGTGAAGGACCGGGGATTGTATTGGCGGATTCGTCACTCTTTGCCCTTGAAATGGCACTAGTCGCCTTAGGCTTCAACAGAGGCGTCCGCGGAGATGCGGATTGAGATCTGTCCAAACGGATGGTTGGGATCGGACGCGGCTTTTTGTCGTCTCCTGTGGGCATTCTCAGAGTCCAAGTCGCTGGTCAGCGCTTGTCGACTGACTTGCGCAACAGGTGCCTCGTACGAAGTGGTGACCGGTCACACTAATGTGATAAGAACGGTGAGATCGCGGATGAAATGCGATTACAAGGAGCAAGTGGGAACTAGTGGCGCCGATGTCCAAAGGAAAGTCGTGTGCGGCAAAATTCGAATGTGGAAAGAAAACTTCAGGAACCAAAAAAAACCCAAAACGAGACGAGGTTGGTGGAGATTGTAGACGGATGTTGCCTGATGCGGAGTAGAAGCAGCGTTAGAGGCACCAAGTAAAATGGACAAGTACCGGAAACTTCGTGCACGTTCGAAAACAAATTGTTGAAGAACTTGTATATTTATACAAGTGTGGTTCGTACGTAGATATTGAATTCTGAACTATTTTCAAACTTGCGGAGCCGGAAAGGTGGACTTGACCTTGGCTTGTATTTAACACAAAAAAAAATAATAATTAATAATAATTAATTTTTGGCTAATTGTCGGATTTAATTATTATGGTGCCAGAAGGGTGGAGTTGAAAATCTAAATCTTTAATCAATTGAGGTTAATCATCACGAAGCCGGAAAGGTGGAATCGAAACCGCGGCTCAATTCAGACAGAAGGTTGATAATTAAATTATTAATAATTTTTGACTTTAAGTATTGAGTGGCCGGGAAGGTGAATAAACAAAACTGGCCCTTCGCTCGAACGGAAAATAATAATTAAATAAATTGTGGCGGATATAATTATAAATATATAAATTTATAATTACTTGATTTTCTTTTTTTAAAGTTAGTTGTACGCAGCCGGTTATGCCGTTGGCACCAAAGGAAAAAAACAGCACAAAAAAAACATAACACGGCTACTACGGCGGCTAGGTTGAGAATTTAAGCGACACAATCACGGATTGGTAGTGAAATGGCGGTTTATAATTGTTGGTTTTAGAAAATTGAAGACAATTTTTTTAATCTTTATCGGTTATATACTTCCTGAAATTGAAAGGCAGAAAATATATGGAAATATACATATGGACATGCCCCACATATGTGGGGCATATGTTGGCACAGTGGAACGTTGATAAGTGGACTGTATATGTAACTGTATATTACTGTATATGACTGTATATATTAAATTTTGTCGGGTATATATTTCAAGAAATCGGAGGCAGAAAATATTTGGAAATATATGGACATGCATGCAAGTACGGATATATGTAGGGCATGTGGAGCATATGTTGGCACAGTGGAGCGTTGATAAGTGGACTGTATAACTGGTGGAACAGAAAAGTTATTTGCTGTAAAAAATTGGAGGGGGGGGGGGGGGGGGGGGGAACAAATATTACGACGGACTGTTCGGTGAATTTGGAAATTCTGGAACTGAATCACACCCGCTGTCCAATATTAATAATTCCCTTTTTTGTCACAATTTCACTGTTCACTTGCGGATTTTTTTTTCCCTTTGCGCATTAATTGCACCGAAAAAAAATATATATGTATTTGTGTATGTATGTATATGGATGCCCATATGCCTCGACCGTTGGCAAGCGAATGGATAACGGAGAGGCCAAAAACGGCGAGGAATATGGCGAAGCGCACACAACGGAGACGGATGGAAAACTTTGTAGAATTTGTAGAAAATCTCAAGCTGGGGTTGAAAAAATACAAATCTTGCAGCAGTGTGAACGAAATTTAATGTTCGGTCTTCACTGCTGAAGACCGGCAGAGAGACGGAGACGGAAAAGTGTCGTACTTATCTCTTGGCGGAACAATGCCGGAAACTGCTGGTAGTGAATATCCAAAAATAGATCCGGGTCGTAGGACGAAGGACCAAAATGTTGTCGGGGGGGCGTTGCTGCCGCAAAAGATTCCAGAAGTAAGGATGAAATAAGAAGTCGGGGCGTCTTCGGGGTAAATTCAAGAAACGCGTTCAGCTTTATTTCGCTGCTTAAAAGAGATTAGAGCTTACAAGAGTTAAGATTAACTTAACTAGCACAATAAAACGAAGATCGACGACAACCTACAAGCGAGAGAGAGTGCACAGAGGAGAGAGTGCGGATGCGCTCTTCAGCGCGGATGCGCTCTTATGCACAGCTGAGCGGCACAACGGCCCCTCACCTAAACAAGTACCAACTTTCGATTTTTCCGCAACGACTTTTGGCATTTTTGGTAATTATTTTATGTATTTTAGTTAAATGAAATTATATGAAAAAAACATCAAAAGCGTGATTACGTTATACCAAAGATTAAAAAGTACATAGACATCAGGGCCCAAAACGGTAAACTTTTTTCATCAAGCTTGTTGGTGAGGGGGGAACGTACATGCATACGATTCTATTTTTAAAAGTCTTTACATGTATCCGTCGACAAAAATGTGAGCCTTGGTATGTATGTATGACTGCTCGCACGACGGCGTAAAAATGTTTTGGCTTCCAAATTTCAATTTCTCGTTTCTGTTTTCAAGGCGCCGATGTAGTAGTAGAACAAATAGTATTTTTAATCGTCGGCGACGATTCGTCGCAGACCGAAACAGGGTGGTAGCGTAATGCATAGAGTAGTTACTCTAAGTGTAATTTTTCTGTGTTCAAATCCTTGTAAGGACTTTGAAGTTTTTCTTTCTTTTATATAATTATTATTTTTTTTATTTTTCTTTAATTGTAATATTTTTCTTTAATTTTAAAATTGTAAAATTGTTTAATTTTTCATTATGTCCGGCTAATAAAATTTCAAGGGAGTCCTTCCGGCATTTTGTCATCCGACACGTCCGTCACTTATTTTTACAACAAGTGTAATAGAATGCAATTAAAAATAATAATAAAAAAGTGAATAAGAAAAGTAAAAAAAAAATATGAACAAAAAAATAAAATTAAATATAAAATTAATTATAAAGCTAAAACTTTGTAAAAATTGAAACAACCGCCCGCTAATGAAATCGAACCCAGGACCCCAAGAATAAGGAGCGCGCACTATCCATCTAGGCTATCCTCGTTGATCTAGTGATACTTAAAATTGGTGTTAAAGTAAGCGCGAGAATCCATACCGAAAACAAAGCTGAAGAGTAAGGATAGTAGAAGATATTTCTGATCTCTTTACTCTCACATTGGTTCGATTTGAACGTTTCAAACTTTCATCGTTCCAAAGATGTTACGATCTAAAAATAGAATTCTCTCTTTCCCTCTCTCATCTGCTGTTTTCATTTTCACAGCGGGTTCCACGACGGAAAAAATTCAAACGTTTCAGAGCGGGTTCCACGACGCGGCCTGCCAAAATGCCGTAGAACCCGCTTATAGACATTTTTACACCGGGTTCCATTACGATTTTAAAATTTTTTATTTTTTTTATTGAATTATTAATTTAGGAAAACACATTATGTTCGGTCATTGAGCGTTTTCAATGCCGTAAATAAAGACGAATTTGTATATAATATGACGTTATAAATGTTTATTTCTGCTTGATTTCTGTTTATTTCTGACCAGCTTATGGTGCATGCAGGGACGAAAGTAATATACACAGAGAGGGCGGCCCGACAAGTCACCTCGAGCTAAAGCTCTCGAAAGTGGAGAGGGCGGCCCGACCTAGACATTGCCGAGCTAAAACTCTCTAAAGAAAGTCCGTTGAGTCGAGCGGCCGAGAGAGAGTCGGCTTGCGATCAACTACCTTTTGTATAAACTTAAGCCTAATAAATAAACATTACTAAACATTACGCTAACATATTTAAATATTAAAATTACACCGGTGGGCTGCTGCCTGACCCGACATTCCCCCCTCCGTTGGGGCCTGTCCTCCAACTACATTCGTAAGGGGCGAGGTACAGCTTAATCCGCTCCCAGCGAAGCACTCCAACCCGAAGAGGGATCAGCTCCATAGCTCTGGCCAGCGGCCACATCCATAGCCTCCAAAGTCCTGCATCGCTGCTCCAGAAACTCTGCCAGCGACTTCCAAGTAGGAATTGCGTCGGAACTTGAAGAATTTAGACTCTCCTCCCACTTAACTTGAGTAGCTGGGTCCAACCGTTGAAGAAGCACCAGGACAATGATGCAGCCGGCTATCTCATTTGTCGAACCCAAATTCTTGAAGGTTCTCATAAGGGCATTGAATTTGTCGGATAACCATCGAAGACGTGTTATTGAATCGCCTCCCACTAGAGTGAGGCCAAGAATCTCGTTCACATGAGCCTGAAATATCAAACGACGGCTATTAAATCGTTTCTCTAACAAATTCAGCGCGGCATCATAATTCTCATCGGAGACTTCCAAGGAGCGAACTGCTTCGAAAGCGGACTCGCGAAGGCAAGATCGCAACCTTTGCAGCTTTTCCACCTTATTGATGCTCGGATTACCGCCGACGATTGTACAGAAAATCGAGTAAAACTCAGGCCATTCAGAGTATCTACCGCTGAAGGTAGGAAAAGGCAAGGGAGGCAAAGCTTGAAACCTTTGACCTGACCCCGAGTCAACCTGCATGGTGGACATTCCGTTAGCTAGGGTGGAGAGCGAAGGGTCATCCCGTGCTTAATTTCGGCCTGCATTGTCGCTACCAGCTCCGAGACAGTCCATCAGGGCTCACTACTGATCTGCGAAATGTCCAAATCCTCAAGCTCCCCGTGGATGGCCTTGAAGTCGCTGAAAATGGCGACTATCTGACCAAGACGCACGTTGAGCATGGCATCGTCCACCTTGGAAACAGGCTGAGGAGCTCTTTGTATCCTCTTCAAGTCCTGGAGAATACCCAGGGCCTTGCACTTTAGAATAGCACTACGGGTTGGAGTGGGTGCTCCTTTGTCTGCGCCGCTGGAGTTCATGGTTGATTTATTAAGTTCCGACCAGCCCGAAGTAAATAATTCCGGCGCCAAATTTTATCGCTCCAAATTTATTTGCTCGCGACGAACACGACTTGTCCCACTGTGCGTTCAGGACCGTAGCGGAATGGTGGAACGTATATATATATGAAGTCTATGCGCGGGCAAATGCACTTGCATTGTGGAACGTAAATATGTATGTGTGCCAATAATAAATAATTTACCGGGCCACAACTGAACTGCCGTTAGGTTTATGTTTTGTTCTTAATTTGAATTTGTTTATTATTTTATATAAACCCGATTGCTTATTAGCACTAAAACCGTTCATGTAATTTTTAATCTGCACCACATATGTTTTCGCGGGAATAGTTTTAGTTTCTATAGCTTTAGTAAATTATAGTTAATAATTTAGTTAATTATACTAACTATATCACGTCGGGGTCACCAATGACATTGAGCGTTTGCAATGCCGTAAATAAAGACGAATTTGTATTTAATATGACGTTATAAATGTTTATTTCAGCATGCAGATGAAACTGGATGATCCGCAGATAGACCAGCTTATGGTGCATGCAGGGACGAAAGTAATATACACAGAGAGGGCGGCCCGACAAGTCACCTCGAGCTAAAGCTCTCGAAAGTGGAGAGGGCGGCCCGACCTAGACATTGCCGACTAAAACTCTCTAAAGAAAGTCCGTTGAGTCGAGCGGCCGAGAGAGAGTCGGCTTGCGATCAACTAGCTTTTGTATAAACTTAAGGGGTTATATACCTTTTTTATTTTCAAAAAAACGAAAATTTTTTTAGTGGTTTATCTTGAAGAACAACTCCTTGAGAACATTCTCCCATATTTTCATAGAGATTGGAGCAGTAGAAAAAAAGTTACAGCGCTCCTAATCGCACGCCTCGTTGCGGCCTTGAACTGAACTTGAAACTTTAAACGCGAATATCTCGAAATGGTGTTTCTTGAAAAATGACTTTGCGGTGACATGGATTGGCGGAAAACTACTGAACCGATTTACTTCAAATTTTTTTTAAAATGTTCGTAATGAAATTCTCTTGTGCTTGAACGATCGACTTTTCACGCGCAAACTTTTTTTTCGGCGAAATAAATTTTTTAGTGAAATTTCTAGAGACCAAAACGTTCATTTTTAGCATAAAACGCTGCCATATCCAAACAAAAACAAAAAATTTTAAAATCGATCGTTCAAGCACAAGAGATTACTCTAAACTAATGAAATATTTTTGATTTTATGGTTTAAGTTGACCTGTTTGACCTGGGGAACTGTCACCGCAAGGCTCTAAAAAAAAAAAGGCCTCTAAGGGAAACAGCCACCCCTTAAAAACTATTTAATATTTTTCCACCAAATTTTGCACAAACATTGTTAATAAAGTGTACTATCAAAAAATTAAAACATCCGTGTAATTAAATAATTGCTACATACCTAAAAAAAAATCCGAACTTTGCTCATTTTCTTCGACAAAGAAGGTATATAACCCCTTAAGCCTAATAAATAAACATTACTAAACATTACGTTAACATATTTAAACATTCAAATTACACCGGTGGGCTGCTGCCTGACCCGACACATTAAAAGAATAAAAAAAATATAATATAAATAGATTTAAAATTAAAAAAAAATGGATATTCCGAGCCTACTTTGAACTCGTTTTACTTTGCATATCAGTCACTCTACCACTCGGCTATCCCTCATTCGTTGTCGCGCGAAAAATTTCTCAAACCTAACTTGTCGCGCAGTGGAGCCCACCATAGTACATTTTTCTTTGTATGAGATGTCCCATCTATGTCCCAGCATGCAAAGTTAGGAGCGCTCCGAATTAGGTGTCTGAAAAGAGCCCTGCTTCGGAGCGTTTTCGGAGTAAACACATATTTCAGAGCGTTTTAGGAGCGTTTTTTGAGTTAACACAAATTTTAGAGGGATTTCGGAGCGTTTTGGGAGCTAATGGAAAGTAAACACAAAGTAAAGGGCTCGATTAGAATAACGGACTGCAGACTCTTGCGACAAGAAAATGCTAGAAAATTTTCAGTTTGCTCATTACGAAACTGAAAGTCGGGCGGTTTAACACGTAAAGTGCAAGTTAAATTGAAATTCTAAAAAAATAAACGTAAATATCTTTATAAATATATAGACATACAAATAATAAAAATGAGTGATCGAAGATCAAGCCGAAATGAGTCGAAAAAAATAAATAATGCTCTTAGAGCTAAGCGACGCCGCTGTGAGTCTCCACCGTCAGTGATGCTCAGCGAAGGAAATAAACATTAACATAATAAACATAACCAAACATCCAGATAATTATATTAACCAAAATTGTATAGAAAGTGATGATGACTATTTAACTATAGTCATAAAAAAATTATGTAATAAAATAAAAAATAAATAATAATATTGTAATATTGTAATAAAAACGATTTTTTATTGTAAGGGTGTAATAAAAAATCGTTGCGTGAGGAATTATCGAGCTGGGCAGTTTCTTTTAATATGACATTAACAACAACAATTAAAGGTAATTATTGTATTTTAAATACCTTTCATTAACCAATTTAATTAATATTTGTTTTTCTTTTATTCCAGGAGCTTTCAATAAAAAATTTTCGGTCGATGATAAAATATTTCCAACAATATGCGGCAAGTGGTTCCAGACTGCTTCGGATAGAGTTAAATATTATAATAAGTCAGTAAATAAAGTAAATAACAAGTAAATTTTTTATAAAAATAAGATAAAAAGCTGAAAATGAAACAAAAATGAATATAATGGAAAAAATTTATGAAGTATGTTTAATGTTTAAGTTTATATTGAATGCTATAATGTTTAATTTATACAATTTAAATAATAAATAAGTAAATGAATAAAAATGAAATCCAAATGTGTAAAAAAGTAACTTTTTGGGGCGATTTAAGTGCCTGAAAAACGCACCTAAAAGTGTCTTTTTGTGCTGTTTAAAACGCACCTAAAAAGGGGATTTAGTTGTCTGGAAAGGCTACTTTTATGTGCGTTTTCTGAGGGCTTTCACTGCTTTATTCGGAGGGTGAAAGCACCTATTTAGGAGTCAAAAAAGAGCACTTATCGGACTCTCAAATTACTATCCTTATGAAGGACCATTTTCAAGGGGAAAAACGCTCTTTCCGGAAGCCTTTATGGGTGTTTTTACCCAAAATAAAAGTTCAAAAAAGGCTCCGAAAATGCTCATATTGCATGCTGGGTTTATAATCTTTGGTTATACATATGTATGTATGTACATACATCTATGAAAACCTTATAAATCACATGTGTAAAAAATAGCGTGCTTTCGTAAAGTATAGACAACCCCAGACACTTTCGAATATGAACATATTTTCGTTTTTCGGATCCCATTGAATCTTTTTTGCTTTTCGGACAAAAAAGAAATTGCTTTTGACCCAGAAGTGGTCCGTAGAGAAGCCCGGAAACCCTACAACTACACCCTACAAGGTTTCAAACATAATTACACACCTCGGAGAGGTGATAATGTGATTATGTACATCATTACAGCGCAGCAAATTCACATTCACATTAATTTACATGAAACACATTCAAAATAATTTTAAGACTTATCCATATTTATAAAATTCTATATTACTTTTTCTACTTAATTTAAATGTAGATAATGTTTTTAAAATGAATGTATGTATGTATGTAAGTTTAATTGGCAGTTTCGCAGGCATCCACCCAATCGTTGTAGACATCAATAGGTTCTGAAAGAAAATTGATTCCAGTTTGAAAATCTTCCAAACAGACACGACAGGTAATTTTTGCAGTATTCCTTCCTTTATCCCTGCAACAATATCGACATTTTATTTGGATTTTTTAAGGATACCAATCAAGGTTTACATTTTAACTTCACACGACTTCTCATGGTTACAAAATGGACAATTAAATTGTTGATCAAGAGGTTCAATGTTTTTCCGTTTTGGAGGTGGCTTTCGTTTCGACTTTCTTCTTCCCATCTTAATATTATGTGTAATATAAATTTTAAAATAAATATTTTATTTTAATATACAGTATATTCTGACACAGTTAAGATAACTTCGACGTCAATCAATTCTTTGTGTGACCGCCTCTCCTGCTTGAACTTTTTTCCTCATTTTTGAGCGAAAATTTGAAAGAAAAAAATTGTCGGACCGAAAAATTTTTGGCGCGCGAGGATAAATTGAAATTAATTTGTGCGGTCAAGGCGAAGCCCGTAATATGGGATTTGACCCACAAGGGGCATTTAATGCCATAAAATGTCATTGAAATGATTTGTGATTGATTTTGATTTTGATTTTGACCCAGTTTTCTATTTCTTAATCAGCTCCTTAGCGGCGAAATACATAAACAAAACACCAACATCCAATTGATTTGAATTCATATTTGCTTATTGTTTTTTTGTTTACAAACAACAGCTGTTCAGTATTACCCTTTTTCTTAATTTTTTTGGTCACACTAGCTCGGTAGCTGAATAAAGTGCAATTTCACAAGCGGAATTTCAAGAGCGGATTTTCGTCAACTCAGTACTAGGCTTTACCATAGAAGGAAGGTCAATTTGATTTCTGTTCAAATTTGCGCAATATGAAAATTGGCATGAAATTTACCTGCCATGAAATTGGCATCAAAATAGTATTGTCCAGTAAACATAAATATTGTCGTGGTGTAAAAAAATATACAACATTTTTGGAAAACAACTTTTATTACAACTACAAATTTTCACTTGGCATTTGAATTGTTATTATTTTTCTAGTTGTTTTTTTAAATTTGTTTTTCAAAAGTGCCAATTCCAAAATCGTTAAAATTTTCTTCATCTGTATTAAATTACCGAAATTCATGAGTCAACCTTTTGATACCTAACCAAAATACCTATCATACCAAAATGATACCTAAAGAAAGTATGCGCACCAATTCTGCCGGCCCCCTGTCGCTACTAAATAACTAAGTTATGCTTATTCGATATTTAAGGGGTTATATACCTTTTATTTCTTCAAAAAAACGAAAAATTTTTTTTTGCTGAATCCTGTAGTATATCCCCTAGAGAATATTTTCCCAAATTTTCATAGAGATCCGAATAATAGTTCGATAGGAAAACAGCGTTTTGAGGCACGGTTCGTCACGGCTGCGGACAGCGTCAAGCAACTTTGAATGCGATTATCTCAAAGTCGTGTTTTTCCAAAAGTGCCTTCGCTGTGACCACGATTGCACAAGAACTATTTGATCGATCTTCTTTAATTTTATTTAAATTATTCGTAATGATTGTGCCGAGTTCGTGAACGATTCAGTTTTTTTGCGCTTATTTTGATTTCGCAGATAAAAATTTTTTAATAAGATTTTTAGAACTCAATCAACTCAACTTTTTGGAAAAATGTTTACTGTATGCAGAAAAAACCAAATATTCTTAAAAAATAATCGTTCACGAACTGGAAATAATACTGTACTAATAAAAAATTTTTGGTTTTTTGATTTCGGTTGACCTGCTGGACTTCTATCGTGGTCACCGCAAGCCGCTATAAAAAAAAGGTTTCCGAAAGAATTGCCATAACTTTGTAAATTGTTTATATTTTTTCAAGAACAAACTCTTGTTGTTTCGATAAAAACATGTACTATCAATAAAAAATAACTTCAGTGTCATAAAATAATTGCTACACAACTGAAAAAAAAATCCAAAGTTCCCTCAATTTTTTTGCTCAAAAAGGTATATAACCCCTTAATACATATCACAAAAGTTTTCTAGGCAAATTACAATTTTTGCGCGCAATTCCTGATTCAGCCGTCTTTTCCAAGCTCTCAAGAAAATATTGTCACTCCTGAATTCAGGGCTGATTCAGGCCTGAAAATGAATTCAGGGCCGAGAGGACAGTTTCAAAAATGTTAGTACAAAGATCAATGCCGCTGGTTCTAGCAAACAAGCCCGATTCAAGGCTGATCACCGGGTCTAACCGATGATTCATGCGTGTTTCAGGTCTGAGTGGTACTGGCGAGAGGTTTCTATGTCTTTGTGGGAGTTGGCTAAAAATATTATTGGCAAATCCGAAAGATCGACCTTTGCGGGCAGGTGTATCCTTTTGCATTTTACAATGCAATGATTAGATGGAAAAGGGCCAGAGAAATCCATAGCTCTGTAAAGACTTTTGGGATATTGGCGGTCGGGCTACATTTTCTGCGATTCTTTTTTGCGCGGCTAAAACCGCGGGGAAAGTACAAGAGTACAGATAAGTGTAGAAGAGCACTACAAGATTGTTGCTGAGATTAGGCTTTAATAATTGAAGTTTTCGAGTTAGAAGATGAGCAAAGCAAAGTTATGATGTAGAGATATTTTCTGACGGCCTTGAATAATGTAGGCCTTATTTCAAAAGCAATTTCTGCCAAGAATAACAATTGATTTGTCAATAATTATAGTAAGCGAATCGCTTGCCAGGACCTTAGATCGGTTTTCTTGTTAATGACGTGTTACTCCTCCCTGCCAACTGCGGACTGGAAAGCCGCCAAGGTAGAGGAGGCGGAGGGGCTATGTAGGCAGGTTATCCTCAATCTCAACGAGGAGACGGTGAAGCATCTGGCGTCCAGCGGTGGGCGAATCAAGTACGTCCTGGAGCACTTGGCGGTACGCTTCTACAAGGCGGACGTCAAGAGACAGGTTTCAGCTGATATGAAGCTGAAATAGGAGCTGACCGAAGTCTGCCCCGATTAGATTTCATTATGATTAGATGCCCGATTAGAAGAGGAGGAGGACATCTTGGAAGGGTATGCCTCTAAGAAAAACAAACTCGACAGAACACTTGTGTTAGTATGGACGACGATATGATCCTAGGCTCAGATATAGAGGTAGAGAAAAATGGTTCTGCCGATTGTGGCAATAAGCCTCCACCAGTGTAAGAAAGGTTCTACTGCCCCCAGTTTTTCTTCGATTCTAATCATATTTTCTGGCTCATAATAAGTAACAAAGCCTGCGAGCTCATCTTTATTACTAAAACTAGATGGGAGGAGGAGAAATAGGAGAAATTTCACATGCGCAATTTTTATTTTTTTCCAGCGCAAGCGCCTTATTTTAGTACAATTGGGAGAAACTTGCATTAGAACTTCTCCAGCTGGTCAATAAGGTGCATGTCGACATCTAGGTTGTTAAGTCATAGCCTTTAATATTAAATTATAAAATATTATAATCAATAAAAAAAATATTAGGTCATGAACTACTCTATAAAATGTTGACTTTACATAACACCACCACAGCTTCAGCAAAAATAGCTGAGTTTCAAATTAATGAAATAGGCAAAATATTGTAACACAATCCACAATTTTAAATTGTTAATTTATAATTTTTATTTTAGGCTATTTCTCCATTAATTAAATAATAGCAATAACCATACAGCATATAGACAATCCATTTCATACAACGAAAATGGACGCAAAAATTTCTTGCGACAGGCCCCAGAGCGAGTTCTTACTTTCTTTCTTACGCGAAAGGAGCGCGATGAAGAAGGTTGGTCTGCACTTGGATTGATCGTTGTATGTATGCGTGTCACAGATTCACATACACGGGTGCAAGTTATCCAACCCGTAAATCCAGGCCACTTATGGCTTTTATAAACAATATTTTTGCATTTGCCTTTGGCTTTTAGGTCCGATCTCGGTTTCCCATAAAAAAATTGAAATTAAAAGTAGACATCAGCTTCCGTTCCCACCGAATGGCATCGATCAGCTTAATTTAATTCCATTCTTTATATTCACTTTGCCGTACCCGGACGTGTTTCTTCGAACGCTCTTGCCAGTTTGCATTTATCTTCGATCTTAGAATTAAAGCTTTCTCCTTTCGCGACAAGTGGAAATATAACGATTAATTCTAAAAATAAATTTGACTTAATAAATTCATTGAACTATTTATTTCCTCCTTATACATTTAATCGTTTAAAGCTATCTCTGTTGCGCTTTAACTATATTCTCCAACATAAGTCTCTCCTAGCTGTACTCTCTGGACGTAACCCGTTACATCATAGTTACTGTGGAGTTTGTTGTTCTTCGTTGCACATCTCTTTTGTAGCGTCGTCTCTTACATCTGATCTGATCGACCACTTTACCTACAGAGTGCTTCAGAGAGCCTAAATTCTTTACACTACTACAGTGGTCTGCAATCCGTCAACAATGAGTCTAATTTGCACAGCAAAAAAATGTAAATTCGGTGGATCCATCACGGGTGACTCATACCTATCTTGTTGGGTCTGCAACAACTGCTCAAATATTAAATGTGCTGGCGGAGGACACAATGGACGGATATGTGAACTTATAACAAGAAAATTGGCCTGACGAGGTCTTGCATCGCTTGCAGAGAAATCGAGTCAGAGATGCGGACTTTTATGAAACAGACGAGAAATGGTTTTCTTGATGTTCGCAAGCAATTCTCGGCCCTAAATAAGCAATTCCTCGCTCTTGAACCCCAATTCCTTGGTCTAAAGTTGTTAAACGAATCTCCCAGACGAAAAATTCCGAACAACAACCTTCTGACTGCTAAATTATTGAATACCCCTACACCCCATGTTGTATGAGTCGATGAATTTTTAACACCAAACATTTTACCGGCCAAGATTTGAACATTTTACCAAACATTTGATGCTATCGTGCTTACTGAATCTTGGCTTAACTCCTCTGTCTCTGATTATAAAATTCTTGTTTCCAAATTCACTGTGTTTCGATTGGATCGTCCAACTTTTGCAGGTGGTGTCGCTCATTGCCGCTAGTAATGAGTACCCTGCTGAACTTATTCCTTTCCCGAATGAGTTCGGAATTGAGTTCATTGCGGTGAAAATTTTAACTGGCTCGTCTTATATTTTCCTGACCTGTTTCCTATCGGGCGGAGCCGAAGTTTATATACCCCTGCAGTTAAAACCGGATATATATCGCAAACATCGGATATAGTTAGCCGATCCTTATGAGAATATGATAATATAACCCAATTTATTATAATACAAAATCTATAAAAAAGTCCCAAACTTCTATCTTCAAAAATACCAAAGTTGATATTTCTACCAAAAACCATTTCCGATCGTTCAGTTATATGTCAGCTATAAGATAAAGTCGGCCGATCGTTATGAAATTTGGTAGGTCGGATATACTAATATCGGATATACTAATATATGTACCAAGTTCCAGCTTTCTATCTTCAAAAACACAAATGTCACTTCCGGTCGTTCAGTTATATGGCAGCTATAGGATATAGTCGGCCGATCCTTATGAAATCTGTCATGTCGTATTATTCTGCCGAAAATAGCTCTCGTGTAAAATTTAAACTCTCTAACTTTAAAAACACCAAAGTTATACCATTTCCGATCAATCAGTTATATGGCAGCTATGGGATATAGTCGGCCGATCCCGGCCGTTCCGACTTATGTACTGCGTGCAAAGGGTGAAAGAAGGGTGTATGCAAAGTTTCAAGTCGATAGCTTTAAAACTGAGAGACTAAGAAACAGACAGTAGGAACTCAGGAGTTGATCCTGATCAAGTATATATATACGTTATAGGGTCGGAGATGCCTCCATCACTACTTTGCACTCTTATAACACCCTCTGCAAGGGTATAAAAACGTATAAAGACGAACCAAAAACAACAAAGAAACAGACCGGACAGAACAATCTACGAGCTATGACAGTTTTTAGGACATTATTAAACGACAATTCAAAAAAAAAATTCAAAACCAAACCAAATTACCTTAAGACCTTCTCGTTGGCAGAATATATACTTGCCAAATAAATGCATTTAAATTGCTTTAATAAATGATATTCTGTTAAAAACCGTACGGGACTTTTATGACCGTCAGGTGAACTTTTTTTTTTTTAAGTAACAAGTTTTGCTTTACTTACAACACAGGGAACTCTCAATAATTTTATTATAATTATAAGCAATGATGGTAAACAAAAGAAAATTCCACTTACATTATTTTTTTTCAATTTCCGGCAGGGATCCACGAAAGCGCTTTCCTAGGCTGCAGCTGAAAATTAAGTTTACCGATTTTTTCCTTGAAAGAGTTTCTATCCCTTGTAGGGAGATTTTTCTTTACTCAAAAACTAGGCACCTTGCGCGATTATAAGGCCTTCTACGGGTCAATGCCCTTTCTAAGCCAAAAGAAAACTGCCAAAACTTAAAATAACTTAAAATACCTTAAAATACCCAAACCCAATAGAAGCTTAAGGCCATTCGCTATGATCTGTATTGCTGCGGGCTCGTCCTTCCTTAGCTTTTCAGAACCTTAGCTTTTAGTTGTTGTTGGCTTTCGGAATGGCCATCCGGAGAAAATTATCTCACGATTCGGACCGTCGATTTAGCCTCTTTCCACATGACGACCGGAACTGAATACCTAACGGTTAGGCTACTTAATAAATTATCGAGATAGACTTTTTCTGGGGGATTTTTCTTTCTTTTAAATTTTTTCCCACTTCACATAGTTGTCTTTTCTTATAGCTAATTTATAGGGAAACCGCCCTAATTTAATTTATATATAAACCGCCGCTGACCGCCGTCCGCCGGCCGCCAACCGCCGAGTTAAGAACCGCGTTTCCTACTGAAGTGGCGTTCTCCTCGGTCCTCCTCTGCACTGTAAAGTGCGTGACGACCCACAATCGCAGCCGATGCTATCACCAAAAAGGAACACATCCATATAATCGCAACAGGGGAATGGATTAGAGCCACTTACCCTTCAAGATATAATCCCTGATTTTTCTCTTATATTCTTTACTGCCGAGGATAAGCTTAGCCAATACTAGGACGGGGTGTTTTTTTTTCTCTCACCACCGCCAAATTACAAATTTTAATAAACAAAATTTCACGACTTCACCGCTCTAGGTTTCAGATGGGAGAGAATCATTGCCCGTTCGACTGGCAGCCATTACCTTTCCCTTTTTAGTCGCTCCTTAGCACTTTCTAATCTTTTCCCGCTGTTAACTGCCTGGAAGCGACCGCTAGCTGCCCTAACAGAGACCGCTATCGTAATAGCCTACCCTAACAGAGCAGCTACATTACAAATTCCCCCCACCAAAATCAGACTTGGGGTTTAACGTTTACACATCCACAAGGCTGATCAGACTGTAGCTGCTAATGCCGCAAGCCCTTCGCGTGATAATTTCCGATGCTCCTACCTTGCATGCCTTCCAGCTCATAGATAGAGTTTCCTATCTTACTTCTGATCCTTCCGAAATTACGCCGATATACTTCTTGCCCAATCTTTTAGGATACCTACCGTGTCCTAAGGTTGTAATGCCGTTGATTCCTCTCAAATTGCTTTCCCAATATTTCGGCTGCTCTCTTTCTCACTACCTCTAGTGAATCTTTACGGTTAAAAGTAGCTGCTTTATCTTCCAGCATAGACAAATTCCTCAATAAGGAGTATGTTGCGCCAGAAGTCATCATCTGCTGCCCAAAAACCATATAGTATGGTGTAGATCCCAGACCGGAATAAGTTGCAGACCTCAACTCACAGCATATCATACTAAGATTATCATCCCAGTCTGCGAATATAGGCACGAATGACAGCAATAACAGAGCGATTTACTCGCTCCTAAGCATTAGCGTGCGGAGCATGCACTGCCGTCAAAATATGTTTAATGCGATGACTCCTAAGCATCCCTTGAAATTTTTCTGATCTAAACTGCGACCCGTTGTCGGACACAATGCTCTCTGGGAAACCAAATGTGTGAAAAAGATCCTCCATAAGGTACTTGAGAACCACGTCCGCTGTAAGTTTCTTTACTGCTCTGAGGAAAACAAACTTGGAATAGTAATCTAGCACTATGAAAATTCCAATATTTCCGCTACGCAACCTAAGATAAGGGCCCAAAAAATCAATATAGAGCCGCTGAAAAAACCTCCGCGTCTCGACTGCCTTTCCTATAGGTGGCCTTAACAGAGTGTTCGGAGCCTTAGTCATCCTACAACTTTCACATTCTGAAATATAGTCCTTCACGTCATTCACCATTCCTGGTCAAAAGTAATACCGACGAATCCTCTCAAGAGTTTTGTGAAACCCCCCGTGAGACGCTAATAGATGGTCATGCGATTGCTTCAACACCTCCGAAAATCAAAGTTTTCGGTATCCACAATTTCCATGCGTAAGCATCATTAAGGAGTTCCCCTTTGGAATGTTCGGAGCGTCGATATACCAGTGAATCCACGATTTTCAGATCCGGAAGTTTATCTAAATTATTTTTAATCCCCTCTATCAACTGTAAATAATCAGCGGACTTAAAATGTTCGGAGTCGATGTCCACCAGCAATCCGTGATTAAAGTCTCCTAGTACTCCTCCAACACCAGTTTTTCTCGCGTCACAGTGTATGAAAAAGGGTTTCTCGAATACTAACAGCGGGAAATCTGTAATCGCCGAGATTTTCTCTGGATCCGTTCGAATACCTTTATCACCTATTATATGCCCCAAATACTTTACAGTCCCTCTACAGGTTTGCAATACTGATAGCGGGAAATCTGTAATCGCCGAGATTTTCTTTGGATCCGTCCGAATACCTTTATCACCTATTATATGCCCCAAATACTTTACAGTGCCTCTACAGAATTTGCTCTTTTCTACATTCAAGGTTAAATTTGCTTCTTGGATCCGTTTGGCCACCGTCTCTAATATTTCCAAATGTTTCTCGAATGTATCAGGTGGTGCTCGCGGTTCCAGCTACCCAAGTTAGCGTAGAGCGTGCCTTTTCTGCGCTTAAAATAATGCTAACCGACCAAAGGTGCAACTTGTCGAGCGAGTCGCTGTCAAAATTGTTATTCCTAAAATTAAATAAAAAATATAAAAATACATAAATGCATAATAAATTGAAAATTAATGTACCTCATTGTCGGGTCAGGCAGCAGCACGGCGTTTAATGATTATGTTCAAATAATGTTTATGTAATGTTTAGTGTAATGTTTAGTGTAATGATTAGTGTAATATTTATTTATTAGGCTTAAGTTTGTACAAAAGCTTTGTTGAACGCAAGCCGACTCTCTCTCGGCCGCTTGACTCAACGACCTTTCTATAGAGAGTTTTAGCTCGGCAATGTCTTAACATTTATAATGTTCAAATTTTAATATAAATTCGTTTTATTTACGGCATTGAAAACCGTCAATGACCAAACACTAATTGTTCTACTGGTTGATCATTATTATTATCATTTTTTTGGTAATTGTGTATATCTGCTGCTGCTGCTCTGTATGTAACAGTTGACCTTATATTAAATAATTGCAAAAAACACGGGTAAAATACATTTTGTTGTTGTTGTTGTCAATTGTTGCTCTAGGGTCCCTTTATAAGGACATAGGACAATATTGGCAATATCCTTAAAGGATCAAAAGTTGTTGCTTGGTGAGTTTTATTTTGAGCGAAAACAATAAAAATCACGAATAATCATTATTTTTGAGTTTTTATTTTTTTGCTCAAGCTTAATGATTATTTGTGATTTTTATTTTTTTTGCTCAAAAATAATGTTTAACAATAGAAGAATAAATATAACAATTAAAAATTAAAAATCATCAAGGATATTCATAGAGTATCCTTAAAGGATAAAAACGTGCTAGTCATGCTTGTTCTATGTTGATTGGAAGTGATTGATTTATTCATTTAAAAATAGCGACCATAATCATTATTTACGGTCCCTGATTAGAATCAAAGAAATTGAAATTATTAAAAGAATATGTTTATTTATTTATCTATGTATGTTTGTCTTTGTATGGCCATACAAAGTGCAATTTATGAAATAAAGATTTTTAATCTATCCTTATGAACTGTTTGTTTATTATTTGTTATTCCTATGTTATCTCTATCTTCTATTTCCGTTACTGTATTACTGTATACGGACCTGTATATTTAGGATCCAACTTATGACCTGTCTCGTTTTTCAATAAAACTTTGTCACCTACTGATATATCTATATCCCTTACATCATGATCGTATAGTAGTTTATTTCAATTCTTATTTGCTTCTAACATAACTCTAGCTCTTTTATAGGCTTCTAATCTTCTAATCTATACTTACTCTCCTTAGCATAGTCATCTATATTATAAGTGCTTCTACACTATCTATGCTATTAAAATGTTTTGGCAAATTACTTGTTTTACCGAATACTAGCTCATATGGACAATAAGTATGTGCCATAGAGGGGGTCGTGTTGAAACAGAAGACAAAATATTGAAGCCATACGTCCCAATCAGTTTTATCAACTGATATGTAAGATCGTATGTACTTATTGAAAGTTCTATGACTTCTTTCGATTGTTCCAACTGTCTGGTGGTGGTGTGCTGTGGATGTAATATTTTCAATATTTAAATATTTGCACAAATCGTCTATAATTGAATTCTTATATTCTGTTCCCATGTCCGTAATGAACGTCTTCATTGGACCGTACTTCACGATAAAAGATTCAAATATTGCTTTAGCGACAGTATTGGCATTTTTATTCGGAACAGGTATGGCAACTAAATACTTAGTTAAATCACATATTAAAGTGACTGCATACTCATTGCCATTTTCTGATTTTGACAGTGGACCAATAGTGTCCACTATCACTCTGACGAAAGCATTTATTGGTGAGTCTGTAATTGTTAAAGGGGTCTTTGTGCGTTTAGTTTTGGCTTTCTGGCATTTTTGACATTTCTTACGTACTCAGTTATATCTTTAGACATGTTTTTCCAGTAATTGTGTCTTTTTACTTTGGCCAAAGTTTTAGATATGCCAGTATGACCTCCTTGAATTGAATCATCATGAAATGTAGACAAAATTGCTTCTTTTTCTTTTAAATTCGTTATTTGGGTCGTAGTGACTTTCAATATATTTCTAGTTATTATTTATTTATATTTATTTAGTTATATTTTGTAGATCTTTGATGGTTATCCTAGATAACGCATAATAATTACGCTACATAATTATCTTTTCCCTTTAAATATTCGACTGTAAAGTCGTATTCTTCTAGTTCGAGCCTCATACGTGTCAGTTTAGAACTGGGATTGATCATTGAGAAAAGGTATGTTAAAGGTCTATGGTCTGTTTTTATTAAGAAATTTTTTCCATATATATATGGTCTGAAATGTAATATCGCCCAATGAATTGCAGCTAATTCCTGCTCAGTAGTACATTTTTTACTTTCACCTTTTGGAAATGCTCTTGATGCGTATGCAATGGGAAGTTGGAGACCATTATGGTTTTGAGTTAAAACCGCTCCACATGCTTGCTTACTTGCATCTGTTATTATACAGAACTCTTTAGTGAAATCTGGATATTGTAGCAAGGTAGGTTTCATAAGTTTTGTTTTTAAGTATTGAAATGGATTTTCCCACTCATCCGTCCATTTAAAAGGAAAATTCTTTTTACATAATCTTGTTATGTGACGTGAATAGGTCGGTGAAATTTTTTATAAAACGTCTTTAATAGTTACAGGATGCTACGAAACATCTAGCACTGTCCGCGTCGTGCGGAGCTGGGTAGTTCATGATGACATCGTATTTCTTGTCTTCTGGAAGTATTCCTTTATCAGTGCATTTATGACATAGAAAAGTCACTTAATGCATAAAAAATGAACATTTTTCTGGATGTAACTTTAGGTTGTATTTCCTACATTTCTCAAAAACATCTAAGTTCTTAACCATATGTTTTTCGGAATAACTAATTACTTTTCATCACTATTACTTTATTCAATTACTATTCAGTCATCCATATAAAGGAATGCTTGAGAAGGTTCTAGACCAGAGAACGCAATAGCCATCATTCTCTGAAACGAATTAGGAGCTATTTTTAATCCGAAGGGTAATCGCGTGAAGCGATATGAGCCGTTGCTCATTGAAAAAGACGTTATATTTCTTGAACCTTTTTCTAGTTAAATTTGATGGAATCCTGACATTAATTCAAGACATGAAAAGTATTTTGCTCGACCTAGTTTATCTAAAATATCATCAATTCTAGGTAATGGGAATTTATCACATAGTAATTTATATTAATCTTAAGATTAATTTCTTTACATTTGACCCGGTGGATGATTTCTTAGGAACAAGTATCAATGGGCTATTATATTCAGATACTGACGGTTCGACAATCCCGTCAGAGATTATTTTCCTTCTTGCTTTTGTATTTCTTTCACCTGAATATGTGGGCTTCGATAGTTCTTTATATAGACTGGTTCATCATCTTTTAATCTCAGTTTCTGTTTATAAAAATTATTTTTGGTTATTGATTCGGTTTCCAATCCGAATATATCGCTATTCTGGGTGCATAAGCTAGAAAGCTGTGACTCGAACTGTGTAGGGAAGTTTTTTGAAAGTTGTGATTGTACGATTTTTTTCTTTTGTCTGGATTTGTGTTGACTACATCGTAGTTCGAAAGTGATTTATATGTTAGGTTATCTGTACGGACTACTTGGTCGGTATTTGTTTAATAGTCTTATGAAGGCATTATTGGATGTTGCTATGGTATTTGCAACGTAAATACCATGTTGAATTTTCTGATTTGGAATTAATACACTGTCTGCTTTTGAATTAAGTTTAATTTTCCGAATAATTTGGGATCTTGCTGGCAGAAGTATTGAATTATTGCCAGAACTATGAGCTATTGGTACATTAATTGGAAATTTTAAATTATTGAGTCTAATTATAAGCCAATCTTCAGATTGCTTGATGTCTAATTGACAGTTGTATTTTTTAAGAAAGTCGATGCCTATTATTCCATCGCATGGAATTGGGAAATGTGAATTAAGCATATAAAAATCGTGTGAAATTATGTACATATTTAGTTGTCTGTATCTCCATTTTTTTTTTTTTTAACGTTTTGGATTGTGGATGTGAATTTTATTCTTAAGATTAGCGCACTGCTACCCAATTGGCAGCTTAATCTAATCGTTTTTTACAATTTTCAACAATACTTAGTCTAAGCGTTATTTAGGAAAAGATTAAATTGTTTTTTATTATATTTAATTTTAATTTATGTTTTTATCGAGGATGACGAAATGGCTAGGTCAAGATCCGGTTTGGTAGGTCTTGAAATTGGTGTCTTTTCAGTCTTCTCTTGACTCGATTACTTGGATCAGCGTTCCTGCTGGCAGCGGTACCAAGTTTGGTTAGCTAGGCTGTTGGGGTGCTCATTTAGTCGTTCCATGTATATCCGAGCAAGTTCCTGCAGCTTGTCTCCGATTTTATGCACGTTGAGATCTCGTTCGATGTCTCTGGTTCGTATAAACCACGGAGCTCCAGAGATCCTTCGAAGAGTTTTCGCTTGCAAAACCCGGATTTTGTTCAGGTTGGTTTTTGCAGCGATCCCATAAGCCTGGAGTCCGTAGAAAAGACTTGGCGCTAATATGGACTTGTATATCTGCACCTTACATCCAAGTGCGAGCTTGTTGCGTAGTGTGAGGAGCCAGGACATCCGAGCCACTTTGGTACTGAACGAGTTTTGGATACAGGTAATGTGCCTGCCAAATGTGAGTTTTTTGTCCAAGGTGACACCGAGGTACTTGTATGCAGGAAGGGCTCTGATTGGACGTTGAGGTTGACTCCTGGGCAGGTACTTCGGCAATTGGTAAACGTTACATTGGCACATTTGTCTGCGTTTACACGAATGTTCCAGTTCGTGGCCCATTGATGAAATGCGTCCAGATACTCCTGCAATGCAAAAGTGGCGGCCAAGATACTACTGCTTTTGGTCAGGACAGCCGTGTCATCAGCGTAGGTCGCAATTAGCACGTCTTGCTCATTCACTTCAGTGATCGGCGTTTTTGTAGGCATATCTGAAGCATAGATAGAGTATAGAGTACTGCCGAGGACGCTACCTTGGGGAACACCAGCAGAGAACGATTTGGTGGACGACTTCCAGGAAGCTTTTTACGAGCTGGAACAGCTGTGGCTTAAGAAGGCTTTTGGCTTTATATAGCAGCCCAGGGTGCCATACTCTGTCAAAAGCCTGCTGAATATCAAGGAAGGCAACAACTGTATACTCCTTCTTCTCAAAGGCTTCTAAGGCAAAGTTAATAACTCTGTGCAATTGCTCAGGAGTTCCATGTTGAAGACGAAAGCCGAACTGGAATTCCGGGATCGCACTGGTGACATTCTCAAGAGTAAGTAGCCTGTTCAGGTTCAGCCTTTCCATGATTTTTCCCAGGGATGGTAAAAGACTAATGGGCCTGTATGAGTCCACGTCAGTTGGCGATTTTCCTGGTTTTGGGTTCATATGTATGTTTGCCGATTTCCAAACTTTCGAAAAGTATCCAACAGTTAGTATGCTATTGAACAACGTCACCAAGAATTGCAAGGCTTGATCCGGTCGGATCTTCCTGTTGTCCAAAAGGTCTTCACCAGGAGTTTTCTTTGGCGAGAGTTTACCCACAAGGTCTTTCACTTCTGTCAGTGAGACAGGGTTATTAGGCAGATTCATTTGAAATGGAGATTCCAGGAATTCTTCAACTTGTCGACGTAAACTTTCAGGCGAATATTCGTAAGGCTTGAAGCGTTGCTCAAGGTTGTTAGCAAACACTTCAGCTTTCTCTAGGCTTCTACGGCACCAGCCACCTGAGGGATTTCTTATGGCTGATTTTGGGGTGGGCTGAGCCTTATACCGTTTTGTGATACGCCACAGCGAGTAGTTAGAACTAACATCTGTGTCCAGATTTTCCAAAAATCTGTCTATAGATTCTTCTTTTCTTTTCAGCATACGAAAGCGTTTAAATTAGCACCTCTTGTAAGGAGTCGCGAGCGCTGTGGTTTTCTCTCAGGTGTTGCATGGAGTATGGCCATGATAGAAGTGTGATCCGAGGATAGTGCATGGAGTGTTCTTACTTGTAGCCTGTCTATAACGTATCCATTGATAATGAAAAAATCAAGCGCTGTCGGTGTTAGTAGGGGGTTATATGAGTAAAAAGTGGGTTCAACCGTGGAAAGTACTTGGTAATGCCCATTTGCAATGACTTCTTGCAACAGCTTACCCCTTCTACAGGCATGTTTTGCATGTTTGGCGTTGCCAGCAATGAACTTACTTCCAAATCCGGCCAGCAAGGATTCAAATTCTGATTGAACCCATGTTTCGATATATCGCCACTAATGTGACATTCTCTTCCGAAGTCTGTAATTGGATGCTCGCTATCTGTCTGTCGTTGCTAGAGGCGGAGGGCAGGGGAATGTGACTTAGGGAATCCTTTATAATAACTGCAGAGCCACCTCTGCTGTTGCCACTGGGGTGATAGGCATGGTACATGAGATAGCCTGGCAAGTAGATGTGCTGACATGTGCTGTGTTTCTGTGGCAAGCATTATGTCTATGCTATGAGCGCTGAGGAATAATCGAAGCTCTTCAGATACTCTGACTAGTCCACGAGCGTTCCACAATCCGATATTTAGTGATGGTTAAATCATTTCGGAGCCGAAGTTTATATACCCCTGCAGTTAAAACCGGATATATATCGCAAACATCGGATATAGTTAGCCGATCCTTATGAGAATATGATAATATAACCCAATTTATTATAATACAAAATCTATAAAAAAGTCCCAAACTTCTATCTTCAAAAATACCAAAGTTGATATTTCTACCAAAAACCATTTCCGATCGTTCAGTTATATGTCAGCTATAAGATAAAGTCGGCCGATCGTTATGAAATTTGGTAGGTCGGATATACTAATATCGGATATACTAATATATGTACCAAGTTCCAGCTTTCTATCTTCAAAAACACAAATGTCACTTCCGGTCGTTCAGTTATATGGCAGCTATAGGATATAGTCGGCCGATCCTTATGAAATCTGTCATGTCGTATTATTCTGCCGAAAATAGCTCTCGTGTAAAATTTAAACTCTCTAACTTTAAAAACACCAAAGTTATACCATTTCCGATCAATCAGTTATATGGCAGCTATGGGATATAGTCGGCCGATCCCGGCCGTTCCGACTTATGTACTGCGTGCAAAGGGTGAAAGAAGGGTGAATGCAAAGTTTCAAGTCGATAGCTTTAAAACTGAGAGACTAAGAAACAGACAGTAGGAACTCAGGAGTTGATCCTGATCAAGTATATATATACGTTATAGGGTCGGAGATGCCTCCATCACTACTTTGCACTCTTATAACACCCTCTGCAAGGGTATAAAAACGTATAAAGACGAACCAAAAACAACAAAGAAACAGACCGGACAGAACAATCTACGAGCTATGACAGTTTTTAGGACATTATTAAACGACAATTCAAAAAAAAAATTCAAAACCAAACCAAATTACCTTAAGACCTTCTCGTTGGCAGAATATATACTTGCCAAATAAATGCATTTAAATTGCTTTAATAAATGATATTCTGTTAAAAACCGTACGGGACTTTTATGACCGTCAGGTGAACTTTTTTTTTTTTAAGTAACAAGTTTTGCTTTACTTACAACACAGGGAACTCTCAATAATTTTATTATAATTATAAGCAATGATGGTAAACAAAAGAAAATTCCACTTACATTATTTTTTTTCAATTTCCGGCAGGGATCCACGAAAGCGCTTTCCTAGGCTGCAGCTGAAAATTAAGTTTACCGATTTTTTCCTTGAAAGAGTTTCTATCCCTTGTAGGGAGATTTTTCTTTACTCAAAAACTAGGCACCTTGCGCGATTATAAGGCCTTCTACGGGTCAATGCCCTTTCTAAGCCAAAAGAAAACTGCCAAAACTTAAAATAACTTAAAATACCTTAAAATACCCAAACCCAATAGAAGCTTAAGGCCATTCGCTATGATCTGTATTGCTGCGGGCTCGTCCTTCCTTAGCTTTTCAGAACCTTAGCTTTTAGTTGTTGTTGGCTTTCGGAATGGCCATCCGGAGAAAATTATCTCACGATTCGGACCGTCGATTTAGCCTCTTTCCACATGACGACCGGAACTGAATACCTAACGGTTAGGCTACTTAATAAATTATCGAGATAGACTTTTTCTGGGGGATTTTTCTTTCTTTTAAATTTTTTCCCACTTCACATAGTTGTCTTTTCTTATAGCTAATTTATAGGGAAACCGCCCTAATTTAATTTATATATAAACCGCCGCTGACCGCCGTCCGCCGGCCGCCAACCGCCGAGTTAAGAACCGCGTTTCCTACTGAAGTGGCGTTCTCCTCGGTCCTCCTCTGCACTGTAAAGTGCGTGACGACCCACAATCGCAGCCGATGCTATCACCAAAAAGGAACACATCCATATAATCGCAACAGGGGAATGGATTAGAGCCACTTACCCTTCAAGATATAATCCCTGATTTTTCTCTTATATTCTTTACTGCCGAGGATAAGCTTAGCCAATACTAGGACGGGGTGTTTTTTTTTCTCTCACCACCGCCAAATTACAAATTTTAATAAACAAAATTTCACGACTTCACCGCTCTAGGTTTCAGATGGGAGAGAATCATTGCCCGTTCGACTGGCAGCCATTACCTTTCCCTTTTTAGTCGCTCCTTAGCACTTTCTAATCTTTTCCCGCTGTTAACTGCCTGGAAGCGACCTAGCTGCCCTAACAGAGACCGCTATCGTAATAGCCTACCCTAACAGAGCAGCTACATTACAAATTCCCCCCACCAAAATCAGACTTGGGGTTTAACGTTTACACATCCACAAGGCTGATCAGACTGTAGCTGCTAATGCCGCAAGCCCTTCGCGTGATAATTTCCGATGCTCCTACCTTGCATGCCTTCCAGCTCATAGATAGAGTTTCCTATCTTACTTCTGATCCTTCCGAAATTACGCCGATATACTTCTTGCCCAATCTTTTAGGATACCTACCGTGTCCTAAGGTTGTAATGCCGTTGATTCCTCTCAAATTGCTTTCCCAATATTTCGGCTGCTCTCTTTCTCACTACCTCTAGTGAATCTTTACGGTTAAAAGTAGCTGCTTTATCTTCCAGCATAGACAAATTCCTCAATAAGGAGTATGTTGCGCCAGAAGTCATCATCTGCTGCCCAAAAACCATATAGTATGGTGTAGATCCCAGACCGGAATAAGTTGCAGACCTCAACGCACAGCATATCATACTAAGATTATCATCCCAGTCTGCGAATATAGGCACGAATGACAGCAATAACAGAGCGATTTACTCTCTCCTAAGCATTAGCGTGCGGAGCATGCACTGCCGTCAAAATATGTTTAATGCGATGACTCCTAAGCATCCCTTGAAATTTTTCTGATCTAAACTGCGACCCGTTGTCGGACACAATGCTCTCTGGGAAACCAAATGTGTGAAAAAGATCCTCCATAAGGTACTTGAGAACCACGTCCGCTGTAAGTTTCTTTACTGCTCTGAGGAAAACAAACTTGGAATAGTAATCTAGCACTATGAAAATTCCAATATTTCCGCTACGCAACCTAAGATAAGGGCCCAAAAAATCAATATAGAGCCGCTGAAAAAACCTCCGCGTCTCGACTGCCTTTCCTATAGGTGGCCTTAACAGAGTGTTCGGAGCCTTAGTCATCCTACAACTTTCACATTCTGAAATATAGTCCTTCACGTCATTCACCATTCCTGGTCAAAAGTAATACCGACGAATCCTCTCAAGATTTGTGAAACCCCCCGTGAGACGCTAATAGATGGTCATGCGATTGCTTCAACACCTCCGAAAATCAAAGTTTTCGGTATCCACAATTTCCATGCGTAAGCATCATTAAGGAGTTCCCCTTTGGAATGTTCGGAGCGTCGATATACCAGTGAATCCACGATTTTCAGATCCGGAAGTTTATCTAAATTATTTTTAATCCCCTCTATCAACTGTAAATAATCAGCGGACTTAAAATGTTCGGAGTCGATGTCCACCAGCAATCCGTGATTAAAGTCTCCTAGTACTCCTCCAACACCAGTTTTTCTCGCGTCACAGTGTATGAAAAAGGGTTTCTCGAATACTAACAGCGGGAAATCTGTAATCGCCGAGATTTTCTCTGGATCCGTTCGAATACCTTTATCACCTATTATATGCCCCAAATACTTTACAGTCCCTCTACAGGTTTGCAATACTGATAGCGGGAAATCTGTAATCGCCGAGATTTTCTTTGGATCCGTCCGAATACCTTTATCACCTATTATATGCCCCAAATACTTTACAGTGCCTCTACAGAATTTGCTCTTTTCTACATTCAAGGTTAAATTTGCTTCTTGGATCCGTTTGGCCACCGTCTCTAATATTTCCAAATGTTTCTCGAATGTATCAGGTGGTGCTCGCGGTTCCAGCTACCCAAGTTAGCGTAGAGCGTGCCTTTTCTGCGCTTAAAATAATGCTAACCGACCAAAGGTGCAACTTGTCGAGCGAGTCGCTGTCAAAATTGTTATTCCTAAAATTAAATAAAAAATATAAAAATACATAAATGCATAATAAATTGAAAATTAATGTACCTCATTGTCGGGTCAGGCAGCAGCACGGCGTTTAATGATTATGTTCAAATAATGTTTATGTAATGTTTAGTGTAATGTTTAGTGTAATGATTAGTGTAATATTTATTTATTAGGCTTAAGTTTGTACAAAAGCTTTGTTGAACGCAAGCCGACTCTCTCTCGGCCGCTTGACTCAACGACCTTTCTATAGAGAGTTTTAGCTCGGCAATGTCTTAACATTTATAATGTTCAAATTTTAATATAAATTCGTTTTATTTACGGCATTGAAAACCGTCAATGACCAAACACTAATTGTTCTACTGGTTGATCATTATTATTATCATTTTTTTGGTAATTGTGTACACGGGTAAACACGGGTAAAATACATTTTGTTGTTGTTGTTGTCAATTGTTGCTCTAGGGTCCCTTTATAAGGACATAGGACAATATTGGCAATATCCTTAAAGGATCAAAAGTTGTTGCTTGGTGAGTTTTATTTTGAGCGAAAACAATAAAAATCACGAATAATCATTATTTTTGAGTTTTTATTTTTTTGCTCAAGCTTAATGATTATTTGTGATTTTTATTTTTTTTGCTCAAAAATAATGTTTAACAATAGAAGAATAAATATAACAATTAAAAATTAAAAATCATCAAGGATATTCATAGAGTATCCTTAAAGGATAAAAACGTGCTAGTCATGCTTGTTCTATGTTGATTGGAAGTGATTGATTTATTCATTTAAAAATAGCGACCATAATCATTATTTACGGTCCCTGATTAGAATCAAAGAAATTGAAATTATTAAAAGAATATGTTTATTTATTTATCTATGTATGTTTGTCTTTGTATGGCCATACAAAGTGCAATTTATGAAATAAAGATTTTTAATCTATCCTTATGAACTGTTTGTTTATTATTTGTTATTCCTATGTTATCTCTATCTTCTATTTCCGTTACTGTATTACTGTATACGGACCTGTATATTTAGGATCCAACTTATGACCTGTCTCGTTTTTCAATAAAACTTTGTCACCTACTGATATATCTATATCCCTTACATCATGATCGTATAGTAGTTTATTTCAATTCTTATTTGCTTCTAACATAACTCTAGCTCTTTTATAGGCTTCTAATCTTCTAATCTATACTTACTCTCCTTAGCATAGTCATCTATATTATAAGTGCTTCTACACTATCTATGCTATTAAAATGTTTTGGCAAATTACTTGTTTTACCGAATACTAGCTCATATGGACAATAAGTATGTGCCATAGAGGGGGTCGTGTTGAAACAGAAGACAAAATATTGAAGCCATACGTCCCAATCAGTTTTATCAACTGATATGTAAGATCGTATGTACTTATTGAAAGTTCTATGACTTCTTTCGATTGTTCCAACTGTCTGGTGGTGGTGTGCTGTGGATGTAATATTTTCAATATTTAAATATTTGCACAAATCGTCTATAATTGAATTCTTATATTCTGTTCCCATGTCCGTAATGAACGTCTTCATTGGACCGTACTTCACGATAAAAGATTCAAATATTGCTTTAGCGACAGTATTGGCATTTTTATTCGGAACAGGTATGGCAACTAAATACTTAGTTAAATCACATATTAAAGTGACTGCATACTCATTGCCATTTTCTGATTTTGACAGTGGACCAATAGTGTCCACTATCACTCTGACGAAAGCATTTATTGGTGAGTCTGTAATTGTTAAAGGGGTCTTTGTGCGTTTAGTTTTGGCTTTCTGGCATTTTTGACATTTCTTACGTACTCAGTTATATCTTTAGACATGTTTTTCCAGTAATTGTGTCTTTTTACTTTGGCCAAAGTTTTAGATATGCCAGTATGACCTCCTTGAATTGAATCATCATGAAATGTAGACAAAATTGCTTCTTTTTCTTTTAAATTCGTTATTTGGGTCGTAGTGACTTTCAATATATTTCTAGTTATTATTTATTTATATTTATTTAGTTATATTTTGTAGATCTTTGATGGTTATCCTAGATAACGCATAATAATTACGCTACATAATTATCTTTTCCCTTTAAATATTCGACTGTAAAGTCGTATTCTTCTAGTTCGAGCCTCATACGTGTCAGTTTAGAACTGGGATTGATCATTGAGAAAAGGTATGTTAAAGGTCTATGGTCTGTTTTTATTAAGAAATTTTTTCCATATATATATGGTCTGAAATGTAATATCGCCCAATGAATTGCAGCTAATTCCTGCTCAGTAGTACATTTTTTACTTTCACCTTTTGGAAATGCTCTTGATGCGTATGCAATGGGAAGTTGGAGACCATTATGGTTTTGAGTTAAAACCGCTCCACATGCTTGCTTACTTGCATCTGTTATTATACAGAACTCTTTAGTGAAATCTGGATATTGTAGCAAGGTAGGTTTCATAAGTTTTGTTTTTAAGTATTGAAATGGATTTTCCCACTCATCCGTCCATTTAAAAGGAAAATTCTTTTTACATAATCTTGTTATGTGACGTGAATAGGTCGGTGAAATTTTTTATAAAACGTCTTTAATAGTTACAGGATGCTACGAAACATCTAGCACTGTCCGCGTCGTGCGGAGCTGGGTAGTTCATGATGACATCGTATTTCTTGTCTTCTGGAAGTATTCCTTTATCAGTGCATTTATGACATAGAAAAGTCACTTAATGCATAAAAAATGAACATTTTTCTGGATGTAACTTTAGGTTGTATTTCCTACATTTCTCAAAAACATCTAAGTTCTTAACCATATGTTTTTCGGAATAACTAATTACTTTTCATCACTATTACTTTATTCAATTACTATTCAGTCATCCATATAAAGGAATGCTTGAGAAGGTTCTAGACCAGAGAACGCAATAGCCATCATTCTCTGAAACGAATTAGGAGCTATTTTTAATCCGAAGGGTAATCGCGTGAAGCGATATGAGCCGTTGCTCATTGAAAAAGACGTTATATTTCTTGAACCTTTTTCTAGTTAAATTTGATGGAATCCTGACATTAATTCAAGACATGAAAAGTATTTTGCTCGACCTAGTTTATCTAAAATATCATCAATTCTAGGTAATGGGAATTTATCACATAGTAATTTATATTAATCTTAAGATTAATTTCTTTACATTTGACCCGGTGGATGATTTCTTAGGAACAAGTATCAATGGGCTATTATATTC
The DNA here is from genome assembly GCF_030179905.1 of Drosophila bipectinata. Lineage (NCBI taxonomy): Eukaryota > Metazoa > Arthropoda > Insecta > Diptera > Drosophilidae > Drosophila > Drosophila bipectinata. Next base: position 271,568 of record NC_091739.1, on the reverse strand, counting down.
AGATACTGACGGTTCGACAATCCCGTCAGAGATTATTTTCCTTCTTGCTTTTGTATTTCTTTCACCTGAATATGTGGGCTTCGATAGTTCTTTATATAGACTGGTTCATCATCTTTTAATCTCAGTTTCTGTTTATAAAAATTATTTTTGGTTATTGATTCGGTTTCCAATCCGAATATATCGCTATTCTGGGTGCATAAGCTAGAAAGCTGTGACTCGAACTGTGTAGGGAAGTTTTTTGAAAGTTGTGATTGTACGATTTTTTTCTTTTGTCTGGATTTGTGTTGACTACATCGTAGTTCGAAAGTGATTTATATGTTAGGTTATCTGTACGGACTACTTGGTCGGTATTTGTAGTGTTTAATAGTCTTATGAAGGCATTATTGGATGTTGCTATGGTATTTGCAACGTAAATACCATGTTGAATTTTCTGATTTGGAATTAATACACTGTCTGCTTTTGAATTAAGTTTAATTTTCCGAATAATTTGGGATCTTGCTGGCAGAAGTATTGAATTATTGCCAGAACTATGAGCTATTGGTACATTAATTGGAAATTTTAAATTATTGAGTCTAATTATAAGCCAATCTTCAGATTGCTTGATGTCTAATTGACAGTTGTATTTTTTAAGAAAGTCGATGCCTATTATTCCATCGCATGGAATTGGGAAATGTGAATTAAGCATATAAAAATCGTGTGAAATTATGTACATATTTAGTTGTCTGTATCTCCATTTTTTTTTTTTTTTACGTTTTGGATTGTGGATGTGAATTTTATTCTTAAGATTAGCGCACTGCTACCCAATTGGCAGCTTAATCTAATCGTTTTTTACAATTTTCAACAATACTTAGTCTAAGCGTTATTTAGGAAAAGATTAAATTGTTTTTTATTATATTTAATTTTAATTTATGTTTTTATCGAGGATGACGAAATGGCTAGGTCAAGATCCGGTTTGGTAGGTCTTGAAATTGGTGTCTTTTCAGTCTTCTCTTGACTCGATTACTTGGATCAGCGTTCCTGCTGGCAGCGGTACCAAGTTTGGTTAGCTAGGCTGTTGGGGTGCTCATTTAGTCGTTCCATGTATATCCGAGCAAGTTCCTGCAGCTTGTCTCCGATTTTATGCACGTTGAGATCTCGTTCGATGTCTCTGGTTCGTATAAACCACGGAGCTCCAGAGATCCTTCAAAGAGTTTTCGCTTGCAAAACCCGGATTTTGTTCAGGTTGGTTTTTGCAGCGATCCCATAAGCCTGGAGTCCGTAGAAAAGACTTGGCGCTAATATGGACTTGTATATCTGCACCTTACATCCAAGTGCGAGCTTGTTGCGTAGTGTGAGGAGCCAGGACATCCGAGCCACTTTGGTACTGAACGAGTTTTGGATACAGGTAATGTGCCTGCCAAATGTGAGTTTTTTGTCCAAGGTGACACCGAGGTACTTGTATGCAGGAAGGGCTCTGATTGGACGTTGAGGTTGACTCCTGGGCAGGTACTTCGGCAATTGGTAAACGTTACATTGGCACATTTGTCTGCGTTTACACGAATGTTCCAGTTCGTGGCCCATTGATGAAATGCGTCCAGATACTCCTGCAATGCAAAAGTGGCGGCCAAGATACTACTGCTTTTGGTCAGGACAGCCGTGTCATCAGCGTAGGTCGCAATTAGCACGTCTTGCTCATTCACTTCAGTGATCGGCGTTTTTGTAGGCATATCTGAAGCATAGATAGAGTATAGAGTACTGCCGAGGACGCTACCTTGGGGAACACCAGCAGAGAACGATTTGGTGGACGACTTCCAGGAAGCTTTTTACGAGCTGGAACAGCTGTGGCTTAAGAAGGCTTTTGGCTTTATATAGCAGCCCAGGGTGCCATACTCTGTCAAAAGCCTGCTGAATGTCAAGGAAGGCAACAACTGTATACTCCTTCTTCTCAAAGGCTTCTAAGGCAAAGTTAATAACTCTGTGCAATTGCTCAGGAGTTCCATGTTGAAGACGAAAGCCGAACTGGAATTCCGGGATCGCACTGGTGACATTCTCAAGAGTAAGTAGCCTGTTCAGGTTCAGCCTTTCCATGATTTTTCCCAGGGATGGTAAAAGACTAATGGGCCTGTATGAGTCCACGTCAGTTGGCGATTTTCCTGGTTTTGGGTTCATATGTATGTTTGCCGATTTCCAAACTTTCGAAAAGTATCCAACAGTTAGTATGCTATTGAACAACGTCACCAAGAATTGCAAGGCTTGATCCGGTCGGATCTTCCTGTTGTCCAAAAGGTCTTCACCAGGAGTTTTCTTTGGCGAGAGTTTACCCACAAGGTCTTTCACTTCTGTCAGTGAGACAGGGTTATTAGGCAGATTCATTTGAAATGGAGATTCCAGGAATTCTTCAACTTGTCGACGTAAACTTTCAGGCGAATATTCGTAAGGCTTGAAGCGTTGCTCAAGGTTGTTAGCAAACACTTCAGCTTTCTCTAGGCTTCTACGGCACCAGCCACCTGAGGGATTTCTTATGGCTGATTTTGGGGTGGGCTGAGCCTTATACCGTTTTGTGATACGCCACAGCGAGTAGTTAGAACTAACATCTGTGTCCAGATTTTCCAAAAATCTGTCTATAGATTCTTCTTTTCTTTTCAGCATACGAAAGCGTTTAAATTAGCACCTCTTGTAAGGAGTCGCGAGCGCTGTGGTTTTCTCTCAGGTGTTGCATGGAGTATGGCCATGATAGAAGTGTGATCCGAGGATAGTGCATGGAGTGTTCTTACTTGTAGCCTGTCTATAACGTATCCATTGATAATGAAAAAATCAAGCGCTGTCGGTGTTAGTAGGGGGTTATATGAGTAAAAAGTGGGTTCAACCGTGGAAAGTACTTGGTAATGCCCATTTGCAATGACTTCTTGCAACAGCTTACCCCTTCTACAGGCATGTTTTGCATGTTTGGCGTTGCCAGCAATGAACTTACTTCCAAATCCGGCCAGCAAGGATTCAAATTCTGATTGAACCCATGTTTCGATATATCGCCACTAATGTGACATTCTCTTCCGAAGTCTGTAATTGGATGCTCGCTATCTGTCTGTCGTTGCTAGAGGCGGAGGGCAGGGGAATGTGACTTAGGGAATCCTTTATAATAACTGCAGAGCCACCTCTGCTGTTGCCACTGGGGTGATAGGCATGGTACATGAGATAGCCTGGCAAGTAGATGTGCTGACATGTGCTGTGTTTCTGTGGCAAGCATTATGTCTATGCTATGAGCGCTGAGGAATAATCGAAGCTCTTCAGATACTCTGACTAGTCCACGAGCGTTCCACAATCCGATATTTAGTGATGGTTAAATCATTTCGGCAATCGCGCAATAAGAGCCTGGACTAGCTCACTGAAAGCCCTATTGGACTCTGCGTTTTCCTGCATCAGCTTAAACAGAGTGTCCAGCTTGGAATTAATGTCGCGGATGGCAATATCTATCGCTGTGAACTTATGGCTGAGCCTAGGGTCGGAAGGAGAGCTTGCGTCAGTCTGCAGAGTTGAGCCAGTCATTGCTGGACTCTCTTTGGGTTGAGCTATATCAGCATACGATATATTTGTTCTTAAGGCTTTAGCTGGTATCAAAGATTATAAAGTACATAGATGGGACATCTCATACAAAGAAAAATTTTCAATGGGGGTTCCAGCAGTGGAACCCGCTGGAACGAGCGGGTTCCATTGCGCGACAAGTTAAGTTTGAGAAATTTCTCGCGCGACAATGAATGAGGAATAGCCGAGTGGTAGAGTGCTTGGCTGGTGTGCAAAGTAAAATGAGTTCAAACCAGGCTCGGGAAGTCCATTTTTTTTTAATTTTAAATCTATTTATATTATATTTATATTATTTTAATGTATTTTTCTAAATTTATAATCCAATAAAAAAAAATACAAAATTGTAAAATAACCTTAACATCGTCTCAGTTCGTAGTGGAACCCGCTGTAAAAATGTCTATAAGAATCCGTTCTACGGCATTTTGGCAGGCCACGTCGTGGAACCCGCTCTCAAATGATTTCATTTTTTCCGTCGTGGAACCCGCTATAATGAAAACATTTGAGAGCGGGTTCCATGACAAACGGCTGGCAGATGAGAGAGGGAAAGAGAGAATTCTATTTTTAGATCGTAACATCTTTGGAACGATGAAAGTTTGAAACGTTGTAATCGAACCAATGTGAGAGTAAAGAGATCAGATATATCTTTTACTATCCTTACTCTGTTTTTGGTATAGATTCTAGCGCCTCCTTTAATACCAATTTTAAGTATCATAAAATCAACTTCGAGGGTAGCCTAGATGGATAGTGGATGGTCCTTATTCATGGGGTCCTGGGTTCGACTTCATTAGTGGGCGGTTGTTTCGATTTTGATAAAGTTTTAGTTTTATGATTCTTTTTATATTTACTTTTATTTTTTTATTATTTTTTTTACTTTTAATTTTTACGTTATTATTATTATTTTTAATTGCATTCTATAACAATTAATGGTAAAATAAGTGACGGACGTGTATCGGATGACAAAATGCCGGAAGGACTCCCTTGAAATTTTATTAGCCGGACATAATGAAGAATTAAAAAATTTTACAATTGTAAAATTAAAGAAAAATATTACAATTAAAGAAAATAAAAAAAAATAATAATTATAAAAGAAAGAAAAAGTTCAAAGTCCTTACGAGGATTTGAACACAGAAAAATGACACGTATAGTAACAACTCTATGCATTACGCTACCATCCTGTCTCGATCTGCGGCGATCAAAAATACTATTTGTTCTACCAACTACCACATCGGCGCATCGAAAACAGAAACGAGAAATTGAAATTGAAATTTGGAAGCCAGTCACACATACACACATAGGTTCACATTTTTGTTGACGGATACATGTGAAGAGTTCTAAAAATAGAATCGTATGCATGTGCGTTCCCCCCTCACCAACAAGCTCGACGCAAAAAGTTGACCGTTTTGGGCCCTGATGTCCCATCTATGTACTTTATAATCTTTGCTGGTATGAATCCACGCGAAGCGCGTGCTGGATGATTGGTTGTCGGAAATCTAGGCCTCAGCTTTTGTTTTTTATTTTTTTCTATTCTGACTGGGCAGTTTATATCTGTCGTGGCATGGTTACCGCCACAGTTTACGCACAAGTATGTGTCGCTCACACAGAGTAAGGAACCAGTAGCGTGAGGCCCACTAAATTTACCACAAACTGGGTCCAGGACACAATAGTTGAAAATGCCCAAAAATTTGTCATCTTTAACATTGAAGGAATTCCTTACTGCGGGAAGCACGCTCGACAGTGACTTGGTATCTCCCAAGATTTGTTATTTTTAGGGAATCAGCTACGTTTGCATTATGCTTTAGGTTGACATAAAACAAGTTTTGCCTAGTTTTAAAATTTATTGTGGCTTCGATATCATCTTCGTTAACCTCTATGTTCTTCCAATCTGTCTTTTTGGGGCAGTATATGTAAAGGACCTCGAAGCCGTTGTCAGTAAATCCCTGTTCAATGTGTGATTTACATTTGAATGGATTCCTTTGAGAACTACTCTGAAGGCCTTGTCTACTTTTAGCTGATTGTGCCAAAATTGGCAGTTAAGCGATGTCAGTGTTTTAACAGCTACCCTAAAAGCGTCAGAGTTGGCTGGATATATTCTGGAAACACCAAATTTGGAAGTGCGAATGTTGTAATTAGTGGAGCCAATTCTATGATCAAGAGACTTTTCCAATAAGACCGGATCGCTTACGTTCGGTACGCAAATAGCAGGTTTGATTTTGCGGATTGATCGTCACCACCAGGTGGAATTGTATACCCACTGATAGAGTCAACATCCTCCAGGTCCTGTTCCATTTGTTCTGCTTCAGCAGCCAGCATTGTGAATCGATTGTTACCCAATGCGTTTGCAGAGGAAGAATGGGCCACCTTGTTGATCGCCGTTGTGGTCTGCAACTTAGTTTTGCGGATCGGGGGCGGAGTGAAGACAGCTAAAGAGGGCTGAGCCACGTCTTTTCGTTTTTTGCTGACTCGTCTAGGAGCTTGGAACAGACATTTACTTAGTTTATTCGCTAACAGAGTTGATACATTTGTCAGCGGAGACATAGTTGAGCATATGCTGCTGGCCGTAGACGCAGCCACGGTGTAAGTAGAGGTATTGCCCAAGATTGTTTTGGCGTTTTTAATGGTGCAAATAACACTAGTAGTAGAGTTACTGATAATTGTCACCATGGAGCTGGTGATTGCTATTTGATCAGGCATACCTGCAAGGTAGGCAGATTGATCTGAATGGCGGGCGCGGATTTGGGATCTTATATCTCCAGGGTCTGCACCAGCTATTTGTCTCATCTTCTCAAATTTATCACTCCTATTGCTAAGCTGCGAGCGAGCAGATGACTCTTCTATTATATCACTTGACTTTATACTTATGACGTATAAAGGAAATTACATTCACAGTTCATAATCAAAAGTCTGCAAAATTAGTTGTAAACAACCTCGTGCTTACGCAACGCGCAGAGCGAGGGGTATAAGCACCACGCTTTAAGTCTCGCATATCGGTGTTGGATTTCTCGACAATAGCAGCCACCGCTTTGCAGTGGCCAAAAATAGACTTCGTGTGCAAGGCGTACACACGAGCGGTAACGGATTAATTGAGGTAATAATCCAACACACGTCTTTACTGTACGAATCCGTGTTCTTTTGGATAGGTCTATTCTGGGTTAGTGACTTGTATGATCTGTCAAAATTAGTTTTAATGTTTGATAATTCCCTGTACAATTTGTTCCATTCCATGCCTTTAGTTTAGCCATACTTTGTAAGAAGAATTACGTAATATATTTTTGTATTTATTTTTTGTTATTTCATTTTCTTAGATTTTAGGTGTCAACATTTATGTGTAATCTCTGTTGTTTGTAATCTTTTTTTTTATTTATTTTTATTTTTATTTATTTTGCTGCTTATATTTTATCCAGGCAATTTCCCCGGCTCATACGTATACCTTTTTTCAGACAATTATTATGCAGCTTGTAAATTTTGTAAAAGACAGTGGCGCACATGAAAACAACAATGATTTTCAAGAGTATATGTACCCAATATAGAATGATGTTGCTAGATTCTACCTTGTTGATGACATTGGCAGTAGAATCCATTGTTTTTATGTCCAAAGTCATTTTGGTGGGTTTTGCATATACTTTTATTTTATGTGTATAAAGTGTTTTATTAAAATTATTATGATATTCTATTTAAAATTTCCTTTTCGCATTACTGCGCATTTAAATTAACAGACTTCCTACCTAGTTTTTTTGCATAGCTTTACGGGCTACACGTCTAATCGGTCAGAAAAAGTTCCGCTAAATTATACGAAATACTATATTATATAAAAAAAAATATGCATCGTAGTGCAAACAAAAAAAAATTATGAAACGCAGTGCATGCAAAAAATGTTGTTTGCAGCTTGGTTGGTTTCTCTTTCTCCCTTCTACGTCAGCTGGTCGTCGCCGGCTGGTCGTGGGCTGCTCTTCGCACTGGTCTTCGGCTTCATGTATGCGGAATTGCATGCCGCAGAGTTGAGAGGTCGGAGGCAGTCGGTCGGGCAGACTTGTGGTCGTTTCGGCAGTGGCTTGGGAATATTTGGTTTCGTTATTGGTTTTTGATTTATAACTTGTATTTGGTTTGCTGAGTGAGTTGTGCCTTGTGGTACTCTATTTTGGAGGGTTTCCCTTAATAATTCAAGCTCATTATAAAGTGTTTGCGCCGTCGTCCATGCGGGAGGTGTTGGTTGAGCAAATAGCAGCCACTTTATGCGGGCTATTCTTCTGCTCATTTTTTTTTTTTTTTACCTCCACGTACCATCACGCACACTACTCACTCAGACGTGTTTTTTGTATATCCTCCTTGTATTATTGCCACGCTCTTCCCGATCCGCTGCTCCTTGTGACTCTAGTCACGGTCGCCATGAAATATAATTATTCTGTAGTTCCAATTTGCTCCATGATTTCCAAGTTCAATGAATAGTCTTGTTTGTGTTTAGATTATATTTGTCATGAGTTTTATTTGGGTTTATTTGATTTAGTTAGAGCAGCAATGGTGCCGCTCCAACGATCGAAGTGTCTCTGCCCTTTTACTATATTCTTTAAGTCTAATTAAGGCTAAGTCTCGTAGCTGCGCTGCTCGCAGGCGGTGGCAGAGAGACGGCTATGTACCTATATACTTATATATAAAGGAATGTACTTATATACATTGCTATGCGCTTTCAAGTGGAGGCGCAAGGGGTATGCATATGCTGTCCGTTCGTTACAATTATGCCGACGCTAGCACTTTCTGTGTGCGGGCTAAGCCATAGCGATCGGTTCATATTTCGGCCACTTAGGGTTTATTATCGGGACTTTGAAATATGTAAACGCTGCAACAAAGTGTTACAGTGCGTACCCTTTAAGTACTTTCGGTACAGTGGGTATTCAATATATGTTCATACTACAGCACTATCTTTTACAAACTGGGCAATTTGTTGTTACCATAAACTGGGACTTTAATACATAATCTATGAAATTCATGACGACACCTCGAGGTGTATTTATCGTCTGGTTCAATGCCGCTACTACAAAGGCTGCAAGTACTAGCCGGAGGAGCAACCTCTCTTTCCCATTAAACCATTGCTATCCCATTAAACATATTATACCGATAATATGATTCAAATTATTAATAATAAAATTATTAGTAGAAATAAGTAATTTTGAAATAATATATATAAATATATATAAAAAAAATATACTTAAAAAAATATACTTAATTATAAATATCTATTATTTGGTTTGGTTTAAGTATTATTAGTTTAATAAAATTTTGTTTTAAAAATTAAATGTCTAAAAAGTCAAGTGGCTAGAAGGGGTTATTGTTAACTGCTCATTCTATTTCCAGCTCGCTTTTTATAGCCATTTTGGATACTAAAACCAATAGAAAAATGAAAAGCAGGTTAGACGTGGGCAGTGGTCAGCTACCTATAGCCAATTCCACTGCATTCCTATGCATCTAATCAAGCTATCCCTTTTCCCTTGAAATTAAATTTTTTAACTAGCCGCTGTAAAGCTGCTGCATTTTTTGTAAAACAAAATTTATGCAGATCAATTCCGGCTGCAGGATAAAAACTTATTCGCTCAAACGAAGCTGTAAGTCTTTGAAACTTAAATGAAAATCGAAGAAAAGCCTAGAAAATTGTCATATGTAAATTGTGTGTATCTAGTTACATAGTGCAATATACAATCCCACAAAATCACTTCCCTCTCTTTCTTTCAAGCGAACGGTCGTGTTTTTTTGTGCGCACTGCGTTTTTGATAAATATTGGTAAACCGGTGTTTACATACTTTGTGAATTAAATCTTGTGAATCATAACAATCTTAAAGCCTAAACCGTATCGCTTCGCGAGTGCTTTGGTATATTTGGAATCGAATTAATAATTTGTCTAAATTCTATTCCAAGCATAGCTCAGCTCTGCTTCTTCCCCGGCTTATCTATATTTTCTGCATTTCTCTTGTGCACTCTTTCAAAGCTCCCGCTTCGGCTTCTTGTTTGGCACAGTGGTTCAAGGTATTGTGTTTTTTAACTTTTTAAATATTAATTTTTGTCTTATTAAATTAAAAAAAAAAAATAATAATAATAAACAAAATGGAATTTAAACTGGTCTGTGCCATTAAGTCTTGCAACAAGACGATTTCCACATCCCAGCCTAGTATCCATTGCTGGTTATGTGAAAACGTCGTGCACGCCAAGTGTGCCGGTTTCACTGCATCAGTTTCGGATGCCATTTCCCGTAGGTCTGGGATACATTATTGTTGCGAAAATTGTCGTGCTGTGCAAGGTGAAATGAGGTCGTTCATGAGACAGACCAAAAATGGATTTAAAGAGCTGATCACTGGTTTTCGTAAAATCAATGACCAGCTCTGTGCGCTTGACACTCAATTTAGTGGCCTTCAGCTGCTAAATGAGTCCCCTAAGCGTAAGAAATCCGCTGTTTCTGATCCGCCTCAGCCTGCTCAGCCGACATTAATGCAGCCGCTTATAACTCTGGCCACCCCAAGGGCCTTAACTGAGAAAAATTCGTCAGAATTTCTCAGGGATAATGAGCAATTGTCCGATATGTCTGCCATGGCATCCCTTCAAGTGATGCCACAGGTCCTAGGGAACGAAACCCCCATTAGGGTCACCCAAAAGGGTATTCCACAGTCCGGACCACCGGCACCGACTGATGCTGCAGTTCTTGTACCTGCGACACCAAAACCCTTACAGGTGATTCCTCCAACGAAACATATATTTGTTTCTCGGCTTGCCCCTGATACTTCAGAGATTGATATCTCGGCTTATATCAAAGCCAAAACTAAAGCCGATATAAAGGTGGAGGACATACAAAAATTTAAATACAATTATACAAGGCGCACGTCTTCTTTCAAGATTCGTGTGCCCGCGCTGATGTTCAAGACGATTTGTTCTCCCAGTTTTTGGCCAGAGAATCTTTTCGTCCAAGAACATCAGCCTAGTTCCGTTAAAAAAAAAGTTAATAAACCAGTGGGAGTGAGACTTCCCAATATCGGAACCACTGACCAACCCTCCACCTCTTCTTTGGCCTCTAACCCAAAAAACTAATTTCCTCACTAACTCTTACCTATCAGAATACTAGGGGGCTACGTAGTAAACTCCCCAAGCTATATTCTGATAGTTCTTTCTTTGCATCCCATATAATAGCATTTACAGAAACTTGGTTAAATCCGGAGATCTTTAGCTCCGAAGTTTTTCCAAGTAAGTACACCACTTTTAGACGGGATCGATCTCAGCGAAGAGGAGGTGGAGTCCTCATTTCGGTAGACTCTACTTTTGCTTCTGAAGAGGTGAAATCCCAAGAGTTTGGTGACATAGAATTTATTTGCGTTAAAATCACTATGTCCGTGAAAGCTTTATACATTACATGTTCATATATACCTCCTATGTCTGAACCGCCCACATATTGGCAGCATTTGTCCGCTATTCGATACGTCTCTAATCTTATGACGGATCGTGACCAACTCGTAGCGGTGGGCGACTTTAATATCCCAGAATTAAAGTGGTCCAACGTCGATAACTCACCATCTTTGTCACTTATAACTTACCATGACTTCACCGCGGGCATGTTTGACATGTCCCTAGGTCAGATCAATCATGTTAGAAATTCGCTAGGTCGGCTCTTAGACTTATGTTTTGTATCTGATCCGGATGGTACCGCTCTCTCCAGAGCTTTTCCCCTTTCAGCCCCAGAGGATCCATATCACCCCACGCTGGAGGTCTCAATCGAAACCACTCCTGGTATCGATCAGATGTCTCCGAGCGTGGTAAATAAGATTCGCTGTTTCCGTAAAGCTGATTTTCAAAAACTTACTAGCCTTATCGATACATTTGACTGGTCTGATATTCTGGCGTGCACTGATCTTAATGTCACTTTAGAAAAATTTTATTTCATACTTTAAATACATTTTTTGATTCATGTGTGCCTTGGAAACATCCGTCCGCTTCAACAAATCCTCCTTGGTATACAAGGTCCCTCACTAACCTAAAAAATAAAAAAAATAAGCTTTTAATTAAATATAAAAAAACCTGCAGTAGTGTTGATTTGTCAAGATACCTACTAGCTCGGTCGAATTTTACCGTGCATAACGCTGAATGTTATAGGAATTATATTGACCGCTGCCGGATTCAATTTACTCAGGATCCAAAGCAGTTTTATAATTTTGTAAACACTAAGCGTAAACACGTATCTTTTTCACCTCTGCTTATGTTTGAAAATTCCTCTGCGACTTCGGATCAGGCCATTGCCGATCTATTCGCAGAATTTTTTCAAACAACTTATTCTCCCCCTAAATTGACTGATCAGCCTTATGCATATAACATTCAGGCAGCAAATCTTATTTTCTGTCCGTCTTTTTCTGAGAACAACTTATTATCTGGTCTTTTAAGGGTAAAACCCATTTATTCGCCAGGCCCCGACGGAGTACCAGGCTGTGTGCTAAAATACTGCGCCAGGGCTCTGTGCAAACCTCTTCTAAGACTTTTCAACTTATCTTTGGAAACCTCGATTTTTCCCCTTAAGTGGAAGGAATCATTTATAATTCCCCTACATAAAAAGGGGGAAAAGTCCGAGGCTGCCAACTACAGAGGCATCTCTAAGTTGTCGGCAATTCCAAAGTTATTTGAAAAATTAATTACCCCTCATTTGCAACACCTTTGCTCTTCGATCATCACTCCTTGTCAGCATGGCTTTATTAAGCGTCGCTCCACCACCACAAACTTATTGGAGTTGACATCCTTTGTCATAGACGGCTTTTGTAAGGGATATCAAACCGATGTAATTTACACAGACTTCAGCAAAGCATTTGATTCAGTTAATCACTCACTTTTGTTGAGTAAACTGAATATGCTGGGTTTTCCTAAAGACCTCTTAACGTGGATCTCCAGCTACCTAGATGGAAGGACACAAAGAGTCTTATTTAAAAACATACAGTCCCGTCTGGTCCGTGCTACATCCGGCGTCCCTCAAGGAAGTCATCTTGGCCCGTTATTATTTACGCTTTTTATAAACGACTTGCCCCCTGCTTTAACGAACTCTCTAGTTCTTATGTATGCAGATGATGTAAAGCTTTGTCTTCAGTATAAATCCATCTCTGCCCAATGCAGTCTTCAGTCTGACCTTGATAACTTTCAAAAATGGTGTTTGGCTAATGATCTAATACTTAATGGATCAAAATGCAAGCATATGTCTTTTTATCGTTCTTGCCCTCTGCAAGCTACTTATTCTATTAATGGGATTGCCTTAGAAAAATTAACCCAGGTTAATGATCTCGGCATCCTATTAGACATAAAACTTAAATTTGCCGACCATATTTCCTTAATGGTTAATAAGGCTAAAGGAGTCCTTGGTTTTATTAAAAGGTGGTCAAAAGAATTTAATGACCCCTATATAACCAAAACTTTATTCATTTCTTTGGTCCGTCCGATACTAGAGTACGGTTCATGTGTCTGGAGTCCCCAATATGGAGTACATAAGGACCGCATAGAATCCGTACAAAAGAACTTTTTAATATTTGCACTTAGAGGTCTATACTGGGATGCAAATCTTCAGCTTCCATCCTACAGTAGTAGACTTTTACTTATTAACTTACCTAGCTTAACAAATCGTAGGACAATGCTCGGTGTAGTTTTTCTGCATAACCTTATCAACGGGGATGTAGATAGCCAGCATTTACTAACACGCTTAAATTTCAACATTCCTAATAGAAGGACTCGAAACTTTAGTCCTCTGTTCCTTAGCCGTTGTAGTTCGACATATGCACTGCATGACCCTTTTAGGGTATTATGTTCGAACTACAATGGTCTCTACTCTATTACATCTCTTTCCTGTCCCTCTAATTTAAAATATAGAATTTTAAATTTCCTTACTAACTCCTCTTAGCTTAATAATTAACATATAACTTAATATACTCTAACAAATCGTTTCTTGAGCGCCCCTCGGTCGTCTGGGCCTCTAAGCTTTATGATGAATACAGGAATGCTAGCTGATGCTCTTATTGATGCACAAGCCATTTCCAAATTCTGAAAGACCGCGAAAAAAAAAAAAAAAAAAAAAAAAAAAAAAATAACTAAGCCGACACGAGGGGCGCCATAAATAATAAGATACTAATGATTATCCCTGGGTAACCGTTTGTAGGCGAGATGTAGGAGTGCTCGGATATGACCGCATGTATAATTTCCGGCTACTGGCTCGTCAGAAAGAGTGGTTATGGTATAATGCCATATCCCGAGACCTACGGGCTTATTATAATGAAAAAAAAACGTGCAAGACGAACCAAGAACAACAAAGAAACAGACCGGACAGAACAATCCACGAGCTATGACAATTATTATGACAACACTATCTCGGGGTCAATCGGGTGGAATCTGCTGCTGGTGTTGCGGCTCCTTTTGTGCCCACCCAACCTTGGCCATGGTTTCCTCCCATAATAATATTATATGATGACCCCTAGAAGGTGTAAGGAAAGGGGTTTCCTAGCGGAGATCAACATTATACATTTTTCGTTACAACAATGTAATAATTTTATTCACAATAAAAAAAAAAATTGACTTACTAGCATAATACAAAAGATTATTATTCTTTTTAGGAATTTTTTTTTTAAGTTATTAAGCGCCAATAAAAAAAAGAAAATTCAAAACCAATCTAATCTTTTTACAAAAATTGTCTTAAGGGCTTCTCGTTGGCAGAACATATACTTGCCAAATAAATGCATTTAAATTGCATTAATAAATGATATTCTGTTAAAAACCGTACGGGACTTTTATGACCGTCAGGTGCACTTTTTTTTTCTAAGTTACAAGTTTTGCTCCACTTACAACACAGGGAACTAATAATTTTTGTTATAAGCAATGATGGTAAACAAAAGAAAATTCCACTTACATTATTTTTTTTCAATTTCCGGCAGGGATCCACGAAAGCGCTTTCCTAGGCTGCAGCTGAAAATTAAGTTTACCGATTTTTTCCTTGAAAGAGTTTCTATCCCTTGTAGGGAAATTTTTCTTTAGTCAAAAACTAGGCACCTTGCGCGATGATAAGGCCTTCTACGGGTCAATGCCCTTTCTAAGCAAAGAAAACTGCCAAAACTTAAAATAACTTAAAATAACTTAAAATACCTTAAAATACCCAAACCCAATAGAAGCTTAAGGCCATTCGCTATGATCTGTATTGCTGCGGGCTCGTCCTTCCTTAGCTTTTCGGTACCTTAGCTTTTAGTTGTTGTTGGCTTTCGGAATGGCCATCCGGAGAAAATTATCTCACGATTCGGACCGTCGATTTAGCCTCTTTCCACATGACGACCGGAACTGAATACCTAACGGTTAGGCTACTTAATAAACTATCGAGTTAGACTTTTCTGGGGGATTTTTCTTTCTTTTAAATTTTTTCCCACTTCACATAGTTGTGTTTTCTTATAGCTTTCTTAATTTATAGGGAAAACTAGTGTCTAAGAGACCCTATCCTGCCTGGCCTTAGATTGAAAACGAAACCCCACGTTTGGGGGGGATAAGCCGCCGCCGAGTTGAGAACCACGTTTCCTACTGAAGTGACGTTCTCCTTGGTCTTCCTCTGCACTGTAAAGTGCCTGACCACAATCGCAGCCGATGCTATCACCAAAAAGGAACACATCCATATTATCGCAACAGGGCAATGGATTAGAGTCACTTACCCTTCGAGGTATAATCCCAGATTTTTCTTACTTTCTTCACTACCGAGGATAAACTCAGCCAATACTAGGACGGGGTTTTTTAAGTGAACCTTCTTTAGGCGCGTCGGGGGCCCCAAGGCAGATTGAAAATAGTCGAGTGAAACGGTAAGTTCGGAGCGTTACCGAAATCCGTCAAATGGGCGGGGCCAAGCTAATATCGCTAAATTGAAGGAATATACGTATTACGGCTATTGATTTTTCTTTATTGAGTAACTATCTAGAGCGCATCAAATGCACAAGAGATTTTAATGTCAAGTTCGCGAGCAAAGAATCGTTGGAATTTTTTAAATTTTTCAAAGAAGTCTTTGATCTAGATATTGTCAACGATATAAATGTTGGTACAACTAGATAGGGAACGACAATAGACGCAGGTGTCGCACGATTTATCAACAATTTGAGCGCAAATGCATATATATCCCACTTTAGCTATCATAAGCCGATTATTAGTATATTAGGAAATAAACATTGTGAGAGTCCTAAAAATCCTAAAAATTTTGCGATGTCATGTGAATAATTTGTGAATACAATTGATGTATATACGAGAAATGTGTTGAAAAGGTGCCTATGATTCCATTGTAATTATAACTATATTTTATCAATGTATACAAAAAATTTATGAGAAATATTTACGCGTTTCTGAAAAAAAAAATATGGAAATCTGAATTTAACACGAGAGAGAGGGGAGAGATCTAAACCGGGGCTCGCATGCATGGAACAACCAACTTAGAAGTTTCACTTCTGCCGTGCGTAAGTCTGACACACCCAGTTTTTTTTCCTCTCACCACCGCCAAATTACAAGCTTTAATTAACCAAATTTGACGACTTCACCGCTCTAGGTTTCAGATGGGAAAGAATCATTCCTCGTTCGACTGGCAGCCATTACCGTAGCCTTTTGCCTTTCCCTTTTTAGTCGCTTCTTGGCACTTTCTAATCTTTTCCCGCTGTTACCTGCCTGGAAGCGACCGCTACCTGCCCTAACAGAGACAGCTACCGTAACACCCTACCCTAACAGAGCAGCTACATTACAGAAGGGCCTGGGTGATCTCCTTGCCGAGACGTGGAGCGCTCGGCTGATCCCCCTGTCGAGACGTGATGTGTCAGGCCGATTCCCTGCCGACACGTAGAGTGCCCGACCGATCCCCCTCCCCAGACCTGAGGTGCCCGGCCGAGACGTGAAGGGCCTGGGTGATCCCCCTGCCGAGAGGTGAAGTGCCGGCTGATTCCCGTGCCGAGAAGTGAAGAGCCTGCCAGATACCTTTTCCAAGACGTGAAGTGCTAGGCTGATGCTCCTGCCGAGACGTGAAATACGAGGCCGATCCCCCTGCCGAGACGTGGAGCGCGAGGCTCATCCCTGGCCGATCCCCTCTTCAGGCCTGAGGTGTCCGAAAGGTTAGTGTGCTGACGAAAACAAAATGCGAGAATTGAAACCGGAAGAGAAGATAGATAAGTTTCAATAGAGATAGAATAGAAAGATAGAAGAAACGGAAGAGATTGGGAAAAGTTAGAGATCAGCGATGCCACAGATGTTGTCGTGGTCGCAAAATGCCCGCCCAACCTATGATCACCATCCTGCAGAGCTAGGCTCCGGTGACCCCTTTTACCCTACGTCTGTGGAAGCATCAGCAGAGTTAAAAAAGGAGTGAACTACTCAAGGTTCATTTTTAGTACAATTTAATTCATTAAATATTTATTAGATTTCTTACATTTTCGGGTTTTAAATAAGATTAATTAGATAAGATTAAGATTAATTAGGGTAAGATTAATTAATAGAATATTCTTACAATACTATCAATATAAAACGAACACATTTTTTTACATTAACATTAACATTAACATTAACATTAATCACTCTGGAATTAATTTTTCATACACTTTCTTTTATAAAGGCATAGTTAGGCAGTCAAGATTGTATGGGTACTCACAAACCAATCCCTCGACGTCTGCAGGCCTGTAGACTGGAGCGCTGTATGGCTTGATGAATGGAGATAAATTAAAAGTAAAATTAGTAACGCTAACCATGATGCCAACAAACGCATGCTCTATAGAAAAAGGGTATGAGTACAGGTCTAATTCAACAACAATTATTTAAGCAAAAATAAAAAAAGAAATAAGTATTCTGTTTAATTTAATGCTCCACGCTACTTCTGGTGCTGCTTAGATACGCTCTCTCCATCGTTGTGGGGGATACTGATTTTTAAATATTGTCACTATGGACAAGAGGGAGAGTCTGGCTTGCACATGGCCAATGCGAGCTTAGGTAGACATGAGGCTCGGACCAAGGTAGTGAGGTTATGAAGACGTAATGAAGAGGTTCTCTTTTAGGTTGTCATTAGGCAAGGTTTCGACACGTACCGGAAGCTGAAGGAACTTCTCGCCGAACGCGGCTTTAGCATGGTCCAGTTCTGATCGTTTAGGGGCTGATCGAGGGTACTTTTCCCTCGCCGATGGCTTTCTCTGCCACTACCAGATCGAGTTCTACCTAAAAGGCTTTTGTTAGTCACCTAGCGTTTGGATATTTTTCCTGCTCACCTGTAGGTTTTCCCACCCACGTGCAGTTTCCGAAATCTGCACACAACACGGCCAATTCTGTGTTGCTGTTGCGCCACTGATTCGACTGCGTTGTCATCTTTATTTTGGGGTGCACTTTTTTAATTTGCGTCTTTTCTCTTCGGAACTTTAAATGCACTCGAGTTTGTGCACTTGTATCGTACGGTCGTGTTAAAATCCTAACTAGCAGAGTGATCACAGTGATCCTCAACTTCTTCTGTTGTGCTTATCTGCGCTTTATCTATTTTTAGACTCCGTACCGCCGGGGTCTTTACCGAGTCCGACTTATTTACCACTCGAGCGCTGCAAGCGCTGTGTACGAATTTTCCCATTGGGCTCGGTCTTGTCTCTCGCTTGCGCTTCCACTGCCCAGCGAGAGATAAGAAGCAAAGACTTTTGAAGATTTTGAATTTGATTTCTATAATTTTCGTAATCGAAAACTATAGTTAATTAGTAAATGGATGACAACACACCTCTTCAGAAAGAGCTGCCCGGATTTCAGAAGATGAAGAAAATCGCTGGCCCCTCTCCAGCGGAACTTAGAGCCAATCTTGCAAGAGACTTGGCTTAACGGCAATTGGACTCCCTTGGTCAACGAATATCAGATGCTATTAAAACTAGCTCTGCAACACCTGTAACCAACACCGTTACAGCTACGAGTGCCAGTTCTGGCACCACCACGTACAGCAGCTTCTATATAGCAGCCCAGTTTCTTCAGCAAGAAGGCCTCTGCCTTTAGAAATCAACTATCTTCCGATATTACCCGCTATGGGGTGCTCGTTTCAAGCAACAAGTACTTCTCGCACTAAGGGAAATGTAAAAAATGCCAAAACGGGCCATTTAAATCTTCCTTCAACGTCCAATGGACTGCGCAAGAACCGATTCGCTTTTTTGGCTGAAGAAACGAACCCAATTGAGGAGATGGAGACAAATGAGGAGACGATTGATCCTATTGACCCAGCGCAATTTTCAAGCCAAAAACCTCCACCCATATGTGTTCCAAAGGTCACTCACTCTGGAACGAACACTTAATTAAATCATTCCAGCAAGTAGTTATGAGATTCGTACATCTAGTTTCGCAATTACTCTCGTATACACTGACAGTGCAGAGTCATTCCGCAAAGTGGTTCGTATCCTGACTGCTTTAAACTGCGAGTTTTGGCATCATCAACTCCGTGAGGACAAGCCATTTAAGCTGGTGCTAAGGAACATACATTCCACAGTTCCAAAGAAGGAAATCGAACGTTGCTTCACGGACAAAGGTTTCGAGGTTGAGATCTACTGTCCAAGAAAGCGTGGCAGTCGAATCACTACGGCCGACGTCAACGTTAATGATAGGCAGAATCTATTTTATGTCAATCTCAAGAAGACTACGAATGTCGCCGAGTCGCTTGAAATTAAGCAAATCGGAAGGCACAGAGTAACAGTGGAAAAGGATACCCGAAACAAGGACCTCGTCCAATGTTTTAAATTCCAAAATTTTGGGCACACTCAAAATTGTTGCTTCATAAAGCCTGTGTGTGGGAATTGTGCCGGAGACCATCCTACTAACTCCAAATCGTGCGAGGCGATCATGAACAACCAATGTTTGTGTGCAAACTGCGGTGAAAATCACCCTGCAGGTTTTAAAGGCTGCAAAGTTAGGATGGAACTAAGCAGAAAACTTAAATCTGGAGTAAGGCTAAGCAACCCAACAAACACTAGGATCAACGAAGGCCGACACGGTACCAGGAGGCGACCGCAACCCCAACTACTTTGTTTGTCTACTCTGGAAAAGCCAATTGTCGATATAAACACTAGGCTAGATCAACTCTTCAAATTAGTCATGGAAACGATAGAGTCGAACAAGGCTTTTCGCGACCTAGTTCAGGTTTTAATTTGTAGGATATGACATTGTCAAAAATAAAAATCGGATTATGGAATGCAAGAGGTATAGTACAGAAAATTGAAGAACTTCGTTTTTTCCTTATTGATAGCTCAATAGATATAATGCTCATTACCGAGACACACATGCGTCCCGGTCTTAACTTTTACATTCGTGGTTATGACCAATACTTTTCCAATCACCCTAGCAACACCGCTAAAGGCAACTCTGTTATCCTTATCAAGACCGGCATTATACATACGCAGAGTGAGCCCACGACGAGAACAGACTTACAGAACAGACAGAACAGACTTGCATTGATATTCAAACAAATGGAGGTCTACTTAAAATAGCTTCCTTGTATCTTCCGCTCAGCGAGCTTTGGACAAAATACGATTTTGACCCGCTACTAGTCTCTCTAGGTCCAAAATTTTTAGCTGGAGGTGACTTTAATGCCAAGCATCAATTGTGGAGAAATTTAAGATCCTGTTGCCGGGGAAAGCGTCTCCAAGAGGCTATAGTTGCTAGCTCAAGTCAAGTTCTAGCTACTGGGGAACCTACTTTTTATTCTTCAAATACCAGGCTCACACCAACCGCCCTGGACTTTTTCATCGTAAATGGGGTACCACTCAACAAACTTGCGATCGAAACCAAATACGAGCTGTCCTCGGATCATTTGGCAATCGTCGCAACTCTAAGCCAAAAACCGCAATGCAAGGCCAAAAAGAAATCAATACTCCCGCGCGGCTCCTCTGTTGAAAAGTTTAAGGAGTCCCTGGACAGAAGCATTAACCTCAACGCGGTCATCAACCATCCAGACGATCTTGACAGCTGCTGCGACAGCTGCTACCCCGAACCAGAGGCACCTTTCGAATCAGAATAGCAGCAATCGGCTCCCAAAAAATGCTCTACTTCTCATACGGCTTAGAAGAAAAGTCCGTCGACAATACACAAGAACAGGAGATGTTTGCTTTCACAAGGTTTATAAAAGACTGTCAAACCGGCTAAGCAAAGTCTTGACCAAAAACAAGCAAGACCATATAGACCAGATGTTGGAAAATGCGAGTCCAGATGCATCTACCAATTACTCCTTATGGAAACTTACAAATCGATTTAAGAGACAGTTCATCCCAAAAGCTCTTCTCAGAAATCCCGCTGGCGGTTGGTGTAGGTCAAGTCAGCAGAAGGCAGATATCTTTGCTGATAATCTGGAAAACAGATTTAAGCAGCTAGATCTAACTTCGATGGTAAATCGAATGTTTGTAGAAACACAACTGGAGAGACCTTTTCAAATGGCTCTTCCCTGTAAACCTGTATCCCTGGAAGAAGTCAAGGCACAGATCGGAAAGCTCAAAAACAAAAAAACGCCAGGAGAGGACCTTCTAGACAACAAAACGCTGAGGATTCTTCCCATCAAGGCACTACTATTCATAGTCCTATTGTTTAACAGCGTCCTAAGGCTGAGTCATTACCCGAGTGCCTGGAACAATTCTATCATCACGATGATATCCAAGCCTGGAAAGCAACCCACTGAGGTAGATGCATACAGGCCAATTAGTCTCTTACCTGCATTGGGTAAAATGATGGAAAGAGTCATTCTGAAAAGCATCCTTACACTAGAAAGGGTAAGCAGAGCTATTCCAAAGTGGCAGTTTGGCTTCCGAAAGAGTCATGGCACACCAGAACAGCTACATCGCGTGGTCAATTTCGCTCTGGAAGCCATGGAAAACAAAATGTATGCAGTTGCTGTGTTCATGGATATTCAGCAAGTCTTTGATAGGGTATGGCACGATGGTCTTCTAAGCAAGCTGAAAACCCTCCTAACCCCTCAGCTCTTTCTCCTCGCTCAAAGCTTCTTATCGGAGAGAAAATTCAGTGTGGTTGTCGATGGAGAAAAGTCGTCAAAACGCCCAATTTCAGCCGGTGTACCCCAAAGTACTAGGTGTACTAGGTCCGACGCTTTACTCTCTGTACACATCAGATATGCCAGACTCCTGGGCCTGTACCGAAGTCGACGATGGTAAGGAGCTGATCGCAACGTACGCTGACGACCCTGCTGTTATGGTCAGAAGTTCAAGCATAGAAATCGCAACCTTGGGCCTGCAAGAGTACGTGACACGTTTTGAAAAGTGGACTACAGATTGCAGCATAGGCATCAACTGCAGCAAATGTGCTTGTGTCACATTCTCCACAAGGCCAAAAAACTGCCCAGGCATCTCCATGCTTGGCTCTGTGCTTCGTCACGAGGCCTACTACAAGTACCTTGGTGTGATTTTGGATAGAGGACTTAATTTCCAGAGACACACAACGATGATCAAGCAGGCTGTGCTTTCAAAGGCAGCAAGTATGTCCTGGCTATTATCACCAAGAAATAAGCTTTCACTTTCCAACAAAGTTAGGAACTACAAATCTATTCTCACTACCCATGGCTTGACTACCCATGGACGGGCGAAGACGTGGCGTCGGATGTTTGCAGGTTTTGCATATATCGCAACGAGCTATATAATTTCGAACATTTTCGAACACATATATAATTTTACCATATTCGGCCAATAAAAGTTTCTTCGAATTCGCTCAAGACATTTGGCTACTTCACCATGTGCCGATGATGGTTGGTCATGTGCAGACTGAATTAGTACCCAGAGTTTGTAATCGTCAATTTGTGGATTTCCGTTGGCAAAGCCTACTCTATAATATATATAGATATCCATGACCCGAAATCCTGGTACATTTGCATTTTGTACCCGGTCCCTTAACAGACGGTATTTGTCCGATTGGAATGTGTCTGATTGCAAATCGATCTCTGGTAGGATGTCTACATCTATCTCTGCGATTTCTGTCAAATCCTCGAACGACCGTGATAAGGCGTCTGGTACAATATTTTGAACCACCTTGCGATGCTTGATTTTAAAAACAAAGCCTTGTTACTTAATAGCCCAACGGGCTAGTCTCCCGCTGAGGTCTGTTTGTTTCATTAACCATCGCAAGGCTGAGTGATCGGTTATGATCGTAAAATTGTGACCTTCTACATACATACAAAACGTGGCCTATAAGTGGGACTGTTATTGTTGAATAGTGAGATATAAATCGACGGTACCATCCGCTCATGCCAAGGAAGCGTCTTAGTTGCGTTTGACTTTTGGGGACAGGAAACTCAGATACCGCACTGATCTTTTTCGGGTTTACTTGTAGTGTTCTCTTTTGATATTGATCGTTAGACCGACATGCCGTAAACGAGTCGCAACTTCTAATAGGGGTTTTAATGATCGTCAAAGCTTGATGACATAACCAGAAGGTCGTCCAAATAGACCAATACGAATATGAGATTTCAGTTGGTAGGGTATGACCTGATCCATAAGTTGACACATTGTCTGAGGGGCGTTGCCCAGTCAAAATGGCATACGCCTAAATATAGTATAATGGCCTATTCGGAACTGTGAATGCGGTTTTTGGGCGAGACTGTGGGTCTAAATTGATTTTCCAAAGAGAATCTTCAAGTCAATTTTTGAAATGCAGTGAACCGGTGGAAGGCGGCTCAAAAGTCCGTCTAGGTTTGGGATTGGGTATGAGTCTTTTATTGCAACATCGTTCACCTTTTTCGAATCTAAGCAAAACCTAACTTTATCTGGCTTGACTATTAAAACGACAGGAGATGACCACGATGATGTTTGGGCTTCTTCAATTACTCCTAGTTTTATCATCCTATCAATCTCTGTAAATAGAAGTTTTTCACGCGCGGGTGATAAAGGGTAATTTCTCTGCTTTATCAGCTTGACATTGCCGGTATCAATCGAGTGTTCGATTAAGTTTGTCATGCCAAGACCATCTATGTCCGATAAAGGGAAGAAATCTATTACACTTTTTAGTCTAGATTTCTGGACTTCCGATAAATTGAGCTTTGTGGATTCTTCTTCAAAGTTCAATTCATTAACCCTGCCTCCTAAGGTGACGGAAATTTAGAATTTTTCCCAAAATTCCATCCCACAAATAACTTCTAGTGTAATAGATGGTACTATTTAAAATTCCATTTCTTTTTTTGTGTTATTATAATTAATCGGAGTGGTTAAAGTTCCAAAAGTGGATTGTTTCGTTCCGTCTGCCGTTCCGTGCCCTAGAGTACTTGTATTTTTCCGAAACAATACTGTCGACGGTTAAAAATTGTAATCGATAGTTAGAAACAGTATTGGTAGGAAAATTTAGTATTTTTTAAGTTATCCGATCTTGGGAGGATTTCTTGGTCCTATGAAGTACGGGCCTAAGGAGACTGCAAGTGCAACTTGCGCTGGAGGACGGCTTGACGACCAGCTAGAGAGTTGCCAGGAGCGCACGGAGCGCAGTTTTCCGTAGCAGTAGAGGAGTCGCAGCCAGCGACATAGAGGGCGCAGCTAGCTCCGAACACTGTGTACGGACGGAGTCGCAGTCAGCGACAGGGAGACGCAGCCAGCGTCAGTTCAGGAGACCGCAGCCAGCGGTCAGGGGCGCAAGGAGCGCCAACCATCAGCGGACGCACCCAGCGGCCAGAAGGCACAGGTCCGCCATTTTGGAGCGCTGGGGCAGCGCCATATTTGGACCTGAGATGCAGCATTCTCCCAGGAGGAGTTCCCGGCTGAACGGTCGGGAAGCCACCCCTACAACAACGCGAGCGGATCAGCAGCCAGTAAGTAGTGGAGCAGAAAACCGGCCGCGGGTGAACATAACCACGGCGGCGGCCATTTCTCGCCCAGCCACTATGGTGACTACAGTAGCGTCCCAACCTAGGAGTACTGCTGTCACAGCTGCGAGTTCAGAGCCGGAGGTGGGCCAGCCACTCACGTTGTACCTGTTGGAAAGGATTACGGCGTTAGAGACCGAGCTGAAGAAAGTTAAAGCCTTGAACAGATGAGCACCGCCAATCGTGCGCCAATCGCAGTTGGCCCAAGCGCAAATGGCGCCAACAGTGGAGCGTCGGAGCGTCCACCACCTTGCAGCGGACCTCCATTAGCCACATTGAACGGTTAGGCCCCAACTAACGGGGTCAGGCCGGTCCCACATAGCGGTGTCGGTGTGAGCTGTGCGGCCTGCATGCTGCCGCCATCTTGGAGTGGACCACCATTGCTAATGACTAGAAATCATCTTGTGCAGCCACTGTGTGCTACAAGTGCTGCGCAGACCACCTGGATTCGTACTACCGGGCGGGAGCATCCACAACTGCATCGCCATTTGTTGGACCCTACGCCTCGATGACGCCGAATGAAGCCCAAGGAGCGAATGGGCCAAGAAGGCTCCCGGACTTGCCTATATTTGGAGGGCAGCCCGAAGAGTGGCCCATCTTCAACGGTGCGTTTGTGGAGACGACCCAAGCGGTCAACTGCACGGACCCGGAGAACAACTAGAGGTTGTTGAAGGCGCTGAAGGATGAAGCACGCGAGACAGTGAAGTCGCTGCTGATTCACCCTGCGAACGTCAGCGCTGTGATGGAGCAGCTGCGCTTTAGGTTTGGCCGACCGGAGCAGCTTATACGCAGCCAGCTGAATAGCGTGCGAGAGGTGCCGTCGATTACAGAGCAGCACCTGGCGAGGATCGTTTATTTCGCAACCCGAGTGAGCAACCTCGCGGCCTTTTTGCAGTCGGCGAAGGAGCCTTAGCAGCATCTGGGGAACCCTACCCTTATGGAGGAGCTTGTGGCTAATGTAGTATGCACATATATTGAATACCCACTGTACCGAGAGTACTTAAAGGGTGCGCACTGTAACACTTTGTTGCAGTGTTTACATTATCCAAAGTCCCGGTCATAAACCCTAAGTGGCCGAAATATGAACCGATCGTTATGGCTTAGCCCGCACACAGAAAGTGCTAGTGTCAGCATAATCGTAACAAACGGTCAGCATATGCATACCCCTCGCGCCTCCATTTGAGAGCGCATAACAACGTATATTATTATATTCCTTTATATATAAGTACATAGCCGTCCCGCCTGCGAGCAGCGCTGCTACGAGACTTAGCCTTACTTAGACTTAAGAAATATTGTAAAAGAACAGAGACACTTTGATCGTTGGAGCGGCACCTCAGATGCTCCTACTAAATAAAAATCCAACTAAAACAAATCCCCTGGAGTTATCCTATCACATGGCGACCGTGACAGCGATGAAAGGACATCGAGGGATTAAAAGGATGTACCCAGGAGGATACCTATAATCAGAAAATCACTGGAAAATTAATGGAAAATTACTGGAAAATTACTGGAAAATTACTGAAAAATTACTGGAAAATTACTGAAAAATTACTGGAGAATTACTGGAAAATTACTGGAAAATGAAAAATAAATCGACAAAAATCTGAGTGAGTAGAGTAAAAGCAATGGGCAATCGCGGAGTAGTTGCGAAAAAAATAAAAAAAAAAGTAGCACACCTAAAGTAAAGTAAACACTCCACCTCCCGCGTGGGCTACGGCCCAAAAACTTCAAACAGAACTAGATTTTCTGAAAGAAGAATTAATAAACAACAAGAATAAAAGCCCAAAAATTGCCACCACTCACTCAGTATCGATTAAGAAAATTAATGAAAAAATAATAACAAAACATCCACCACCAAAGCCATTACCGAAACTAAAAAAGACGTGCCCGAAGGATTGCCCTGGACCACTGGACAGCCCCCACTGCAACCACACCTGTGCGAGGACCGGCACCAGTAACGCCTGAGTCCAAAAGGCCCCGGACAGCAGCAGCAGCAAATAGAGTGCGGGAATACGCCACCTCCTGCGCCACCGAGGGAACGTCAGCGTAGCCAAACCGGCGACGACCAGCTGACGTGGAAAAAAAAAGGAAATCAACTGAGGAGAAACATTTTTTTTAACCCATGCACTGCGTTGCATAATTTTTTTGATTGCACTGCGATGCATATTTTTTTTATATACTATAATATTTTTTGAAAAATTGAGCGGAACCCCTTTTGCCCAATTTGAAAGTATGGCCCGTATAGCTGTACAAATAGTAGGTAGGAAAAAATGTTAGATAAGAACAAAGAAAAAATTTAGGAAAATTTTTTTAAATTAAATGAAAAAATACGATAAATTCCTAAAATTTATGTAAAATTTTAATTCTTTTCTAATGAAGAAAAAAAATAAACATATTCAAAAATAGCATAAATTCCTAAAATTTATGAAATATTTTAATACCCTTTTAATGAGAAGTAATAGCATAAGTAAAACAGATCAAATAAATGATTCTGACTATTAATTCCCAGAAAAATTAAGTTACATTACAAAATATGACTTAGAGAAAAATATAATAGAAATTGGAAAAACAAAAACATATACAATATCTAAAATGGGTTTAGTAGACACGAAAGTTGTAGATTCCACGGCAAATGTCGTTAATAAAATTGAACCCGGAAAAATCGATCTTCAAACAATTACAATATTGTTAATGATAATTGTCATTATAATGTTAGCAAGCGTTTTGCTAAAATTATATAAATTACACAACAAATGTTTAAAGAAAAAATTCCAGAGTCAAGCAAATGACCTGGACAAAATCTAAATAAAAAACCCAAAAAAAAAAAAAACAAAAATTATTATACACAATGTAAACACCTACAATCTAAGAAAATGAAAAACCAGAAAATAAATATTAAAATATATTACGTAATTCTCTTTACAAAAGTATGGCTAAACTAAAGGCATGGATTGGAACAAATTGTACGAGGAGTTATCAATAATTAAAACAAATTTTGACAAATCGTACAAGTCTCTAACTCAGAATAGACCCATTCAAAAGAATACGGTTAGGAAGCACGTTGAAATATTAGTAGAGTGCTTTAATGAAGCGCGTATGCTAATACATGATCATAGGGAAAGATTAAATCAAGATCATTGGTCACAGGTATCGAAACTTTTGATACGACTTCGATCTAATTTAATATTTATTCAACAAAAGTTCAGTTTAGAAATATCATTACCAACCGTTCTAAACACTCCAATAGCAGTTGACACTGCACCTGACTCGGAATCAACAGAAACGAAAGAATCTGAGTCAGAAGAGCTTCCCAAAGTAAACCCCAAAATAGAAGATGAAGATTTAAATAATCTTACTATTCCGGCGGTATACACTGATCTGGATAACTCTACAGATTCAGATACTTCGAGTGTCATAGAATACAAGATAGATAAATCTATCACAATGGCACAATCAAATATTGATTTTATTAATACAGCATCTAAGCTTATACCAGTTTTTGATGGTAAGGCTGAAAATTTAACAAGTTTCATTGATGCTTTACAAATAATACAATCAATAAAAGGCGAGCACGAAGAATTAGCTATTTCCATCATTAAAACCAAGCTAAAAGGTGTCGCCAGGAATCTAATCGGTAATGAAACAACAATTACTGAGGTGATTGCTAGACTAAAAAGCAACGTCAAAGGCGAAACTGTTGAGGTATTATCAGCGAAGCTGATGAATCTACAGCAGCGCAATAAAACTGCTAACCAATACACACAAGAAATTGAGCAGATGACAAAAGCCTTAGAAGGTGCATATATATCAGATGGTTTATCTTTAGAGCTAGCCAGGAATTATTCCATGCAGCATGCAGTCAAAGCAATGACTAAAAACTGCACAATCGATAAGGTAAAACTTATCATGCAAGCTGGAACATTCAGTACGATGAACGAAGCCGTTTCCAAATTTGTTAATAGTTGCACTGAAGCAACTGGGCAGTCAAACACTGTCCTATATTATAAGAAATATCCACAGCGCGGCTCAAATCGCGGACGTGGCAGTTATAGAGGTCGTTTTCGTGGTAATCACAATAACTACAACAACGGTAATTATAACAACAATTATCAGAATAACAATAATTATCAGAATAACAATAGAGGGCGAGGCCCATATAGAGGAAATT
Organism: Drosophila bipectinata; assembly: GCF_030179905.1. Lineage (NCBI taxonomy): Eukaryota > Metazoa > Arthropoda > Insecta > Diptera > Drosophilidae > Drosophila > Drosophila bipectinata. The sequence goes on along the minus strand of NC_091739.1, from coordinate 243,000 downwards.
ATAGAGGCAGTGGTAACTCAAACCGAGGCCACAATAGCAATAACCAAGGCAATGTAAGATTGACACAAAATAATAACCAAAACACATCGGAAAACTCCCAAAACCCTTTAAATATTCAACAATAAATGAAGTGAGAGTTCACACTATTAATCTGAGCCAAAATATATTCGTTTCATTTTTTTAATGTAGCTACTGGGAAAGAACTTATATTTTTAATAGACACAGGTGCAGACATTTCCATTCTAAAAGAAACTTCGGATAATTTCCAAAACATCCAAAATGATTACATCATAGATATAAAAGGCATAAGTCAAGAAATAATAAAATCCCAAGGTTTAGTTTCTATAGAGATACAGACCACCAATTACATAATTCCACCCGATTTTCATATCCTAAATTCACATTTCCCAATTCCATGCGATGGAATAATAGGCATCGACTTTATCAAAAAATACAACTGTCAATTAGACTTCAAGCCATCTGAAGATTGGCTTATAATTAGACCCAATAATTTAAAATTCCCAATTAAAGTACCAATAGCTCATAGTTCTGGCAATAATTCAATACTTCTGCCAGCAAGATCCCAAGTTATTCGGAGAATTGAACTTAATTCAAAAGCAGACAGTGTATTAATTCCAAATCAGGAAATTCAACATGGTATTTACGTTGCAAATACCATAGCAACATCCAAGAAATGGCGATTAGTAATTGACTATCGCCAGATTAATAAATAATTAATATCTGATAAATTCCCATTACCTAGAATTGATGATGTTTTAGAACAACTAGGTCGAGCAAAATACTTTTCATGTCTTGACTTAATGTCAGGATTCAATCAAATTGAACTAGAAAAAGGTTCAAGAGATATCACGTCTTTTTCAACGAGCAACGGCTCATATCGCTTCACGCGATTACCCTTCGGATTTGTAATGGGTAACCGTTTGTAGGCGAGATGTTGGGGTGCTCGGATATGGCCGCACGTATGATTTTCCGGCTACTGGCTCGTCAGAGAAGGGGGGTGATGTTAGAGTGCCATATCCCGAGGCCTACGGGCTTATTATAATAAAAAAACGTGCAAGACGAACCAAGAACAACAAGGAACAGACCGGACAGAACAATTCACGAGCTATGACAATTTTTTTGGACAACACTATCTCGGTGTCAATCGGGTGGATCCGCTGCTGATGTTGCGGCTCCTTTTTGTGCCCACCCAACCTTGTCCATGGTTTCCTTTCATTATAATATGATGGCCCCTAGAAGGTGTTAGGGAAGGGGTTCCTTAGCGGAGATCAAGATTGTGGTTTTCTTAAAACATTATAATGATTTTATTTAAATAAAGAAAAATTGACTACTCGCATATTAAAAAAGAATATTATTAATTTTAGGTAGAAATAAAAATTATCAAGCGCAAAAATAAAAAAATTTAAAATAATTCAAAACCAAACTAATTTTACAAAATTTCCTTAAGGGCCTCTCGTTGGCATCATATATACATGCCAAATATATTTATTTAAATTGCTTTTATATTTTCTGTTCAAAACTTTTCGGCACTTTTATGACCGTCAGGTGCTTTTTTTGGTTTCCACCCAACCTTGGCCATGGTTTCCTTTCATTATAATATGATGGCCCCTAGAAGGTGTTAGGGAAGGGGTTCCTTAGCGGAGATCAAGATCGTGGTTTTCTTAAAACATTATAATGTTAGCTGACCTAACAGTGACCGCTAGCAACCCTAACAGAGACCGCTACCGTAACAGCCTAACCTAACAGAGCAGCTACATTACAGATTAAAAATAGCTCCTAATTCGTTTCAAAGAATGATGGCTATTGCGGCGTTCTCTGGTCTGGAACCTTTACAATCGTTTCTTTATATGGATGACTTAATAGTAATCGGTTATTCCGAAAAACATATGCTTAAAAACTTAACAGATGTTTTTGAGAAATGTAACCTAAAGCTACACCCAGAAAAATGTTTATTTTTTTATGCATGAAGTGGGCCGTCAGCCAACGGGTACAACAGGGGGACCTACGCGCAAGCAATTGCGTGCCGTAACTGTGTACACCGCTGGTAGTGCGACTATACTCTCCACGTGAGGGCGGCTGGTAACAGGTCCCGGTAAGGTCATGTCTTTGCCGAGGATGCTGGCTAATGGTAGTCGGGCGGGGAGAAGAACACTCCCTTCCTTAAATTACCCCAATCCAAGGTGGAACAGCATATGCCGAAGGATGCGTGTCCGAGGGGGGGCTCGGACGCTAATATGCGAACTCTGGGGGACAGGCCGACCTCCCAGTTTTAACCAGGCTTATCGTGACAAGCGGGCTATGTCATGATGGACGAACCCCTTCCCGCCTACTCGTGGGACCAAAACATGACGGACCCATCGGCCGAAGCCAACCCGGACCAGGCCGAGGTTATTAAGTGGGCAAGGGAGATCCTACCCGACTTCAATCCGGAAAAGGCGGGAGAAAGGCTGGATCCGAAGAGACGCACTGGGTCAGACCCTGCCAAGGAGGCCGCGCAAAGCGCGAAGAGGCAGAGGTCCACAGAGGGAGAAGCCCCCCAGGCCAAGAAGAGGAAGGCCCAGCCGCAGCCGCCCAACCGCTCGTTCGCTGAGGTGACGAAGGGAAGAACCCTAATTGGAGTCCTGGACAAGGGCTCCAAGGATGGGCTCATCCCCAAGGAACTCTGGCGACGAGTGGAAAACGAGTTGCATGGGCGCTTCGTGGAGGAGATGCTGCGAAGTGGAGGACCCCCACCAGAATGCGAAGACGCAGGATTGTACCAGGGTAGCGTCAAGGTGATTGCTTGCCAAGACGCGCGATCGGTGGAGACTTACAAGCGGATGATTGCATCGCTTGGAGAGGTCTACCCTGGAGCTAAGCTGGTGGCGGTTGACTGGGACGAGATCCCCAGCAAACCGAGGGCGCGAGTGTGGCTCACAGAAAAGCCAGCCGACCCTAAGACCATCCTGACAATGCTTAGGATGTGCAACCCGACGCTCCCCACGGCGGACTGGAGAGTCGCCAAGGTCGAGGAGGCGGTGGGATTGCGGAGGCAGGTCGTCCTCACACTAAATGAGGAGACCGTAAAAGCCCTGGAGAGGACGGAGCACCGGCTTAAGTACGGATTCGAGCATGTCTCGGTCCGTATATATAAATCTGATGCGAAGGCCAAGCCAGGAGGTATCGGTCTGGAGGCAGACACACAAGAGCCAGACTTGGAGGAGCCGACCGAAGAGGGGCACCCGGAGGGAATGTCGGATGAGGAGGAGGACATTCTAGAAGGGTACACCTCGGAGGAAAGCGACTTGGCAAGGGCGCTTGGTGGTGTCGGAATGGAGGAGGACTCTCTGCTGGGCTCCGAGACTGAGGCAGAGATAACTGTGGTGGAGGTTTGTAAGGATGTCCCTGACGATCTTACAAATAAACCTCCACCACAGTAAAGCAGCGTCAGCTGCCCTCCTTCTCCACCTCGCCGAGAGTGGAGCAGATGTGGCCCTCATCCAGGAACCCTGGATCCTAGGAGACAGGATTCTTGGGCTGGGGGCGTCGGAGTTCAGGCTCTGCAAAGCCAACACTACAGGTAAAAGGCGAGCCTGCTTCCTCGCAAAAAAGAACCTTAACCTCTTTTTGCTACCCAATTTCAGCAATGAAGACCACGTAGCCGCAGCCGTAGAGAGCCCAAATGGCCCTTTAAGGATATGTTCGGCGTATATAGGCCACGACCAGGAGGCCCTTCCCCCGCACCCGCTGATCAAGCAGCTGGTGGAAGACAGCAGGAAGCACAAGATCGACCTGATCATAGGTTGCGATGCTAACGCCCATCATCATCAGTGGGGCAGCACTGACACAAACGAGAGGGGTGAGTCAATTTTCGATTTTATCCTAGGCTCCAATCTTTTGGTGGGTAACAGGGGTACAGAACCCACCTTCATAGTCAAGAACAGAAGAGAAGTACTTGACGTCACTCTCTACTCTGAATCACTAGCAGACAGGATTGTTAGATGGGGAGTCCTAGAGAAACACTCATTCTCAGACCACCGTTACATAGAATTAGTGGTCAACTTCGAGAACTTTAATCGACTAACGGTACGCAACCCGAGAAAAGCGAACTGGGAGTTATATAGAAAGAAGCTAGATAGTTCCTTGGGAAATCCTCCAACAGGGAATGTGGATAGTAGGGCAGCCCTGGATGCCATGGTGGACACGCTCACGGCAGCGTGCGCCAGGGCATTCAATAAAGCTTGTCCCAAAATCAGATCGGGCAAAAGCAAGTCAAAGAAACCACCATGGTGGTCGCAAACACTTGCGCCCTTTAAAACCAAGTCCCGCAAGGCCTTCAATTTTGCCAGAAAAACAAACTCGGAGACAGCCTGGGAGTCGTGCAAAGCGGACCTTAGGCGATATAACAAAGAGCTTCGCAAGGCAAAAAGGAATGCCTGGGCCGAGTTCTGCACGAACATTCAGCAAACAAACATAAGAGGCCTCTCGACTCAGGAAGGTCCTTGCAACTACTGCACCAAATGTAGGATACATTAAAACCTCAGAGGGCAACTGGACATCGTCCAGCAAAGAAACCCTAGAGGCTCTCATAGAGACACATTTCCCGGGATGCTCTCGAGAAGACACAACCCTAGAAATGCAGACACAGGGGAATAGCCCACCCACCAACAATCCACTTGAATACCTATTGAATGATAGATATCTCAGCTGGGCAATAAATAGCTTCAAGCCCTTCAAATCCCCGGGCCCAGATGGCATTGTCCCGGCTCAACTAATTAATGCCGGTCCCAACCTGAAATCTTGGGTCAAGATAGCTTTCTCAGCAATCTTCAGGATGGGCATCGTACCCCAAATGTGGTTGCGGACGAAAGTCGTATTTATACCCAAGGCGGGAAAACCATCTCACTGCACCCCCAAGGACTTCAGACCAATAAGCCTGTCGTCCTTCCTTCTCAAGACAATGGAGAGACTAATCAGCCTCCATATTAATCTTACTATAAACCCAGATGATATCTCGGGATCACAACATGCGTATAGGAAGGGCCGATCCACGGAAACGGCACTCCACGAAATCACTACTTTTGTCGAGAAGGCACTTAGTGATAAGGAATACGCACTCATTGCTTTTCTAGACATAGAAGGTGCGTTCAACCACATCCTACCAAGCTCGATAACCAATGCGCTGACAGGACTAGGAATAGATAATCAATCCGTACGCCTTATAAAGCAGATCCTGGTAAACAGGACTGTTGAGGCGTCACTAGGAGGAGAATCTATTCATAGATACGTCAGAAGAGGCACCCCGCAAGGAGGCGTACTCTCACCCCTACTCTGGAACGTGGCGGTTAATAGCCTACTGCGATCCCTAGAAGGGGGTGGTTGCAAAGTTATCGCTTACGCGGATGATGTCGCAATTGCCTTCTCAGGAAAATTTCCCCAGACTCTATGTGACCGCATGACGGATAAACTTAGGGTCCTCTCAACGTGGGCAGCTAGAAATGGACTAGGTATTAACCCATCCAAAACAGAGCTCGTCCTCTTCACCAGGAAGTACAAAATACCAAACTTACGGCTTCCAAAACTATTAGGAGAAACACTATCTCTTAGCGATAGCGCCAAGTACCTAGGGATTACGCTAGACAGGAAACTGGACTGGAAATCAAACACTATGGATAGAGCCAACAAAGCTACAATCGCGCTTTATACTTGCAGAAAAGCCATTGGTCTTAAATGGGGAATGTCACCAAAAATAGTAAGATGGCTTTATACAGCGGTCATAAGACCCATCCTCTTCTACGGGGTGGTGGTATGGTGGCCCGCTCCCACCAACTCCACAATCAGGGAGAAGCTTAGGAAAACGCAAAGGATGGCGGAGGTCTGTGTGATACAGACCCGTGAGGGCAGCCTACGTACCACTCCTACGGACGCACTAGACTTCATACTCGACCTATTACCAGTAGAGATAGTGGGAGTCAAGATGGCCACGCTATCGGCAATCAGGCTACGAGAGACGGGCGCATGGAAAAGGACTGACTACGGACATACCAAGTTAGATCTGCACCACTCTGATCTGATCTAGAGGGTTGAAGGTTGGAGGTCGAAGCGGACAGACGCGTAGTGTGGCGCTCCCCGAAGCGCAAGCCGCATATAGTGCCTGCGCGAAACATAGTGTTACATAAAGGTGCTCATCAGGTGCGCAAGGGTCTTACCTGAAAGGGAACATCGAGGCACGCCTCGAAACGCCTTAATCCGGGTTCATCCGACGCGTCCCGATTGATGGCGCCAACGCTAAGGTAAGAGACGGGGAGATCACTTTCTCTTCCGGTCACTCTCTTTGCAGCTCTTCCGGCTTCCGTGAGATTTTTCTCCGGAAAGAACACGAGCGTGGCCAACGACCAAAAAAGAGCAATGCACTGTCAGCTGTTTACTAATGCAGCCCTGACAGTGTGGGGCAACGAAGACGGATGGGCGGTAGACGCCGATAGATGGCGCTATCAAAAAGCTCCCACCAAATGGAGCATAACCGTCGGCGCGGGCTATACCCTAGCCTAGCGTTAGGGTTATATTATATATGTATATTTATATTTATATTTATATATTCATAATCTGTTTTTGAAACCCCCAAACCTTTAACCCCTCTCCCGCCCGGCAGCGGGAGCAAAGAATACTATCGGAACAAGCTCTGGTTTGTCGTAAGAGGCGACTGACAGGGCAGAGAGATATCCCTGCAGGTAAGCAGGGAAAGAGCTACTCGCAACCTTTCTCCATAACCCGAAAGGCATCCCCTCCAAAATAGCGAGATAGCGACCAGGGCTGAGTCCAGTAAAGCCCTGGGATAGGTAACTGGAAAAAGGATTTTGAGACGACGAACCCTGGGCTGACGGACAGCGGTATTCTGGCACCTGAGTACGCGGAGTGAACTCCCGCCGAAATGGCTGCCAGGCTAATGCAGCTTCTGCCCCCGTCCCGCTAAAATTTGGCAAGTCTCCAGGAAACGCTCCTTAGGTGTCGCCACTAAGCTGGCCGTGCAGGCTCAGATGAACCATACCTGACCAACGCGGATCTGGCTCTGAACTCTACACCTCGTAAGGGCTAGAGTCAACCCTAGCATGGACCTCACTGCGCGCAAAGGCAACCATGGGATCAAGGACGCGACTGCATAACACCTAAGGACAACGGCTCAGGAGTTGGGACCCAATAAAATGAGTATTACCACAAACCAGAATACAGTTGGAGAGGCGGCTTTCGCAAAAAGCTGCAAAATTGCAAGATCTCCCAGCAGCAAGCTGGGGGGTACCCCTCCTATTTCAGGAATCCGAGCAGACCAAAACAGGAATAAAAACCAGAAGGCTGGAGACGCAACAACACTGCAGGACCTCGGGAAGGAGATCGCGCAGCTAGTGGAGATGCTGGAGGACGGCAAAAGGAGGTCCATCCACCAGCCAATGAGGGCACCATAGTGAGCATCCAAGCTCTCTATGAGCGGCTAGCCTCTCAGACGGGCGAGCAGGGACGTAAGGAGGCGCCTAAATCACACCAGGCGTCACAAACATCGCCCCTTTCTCGACCGTTAGCGGAACCCAGGAGGAAGGGAACAGGCCCAGACCCCCCCAACAAAAAGAGGAGCAAGAGGGAGACTGCGCAGGCGGCGACTCGAACGAGGGCGGAAGCCAGGACACTAGGGCAGACCGTGGAACCTGAAACTCAGGCGAGCAAGGAGGTCCAAGAATGGAAGCTGGTTGGCCCCAAAAAGAAACTGCCAAAGAAGCAGCGGGCAACTAGCTCAATTCCCAAGGAGAAGCCAAGGCCGGACGCACTGGTCATCACAGCTAAGGGCGAATCTAGTTACGCCGACATCCTGCGACGTGTGAAGCAGGACAAGAAGCTGCAAGGACTAGGCGAAGCGGTATCGAGGATTAGGAGGACCCAGAAAGGAGAGCTATTGCTCCAACTGAAGAGATCAGGGGAGGAAACAGCAGCTTTCAAAGCCCTGGGCTCGGAATCGGTAGGTGATCAGGTAGAAGTGCGCTCCTTGTCGCACAAGCTCGAAATCGAGTGCAGGGATCTGGACGAGATCACTACAAAGGAGGAGGTTTCTGAAGCCATTGGAAAGCTGGTGGAATCTCCAGGAGTGCCGGTAAGCGACATCCTTTTAAGGAAGGCTTTTGGCCAGACGCAGACGGCCATAATTAGACTGCCTGCAGCGTGTGCTCGGAAAGCAATGAAGGTAGGCTGGTTGAAGGTAGGCTGGGTGCGGTGCAGACTCAGGGAAAGGACCAGAGTCATTAAGTGCTTCAGATGTCTCGAGTTTGGGCACATGGCGAAACAATGTCAGAGCGCCATCGACCGCTCACGAATGTGCAGGAGATGTGGCAAGGACGGCCATATGGCAAAAGACTGCGCGGAAGAGCCAAGGTGTGCGTTCTGCAGCAACGCCGGGAAGGAAGCAGGACATATAGCAGGAAGTGGGAAATGTCCGATGTTTAGGAGCGCCCTATCACAAAGGAAAAGCTAATGAAGTGCACCCAGCTCAACCTTAACCATTGCGAGGCGGCTCAGTCGCTGCTTAGGCAGGCGGTCAGAGACGAAAGGACACAGGTAGTCCTCATCTCGGAACCATATAGGAGCATCCCAGGAAACGGATGGCTGACAAGCAGCTGCAAGGGTGCGGCTCTGTGGTCAACGGAGACCGCTCCACAGGACATTAGGACATCCAGCGAAGGTTTTGTCCGGGCCAAAATAAATGGGGTTACATTTTACAGTTGCTACGCCCCGCCAAGATGGGAAATCTCGCGCTACCAAAGAATGCTACGAAGCCTGGTAGCGGATGCAAGAGGCAGATCGCCGGTGGTCATTGGAGGGGACTTCAACGCGTGGTCCCCGGAGTGGGGAAGCCGAGCACCGAACGAGAGGGGTACCAGTCTACTGGAACACTTTGCGGCACTAGACGTGGTCTTGGCCAATAGAGGCCAAAAGCTGACGTACAGCAAGGCAGGGCGTGGATCTATTATCGACATCACCTTCGTTAGCAGCGCACTAAAAAGGAGGTGCAACTGGGAGGTCAGTGATGCTTTTACTTTCAGCGACCACCAGGCCATACACTTTACCCTTGGAGGGGTAAGTAGGAAACGGATTCCCAAGGTGACAGGACCGAAATGGAAGGACTCGCGTTTGGATCGAGAAGCACTCTCGGTAACCCTGCAGACGCTAGACCGGACTTCATCATCCTCCCCGGAGGGAGCAGCGGAAGAACTTTCAGGATCACTATCAGATGCTTGCGACAGTGCCATGCCTAGGAGGAAACCCAGCAGAAGAGGAGCATCAGTATACTGGTGGAACCAGGACATTCAGCAACTAAGGACCGCCTGCCTGCGGGCAAGAAGACGCTTCCAAAGGGCAAGAGGCTCAGAGGACCTAACCACAAGAACGGAGGAGTTCAAGGCAGCTAAGAGGGCCTTGAAACTGGCTATAAAAGCCAGCAAACGGGAATGCTTTCAAAAAATCTGCGACGAGGCGGAGGTGGACCCATGGGGCACAGCCTACAAGGTCGTCATGAAAAGGCTTAAAGGGCAAGAGCACCTAAGACCAACTTGCCCTACACTATTAAGGAAAATAGTGGAGGCTCTGTTCCCGAAGCACCCGCCAAAAAGGGAGACTATACCAGCCGATGATGGGGAGCCGTTTACGCCAGTTACGGAGGTGGAGATCCGGAACTACGCAAAAAGGATTAAGGCTAGAAAGACTCCAGGACCAGACGGAGTGCCGAATTCCGTCCTGAGGCAGGCCATGCAGGAGAAACCGGAGGTCTTCGCTGAGACCTTCAACAAGTGTCTTCAGCACGACACTTTTCCAAAAAAGTGGAAGAGGCAGAACCTCATTCTGCTGCCGAAAGGGAACAAGGCGACAGACGACCCATCAGGATTCAGGCCCATATGTCTCCTAGACACGGTAGGGAAAGTCCTCGAGATGGCCATAGCTACTCGCGTCTCGAAATTCGCTGAGGCAAAAGGAACGCTCTCGGTCAGCTAGTACGGTTTCCGGAAGGCGCGCTCTACGGTGGACGCCATCAAAGCCGTGACCGACACGGCGGAAGCAGCCATCGCGGGAACCCGGTGGAAATGGGGAGATAAGGAGTATTGCGCGATGGTAACACTGGACATCCGCAACGCCTTCAACTCGGCTAATTGGACACGTATCCAACGAGCCTTGTTCTTGGCAGGAACTCCTAGATACCTACAACTAATATTATCCAGCTACCTTTCAGATAGGACACTGCTGTACGACACGGACGAAGGACCAAAATCCTATGAGGTGACTGCGGGGGTGCCGCAGGGATCGGTCCTCGGGCCACTTCTTTGGAACATCATGTACGACGAAGTACTCAGGATCGAACTACCGACAGGATGCAAACTCATCGGCTTCGCGGACGACCTGGCGCTGCTCGTGGTGGCGAAGGAAATCAAGGACGTGGAAACCAATGCGAGTGAAGCAATACGAAGGATATCAACCTGGGTGACTGACTCTGGATTGGACCTAGCAGCACATAAAACGGAGGCAGTTCTCTTCACGAGCAGGAAGAAGGTGGAGTATATTACCATCCAGGTGGGCAACTGCTGCATCACCTCAAAGGAGGCAATTAAATACCTAGGGGTAATGCTGGACAACAGGTTGTCCTACGGAGCGCACGTCGAGTACTCCACCATAAAAGCTGCAAGGATCCAAGGCGCACTCTCAAGGATGCTGCCAAACGTGGAAGGCCCAAAGGAAAGCAGGAGACGCCTTTTAGCCAGTGTCGTCACGTCGGTCTTGCTGTACGCTGCGCCGATATGGGCTGCGTCAGTCAGAAGACATCAGGGGCTTAAGAAAAAGCTAGGGGCATCGTACCGACTAGCGGCCCTACGAGTCATATCCGGATTTAGAACCATATCCGAGGAAGCCGCCCTCGTTCTAGCCGGAATGATTCCCATCGATATCCTGGCTAACGAAGCGGAGGAAATTTACGCAGCCAATCGGCAACGGGGAAGGAACTCATCCCGAGAGGCCATTAAGACGTCAGCCCGACAAGCGGCATTATCCTCATGGCAGGAGAGGTGGGACGCAACGACCAAAGGTAGATGGACGCACAGGCTAATACCAAACATCCAGGAGTGGATCGGAAGGAATAACGGTCAGGTTAGTTACCAGCTTACCCAGTTTCTTACAGGTCACGGGGGGTACAGAAAATACCTCTATAGATTCGGACACGACGAGAGTCCAATGTGCCCCAACTGCCCAGGAGCAGACGAGGACCAGAGCACATATTATACAATTGTAGGAGATATCGTGCCACCGTCGGATCGCTACCAGATCCAGAGCAGCTCGTGGAATTCATGTGTAGCTCACAGGAGCAATGGAACTGGGTAAGCCAGTTGATAGCTTATACACAGGGCGACTTAAGAAGACTCGAAAATGAACGTCGCTTAAGGGAGAATGCCTAGATTAGGCAACCCTTCCCCGCGAAGTAATACTTAGCAGTGGTACCGCGGGGTCTGTTGTGTGTGCGGGGGTGTCTTTAGTACGTAGGCGCCGGCTAGACATGCCGGTGAATCGTGCATGCTATTGGTACGGGCCAATGGTATCTAGGATAGATTTTCACCTCAATGGCGCAATCAAAAAAAAAAAAAAAAAAAAAAAAAAAAAAAAATCTGCACCACTGCACGCCAACGGGGTCTACAGACTACTGCGTACCTGTTGATAATCCCACCTTAAAATACAAGGTCTACATTCCAACAAGGGAGGAATGGGAGCAACAAATCCCGGGACCAGCCGGTTCCCTCCATATCTACACAGACGGTTCATAATTGAATGGCCAGGTGGGAGGCGGTTTCCATTGCGAACAGCTGTGTTTAAATGAGTCCTTCAGACTCCCAGACCACTGTAGTGTTTTCCAAGCAGAAGTAATAGCTATCGGAGAAGCACTCAGATCCCCAGCACTTATTGGTAATCAGGACACAATCTGTATCTTCTCAGACAGTCAAGCGGGACTCAAAGCCCTTGACGGTCTTTCATCCAACTCCAGGACAGTGAATGACTGTCGCAGATCTCTTAACGAGATGGCAGAGCAGCATGACATACACCTCATATGGGTGCCCGGGCATAGGGACCACGAGGGTAACTGCGCCGCCGACGAACTAGCAAGAGCAGGTACTACCAATCCTCTCCTACCGGAAAAGGAACCAGTAGGTATCCCCTTAGCTACGTGTAGGCTAAAATGCAGGGATCACTTTGACCGCGCATCACTGCGGAAATGGAGAAACCTCCAAAACTGCAGGAACTCCCGCATGATATGGCCAATCCGATCTAGGAAGAGGTCCATGATGCTTATCGCCCTGAATAGGCAGGACTGTAGTCTGGCGATCAAGGCCATTACGGGACATTGGTTAATAGGAGCACACGCGGCTAGACTAGCGGTGCCTCATTATGACTACTGCAGGAGCTGTGGAGACGAAGAAGAGGAAGAGACAGTCGCACACCTCCTGTGTCAATGCCCTGCGCTGGGGCGCATCCGACTCAAATTCCTGGGCGCAGCAATACTTACAGACCTTACAGACCTCGCGGAGGTCGCTCCACACCGACTCGTAGCCTTCATCCGTAAATCTGGATGGGACCGCGAGCCGGTTCAAGAAGGATAGAGCACCCTTGGGCACATAAGTAGTGGGAAGGGAGAGGTCCTTTTGTAGGATCCTTGCCTGTGCGGTATCACAAGGAGCCCCAGCGGCTCAAGTGGATGGGGGTCAGAACCGGCCCTCATCGCCGCCTCAACCTAACCTAACCTATGCATGAAGTGACTTTTCTAGGTCATAAATGCACTGATAAAGGAATACTTCCAGATGACAAGAAATACGATGTCTTTATGAACTACCCAGTTCCGCACGACGCGGACAGTGCTAGACGTTTCGTAGCATTCTGTAACTATTATAGACGTTTTATAAAAAATTTCGCCGATTATTCACGGCACATAACAAGATTATGTAAAAAGAATTTTCCTTTTAAATGGACGGATGAGTGTGAAAATGCATTCCAATACTTAAAAACAAAACTTATGGAACCTACCTTGCTACAATATCCAGATTTCACTAAAGAATTCTGTATAATAACAGATGCAAGTAAGCAAGCATGTGGAGCGGTTTTAACTCAAAATCATAATGGTCTCCAACTTCCCATTGCATAGGGGCCGTCCAAATATTGCGTGACGCGCCTGGGGGGGGGGACCGGGTCCGGCGTAACGTCACGGTTTGTGGTCACGGGGGTCTAACCTCGTGTCATGGTTTGTCACGCAGGGGGCGATGGGGTCAAAAAAGTCTGAAATTCGCGTCACGCAATATATGGACGGCCCCATACGTATCAATAGCATTTACAAAAGGTGAAAGTAACAAGTATAGTATATAACTATAAAGTAAAAAAAAGTAGAAAGTATATAACTATAAATATATTAAAAGTCACTACTAGATATCAAAGTAGACAAAAAGTCCGCGCGGAAAATCAAGAACAAGAATTGCCAATGCAATCTTTAAATAAAGCTTCTAAGCCCAACGTATACGACGTCATAAACAATGATGAAGTACGTAAAGAAGTGACCTTGCAGATAAAAAATATGTTATGTTTATTTAAACAAGGCAGAAAAATTACTGCAATATATGATGTTAGCGATTTATATACCACTAATGGTACATACTAATGGAGTTTTTGATCTAGATAAATTTTTCCAAAGGCTTGAAATGCAAGCCGGTATACATAAAATCAGCCAACTCAAAGTGGCACCGTGGGAAAATATCTTTGAATATACTTCAATAGATAAATTCAATTAATGGGCAATAAAATATTGAAAACATTAAGAGTAGCGCTACTCAACCCGGTGACCCAAATAACAAATTAAAAAGAAAAAGAAGCAATTTTGTCTACATTTCATGATGATCCAATTCAAGTAGGTCATACTGGCATATAGTTTAGTGTTGATTGCCAACTTTCTCAGTTGGTACAAAAATGCTCTCATGACACTTGTAATTTGTTGTTTAATTATAATACGCGGGTTTATGTTTATAGTATAATTAATAACTTTATTAATTCTTCAATTAAACATCCGCTCTGAGTCGTGATCAGCTTAAGACTAACTTATGATCTAGGCTTTCGAAGCTGTGAAATTCTGCGAGGTAAAAGCTCACTTATACAGCATGTGTACATACATATAGGATTTCTGTGTGTATGCATGTAAGTATATATGACACCCCGCGCGCAAGTTTCGACAATATCTTTGTTGAAAATTAATTGTATCTTACAATATTTTTATCGAGCTTACATATTAACGTCTTGGTGGTTATATATTCGTTTAACTTGATCCTTATAAATTTTATGATTCGGGTTGTCGACAGATACGAGATAATTACCCTGTTGCTCATAACCTTCAATACGTTTATATTTTGGTTGTGATTTACCTACTTTATTATTTTTGACAAAATCGTTCTTAAAATTATCATTAGATTCTATAGGTTGTTTTGACATAAGCTTTATTTTATTGTCTGCTATCTTTTTAGATAGTTTTTCGATGTCTTCAGAAGAGAGTAAATTATTTAGAATATCGATTGGCCTAATGTTAGTTGTATTATGGATTGTGTTGTTGTATGATATTATAGCCTTTAAAACTTTGTCTTCCAGGCTATCTTTATTGTTAGGATCCGCATTGAATAACCGTATGTGTTCGTTTAAAGTTAGATGAAGGCGTTCAATATCTGAATTTCCAGTTTTTTTGTATGGGGTCGTGAAATGGATCTGGACATCATTGTCCTGGAGGTATTCCCTAATTGTTAGTATATTAAATTCATTGTCCGTAACAATTTTCTTAGGTTTTCCTAGATATTGGAGTCTTAGTTTAATTGCGTTAAGCAGAGAAATCCATGATCGGTCTTTTAAAAAATGTGTTGTTGCATATTTACTTAATTTATCGATTGTAGTAAGGTACATGATATTTCGTTGTGGAAACCATATATCCATATGAATTATATCATTCAGTTTTTCAGATGATTCGGTTATACAATAATTATATCTAATTGGGCGGCGATCATATTTAGCTGTGTTGCATATATTGCAGTTATTTATATACTTTTGAATTTCTTTTAACAAATTAGGGAATAATATAATTGCTTAATTTCTAACAAAATTTCATTTATGCCCCTGTGGTTGTTTTTTAAGTGTTCATTTTCTATAATTTTTAACATTTTCTCTCTATCTGTAACGTCTTTTAATAGTATACATGTTTTTAGTACTCTTAAATTTGTATTGTTGGAGAAATATTGTCTATAATTTTCTTGGAACATTAAATATAATTTTGTGTCTTCGCAATAAATTACAACTAGTCCTTTTTCGGGTATTATTTCTTGCATGACTTTTAACAATTTTTCGGCATCGCCTTTTGTTTTAACAATGTGTCTAACTTTCTTTTTGTACAAGATCTTTGTGGATCGTGAATCATTTTCACCAATGTTAAGTATTATTTGATTTCTAAAAATATTTAGACATTTTTCGGTAATTGGGATAAAGTTTCGATCGTCCGATATTGCAGTGTGGATGGTTTCAATATCGTCCAATTCGCTATTGAATAATTTTATTAGCTGTTCGGAGAAATCCTGAATTTCATCTACGACGTTTAAGACGTTGATGCGGAGATTGTTTTCTATGTCGGCCAAAAAAATATCTTCGCTATCTATCTCGAGGCTGTCTTCGTTTACTTTTGCGCTATTGGAGCTTGGGATTCTACTGAGGCCATCCGCCAGAGCGTTTTCTTTTCCTTTGATAAAGCTTATATCGAAATCAAACTCATTTAACAGAATTTTCCAACGTTGAAGTTTTAGATTTGGCTCTTTTAAATTGTTTAGCCAAACCAAAGGTTTATGGTCTGTTTTTACCACAAATTTCCTTCCGTACAGGTAATGCTTAAAATATCTGGTTGCCCAGTAAATGGCTAGGAGCTCTTTCTCGATCGTACTATAGTTTAGTTCGTGAGTTTTGAGCATTCGACTCGCATAGTAAATGACTTTATCATCTTGCATTAAGACGGCTCCTAACGCATAGTTGCTTGCGTCCGTGACGAGAGTAAATAGTTTTTTAAAGTCGGGGTATACTACAATTGGTTCGCTTGTGATTAGTAATTTAAGTTTATCAAATGCCTCTACGAAGTCTTCATCTTCTAAGTTTACTCTCGAATTTTTCTTCAAATATTTTATAAGGGGCTGTGCAATTTTTGAATAATCTTTTATGTACCGTCTTAAATACCCTGTCATGCCCAAGAAACTTTTAATCTCTTTTTGATTTGATGGTAGTTTGATTTTGTTAATTGCTTCGATTTTGGTTTTAGTAGGTTTTAGCCCTTCTTGATTCACTATGTGCCCTAAAAACTCGATTTCTTGTTTTGCAAATTGACACTTGTCAATCTGTAGTTTTAGGTTTGATTTCAATAAACAATCAAATATGGCCTTGATATGTTCAACATGTTCTTCTATGCTCTTAGAAAAAATGAGAACATCATCCATATATACCAAACATATGTGTCCTATGAATGGCCTAAGTACGTTATTCATAAGGCGTTGGAATGTGGACGGAGCGTTTCTTAATCCGAATGGCATACGCAAGAATTCGTAGTGCCCACTGGATGTAGAAAATGCTGTCTTATGTATGTCATCCGGATCCATCTCGATTTGGTAAAACCCTTTAGCGAGATCTAAGCTTGTGAAAAACTTACATCCACCTAATTTGTCAAAAATCTCGTCAATATTGGGTATAGGAAAACGATCCTCGATTGTCTCTTTATTTAATTTACGGTAGTCTATAACTAACCGCCACTTCTTGAGATTTGAGGCATCTGTCTTCTTCTGGACCACCCATAACGGACTATTATATGGACTATTAGAGTGTTTAATTATTTTTTGCTCGAGCATCTCGTCTATTTGTCTGTTAACCTCCTCAGTATGGATCTCAGGATATTTGTAAGCTTTTGAGTAACATGGAATATCGTTTCTTGTTTTAATGCTATGTTTGACTTCGTTAGTAAAGGTCAGATTTTGATAATTCCTATAAAAGAGGCAATCATATTCATGTACAAGCTCTTCTAGCAAGGTTTTTGATTCCTGATTGACATCGATTTTTTGGATTGAGTTATTAAGAGTTATAAGTTTGTGTGTTATATTAATGTCGTCTTGTATAAAAAGTTTTAGAGTGACGTTATTAATTATTAACTTCTTGTTAGGATAATCTATGATGGCATTTAAATCGTTTAGAAGGTTCCCTCCTATTAGCCCGTCGAAATTTTGATGGAAATTATATTCGAGGAATTCACACCAATAATTTTTTATATTAAATTCCTTAAATGATGGGAATCTACATAATTTTTTTATTTTTATTTCGTTTCCTAGAGCTCGTATTTTTATATCAACATTGGTTTTCCATTTTGGGTTACAGACGTTTTCGTTAATGATGCTGAACTCTGCTCCAGTATCTATAACGAAAAGTAGTGTCCTAACGTGAGTTTTAATTTCTATATAGGGTAATCTTCTGACCCTACCGATTGAAAATTTCCACTCGATTGATTAATTTCCATTGGTTCCGAAAACAGTTTATTTTGCCCAGAGGACTGGCTGTTTCGGCTATTTGTTGACATTTTTGAGCATGCGCTAGCTGAAGTGTCTTTTGCCTGTTTTTGATTATCCTGGAACCTTGAGTTGGTACTGAGTTTATTATTGCCAGGTTTGAAGTGGGTTTGCTGGCCTTTATTAGAATCGTCCGTCTCGGGTATTAGTTGCTCATTAGAATTTTTATTATCATCGCTGAAATTTGACCTATAGTTTGGTTTACTATTTTTATTAGTTTTCCGGAAAGGTCCGTAAATCGTATAATTCTGATGTCTAGCATCCTCGATGATTTTATAGGCCTCACCTAATGTTTCGGGGTTTCTAGCGAAAATCATAGTCTTAGTCGGCTCTGGCAAGTTATCTCTAAATACTCGCAAGGCAATTCTGTTTATTTCGCCTGTGCTGTATGTATCGTCGTTGTGTGTAAGTATACGATTATGCAAGCGATTTGAAACGTCGTTAATTTTATCATAATATTGTTCTATTGAACCGTCTACCCTACACATTTTAAGCATGTCCATTAAGTTATCGCTGCTTTCTTTTTCTCCGAAGTTTTTTAGCAAAATTTCTTTGAGTTTATCCCAATTTTCGATTTTACCGTACCTGTGAATAACTGGTCTTGATATTCCTACACATTTATTTCGTACAAAGCCGAATAAGATTTTTCCCGTTGCATCGTCGAAACCGGCGAGCGTTGGCATAATTGCTTCAATTTGCGAAATAAAGTCTGGCAATTGGTTAACGTCGGTACCATCAAAGTCTTGTACATTTTTCAAGCAGTTCAAAGTTAAATTAAAGGCGTTAATACTAGTAGCATCCATTTTTAACTTAGCTTAACTTAACTTATGTGTAAATTACCCAGACAAGAAAAAGTTTTAATTTATGTTTAGAACCACGGTTTGTCAATTGCTGCTTCGCACCGATCGCCTTGTTCACAGTTTCCAGTCGTAGCGGTAAGAAAAGCTTGTAGTTTACCTTCTCCACGTTCGTCTTAGTTTTTCGTTCTTCCTTCTTATCTTGTTCTGCGTGTTACGTAAGGTGCTTTTACCACGTGTGCGCTTTGTATTTAGCGATGTCCAATACTATATTTTTCCCTCTGTTAATGTAAAATATTGTACTGGAACACGCAATTTTAGAATTTATAATTGTCGATATTTGGTAGCTGTAGTTTTATGTTTTAAATCCTCGTCGCCAGTTTAGTGTTGATTGCCAACTTTCTCAGTTGGTACAAAAATGCTCTCATGACACTTGTAATTTGTTGTTTAATTATAATACGCGGGTTTATGTTTATAGTATAATTAATAACTTTATTAATTCTTCAATTAAACATCCGCTCTGAGTCGTGATCAGCTTAAGACTAACTTATGATCTAGGCTTTCGAAGCTGTGAAATTCTGCGAGGTAAAAGCTCACTTATACAGCATGTGTACATACATATAGGATTTCTGTGTGTATGCATGTAAGTATATATGACAATATCAAAAACTTTGGCCAAAGTAAAAAGACACTATTACTGGAAAAGCATGTCTAAAGATATAACTGAGTACGTAAGAAAATGTCAAAAATGCCAGAAATCCAAAATAACTAAACAACAATTACAGACACACCAATAAATGCTTTCGACAGAGTGATAGTGGACACTATCGGTCCACTGTCAAAATCAGAAAATGGCAGTCACTTTAATATGTGATTTAAGTAAGTATTTAGTTGCCATACCTGTTCCGAATAAAAATGCCAATACTGTCGCTAAAGCAATATTTGAATCTTTTATCCTGAAGTACGGTCCAATGAAGACGTTCATTACGGACATGGGAACAGAATATAGAATTCAATTATAGACGATTTGTGCAAATATTTAAATATTGAAAATATTACATCCACAGCACACCACCACCAGACAGTTGGAACAATAGTAGAAGTCATAGAACTTTCAATGAATACATACGATCTTACATATCGGTTGATAAAACTGATTGGGACGTATGGCTTCAATATTTTGTCTTCTGTTTCAACACGACCCCCTCTATGGCACATACTTATTGTCCATATGAGCTAGTATTCGGTAAAACAAGTAATTTGCAAAAGCATTTTAATAGCATAGATAGTGTAGAAGCACTATATAATATAGATGACTACGCTAAGGAGAGTAAGTATAGATTAGAAGTAGCCTATAAAAGAGCTAGAGTTATGTAAGAAGCAAATAAGAATAGAAATAAACTACTATACGATCATAAAGTAAGGCATATAGATATATCAGTAGGTGACAAAGTTTTATTAAAAAACGAGACAGGTCATAAGTTAGATCCTAAATATACAGGTCCGTATATAGTAACGGAAATAGGAGATAGAGATAACATAGAAATAACAAATAATAAACATAAGAAACAAACAGTTCATAAGGATAGATTAAAAATCTTTATTTCATAAATTGCACTTAGTATAGCCATACAAAGACACACATACATAGATAAATAAATACACTGTAACGAACTGTCTCTTCTGCTTCCGCTCGCCACAATTTGCCGCGGCTAGCTCACAGAGTTTCGCGGATCCGTTCCACCGAATTTATAGATTTGACGTGATTGCCCAAGCCTAGAAAGTAATACAAATAGCTTGAAGTTTCCACACTCTTTATTTTGAGACCTCTTTACACTACAAAAGGCTTCCTTTCTCTTTTACTCGTTGCTCCTTCCGTTCCTGCTGGCTCCGTCGTCGGCGCCCTATGCGGGTTGTCCAGGGTACGCCACCGCTACTCCGTCGCCGCCGTTACTCCGTCGCCGATGGTACTCTGCGATTCCGCTACTCTCTGCCCTTTGGCCTTGAGAAAACACCCCCTTGGGTCGACTACGACTGATCTGACGGTTGGCTGCGGTCGGTCGCCTGCGCTACACCGGGACACCGTGCATACGCTCCGGTGCCAGGTTTGGGAGTTTGTTTGCTGACTGCCGCTTTCGCTACACCGGGACACCGTGCATACGCTCCGGCGCCAGGTTTGGAAGTTGCCGTGTGACGTCTCCGCTACATCGGGACACCGTGCATTCGCTCCGGTGCCAGGTTTGGAAGCCGCCGTGTGCCTGATCGTATGTCGCGCTCCCGCTACACCGGGACACCGTGCATACGCGCCGGCGGATTCGAGCTTGTAGTGGCGGGGCTGGTGACCAGGGTGTTCTCACTTGGTCTGTGACTTGGACGCGAGTTCTCAAGTCGGCCGATCCTTGTTTCGCAGGACCACGCCTGTTGGTTGCGATTCTAGGAGTCGGTAAGGCGTACGCCAGACTTATCCTTTCTTCACTTCCTTGCAAGGCTACCTGCCGTGTTTGGGAATGGCTCAACTCGACTCTGACGCCTCGGGCTTGTAGAGGAAACCGTCCAGCAACGGATCCTTGTCTCCCTAGTTCTGTACGTCTCGTGGTTACCGGGCGTGTGATTCCAAGTAGGCCTCCTTGTTTCGCAGGACCACGCCTGTTGGTTATGATTTCAGGAGTCGGTAAGGCATACGCCAGACTTATCCTTTCCTTACTTCCTTGCAAGGCTACCTGCCGTGTTCGGGAGTGGCTCAACTCGGTCTCCCCACCCTGGTTCTGTCTTGTGTCTCGTCCTTTACGTCTCGTGTACACCGGGCGCGCGATCTCGAGTCGGTCTATCCTTGTCTCGCAGGACCACGCCTGTTGGTTATGATTTCAGGAGTCGGTAAGGCATACGCCAGACTTATCCTTTCCTCACTTCCTTGCAAGGCTACCTGCCGTGTTCGGGAATGAACCAACTCGACTACACGACCCTGGGTTTCCGGAGGAAGGTCCAGCAATGGATCCTTTCCTTATTTTCTTAATCGCTCTCCTTGCGCTTGGCTGTCTGACTCTCCAAAGGCGGTCCTTCAACTCAAACAAAACCCGAATCCTTTTTAGAAACGCTCTAACACTTGAATGGCGGTCCTCCAACTGAACGCTACAAGCTTCCTAAAAAGACTCGTCCCGAGCCGCTCCAATGGACCTCCTTTTATACTGACTGGAGCGCCCGTTAATCCTCCTGGATTCTGCTCCTGCCGTTAATCCTGCTTCCAGAATCACGCCAATTTCCCGTTGGCGGGTCGCTGTCCGTGGCCCCTCGTCTCCCCCGGCCACGGATCTCTGCTGCTGGTACGTGGTGCACCGGTGGGCTTCCAGGGCCCGTTGCACTCTTCGTCGCCACCCCCCCCCCCCTCCCCCCCCGCCTCTGCTCCTTGCCGCTCACCCCGCCAAGGCACGCCTGCGCATCGGGCTGATTCCCCCACTGGACTACTTTCCCAACGTTGCCCCGTTACGTTTATCCGTTACGTTTTACCCGTTACGCCCCCCCTTTGCCCCCGGCTATCTGTCTTAGCGTGTGGGGGACTAAATCTCCTCACAACACATATTCTTTTAATAATTTCATTTTCTATGATTCTAACAACATAAAACAACAAAAAAATAAAAAAAAAGATGTATTAATTAGAAATTTTTATTATAAAAATAACTTCATTATTATTATTATTATATGGCCATGACAACCCTTTTATCGGGTCTCGGCCTGAAGCGCAATTTGCCTCCACGCGACTCTGTCCTGAGCGCGCCTTCGCCAGTTGGTAACACCAAGTGTGGACAGGGTTTCAGTCACCTGGTCTTGCCAACGCGTTCGGGGTCGTCCTCTCCTTCGTGTCCCAACAATCACCGCATCAAACACCTTACGAGCCGGAGCGTCTTCATCCATACGGGCAACGTGGCCCAGCCAGCGAAGTCTTTGAGATTTCACTCGACTGGCTACGTCAACATCACCGTACAGCTCATACAGCTCGTGGTTGTATCTGATGCGATAAACATCGTCCACGCAGATTGGGCCAAAGATTTAACGAAGAATTTTCCTCTCGAACATTTCAAGAGCAGCTGCATCTGACTGCGTCACTGTCCAGCACTCCGCACCATATAGGAGTACTGGAAGAATGAGCGTCTTGTAGAGTGTGATTTTTGTGCGTCGAGAGAGAGCTCTACTATTAAACTGCCTACTGAGCCCAAAGTAACACCTGTTGGCAAGTGTTATTCTCCGCTTAATCTCCAGACTGACATCATTTGTGCTTGTTATAGCAGTGCCTAGGTAGATAAACTCCTTGAAGGACCCAAAGCTATAGTTTTCTGCAGTCAGCTGAGAATCAAGACGCCGCGATTCTCTGCTAGAGCACACCATAAACTTTGTTGTCTTCATATTCACTGCTAGTCCTACTTTTGCTGATTCCTTTTCAATAGCCCCGAAGGCTCCTGTGACATCACGCTTGGTGCGGCCAATGATATCAATATCATCAGCGTAACCAAGGAGCTGGACACATCTGTTGGTTAATATCGTGCCCGACCGATGTACACCAGCCTTTCTTATAATTCTCTCCATTAAAATATTGAAGAGTATACAAGACAGCGAGTCACCTTGTCTGAGGCCACACTTGGTAATAAAGGTTTCGGATTGGCCACTTCCTACCTTGACAGAGCTGATGGTGTACGGGCGTTATTTATCTTTTCGATTTATCGCTCCATCTTCAGCGAGCTTAGAATCCACCCAGATTTCTGTAATCTTTGCAAAGCTTTTCCTTGTCTGGTCTCTCCCCTAGTAAAATTATTATTATAAGAAGAATCATAGAGCAAGCAAGGCGATCGGAGTAGTGAAGGTCAGAGGGAACCACGCGTGATAAAGGCCGACCCATTTAAATAATTGTAAAACTAATCAACATAAATTAAGCAAGTAAATAAAATGAAGTTCAATGCATAATTGTGTCTAGTCGTTTGGATTTAAAACCCCCGAGCAGAACTGTGCTCAACTATGACATTACGCCCATGAACGGCATTTGTCACAACATTTTTGGTGGCCCATGAGGGGAACAATCCACACACGACTCCACAATCCATAATCATCTCCAACATTTCCATCAAAATCGATAATGGAAACCTAATCTCATCACGGAACCATTATTCTCCTTTTCAACTACTGTATGCTCTTCGACAAAGAAAAAGCGAAAATAACGGAATCAAACTTTGCATCGCACGTGTCGCGCAAACGCTTGCCCATTGTCGCTCTCTCACTTTGGAAGATACGTACGTAAGTGTGAGTGCATACGCAAAATGAGCAAGCCCAAGCCAGCGAGCACTTCCAGTGCAGAGTCTGAAACAATGGCAAAGGGTGGCAACGCCGACAGCTTGTTTGCGCTCCAGAAAGATCTTCACAATCAGCTCAACCAACTCCAAGTTAACTTCAAGAAGGACAGCACGTCTCGGAAAACTAAGCCCTATTTCCAACTGCGCCTTTCCAAACTCAACTTAATAAGCCAGCAATTCAACAAGAATCATCAAGAGTTTGTAAGCGCTGGCTACCCCACACACCCTTACTTCGTGGATAATTTAGCGGACCAGTTCGAAGAGGAATTTATCACAGCGTTCTGTTTAATATCTACGGAGTCCGAAACACTTTTCCCCAGTCAGCTACCAGCGTGCGCCGAGCAACAAGCGACGCCTGTTCCTAAAATGCTCGGCCCTGGTGCGGCAGTCCAACTTCCAAAGTTGCCAGTACCTAACTTTTCCGGAAAGTATACAGATTGGCCAGCTTTCCATGATCTGTTTATGCAACTCATTCACCAGAACCAGGCGTTGTCAAATATTCAGCGATTCCATTTCCTCAAGCAAGCACTGCCTAAAGAGCAGGACCAAGATGTACACCAAATGGAACTAACGGATGGCGCCTACACAATCGCATGGGATCTCATCATCAAACGCTATGATAACCCCCGTTTACAATTCATGCACCACATGAACGCCCTCTACGACTTACCCTTTATCTCAAGGGAAAGCTCATCAGAGATCAAACATATGCTGAACGTAACCAACGTATGCATCAACGAGTTCAATCGTCTCAAAACGAATATCCATTCTAGCACGCAATGGATAGTCCATCATTTGATCGCTAGATTACCAACGACAACTGTACAAGCCTGGGAGCATTGCTTGGGAAACTCCAGCGACATTCCGAGTTTCCTCGACTTGGAAACCTTCCTCAACAATCGCCTCGTCAGCATGAACATCATTGAGAACCGGAAATGTTCACAGCCCACGCACAACTCTACGATCAACAAATCCGCAAATTATCAACGCCAAAATCCCAAGCAAAAGGGTTCCGGCTTCTACAAGGGCAGCACGTTCCACACCACGACTGGAACCAGCGGTTCCATCTCTTGCGTACACTGTAAGGGGCAACACATTTTGCGGCGGTGTCCTGATTTTTTGTCCAAGGATTGCTTTGCCCGCAAACGAATCATTGACCATACAAAGGCATGTCTAAATTGCCTCAGCATCCATCATCCCTTGTCGCAGTGTGGCAGTAACAAGAATTGTTTACAATGTGGACATCGTCACCATACCCTGCTTCACTTCCCCACGACGAATACCAGCCCATCCCCGATCAGTCAGAACGCAGCAAGCGAGAGCTCCGATCTTGCTCATCCTTCCGATTCCACTACAGTGCTGATGGCCACTGCCGCGCAGTCAACTCGATCTATTTTGCTGGCCACAGCTCTAGTACAACTACATAATAACAGCACCGGACAAACTGCCGTTATTCGAGCCTTGATCGATCATGGCTCTGAGGGCACGTTAATCACAGAACGTGCCGCTCAGTTGCTGGGACTTTCACGTCACCGAGTCACAGCACAGATCACCGGGGTCGGTGATAACTCAAAGAACATCTGTAGATTTAGTACAGAGTTCTCCATAAGCTCATGTACGGACCCTCAATTTCACCATCTGGTGCGACCAGCGTATGTCCTCAACTCGATAACCTCTCATTTACCAAGAAGCAATGTCAACGTGGACACTTGTCAGCATCTTCAGGGATTACACTTGGCCGATCCCACCTTTACCAGGCCAGGCCGCATCGACGCGTTATTTGGAGTAGATCTAATACCATATTTGTTGCTGCCAGATTTACGGAAAGGAGCTTCAAATCAACCTATTGCTCAACTCACTCAATTGGGTTGGATCGTGTTTGGCCATAGCAATGAAACAAGGGCAAATGTGGTAACCATTCGTTGCCATCAGACTAATCTGGATGCACTGGTAAAGGGTTTCTTCGATCTCGATCAAATCAGCTCTGAGAGGGCCTTAACGGCAGAAGAACAATGGTGTGAGGATCACTTCCAGCGTACCTGCACCCGACAACCCAATGGAAAATACCTGGTCCGGCTTCCGTTAAAAACTGAATTTGATAAAGAACAAGTCATCGGAAAGTCTCACCAAATCGCACTCAATCGATTCCATCTCTTAGAACGTCGGCTAAACAGAAACGACACACTTAAACAACAATATCACTCCACCATTAAGGAATATTTTGATCTGAAGCAACTCTCCAAAGTCACTACCGCAGAAACTCGACATCAAATGATCACTCCAAGAGGTCAACAGTATTTCTCATCATGTACTCTCCCACACCACGCCGTGATAAAGGAGGACAGTACAACGACCAAAGTTCGGGTGGTGTACGATGCATCATGTACCACTTCGAACGGAAAATCCCTTAACGACATATTGTGCATCGGCCCACCGCTACAAAACGATTTAGGAGGAGTCATCATGAAATGGAGGCTACATCGTTACGTGTTTGCAGCAGATATCCAACGAATGTATCGCTGTATCGACATGCACCAGGAGGATGCTCAATTTCAACGCATCTTATGGAGGAATGATCAAAACGAAATAGCCGAGTACAGCCTAAATACTGTCACCTTTGGGACTGCATCAGCACCGTATACAGCCATACGCGTAATCCGTCAACTCGCTCACGACGAACAACATCGCTACCCCTTAGCAACTCCAGTCTTATTAAATGAAGTATATGTCGACGACGTCCAAACTGGTCACAATACTGTTCATGGAGCATTGGAAATACGAAATCAACTTATTGCTACACTAAAATCGGCTGGAATGGAACTCAGGAAATGGGCATCAAATCATCCACAGATCTTATCCGGAATTCCTGACCAGCACATGGCTCAAAAGAGACATGTAGAAGTAAATTTCCAGGAGACTATTAAAACTCTGGGACTTTATTGGAGCCCACACGAGGATTTATATAGCTTCAAGGTTCGATTTGACCTTCCTGCCTCCTTTACTAAACGTTCCTTTCTTTCAGTAGTCGCTCGCCTCTATGATCCATTAGGGTTTATAGTCCCTGTCACTACTGCTGCCAAGAGTATTCTAAAGGACATCTGGCAGTGGCGACCCGAGACCTCCGACAAAACCCAAACCGCTCTCGATTGGGACGGCCCGTTGCCCCCAATACTTCAAGCCCGATGTGAAGAATTCCGACATCATTTACCAAACATTGAACAGTTGAAAATACCTCGGTGGCTTGGCCACCAGAACGGTGAGCCACAGTCACACCAACTACACGTCTTTTGTGACGGCTCCTCGCAAGCTTACGCAGCCTGTGTTTATCTCCGAATACAATATCCATCCGGGAGAGTGAGCACGGCCCTATTGACAGCACGGAGTCGAGTCACGCCCACGAAGCCGCTAACTATACCTCGAATCGAACTCTCTGGTGCAGTGTTGGCTGCACAACTGGCTAAATGGGTACTGACGCAGTTTTCATCCACCGGAATTCCCATGTCAGTTAATTTCTGGACTGATGCATCAATCGTTCTATATTGGATTAAAGGAAATCCGACCCGTTGGAAGACTTTCGTCTCCAACCGAATTGGCAAGATTTTGGAACTAAGTACTACAACCCAATGGCAGCACGTACCTTCTGGAGAAAACCCAGCCGATTGCGCTTCAAGGGGTCTTACTCCTCACCAACTAGCCAGGCATGACATCTGGTGGTTCGGTCCCGATTGGCTACGGCAGGATGAAAATCGGTGGCCGAAGAACACGTGCTCCCCTCCCCCTGACCAACATCACGAAGAAAGAAGACAACCAACCAACATCACAGCACATGTTTGTTCACTGGGCGACTCAATCCTAACCTCTTACTCATCATATAACAAATTGTTATTTGTTATGGCTTACATCCAAAGGTATCTGCATAACTTACGCCACCCACAAGAACTTCGTCATGTGGGCGCGATTCGAGTACCAGAATTACGAGAAGCTCTACATAAAATCGTAAGGATGGTTCAGAAAGAAGCCTTTTCTCAAGAGATCAGCCGAGTCCTGGCACGAAAATCTCTATCCAGGCACAGTGCCCTCAGCGCTCTTTGCCCGTTTTTAGACGACTTTGGAATTCTGCGACTCAAAGGCCGACTGAAGAACGCTCAACAACTGTCTCAAGCACAGAAAAATCCGATCATTATCCCCAAAGTGCATCATTTTACTGACCTCGTAATCAAAAATGCGCACCTGAACACTCTTCATGGAGGCACCGAGCTCACCTTAGCAACTATTCGGCACACATTCTGGATAGTCAATGGGAAACAAGCAGTAAAAAGAATTCTACGACAATGTGTCCAATGCTTCAAACATCGCCCAAAGCCTGCCTCACAGTTAATGGGTGATCTGCCACTACATCGAGTCAACCCACCTGGTCGAGCCTTTGAAGCCACTGGCGTCGACTACACGGGCGCCTTTTACTTGAAAGCATCCAGATTCCGTGGGCATCACACATACAAGGCATATATCGCAGTGTTTATATGTTTAGCAACCAAGGCGATACATCTAGAAGCGGTCACAGGGCTATCTACTCAACACTTCCTTTGGGCTCTTCAACGCTTTATTGGACGTAGAGGTTTGTGCAAGCATCTATACAGCGATGGAGGAACCAATTTCATCGGAGCAGACAATTCTCTTCGCATTTGGCAAAAGGAGTTTCGAAATTCCATCGACACGGACATCGCACCCACTCTTACGGCTCGCGGAATCCAATGGCATTTCAACCCACCGCACAGTCCTAATTTTGGGGGACTGTGGGAGGCGAACGTAAAGGCCGTCAAAACTCATCTGTATCGTTCCTTCAAACTCACTGCTATGACCTATGAAGAACTATCCACGGTGCTCACCCAAATCGAATCATGTTTAAACTCACGTCCACTCTGCCCCTTATCAGCAGATCCAAACGATTTGTCCCCACTTACTCCCGGGCATTTCCTTATAGGAGGACCTTTATTGGCACCTCCGGAACCTTCTCTTTCAGACAAGTCCATCAACGCACGCTTCGTCGACGGTCAACGACTCCTGAGACAATTTTGGCATCGATGGAGCGCCGATTGGCTTTCACATCTACAAGCACGTCCGAAATGGCGCCAAGAACGAACGAATCTGCAAATTGACGATCTAGTTGTAATCAAGGATGACCGGCTCCCTCCAAACGAATGGAAGATGGCTCGAATTATCGATTTACATCCTGGAGAAGATGGACTAGTTCGCGTCGCCTCACTGAAAACCGTTTCTGGAACTTATAAGAGATCCCTGTCCAAGTTATGTCCATTGCCAATATCCACCAATCCTACTCCGAAACCTGAAGAAGTCCAATAACACAATTGAAGCTATATCATGCTGATCCCAGCATTCCGGGGGCGGCATGTACGGGCGTTATTTATCTTTTCGATTTATCGCTCCATCTTCAGCGAGCTTAGAATCCACCCAGATTTCTGTAATCTTTGCAAAGCTTTTCCTTGTCTGGTCTCTCCCCTAGTAAAATTATTATTATAAGAAGAATCATAGAGCAAGCAAGGCGATCGGAGTAGTGAAGGTCAGAGGGAACCACGCGTGATAAAGGCCGACCCATTTAAATAATTGTAAAACTAATCAACATAAATTAAGCAAGTAAATAAAATGAAGTTCAATGCATAATTGTGTCTAGTCGTTTGGATTTAAAACCCCCGAGCAGAACTGTGCTCAACTATGACATTACGCCCATGAACGGCATTTGTCACAACAGATGGTGTTGCTCAATGTCATTCTGCAAAGTCTAGTCAGCTTTGCTGGTATACCAAGCTCAGACATGGCGGCATATAGGCGATCTCGCCGGGGGCTATCTGTAAATTGATTTTTATTTATTGAAGTCGAAAATTTTTATTTTATTGAAGTCGAAAATTTTGAATTATAGTTATAGCTGAATTGTATTTGTTAGTTGTTAGTCTGTAAATTTACTCTTAGATAGCTTAGGGCGGAGCGGGAGCGAAAGCTCATATTCGCTCTTGTGCGAATTCGCCCCGCTTCGCCGCAATAGATAAGTTAGGCTTAAGATTAGAGAAAGATTAGAAAATATAATCGAATTTATAACGTCAAAGAGGCAAGATCATTTTTTCGTTTTCGTTTTCGCCCATTTATTAAATATTACGCAGCCACCTTTCTTTTTTGGTTATTTAAAGTGTGAGATAAACTAATCTCGTTATACATTTTGGCGCCCCCGGGTGGACTTAGTGCAAAATATTTAATAAATAAACAAAAACAAAGTGACAGTGACACTGTGTAATTACACATAAAAACAAAACAAAAAATACCTACAATTTAAAGAGCTGCTCGCGACGCGTCCGTGAAGTGGAAAATAAAAACCAAAAATCACCGCGTCGTGAAACCCTCAAGCCTCCAGGATCATCAGCGCAGGATCTTCGCCAATCATCAAAACCTACCTACATCCATGCCGTGCACCTGCATCGACTGCAACAGGAAAGTGGCAGCGGGATTAAAGGATCCCAAGGCAGAACCCCAGGTATTTGTGCGAAAAATTGAAAGTTGAGAAGAGACAAATTAAATCCTCGTCTTGTGCTGAAATATTGCACCCTCCTTTCAATTCTTTTATTAACAAACTGCCTGTGGCTAAAATTGACAAAAACATACATAAATACATATCCACATCACTGTCGCCCTCCCCTTTACCCCTCGTTCGTTTTCGCCAAACAAAATAGTTAAATTTAGTGCAGCCAAACATTTATTTATATACAAATATATGTACAAATATAATACATATTTACGTGCATAAATAATTTGGCGAACATACAAATATATGCAGCGGTAAAATTTTCGTTTTCGCTCCAACCGCTGTCCGCTGCTATATGTATGTATATGCATTAGTTTGGCGCATTTTATTTTACCGGAACGCCAAGTGACGCGCTACTCTATAATTGTGGGGTATACACCTTTTTCGGTGTCATTGGCAACCAACTATTTTTTTGGATACTCAGTGCCTCGACTATCAACATAATTCGACTATCAAATAATTAATTAATTATTTTATCTTTTTTCGCCATTATTAATTAATTATTTTTCGTTTTCGCTAGATATTAAATTAAATATCTTTTTTCGTTCGTTTTCGTTTTTTGAATTTAATTTATTAATTAAATAATTAAAATTAAAAAATTTTTTATATAAGTCAAAATTTTTATTTTTTTGCTAATTAACAAATAAATTAAAAAATTTGTATTTAAAAATAAAAAAAAATATTTTAAATTTTTTATCGTCGTCTGTTTATTAAAAATAAATAAATTAATTTTAAAATGGGAAGTAATAAACAGAAAGTAAAATCCACGACTCTTGATGAATTAAGAAGAAGATTAAATGTCAGAGTAAAAAGCATTCGCCGGTTAGAGGAACGTTTGGAAGCTGGGTCAGTTCCTTTAGTGAGGTTTTAAATGAGACAATATTTAAGGCAAACGAGTTGCAAGACCAGATCGAGCAATTAGATGAGGAAGATGAATTTGGAGCCGAGTTGGAAGAATTAGAGATAACAACTAAGGCAAGGGTGATGTCTTTATTAAATGCTTTCACGTTAGCTGAAGAGTCCCCACCAGCTACTGCAATTTCTGCAGCCCCAACTCGAGCTCGACTTCCAGTTTGGCATTGCCTAATTTCATGAGTCTCTTTGAGACATTAGTAGACAAGGATGTGAACATTCCTGTTATCGAGAAATTTAACCATTTAATTTCTTGCCTCTCTGGTGAAGCCTTAGGAACTATCAAGGCATTCCAAGTCACCGAGAGTAATTATGACAAAGCTATTGCTAGTCTAAAAAGAGTTTACGATAACAAATGTCTCATCTTTGCGAACCAAATAAGCAAATTATTCAGCCTTCCGAAAGTTTCCCAGCCGTCTGCGTCGTCGTTGAGAGGTCTCATCGACACAGTGTCATCGATCTATGGGTCACTCTTATCCATAGGAGATGACACTAAAATTGCAAACTCAATGATCATTCATTTAGTTTTGAGTAGAGTAGATCCAGTGACCAGAGAAAAATGGGAAGAGTCACTGGATTATGAGGAATTGCCGCTGTGGTCCGATTTCAAAAAAATATTAAACCGTAGGTACCAGCACCTGTCCGCTGAAGAGACTGGCAAGCCAAAGCAGGAGAAAATTGGGTTCGGGAAGCAGCACAATAGGAGTTCGTTGGCTTGCTCCGCTTCCAATAAACAAGCTTGCAGTTATTGCAACGCACAAGACCATAGGCTTGCCCAGTGTAGTCCGTTCGCTCGCCTTGCTGTAATGCAACGGTTTGAGTTTGTCAAGTCAGCCTCATTATGTTTAAATTGTCTGCGAAAAGGTCACACGGTTGCGAAGTGTAAACCAATAGATGTCAAATTTGTGCAAAATCGCACCACAAACTTCTGCACCGATTTACTGTGACCGAAAATAACTTGGCATTACCACCACCAAATGAACATCCTCCTCCAGCGCTACATCTTGATGGCCCTTCTACGTCACATGCTTTGCATGCATCATCTCTAGAAAGGGTTTTGTTAGCGACGTCGATCGTAAGCGTTAGAACTAAAAATGGCGAGCATATATTGGCCCGAGCACTACTTGACTCTGGGTCACAAATGAACTTCATTACTGAAGAACTTGATCAACGCTTACAGATCCGTAGGGAGGAATCGTGTATCAACTTGCTTGGAATTGGTCAAGCTAATTCCCAGGTTAAGAAAAAGGTACACACTGCGGTGAAGTCAACGAATAATGGTAGTGAGTTTCCGTTCGACTTTTGGATTTTGAGAACTATCTCGGGTTATCACCCTGACCAGTCAGTGAACGTGAAAGATTGGGACCTACCAAAAAACTTGCCGCTAGCAGACCCATATTTCTACAAACCTCAGCGGATAGATATGTTAATTGGAGCTGAGTCATTTTTCGAATTGTTGTCCGTGGGCCAAATAAAACAAGGGCCAAACCATCCCATCCTCCAAAAAACTCTCCTTGGATGGATAATATCGGGAAAATATAAGGCAAATACCTCAACTCCTCAACAGCCTGTCTCTAGCCTGAATTGCCAAGAAGAACTACTCGAGTCGATAGATGGCAATTTGAAAAAATTCTGGTCGTTGGAAGAAGTACCAACTTCCAAAAAGCTTTTGTCACCTGAACAAGAGTTATGTGAGGAACATTATCAGAAAAATACAGTTGTGCTACCTTCAGGTCGATTTGAAGTCAGGCTTCCATTCAAATAGGATCCAACCATTTTGGGAAACTCGTTCGAGGTAGCCAAACGCCGTTTTTTGTCGCTCGAGAGAAGATTATCTCGAGATCCGAATTTAAAGAAAATGTATGTGGAATTTATGGAAGAATACGAATCCTTAGGTCATATGTCCCCTACAAGCAATGATGTTCTTGCTACTCCACACTACGTCATACCCCATCAGTGTGTCTTACGGCCTCAAAGCACATCGACCAAATTACGAGTCGTGTTTGATGCGTCTTGTAAGACATCAACACATTAGTGTCTTAACGATCTGTTGATGGTTGGTCCTACCATCCAGGAAGAGTTGTATTCAATTCTTCTTAGGTTCCGGCTGAACAGATTCACTCTGATAGCCGACATAAAAAAGATCTATCGCCAAGTAATGGTAAATGGAGCCGATAGGCGATACCAGTTGATAGTGTGGAGGAAAGACCCATCAGAGTCCTTGAAACTGTCCAAGCTCAACACCGTTACATATGGCACTGCGCCAGCCCCATTCCTGGCCATAAGGTGTTTGAAGAGGTTGAGTGAATCTGTGAAAAATACATTCATACATTCGAGCTGCCGAAGTTATTGGGTCCGACTTTTACGTCGACGACATGTTAACGGGTGCTGGTTGCATTGAGGAGCTAAAGACAATTAAGTCTGAAGTAACTCAGGTTCTTCAAAACGCTGGGTTTGAATTGAGCAAGTGGTTTTCAAACTCGCCTGAAGTTACTGCATCCGAGAGCACGGTTAAGCCAATAACACTTTTGGACTCAGAACTGACTAAAGCATTAGGAATCGCTTGGGTTCCTAAAGAAGATGTATTTAAATTTGAAATTGATGCTTCAGTCATGGGTCAAAGGGCGACCAAGCGGAACATCCTTTCGGTGACGTCGAAGTTGTTTGTCCCCCTTGGCCTATTAAGCCCTATACTTATAAAAGATCCTATTGCAGGAACTTTGGCTAAATAAGCTAGATTGGGATGAGTCAATTCCACTGCACTTAGAAACAGCGTGGAACAAAATACAAGTTGCCCTGTCGCAATTAGAGGACATCTAAATTCCGAGATTCGTGTTTACCGAGCCGATGTCACCGATTCAAATTCATGCCTTTTCTGACGCATCGATGAGAGCCTGTGGAGCCTGCGTCTATATTCGTTGCAAATCTGCAGAAGGTATTAAAGTTTCATTGTTGACGGCAAAGTCCAAAGTAGCGCCGTTCAAGACAAAGACGCTCCCCCGTCTTGAGTTATGTGCCGCTCACCTTCTCGCAGATCTCTGCCGCAAGATAAAGCCTCTAATAAAAGTTCCGATCGAACGAAGTGTATTTTGGTCGGATTCAGAAGTAACTCTTCATTGGATTCGTTCCCATCCATCGTCGTTGTCAACGTTCGTATCGAATAGAGAAGCTGAAATTCAAGAGTGGTCAGAGGATAGCACGTGGCGACATGTACCAACTAAACAGAACCCGGCAGATATAGTGTCCAGAGGTGGAGAAGTAAAGGAGACTGTAGAATCGATCTGGTTTACAGGTCCATCGTTTTTAAAGGAACCGGAAGATAAGTGGCCGACGAGCCCCCGGTTTGATCTGTCACCAGAACTTCTACAGATGGAAGCGAAAAAGAATGCGGTCGGATTAACCGCAATCGTATCTACCTCAGATTTATTGGAAGTGATAGAAGGTTATTCCTCTCACCTAAAACTGCTGCGAGTGTTCGTGTATATGTTCCGCTTTATAAGGAAATCGAAGAAATTAGTAGTGAATTCTGATATTGTTCCCTCACCTGTCGAATATAATGAAGCATTTAAGAAAATAGTCGAAATAGTCAAAGAGCACGAATATCAAGATGAAATAGAAAAGATCCGAAAAAATGTAAGTGTTAGCCCTAGCCTACAAAAGTTAAGGCTAAAGTCAGAGGCTGGGCTTACCTTTTCGTTGTTGCGGGTTGGGGGGCGACTAGCTAATGCTCCTATATCGTACGATGCCAAGTTTCCAGTATTGTTGACAAAACGCTCTCAATTTGTTCAGAGCTACGTCCGATACTTGCACGAGTCGAATTTTCATGTGGGTCCACGAGCACTTGTGAGTCTTTTGCGACAGCGCATATGGATCGTAAATGCGCAGGAAGTCTGCAGTCAGACAGTACGGTCATGCATTCGCTGCTTTAAATGCAAGCCTCGTCTGATGACTCAAATCATGGGTGATTTACCCTTAGATAGAATTCGTGCTCTCCGCCCATTCTCCATATGTGGTGTTGATTTTTGTGGCCCTATAGATACGACATTGAAAATTCGTGGTAGGCCACCCTATAAGTCCTACATTGCCTTATTTGTTTGTTTTGCGTCCAAGGCAGTTCATTTAGAAGTAGTTTCCGACCTTTCAACTGATTCCTTTTTATTGGCTTTTCAAAGGTTCGTTGGGCGCCGAGGATGTCCGCAGATCGTGCACTGCGACAACGCGACGAACTTCGTCGGAGCGAGTCGCCACTTCGCAGACCTTCGTCGGAGAATCGAGGACGAGGTCGACGCGGTCACGCAATACGCATCAAAAAGCGGATGCGTATTTGCGTTCATACCGCCGCGGGCTCCGCACATGGGCGGACTATGGGAGGCAGGTGTGAAGTCTGCAAAACACCTACTCCTACGAGCGGTAGGGAACGCCAGACGGACCGCGGAGGAGCTGCAGACCGTCCTCGTTGGAGTCGAGGCCGTCCTGAACTCACGACCCCTGGGGGCTCTGAGTCAGGACCCAAGCGACGGCGAGGCGCTTACTCCCGGGCACCTGTTGACATGCGGGCCGCTCATCGCCCCACCAGCACCGCGGACCCCGGACCAGCAGGGTCTAACGTGCTTGCGGCGATGGCGGCTTGTCTCGTCAATCAAGCAAACGTTTTGGCAGCGATGGTCCCGGGAGTACGTCTTGGGCCTACAGGCGCGGTCGAAGTGGCAGCACCAGGAGGACGGCATCCGGACGGGCGAGCTGGTCCTGATCGCAGAGGATCACCAGCCGCCACAACAGTGGCTCACGGGACGAGTAGGAGCAACACACTCCGGCGCGGACGGAAGGGTCAGGGTCGCCGTCGTCCGAACTAGCTCTGGAGCGGAATATAGGAGAGCGGTCCACAAGCTGGCGCGGCTGCCAGTTAGTTGAAGCCTGATGGAGGCCTTCAACGGGGCCGGTGTAAATTGATTTGTATTTATTGAAGTCGAAAATTTGTATTTTATTGAAGTCGAAAATTTTGAATTATAGTTATAGCTGAATTGTATTTGTTAGTTGTTAGTCTGTAAATTTACTCTTAGATAGCTTAGGGCGGAGCGGGAGTGAAAGCTCATATTCGCTCTTGTGCGAATTCGCCCCGCTTCGCCGCAATAGATAAGTTAGGCTTAAGATTAGAGAAAGATTAGAAAATATAATCGAATTTATAACGTCAAAGAGGCAAGATCATTTTTTCGTTTTCGTTTTCGCCCATTTATTAAATATTACGCAGCCACCTTTCTTTTTTTATTTTTTGGTTATTTAAAGTGTGAGATAAACTAATCTCGTTATACATGCGGCTTTGTAGTCGACGAAGAGATGGTACGTGTCGATCTGGTTTTCGTAAGACTTCTCCAGGATTTGGCGCAAGGTGAAAATCTGGTCAACAGTGGACTTGCCAGGCCTGAACCCGCACTGATAAGGTCCAATCAGTGCTTCAGCATGGGGTTTCAGTCTTTCACACAATACGCTCGTTAGGACCTTGTATGCAACTGGAAGAAGACTAATTCCGCGGTAGTTGGTGCGCACCGTAGCATCACCCTTCTTCAGGATGGGACAGATCATGCTTAGGTTCCAATCT
Source organism: Drosophila bipectinata (assembly GCF_030179905.1). Lineage (NCBI taxonomy): Eukaryota > Metazoa > Arthropoda > Insecta > Diptera > Drosophilidae > Drosophila > Drosophila bipectinata. The sequence continues at coordinate 206,095 of NC_091739.1, read as the reverse complement.
TCGGGCATGCTCTTCATGAGCATGATCTAATCTTACTGATTAGTTTGTGCATGCACCCTACCAGCATATTACCGGCTGCTTTAAGCAATTCTGCCGGCAGGCCGTCAGCACCTGCAGACTTGTTGTTTTTAAGCCGTTGGATTGCATCCTTGACTTCGATATGACTTGGGATTGGCACTTCAATATCAGTGCCATAGATTGGGGTTCGTGGATCATAGTCTTCAGAGTCTGTGCTTGATCCAGATAACAAACTCGAGAAGTGATCCCTCCATAACCTCAGCACGACCTCTGTTTCTGTGACAAGATTTCCATCATTGTCCCTGCACGCCACTGTACCAGTCTTAAATCCTTGGGTCAGACGCTTGACCCTCTGGTAGAAGTTACGTGCTTCATTTCTGCATCTGCTGCTCTCTGTGCTCTCACACTCTCGCCTTTCCTGGTCTTTCTTCTTGCGTCTGAAAAGGCGTTTCTCGTCTCTTCTTCTCGACCTGTAGACATCCACAATCGCTCGTGTCGCCCCAGCCTGCAGTGTTCTTCCGTAGGCGGCATCCTTTGCAGCTGTTGCGTCATGACACTCCTGATCGTACCATGGATTCCTTGATAGAGGACGCTGGAATCCAAGCACTTCTTCTGCCGAAGCTCGCAGGGAGTGAGATATGAGCGCCCACATATCGCTTATGTCTTCAGGTATTGAAGGTGCTCGGCTTAATAGCCCCGAGACGTGAGTGGAGAATGCATTCTTCGCCTGTTGTGATTGCAGCTTTCCGATGTCCAGCCTTCTTAACGCACTTCGACGTGCAATCTTCGCCACACATAGCCGTGTGCGAATCTTAGCTGCAACAAGATAATGGTCGGAGTCGATGTTGGGACCCCGACAGGATCGCACGTCGAGTATATTAGATGCGTGCCTTGCATCGATCACAACATGATCGATCTGATTTCTGGTCAGTCGATCGGGAGAGAGCCAAGATGCTTTATGGATGTCCAAATGGTGGAATCCAGTACTACGAACTACCATATTATGCGCAGCTGCAAAGCCTATTAATCTGAGACTATTGCTAGAGGTGGTCTCATGTAGACTAAATCGCCCGACGGTGGCACCAAAGATGTCTTCTCGTCCTACCTTGGCATTAAAATCCCCGAGGAGAATTTTAATGTCATGGGAAAAACAGCGGCCATAAGCTCGGTCGAGCTCCGCATAGAAAGCGTCCTTGGTGGCATCATCCTTTTCCTTCGTTGGGGCATGTGCGCATATCAGGCTGATGTTAAAGAATTTGGCAGTAATTCGGATCGTTGCAATTCTCTCGTTTGTTGGCCGAAAGTGAGAGACTCGGCGCCGCAGCCTGGCACCTACAACGAAACCACAACCAAATTCATGCCGTTCTGGATGGCAGCTGTAGTAAATGTCACAGTTCTTCTTCTTTATGCAGCCTTGTCCTATCCATCGCATTTCCTGGATAGCAGTGATGTCAGCCCTACATTTGTTGAGGGTATCTGCTAGTTGTTGAGCAGCACCAGGTCTGTACAATGTTCGTACGTTCCAGGTGCATACTCTCAAATCATTGTCCTTTTTACGCTTGCTATGGTCGTCAACGTTAGATCGGTTCCTTTCCGAGGCTTCTCTTGCTTCCTTCACTGAAATTGTGTTTTACATGGGTGGATTTCAAGTCCTACGCCACAACCTAGTTTGTAGAGTTAGGACTCTCGTCGCGCGCTTTAGTTTGCCACACAACGGCTGTCGAGCGACAATCCGTGGAGGTAGTGCGTCGGCTTGAAGAAAGCAGTGACAGGAATCATGCTGGCATTCACCAAGTTGAATGCAATCAGACACTTTGACCTGTATGCTTTCCCCCATTCTCCCAACTTTATTATATTACGTTATTTTTCAAAAGAAGGGAGATGTAGTATGCACATATATTGAATACCCACTGTACCGAGAGTACTTAAAGGGTGCGCACTGTAACACTTTGTTGCAGTGTTTACATAATCAAAAGTCCCGGTCATAAACCCTAAGTGGCCGAAATATGAGCCGATCGTTATGGCTTAGCCCGCATACAGAAAGTGCTAGTGTCAGCATAATCGTAACAAACGGTCAGCATATGCATACCCCTCGCACCTCCACTTGAGAGCGCATAACAACGTATATTATTATTTTTCTTTATACATAAGTACATAGCCGTGTCTTTGCCGCCGCCTGCGAGCAGCGCTGCTACGAGACTTAGCCTTACTTAGACTTAAGAAATATTGTAAAAGAACAGAGACATTTTGATCGTTGGAGCGGCACCTCAGCTGCTCCTTCCAAATAAAAAACCAACCAAACTTAACCCTTGGAGACATCCTATCACACTACCCATATTTTAATGACTTAGACATGAGGTTTCCTTTTAGGTTCTCATTTTTCAAGGTTTCGACACTTCTCCTGATCCTATGCTGCCCCCATCACGCACACGTCCCGGGAGCTGCAGAAACTTCTCGCCGAACGCGGCTCTAGCCTGATCCGGTTCCGTGCACGTTTAGGAGCTGATCGAGGTATGTTCGTTTGGCTTAATTGTTTCGTTTTAATTGTTTGGCTGATTCCCCTGCCGAGACGTGATGTGCCAGGCCGATCCCCCTTCCGAGACTTAGAGTGCCCGGATCATCCCCGGCCGACCCGCCTTCCCAGGCCTGAGGTGCCCGTGACGTAATCCTCCTGCCGAGAGGTGAAGGGCCGGCCAGATCCCCCTGCTGAGACGTGGAGTGCTCGGCTGATCCCCTGCCGAGACGTGATGTGCCAGGCCGATCCCCCTGCCGAGACTTAGAGTGCCCGTCTCATCCCCGGCTGACCCCCTTCCCAGGCCTGAGGTGCCCGTGACGTGATCCTCCTGCTGAGAGGTGAAGGGCCTGCCAGATTCCCCTGCCGAGACGTGGAGCGCTCGGCTGACCCCCCTGCCGAAACGAGAAGTACCAGGCCGATCCTCCTGCCACCACGTAGAGTGCCCGGCTCATCCCTGGCCGACCCTCTCCCCAGGCATCGGGTGCCTGGCCTAGACGTGATCCTTCTGCCGAGAAGCGAAGGGTCTGCCAGATCCCCCCTGCCACCACGTAGAGTGCCCGGCTCATCCCTGGCCGAACCCCTCCCCAGGCATGAGGTGCCCGGCCTAGACGTAATCCTCCTGCCGAGAGGTGAAGGGCCGGCCAGATCCCCCTGCCGAGACGTGGAGTGCTCGGCTGATCCCCCTGCCGAGACGTGATGTGCCAGGCCGATCCCCCTGCCGAGACTTAGAGTGCCCGTCTCATCCCCGGCTTACCCCCTTCCCAGGCCTGAGGTGCCCGTGACGTGATCCTCCTGCTGAGAAGTGAAGGGCCTGCCAGATTCCCCTGCCGAGACGTGGAGCGCTCGGCTGACCCCCATGCCGAAACGAGAAGTACCAGGCCGATCCTCCTGCCACCACGTAGAGTGCCCGGCTCATCCCTGGCCGACCCCCTCCCCAGGCATGGGGTGCCCGGGGCCTAGACGTGATCCTTCTGCCGAGAAGCGAGGGGTCTGCCAGATCCCCCCTGCCACCACGTAGATTGCCCGGCTCATCCCTAGCCGACCCCCTCCCCAGGCATGAGGTGCCCGGCCTAGACGTAATCCTCCTGCCGAGAGGTGAAGGGCCAGCCAGATCCCCCTGCCGAGACGTGGAGTGCTCGGCTGATCACCTGCCGAGACGTGATGTGCCAGGCCGATCCCCCTGCCGAGACTTAGAGTGCCCGTCTCATCCCCGGCTTACCCCCTTCCCAGGCCTGAGGTGCCCGTGACGTGATCCTCCTGCTGAGAAGTGAAGGGCCTGCCAGATTCCCCTGCCGAGACGTGGAGCGCTCGGCTGACCCCCCTGCCGAAACGAGAAGTACCAGGCCGATCCTCCTGCCACCACGTAGAGTGCCCGGCTCATCCCTGGCCGACCCCCTCCCCAGGCATCGGGTGCCCGGCCTAGACGTGATCCTTCTGCCGAGAAGCGAAGGGTCTGCCAGATCCCCCCTGCCACCACGTAGAGTGCCCGGCTCATCCCTGGCCGAACCCCTCCCCAGGCATGAGGTGCCCGGCCTAGACGTAATCCTCCTGCCGAGAGGTGAAGGGCCGACCAGATCCCCCTGCCGAGACGTGGAGTGCTCGGCTGATCCCCCTGCCGAGACGTGATGTGCCAGGCCGATCCCCCTGCCGAGACTTAGAGTGCCCGTCTCATCCCCGGCTTACCCCCTTCCCAGGCCTGAGGTGCCCGTGACGTGATCCTCCTGCTGAGAAGTGAAGGGCCTGCCAGATTCCCCTGCCGAGACGTGGAGCGCTCGGCTGACCCCCCTGCCGAAACGAGAAGTACCAGGCCGATCCTCCTGCCACCACGTAGAGTGCCCGGCTCATCCCTGGCCGACCCCCTCCCCAGGCATGGGGTGCCCGGGGCCTAGACGTGATCCTTCTGCCGAGAAGCGAGGGGTCTGCCAGATCCCCCCTGCCACCACGTAGAGTGCCCGGCTCATCCCTAGCCGACCCCCTCCCCAGGCATGAGGTGCCCGGCCTAGACGTAATCCTCCTGCCGAGAGGTGAAGGGCCAGCCAGATCCCCCTGCCGAGACGTGGAGTGCTCGGCTGATCCCCTGCCGAGACGTGATGTGCCAGGCCGATCCCCCTGCCGAGACTTAGAGTGCCCGTCTCATCCCCGGCTGACCCCCTTCCCAGGCCTGAGGTGCCCGTGACGTGATCCTCCTGCTGAGAAGTGAAGGGCCTGCCAGATTCCCCTGCCGAGACGTGGAGCGCTCGGCTGACCCCCATGCCGAAACGAGAAGTACCAGGCCGATCCTCCTGCCACCACGTAGAGTGCCCGGCTCATCCCTGGCCGACCCCCTCCCCAGGCATGGGGTGCCCGGGGCCTAGACGTGATCCTTCTGCCGAGAAGCGAGGGGTCTGCCAGATCCCCCCTGCCACCACGTAGATTGCCCGGCTCATCCCTAGCCGACCCCCTCCCCAGGCATGAGGTGCCCGGCCTAGACGTAATCCTCCTGCCGAGAGGTGAAGGGCCAGCCAGATCCCCCTGCCGAGACGTGGAGTGCTCGGCTGATCACCTGCCGAGACGTGATGTGCCAGGCCGATCCCCCTGCCGAGACTTAGAGTGCCCGTCTCATCCCCGGCTTACCCCCTTCCCAGGCCTGAGGTGCCCGTGACGTGATCCTCCTGCTGAGAAGTGAAGGGCCTGCCAGATTCCCCTGCCGAGACGTGGAGCGCTCGGCTGACCCCCCTGCCGAAACGAGAAGTACCAGGCCGATCCTCCTGCCACCACGTAGAGTGCCCGGCTCATCCCTGGCCGACCCCCTCCCCAGGCATCGGGTGCCCGGCCTAGACGTGATCCTTCTGCCGAGAAGCGAAGGGTCTGCCAGATCCCCCCTGCCACCACGTAGAGTGCCCGGCTCATCCCTGGCCGAACCCCTCCCCAGGCATGAGGTGCCCGGCCTAGACGTAATCCTCCTGCCGAGAGGTGAAGGGCCGACCAGATCCCCCTGCCGAGACGTGGAGTGCTCGGCTGATCCCCCTGCCGAGACGTGATGTGCCAGGCCGATCCCCCTGCCGAGACTTAGAGTGCCCGTCTCATCCCCGGCTTACCCCCTTCCCAGGCCTGAGGTGCCCGTGACGTGATCCTCCTGCTGAGAAGTGAAGGGCCTGCCAGATTCCCCTGCCGAGACGTGGAGCGCTCGGCTGACCCCCCTGCCGAAACGAGAAGTACCAGGCCGATCCTCCTGCCACCACGTAGAGTGCCCGGCTCATCCCTGGCCGACCCCCTCCCCAGGCATGGGGTGCCCGGGGCCTAGACGTGATCCTTCTGCCGAGAAGCGAGGGGTCTGCCAGATCCCCCCTGCCACCACGTAGAGTGCCCGGCTCATCCCTAGCCGACCCCCTCCCCAGGCATGAGGTGCCCGGCCTAGACGTAATCCTCCTGCCGAGAGGTGAAGGGCCAGCCAGATCCCCCTGCCGAGACGTGGAGTGCTCGGCTGATCCCCTGCCGAGACGTGATGTGCCAGGCCGATCCCCCTGCCGAGACTTAGAGTGCCCGTCTCATCCCCGGCTGACCCCCTTCCCAGGCCTGAGGTGCCCGTGACGTGATCCTCCTGCTGAGAAGTGAAGGGCCTGCCAGATTCCCCTGCCGAGACGTGGAGCGCTCGGCTGACCCCCTTGCCGAAACGAGAAGTACCAGGCCGATCCTCCTGCCACCACGTAGAGTGCCCGGCTCATCCCTGGCCGACCCCCTCCCCAGGCATGAGGTGCCCGGGGCCTAGACGTGATCCTTCTGCCGAGAAGCGAGGGGTCTGCCAGATCCCCCCCGCCAGGACGTGGAGTGCTCGGCTGATCCCCCTGCCGAGTCGTAATGTGCCAGGCTGATTCCCCTGCCGGGACGTAGAGTGGCCGGCTCATCCCCGGCCGATCCCCTCCCCAGGTCTGAGGTCCCGGCTTATCCTCATGGTGAGACGAAAAGGGCCTTAATCCATCTGCCCAGACGTTGAGTGCCCGGCAGATCCTCGTGCCAAGACGTAAAAGGCCTGCCCGATCCCCCTTCAGAGACGTGGAGCGCCCAGCTTATCTTCTTACCGTGACGCGGAGCACCTGGAGATCGAGACTTGGAGATCCCCGTGCCGAGAAGCGAAGGGCCTGCAAAATTTCTCACCCAAGACGTGAAGTGCTCGGCTGATCTCCCTGCCGAAACGTGAAGTACCTGGCCGATCGCCCTGCTGAGACGTATGGTGCCTGGGTCATCCCTGGCCGATCCCCCTCTTGAGGTGCCCGGCTGATTCTCCTGCCAAGACTTAGAGTGCCCGGCTGATCACCGTGCCGAGAAGTGAAGGGCCTGCCAGATCCCCCTGCCGAGACGTGATGTGCCAGGCCGATACCCCTGCCGAGACGTGGAAATCCCCGTGCCGAGAAGTGGAGTGCCGGCTGATTCCCGTGCCGAGAAGTGAAGGGCCTGCAAAATTTCTCACCCAAGACGTGGAGCGCTCGGCTGACCCCCCTGCCGAAACGAGAAGTACCAGGCCGATCCTCCTGCCACCACATAGAGTGCCCGGCTCATCCCCGGCCGATCCTCTTCCGCAGACCTGAGGTGCCCGGCTGATCCTCCTGGCTGACACGTGAAGTGCCTGGCTGATCCCCGTGTCGTCAGGTGAAGGGCCTGCGGATCACTCTGCCACGACGTAGAGTGCCCGGCTCATCCCTGGCCGATTCCCCTACCCAGGCCTGAGGTGCCCGGCTGATTCTCCTGTAGAGACGTGGAGTGCCCGGTTAATCCTTGTGCCGAGAAGTAAAGGTCCTGCCGGATCCCCCCGCTGAGACGTTAAGTGCTGGGTGATCACCGTGCCGAAAAGTGAAAGACCTGCCAGGTCCCCCTGCCGAGACGGTGGGTGCTCGGCTGATCCTTCTGTCGAGTAGTGATGTGCCATGCCGATTCCCCTACCGAGACGTAGAGTACCTGGCTCATTCCCGAACGATCCCCCACCCAGGCCTGAGGAGCCCGGCCGAGACGTGGTCCTCCTGCTGAGACCTAAAGGGCCTGCTCGATCCATCTGCCGAGAGGTTTAGTGGCAGGCTTATCCCCCTGACGAGAGGTGGAGTGCCCTGCCCATCCCAGGCCAATCCCTCTTCCTAGGCCTGAGGTGCCCGGCTGATTCTCCTGCCGAGACGTGAAGGACCTGCCCGATGCATCTGCCCAGACGTGGAGTGCCCGGCAGATCCCCGTTCCAAGACGTTAAGGGCCTGGCTGATCCCCCTGGCGAGACGTGGAGTGCCCGGCTGAATACCGTGCCGAGAAGTGAAGGGCCTGCCAGATCCTCTGCCAAGACGTGAAGTGCTTGAAAGATCCCCCTACCGAAACGTGAAGTACCAGGCCGAACCCCCTGCCGAGATATGGAGTGCCAGGCTGATCCCCCTGCCGAGAGGAGAAGTGCCCTGCTCATCCCTGGCCAATCCTCCTCCTCAGGCCTGAGGTGGCCGGCTGATTCTCTTGCCGAGCCTAAAGGGCCTGTCCGATCCATCTGCCGAGACGTGTAGTGCCAGGCTTATTCCGCAGCCGAGAGGTGGACTGCCCTGCTTATCCAAGGCCGATCCCCCTCCCTACGCTTGAGGTGCCCGGCTGATTCTCCTGCCGAGACGTGAAGGGGCTGCCCGATCCATCTGCCGAGACGTGGAGTGCCCGGCAGATCCCCGTTCCAAGACGTGAAGTGTTTGGCCGATCCGGAGTTGGGGAGTGCCCGGCTGAAACCCGTGCCGAGACGTAAATGGCCTGGCCGATCCCCCTTCCGAGACGTGGAGTGCCCGGCTTATCTCCGGCCACCCCCTCCCTAGGCTGAGGTACCCGGACTAGACGTTATCCTCCTGCCGAGAAGTGAAGGGCCTGCCAGATCCCCCTGCCAAATGATTGTAAGGTTATAATTAAAACTACCCTATATGGTTATAGTAAAGTAACTCCACACCCAACACATCAATATCTCGCTACATGGCGACCGTGACAGCGGTCTTGTAATACCAAGGACAGGAGTAACATCAACAACAACAGCGACATCGGCAAAGGAAGCTGGACAACAGAAATTGAGTAATGTTGAGTAATGAGCAAGCAGCGCGGGGGTATAAACCACAAAATAAATAAAAGAATAGCCAAACTAAAGTGGCTAATATAAACAATCGCCATCGCTTGCATGGTCTACAGCCCAGAAGTTACAAACTGAGCTCGACCATCTTATAGAGACCCTACGGGTTAAAAATGAAGCCTCTCACTCTAACTCGCGAGATAATAATAATCAAATAAAGAACTTGTTAAAACTAAAACCTATCTAGATACCAGCAGTACTGCCGAAACTAAAGAAGAGATGTCCTTTAGACTTCGAGGGACCGCTATTTTCACCACATTGCGCTGCGACATGCAATCAGAAGAAGCAATAGCCTGTGTCAACCCAGCACCGGCAACGCCACGCACATCAAGCTGGCCAAAGAACCGACAGTGCCACAGAGTGCACAGAAGCTGGCCACACTACAAAGAGTGCAGGAAACATCAAATGTTTAATATAGAATTTAAATAGAATATTAATAATATAAAACGAAAAAAAAACGAATAAAAATTATCAATTAAAATGTAGGTTACGAATAACAACAGCATAAGTAAATATCCAGGCTCTCTCCAGCTTCCATTCTTGGACCTCCTTGCTCGCCTGAGTTTCAGGTTCCACGGTCTGCCCTAGTGTCCTGGCTTCCGCCCTCGTTCGAGTCGCCGCCTGCGCAGTCTCCCTCTTGCTCCTCTTGTTGTTGGGGGGGTCTGGGCCTGTTCCCTTCCTCCTGGGTTCCGCTAACGGTCGAAAAAGGGGCGATGTTTGTGACGCCTGGTGTGATTTAGGCGCCTCCTTACGTCCCTGCTCGCCCGTCTGAGAGGCTAGCCGCTCATAGAGAGCTTGGATGCTCACTATGGTGTCCCTCATTGGCTGGTGGATGGACCTCCTTTTGCCGTCCTCCAGCATCTCCACTAGCTGCGCGATCTCCTTCCCGAGGTCCTGCAGTGTTGTTGCGTCTCCAGCCTTCTGGTTTTTCTTCTGGTAAAAGGCCTGCCCGATCCCCCTTCAGAGACGTGGAGCGCCCGGCTTATCTTCTTACCGTGACGCGGAGCACCTGGAGATCGAGACTTGGAGATCCCCGTGCCGAGAAGCGAAGGGCCTGCAAAATTTCTCACCCAAGACGTGAAGTGCTCGGCTGATCTCCCTGCCGAAACGTGAAGTACCTGGCCGATCGCCCTGCTGAGACGTATGGTGCCTGGGTCATCCCTGGCCGATCCCCCTCTTGAGGTGCCCGGCTGATTCTCCTGCCAAGACTTAGAGTGCCCGGCTGATCACCGTGCCGAGAAGTGAAGGGCCTGCCAGATCCCCCTGCCGAGACGTGATGTGCCAGGCCGATACCCCTGCCGAGACGTGGAAATCCCCGTGCCGAGAAGTGGAGTGCCGGCTGATTCCCGTGCCGAGAAGTGAAGGGCCTGCAAAATTTCTCACCCAAGACGTGGAGCGCTCGGCTGACCCCCCTGCCGAAACGAGAAGTACCAGGCCGATCCTCCTGCCACCACATAGAGTGCCCGGCTCATCCCCGGCCGATCCTCTTCCGCAGACCTGAGGTGCCCGGCTGATCCTCCTGGCTGACACGTGAAGTGCCTGGCTGATCCCCGTGTCGTCAGGTGAAGGGCCTGCGGATCACTCTGCCACGACGTAGAGTGCCCGGCTCATCCCTGGCCGATTCCCCTACCCAGGCCTGAGGTGCCCGGCTGATTCTCCTGTAGAGACGTGGAGTGCCCGGTTAATCCTTGTGCCGAGAAGTAAAGGTCCTGCCGGATCCCCCCGCTGAGACGTTAAGTGCTGGGTGATCACCGTGCCGAAAAGTGAAAGACCTGCCAGGTCCCCCTGCCGAGACGGTGGGTGCTCGGCTGATCCTTCTGTCGAGTAGTGATGTGCCATGCCGATTCCCCTACCGAGACGTAGAGTACCTGGCTCATTCCCGAACGATCCCCCACCCAGGCCTGAGGAGCCCGGCCGAGACGTGGTCCTCCTGCTGAGACCTAAAGGGCCTGCTCGATCCATCTGCCGAGAGGTTTAGTGGCAGGCTTATCCCCCTGACGAGAGGTGGAGTGCCCTGCCCATCCCAGGCCAATCCCTCTTCCTAGGCCTGAGGTGCCCGGCTGATTCTCCTGCCGAGACGTGAAGGACCTGCCCGATGCATCTGCCCAGACGTGGAGTGCCCGGCAGATCCCCGTTCCAAGACGTTAAGGGCCTGGCTGATCCCCCTGGCGAGACGTGGAGTGCCCGGCTGAATACCGTGCCGAGAAGTGAAGGGCCTGCCAGATCCTCTGCCAAGACGTGAAGTGCTTGAAAGATCCCCCTACCGAAACGTGAAGTACCAGGCCGAACCCCCTGCCGAGATATGGAGTGCCAGGCTGATCCCCCTGCCGAGAGGAGAAGTGCCCTGCTCATCCCTGGCCAATCCTCCTCCTCAGGCCTGAGGTGGCCGGCTGATTCTCTTGCCGAGCCTAAAGGGCCTGTCCGATCCATCTGCCGAGACGTGTAGTGCCAGGCTTATTCCGCAGCCGAGAGGTGGACTGCCCTGCTTATCCAAGGCCGATCCCCCTCCCTACGCTTGAGGTGCCCGGCTGATTCTCCTGCCGAGACGTGAAGGGGATGCCCGATCCATCTGCCGAGACGTGGAGTGCCCGGCAGATCCCCGTTCCAAGACGTGAAGTGTTTGGCCGATCCGGAGTTGGGGAGTGCCCGGCTGAAACCCGTGCCGAGACGTAAATGGCCTGGCCGATCCCCCTTCCGAGACGTGGAGTGCCCGGCTTATCTCCGGCCACCCCCTCCCTAGGCTGAGGTACCCGGACTAGACGTTATCCTCCTGCCGAGAAGTGAAGGGCCTGCCAGATCCCCCTGCCAAATGATTGTAAGGTTATAATTAAAACTACCCTATATGGTTATAGTAAAGTAACTCCACACCCAACACATCAATATCTCGCTACATGGCGACCGTGACAGCGGTCTTGTAATACCAAGGACAGGAGTAACATCAACAACAACAGCGACATCGGCAAAGGAAGCTGGACAACAGAAATTGAGTAATGTTGAGTAATGAGCAAGCAGCGCGGGGGTATAAACCACAAAATAAATAAAAGAATAGCCAAACTAAAGTGGCTAATATAAACAATCGCCATCGCTTGCATGGTCTACAGCCCAGAAGTTACAAACTGAGCTCGACCATCTTATAGAGACCCTACGGGTTAAAAATGAAGCCTCTCACTCTAACTCGCGAGATAATAATAATCAAATAAAGAACTTGTTAAAACTAAAACCTATCTAGATACCAGCAGTACTGCCGAAACTAAAGAAGAGATGTCCTTTAGACTTCGAGGGACCGCTATTTTCACCACATTGCGCTGCGACATGCAATCAGAAGAAGCAATAGCCTGTGTCAACCCAGCACCGGCAACGCCACGCACATCAAGCTGGCCAAAGAACCGACAGTGCCACAGAGTGCACAGAAGCTGGCCACACTACAAAGAGTGCAGGAAACATCAAATGCTTAATATAGAATTTAAATAGAATATTAATAATATAAAACGAAAAAAAAACGAATAAAAATTATCAATTAAAATGTAGGTTACGAATAACAACAGCATAAGTAAATATCCAGGCTCTCTCCAGCTTCCATTCTTGGACCTCCTTGCTCGCCTGAGTTTCAGGTTCCACGGTCTGCCCTAGTGTCCTGGCTTCCGCCCTCGTTCGAGTCGCCGCCTGCGCAGTCTCCCTCTTGCTCCTCTTGTTGTTGGGGGGGTCTGGGCCTGTTCCCTTCCTCCTGGGTTCCGCTAACGGTCGAAAAAGGGGCGATGTTTGTGACGCCTGGTGTGATTTAGGCGCCTCCTTACGTCCCTGCTCGCCCGTCTGAGAGGCTAGCCGCTCATAGAGAGCTTGGATGCTCACTATGGTGTCCCTCATTGGCTGGTGGATGGACCTCCTTTTGCCGTCCTCCAGCATCTCCACTAGCTGCGCGATCTCCTTCCCGAGGTCCTGCAGTGTTGTTGCGTCTCCAGCCTTCTGGTTTTTATTCCTGTTTTGGTCTGCTCGGATTCCTGAAATAGGAGGGGTACCCCCCAGCTTGCTGCTGGGAGATCTTGCAATTTTGCAGCTTTTTGCGAAAGCCGCCTCTCCAACTGTATTCTGGTTTGTGGTAATACTCATTTTATTGGGTCCCAACTCCTGAGCCGTTGTCCTTAGGTGTTATGCAGTCGCGTCCTTGATCCCATGGTTGCCTTTGCGCGCAGTGAGGTCCATGCTAGGGTTAACTCTAGCCCTTACGAGGTGTAGAGTTCAGAGCCAGATCCGCGTTGGTCAGGTATGGTTCATCTGAGCCTGCACGGCCAGCTTAGTGGCGACACCTAAGGAGCGTTTCCTGGAGACTTGCCAAATTTTAGCGGGACGGGGGCAGAAGCTGCATTAGCCTGGCAGCCATTTCGGCGGGAGTTCACTCCGCGTACTCAAGTGCCAGAATACAGCTGTCCGTCAGCCCAGGGTTCGTCGTCTCAAAATCCTTTTTCCAGTTACCTATCCCAGGGCTTTACTGGACTCAGCCCTGGTCGCTATCTCGCTATTTTGGAGGGGATGCCTTTCGGGTTATGGAGAAAGGTTGCGAGTAGCTCTTTCCCTGCTTACCTGCAGGGATATCCCTCTACCCTGTCAGTCGCCTCTTACGACAAACCAGAGCTTGTTCCGATAGTATTCTTTGCTCCCGCTGCCGGGCGGGAGAGGGGTTAAAGGTTTGGGGGTTTCAAAAAAGATTATGAATATATAAATATAAATATAAATATAAATATAAATATAAATATAAATATAAATATAAATATAAATATAAATATAAATATAAATATAAATATAAATATAAATATAAATATAAATATAAATATAAATATAAATATAAATATAAATATAAATATAAATATAAATATAAATATAAATATAAATATAAATATATATATAAATATAAATATAAATATAAATAGAAATATAAATATAAATATAAATATAAATATAAATATAAATATAAATATAAATATAAATATAAATATAAATATAAATATAAATATAAATATAAATATAAATATAAATATAAATATAAATATAAATATAAATATAAATATAAATATAAATAAGCAGTATATCAGGAATTGTAAGGTAAACTTTCGAAATGATCCAAGCTCCTTCTACTCTTTTGTCACAAAATAAATAAAAGAATAGCCAAACTAAAGTGGCTAATATAAACAATCGCCATCGCTTGCATGGTCTACAGCCCAGAAGTTACAAACTGAGCTCGACCATCTTATAGAGACCCTACGGGTTAAAAATGAAGCCTCTCACTCTAACTCGCGAGATAATAATAATCAAATAAAGAACTTGTTAAAACTAAAACCTATCTAGATACCAGCAGTACTGCCGAAACTAAAGAAGAGATGTCCTTTAGACTTCGAGGGACCGCTATTTTCACCACATTGCGCTGCGACATGCAATCAGAAGAAGCAATAGCCTGTGTCAACCCAGCACCGGCAACGCCACGCACATCAAGCTGGCCAAAGAACCGACAGTGCCACAGAGTGCACAGAAGCTGGCCACACTACAAAGAGTGCAGGAAACATCAAATGTTTAATATAGAATTTAAATAGAATATTAATAATATAAAACGAAAAAAAAACGAATAAAAATTATCAATTAAAATGTAGGTTACGAATAACAACAGCATAAGTAAATATCCAGGCTCTCTCCAGCTTCCATTCTTGGACCTCCTTGCTCGCCTGAGTTTCAGGTTCCACGGTCTGCCCTAGTGTCCTGGCTTCCGCCCTCGTTCGAGTCGCCGCCTGCGCAGTCTCCCTCTTGCTCCTCTTGTTGTTGGGGGGGTCTGGGCCTGTTCCCTTCCTCCTGGGTTCCGCTAACGGTCGAAAAAGGGGCGATGTTTGTGACGCCTGGTGTGATTTAGGCGCCTCCTTACGTCCCTGCTCGCCCGTCTGAGAGGCTAGCCGCTCATAGAGAGCTTGGATGCTCACTATGGTGTCCCTCATTGGCTGGTGGATGGACCTCCTTTTGCCGTCCTCCAGCATCTCCACTAGCTGCGCGATCTCCTTCCCGAGGTCCTGCAGTGTTGTTGCGTCTCCAGCCTTCTGGTTTTTATTCCTGTTTTGGTCTGCTCGGATTCCTGAAATAGGAGGGGTACCCCCCAGCTTGCTGCTGGGAGATCTTGCAATTTTGCAGCTTTTTGCGAAAGCCGCCTCTCCAACTGTATTCTGGTTTGTGGTAATACTCATTTTATTGGGTCCCAACTCCTGAGCCGTTGTCCTTAGGTGTTATGCAGTCGCGTCCTTGATCCCATGGTTGCCTTTGCGCGCAGTGAGGTCCATGCTAGGGTTAACTCTAGCCCTTACGAGGTGTAGAGTTCAGAGCCAGATCCGCGTTGGTCAGGTATGGTTCATCTGAGCCTGCACGGCCAGCTTAGTGGCGACACCTAAGGAGCGTTTCCTGGAGACTTGCCAAATTTTAGCGGGACGGGGGCAGAAGCTGCATTAGCCTGGCAGCCATTTCGGCGGGAGTTCACTCCGCGTACTCAAGTGCCAGAATACAGCTGTCCGTCAGCCCAGGGTTCGTCGTCTCAAAATCCTTTTTCCAGTTACCTATCCCAGGGCTTTACTGGACTCAGCCCTGGTCGCTATCTCGCTATTTTGGAGGGGATGCCTTTCGGGTTATGGAGAAAGGTTGCGAGTAGCTCTTTCCCTGCTTACCTGCAGGGATATCCCTCTGCCCTGTCAGTCGCCTCTTACGACAAACCAGAGCTTGTTCCGATAGTATTCTTTGCTCCCGCTGCCGGGCGGGAGAGGGGTTAAAGGTTTGGGGGTTTCAAAAAAGATTATGAATATATAAATATAAATATAACTATACATATACATATAAATATAAATATAAAAATAAATATAAATATAAATATAAATATAAATATAAATATAAATATAAATATAAATATAAATATAAATATAAATATAAATATAAATATAAATATAAATATAAATATAAATATAAATATAAATATAAATATAAATAAGCAGTATATCAGGAATTGTAAGGTAAACTTTCGAAATGATCCAAGCTCCTTCTACTCTTTTGTCAATATGAAACGTAAATCAAATCTTTTTCCTCCTTCCCTATCATATAAAAATATTTCACATTCTTCTGAGCAAGGTATTGCTAATCTCTTTGCGTCATTTTTTCAAACCACCTATTCGTCCGATTCATATAACCACAATTCTACTTATCCTTATAAATTACCACATATAAACAACATTTACTTTACAAAATTTCGAATTCAGGATCTGTTCGAAGCTCTTTCAACAATAGATATATCATTCTCTGCTGGTCCTGACAATGTTCCTAGCTGTGTTCTAAGGTACTGTTCTGATATCCTTTGCTATCCTCTCACTATCTTATTCAACTTATCCTTGGAGCTGGCATGTCTCCCCAAGAGATGGAATGAATCTTTTATTATTCCGCTTCATAAGAAAGGCTCTAAAGCACTTATTGAGAACTACCGGGGGATTGCTAAGCTATCTGCGATTCCCAAACTGCTTGAGAAACTGGTTACTTTCCAACTGCAACATTTTTGTAAAAGTATTATTTCCACTTCACAGCATGGTTTTGTCAAGCATCGCTCTACCACAACTAACCTTCTTGAATTCACTTCGTTTATCCACAGAGGTTTTCTGAGCCGCATGCAAACTGATGTGGTGTACACTGACTTTAGTAAAGCGTTTGACTCTGTTAACCACCATCTCCTCCTTCATAAGCTGTGTCTTTTGGGGTTTTCTCCTCATATAGTACAGTGGTTGACCTCTTATCTATCGAACCGCACGCAGCGTGTTTTGTTTAAAAACAGTTCATCACAGATTATAAATGTTTCATCTGGTGTCCCACAAGGTAGTCACTTAGGACCTCTTCTGTTTGTTCTTTTTGTCAACGATTTACCTAGTGTTGTAAACTATGCTACTACATTTATGTACGCTGATGATGTCAAGTTATGTCTTTCTTTCTCAGACCATTTCCTTCATAGGCACCTGCAATTAGACCTTAACGAAGTCTTCTTGTGGTGCTCAAACAATCTCCTTTTGCTTAACTGCTCTAAGTGTAAGGTTATGACGTTCAATCGCAGTGCGCCTCACATCGTTTCGTACTCTCTTGGGAATAACGTCTTAGATCGTGTTTTCCTAATTAACGATCTTGGAGTAATTTTTGACAATAAGTTGTCCTTCAACGACCACATATCACTAACAGTGAATAAAGCCAGAGGCGTGCTAGCTTTTATCAAACGTTGGTCTAAAGAATTTGATGATCCTTTCACAACTAAAACTCTATACGTATCGTTGGTTCGTCCTATCTTAGAATACTGTTCTAGCGTTTGGAGTCCGCAATACTTTGTTCACCAAAGGAGGATTGAATCAGTCCAAAACCAGTTTCTGCTATTTGCGTTAAAAGGCTTAAACTGGGATACTGCCACTTCCCTCCCGTCGTATAATTGCCGGTTAAGATTACTAAACCTACCTCCTTTAAAAGAGCGCCGTACTTGTGCTGGGGTTATGCTGCTTCATGTGCTTATTCTTGGACAGGTTGACTCACAAGTACTTCTTGAAAAATTATTGTTTTCTGTGCCTAATAGAGTAACTAGATCATTCCGACCCCTTTGGTTACCAATTTCTAGATCTAATTTTGCGGAACACGATCCATTCCGCGTTATTTGTAAAAATTATAACTCGTTATCCCATTTAATGTCCCCTGAACTATCCCTAGTTGTAATTAAATCCAAAATTATGGAATATCTTTTAACTTAATTTATCCTTACTCTTAGTTATAATAATATAGAAATAACAGTTCATTGTTAATAATAATAATAATAAAAATATAAATATAAATATAAATATAAATATAAATATAAATATAAATATAAATATAAATATAAATATAAATATAAATATAAATATAAATATAAATATAAATATAAATATAAATATAAATATAAATATAAATATAAATATAAATATAAATATAAATATAAATATAAATATAAATATAAATATAAATATAAATATAAATATAAATATAAATATAAATATAAATATAAATATAAATATAAATATAAATATATAATATAACCCTAACGCTAGGCTAGGGTATAGCCCGCGCCGACGGTTATGCTCCATTTGGGGGGAGCTTTTTGATAGCGCCATCTATCGGCGTCTACCGCCCATCCGTCTTCGTTGCCCCACACTGTCAGGGCTGCATTAGTAAACAGCTGACAGTGCATTGCTCTTTTTTGGTGGGTGGCCACGCTCGTGTTCTTTCCGGAGAAAAATCTCACGGAAGCCGGAAGAGCTGCAAAGAGAGTGACCGGAAGAGAAAGTGATCTCCCCGTCTCTTAGCGTTGGCGCCATCAATCCGGACGCGTCGGATGAACCCGGATTAGGGCGTTTCGAGGCGTGCCTCGATGTTCCCTTTCAGGTAAGACCCTTGCGCACCTGATGAGCACCTTTATGTAACACTATGTTTCGCGCAGGAACTATATGCGGCTTGCGCTTCGGGGAGCGCCACACTACGCGTCTGTCCGCTTCGACCTCCAACCTCCAACCCCAAGATTATATATATGTCGGCGAATGTATATGTGTGTGTGTGCGAATACACATTTTCGTGTCCCAGAGTCCTCCAGGTTGCCAGGCAACCGTTGCTAGGATGTGGTCGCTTTGTAGCGAGGCGACAGCATTGTGTCGCTGTCGCCGATCGAGGTTCGGTAGTATGCACAGGAGGTAGAGAATTAGACGCTGGCAGTTGCGTACCAGAACTTGAAGTGTGTACAAGGCTGAAACTCGTTGCGCCGCAATGGAAAACAAGAACAACAACATCGAACATGATTTGACATCAGAAGTGGGATCTGGCCACCAGCCTTCAACACTAGATGGACCATGGCGTACCCTGATGGAATTGCAAAATAAAAATTTAATTGAACTAGTGAGAGCCATAAAAACAACTGTACCTGATGCAGGGCAGAACAAAACTGTGCATCTACCCAAATTCAACCCAGACAAACCAGGAGCCAACGCATCATCGTGGTGCACAACGGTGGAAATAATTTTACAAGAAAACACATTGAGAAGCAGTGCGTTAGTTATGGCTTTGAGTTCGGCTTTAGAAGGAAGTGCTTCGCAATGGCTTTCGCAAGTGTGCTATGCTGAAATTACTTGGCCTGAGTTTAAAGAATTATTTATACAACGCTTAGACACTATAGAAACACCAGCCGCTATGTTTCTTAATATGCTATCAAATCGACCGACTGATGGCGAGAGTTTGGCTGTTCATGCAAGTCGCATGGTTACCGAACTAACGACGAAATGGCGTCAAATGGATAACGAAGAGATTGCTGTGTCTGTGACCCTTGCGCTGCTGGCAAGCTTCGATCACCGATTGCAGCGTTTAAGTTTTACATCAAATGTTCGAACCAGAGGCGATCTACAGTCCGAATTAAAAGCATTCACTTTTATTAAAAGGAAAAGCGGCGCTATGGAGCATCAGTCTGAAACTTATTCTAAACGGCAAAAACAATCACCGATAGAGTGCCATTTCTGCGGAAAAGTGGGCCATAAAATGTCTGAATGCAGATTCAAGAAACAACAAAATCAATTCGCGACTGATAAAACCCAACATGGCAGGCATGATGTTCATCACCGTGGAAAATCAAATTTAACTTGCCACAAGTGCGGAGAATTGGGTCACATATCCACCCAATGTACAAAAAAGGAAGCTGACAGGAACAAGGCATTCAATCGGGAGAAGCGAGTGGAACAGTGCAGCGTTGCAGTACCAAAGGGATGCCTGAACCATAGAGGCCAAATTTTCGAAATCACCTTCGATTCGGGATCGGAATGTTCGTTGATAAAAGAAAAGCTAAGTTCCAAATTTTCTGGTAAAAGATTCAATAATATTGTTATGTTAAGAGGTATCGGCAGCAATGGAATATGTAGTACTTTACAAATATTAAGCAATGTAAAAATTGATGATTATTGTATCGAAATTTTGTTTCATGTAATAGGCGATGATGATGTACAAAACGACATTGTAATTGGTCGTGAGATATTATATCAGGGTCTTGATATTGCCATTTCATCAAACCAATTTAGGATCTCAAAGACCAAAGTAGTTAATTTGTGTACCGGCAATGAGCCAGCCGATATTGATACTGAGCTTGAGGGACAAGATAAAATAAAACTACACTCACTGTTGGCAAAGTACTCAAATTCATTTATAACTGGGATCCCAAGTACTAAAGTCAGAATTGGCGAAATGAAAATTAGGTTGATTGATCCAACAAAAACCGTACAGAGAAGGCCATATCGTTTAAGTCCATGCGAGCGAGATTTGGTTAGGGACAAAATTAATGAACTGCTAAAATGCAATATAATTAGGCCAAGCTGCTCACCTTATGCAAGCCCTATGTTATTAGTGAAGAAAAAAAAATGGTACGGACAGACTTTGTGTTGACTTTAGAGAGCTGAATTCAAATACGGTCGCTGATAAATACCCTTTACCACTTATACAAGATCAAATCAATAGGCTTGGGGGAGTTAATTACTTTACATGTCTAGACATGGCCAGCGGATATTACCACATTCCTTTACATTCAGATTCTATCGAGTACACGGCGTTTGTGACTCCGGATGGTCAATACGAGTTCCTGTCCATGCCATTTGGGCTCAAAAACGCACCTTCCGTTTTTCAACGATTAGTAATACAGGCGCTAGGGGATCTAGCAAATTCCTTTGTCATCGTCTATATGGATGATATCATGATAGCCGCCTCAACAAAATGCGAGGCGCTAGAAAGATTACAGATCGTTCTAGATGTTTTGACAAAGGCTGGGTTTTCATTCAATCTTACAAAGTGCTCATTCATGAAAACATCGGTTCAATATTTGGGTTACAATATAAGTGCGGGTGAGATTCGTCCAAACCCACAGAAAGTTGTAGCGTTGACTGCTCTTCCGCCTCCACAGTCAGTCACTTCACTTAGACAATTCATTGGGCTAGCATCCTATTTCCGACAGTTTATTAAGGGATTTTCACAATTAATGAAACCGTTATATTTCTTAACTGCAGATAAAAACAAATTTATTTGGAAAACAGAGCATGAACAGATACGGAAAAAGGTCATTGCCACTCTTACCGACAAACCAGTCCTTGTTATTTTTGACCCTTATTATCCAATCGAATTACACACAGACGCCAGTTGTAGTGGCTACGGTGCAATTTTATTACACAAAATTAATAACAAACCCCAGGTAATAGAATACTATAGCAAAACTACTTCACCGGCAGAATCAAGATATCACTCGTACGAGTTGGAAACCTTAGCTGTCGTGAACGCCATTAAGCATTTTCGACATTATTTGCTGGGCAGGAATTTTGTAGTTTATACTGACTGCAACTCGCTTAAGGCGTCGAGAAATAAACGAGATTTAACCACTAGAGTTCAGCGTTGGTGGGGTTATTTGCAGGCATTCACATTCGATATTCAGTATAGAGAAGGGAAAAGGATGGCACACGTTGACTTTTTATCAAGAAATCTTCTTTCACAAAAGTCTACTACAACCGCAAAAATAGTCGAAGAAAAAAAAGTAAATTTAGCTGAAATTTCAAGCAACTGGCTTATTGCTGAACAACGTCGAGATTTGGACATAGTCGAATTTTAAAAACTTTTCTCTGCCTGAAGATATTGCGAAAACCTATGAATTAAGGGCAGAAGTTCTTCATAGAAAGATACAAAGAAATGGGAGAACACGTTGCTTACCAGTGGTGCCACGAGCTTTCAGATGGTCTGTCATGACATTAGATAAAACTTACGATTTCTACTGGTTTGACAATATGTCAAAATACGTAAAAAAATTTGTCGACAACTGCATCACTTGTAAAATGTCAAAATCCACTTCAGGAAAAATACAGGCGGAATTACATCTAATACCAAAAGTCACTATTCCTTGGCACACTATCCACATCGATATCACAGGAAAATTAAGTGGCAAGAGTGATCAGAAGGAGTATGTCATTGTTCAGATAGACGCGTTTACCAAATATGTCTATCTTAGTCATAGTCTTAAATTGGACAGTGAGAGTTGTATAAGGGCCGTTCAATCTGCCGTTTCATTGTTTGGAGTACCAAACCGAATAATAGCTGACCAGGGGAGGTGTTTTACAGGCGCAAAGTTCAGTCAATTTTGTTCAGATCAAAAAATAAACTTGCATTTGATAGCCACTGGTGCAAGTCGAGCTAATGGTCAAGTGGAGCGAACTATGAGCACGTTGAAGAATATGTTAACGGCGGTTGAAACGGGAACACAGTCTTGGCAGGATGTGTTGGGAGAGGTGCAGTTGGCAATTAATTGTACAACCAATCGCACTACGAAAGCAAGTCCTTTAGAAATGTTATTGGGAAAGGTAGCACGCCCATTGGGATTACTTCCACCTAGTGATATAGAAAATGTTATTGATTTGCCAAACGTAAGAGCGCAAGCTGCAAAGAATGTATTAGCCAGTGCAGCTTATGATAAAGAACGATTTGATAGGAATAAGGCAAAAGTAAAAAGGCACAAAATAGGAGATTTCGTATTACTTAAGAGCGAAGAAAGACACCAGACTAAGCTAAGTCCAAAATTTAGGGGGCCTTTTGAAATAGTAAAAGTTCTGGAAGGTGACAGGTACATTTTAAAGTATTTAACTAATAAAAGAAATTATAAATATGCACATGAGGATTTAAGAAATTTACCAGAGGGGCAAGTGCCCGAAGAGCTAAATGTGTACGATGATTATAATAATTTAGATGTAAGAAACGTAACCGCTACAGAAGAGAGTGAAAATGAAAATATTGATAATATTGAGAGTATTGAAGAAAAGAGTGAAAATGAAAATACTGAGAGTATTGAAGAAGAAAATGAAGTACACCAATAAGGGTGACAAAGTTGTACTGCTGGCCGATGAAAATGGCAGAGTACTGAGTCCATAAAATATAATGCAAGCACAAGTGCAAAACATATTGTTTGTTTTGATCATGGCGTGTGGGGTATTTGATTATGCGACTATAAGAGTGAATAATGAGGAAGAATGAATTATATAAAAGAAGAAGAAAAACAAAGAAATGTAAAGAAAGAAAGAAAATTGAATTAAATTGATGAAAAAAAATTATAGTTATGGAACTGAATACTGTTTTGTGAAACTGTCAATATGATAATTTGTTATGAATTAAGATAAGAAAATTGGATTTTGTTATGAAACTATTTAATGTTCAGTCTAATAATTAAAAGAAAGAAAGAAAATTCGAATGTTGCTATTTTCTACACGAGGTCGTGTTAGGGTCAGGATGGCCGTGTCGGCGAATGTATGTGTGTGTGTGTGCGAATACACATTTTCGTGTCCCAGAGTCCTCCAGGTTGCCAGGCAACCGTTGTTAGGATGTTGTCGCTTTGTAGCGAGGCGACAGCGTTGTGTCGCTGTCGCCGATCGAGGTTCGGTAGTATGCACAGGAGGTAGAGAATTAGACGCTGGCAGTTGCGTACCAGAACTTGAAGTGTGTACAAGGCTGAAACTCGTTGCGCCGCAATGGAAAACAAGAACAACAACATCGAACATGATTTGACATATATATATATGTGTATTTTTGTTTTTGTATTACATTTATAAATTTTATTTCCTCGGTATTAGAAAATTATTATAATTGTTTGATAACTAAATGTAGTGGATTGTATATATGAGTAATTTTGAATTGCAATTTTTGAATTTTTATATTCATTTTAATTTTTGTAATCACTTTCTACAAAAGGATACAGAAATTAGGTTCTTGTTTTTTACAAAATTGTTTCTTCTTTTTTTAGTGTAAATAATTTTACTTTTTATTCTTTTTTAATATTTGGGGATGGTAATGCTATATTCAACAATTGTCATTTGACTATAGTTTTCTTAACTAGGATATAATCAATACAGCAATGATTATTATTATAAAGGTAAGGAGCTATGACCTGACACATGATGAAAATCGACATTTTTTAACTCAAAATTTTGTTCTTTCATATCTTCTATTTGTTTGGCCAGGTGAGCTCTTTTCGAACGGATTTAGAAGACTTCAAGTTAATCTTAGAATTTTCACTTTCTGTTTCTGCTATTTCGGTTTGGTTATTTTTCTTTTTGTTTCTACTATTGATAATTTTTTATTTAACTCCTTCATACATGAATTAGATAAATTGTATAACCATTTGAAATTACGAAATTGAAATTTTTGACTATTATTTTTGTCCCTTTCTTCCTGAAATATTTTATGTTTCCCCAAAGGACACCACGATAAATGACAGATTTTGTACTTTGGTCGGACAACTTGAAATTCTTTTTTATTTTTAAACTCTTTTTTTGCCCTTGTATTTTTGTATCGAAGGTTCCACATATTTTCCTCTTTCTGTCCTCCAATCTTGTATTGTATTTACCAAGGCTGTAAAAATAATCGATTTTTTAATGGAATTAGATATAGTGCAACCTGACACGATCCATCCAAAAATCGTCTTTTGTCCGAGAAGTACACCTCTTTTTACTATTTTCGGCATAATAATTTGTGGATATAAATCTGCACCATTTATTAGATCAATTTGGCCAGGTTTATCGAAATCTGGATCGGCTAAATAATAGCCTTTCCAATCAAATTTATTTACATTTACATTATTTGTGGGAAGAGTTTGTTTTAAATTTTGTATAATAATTGCATTTGTGCTAAATTCTTTTGAATATTTACTTTTATACTTGAGCGTCAATTTTAATTTGTGATTTGAAACACAGGAATCTGTTGGTGATACTCCACTTATTTGTGTGGGAGATTTTATTTTAGGCAATTTTAATTTTTGAGCTGCCTTTTTAGAAATTAAAGTTCTTTGTGAAAGTACATTGTCAATCAAACCTCTGAATTTTTTAAATTCACCATCTTGACCTTTTATATAAACATAAGCGGTGGCCAACAACACTTGTTCAGAGGTCATGCACGTATTCACTATTGCCTTGTTTATGTGAATCATGCTATGGTGATTATTTTGACAATACGAGCATACTAGCTCGCTTGTACATTTGATGTGTGAACTGTGCTTAAAACATAAGTGGCACCAGTTCCATTTTTTACCAACGTCCATTCTTTCCTGTGGACTTAATGCTTTAAATTTGTAGCAATACCCTAATTGATGCCCGGGCATTTGGCATATCGGGCATGTTTGGTCATTTGTATTATTTTTTATAATTTTCTTTGTGGGTAACTCATTATACCCTTGCAGAGGGTATTATAATTTTGTCCAAAAGTGTGCAACGCAGTGAAGGAGACATCTCCGACCCTATAAAGTATATATATTCTTGATCAGGATCACCTCCTGAGTTGATATGAGCATGTCCGTCTGTCCGTCTGTCTGTCCGTCTGTCTGTCCGTCTGTCTGTCCGTCTGTCTGTCTGTCCGTTTCTACGCGAACTAGTCTCTCAGTTTTGAAGCTATCCTCTTGAAACTTTGCACACACCCTTCTTTCCTTTGCACGCAGTATATAAGTCGGAACGGCCCGGATCGGCCGACTATATCCTATAGCTGCCATATAACTGATTGATCGGAAATGGTATAACTTTGGTGTTTTTAGAGTTAGAGAGTTCAAATTTGACACGAGAGCTATTTTTGGCAAAACATTACGACATGCCAAATTTCATAAGGATCGGCCGACTATATCCTATAGCTGCTATATAACTGAACGATCGGAAATGACCCAACTTTTGTGTTTTTGAAGATAGAAGTTTGGGACATTTTTAGGTTTGGTTTTTGTATTATAATAAATTGGGTTATATTATCATATTCTCAAAAGGATCGGCCAACTATATCCGATGTTTGCGATATATATCCGGTTTTAGCTGCAAGGGTATATAAACTTCGGCTCCGCCCGAAGTTAGTTTTCCTTTCTTGTTTTCCACTGATGTCAACGAACTAAGCCGTTGATCTAAAAACTCTGTGACATCCTTTAAATTTTGAATCTCACTTGATTTTTTAACTTGGCCCTCATACTGTTGTAGAGCCTCAATATTTAAAATAATATGCGCAAAAATGAAATCTGATTCTTCAGTCAGATTTGCCTTAGGCGCATCGTATAAATTGATTCATTGATTGAATCAATTGTATTTTTAAGATGCCTATATGAGTCCGAATTAATTTTTGGAAGCTCAATGAGACAATTAAGCTGATCTGAGAATATTTTCCTATTATTCACATATCGCTTTAATTGTAATTTTATCCTTAGTCGACATATTGAAAATTTTTATTATTTTTTTTTAAATTTAAATTAAATTTTAGTTTTAAAACTAAATTCGAGTATATAAAAAAAAAAAGAAAAACAACTGCTCCTGATATTGTTGCCGCTGCCCCTGCTGCTCCTGATATTGTTGCGCTGCTGTTGTTGTGTTACTATTGTTTTTGTATGTTTTTTGTGGACGTTTTTTGGTTTGATTTATGTGAAGGTTTTTTTTTTAACTTTTTAACTTTAACTTTTGTTGATGTTGGTTTGTTTATTTTTGGTGTATGTTTGTTGTTATTATTTTGGCGGATGTTGCTTGGGGGTTTTTTGGGATTTTATTCAATTTTTATTTTTTTCACACTCACTGTGTACAAAGTTTATACACTTTATACAAACAATTTTTTTTTTTTAATTTTTCCGATGTAAAGCCTTGGACACGCTATTACAAAAACTTTATAATTTTTATATAATTTTTTTTATTCCGGAGTTGTTCCGGGGTAAACACACACTTTTCGATTTGAAAAATTTTTCGTTATGCTCATTGGCATTTATTTTATTTTATTCTCTGTGCTCCTTACCTCTCTGGGGGAAACAACAGAGGACTACGGTTTTTAAACTGGGCTCTTTTTACCCAGATCGCAGCCTTATTTTATAGCTACCTTGGGCTGAGAATTTTTATTTTTCT
Organism: Drosophila bipectinata; assembly: GCF_030179905.1. Classification (NCBI taxonomy): domain Eukaryota; kingdom Metazoa; phylum Arthropoda; class Insecta; order Diptera; family Drosophilidae; genus Drosophila; species Drosophila bipectinata. The sequence goes on along the minus strand of NC_091739.1, from coordinate 179,490 downwards.
TCATCCACTTATAGGTGCCAGTTTTAAACCTGAGTCTCTTACCACAGGGGGGAAAACGTCAGGGTGTCTCGAAGGACCAAATGTTAAGAGGAGCCCCAAATAATAAGGTCGCACTCCAATGAATTCCGTTTAGAAACTGATTTTATTCTGTACAATTCTCTTATAAGTAAGATACATGAAAATCTTAAATCTATTTAAAACTACTCATCAACGCACTGCACGCTGCGATAAGCGCACCACATATTTTTGTGTTATTTATGTTAGGCTGCAGGGGATCGGTTTTAGATTATGCTGTTTATCTCATATTTCCCTGGGTCCGATCCCTTGAAACTCTATCTTTGGATTTTATGCCTACAGTCGTGTTCAATGATTGAACAATAGAAATTAATTATCCAACTGATGTGGGGTTAATAGACACTAAAACAGTGGACTCCACTGCAAATGTCATTATTGATTATCATCGTAGTAATAATGTGTGCTAATGTATTTTTTAAAATTTATAAATTGCACAAAAAGTGCCTAACAAAAAAATATTTAACCAAGGCAATTGACCTGGGTAAAATTTAAGAAAATTTTAAAAATATAAGACAAAGATTGCATAAAACAAAATGTTAAATATATTTTTGCATTTTAACAATATATGTATATATAAAATTTAATTCAATTTACATAACTAAATAAATTCTTATCCTATCTATGTTTGTTCTTTTGTTTGACACAATTTATATTGAAAACTCTATAAGCATGAAATAGAATGGTATCTGTTGAATGCCGAATTAGTTTAAATCAAATTAAAATTTTATAAGTCATACAAATGCTTAACGCAAAATAGGAATATTGCAAACGTGACTATAAGTAAGCACGCGATGATATTAGTTACCTGTTTCAATCAAGCACGATCATTGATACACGACAACAAAGAAAAACTAAATACTCACCATTGGTCGTATGTATCAAGATTTTTACATAGATTAAAAAATAATTTAAAAAATATTAAAAAAAAGTACTCACTGGATATAACAATACCCTCAATATTAAACACTCCAGCAGTAGTCGAAGAAGATACAAATACAGATATAGACTTTGTTAGCGATTCCGAAGTAGCAAGCGATTCAGAAGATATAATATCCGAATCTGAATCAGAGTCCGTAATCGAAAAACCAGTAAACATGGCTATGACACAATTAGACTATCTAAGGTTAGCCTCATCGATAATACCTGCGTTCGATGGAAAGTTCTTACTTGTGAATCTATCGAGAATCTTAAGTTTTGAGAATCTTAACCTAAGCCGTATCGTTTCGCGAGTGCTGTGGTATATTTGGAGGAGAATTAACAATTTGTCTAAATTCAATTCCAAGCGTCGTACACGCCAAGTGTGCCGGGTTCACTGCCTCAGTCTCGGATGCCATTTCCCGTAGGTCTGGTATTCATTATTGTTGTAAAAATTGTTGTGCTGTCCAAGGCGAAATGAGGTCGTTCATGAGCCAGACCAAGAATGGATTTAAAGAGCTGATCACTGGTTTTCGTTAAATCAATGACCAGCTCTGTGCGCTTGACACTCAGCTTAGTGGCCTTCAGCTAAGCGCTAAGCTAAATGAGTCCCCTAAGCGTAAGAAATCCGCTGTTTCTGATCCGCCTCAGCCTGCTCAGCCGACATTAATGCAGCTGCTCATATCTCTGGCCACCCCTAGGGCTAGAACTGAGAAAAATTCGTCAGAATTTCTCAGGAAAATGAGCAATTGACCGATATGTCCGCCATGGCATCCCTTCAAGTAATGCCACGGGTCCTAGTGAACGAAACCCCCGTTAGAGTCACCCAAAAGGGTATTCCACAGTCCGGACCACCGGCACCGACTGATGCTGCAGTTCTCGTACATGCGACACCAAAACCCTTACAGGTGATTCCTCCATCGAAACATATATTTTTGTTCTCGGCTTGCCCCTGATACTTCAGAGATTGATATCTCGGCGTATATCAAAGCCAAAACAAAAGCCGATATAAAGGGGGAGGACATAACTAAGTTTAATTATAATTATATACGGCGCACGTCCTATTTCAAGATTCGTGTGCCCGCGCTGATGTTCAAGACGATTTGTTCTTCCTGTTTTTGGCCAGAGAATATTTTCGTCCAAGAACATCAGCCTAGTTCCGTGAAGAAAAGAGTTATTAAACCAGTGGGAGTTAAACTACCCGATATCAGAACCACTGACCAACCTTCCACCTCTTCTTCGTCCAATAACCCAAAAAACTAGTATCGTCATTAACACTTACCTATCAGAATAATAGGGGGCTATATAGCAAACTCCCCTAACTATATTCTGATAGTTCTTTCTTGCATCCCATATTATAGCCTTTTCAGAAACTTGGTTAAAGCTGGAGATCTTTAGCTCCCAAGTTTTTCCAAGTAAGTACACCACTTTTAGAAGGGATCGACGTCAGCAAAGGGGGTGGAGTCCTCATTTCGGTAGACTCCGCTCTTGCTTCTGAAGAGGTGAAATCACCAGAGATTGGTGACATTGAATTTATTTGCATTAAAATTATTTTGTCCGAGAAATCTATATACATTACATGTTCGTATATACCGCCTTCGTCTGAACCGCCCACATATTGGCTGCAATTGTCCGCTATTCAATCCGTTTCTTATCTCTGTAATCTTATGACTGATCGTGACCAGCTCGTCGCGGTGGGCGACTTTAATATACCAGAATTAAAGTGGCCCAACGTGGAGAACTCACCATCTTTGTCACTTATCACTCACCATGACTTCACCGCGGGCATATTTGACATGATCCTGATGGTACCGCTCTCTCCAGAGCTTTTTCCCAACCAACCCCAGAGGATCCATATCAGCCCACGCTGGAGGTATCAATCGAAAACATTCCTGGTATCGATCAGATGTCTCCACGCGTGGTAAATAAGATTCGCTGTTTCCGTAATGCTGATTTTCATAAATTTAGCCTTATCGATACATATGACTGGTCCGATATTCTGGCATGCACTGATCTTAACGTGACCTTAGAACAATTTTATTGTACTTTAAGTACATTTTTTGACTCATGTGTGCCATAGAAATATCCGTCCGCATCAACAAATCCTCCTTGGTTTACAAGGTGCCTCACTAACCTAGAAAATACTAAAAATAAGATTTTACTTAAATATAAAAAAATCTGCAGTAGTATGGATTTTTAAAGATATCTACTAGCTCGGTCGAATTTTACCGTGCATAACGCTGAATGTTACAGGAATTATGTTCGCCGCTGCCGGATACAATTTACTCAGGATCCAAAGCAGTTTATAATTTTGTAAACACTAAGCGTAAACAAGTATCTTTTTCACCCCTGCTTACGTTTGAAAATTCCTCTGCGACCTCTGATCAGGCCATTGCCGATCTATTCGCAGAATTTTTTCAAACAACTTATTCTCCGCCTAATTGACTGATCAGCATTAAGCATACAACATTCAATCAACAAATCTTATTTTCTGTCTGTTTTGGGCACTGTACTGTAGTTGACATCTTTTGTCATAGATGGCTTTTGTAAGGGATATCAAACCGATGTAATTTACACAGACTTTAGCAAAGCATTTGATTCAGTTAATCACTCAATCTTGTTTAGTAAACTGAATATGCTGGGTTTTCCTAAAGACCTCTTAATGTGGATCTCCAGCTACCTAGATGGAAGGACACAAAGAGTCTTATTTAAAAACATACAGTCCCGTCTGGTCCGTGCTACATCTGGCGTCCCGTTCTTGGCCCGTTATTATTTACGCTTTTTATAAACGACTTGCCCCCTGCTTTAACGAACTCTCTAGTTCTTATGTATGCAGATGATGTAAAGCTTTGTCTTCAGTACAAATCCATCTCTGCCCAATGCAGTCTTCAGTCTGACCTTGATAACTTTCAAAAATGGTGTTTAGCTAATGATCTAATACTTAATGGATCTAAATGCAAACATATGTCTTTTTATCGTTCTTGCCCTCTGCAAGCTACTTATTCTATTAATGGGATTGCCTTAGAAAAATTAACCCAGGTTAATGATCTCGGCATCCTATTAGACATAAAACTTAAATTTTCCGAACATATTTCCTTAATGGTTAATAAGGCTAAAGGAGTCCTTGGTTTTATCAAAAGGTGGTCCGTCCTATACTAGAGTACGGTTCATGTGTCTGGAGTCCCCAATATGGAGTACATAAGGAACGCATAGAATCCGTACAAAAGAACTTTTTAATATTTGCACTTAGAGGTCTACACTGGGATGCAAATCTTCAGCTTCCAACCTACAGTAGTAGACTTTTACTTTTAAACTTACCTAGCTTAACAAATCGTAGGACAATGCTCGGTGTAGTTTTTCTGCATAACCTTATTAACGGGGATGTGGGTAGCCAGCATTTACTAACACGCTTAAAATTTAACATTCCTAATAGAAGGACTCGAAACTTTAGTCCTCTGTTCCTTAGCCATTGTAATTCGACATATGCACTGCATGACCCTTTTAGGGTATTATGTTCGAACTACAATGGTCTCTACTCTATTACATCTCTTTCCTGTTCCTCTTATTAAAAATATAGAATTTGACACTTTTTTACTAACTCCTACTAGCTTAACAAATTACAAATAGCTAAATACGTAATAACAAATCGTTTCTCGAGCACCCCTCGGTCGTCTGGGCCTCTAAGCTTTATGATGAATACAGGAATGCTAGCTGATGCTCGTATTGATGCACAAGCCATTTCCAAATTCTGAAAGACCGCGAAAAAAAGGCGAAGGAAATACTTTTATCCAAAGGAGATAAAGTTTTATTGAGAAATGAAGAAGGACATAAGGTAGATTTTCAATGCACAGGGCCCTATAGAACAGAAAAATTCGAAGACAGAGATAATATAATTTTATCCGGAAACAATAGCAAACAGTTCATAAGAATAGAATACAAATTTTTTCTTCTTCTTTCTTCTAAAATGTTACCTGTTTTAAACTTGAATAATAACCCAACACAATGCCAAAAAATACTTAAAAATTTACAAAAAAAAAAAAAAAAATTGTTTAAGTAAAAACAAGAAAGGAAAGCTAACTTTGGGCGGAGCCGAAGTTGATATACCTTTGCAGTTAAAACCCGATATATATTGCAAACATCGGATATAGTTGGCCGATCCTTATGAGAATATGATAACATAACCTAATTTATTATAATATAAAATCTAAAAAAAAGTCCCGAACTTCTATCTTCAAAAATACCAAAGTTTGTATTTGTATTGTATTTCTACCAAAAACCATTTCCGATCGTTCAGTTATATGGCAGCTATAAGATATAGTCAGCCGATTGTTATAAATTTTGGTAGGTCGGATTAACTGACCAAAAATATAATCTGTACCAAGTTCCTGCTTTCTATCTTCAAAAACACGAAAGTTGGGTCATTACCGATCGTTCAGTTATATGGCAGCTATAGGATATAGTCGGCCGATCCTTATGAAATTTGGCATGTCGTAATGTTTTGTATAGCTAGCTCCAAAAATAGCTCTTATGTCAAATTTGAACTCTCTAACTCTAAAAACACCAAAGTTATACCATTTCCGATCAATCAGTTATATGGCAGCTATAGGATATAGTCGACCGATCTATGTCGTTCCGACTTATATACTGCGTGCGAAGGAAAGAAGGGTGTGTGAAAATTTTATAGTTTATTATAGTTTATAGTCGATAGCTTTAAAACTGAGAGACTAGTTCGCTTAGAAACAGACAGACAGACGGACATGCTCATATCAACTCAGGAGGTGATCCTGATCAAGAATATATATACTTTATAGGGTCGGAGATGTCTCCTTCACTGCGTTGCACACTTTTGGACAAAAAATTTTAATACCACCTGCAAGGGTATAAAACAAATTATTACAATGTATTATACAATATTCAAATTATATTCAATTTTTAAATAATCAAATATATTACATAAATTAACTTCATTAGTTACGTTATTTTTCAAAAGGAGGGAGATGTACTATGCGCATTTATCGAATCCCTACTGTACTTATACCAAGACATTCATAATTTATATGTATAAGTACACTGTGTAATCTTGTTGCAGTGTTATTGTAAGCATCCCAATTCAAGTGTATGTGTAACATGATCACATATATGCGCTATGAACTTAAAGTGCTGACCACGCGTCTCCTCGCTGGCCGTCGCACTTTTACATACATAACAAGAGCGCGAATAACACATTCCTTCCGCCAATATATAACAACATATATATATATATATACGTATACATAATGCTACGCGGTTTGGCCTAAGCAAAGCCATAATGATTTTGTACAAAACAGATATTGTCCAAAAATTGGAGCGATACGTACGTGTTGCTCCTAAATAAAGATCACTAAACCCAATACATCAATAAATGAACAACATGATTTGAAGGTTATAATTAAAACTACCCTAGATGGTTATAGTTAAATAACTCCACACCCAACACATCAATATCTCACCACAGTGCCTGGCTCATCCCCGAACGATCCTCCTCACCAGGCCTGAGGTGCCGGGCTGATCCTCCTAGCCGCGACGTGAAGTGCCCGGCTGACCCTCGTGTCGAGAAGGGATGGGCCTGCAGATCAGTCTGCCAAGACGTGGAGTGCCCGGCACATCCCTGGCCGATCCCCCCACCAAGGCCTGAGGTGCCCGGCTGATTCTCCTAACGAGACGTGGAGTGCGCGGCTTCCCCGTAAAGGAAGTAAAGGCCCTGCCAGATCCCTCTGCCAAGACGTGAAGTGCTCGGCTGATCCCCTTGATTCCCCGAAACGTGATAAGCTAGGCCGATTCCCCTACCGAGACGTGGAGTGCCCGGCTTAACCCTGGCCGATCCGCCTACCCAATGCCGAGGTGCCCGGCTGATTCTCTTGCCGAGACGTGGAGTGCCCGGTTGATCTCCCCGCCGAGACGTGGAGTGCTCGGCGGATCCCCCTGTCGAGTCGTGATGTGCCAGGCCGATCCCCATGCCGAGACGAAGAGTGCGCGGCTCATCCCCGGCCGACCCTCTCTCCAGGCCTGAGGCGCCTGCCGAGACGAAGGAAGCCCGGATCATCCCTGGCCGATTTCCCTCCCCAGGCCTGAGGTGCCGGCTGATTCTCCTGCCGAGAGGTGGAGTGCCGGCTGATTCCCGATCCGAGAAGTGGAGTGCCAGCTTATTCCCGTTTTGAGGAGTGAAGGGCCTGCCAGATCCCCCTGCCTAGACGTGGAGTGGTAAGCTGACCCCCTGCCGAGACGTGATGTGCCAGGCCGATCCCCCTGCCAAGATGTGGAGTGCCGACTGATCCCCGTGCCGAGAAGTGGAGTGCCAGCTTATTCCCGTTTCGAGAAGTGAAGGGCCTGCCAGATCCCCCTGCCTAGACGTGGAGTGGTAAACTGACCCCCTGCCGAGACGTGATGTGCCAGGCCGATTCCCCTGCCAAGATGTGAAGTACCAGGCCGATCCCCCTGCCGAGACGTGGAGCGCCTGCTGATTCACGTGCCGAGAAGTGAAGGGCCTGCCAGATCCCTCTGCCATGACGTGAAGTGCTCCGCTGATCCCCCTGCAGAGACGTGAAGTACCAGGCCGATCCTCCTGCCGAGACGGCTCATCCCCGTCCAATCGCCCTACCCAGGCCTGAGGTGCCCGGCTGATTCTTCATCCGAAAAGTGGAGTGCGCGACTGATCCTTGTGCCGAGAAGTGGAGTGCCTGCTGATTCCTGTGCCGAGAAGTGTAGGATTTTGCTTATTGATTTTGCAGTGACAAAAAACATACCTCGCAATCTAATAAGTGCCAAAGCCGTCTCGGACTTATCATCAGACCACTCGCCTGTGCTTCTAACGCTTCTTCAAAGCCCAGAAATAACCGAACACCCCTTCAGCCTGACGACGCCAAAAACGAACTGGCTAAAATACAAAAAGTACGTGAGTGCCCACATAGAACTCGGCCCGGAATTTAACATGGAATCGGACATCGACTACACTACGAGCGCCCTGGAAGAAGTACTCGTTGCGGCAGCTAAAATCTCTACTCCTCATAGGAAAGATGTAGACCGAAACAAAGACTTCAAATCTAATCAGCAAATCGAACAGCTTGTGCGAGAAATGAGGCGCACGCGTCGTGATTGGAAAAACAGCAGATCACCAGCTTCAAAACAACGCCTTAAGGAAGCAACCCGATCACTCGACCAGGTTCTTCACCAACAGGAAGAAAATGCACAGCTGAGGTACTTCCAGAATCTCTCGCCAACAAGCACACAGTACCCCCTGTGGAGGGCCCACCCAAATCTTAGCGCCCCAATTAAAACGACCACCCCGATAAGAAACTCTTCGGGATGCTGGGCTCGCAGCGACGAAGACCGAGCTGAAACATTCGCCACACATCTCCAAAGTGTCTTCCAGCCAACCCCAGCCTCAAATCCATTCCTCGGGCCAGAAATTCAGGCAGAGTCCTCCCCTCAGCCAGCCGCACCTTCATTCCGGCCGAACGAAATCGAAAAAGTCATAAGAGGGCTAAAACCAAAAAATCATAAGAGGCTAAAACCGGCTCCCGGTGGTGACCTATTGACCCCAAAGATGCTGATCGAACTTCCAAAATGCGCTATAGAGGTCGTCTGCAAACTATTTAATGGAATCATTAATCTTGGCTATTTCTCTAAAAAGTGAAAGAAATTCATCATTATAATGATACCGAAGCCTGGAAAAGACCACACAATTCCGTCATCATACAGACCAATAAGCCTTCTATCTTGTTTGTCTAAATTGTTTGAAAAATGCTTGTTAACTCGCATAATACCACATCTGGAATCTTGCAATATTATCCCGGCACACCAATTTGGCTTTCGAAGAAACCATGGAACCATCGAACAAGTGAACAGATTAACATCCGAAATACGCTCAGCCTTCGAACAGCGAGAATACTGCAACGCTATTTTCCTCGACGTATCTCAAGCTTTCGATCGAGTGTGGGTCATCGGACTCATGCACAAAATTAAAACGTATTTGCCAACATACACACACAAAATACTGGAATCATACCTCTACAATAGGGTATTCTCAGTGAGATGCAACACAGCTACTTCGGGCGACTACATCATCGAAGCTGGAGTTCCACAAGGAAGCGCACTCGGACCGTGTCTATATGTTTTGTATACTGCGGATATTCCTACGAGCGCACAACTTACAACCTCAACGTTCGCCGACGATACCGCTATCCTTAGTCGCTCCAGATGCCCAACGCAGGCAACAACCCAACTGGCTAATCATCTCACAATAGTGGAAAGGTGGCTGTCCGACTGGCGCATTAAAATAAACGAACAAAAGTGTAAACATATTGTAATATTCACATATATGCACTATTAATATCATATATATATGTCGACCACCCACTGTACCAAGAGTACTTAAAGGGTACACACTGTAACACTTTGTCGCAGTGTTTATGTTATCCAAGGTCTCGGTCATAAACCTAAGTGCACCGAAATATGAATCGGCCGCTTTGCCTTTGCTGTACGCCGAAAAGTGCATATGTCTGCATATACGTAACACGAGTGGACCTTATATAAATATATATTCATATATAAATATTTAAGAATATATAACCGTCTCTCCGCTGCCGCTTTGGGCAGCGCAGCTACGAGACTTAGACTTCCTTTAACTCATAAGTAAATTTGTAGAAAGCAGAAACTCCCATGAGCTCGGAGCGGCAACAACAGCTGCTCCGAATACAACTCAAACCTTAAATAAAATAAAGATATGCTAAACCTTCAAACCAACCGATATAATCGATAAAACTGGGAACACGACCACAAACCTGGGGAGCCTTCGAGAAAACATTACATGGCGACCGTGACAGGACCAAAAGGACATCGAAGGATCCCCAACGCAGAAGGCATCATAGGATCAACAACTGAAGAAAAAAAAAAACAATATCAACGAAAAAAAAAAAACACACACAGCAGCAGCCACTTTTAAATGGAATTCCAATGATTTAAATGGAAAAACAGAATATCGCAGTAAGTAGAGTGTGATGAGTGCAAAACGTAGTGGCGTGGTTCAACGTTTAAAAGCCAGAAAGGCTGAATTACTGAAGCTACTAAATAGCGGAAGTAAATTAGAATAGAACAACTCGGTGAAAATACACGCCGAAGTTGAACACATCAAAAACCTACTTACGCAAAGAAATAATAAAACCACAGCCATACACACATCCACCTACACTGCAATACCTAACATATCCAGAGACAAGATAAAACTTAATCCAACACCAAAACAGGAGTTACCGAGAATAAAGAAAAAATGCCCCAATGACTGCAGAGGATCCATGGAATCACCCTTCTGCGAACAAACCTGTGCCAGCATCGGTGCCCCAACAACCAAATAAAGAAGAAAAGCCTGTGCAGCCAGCACCGGCCCCGTTTAGCGCTCCAAGCTAAGCCCGGAACAGTGAACCGACAGCGCTACCAAGAGCGTAAAATTTTTTTTTTCCCCATGCACTGCGTTGCATATTTTTTTGTATTGCACTGCGATGCATATTTTTTTTTTTAGTATAAAAAATCCTTTGTAAAATTGAGCGACATTAAAGTTGCCCTATTAGCGTGTGGCCTGAAAACCATACAAAAAAATAGGCAGGTTTTTATGTAAAAAAATACAATGAACAACAAAGAAAAACAACCAATATATATAAAAAAAAAATTATAGGCAGGTTTTATAAAAAAACAAGAAAGGAAACCTAACTTCGGGCGGAGCCGAAGTTTATATACCCTTGCAGTTAAAACCGGATATATATCGCAAACATCGGATATAGTTGGCCGATCCTTATGGCAATAGGAATATGTAATCCAATTTTTTACAATACAAAATCTAAAAAAAGTCCCAAACTTCTATCTTCCAAAATACGAAAGTTGATATTTCTACCAAATACCATTTCCGATCGTTCAGTTATATGGCAGCTATGGGATATAGTCGGCCGATCCTTATGAAATTTGGCATGACGTAATGTTTTGCCAAAAATAGCTCTCATGTCAAATTTGAACTCTCTAACTCTAAAAACACCAAAGTTATACCATTTCCGATCAATCAGTTATATGGCAGCTATAGGATATAGTCGGCCGATCCGGGCCGTTCCGACTTATATACTGCGTGCAAAGGAAAGAAGGGTGTGTGCAAAGTTTCAAGACGATAGCTTTAAAACTGAGAGACTAGTTTGCGTAGAAACAGACAGACGGACAGACAGACGGACAGACAGACGGACAGACAGACGGACAGACGGACAGACGGACATGCTCATATCAACTCAGGAGGTGATCCTGATCAAGAATATATATACTTTATAGGGTCGGAGATGTCTCCTTCACTGCGTTGCACACTTTTGACCAAAATTATAATACCCTCTGCAAGGGTATAAAAAAGTACAAATAAAAAAAAAAAACGCAATATACACATAGCCAAATAAGGCAAGTCTTTAAATGAGCCAAACTGAATGGCAAATAAATAATAAATTAAATCATACAATTTACACAAAAAATTATATACCAATTCTAGAGAAAATACCCAAAATGGGTTTAGTAGATGTAAAACAAGTGGACTCCACAGCAAATGTAATAAATAAAATTGAGTCCAGCACTACGAACACAGAATTGAGAAATATCCTATTATCAATTATTGTATTCATTTTGATCGCATTCATTTTGTATAAAGAATACATTTTTCATAATAAATGCATAGCAAAAATAGCGATTAATAAAAGCCAGGCTATCGATCTGGACAAAATATAAAAAAAAATAATAACGAAAAAATAACAAGAAAGCAAAGCTAACTTCGGGCGGAGCCGAAGTTGATATACCCTTGCAGTTAAAACCGGATATATATCGCAAACATCGGACATAGTTGGCCGATCCTTATGATTACATCATAATAAAACCAATTAATTACAATAAAAAATCTAAAAAAAAGTCGCAAGCTTCTATCTTCAAAAATACCAAATTTGATATTTCTACCAAATACCATTTTCGATCGTTCAGTTATATGGCAGCTATAGGACATAGTCGGACTTATTTCCGTTCCGACTTATATACTGCGTGCAAAGGAAAGAAGGGTGTGTGCAAAGTTTCAAGACGATAGCTTTAAAACTGAGAGACTAGTTTGCGTAGAAACAGACAGACGGACAGACGGACAGACGGACATGCTCATATCAACTCAGGAGGTGATCCTGATCAAGAATATATATACTTTATAGGGTCGGAGATGTCTCCTTCACTGCGTTGCACACTTTTGACCAAAATTATAATACCCTCTGCAAGGGTATAAAAATAACAACGCTCAATGCCAAATTCTGATATGTTAAAGATGCACCTATGATATATACAAAAAAAAAAAACTATATCATATCTTATCTTTACGTACATAATTTACATTTACATAATCTTTACTTTACATAATCTTATCTTTACGTACAATGAAAATAAAATATAAAAAATAAATAAAATAAAGAAAGTTTAAAAGAAAATAATTCCAGTATGAGTACACAAAGAGCCATAGACAAAACATATGAAAAGGACCCCTATTTCCAAGAAAGGATCAGGTCCGACTCTGAATTTAACGACAGCATTGTAGAATTAAAGCCAACCGCAATGGCTGATGAGAGCATTGCCCAAAGGGCATACATTAGAGAAATATCGAATGCCATCCCGGAATTTAACGGGCAAAGGTTACACCTTCAAAGATTTATAACAGCTTTGAGGTTAGTTAACCTAACGAAAGGCAAATTCGAGAATTTGGCTGTAGAAGTAATTAAATCCAAAATAATTGGATCAACTTTATACAGAGTCCAAAATGAAGGAACTATAGAAGCAATAATCAGAAAACTACAAGACACTATAGTCGGAGAAACCTCTGACATAATTAAAGCCAAAATGGCGAAAACAACCCAGAAAGGCAAAACCGCGGAAAAATTCACGACGGAAATAGACAACTTAAGGAAGCTACTAGAAGCTTCGTACATTGACCTATCGGCCGAACACGCTGACAAATTCAGTACCAAGGAGGCCATAACCACAATGGTTAAAAACTGTGAGCATGGCCGCCTCAAAACAATATTGGAAGCAGGCACTTTCATAACTATGAATGAAGCCGTCATAAAGTACATACAATGCAGTACTGAAATGACAGGTAATGCCAATTCAATATTATACACCCAACGAGGAAATAATTATCGCAGTAATAATTTCAGTATTCGGACTAGCGATCACTACAAATAATTTCTATAAACAAAAACTGAGATTAAGTGATGATGAACCCGTATATACAAAAAATTACAGAAACCCTCATAGTCAACAAGACGAAATTCAAAAACAAGTCCAAAAACTCATTAATGATAAAATAGTAGAACCCTCTGTATCACCTTATAATAGCCCACTTTTGCTAGTACCAAAAAAGTCACTCCCAAATTCAGAAAATAAAAAATGGCGATTAGTAATAGATTATCGTCAAATTAATAAAAAACTCTTATCTGATAAATTTCCACTACCTAGAATCGATGACATTTTAGATCAACTAGGTAGAGCAAAGTATTTCTCATGTCTCGACTTAATGTCCGGTTTTCACCAAATTGAACTCGAAAAAAATTCACGAGATATAACATCCTTTTCAACGAACAATGGTTCATATCGTTTCACGCGATTACCATTCGGTTTACCATTCCTTTCAAAGAATGATTATAGCTTTCTCTGGATTGGAGCCTTCCCAAGCATTTCTTTACATGGATGACTTAATAGTCATAGGTTGCTCCGAAAACCACATGCTCAAGAACCTAACTGATGTTTTCGAGAAATCTAGGAAACACAACCTAAAGTTACATCCCGAAAAATGTTCATTTTTCATGCATGAAGTCACCTTCCTAGGACATAAATGCACAAATAAAGGAATCTTGCCCGACGACAAAAAATACGACGTCATTCAAAATTACCCAGTCCCACATGATGCGGACAGCGCTAGAAGATTCGTTGCATTTTGCAATTATTACAGACGTTTCATAAAGAATTTTGCAGAATACTCCCGTCACATAACAAGATTATGTAGGAAAAATGTAAAATTCGAATGGACAACAGAATGTCAAAACGCTTTCGAATATCTAAAATCAGCATTAATAAACCCAACTCTGTTGCAGTACCCAGATTTTAGCAAATAATTTTGCATAATTACAGATGCTGGCAAATACGCTTGTGGAGCAGTACTAACTCAGAATAATGCGCTGTCTAAAATAACAATCTCCGACTTGAAAAACATACATTTAAACATTAAAATTCTGAAAGTCACTACCAGAAACCAAAGTAGACAAAAATCCTGCGCAGGAAAAGAAAAAATAGAATTGCATAAGCAATCCATAGAAAAAGCTTCAAAGCTCAACGTATATGAAGTCATTAATAATGATGAAGTACGTAAAGTAGTGACCTTGCATGTAAATGACAATATGTGTTTATTTAAGCACGGAAGGAAAATTACAGCAAGATATAATGTTAGCGATTTGTATACTAATGGAACCCTTGACTTAGGTCAATTCTTTCAAAGGCTTGAAAAGCAAGCCGGTATGCACAAAATCAGCCAACTTAAAGTGGCACCGTGGGAAAATATCTTTGAACATGTTTCAATTGATAATTTTAAAAATATGGGCAATTATATATTGAAATCATTAAGAGTAGCGCTACTCAACCCGGTGACCGTAATACAAAATAATAAAGAAAAAGAAGCTATATTGTCTACATTTCACGATGATCCAATACAAGGTGGTCATACAGGCATTACTAAAACCTTGGCCAAGGTCCAGAGGCACTATTACTGGAAAAATATGTCCAAATACATAAAAGAGTACATAAAGAAATGTCCTTAATGCCAAAAGTCAAAAACAACTAAACACACTAAGACCCCATTAACTTTAACTGAAACTCCACAAAGAGCTTTCGATAGAGTAATTGTGGATACGGTTGGTCCACTACCAAAATCAATCAATGGAAACGAGTATGCAGTAACACTCATATGCGATTTAACCAAATACCTTGTAGCGATACCAATACCAAATAAAAGTGCAAATACGGTAGCAAAAGCTATATTTGAAGATTTTATTCTAAGGTACGGTCCAATGAAGACGTTCATTACGGACATGGGAACGGAATATAAAAATTCAATTATTGAAGGTCTATGTAAAAATTTAAATATTTAAAACATAACTTCTACTGCACATCATCACCAAACTGTAGGTACCGTGGAGCGAAGGCACAGAACACTCAATGAGTACATTAGTTTATACATCTCAGTTGACAAAACGGATTGGGACGTATGGCTACTGTCGTCGCTCGGGTGGGAGTTGCCTTAAACATACGGCGGCGATGGGGCAACCCGCCTTAAAACACCAATGTAGCTCCGTGTATATATGTATGTTTTATTCTAGTGGAAGTACAAGTTATAGAAAAGATGCTAATAATAATAATAAACATTACCGCAGTATAACCTCCCACACTCCATGGCTTTCGACGACAAATTCACCAATTATCTACCTAGTGTGCCCAATCTCTTCATGAGGGCACAATACCAAATTTCAATAATAATACTTAATACTAAACTATCGATAATCGATCCGCGACATCCCCACCTCCGTGAAGAACCCCTTCACTCAAATCCAAAGCCGCCAACTTTGAAGCGGGGCGCATTATCCAGCGAGTCCGATCTCCATCCATGATCCTAACGCGGGCTCGTCTGACCTCACCATCCGTTCCAGTAAAGGCCTCCTCCATGACGGCTTTCCGCCAGTCTCGACGCGGAACGGCTGGATCGCAAACGAAGACGATGTCTCCCCGCTGAATCGGCTTCTCTCTGCGGCACCACTTCTCTCTCCGTGTCAGCGTGGGAAGGTACTCCAAGACCCACCTTTTCCAAAAACGGTCCCTCAGCATCCTTGCCACGCGCCACTGCTTCCAGGCCGGGTGTATCCGGTGGGCAAGCTGCTCCCTTTGGAGAAGATCGTTTGGCGTAAGAGGGGCTTCCTGGTCCGCACTCACTGGCAAATGGGTGAGCGGACGAGAGTTAACAATGTTCTCCGCCTCTATCAGGAAACTCTCCATTACGTGCTCCTTCGGCGCCACTTCCTTCACTGTTTGACGCAGCACCCTCTTCACGCACTGCACCATTCGCTCCCAGACTCCACCCTCTGAAGGGTTCGCTGGGCAATTGAAGATCCATTCAATGCCCTTACTTGACAGCTCCGACTGGATCCTTTCGGGTTCGAAGATCTCCGAAAATCTCTTGGTCTCCCTGTCAACTCCAACGAAGTTCTTGCCGTTGTCGCTGCGCAGTCTATGTACAGGCCCTCGACGGCCTGCATCTCGTCGGGGAACGCCTCACGTTGTGCTATACTTACGGACTAACAAGTCCTCAGCTGCTTCACACTCAGCTGCAGTGAGGCCGTAGTTCTCAAGCTCGTCTCGTTGTCCACGGCATCGACGTGTGAACCTTAGGACCCAGGCCGTAGTCCTCAACAATCGCCTGTAGCTTGAGAATCTCTGCAAGGATATAAACGTGTCACTCGTGCCAACGAGCACAAACTCACTCGGCATTTCCTCTTCATCTTCTGCGTCCGCTTCGTCGGTAGGTGCGGTTCCCGGCCAGCAGCTCGGTGATCTCCTCAGGAATGCCGGTCCTTTTAACCAGCGTGACTCCTCGCTCAGGTCTACGCTGCGTTGCGCCCGAGTCGCATCATCCGCCACGTTGTCGGCGGACGGTAGCCATCTCCATTGGGCCACCTTCGTTGACTCCAGAATCTCGGCTACTCTGTTCCCTACGAACTGTTTGTAGCGCCTGTGCGTGCTGCCAATCCAACGCAGCACTGTCTTCGAATCCGTCCATAGCACAATCTCTGCAATGGGCACACTATGGTCCTGACTGACTGTGTCCATCAATCTCGTTCCTAGAACTGCTGCCTGCAGCTCCAACCGTGGAATCGTCATCGTTCGCATAGGTGCACACTTTGTCTTTGCGCACACGAACCTCACATGCACGTCGCCGTCCTCATACGTGATTCTCCAGTAGACCACTGCCGCGAATGCCGACTGACTCCCATCCACGAAAACGTGCATCTCGATAGTCTTCACCAGTCCAGATCCAAAATAGTGACGTGGGCTCCGAAAGTTTTCCACTTTATCCATTTCCTTACGCCAATCCATAAAGGCGTTGTACATCTCAGCCGGTAGTGGCTCGTCCCATGAGATCCTCTTTCTCCAGACTTCTCGCAACAGCAACTTCGCTGTTACCATTAGGCAACACAGAAATCCCAAGGGGTCAAACGTTGACATGACCATACTCAAGAATTCCCTTTTTGTGGCAATTCTCTTCCCATCGGATACGATGGCAACTTTGTGGTACTTCACTCGAAACCTGAAGTCGTCCGTGGCTGGCTGCCACCGCATTCCCAAAATCTTTTGCTCGGCTTCACCCCATCCAATACTCTGGGCGTGGTCACTGGGTCCAAGCATCCTCTCTACTGTAGGCGAACTAGACGAAAACCTGCAAAGCTCAAAACCGCCTTCTGCATGTATCTCCTTTACTCTAGTAGATACTTCGATAGCTTCCCTCTCTGTGGCGAAGCTGTCCACGTAGTCATCCACGTAGTGGTAGTCCTCGATGGCCTTGACTGCTCTGGGATCCGAATCCTGGAATCGCTTGGAATTCGCTGTCTTCACGTGATGCGCCGCACTCGGTGAGCATGCAGCTCCAAAGGTCATCACGCACATTTCATAAACGTCGGGGTCTCGTTGGTTATCCCCATCTCTCCACAGAAATCGTTGCGCACATCTATCTTCGGGTCGGATCAGCACCTGGTGAAACATTTCCTTAATGTCACTGCAGACTCCGACAGCACCTTCTCTAAAATGGAAGAGGATAGATGCCAAGGCCTACTAGTGTTGCGGCCCCTTGCTCAGCGCAGAATTCAGCGATACTTCTCCAACTCGTGCCGCTGCATCGAACACCAATCGAATCTTTCCTGGCTTGTTAGGATTCGCCACTCCCAAATTTGTGGCAAGTACCATATCCTATCGCCTCCCATAGCGATCTCCTGTCGCTCCAGACGCCGAGCGTATCCCTTGACGACGTAATCATTGATAATCCGTGAGTACTCTTGGGCGAACTGCCCATCTCGCTTTATTTTCTTTTCGATATTTTCCGCTGGCTGCGGCCGCTGGCGCCGCCTTCACACCGAAGTTCTCGATCTCGAAGTAGTCCTCGACGATCCGTTCCACATTATCATCCAACGACGTGGCTAGCAGACAAGGCTGCGGTGATGGCGTGTCTCGTCGTCCTTCTACAAGCCCAAAAACGACCCATCCTAATGCGGTTGCGGCGGCGTACGGTCCCTCTCTGGCGAAGCGTCTCGTTCTCAATGGCAATCCTAAACGCCCATGATCCAATCCAATAAGTAGCTTCGCCACTGCATTTTCGTAGGGCTTCATCGGTAATCGAGCGTACTTGTTCACGCTCCTGACATCTCTTCTGTGCAGGCTCTGCATCGGCAAACTCAGTTTCGGAACGGCATACACGTTTCTCAGCACATGTCGGGAAGAGTTGCCTGCTCCACTAATCTGCAGACGTACCACGTTCGACGGCTCTCTTGCGGCCATGCCTCCGAACCATTGAATGTTCAGCTGACGACGTACTCCTTGTACGCCTAGCTCTGCAACCAGCTCTTTGTCGACCATCGTCACCGGAGAACCTTCGTCCAGGAGAGCGTACGTATCTACCTGCTTCCCACCTCCGTATAGCGTCACCGGCAATATACGGAACAGTAGTCGTTCTCGGTCCTCGTCGACACAGCTCAAATTCCTTTCCGGCGTCGCAGGAGCATCCACGGATGACGCTGCTCCTTCATTGAACCGGACGCCTTCCCTAGGTTCGACTGCCTGTCGGTCCCGGTTGTAGCTTCTCCAATGGCCGCCTCGCTGTGGCGATCTCCTGAAGCCTTCATTGCTTGCCTCATGAAGAAGACGGTGATGCTTCCTCCTGCATCCATTCATGGGGCACTCTCCTGACGCAGCGCACGATCCAGTCATATGCCCGCTTTGCAAGCACATGAAGCACAAGCGATGTCTTCTTGCGAGCCTCCACCTGTCTGTAGTCGTGGCTCCAATAAATCGTTGGCAGTCCCAAACTGCATGTTGTCCAAGGCCTTCACATATTGGACAATTCCTGAGGCAGCTCTCCTGTTGCTCGTCCTGCCCGTGGTCGATGCTGGCATGAAGCAATTGACGCCTTGGCTCCTTTCCATCAATGTCCGCCACCATGCAGACCACGTTCGCTAGTTCCATCAACCACGAACTAAAGTCCACAATAGTGGGAAAGGGCTGAATAGTTAAATCGTGCCTTGCCCACTCCACTCGTTTGCTTATCGGGAGCTTGGCCACAAGGTCTTCCATCAGGGTAGGGTTACCCAGGTGCTGCTCTGCCTTCGCCGACTGCAAGAAGGCCTTGAGGTTACTCACATGTGTGGCGTATGCGACGAGCTTTCCTAGATTGTGTTCCGAAATTGCGGGCACATCTCGAAGGCTGTTGAGCTGGCTGCGTATTAGTTGCTCTGGTCGTCCATATCTGAAACGCAGCTGCTCCATCGGTGCATTCGCATTGCTGGGGTGAATCAACAGCGCCTTAACCGTCTCACGCGCGTCATCCTTTAACGCCTTCAGTAGCCTTTGGTTGTTCTCCAAGTCCGTACAACCATATGCTTGCGTCGTTTCCGTAAACGCGCAATAGAAGATGGGCCAATCCTCTGGCTTCCCTCCAAACGTAGGCAGCTCAGGAAGCTTTCGTGGGGCCCAGCTTGCATTTCCTCCAATACTCGTCGCCCAAGCACCGTATCCAGGAGAAGGCACTCGTACCGATGTTCCGCCGGCCGCTTCGTTGTGTAGCCCGAAACCATGCGCTGGAACCGTATTGCCGGTAGCGCAAAATGGCGATGCGTGAGTAGTCCTAGTACACGGTACCGTTTGGGATCCGCTCCAAGATGGCAGTCTCCCTGACGCCATATGAAAGGCACTTGTTGGGTTAGGTACGGTCAGGCCGGTTGCAAATGGCGGTTGCTGACCTACCCCAACCTCACTCGACATAACGGGGTCAGTGCGCTCCGCGTTACTGCTGCGAGCTCGTTCCAATTCCTTCTCCAGCTGGGTTGGGTTAGGTATGGTCAGGCCGGTTGCAAATGGCGGTTGCTGACCTACCCCAACCTCACTCGACATAACGGGGTCAGTGCGCTGCACGTTACTGCTGCGAGCGCGTTCCAACTCCTTCTCCAGCTCGGCGATCCTCTCCAAGAGGTCGGCCACCTTCGGTTTGTTGGCGGCTCCAGATGCTGCCGGCTGAGCAGATGACGCCGGGGCTTTACTGCTTCGGCCGCCATCTTGCGGCGTCTCTGCGCTCGGTTGCGGAACCAATACGCTGCCATCCATTTGCGTCACGATATCCTGTCTCTCGTTTAGTCGAGGACTCCTTCTGGGCGAATGCTGCATCATGTCGTCCATGCACTTTGCGCTGTCTGCGCAAGATCAACCCTCTCACCAGGGTGCTACTCCAGATCCAAGTCGCCAATCGCCTGACTGCGAATAAAAGCTTCTCTCGTCGCTCGGGTGGGAGTTGCCTTAAACATACGGTGGCGATGGGGCGACCCGCCTTAAAACACCAATGTAGCTCCGTGTATATATGTATGTTTTATTCTAGTGGAAGTACAAGTTATAGAAAAGATGCTAATAATAATAATAAACATTACCGCAGTATAACCTCCCACACTCCATGGCTTTCGACGACAAATTCACCACCAAATTCACCAATTATCTACCTAGTGTGCCCAATCTCTTCATGAGGGCACAATACCAAATTTCAATAATAATACTTAATACTAAACTATCGATAATCGATCCGCGACATCCCCACCTCCGTGAAGAACCCCTTCACTCAAATCCAAAGCCGCCAACTTTGAAGCGGGGCGCATTATCCAGCGAGTCCGATCTCCATCCATGATCCTAACGCGGGCTCGTCTGACCTCACCATCCGTTCCAGTAAAGGCCTCCTCCACGACGGCTTTCCGCCAGTCTCGACGCGGAACGGCTGGATCGCAAACGAAGACGATGTCTCCCCGCTGAATCGGCTTCTCTCTGCGGCACCACTTCTCTCTCCGTGTCAGCGTGGGAAGGTACTCCAAGACCCACCTTTTCCAAAAACGGTCCCTCAGCATCCTTGCCACGCGCCACTGCTTCCAGGCCGGGTGTATCCGGTGGGCAAGCTGCTCCCTTTGGAGAAGATCGTTTGGCGTAAGAGGGGCTTCCTGGTCCGCACTCACTGGCAAATGGGTGAGCGGACGAGAGTTAACAATGTTCTCCGCCTCTATCAGGAAACTCTCCATTACGTGCTCCTTCGGCGCCACTTCCTTCACTGTTTGACGCAGCACCCTCTTCACGCACTGCACCATTCGCTCCCAGACTCCACCCTCTGAAGGGTTCGCTGGGCAATTGAAGATCCATTCAATGCCCTTACTTGACAGCTCCGACTGGATCCTTTCGGGTTCGAAGATCTCCGAAAATCTCTTGGTCTCCCTGTCAACTCCAACGAAGTTCTTGCCGTTGTCGCTGCGCAGTCTATGTACAGGCCCTCGACGGCCTGCATCTCGTCGGGGAACGCCTCACGTTGTGCTATACTTACGGACTAACAAGTCCTCAGCTGCTTCACACTCAGCTGCAGTGAGGCCGTAGTTCTCAAGCTCGTCTCGTTGTCCACGGCATCGACGTGTGAACCTTAGGACCCAGGCCGTAGTCCTCAACAATCGCCTGTAGCTTGAGAATCTCTGCAAGGATATAAACGTGTCACTCGTGCCAACGAGCACAAACTCACTCGGCATTTCCTCTTCATCTTCTGCGTCCGCTTCGTCGGTAGGTGCGGTTCCCGGCCAGCAGCTCGGTGATCTCCTCAGGAATGCCGGTCCTTTTAACCAGCGTGACTCCTCGCTCAGGTCTACGCTGCGTTGCGCCCGAGTCGCATCATCCGCCACGTTGTCGGCGGACGGTAGCCATCTCCATTGGGCCACCTTCGTTGACTCCAGAATCTCGGCTACTCTGTTCCCTACGAACTGTTTGTAGCGCCTGTGCGTGCTGCCAATCCAACGCAGCACTGTCTTCGAATCCGTCCATAGCACAATCTCTGCAATGGGCACACTATGGTCCTGACTGACTGTGTCCATCAATCTCGTTCCTAGAACTGCTGCCTGCAGCTCCAACCGTGGAATCGTCATCGTTCGCATAGGTGCACACTTTGTCTTTGCGCACACGAACCTCACATGCACGTCGCCGTCCTCATACGTGATTCTCCAGTAGACCACTGCCGCGAATGCCGACTGACTCCCATCCACGAAAACGTGCATCTCGATAGTCTTCACCAGTCCAGATCCAAAATAGTGACGTGGGCTCCGAAAGTTTTCCACTTTATCCATTTCCTTACGCCAATCCATAAAGGCGTTGTACATCTCAGCCGGTAGTGGCTCGTCCCATGAGATCCTCTTTCTCCAGACTTCTCGCAACAGCAACTTCGCTGTTACCATTAGGCAACACAGAAATCCCAAGGGGTCAAACGTTGACATGACCATACTCAAGAATTCCCTTTTTGTGGCAATTCTCTTCCCATCGGATACGATGGCAACTTTGTGGTACTTCACTCGAAACCTGAAGTCGTCCGTGGCTGGCTGCCACCGCATTCCCAAAATCTTTTGCTCGGCTTCACCCCATCCAATACTCTGGGCGTGGTCACTGGGTCCAAGCATCCTCTCTACTGTAGGCGAACTAGACGAAAACCTGCAAAGCTCAAAACCGCCTTCTGCATGTATCTCCTTTACTCTAGTAGATACTTCGATAGCTTCCCTCTCTGTGGCGAAGCTGTCCACGTAGTCATCCACGTAGTGGTAGTCCTCGATGGCCTTGACTGCTCTGGGATCCGAATCCTGGAATCGCTTGGAATTCGCTGTCTTCACGTGATGCGCCGCACTCGGTGAGCATGCAGCTCCAAAGGTCATCACGCACATTTCATAAACGTCGGGGTCTCGTTGGTTATCCCCATCTCTCCACAGAAATCGTTGCGCACATCTATCTTCGGGTCGGATCAGCACCTGGTGAAACATTTCCTTAATGTCACTGCAGACTCCGACAGCATCTTCTCTAAAATGGAAGAGGATAGATGCCAAGGCCTACTAGTGTTGCGGCCCCTTGCTCAGCGCAGAATTCAGCGATACTTCTCCAACTCGTGCCGCTGCATCGAACACCAATCGAATCTTTCCTGGCTTGTTAGGATTCGCCACTCCCAAATTTGTGGCAAGTACCATATCCTATCGCCTCCCATAGCGATCTCCTGTCGCTCCAGACGCCGAGCGTATCCCTTGACGACGTAATCATTGATAATCCGTGAGTACTCTTGGGCGAACTGCCCATCTCGCTTTATTTTCTTTTCGATATTTTCCGCTGGCTGCGGCCGCTGGCGCCGCCTTCACACCGAAGTTCTCGATCTCGAAGTAGTCCTCGACGATCCGTTCCACATTATCATCCAACGACGTGGCTAGCAGACAAGGCTGCGGTGATGGCGTGTCTCGTCGTCCTTCTACAAGCCCAAAAACGACCCATCCTAATGCGGTTGCGGCGGCGTACGGTCCCTCTCTGGCGAAGCGTCTCGTTCTCAATGGCAATCCTAAACGCCCATGATCCAATCCAATAAGTAGCTTCGCCACTGCATTTTCGTAGGGCTTCATCGGTAATCGAGCGTACTTGTTCACGCTCCTGACATCTCTTCTGTGCAGGCTCTGCATCGGCAAACTCAGTTTCGGAACGGCATACACGTTTCTCAGCACATGTCGGGAAGAGTTGCCTGCTCCACTAATCTGCAGACGTACCACGTTCGACGGCTCTCTTGCGGCCATGCCTCCGAACCATTGAATGTTCAGCTGACGACGTACTCCTTGTACGCCTAGCTCTGCAACCAGCTCTTTGTCGACCATCGTCACCGGAGAACCTTCGTCCAGGAGAGCGTACGTATCTACCTGCTTCCCACCTCCGTATAGCGTCACCGGCAATATACGGAACAGTAGTCGTTCTCGGTCCTCGTCGACACAGCTCAAATTCCTTTCCGGCGTCGCAGGAGCATCCACGGATGACGCTGCTCCTTCATTGAACCGGACGCCTTCCCTAGGTTCGACTGCCTGTCGGTCCCGGTTGTAGCTTCTCCAATGGCCGCCTCGCTGTGGCGATCTCCTGAAGCCTTCATTGCTTGCCTCATGAAGAAGACGGTGATGCTTCCTCCTGCATCCATTCATGGGGCACTCTCCTGACGCAGCGCACGATCCAGTCATATGCCCGCTTTGCAAGCACATGAAGCACAAGCGATGTCTTCTTGCGAGCCTCCACCTGTCTGTAGTCGTGGCTCCAATAAATCGTTGGCAGTCCCAAACTGCATGTTGTCCAAGGCCTTCACATATTGGACAATTCCTGAGGCAGCTCTCCTGTTGCTCGTCCTGCCCGTGGTCGATGCTGGCATGAAGCAATTGACGCCTTGGCTCCTTTCCATCAATGTCCGCCACCATGCAGACCACGTTCGCTAGTTCCATCAACCACGAACTAAAGTCCACAATAGTGGGAAAGGGCTGAATAGTTAAATCGTGCCTTGCCCACTCCACTCGTTTGCTTATCGGGAGCTTGGCCACAAGGTCTTCCATCAGGGTAGGGTTACCCAGGTGCTGCTCTGCCTTCGCCGACTGCAAGAAGGCCTTGAGGTTACTCACATGTGTGGCGTATGCGACGAGCTTTCCTAGATTGTGTTCCGAAATTGCGGGCACATCTCGAAGGCTGTTGAGCTGGCTGCGTATTAGTTGCTCTGGTCGTCCATATCTGAAACGCAGCTGCTCCATCGGTGCATTCGCATTGCTGGGGTGAATCAACAGCGCCTTAACCGTCTCACGCGCGTCATCCTTTAACGCCTTCAGTAGCCTTTGGTTGTTCTCCAAGTCCGTACAACCATATGCTTGCGTCGTTTCCGTAAACGCGCAATAGAAGATGGGCCAATCCTCTGGCTTCCCTCCAAACGTAGGCAGCTCAGGAAGCTTTCGTGGGGCCCAGCTTGCATTTCCTCCAATACTCGTCGCCCAAGCACCGTATCCAGGAGAAGGCACTCGTACCGATGTTCCGCCGGCCGCTTCGTTGTGTAGCCCGAAACCATGCGCTGGAACCGTATTGCCGGTAGCGCAAAATGGCGATGCGTGAGTAGTCCTAGTACACGGTACCGTTTGGGATCCGCTCCAAGATGGCAGTCTCCCTGACGCCATATGAAAGGCACTTGTTGGGTTAGGTACGGTCAGGCCGGTTGCAAATGGCGGTTGCTGACCTACCCCAACCTCACTCGACATAACGGGGTCAGTGCGCTCCGCGTTACTGCTGCGAGCTCGTTCCAATTCCTTCTCCAGCTGGGTTGGGTTAGGTATGGTCAGGCCGGTTGCAAATGGCGGTTGCTGACCTACCCCAACCTCACTCGACATAACGGGGTCAGTGCGCTGCACGTTACTGCTGCGAGCGCGTTCCAACTCCTTCTCCAGCTCGGCGATCCTCTCCAAGAGGTCGGCCACCTTCGGTTTGTTGGCGGCTCCAGATGCTGCCGGCTGAGCAGATGACGCCGGGGCTTTACTGCTTCGGCCGCCATCTTGCGGCGTCCCTGCGCTCGGTTGCGGAACCAATACGCTGCCATCCATTTGCGTCACGATATCCTGTCTCTCGTTTAGTCGAGGACTCCTTCTGGGCGAATGCTGCATCATGTCGTCCATGCACTTTGCGCTGTCTGCGCAAGATCAACCCTCTCACCAGGGTGCTACTCCAGATCCAAGTCGCCAATCGCCTGACTGCGAATAAAAGCTTCTCTCGTCGCTCGGGTGGGAGTTGCCTTAAACATACGATGGCGATGGGGCGACCCGCCTTAAAACACCAATGTAGCTCCGTGTATATATGTATGTTTTATTCTAGTGGAAGTACAAGTTATAGAAAAGATGCTAATAATAATAATAAACATTACCGCAGTATAACCTCCCACACTCCATGGCTTTCGACGACAAATTCACCACCAAATTCACCAATTATCTACCTAGTGTGCCCAATCTCTTCATGAGGGCACAATACCAAATTTCAATAAAATTACTTAATACTAAATAATCGATAATCGATCCGCGACAGCTACAATATTTCGTCTATTGCTTTAATACGACCCCCTCGATGGCACATGACTATTGTCCATACGAGCTAGTTTTTGGTAAAACTTCAAATTTACCAAAGCATTTTAATAGCATAGAAAACATAAAACCTCTTTATAATATAGAAGACTATGCTAAGGAATCAAAATTCAGATTAGAACAGGCATTTAAGAGAGCCAGACTAATGCTAGAATCTCATAAAATAAAACAAAAAATTATTTACGACAAAACTAGTTTAGATTTTGAGATGAAAATAGGAGATAAGGTCTTATTAAAAAATGAAACTGGACATAAGGTAGATTTTAAATATATAGGCCCCTATAAGGTAGAACAAATAGGAGATAGGGATAATATAACTATATCAGACAATAACAAGAAAGGAAAGCTAACTTCGGGCGGAGCCGAAGTTTATATACCCTTGCAGTTAAAACCGGATATATATCGCAAACATCGGATATAGTTGGCCGATCCTTATGGCAATAGGAATATGTAATCCAATTTTTTACAATACAAAATCTAAAAAAAGTCCCAAACTTCTATCTTCAAAAATATGAAAGTTGATATTTCTACCAAGTACCATTTCCGATCGTTCAGTTATATGGCAGCTATAGGATATAGTCGGCCGATCCTAATGAAATTTGGTAGGTCGGATCAACTGACCAAATATATAATCTGTACCAAGTTCCAGCTTTCTATCTTCAAAAACACGAGTTGGGTTAAAGTTGGGTCATTTCCGATCGTTCAGTTGTATGGCAGCTATAGGATATAGTCGGCCGATCCTTACGAAATTTAGCATGTCGTATTATTTTGCCAAAAATAGCTCTCACCCAAAATTTGAACTCTCTAACTTTAAAAACACCAAAGTTATACCATTTCCGATCAATCAGTTATATGGCAGCTATAGGATATAGTCGGCCGATCCGACTTATATACTGCGTGCAAAGGAAAGAAGGGTGTGTGCAAAGTTTCAAAACGATAGCTTTAAAACTGAGAGACTAGTTTGCGTAGAAACAGACAGACGGACAGACAGACGGACAGACGGACATGCTCATATCAACTCAGGAGGTGATCCTGATCAAGAATATATATACTTTATAGGGTCGGAGATGTCTCCTTCACTGCGTTGCACACTTTTGACCAAAATTATAATACCCTCTGCAAGGGTATAAAAATAAATAACAAATAGTACATAAAGATAGATTAAAACTTTTTATTTCATAATCAATCAACATCAACATAAATAAAAAAAAAAAGAGAAAAATAAGCATACCGAATATAAAAATACAAAAAAAAACTTATTGTTAACATAATTTATTAAATTTTGTACAATCTATGTTAGAAAATAACTTCATTATATTACGTTATTTTTCAAAAGGAGGGAGATGTAATATGCACATATATGCACTATTAATATCATATATATATGTCGACCACCCACTGTACCAAGAGTACTTAAAGGGTACACACTGTAACACTTTGTCGCAGTGTTTATGTTATCCAAGGTCTCGGTCATAAACCTAAGTGCACCGAAATATGAATCGCCCGCTGTGCCTTTGCTGTACGCCGAAAAGTGCATATGTCCGCATATACGTAACACGAGTGGACCTTATGCATGTCCACCAGGGCCGTAGCTAGCATGGGGCAGGTGGGGCGGTGCCCCAGGGCCCCCGAAGGGAAAGGGCCCCGCCGGGGCAAAAGACTTCCGTATAGGGGGCCCCAAATTTACTTGTTGCCCCAGGGCCCCCGAGGCTCTAGCTACGGCCCTGATGTCCACATACCTCCGCCTAAGCGAACATAACATAAATATATATTCATATATAAATATTTTGAATACATAACCGTCGCTCCGCTGCTGCTTTGGGCAGCGCAGCTACGAGACTTAGACTTCCTTTTACTCATAAGTAAATTTGTAGAAAGCAGAAACTCCCATGAGCTCGGAGCGGCAACAACAGCTGCTCCGAATACAACTCAAACCTTAAATAAAATAAAGATATGCTAAACCTTCAAACCAACCGATATAATCAATAAAACAGGGAACACGACCACAAACCTGGGGAGCCTTCGAGATAACATTACAATATAATGATATAATACAATATAACAGATCCCTCAAGCTAACGACGTAACGTACCTTGACGTTCACCTTGATAGACGACTTACCTGGCGCAAGCACATCGAATGCAAAAAGATGCACCTAAAACTGAAAGCCAGCAGTCTCCACTGGATCATAAACTTACGATCGCCACTGTGCCAGGACTACAAGTTACTACTGTACAATTCAGTCCTAAAGCCAATCTGGACGTATGGCTCCCAGGTGTGGGGAAACGCGAGCAGCAGCAACATAGACATCATACAGCGCGCACAATCAAAAATCTTGAGAACTATCACAGGGGCACCTTGGTATGTTCGCAACGAAAACATCCACCGGGATCTGGGCATCCTCGCAGTGAAAGACGAAATCCAGAAGCAAAAAGAGTCATACAAAGAAAAACTGTCTTCGCACCCAAATTTTCTCGCTCGGGGATTGTCTCGGGTTTTTAGCGTATCCCGCCGATTTTTAGGGCCGTCTAACACCGTATCAGTCAATATGACTGTTAGTTAAGTTAAAAATATAAGACTTGATACACCTCTTGTTAGTCTCGCAAAGAGAAGATTCAAGAAATAAAAGCAACGTTAAAAAAAAAAAAAAAAAAAGAAGTGTAGGACCTGCCAAATCCCTTTGCCAAGACATGAAGTGCTCGTCTGATCCCCTTGCCGAGACGTGAAGGGCCTGGGCGATCCCATTGCCGAGACGTGGAGTGGCCGGCTCATCCCTGGTCGATTCCTCGGCTTGCAAGACGTGAAGAGCTCGGCTGATCCCCCTGCCAAGATGTGGAGTGCCCGACTGATCCCCGTGCCGAGAAGTGGAGTGCTAGCTTATTCCCTTACCGAGAATCGAAGGGCCTGCCAGATCTCTCTTCCAAGACGTGAAGGGCTCGGCTAAACCCCCTGCCGAGACGTGAAGTACGAGGTCGATCCACCTGCCGAGACGTGATGTACCAGACCGATCCCTCTGCCGAGTTGTGGAAAGCCCGGCTCATCACTGGCCGATCCCATACCAAGGCCTGAGGAGCCCGGCTAATTCTCCTGCCGAGACGTGAAGTACGAGGTCGATTCCCCTACCGAGACGTAGAGTGCACGGCTCATTCCTCTGCCGAAACGAGATGCGGCCGATCCCCCTATCTAGACCTGCGGAGCCCGAATGATTCTCCTGCCGAGACGTGGAGCGCTCGGCTGATCCCTCTGCCGAAACGAGATGTGGCCGATCCCCCTATCTAGGCCTGCGGAGCCCGAATGATTCTCCTGCCGAGACGTAGAGTGTTCGGCTAATCCCTCTGCCGAAACGAGATGTGGCCGATCCCCCTACCTAGGCCTGCGGAGCCCGAATGATTCTCCTGCCGAGACGAAGAGTACCCGGCTGATCACCGTGCCGAGAAATGATGGGCCTGCTAGATCCACCTGCCGAGACGTGGAGTGCTCGGCTGATCCCTCAGCCGAAACGAGATGCGGCCGGTCCCCCTATCTAGGCCTGCGGAGCCCGAATGATTCTCCTGCCGAGACGTGGAGTGCTCGGCTGATCCCTCTGCCGAAACGAGATGTGGCCAATCCCCCTACCTAGGCCTGTGGAGCCCGAATAATTCTCCTGCCGAGACGTTGAGTGCCAAGCTGATCCCCGTGCTGAGAAGTGGAGTGCTGGTTGATTCCCGTGCCGAGAAGTGGAGGGCCTGCCAGATCTCCCTGCCGAGACTAGGAGTGCTCGGCCGATCCTCCTGCCGAGAAGTGAAGTTCCAGCTTATTCCCGTGCCAAGAAGTAAAGGCCCTGCCCGATCCCTCTGCCAAGACGTGAAGTGCTCGGCTGATCGGGGGATCCGAGACGTACAGTACGAGGCCGATCCCCCTCCCCAGGCCTGAGGTGCCCGGCTGATCCCCGAGCCAAAAAGTGAAGGGCCTGCCAGATACCACTGCCAAGACGTGGAGTGGTCAGCTGACCCCCTGCCGAGACGTGATGTGCCAGGCCGATCTCCCTGCCAAGATGTGGAGTGCCCGTCTGATCCCCGTGCCGAGAAGTGGAGTGCCAGCTTATTCCCGTTCCGAGAAGTGAAGGGCCTGTCAGATCCCTCTGGCAAGACATGAAGTGCTCGGCTGATCCCCCTGCCGAGATGTGGAGTGGCCGCCTGATCCCCGTGCCGAGATGTGGAGTGCCAGCTTATTCCCGTTCCGAGAAGTGAAGGGCCTGCCAGATCCCTCTGGCAAGACGTGAAGTGCTCGGCTAAACCCCCTCCCGAGACGTGAAGTACGAAGTCGATCCCCCTGCCGAGACGTGGAGTTCCCGGCTCATGCCTTATGCTCCTGCCGAGAAGTGAAGGGCCTGCCAGATCCCCCTGCCGAGACGTGAAGTGCCAGGAAGATCTCCCTGCCGAACCTTAGGATTCCCGGCTCATCCCCAGCCGATCCTCCTCCCCAGGCCTGAAGTTCCCGGCTGATCCCTCTGCCGAGACGTAGAGTGCCCGGCTCACATTCGTCTAATCCCTTTCCCAGGCCTGAAGTGCCCTAGACGTGATCCTCCTGCCGAGACGTGAAGGGCCTGCAGTGCCTGCTGATTCCCGTGCCGAGAAGTGGAGTGCTGGTTGATTCCCGTGCCGAGAAGTGGAGGGCCTGCCAGATCTCCCTGCCGCGACGAGGAGTGCTCGGCCGATCCTCCTGCCGAGAAGTGAAGTTCCAGCTTATTCCCCTGCCAAGAAGTAAAGGCCCTGCCCGATCCCTCTGCCAAGACGTGAAGTGCTAGGCTGATCGGGGGATCCGAGACGTACAGTACAAGACGTGGAGTGGTCAGCTGACCCCCTGCCGAGACGTGATGTGCTCGGCTGATCCCCCTGCAGAGACGCGAAGTGCTCGGCTCATCCGTGGCCGATCCCCCTACCTAGGCCTGTGGAGCCCGCATGATTCTCCTGCCGAGACGTGAAGTACCAGGCCGATCCCTCTCCCCAGGCCTGAGGTGCCCGGCTGATCCCCGAGCCAAAAAGTAAAGGGCCTGCCAGATACCCCTGCCAAGACGTGGAGTAGTCAGCTGACCCCCTGCCGAGACGTGATGTGCTCGGCTGATCCCCCTGCAGAGACGCGAAGTGCTCGGCTCATCCGTGGCCGATCCCCCTACCCAGGCCTGCGGTGCCCGAATGATTCTCCTGCCGAGACGTGAAGTACCAGGCCGATCCCCCTCCCCAGGCCTGAGGTGCCCGGCTGATCCCCGAGCCAAAAAGTAAAGGGCCTGCCAGATACCCCTGCCAAGACGTGGAGTGGTCAGCTGACCCTCTGCCGAGACGTGATGTGCTCGGCTGATCCCCCTGCAGAGACGCAAAGTGCTCGGCTCATCCGTGGCCGATCCCCCTACCCAGGCCTGCGGTGCCCGAATGATTCTCCTGCCGAGACGTGAAGTACCAGGCCGATCCCCCTGCCGAGACGTGGAGCGCCTGCTGATTCACGTGCCGAGAAGTGAAGGGCCTCCCAGATCCCTCTGCCATGACGCGAAGTGCTTCGCTGATCCCCCTGCAGAGACGTGAAGTACCAGGCCGATCCCCCTGCCGAGACGGCTCATCCCCGTCCAATCCCCCTACCCTAGCCTGAGGTGCCCGGCTGATTCTTCTGCCGAAACGTGGAGTGCGCGGCGGATCCTTGTGCCGAGAAGTGGAGTGCCCGGCTGATTCCTGTGCCGAGACGTGTACGACCTGCCAAATCCCTTTGCCAAGACATAAAGTGCTCGGCTGATTCCCTTGCCGAGACGTGAAGGGCCTAGCCGATCCCATTGCCGAGACGTAGAGTGCCCGGCTCATCACTGGCCGATTCCCCGGCTAATTCTCCTGCGGAGACGTGGAGTGCCCGGCTGATCACCGTGCCAAGAAATGACAGGCCTGCCAGATCCCCCTGCCGAGACGTGGAGTGCTCGGCTGATCCCTCTGTCGAAACGAGATGTGCCAGGCCGATTCCCCTGCCGAGACGTAGAGTGCCCGGCTCATCCCCGACCGACGCCCTCGCTAGGCCTGAGGTGCCCGGCCAAGACGAGATCCTCCTGCCGAGAAGTGAAGGGCATGCCAGTACTCCCTGCCGAGACGTGATGTGCCAGGCCGATCCCCCTGCCAAGATGTGGAGTGCCCGACTGATCCCCGTGCCGAGAAGTGGAGTGCTAGCTTATTGCCTTTCCGAGAAATGAAGGGCCTGCCAGATCCCTCTGCCAAGACGTAAAGTGCTCGGCTGATTCCCTTGCCGAGACGAGAAGGGCCTGACCGATCCCATTGCCTAGACGTGGAGTGCCCGGCTCATCCCTGGCCGATTCCCCGGCTAATTCTCCTGCGGAGACGTGGAGTGCCCGGCTGATCACCGTGCCGAGAAATGACAGGCCTGCCAGATCCCCCTGCCAAGACGTGGAGTGCTCGGCTGATCCCTCTGTCGAAACGAGATGTGCCAGGCCGATTCCCCTGCCGAGACGTAGAGTGCCCGGCTCATCCCCGACCGACGCCCTCGCTAGGCCTGAGGTGCCCGGCCAAGACGAGATCCTCCTGCCGAGAAGTGAAGGGCATGCCAGTACTCCCTGCCGAGACGTGATGTGCCAGGCCGATCCCCCTGCCAAGATGTTGAGTGCCCGACTGATCCCCGTGCCAAGAAGTGGAGTGCCAGCTTATTCCCGTTCCGAGAAATGAAGGGCATGCCAGATCCCCCTGCCGAGACGTGATGTGCCAGGCCGATCCCCCTGCCAAGATGTGGAGTGCCCGACTGATCCCCGTGCCGAGAAGTGGAGTGCTAGCTTATTGCCTTTCCGAGAAATGAAGGGCCTGCCAGATCCCTCTGCCAAGACGTAAAGTGCTCGGCTGATTCCCTTGCCGAGACGTGAAGGGCCTGGCCGATCCCATTGCCTAGACGTGGAGTGCCCGGCTCATCCCTGGCCGATTCCCCGGCTAATTCTCCTGCGGAGACGTGGAGTACCCGGCTGATCATCGTGCCGAGAAATGACAGGCCTGCCAGATCCCCCTGCTGAGACGTGGATTGCTCGGCAGATCCCCCTGCCGAGACGTGATGTGCCAGGCCGATCCCCCTGCTAAGATGTTGAGTGCCCGACTGATCCCCGTGCCGAGAAGTGGAGTGCCAGCTTATTCCCGTTCCGAGAAGTGAAGGGCCTGCCAGATCCCTCTGGCAAGACGTGAAGTGCTCGGCTGATCCCCCTGCCGAGACGTGATGTACCAGGCTGATTCCTCTGCCGAGATGTGGAAAGCCCGGCTCATCCCTGGCCGAACCCATAACAAGGCCTGAGGAGCCCGGCTAATTCTCCTGCCGAGACGCGGAGTGCCCGGCTGAACAACGTGCCGAGAAGTGAAGGGCCTGCCCAATCCCTCTGCCAAGACGTAAAGTGCTCGGCTGATCGGGGGATCCGAGACGTGAAGTACGAGGTCGATCCCTCTACCGAGAAGTGGAGTTCCCGGCTCATCCCTTAAGCTCCTGGCGATAAGTGAAGGGCATGCCAGAACCCCCTCCCGAGACCAGAAGTGCTCAGCTGAGCCCCGTGCCGAGAATTAAAGTTCCAGCTTATTCCCGTGCCGAGAAGTGAAGGGCCTGCCCGATCCCTCTGCCAAGACGTAAAGTGCTCGGCTGATCAGGGGATCCGAGACGTGAAGTACGAGGCCGATCCCCTCCCCAGGCCTGAGGTGCCCGGCTGATCTACGTGCCAAAAAGTGAAGGTCCTGACAGATCCCCCTGCTAAGACGTGAAGTACTAGGCCGATACCCCTGCCGAGGCGTGGAGTGCCCAGCCGATTTTCTGCCGATGCGTGGAGTGCCTCGTCGATTCCCCTTTTAGTTTACAACCCGCCAATACGTGAAGTGCCTGGCCGATCTCCCTGCCAAAGCCTGGAGTGGCCGGCCGATCCCCATGCCGAGGCGTGGAGTGCCCAGCCGATTCCCCTTCCGATGCGTGAAGTGCTTTGCCGATCCCCTGCCAACTGATCACCCGCCAATAAATTATATGCCTGCCCGATCTCCCTGCCAAGACCTGGAGTGCCCGGCCGATCCCGCATCCGATGTGTGGAGTGCCTAGCCGATTTCCGGATAGTTGAAAGCCCGCCAATACCTGAAGTGCCTGGCCGATCTCCCTGCCATGGCCTGGAGTGCCCGGCCGATCCCCCTGCCGAGGCGTGGAGTGCCCAGCCGATTCCCCTTCCGATGCGTGAAGTGCTTCGCCGATCCCCTGCCAACTGATCACCCGTCAATAAATTATATGCCTGCCCAATCTCCCTGCCAAGACCTGGAGTGCCCGGCTGATCCGGCAGCCAAGGTGAGTGAAGAGCCTGGTCGACCCCATGCCAGTTGATAACCCGCCAATACGTGAAGTGCCCGGCCGATCCCCCTGCCAGCCGATTACCCTGCCGACACATGGAGTGCCTGGCCGATACCGTGATAGCTGATAACCCGCTAAAACCTGAAGTGCCTCGCCGATCCCCCTGCCGAGACGTGAAGGGCCTGGCTGATCCTCTTGCCAAGGGCTGGAGTGCCCGGCAAATACCCCAGCCGAGGCGTGAATTGCCTAGCCGATCCCCCTGCCGAGGCGTGGAGTGCCAGATTGATCCTCCTGCCAAGGGCTGGAGTGCCCGGCCGATCCCCCTGCCGAGGCGTGGAGTGTCCAGCCTATTCCTAGCCCAGCCCTATCCCCTGCGAGCTGATACCCCTGCGGAGACTTGATGCCCGTGATCGGCCCGGCAAATCCCCGTACCGATACATGAAGGGAGACTTGCAGTGCCTGGCCGATTCCCCTGCCAGCTGATAACCCGTCACCAAGTGAAGTGCGTTTCCGATCTCCGTGCCAAGGCCTGGAGTGCCCGGCCGATCCCCTTGCCGAGGCGTGGAGCGCCCAGTCGCTTCCCCTGCACGCGTGGAGTGCCTGGCCGTTCCCCTGCTAGCTGATAACCCGCCAAAGCCTGGAGTGCCCGGCCGATCCTCCTGCCGAGGCGTGGAGTGCTCAGCCTATTCCCCGCCGACGCGTGGGTTGCCTAGCCGATTTCCCTTCTTGTTGATAACCCGCCAATAAATAATATGCCTGCCCGATTTCCCTGCCAAGACCTGGAGTGCACGGCCGATCCCGCAGCCGATGTGTGGAGTGCCTAGCCGATTCCCCTGCTAGTTGATAACCCGCCAATACCTGAAGTGCCCGGCCGAATCCCCTGCCGAGGCGTGGAGTACCCAGCCTATTCCCCTGCCGACGCGTGGAATGCCTGGCCGATCCCCTGCCAGTTGATTACCCGCCAGTACGTGAAATGCCTGGCCGATCTACCTGCCAAAGCCTGGAGAGCCCAGCCGATCCTCCTGCCGAGACGTGGAGGGCCCAGCCGATTCCCCTGCCGAAAAGTGCAGTGCCTCGAATCGGCCAGGGTGCCGATCTCCCTGCCAAGGCCTGGAGTGCACGGCCGATCCCGCAGCCGATGTTTGGAGTGCCTAGCCGATTCCCCTGCTAGTTGATAACCCGCCAATACGTGAAGTGCCTGGCCGATCTCCCTGCCAAGGCCTGGAGTGCCCAGCCAATACCCCTGCCGAGGCGTGGAGTGCCCAGCCTATTCCTCGCCGAAGCGTGGAGTGCCTGGCAGATCCCCTGCTAGCTGATAATCCGCCAATACGTGAAGTGCTCGGCTGATCCCCCTTGCGAGACGTGGAGTGCCCGGCTGATCCCCGTGCTGAGAAGTGGAGTGCTGGTTGATCCCCGTGCCGAGAAGTGGATTGCCAGCTTATTCCCGTTCCGAGAAGTGAAGGGCCTGCCAGATCCCTCTTGCAAGACGTGAAATGCTCGACTGATCCCCCTGCAGAGACGTGAAGTGCCCGGCTCATCCCTGGCCGATTCCCCGGTTAATTCTCCTGCGGAGACGTGGAGTACCCGGCTGATCACCATGCCGAGAAATGACGGGCCTGCCAGATCCCCCTGCCGAGACGTGGAGTGCTCGGCTGATCCCTCTGTCGAATAGAGATGTGCCACGCCGATTCCCCTGCCGAGACGTAGAGTGCCCGGCTCATCCGCGGCCGACCCCCTCCCTAGGCCTGAGGTGCCCGGCCAAGACGAGATCCTCCTGCCGAGAAGTGAAGGGCATGATAGATCCCCCTGCCGAGACGTGATGTGCCAGGCCGATCCCCCTGCCAAGATGTGGAGTGCCCGACTGATCCCCGTGCCGAGAAGTGGAGTGCTAGCTTATTGCCTTTCCGAGAAATGACGGGCCTGCCCGATCCCTCTGCCAAGACGTGAAGTCCTCGGCTGATCGGGGGATCCGAGACGTGAAGTACGAGGTCGATCCCTCTACCGAGACGTGGAGTTCCCGGCTCATCCCTTAAGCTCCTGGCGATAAGTGAAGGGCATGCCAGATCCCCCTGCCGAGACGTGGAGTTCCCGGCTCATCCCTTAAGCTCCTGGCGATAAGTGAAGGGCATGCCAGAACCCCCTCCCAAGACCAGAAGTGCTCAGCTGATCCCCGTGCCGAGAATTGAAGTTCCAGCTTATTCCCGTGCCGAGAAGTGAAGGGCCTGCCCGATCCCTCTGCCAAGACGTAAAGTGCTCGGCTGATCAGGGGATCCGAGACGTGAAGTACGAGGCCGATCCCCTCCCCAGGCCTGAGGTGCCCGGCTGATCTACGTGCCAAAAAGTGAAGGTCCTGCCAGATCCCCCTGCTAAGACGTGAAGTACTAGGCCGATCTCCCTGCCCAGACGTGGAGTGCCCGCCTCATCCCTTGCGGATCCCACTCCCCAGGCCTGAGGTCCCGGCTGATCCTCCTAGCGAGACGTAGAGTGTCCGGCTCCTTCCCGGTCGATCCCCATCCCCAGGCCTGAGGTGCCCGGTTGATCCCCGTGCACTCCCCGTCTCGGCAGGGGGATCGGCCTGAAGATGCGGAGTGCTCGGCTTTTCTTCTTGCCGTGACGCGGAGTGGAGTGCCCAACAGATCCTCCTCCCCAGGTCTGAGGTGCCCGGCTGATCCTCCTTGCCGAGACATGAAGTGCCCGGCTGATCCCCGTGCTGAGAAGTGAAGGGTCTGCTAGATCTCCCACAGAGATGTGGAGTGCTCGGCTGATCCCACTGCCGAGACGTGCAGCGCCTGAAAGATCCCCGTGCAAAGACGTAAATGGCCTCCTCGATCCCCCTTCCGAGACATGGAGTGCCCGTCTGATTCCCCTGCCGAGACGTGATGTGCCAGGGCGATCCCCTTCCAGAGAGGTGCAGTGACCGGCTCATCCCCGGCCGATCCACCTCCCCAAGCCTGAGGTGCCCGGCAAAAACGTGATCCTCTTTCCAAGACGAGAAGGGCCTGGGTGATCCCCTTGTCGAGACGTGGAGTGCCGGCTGATTCCCGTGTGAGAAGTGAAGGGCCTGCCAGATCCCCCTGCCGAGACATGGAGTGCTCAGCTGATCCCCTTGCAGAGAAGTGATTTGCCAGGCCGATCCCCTGCCGAGACGTAGAGTGCCCGTCCAATCCCCGTCCCTAGGCCTGAGGTGCCCGGCCAAGATTGATCCTCCTGCCTGGGTGATTCCCCTGTCAATGTGGAGTGCCAGCTGAACCCAGTTCCGAGTGGAGTGCCCGGCCTATCCCAGTGCCAAGAAGGGAAGTGCTTCTCCGATCCATTAGCCGAGATGTTGAGTGACCGGCTGAAACCCGTGCCGACACATGAATGGCCTGCCCGATCCCGCTTCCGAGACGTAGAGTGCCAAGCAGATCACCTTGACGAGACGTGAAGGGTCTTCCAGATCATCCTGCCGAGAGCTGAAGTGGCCAATCCCCCTGCCGATCATAGAGTGCCGGCTGAACCTCGTCCCGAGACGTGAAATACCAGGCCGATCCCACTGCCGAGACGTGGAGTACCCGGCTCATCCCCGGCTGATCCCCCTCCCCAGGCCTAAGGTGCCCGGCTGATCCTCCTGCCCAGACGTGAAGGGCCCGGCAGATCTTCCTAACGACACGTGAATGGCCTGCCTGATCCCCCTTCCGAGACGTGGATTGCGCGGCAGATCCCCCAGACGAGGCGTCGAGTGCCTAGCAGCATCCATTGTCAGCTGATACCCTATGCCACGACATGAAGGGTCTGGCCGATCCCCCTGCCGAAACGTGAAGTGCCAAGCCGACCCGGGGGGTCGGCTGATCCCCCTTCCGAGACGTGGATTGCCCGGCAGATCCCCCTGCCAAGGCGTGGGGTGCCCGGTTGACTCTCGTTCCGAGACGTGAAGTGCCCTGCGGGTCCCCGGCCGATCCCCCTGCCAAGGCCTGGAGTGCCCTGCCGATCCCCCTGCCGAGGCGTGGAGTGCCTTCCCGATTCCCCTGCCAGCTGATACCCCTGCCGAGACGTGATGTGCCTGGCAGATTTCACTGCCAAGATCTGGAGTGCCTGGTTGATTCTCGTACCGAGACGTGAAGTGCCGTGCGGGACCCGGCCGATCCCCCTGCCAAGGCCGGGAGTGCCCGTCCGATCCCCCTGCCGAGGCGTGGAGTGCCTAGCCGATTCCCCAGCCAGCTAATCCCCTTCTCAAAACGTGAAGTTCATTGCCGATCCACCTGCCGAGGCGTGGTGTGCCCTGCTGATCCTTGTGCCGAGGCGTGGAGTGCCTAGCCGATTCCCCTGCCAGCTGATACCCCTGCTGAGAAGTGATGTGCCTAGCCGATCCCCTGCCGCCAATAAGTTAATTGCCTGGTCCACACCCCTGCCGAGGCGTAGGGTGCTCAGCCGATTTCCATGCTGAGACATGTAGTACCTGGCCGTTTCTTCTGCCAGCTGATAACCCGTCAATACGTGAAGTGCCTGGCCGATCCTCCTGTCGAAACGTGAAGTGCTTAGCCGACCTCCAGCCGGCTGAAAGCCCTGCCGAGACGTGGAGTGCCCGGCTGGTCCCTGGCCGATTTCCGCACCGAGACATGAAGGGAGAGTTAAAGTGCCTGGCTTATCCTCTGCCAGCTAATAACCCGTGGAGTGCCGGGCCAATCTCCCTGCCAAGGCCTGGAGTGCTTGGCCGATCCCTCTGCCGAGGCGTGGAGTGCCAGATTGATCCTCGTGCCGAGACTTGAAGGGCCTGGCTGATCCTCCTGCCAAGGGCTGGAGTGCCAGATTGATCCTCGTGCCGAGACTTGAAGGGCCTGGCTGATCCTCCTGCCAAGGGCTGGAGTGCCCGGCAAATACCCAGCTAAGGCGTGAAGTGCCTAGCCATATCCCCAGCCAACTGATACCCCTGCGCAGACGTGAAGTTCCTGGCCGATCCCCCTGCCGAGACATACAGTGCACGGCCGATCCCCCTGCCAGCTGATTCCCCTGCAGACACATGGAGTGCCTAGCCTTTCCTCTGCAAGCTGATAACCCGCCAATAAATGATATGCCTGCCCGATCTCCCTGCCAAGACCTGGAGTGCCTGGCCGATCCTGCAGCCCAGGTGTGTGAAGAGCCTGGTCGATCCCATGCCAGTTGATAACCCGCCAATACGTGAAGTGCCCGGCCGATCCCCCTGCCAGCCGATTACCCTGCCGACACATGGAGTGGCTGGGCGATACCGTGCTAGCTGATAACCCGCTAATACCTAAAGTGCCTCGCCGATCCCCCTGCCGAGACGTGGAGAGCCCGGTTGATCCTCGTGTCGAAATGTGAAGAGACTGGCCGATCCCACTGCCGAGGCGTGAAGTGCCCGATTATCCTCGTTCCGATACGTGAAGGGCCTGGCTGATCCTCTTGCCAAGGGCTGGAGTGCCCGGCAAATACCCCAGCCGAGGCG
Source organism: Drosophila bipectinata (assembly GCF_030179905.1). NCBI lineage: Eukaryota > Metazoa > Arthropoda > Insecta > Diptera > Drosophilidae > Drosophila > Drosophila bipectinata. The sequence continues at coordinate 139,404 of NC_091739.1, read as the reverse complement.
TGAATTGCCTAGCCGATCCCCCTGCCGAGGCGTGAAGTGCCCCATTATCCTCGTTCCGAGACGTGAAGGGCCTGGCTGATCCTCTTCCCAAGGGCTGGAGTGCCCGGCAAATACCCCAGCCGAGGCGTGAAGTGCCTAGCCGATCCCCCTGCCGAGGCGTGGAGTGCCAGATTGATCCTTGTACCGAGACTTGAAGGGCCTGGCTGATCCCCCTGCCAAGGGCTGGAGTGCCCGGCAGATACCCAGCTAAGGCGTGGAGTGCCTGGCCATATCCCCAGCCAGCTGATACCCCTGCGCAGACGTGAAGTGCCTGGCCGATCCCCCTGCCGAGACGTGGAGTGCCCGATTGATCTTCGTTCCGAGACGTGAAGGGCCTGGCTGATCCTCGCGTGGAGTGCCAGATTGATCCTCGTACCGAAACTTGAAGGGCCTGGCCGATCCTCCTGCCAAGGGCTGGAGGGCCCGGTAGATACCCAGCCGAGGCGTGGAGTGCCCAGCCGTATTCCCTGCGAGCTGATACCCCTGCGGAGACTTGATGCCCGTGATCGGCCTGGCAAATCCCAGTACTGATACATGAAAAGAGACTTGTAGTGCCTGGCCGATTCCCCTGCAAGCTGATAACCCGTCACCAAGCGAAGTGCGTTTCCGATCTCCGTGCCAAGCCCTGGAGTGCCCGACCAATCCCCCTGCCGAGGCGTGGAGTGCCCAGCCTATTCCCCGCCGACGCGTGGGGTGCCTAGCCGATTCCCCTTCATGTTGATAACCCGCCAATAAATAATATGCCTGCCCGATCTCCCTGCCAAGACCTGGAGTGCACAACCGATCCCGCAGCCGATGTGTGGAGTGCCTAGCCGATTCCCCTGCTAGTTGATAACCCGCCAATACCTGAAGTGCCTTGCCGATCTCCCTGCAAGGCTTGGAGTGCCCGGCCGAATCCCCTGCCGAGGTGTGGAGTGCCCAGCCTATTCCCCTGCCGACGCGTGGAATGCCTGGCCGATCCCCTGCCAGTTGATAACCCGCCAGTTCGTGAAATGCCTGGCCGATCTACCTGCCAAAGCCTGGAGAGCCTAGGCGATCCCCCTGCCGAGGCGTGGAGGGCCCAGCCGATTCCCCTGCCGAAGCGTGCAGTGCCTCGCCGATCCTTTGCCAGCTAATAGCCCGCCAATACGTGAAGTGCCTGGCCGATCTCCCTGCCAGGGCCTGGAGTGCCCGGCTTAACCCCTCAACGAGGCGTGGAGTGCCCAGCCTATTCCGCGCCGACGCGTGGAGTGCCTAGCCGATTCCCCTGCTAGTGTATAACCCGCCAATACGTGAAGTGCCTTCCCGATCTCCCTGCCAAGACCTGGAGTGCCCGGCCGAAACCCTGCCGAGGCGTGTAGTGCCCAGCCCATTCCCCTGCCGACGCGTGGAATGCCTGGCCGATCCCCTGCCAGTTGATAACCCGCCAGTACGTGAAGTGCCTGGCCGAACTCCCTGCCAAAGCCTGGAGTGGCCGGCCGATCCCCATGCCGAGGCGTGGAGTGCCCAGCCGATTCCCCTTCCGATGCGTGAAGTGCTTTGCCGATCCCCTGCCAACTGATCACCCGCCAATAAATGATATGCCTGCCCGATCTCCCTGCCAAGACCTGGAGTGCCCGGCCGATCCCGCATCCGATGTGTGGAGTGCCTAGCCGATTTCCGGATAGTTGAAAGCCCGCCAATACCTGAAGTGCCTGGCCGATCTCCCTGCCAAGGCCTGGAGTGCCCGGCCGATGCCCCTGCCGAGGCGTGGAGTGCCCAGCCGATTCCCCTTCCGATGCGTGACGTGCTTTGCCGATCCCCTGCCAACTGATCACCCGCCAATAAATTATATGCCTGGCCGATCTCCCTGCCAAGGCATGGAGGGCCCGGCCGATACCCCTGCCGAGGCGTGAAGTGCCCAGCCGATTTTCTGCCGATGCGTGGAGTGCCTCGTCGATTCCCCTTCTAGTATTATAACCCGCCAATACGTGAAGTGCCTGGCCGATCTCCCTGCCAAAGCCTGGAGTGCCCGACCGATCCCCCTGCCGAGGCGTAGAGTGCCCAGCCGATTCTCCTGCCGATGCGTGAAGTGCTTTGCCGATCCCCTCCCAACTGATCACCCGCCAATAAATTATGTGCCTCCCCGATCTCCCTGCCAAGACCTGGAGTGCCCGGCCGATCCCGCAGCCGATGTGTGGAGTGCCTAGCCGATACCCCTGATAGTTGATAACCCGCCAATACCTGAAGTGCCCGGCTGAATCCCCTGCCGAAGCGTGGAGTGCCCAGCCAATTCCCCTTCAGACGCGTGAAGTGTCTGGCCGATCGCTGCCAGCTGATCACGCGCCAATAAGTTATATGCCTACCCGATCTCCCAGCCAAAGCCTGGAGTGATCCCCCTGCCAGCCGATTCCCTTGTCAACACGTGGAGTGCCTGGCTGATCCTCTGCCAAGGCCTGGAGTGCCCGGCCGATCCCCCTGCCGAGGCGTGAAGTGCCCAGCCGATTCCCCTGATGAGGCGTGGAGTGCCCAGCCGATTTTCCGCAGACGCGTGGAGTGCCTAGCCGATTCCCCTTCTATATAATAACCCGCCAATACGTGAAGTGCCTCGCCGATCTCCCTGCCAAGACCCTGAGTGCCCGGACGATCCCTCAGCCGAGGTGGGCCGTATTCCCTGATGAGTGCCTGGCCGATCCCCTGCAGGCTGATAACCTGCCAATACGTGAATACGAAATGGCCGATTTCCCTGCCAAGCCCTGGAGTGCCCGGTCGATCCCCCTGCCGAGGCGTGGAGTGCCCAGCCGATTCCCCTGCCGGCGCGTGGAGTACCCAGCCGATTCCCCTGCCGACGGGTGGAGTGCCTGGCCGGTCCCCTGCCAGTTGATAACCCGCCAATACGTGAAGTGCCGGGCCAACCTTCCTGCCAATCCCCCTGCCAAGGCCTGGAGTTGCCGGCAGACCACCCTGCCAGACGATTCCCCTGCCGACACGTGGAGTGCCAGGCCGATCGTCTGCTAGCGGATAACCGCCAATAAGTTATATGCCTGCCCGATCTCCCTGCCAAAGCCTGGAGTTATTCCCACTGGCAGCCGATTCCCTTGTTAACACATGGAGTGCGCTGCCAATCTTTCTGCCAAGGCCTGGAGTGCCCGGCCGATCCCCCTTCCACAGCTTGCAGTGCACGGCCGATCCCCCTGCCAGCTGATTCCCCTGAAGACACAGGGAGTGCCTGGCCTATCCTCTGCTAGCTGATAAACCGTCAATAAATTATATGCCTGCCCGATCTCCCTGCCAAGACCTGGAGTGCCCGGCTGATCCGGCAGCCAAGGTGAGTGAAGAGCCTGGTCGACCCGATGCCAGTTGATAACCCGCCAATACGTGAAGTGCCCGGCCGATCCCCCTGCCAGCCGATTACCCTGCCGACACATGGAGTGCCTGGCCGATTCTGTGATAGCTGATAACCCGCTAATACCTGAAGTGCCTCGCCGATCCCCCTGCCGAGATGTGGAGTGCCCGGTTGATCCTCGTGCCGAAATGTGACGAGACTGGCCGATGCCCCTGCCGAGGCGTGAAGTCCCCGATTGATCCTCGTTCCGAGACGTGAAGGGCCTGGCTGATCCTCTTGCCAAGGGCTGGAGTGCCCGGCAAATACCCCAGCCGAGGCGTGAAGTGCCTAGCCGATCCCCCTGCCGAGGCGTGGAGTGCCAGATTGATCCTTGTACCGAGACTTGAAGGGCCTGGCTGATCCCCCTGCCAAGGGCTGGAGTGCCCGGCAGATACCCAGCTAAGGCGTGGAGTGTCTAGCCATATCCCCAGCCAGCTGATACCCCTGCGCAGACGTGAAGTGCCTGGCCGATCCCCCTGCCGAGACGTGGAGTGCCCGATTGATCTTCGTTCCGAGACGTGAAGGGCCTGGCTGATCCTCGCGTGGAGTGCCAGATTGATCCTCGTACCGAAACTTGAAGGGCCTGGCCGATCCTCCTGCCAAGGGCTGGAGGGCCCGGTAGATACCCAGCCGAGGCGTGGAGTGCCCCGCCGTATTCCCTGCGAGCTGATACCCCTGCGGAGACTTGATGCCCGTGATCGGCCTGGCAAATCCCAGTACTGATACATGAAAAGAGACTTGTAGTGCCTGGCCGATTCCCCTGCAAGCTGATAACCCGTCACCAAGCGAAGTGCGTTTCCGATCTCCGTGCCAAGCCCTGGAGTGCCCGACCAATCCCCCTGCCGAGGCGTGGAGTGCCCAGCCTATTCCCCGCCGACGCGTGGGGTGCCTAGCCGATTCCCCTTCATGTTGATAACCCGCCAATAAATAATATGCCTGCCCGATCTCCCTGCCAAGACCTGGAGTGCACAACCGATCCCGCAGCAGATGTGTGGAGTGCCTAGCCGATTCCCCTGCTAGTTGATAACCCGCCAATACCTGAAGTGCCTTGCCGATCTCCCTGCAAGGCTTGGAGTGCCCGGCCGAATCCCCTGCCGAGGTGTGGAGTGCCCAGCCTATTCCCCTGCCGACGCGTGGAATGCCTGGCCGATCCCCTGCCAGTTGATAACCCGCCAGTTCGTGAAATGCCTGGCCGATCTACCTGCCAAAGCCTGGAGAGCCTAGGCGATCCCCCTGCCGAGGCGTGGAGGGCCCAGCCGATTCCCCTGCCGAAGCGTGCAGTGCCTCGCCGATCCTTTGCCAGCTAATAGCCCGCCAATACGTGAAGTGCCTGGCCGATCTCCCTGCCAGGGCCTGGAGTGCCCGGCTTAACCCCTCAACGAGGCGTGGAGTGCCCAGCCTATTCCGCGCCGACGCGTGGAGTGCCTAGCCGATTCCCCTGCTAGTTGATAACCCGCCAATACCTGAAGTGCCTTGCCGATCTCCCTGCAAGGCTTGGAGTGCCCGGCCGAATCCCCTGCCGAGGCGTGGAGTGCCCAGCCTATTCCCCTGCCGACGCGTGGAATGCCTGGCCGATCCCCTGCCAGTTGATAACCCGCCAGTACGTGAAGTGCCTGGCCGAACTCCCTGCCAAAGCCTGGAGTGGCCGGCCGATCCCCATGCCGAGGCGTGGAGTGCCCAGCCGATTCCCCTTCCGATGCGTGAAGTGCTTTGCCGATCCCCTGCCAACTGATCACCCGCCAATAAATGATATGCCTGCCCGATCTCCCTGCCAAGACCTGGAGTGCCCGGCCGATCCCGCATCCGATGTGTGGAGTGCCTAGCCGATTTCCGGATAGTTGAAAGCCCGCCAATACCTGAAGTGCCTGGCCGATCTCCCTGCCAAGGCCTGGAGTGCCCGGCCGATGCCCCTGCCGAGGCGTGGAGTGCCCAGCCGATTCCCCTTCCGATGCGTGACGTGCTTTGCCGATCCCCTGCCAACTGATCACCCGCCAATAAATTATATGCCTGGCCGATCTCCCTGCCAAGGCATGGAGGGCCCGGCCGATACCCCTGCCGAGGCGTGAAGTGCCCAGCCGATTTTCTGCCGATGCGTGGAGTGCCTCGTCGATTCCCCTTCTAGTATTATAGCCCGCCAATACGTGAAGTGCCTGGCCGATCTCCCTGCCAAAGCCTGGAGTGCCCGACCGATCCCCTTGCCGAGGCGTAGAGTGCCCAGCCGATTCTCCTGCCGATGCGTGAAGTGCTTTGCCGATCCCCTCCCAACTGATCACCCGCCAATAAATTATGTGCCTCCCCGATCTCCCTGCCAAGACCTGGAGTGCCCGGCCGATCCCGCAGCCGATGTGTGGAGTACCTAGCCGATACCCCTGATAGTTGATAACCCGCCAATACCTGAAGTGCCCGGCTGAATCCCCTGCCGAAGCGTGGAGTGCCCAGCCAATTCCCCTTCAGACGCGTGAAGTGCCTGGCCGATCGCTGCCAGCTGATCACGCGCCAATAAGTTATATGCCTACCCGATCTCCCAGCCAAAGCCTGGAGTGATCCCCCTGCCAGCCGATTCCCTTGTCAACACGTGGAGTGCCTGGCTGATCCTCTGCCAAGGCCTGGAGTGCCCGGCCGATCCCCCTGCCGAGGCGTGAAGTGCCCAGCCGATTCCCCTGATGAGGCGTGGAGTGCCCAGCCGATTTTCCGCAGACGCGTGGAGTGCCTAGCCGATTCCCCTTCTATATAATAACCCGCCAATACGTGAAGTGCCTCGCCGATCTCCCTGCCAAGACCCTGAGTGCCCGGACGATCCCTCAGCCGAGGTGGGCCGTATTCCCTGATGAGTGCCTGGCCGATCCCCTGCAGGCTGATAACCTGCCAATACGTGAATACGAAATGGCCGATTTCCCTGCCAAGCCCTGGAGTGCCCGGTCGATCCCCCTGCCGAGGCGTGGAGTGCCCAGCCGATTCCCCTGCCGGCGCGTGGAGTACCCAGCCGATTCCCCTGCCGACGGGTGGAGTGCCTGGCCGGTCCCCTGCCAGTTGATAACCCGCCAATACGTGAAGTGCCGAGCCAACCTCCCTGCCAATCCCCCTGCCAAGGCCTGGAGTTGCCGGCAGACCACCCTGCCAGACGATTCCCCTGCCGACACGTGGAGTGCCAGGCCGATCGTCTGCTAGCGGATAACCGCCAATAAGTTATATGCCTGCCCGATCTCCCTGCCAAAGCCTGGAGTTATTCCCACTGGCAGCCGATTCCCTTGTTAACACGTGGAGTGCGCTGCCAATCTTTCTGCCAAGGCCTGGAGTGTCCGGCCGATCCCCCTTCCACAGCTTGCAGTGCACGGCCGATCCCCCTGCCAGCTGATTCCCCTGCAGACACAGGGAGTGCCTGGCCTATCCTCTGCTAGCTGATAAACCGTCAATAAATTATATGCCTGCCCGATCTCCCTGCCAAGACCTGGAGTGCCCGGCTGATCCGGCAGCCAAGGTGAGTGAAGAGCCTGGTCGACCCCATGCCAGTTGATAACCCGCCAATACGTGAAGTGCCCGGCCGATCCCCCTGCCAGCCGATTACCCTGCCGACACATGGAGTGCCTGGCCGATTCTGTGATAGCTAACCCGCTAATACCTGAAGTGCCTCGCCGATCCCCCTGCCGAGATGTGGAGTGCCCGGTTGATCCTCGTGCCGAAATGTGACGAGACTGGCCGATGCCCCTGCCGAGGCGTGAAGTCCCCGATTGATCCTCGTGCCGAGACTTGAAGGGCCTGGCTGATCCTCCTACCAAAGGCTGGAGTGCCCGGCCGATCCCCCTGCCGAGGCGTGGAGTGTCCAGCCTATTCCCCGCCGACGCGTGGAGTGCCTAACCGTATCCTCTGCGAGCTGATACCCCTGCGAGCTGATACCCCTGCGGACACTTGATGCCCGTGATCGGCCTGGCAACTCCCCGCACCGATACATGAAGGGAGACTTGTAGTGCCTGGCCGATTCCCCTGCCAGCTGATAACCCGTCACCAAGTGAAGTGCGTTTCCGATCTCCGTGCCAAGGCCTGGAGTGCCCGGCCGATCCCCTTGCCGAGGCGTGGAGCGCTCAGTCGCTTCCCCTGCACGCGTGGAAAGCCTGGCCGTTCCCCTGCTAGCTGATAACCCGCTAAAGCCTGGAGTGCCCGGCCGATCCTCCTGCCGAGGCGTGGAGTGCTCAGCCTATTCCCCGCCGACGCGTGGGTTGCCTAGCAGATTCCCCTTCTTGTTGATAACCCGCCAATAAATAATATGCCTGCCCGATCTCCCTGCCAAGACCTTGAGTGCCGAGGATCCCTCAGCCGAGGTGAGAGTGCCAAGCCGTATTCCCTGCAAGCTGATACCCCTGCCCAAACGTGAAGAGCCCAGCCGATACCCTGCCCCTACCCGTCACCAAGTGAAGTGCCCTGCCGATCTCCCTGCCAAGGCCTGGAGTGCCTAGCCGATTCCCCTGCCAGCTGATAACCCGTCACCAAGTGAAGTGCGTGGCCGATCCCCGTGCCAAAGCCTGGAGTGCCCGGCCGATCCCCCTGCCGAGGCGTGGAGTGCCCAGCCGATTTCCCTGCCGACGCGTGGATAGACTTGCCAATTCCCCTGCCAGCTGATAACCCGTCACCAAGTGAAGTGCCTTGCCGATCTCCCTGCCAAGGCCTGGAGTGCCCGGCCGATCCCCCTGCCGAGGCGTGGAGTGCCCAGCCGATTCCCCTTCCGATGCGTGATGTGCTTTGCCGATCCCCTGCCAACTGATCACCCGCCAATAAATTATATGCCTGCCCGATCTCTCTGCCATGATCTGGAGTGCCCGGACGATTCCGCAGCCGATGTGTGAAGTGCCTAGCCGATTCCCCTGATAGTTGATAACCCGCCAATACCTGAAGTGCCCGTCCGAATCCCCTGCCGAGGCGTGGAGTGCCCAGCCGATTCCCCTGCCGACGCGTGGAGTGCCTGGCCGATTCGCTGCCAGCTGATCACGCGCCAATAAATTATATGCATGCCCGATCTCCCTGCCAAAGTCTGGAGTGCCCGGCCGATCCCCCTGCCGAGGCATGGAGTGCCCTGCCGACGCGTGGATAGCCTTGCCAATTCCCCTGCCAGCTGATAACCCGCCAATAAATTATATGCCTGCCCGATCTCCCTGCCAAGAACTTGAGTGCCGAGGATCCCTCAGCCGAGGTGAGAGTGCCAAGCCGTATTCCCTGCAAGCTGATACCCCTGCCCAAACGTGAAGAGCCCAGCCGATACCCTGCCCCTACCCGTCACCAAGTGAAGTGCCCTGCCGATCTCCCTGCCAAGGCCTGGAGTGCCTAGCCGATTCCCCTGCCAGCTGATAACCCGTCACCAAGTGAAGTGCGTGGCCGATCCCCGTGCCAAAGCCTGGAGTGCCCGGCCAATCCCCCTGCCGAGGCGTGGAGTGCCCAGCCGAGTTCACGCAGACGCGTGGAGTGCCTAGCCGATTCCCCTTCTATATGATAACCCGCCAATACGTGAAGTGAATCGCTGATCTCCCTGCCAAGACCCAGAGTGCCCGGCCGATCCCTCAGCCGAGGTGGGAGTGCCAAGCCGTATTCACTGCAAGCTGATACCCCTGCCAAGACGTGAAGAGCCCAGCCGATTCCCCTGCCGATGCATGAAAAGCCTGGCCGATCCCCTGCTTGCTGATAATCCGCCAATACGTGAAGTGCCTGGCCGATCTCCCTGCCAAAGCCTGGAGGGCCCGGCCGATCCCGCAGCCGATGTGTGAAGTGCCTGGCCGATCCCCTGCCAGCTGATAACCCGCCAAGACCTGCAGTGCCCGGCCGATCACCTTGCAAGGCCTGGAGTGCCCGGCCGATCCCCCTGCCGAGGCATGGAGTGCCCAGCTGGCTGATAGCCCGCCAATACGTGAAGTGCCTGGCCGATCTCCCTGCCAATGTCTGGAGTGCCCGGCCGATCCCCCTGCCGAGGCGTGGAGGGCCCAGCCGATTTTCCTACTCCCCTACCGATGCATGAAAAGCCTGGCCGATCCCCAGATTGCTGATAATCCGTCAATACGTGAAGTGCCTGGCCGATCTCCCTGCCAAGACCTGCAGTGCCCGGCCGATCACCTTGCAAGGCGTGGAGTGCCCAGCCGGTTCCCCTGCCGACGCGTGGATAGCCTTGCTAATTCCCCTGCCAGCTGATAACCCGCCAATAAATTATATGCCTGCCCAGTCTCCCTGCCATGACCTGGAGTGCCCGGCCGATCCCGCAGCCGACGCGTGGAGGGCCTGGCCGATCCCCTGCCAGCTGATAACCCGCCAAGACGGGAAGTGCCTGGCCGATCTGCCTGCCAAGGCCTGGAGTGACCGGCCGATCCCCCTGCCGATGTGGGAGTGCCAAGCCGTAATTCCTGCAAACTGATACACCTACCGAGACGTGAAGCGTCTGGCCGATCCCCTGCTAGTTGATAACCCGCCAATACGTGAAGTCTCTGCCAAAACCTGGAGTGCCCGGCCCATCCCCCTGCCGAGGCGTGGAGTGCCTAGCCGATTCCCCTGCCGATGCATGAAAAGCCTGGCCGATCCCCTGCTTGCTGATAATCCGCCAATACGTGAAGTGCCTGGCCGATCTCCCTGCCAAGACCTGCAGTGCCCGGCCGATCACCTGGCAAGGCGTGGAGTGCCCAGCCGGTTCCCCTGCCGACGCGTGGATAGACTTGCCAATTCCCCTGCCAGCTGATAACCCGCCAATAAATTATATGCCTGCCCGATCTCCCTGCCAAGACCTGGAGTGCCCGGTCGATCCTGCAGCCGACGCGTGGAGGGCCTGGCCGATCCCCTGCCAGCTGATAACCCGCCAAGACGTGAAGTGCCTGGCCGATCTGCCTGCCAAGGCCAATGTGTGGAGTGCCTAGCCGATTTCCCTGCTAGTTGATAACCCGCCAATATCTGAAGTGCCTTACCGATCTCCCTGCCAAGGCCTAGAGTGCCCAGCCGATCCCCCTGCCGAGGCATGGAGTGCCCAGCCGATTCCCCTGCCGACACGTGAAATGCCTTGCCGATCCCCTGCCAGCTGATAACCCGCCAATACGTGAAGTGCCTGACCGATCTCCCTGCCAATGTCTGGAGTGGCCGGCCGATCCCCCTGCCGAGGCGTGGAGTGCCCAGCCGATTTTCCTACTCCCCTACCGATGCATGAAAAGCCTGGCCGATCCCCAGATTGCTGATAATCCGCCAATACGTGAAGTGCCTGGCCGATCTCACTGCCAAGACCTGCAGTGCCCGGCCGATCACCTTGCAAGGCGTGGAGTGCCCAGCCGGTTCCCCTGCCGAAGCGTGGATAGCCTTGCCAATTCCCCTGCCAGCTGATAACCCGCCAATAAATTATATGCCTGCCCAATCTCCCTGCCAAGACCTGGAGTACCCGGCCGATCCCGCAGCCGACGCATGGAGGGCCTGGCCGATCCCCTGCCAGCTGATAACCCGCCAAGACGTGAAGTGCCTGGCCGATCTGCCTGCCAAGTCCTGGAGTGACCGGCCGATCCCCCTGCCGATGTGGGAGTGCCAAGCCGTAATTCCTGCAAGCTGATACACCTACCGAGACTAGAAGCGTCTGGCCGATCCCCTGCCAGTTGATAACCCGCCAATACGTGAAGTCTCTGCCAAAACTTGGAGTGCCCGGCCAACACCCCTGCCGAGGCGTGGAGTGCCCAGCCGATTCCCCTGCCGATGCATAAAAAGCCTGGCCGATCCCCAGCTTGCTGATAATCCGCCAATACGTGAAGTGCCTGGCCGATCTCCCTGCCAAGACCTGCAGTGCCCGGCCGATCACCTTGCAAGGCGTAGAGTGCCCAGCCGGTTCCCCTGCCGACGCGTGGATAGCCTTGCAAATTCCCCTGCCAGCTGATAACCCGCCCATAAATTATATGCTTTCCCGATCTCCCTGCCAAGACCTGGAGTGCACGGCCGATCCCGCAGCCGACGCGTGGAGGGCGTGGCCGATCCCCTGCCAGCTGATAACCCGCCAAGACGTGAAGTGCCTGGCCGATCTGCCTGCCAAGGCCTGGAGGGACCGGCCGATCCCCCTGCCGATGTGGGAGTGCCAAGCCGAGACGTGGAGTGCCTGGCCGATCCCCTGCTAGCTGATAACCCGCCAAAGCCTGGAGTGCCCGGGCGATACCCCTGCCGAGGCGTGGAATGCCTTGCCGATCCCCTGCCATCTGATAACCCGCCAATACGTGAAGGGCCTGGCCGATCTCCCTGCCAAGGCCTGGAGTGCCTGGCCGATCCCCCTGCCCAGGCGTGGAGTGCCTAGCCGATTCCCCTGCTTGTTGATAACCCGCCTATACGTTGTTACGAACTGTTTCTTCTGCTTCCGCTAGCTCAAAGCTATTTCCCGGATCCGTTCCACCGAATTTATAGATTCGACGTGACTGCCCAAGCCCAGAAAATAATACAAACAGCTTGAAATTTCCACACTCTTTATTTCGAAACCTCTTTACGCCACAAAGGGCTTTCTTTCTCTGTTATTCGTTGCTCCTTCCTTTTCTGCCTTGAGAACACCCCCTTGGGTCGACTACGACTGGCCAGACAATTGGCAGTGATCTTTCGCCTCCCTACTCCCGAGAACCTCCGTGCATAAGCACCGGCGGGCCGGGATTAAAAGCTGGTTGCGGACTGTCGCCTCCGCTACACCGGGACACCGTGCATACGCTCCGGTGCCAGGTTTGCGAGTTTGTTGGGAGTTTGTTTTCGCCGGCGAACCCGAGTTTGTAGTGGCGGGGCTGGTGAACGGGGTGTTCTCACTCGGTCTTTGACTTAGGCGCGAGTTCTCGAGTCGGCCGATCCTTGTTTCGCCGGAACGCACCTGTTGGTTGCGATTTCAGGACGTATCATTTCCCCACTTCCTTGCAAGGCTACCTGACGTGTTCGGAAATGGACCAACTCGACTACACGACCCTGGGTTTTTAGAGGAAAGTCCAGCAATGGACCTTTCCTTATTTGTCTACTCGCCCTCCTTGCGTTTGGGTGTCGGACTCTCCAAAGGCGGTCCTTTAACTCAAACAAATCGAATCCTTTTTAGAAACGATCTAACACTTGAATGGCGGACTCTCCACAGTCGGTCCTCTAAATAAACGCTAAGCTTCCTAAAAGACTCGTCCCGAGCCGCTCCAATGGGCCTCCTTTTATACTGACTGAAGCTCCCGTTAATCCTCCTGGATTCTGCTCCTGCCGTTAATCCTGCTTCTAGAATCACGCCACTTTCCCGTTGGTGGGTCGCTGTCCGTGGCCCCTTTTTTCCCCCGGCCACGATCTCTGCTGCTGGTATGTGGTGTACCGGTGGGCTTCGAAAGCCCGCCTTCACCGGACACCGTTACGTTCCACGTAGATTCCGTCCTCCCACGGGTAGCCCGGTTAGTAACTGGCTTTCACATTTCCCCCAACCCCCCGTCCTGATCCTGGCGATATTCCATTTCGCTGCAAGGTTGATGACCGGTGGTTGACCCCCTTTTTCCGCTTTCGCGCCTCCTCGCCCCCCCTGCCGACGCGTGGAGTGCCTAGCCGATTCCCACGCTTGTTGATAACCCGCCAATATGTGAAAAGCCTGGCCGATCTCCCTGTCAAGGCCCAGCCGATTCCCCTGCCGACGCGTGAAGTGCCTGGCCGATCCTCTGCCAGCTGATAACTCGCCAATACGTGAAGCGCCTGGCCGATCCCCCTGCCAAGGCCTGGAGTGCACGGCCGATCCCCCTGCCGAGAAGGGGAGTGCCCAGCTAATTCCCCTGCCGTCGCGTGGAGTGCCTGTCCGATCCCCTGCCAGTTGATAACCCGCCAATACGTGAAGTGCCTGGCCGATCTCTCTGCCAAGGCCTGGAGTGCCCGGCCGATCCCTCTGGAGTGTCTGGCCGATACCCTGCCAGCTGATAACCTGCCCATACGTAAAGTGCCTCTCCGATCTCCTGCCAAGGCCTGGAGAGCCCGGCCGATCCCCCCGCCGAGGCCTGGAGTGCCCAGCCGATTCCCCTGCCGAAGCGTGGAGTGCCTAGCCAATTCCCATGCCAGCCAATAAATGATATGCCTTCACGATCTCCCTGCCAAGACCTGGAGTAACCGGCCGATCCCGCAGCCGACGCGTGGAGTGCCTGGCCGATCCTGTAATATGCACATATATAGAAACACATATGTTGACCACCCACTGTACCAAGAGTATTTCAAGGGCAAACACTGTAGTATTTACGTTTGTTTATGTTATTTGAAACCTGGGTCATAAGCCTTAAGGATGTAGTCTCATGTTCCGGGCTACTTTTTAGAGGTTATTTCAAAAAAATTTTTTTGTAATAAAAAATAATGCCATCGTTCCAATTTTCACATATGTTTTTATAGGCATCATAAACTATTTGAAAATATTTTGTTCAATTTATTCTTGTGTAGTTTAATACACTTTATAGCATGCCAAAGTATGCATATAAAAAAAAAGGTAGGTCCCTGGCGCAGGTGATTTCGACTGCTAGAGTCATCCGAAACAAAAAATTAGAATAGATTATTGTTTTGTAAGCTGATGGCTCTGTCCCGTACTAGAATGAAATATTTTCATCAATAAACAACAAAATGGCGAATTCACAAAAAAAAAAAAATTTTAAAAAATTTAAGAAATTTATCTTAAATTAATGATAAAAAAACTAATCATTAAAAATAAATGATTCTAGTACGGGACAGAGGTGTTACTTTTTAGAACAACATATCCAAATTTCAGCTATATCGGTACCATAGAATTTTGTGAATCACCTGCGCCGCACACAAAAATGTCGTTCCGAGAAAAACGCGTTTAAAGTTTAGACGCTACCGAGAAACTCATACTTTTCGGTGTAGGCGCGCTACGATTATGGGCTGTATCTCTGTCATTATTTGATATTTTTATTTGAAACTTTAACAGTACATTCTTAATAAACAATACTATCGAAATATGTGAAAACAAAAAAAATCGATTTTTTCAACCTCACACATGAGACTACATCCTTAAGTGGCCGAATTTCCAAATACTCGCTGTGCCTTAGCCGCACGCCGAAACTGCATATGCAGCGTAAATTTAATATGAACAACCACTTATATGTGCATAAAAACCTCCGCTTAAGCGATTAGCTTTATATTAAAGAATATATAACCACCTCTCTGCCGCTGAGCTACTTAAGCTGTTGAATAGCGAAAAGTTAAGCTGGAACAGCTTGGTAAGGATTCATGCCGAATTGGAGCACTTAAAAAACTTGCTCGAAAAAAGAAAAACTGAAACCACGGCCACGCACACATCCACCTCCGCGGTAATTAAAAACATTGCAATGACCAACAAAAAGACTCTTCCACCGCCGAAAAAAGAGATAACAAATTTGGAGAAAAAGTGCCCGAACGACTGCGAGGGACCGCTCTACTCGCCGTACTGCGAGTTTACCTGCGGAAGGAAGACCAACAGCGCTTCCTAGAGCGCACACCGTTATCCTTGACAAGCACCTGTGAAGCCAGCACCGGTGCCCCATCAAAGAGACAACAGCCTGCAGCCAACACCAGCCCCGACTGACGACCAAGGAGGGAGTCCGGCAGCGCTTTCTAGAGCTTTCACATCGTAATTTTTTCTTTACCCAATGCACAGCGTTGCATATTTTTTTTGTATTGCGGCACTGCGATGCATATTTATACCCTTGCAGAGGGTATTATAATTTTGGTCAAAAGTGTGCAACGCAGTGAAGGAGACATCTCCGACCCTATAAAGTATATATATTCTTGATCAGGATCACCTCCTGAGTTGATATGAGCATGTCCGTCTGTCCGTCTGTCTGTCCGTCTGTCTGTCCGTCTGTCTGTTTCTACGCAAACTAGTCTCTCAGTTTTAAAGCTATCGTCTTGAAACTTTGCACACACCCTTCTTTCCTTTGCACGCAGTATATAAGTCGGAACGGCCCGGATCGGCCGACTATATCCTATAGCTGCCATATAACTGATTGATCGGAAATGGTATAACTTTGGTGTTTTTAAAGTTAGAGAGTTCAAATTTTAGGTGAGAGCTATTTTTGGCAAAATAATACGACATGCTAAATTTCGTAAGGATCGGCCGACTATATCCTATAGCTGCCATACAACTGAACGATCGGAAATGACCCAACTTTAACCCAACTCGTGTTTTTGAAGATAGAAAGCTAGAACTTGGTACAGATTATATATTTGGTCAGTTGATCCGACCTACCAAATTTCATTAGGTCCTCTAAATAAACGCTAAGCTTCCTAAAAGACTCGTCCCGAGCCGCTCCAATGGGCCTCCTTTTATACTGACTGAAGCTCCCGTTAATCCTCCTGGATTCTGCTCCTGCCGTTAATCCTGCTTCTAGAATCACGCCACTTTCCCGTTGGTGGGTCGCTGTCCGTGGCCCCTTTTTCCCCCGGCCACGATCTCTGCTGCTGGTATGTGGTGTACCGGTGGGCTTCGAAAGCCCGCCTTCACCGGACACCGTTACGTTCCACGTAGATTCCGTCCTCCCACGGGTAGCCCGGTTAGTAACTGGCTTTCACATTTCCCCCAACCCCCCGTCCTGATCCTGGCGATATTCCATTTCGCTGCAAGGTTGATGACCGGTGGTTGACCCCCTTTTTCCGCTTTCGCGCCTCCTCGCCCCCCCTGCCGACGCGTGGAGTGCCTAGCCGATTCCCACGCTTGTTGATAACCCGCCAATATGTGAAAAGCCTGGCCGATCTCCCTGTCAAGGCCCAGCCGATTCCCCTGCCGACGCGTGAAGTGCCTGGCCGATCCTCTGCCAGCTGATAACTCGCCAATACGTGAAGCGCCTGGCCGATCCCCCTGCCAAGGCCTGGAGTGCACGGCCGATCCCCCTGCCGAGAAGGGGAGTGCCCAGCTAATTCCCCTGCCGTCGCGTGGAGTGCCTGTCCGATCCCCTGCCAGTTGATAACCCGCCAATACGTGAAGTGCCTGGCCGATCTCTCTGCCAAGGCCTGGAGTGCCCGGCCGATCCCTCTGGAGTGTCTGGCCGATACCCTGCCAGCTGATAACCTGCCCATACGTAAAGTGCCTCTCCGATCTCCTGCCAAGGCCTGGAGAGCCCGGCCGATCCCCCCGCCGAGGCCTGGAGTGCCCAGCCGATTCCCCTGCCGAAGCGTGGAGTGCCTAGCCAATTCCCATGCCAGCCAATAAATGATATGCCTTCACGATCTCCCTGCCAAGACCTGGAGTAACCGGCCGATCCCGCAGCCGACGCGTGGAGTGCCTGGCCGATCCTGTAATATGCACATATATAGAAACACATATGTTGACCACCCACTGTACCAAGAGTATTTCAAGGGCAAACACTGTAGTATTTACGTTTGTTTATGTTATTTGAAACCTGGGTCATAAGCCTTAAGGATGTAGTCTCATGTTCCGGGCTACTTTTTAGAGGTTATTTCAAAAAAATTTTTTTGTAATAAAAAATAATGCCATCGTTCCAATTTTCACATATGTTTTTATAGGCATCATAAACTATTTGAAAATATTTTGTTCAATTTATTCTTGTGTAGTTTAATACACTTTATAGCATGCCAAAGTATGCATATAAAAAAAAAAGGTAGGTCCCTGGCGCAGGTGATTTCGACTGCTAGAGTCATCCGAAACAAAAAATTAGAATAGATTATTGTTTTGTAAGCTGATGGCTCTGTCCCGTACTAGAATGAAATATTTTCATCAATAAACAACAAAATGGCGAATTCACAAAAAAAAAAAATTTTAAAAAATTTAAGAAATTTATCTTAAATTAATGATAAAAAAACTAATCATTAAAAATAAATGATTCTAGTACGGGACAGAGGTGTTACTTTTTAGAACAACATATCCAAATTTCAGCTATATCGGTACCATAGAATTTTGTGAATCACCTGCGCCGCACACAAAAATGTCGTTCCGAGAAAAACGCGTTTAAAGTTTAGACGCTACCGAGAAACTCATACTTTTCGGTGTAGGCGCGCTACGATTATGGGCTGTATCTCTGTCATTATTTGATATTTTTATTTGAAACTTTAACAGTACATTCTTAATAAACAATACTATCGAAATATGTGAAAACAAAAAAAATCGATTTTTTCAACCTCACACATGAGACTACATCCTTAAGTGGCCGAATTTCCAAATACTCGCTGTATAACGAGATTAGTTTATCTCACACTTTAAATCACAAAACAAAAAGGTGGCTGCGTAATATTTAATAAAAACTGGGCGAAAACGAAAACGAAAGGTCTTGCTTCTTCAACGTTATAAATTCGAGTATATTTTCTAATCTTTCTCTAATCTTAAGCCTAACTTATCTATTGCGGCGAAGCGGGGCGAATTCGCACAAGAGCGAATATGAGCTTTCGCTCCCGCTCCGCCCTAAGCTATCTAAGAGTAAATTTATAGACTAACAACTAACAAATACAATTCAGCTATAACTATAATTCAAATTTTTCGACTTCAATAAAATACAAATTTTCGACTTTAATAAATGTAAATCAATTTACACCGGCCCCGTTGAAGGCCTCCATCAGGCTTCAACTAACTGGCAGCCGCGCCAGCTTGTGGACCGCTCTCCTATATTCCGCTCCAGAGCTAGTTCGGACGACGGCGACCCTGACCCTTCCGTCCGCGCCGGCGTGTGTTGCTCCTACTCGTCCCGTGAGCCACTGTTGTGGCGGCTGGTGATCCTCTGCGATCAGGACCAGCTCGCCCGTCCGGATGTCGTCCTCCTGGTGCTGCCACTTCGACCGCGCCTGTAGGCCCAAGACGTACTCCCGGGACCATCGCTGCCAAAACATTTGCTTGATTGACGAGACAAGCCGCCATCGCCGCAAGCACGTTAGACCCTGCTGGTCCGGGGTCCGCGGTGCTGGTGGGGCGATGAGCGGCCCGCCTGTCAACAGGTGCCCGGGAGTAAGCGCCTCGCCGTCGCTTGGGTCCTGACTCAGAGCCCCGAGGGGTCGTGAGTTCAGGACGGCCTCGACTCCAACGAGGACGGTCTGCAGCTCCTCCGCGGTCAGTCTGGCGTTCCCTACCGCTCGTAGGAGTAGGTGTTTTGCAGACTTCACACCTGCCTCCCATAGTCCGCCCATGTGCGGAGCCCGCGGCGGTATGAACGCAAATACGCATCCGCTTTTTGATGCGTATTGCGTGACCGCGTCGACCTCGTCCTCGATTCTCCGACGAAGGTCTGCGAAGTGGCGACTCGCTCCGACGAAGTTCGTCGCGTTGTCGCAGTGCACGATCTGCGGACATCCTCGGCGCCCAACGAACCTTTGAAAAGCCAATAAAAAGGAATCAGTTGAAAGGTCGGAAACTACTTCTAAATGAACTGCCTTGGACGCAAAACAAACAAATAAGGCAATGTAGGACTTATAGGGTGGCCTACCACGAATTTTCAATGTCGTATCTATAGGGCCACAAAAATCAACACCACATATGGAGAATGGGCGGAGAGCACGAATTCTATCTAAGGGTAAATCACCCATGATTTGAGTCATCAGACGAGGCTTGCATTTAAAGCAGCGAATGCATGACCGTACTGTCTGACTGCAGACTTCCTGCGCATTTACGATCCATATGCGCTGTCGCAAAAGACTCACAAGTGCTCGTGGACCCACATGAAAATTCGACTCGTGCAAGTATCGGACGTAGCTCTGAACAAATTGAGAGCGTTTTGTCAACAATACTGGAAACTTGGCATCGTACGATATAGGCATCGATTAGCTAGTCGCCCCCCAACCCGCACCAACGAAAAGGTAAGCCCAGCCTCTGAAGATTCGTGTAGAAAGGGATTTAACTTTTGTAGGCTAGGGCTAACACTTAAATTTTTTCGGATCTTTTCTATTTCATCTTGATACTCGTGCTCTTGGACTATTTCGACTATTTTCTTAAATGCTTCATTATATTCGACAGGTGAGGGAACAATATCAGAATTCACTACTAATTTCTTCGATTTCCTTATAAAGCGGAACATATAAACGAACACTCGCAGCAGTTTTAGGTGAGAGGAATAACCTTCTATCACTTCCAATAAATCTGAGGTAGATACGATTGCGGTTAATCCGACCGCATTCTTTTTCGCTTCCATCTGTATAAGTTCTGGTGACAGATCAAACCGGGGGCTCGTCGGCCACTTATCTTCCGGTTCCTTTAAAAACGATGGACCTGTAAACCAGATCGATTCTACAGTCTCCTTTACGTCTCCACCTCTGGACACTATATCTGCCGGGTTCTGCTTAGTTGGTACATGCCGCCACGTGCTATCATCTGACCACTCTTGAATTTCAGCTACTCTATTCGATACGAACGTTGACAACGACGATGGATGGGAACGAATCCAATGAAGAGTTACTTCTGAATCCGACCAAAATACACTTCGTTCGATCGGAACTTTTATTAGAGGCTTTATCTTGCGGCAGAGATCTGCGAGAAGGTGAGCGGCACATAACTCAAGACGGGGGAGCGTCTTTGTCTTGAGCGGCGCTACTTTGGACTTTGCCGTCAACAATGAAACTTTAATACCTTCTGCAGATTTGCAACGAATATAGACGCAGGCTCCATAGGCTCTCATCGATGCGTCAGAAAAGGCATGAATTTGAATCGGTGACATCGGCTCGGTAAACACGAATCTCGGAATTGAGATGTCCTCTAATTGCGACAGGGCAACTTGTATTTTGTTCCACGCTGTTTCTAAGTGCAGTGGAATTGACTCATCCCAATCTAGCTTATTTAGCCAAAGTTCCTGCAATAGGATCTTTCCTTTTATAAGTATAGGGCTTAATAGGCCAAGGGGGTCAAACAACTTCGATGTCACCGAAAGGATGTTCCGCTTGGTCGCCCTTTGACCCATGACTGAAGCATCAATTTCAAATTTAAATACATCTTCTTTAGGAACCCAAGCGATTCCTAATGCTTTAGTCAGTTCTGAGTCCGAAAGTGTTATTGGCTTAACCGTGCTCTCGGATGCAGTAACTTCAGGCGAGTTTGAAAACCACTTGCTCAATTCAAACCCAGCGTTTTGAAGAACCTGAGTTACTTCAGACTTAATTGTCTTTAGCTCCTCAATGCAACCAGCACCCGTTAACATGTCGTCGACGTAAAAGTCGGACCCAATAACTTCGGCAGCTCGAGGGAATGTATTTTTCACAGATTCACTCAACCTCTTCAAACACCTTATGGCCAGGAATGGGGCTGGCGCAGTGCCATATGTAACGGTGTTGAGCTTGCACAGTTTCAAGGACTCTGATGGGTCTTTCCTCCACACTATCAACTGGTATCGCCTATCGGCTTCATTTACCATTACTTGGCGATACATCTTTTTTATGTCGGCTATCAGAGCGAATCTGTTCAGCCGGAACCTAAGAAGAATTGAATACAACTCTTCCTGGATGGTAGGACCAACCATCAACAGATCGTTAAGACACTTATGTGTTGATGTCTTACAAGACGCATCAAACACGACTCGTAATTTAGTCGATGTGCTTTGAGGCCGTAAGACACACTGATGGGGTATGACGTAGTGTGGAGTAGCAAGAACATCATTGCTTGTAGGGGACATATGACCTAAGGATTCGTATTCTTCCATAAATTCCACATACATTTTCTTTAAATTCGGATCTCGAGATAATCTTTTCTCGAGCGACAAAAAACGGCGTTTGGCTACCTCGAACGAGTTTCCCAAAACGCTTGGATCCGATTTAAATGGAAGCCTGACTTCAAATCGACCTGAAGGCAGCACAACTGTATTTTTCTGATAATGTTCCTCACATAACTCTTGTTCAGGTGACAAAAGCTTTTTGGAAGTTGGTACTTCTTCCAACGACCAGAATTTTTTCAAATTGCCATCTATCGACTCGAGTAGTTCTTCTTGGCAATTCAGGCTAGAGACAGGCTGTTGAGGAGTTGAAGTATTTGCCTTATATTTTCCCGATACTATCCATCCAAGGAGAGTTTTTTGGAGGATGGGATGGTTTGGCCCTTGTTTTATTTGGCCCACGGACAACAATTCGAAAAATGACTCAGCTCCAATTAACATATCTATCCGCTGAGGTTTGTAGAAATATGGGTCTGCTAGCGGCAAGTTCTTTGGTAGGTCCCAATCTTTCACGTTCACTGACTGGTCAGGGTGATAACCCGAGATAGTTCTCAAAATCCAAAAGTCGAACGGAAACTCACTACCATTAATCGTTGACTTCACCACAGTGTGTATCTTTTTCTTAACCTGGGAATTAGCTTGACCAATTCCAAGCAAGTTGATACACGATTCCTCCCTACGGATCTGTAAGCGTTGAGCAAGTTCTTCAGTAATGAAGTTCATTTGAGACCCAGAGTCAAGTAGTGCTCGGGCCAATATATGCTCGCCATTTTTAGTTCTAACGCTTACGATCGACGTCGCTAACAAAACCCTTTCTAGTGATGACGCATGCAAAGCATGTGACGTAGAAGGGCCATCAAGATGTAGCGCTGGGGGAGGATGTTCATTTGGTGGTGGTAACGCCAAGTTATTTTCGGTCACAGTAAATCGGTGCAGAAGTTTGTGGTGCGATCTTGCACAAATTTGACATCTAGTCGATTTACACTTCGCAACCGTGTGACCTTTTCGCAGACAATTTAAACATAATGAGGCTGACTTGACAAACTCAAACCGTTGCATTACAGCAAGGCGAGCGAACGGACTACACTGGGCAAGACTATGGTCTTGTGCGTTGCAATAACTGCAAGCTTGTTTATTGGAAGCGGAGCAAGCCAACGAACTCCTATTGTGCTGCTTCCCGAACCCAATTTTCTCCTGCTTTGGCTTGCCAGTCTCTTCAGCGGACAGGTGCTGGTACCTACGGTTTAATATTTTTTCGAAATCGGACCACAGCGGCAATTCCTCATAATCCAGTGACTCTTCCCATTTTTCTCTGGTCACTGGATCTACTCTACTCAAAACTAAATGAATGATCATTGAGTTTGCAATTTTAGTGTCATCTCCTATGGATAAAAGTGACCCATAGATCGATGACACTGTGTCGATGAGACCTCTCAACGACGACGCAGACGGCTGGGAAACTTTCGGAAGGCTGAATAATTTGCTTATTTGGTTCGCAAAGATGAGACATTCGTTATCGTAAACTCTTTTTAGACTAGCAATAGCTTTGTCATAATTACTCTCGGTGACTTGGAATGCCTTGATAGTTCCTAAGGCTTCACCAGAGAGGCAAGAAATTAAATGGTTAAATTTCTCGATAACAGGAATGTTCACATCCTTGTCTACTAATGTCTCAAAGAGACTCATGAAATTTTTAAACTCCGAATAGTTTCCACTGAATTTTGGCAATGCCAAACTGGGAAGTCGAGCTCGAGTTGGGGCTGCAGAAATTGCAGTAGCTGGTGGGGACTCTTCAGCTAACGTGAAAGCATTTAATAAAGACATCACCCTTGCCTTAGTTGTTATCTCTAATTCTTCCAACTCGGCTCCAAATTCATCTTCCTCATCTAATTGCTCGATCTGGTCTTGCAACTCGTTTGCCTTAAATATTGTCTCATTTAAAACCTGAAGCCGGCACTCTAGCTCGGTCTTCACTAAAGGAACTGACCCAGCTTCCAAACGTTCCTCTAACCGGCGAATGCTTTTTACTCTGACATTTAATCTTCTTCTTAATTCATCAAGAGTCGTGGATTTTACTTTCTGTTTATTACTTTCCATTTTTAAATTTATTTATTTATTTTTAATAAACAGACGACGATAAAAAAATTTAAAATTTTTGTTTTTATTTTTAAATAAAAATTTTTTAATTTATTTGTTAATTAGCAAAAAAAATAAAAATTTTGACTAATATAACAAATTTTTTAATTTTAATTATTTAATTAATAAATTAAATTCAAAAAACGAAAACGAACGAAAAAAGGATATTTAATTTAATATCTAGCGAAAACGAAAAATAATTAATTAATATGGCGAAAAAAGATAAAATAATTAATTAATTATTTTGATAGTCGAATTATGTTGATAGTCGAGGCACTGAGTATCCAAAAAAATAGTTGGTTGCCAATGACACCGAAAAAGGTGTATACCCCACAATTATAGGGTAGCGCGTCACTTGGCGTTCCGGTAAAATAAAATGCGCCAAACTAATGCATATACATACATACATATATAGCAGCGGACAACGGTTGGAGCGAAAACGAAAATTTTACCGCTGCATATATTTGTATGTACGCCAAATTATTTATGCACGTAAATATGTATTATATTTGTACATATATTTGTATATAAATAAATGTTTGGCTGCACTAAATTTAACTATTTTGTTTGGCGAAAACGAACGAGGGGTAAAGGGGAGGGCGACAGTGATGTGGATATGTATTTACAATGTATGTTTTTGTCAATTTTAGCCACAGGCAGTTTGTTAATAATTTAACTAACTACTCAAATTTTTAAGCTCTACTAATTTCAAGTACGTATGCGCCAAGAATTGAAAGGAGGGTGCAATATTTCAACACAAGACGAAGATTTAATTTGTCTCTTCTCAACTTTCAATTTTTCGCACAAATACCTGGGGTTCTGCCTTGGGATCCTTTAATCCCGCTGCCACTTTCCTGTTGCAGTCGATGCAGGTGCACGGCATGGAAGGAGATTGGTATTGATGAGTGGCGAAGATCCTGCGGTGATGATCCTGGAGGCTGGAGGATTGAGGGTTTCACGACGCGGTGATTTTTGGGTTTTATTTTCCACAGCACGGACGCGTCGCGAGCAGCTCTTTAAATTGTATGTTTATTTATTTATTTTTTTTTTTTTTTTGTGTGTAATTACACAGTGTCACTGTCACTTTGTTTGTTTTTGTTTATTTATTAAATATTTTGCACTATTGTCCACCCGGGGGCGCCAAAATGTATAACGAGATTAGTTTATCTCACACTTTAAATCACAAAACAAAAAGGTGGCTGCGTAATATTTAATAAAAACTGGGCGAAAACGAAAACGAAAGGTCTTGCTTCTTCAACGTTATAAATTCGAGTATATTTTCTAATCTTTCTCTAATCTTAAGCCTAACTTATCTATTGCGGCGAAGCGGGGCGAATTCGCACAAGAGCGAATATGAGCTTTCGCTCCCGCTCCGCCCTAAGCTATCTAAGAGTAAATTTATAGACTAACAACTAACAAATACAATTCAGCTATAACTATAATTCAAATTTTTCGACTTCAATAAAATACAAATTTTCGACTTTAATAAATGTAAATCAATTTACACTCGCTGTGCCTTAGCCGCACGCCGAAACTGCATATGCAGCGTAAATTTAATATGAACAACCACTTATATGTGCATAAAAACCTCCGCTTAAGCGATTAGCTTTATATTAAAGAATATATAACCACCTCTCTGCCGCTGAGCTACTTAAGCTGTTGAATAGCGAAAAGTTAAGCTGGAACAGCTTGGTAAGGATTCATGCCGAATTGGAGCACTTAAAAAACTTGCTCGAAAAAAGAAAAACTGAAACCACGGCCACGCACACATCCACCTACGCGGTAATTAAAAACATTGCAATGACCAACAAAAAGACTCTTCCACCGCCGAAAAAAGAGATAACAAATTTGGAGAAAAAGTGCCCGAACGACTGCGAGGGACCGCTCTACTCGCCGTACTGCGAGTTTACCTGCGGAAGGAAGACCAACAGCGCTTCCTAGAGCGCACACCGTTATCCTTGACAAGCACCTGTGAAGCCAGCACCGGTGCCCCATCAAAGAGACAACAGCCTGCAGCCAACACCAGCCCCGACTGACGACCAAGGAGGGAGTCCGGCAGCGCTTTCTAGAGCTTTCACATCGTAATTTTTTCTTTACCCAATGCACAGCGTTGCATATTTTTTTTGTATTGCGGCACTGCGATGCATATTTATACCCTTGCAGAGGGTATTATAATTTTGGTCAAAAGTGTGCAACGCAGTGAAGGAGACATCTCCGACCCTATAAAGTATATATATTCTTGATCAGGATCACCTCCTGAGTTGATATGAGCATGTCCGTCTGTCCGTCTGTCTGTCCGTCTGTCTGTCCGTCTGTCTGTTTCTACGCAAACTAGTCTCTCAGTTTTAAAGCTATCGTCTTGAAACTTTGCACACACCCTTCTTTCCTTTGCACGCAGTATATAAGTCGGAACGGCCCGGATCGGCCGACTATATCCTATAGCTGCCATATAACTGATTGATCGGAAATGGTATAACTTTGGTGTTTTTAAAGTTAGAGAGTTCAAATTTTAGGTGAGAGCTATTTTTGGCAAAATAATACGACATGCTAAATTTCGTAAGGATCGGCCGACTATATCCTATAGCTGCCATACAACTGAACGATCGGAAATGACCCAACTTTAACCCAACTCGTGTTTTTGAAGATAGAAAGCTAGAACTTGGTACAGATTATATATTTGGTCAGTTGATCCGACCTACCAAATTTCATTAGGATCGGCCGACTATATCCTATAGCTGCCATATAACTGAACGATCGGAAATGGTACTTGGTAGAAATAGAAACTTTCGTATTTTTGAAGATAGAAGTTTGGGACTTTTTTTAGATTTTGTATTGTAAAAAATTGGATTACATATTCCTATTGCCATAAGGATCGGCCAACTATATCCGATGTTTGCGATATATATCCGGTTTTAACTGCAAGGGTATATAAACTTCGGCTCCGCCCGAAGTTAGCTTTCCTTTCTTGTTTTTTATAATATATATTTATTTTTTTATAATATTTTTTTATAATATTATATATAATAATTGAAAATTGAGCAATATTAATGTTGCCCAATTAGCGTGTGGCCTGAAAACCATACAAAAACTAGGCAGGTTTCTTTATGTTAAAAAAACAAATAAAGGACAAGTAAAAAAATTAATTTAATAATATGGCCAAATAAGGCAATTTTCATATAGAGACATTGCACATTTACGCAAAGAAAAACTCCAAAGAAACTTAAAAAAAAAATAAATGAGCCACAATAAATGGCAAATTAATAATAAATTGAATCACACAATTAAATTAAGGAAAAACATATTAACGAATGAGAGGACACCCAAAATAGGGTTAGTAGATGTAAAGCAGGTGGACTCCACTGCTAATGTGATAAATAAAATTGAATCCAAAACAATTGATGTAGAGCTAACGAACATCTTATTTTTAATAATTGTATTAATTATGAGCGCATATATCTTGTATAAGGCTTATATATTTCACAACAAAAGAGCCATAAACAGAAGCCAGGCTAATAACCTGGACAAAATATAAAGAAAATTTATTTTATTTCCGTTAAGAAATAAAATACAACACCTATAATATGTATATCCATATGGAGATATGTTATTCTTAGGATGCTATATTGAAGAACAGAATATATATTTATAAAGTATGAAGCTTAATCTATTTTTATGTCTAACAAAATAGAAAAGAATGGAAGATAATGGAATGGAAGGAAATTTATGAAAGATTGCATGGTATAAAAATTGATTTTGACAAATCTTATAAGTCATTTTCGAGGCCTAGGCCAGCACAGATAAACACTGTGAATAAGCATGCAGAAATATTAGTAAACCGCTTCAATACAGAGCGTACACTGATACATTACTAGACAAAGCCCATTGGTCTCAGGTGTCAAAATATCTGAATAAATTAAGAGACAATCTCATATTTATAAAGCAAAGGTACGACCTAACAATTTCAGTACCAACGGTTCTGAACACACCTCTGACAATAGAAACTGGTGAAGAGTCAGAATATTCAGATTTATCAGCACAGGTACAAGCCTAAACTGATGACCCTATCTCCACGGTGTGCAAAGTGTGCAACGCAGTGAAGGAGACATCTCCGACCCTATAAAGTATATATATTCTTGATCAGGATCACCTCCTGAGTTGATATGAGCATGTCCGTCTGTCCGTCTGTCTGTCCGTCTGTCTGTCCGTCTGTCTGTTTCTACGCAAACTAGTCTCTCAGTTTTAAAGCTATCGTCTTGAAACTTTGCACACACCCTTCTTTCCTTTGCACGCAGTATATAAGTCGGAACGGCCCGGATCGGCCGACTATATCCTATAGCTGCCATATAACTGATTGATCGGAAATGGTATAACTTTGGTGTTTTTAAAGTTAGAGAGTTCAAATTTTAGGTGAGAGCTATTTTTGGCAAAATAATACGACATGCTAAATTTCGTAAGGATCGGCCGACTATATCCTATAGCTGCCATACAACTGAACGATCGGAAATGACCCAACTTTAACCCAACTCGTGTTTTTGAAGATAGAAAGCTAGAACTTGGTACAGATTATATATTTGGTCAGTTGATCCGACCTACTAAATTTCATTAGGATCGGCCGACTATATCCTATAGCTGCCATATAACTGAACGATCGGAAATGGTACTTGGTAGAAATAGAAACTTTCGTATTTTTGAAGATAGAAGTTTGGGACTTTTTTTAGATTTTGTATTGTAAAAAATTGGATTACATATTCCTATTGCCATAAGGATCGGCCAACTATATCCGATGTTTGCGATATATATCCGGTTTTAACTGCAAGGGTATATAAACTTCGGCTCCGCCCGAAGTTAGCTTTCCTTTCTTGTTTTTTATAATATATATTTATTTTTTTATAATATTTTTTTATAATATTATATATAATAATTGAAAATTGAGCAATATTAATGTTGCCCAATTAGCGTGTGGCCTGAAAACCATACAAAAACTAGGCAGGTTTCTTTATGTTAAAAAAACAAATAAAGGACAAGTAAAAAAATTAATTTAATAATATGGCCAAATAAGGCAATTTTCATATAGAGACATTGCACATTTACGCAAAGAAAAACTCCAAAGAAACTTAAAAAAAAAATAAATGAGCCACAATAAATGGCAAATTAATAATAAATTGAATCACACAATTAAATTAAGGAAAAACATATTAACGAATGAGAGGACACCCAAAATAGGGTTAGTAGATGTAAAGCAGGTGGACTCCACTGCTAATGTGATAAATAAAATTGAATCCAAAACAATTGATGTAGAGCTAACGAACATCTTATTTTTAATAATTGTATTAATTATGAGCGCATATATCTTGTATAAGGCTTATATATTTCACAACAAAAGAGCCATAAACAGAAGCCAGGCTAATAACCTGGACAAAATATAAAGAAAATTTATTTTATTTCCGTTAAGAAATAAAATACAACACCTATAATATGTATATCCATATGGAGATATGTTATTCTTAGGATGCTATATTGAAGAACAGAATATATATTTATAAAGTATGAAGCTTAATCTATTTTTATGTCTAACAAAATAGAAAAGAATGGAAGATAATGGAATGGAAGGAAATTTATGAAAGATTGCATGGTATAAAAATTGATTTTGACAAATCTTATAAGTCATTTTCGAGGCCTAGGCCAGCACAGATAAACACTGTGAATAAGCATGCAGAAATATTAGTAAACCGCTTCAATACAGAGCGTACACTGATACATTACTAGACAAAGCCCATTGGTCTCAGGTGTCAAAATATCTGAATAAATTAAGAGACAATCTCATATTTATAAAGCAAAGGTACGACCTAACAATTTCAGTACCAACGGTTCTGAACACACCTCTGACAATAGAAACTGGTGAAGAGTCAGAATATTCAGATTTATCAGCACAGGTACAAGCCTAAACTGATGACCCTATCTCCACGGTGTGCAAAGTGTGCAACGCAGTGAAGGAGACATCTCCGACCCTATAAAGTATATATATTCTTGATCAGGATCACCTCCTGAGTTGATATGAGCATGTCCGTCTGTCCGTCTGTCTGTCCGTCTGTCTGTCCGTCTGTCTGTTTCTACGCAAACTAGTCTCTCAGTTTTAAAGCTATCGTCTTGAAACTTTGCACACACCCTTCTTTCCTTTGCACGCAGTATATAAGTCGGAACGGCCCGGATCGGCCGACTATATCCTATAGCTGCCATATAACTGATTGATCGGAAATGGTATAACTTTGGTGTTTTTAAAGTTAGAGAGTTCAAATTTTAGGTGAGAGCTATTTTTGGCAAAATAATACGACATGCTAAATTTCGTAAGGATCGGCCGACTATATCCTATAGCTGCCATACAACTGAACGATCGGAAATGACCCAACTTTAACCCAACTCGTGTTTTTGAAGATAGAAAGCTAGAACTTGGTACAGATTATATATTTGGTCAGTTGATCCGACCTACCAAATTTCATTAGGATCGGCCGACTATATCCTATAGCTGCCATATAACTGAACGATCGGAAATGGTACTTGGTAGAAATAGAAACTTTCGTATTTTTGAAGATAGAAGTTTGGGACTTTTTTTAGATTTTGTATTGTAAAAAATTGGATTACATATTCCTATTGCCATAAGGATCGGCCAACTATATCCGATGTTTGCGATATATATCCGGTTTTAACTGCAAGGGTATATAAACTTCGGCTCCGCCCGAAGTTAGCTTTCCTTTCTTGTTTTTTATAATATATATTTATTTTTTTATAATATTTTTTTATAATATTATATATAATAATTGAAAATTGAGCAATATTAATGTTGCCCAATTAGCGTGTGGCCTGAAAACCATACAAAAACTAGGCAGGTTTCTTTATGTTAAAAAAACAAATAAAGGACAAGTAAAAAAATTAATTTAATAATATGGCCAAATAAGGCAATTTTCATATAGAGACATTGCACATTTACGCAAAGAAAAACTCCAAAGAAACTTAAAAAAAAAATAAATGAGCCACAATAAATGGCAAATTAATAATAAATTGAATCACACAATTAAATTAAGGAAAAACATATTAACGAATGAGAGGACACCCAAAATAGGGTTAGTAGATGTAAAGCAGGTGGACTCCACTGCTAATGTGATAAATAAAATTGAATCCAAAACAATTGATGTAGAGCTAACGAACATCTTATTTTTAATAATTGTATTAATTATGAGCGCATATATCTTGTATAAGGCTTATATATTTCACAACAAAAGAGCCATAAACAGAAGCCAGGCTAATAACCTGGACAAAATATAAAGAAAATTTATTTTATTTCCGTTAAGAAATAAAATACAACACCTATAATATGTATATCCATATGGAGATATGTTATTCTTAGGATGCTATATTGAAGAACAGAATATATATTTATAAAGTATGAAGCTTAATCTATTTTTATGTCTAACAAAATAGAAAAGAATGGAAGATAATGGAATGGAAGGAAATTTATGAAAGATTGCATGGTATAAAAATTGATTTTGACAAATCTTATAAGTCATTTTCGAGGCCTAGGCCAGCACAGATAAACACTGTGAATAAGCATGCAGAAATATTAGTAAACCGCTTCAATACAGAGCGTACACTGATACATTACTAGACAAAGCCCATTGGTCTCAGGTGTCAAAATATCTGAATAAATTAAGAGACAATCTCATATTTATAAAGCAAAGGTACGACCTAACAATTTCAGTACCAACGGTTCTGAACACACCTCTGACAATAGAAACTGGTGAAGAGTCAGAATATTCAGATTTATCAGCACAGGTACAAGCCTAAACTGATGACCCTATCTCCACGGTGTGCAAAGTGTGCAACGCAGTGAAGGAGACATCTCCGACCCTATAAAGTATATATATTCTTGATCAGGATCACCTCCTGAGTTGATATGAGCATGTCCGTCTGTCCGTCTGTCTGTCCGTCTGTCTGTCCGTCTGTCTGTTTCTACGCAAACTAGTCTCTCAGTTTTAAAGCTATCGTCTTGAAACTTTGCACACACCCTTCTTTCCTTTGCACGCAGTATATAAGTCGGAACGGCCCGGATCGGCCGACTATATCCTATAGCTGCCATATAACTGATTGATCGGAAATGGTATAACTTTGGTGTTTTTAAAGTTAGAGAGTTCAAATTTTAGGTGAGAGCTATTTTTGGCAAAATAATACGACATGCTAAATTTCGTAAGGATCGGCCGACTATATCCTATAGCTGCCATACAACTGAACGATCGGAAATGACCCAACTTTAACCCAACTCGTGTTTTTGAAGATAGAAAGCTAGAACTTGGTACAGATTATATATTTGGTCAGTTGATCCGACCTACCAAATTTCATTAGGATCGGCCGACTATATCCTATAGCTGCCATATAACTGAACGATCGGAAATGGTACTTGGTAGAAATAGAAACTTTCGTATTTTTGAAGATAGAAGTTTGGGACTTTTTTTAGATTTTGTATTGTAAAAAATTGGATTACATATTCCTATTGCCATAAGGATCGGCCAACTATATCCGATGTTTGCGATATATATCCGGTTTTAACTGCAAGGGTATATAAACTTCGGCTCCGCCCGAAGTTAGCTTTCCTTTCTTGTTTTTTATAATATATATTTATTTTTTTATAATATTATATATAATAATTGAAAATTGAGCAATATTAATGTTGCCCAATTAGCGTGTGGCCTGAAAACCATACAAAAACTAGGCAGGTTTCTTTATGTTAAAAAAACAAATAAAGGACAAGTAAAAAAATTAATTTAATAATATGGCCAAATAAGGCAATTTTCATATAGAGACATTGCACATTTACGCAAAGAAAAACTCCAAAGAAACTTAAAAAAAAAATAAATGAGCCACAATAAATGGCAAATTAATAATAAATTGAATCACACAATTAAATTAAGGAAAAACATATTAACGAATGAGAGGACACCCAAAATAGGGTTAGTAGATGTAAAGCAGGTGGACTCCACTGCTAATGTGATAAATAAAATTGAATCCAAAACAATTGATGTAGAGCTAACGAACATCTTATTTTTAATAATTGTATTAATTATGAGCGCATATATCTTGTATAAGGCTTATATATTTCACAACAAAAGAGCCATAAACAGAAGCCAGGCTAATAACCTGGACAAAATATAAAGAAAATTTATTTTATTTCCGTTAAGAAATAAAATACAACACCTATAATATGTATATCCATATGGAGATATGTTATTCTTAGGATGCTATATTGAAGAACAGAATATATATTTATAAAGTATGAAGCTTAATCTATTTTTATGTCTAACAAAATAGAAAAGAATGGAAGATAATGGAATGGAAGGAAATTTATGAAAGATTGCATGGTATAAAAATTGATTTTGACAAATCTTATAAGTCATTTTCGAGGCCTAGGCCAGCACAGATAAACACTGTGAATAAGCATGCAGAAATATTAGTAAACCGCTTCAATACAGAGCGTACACTGATACATTACTAGACAAAGCCCATTGGTCTCAGGTGTCAAAATATCTGAATAAATTAAGAGACAATCTCATATTTATAAAGCAAAGGTACGACCTAACAATTTCAGTACCAACGGTTCTGAACACACCTCTGACAATAGAAACTGGTGAAGAGTCAGAATATTCAGATTTATCAGCACAGGTACAAGCCTAAACTGATGACCCTATCTCCACGGAACCCGAAATTGAGGAAAAAGATATAAACAATTTTACAATTACGGCAGTCCTTATTCAATCTGAATTGTCAGACCAGGACTACACAGACTCAGATTTAGACAACAGCATTTTGGAAGTAAAACCTACCACAATGGCTGACGAAACAATTGCCCAAAGGGCATACATTAGGGAAATATCGAGTACCATCCCAGAATTAAACGGGCAAAGGTTACACCTGCAAGCATTTATAACAGCTTTGAGGTTAGTCAACCTAACGAAAGGTTTGCGAGGCAAAGCGAAGCTTTGGCTGTAGAAGTTATTAAATCCAAAATAGTTGGATCCACTTTGTACAGAGTCCAAAGCGAAACGACTATAGAAGCAATAATTAAAAAACTGCAAGATACTATAGTCGGAGAAACATCTGACGTGATGAAAGCCAAAATGGCAAAAACCAGAAAGGAAAAACGATAGAGATAGACAATCTACGGAAGCTTCTAGAAGCTTCGTATATTGATGAAGGTCTATCGTCCGAGCACGCTGACAAATTCAGCACCAATGAGGCCATCTTCACAATGGCTAAAAATTGTGAGCATGGCCGACTTAAAACAATATTGGAAGCAAGTAATTTTGCAACAATGAATGAAGCCGTCACGAAGTACATATGCAGTACTGCAGCAATGCAGTACTGAAATGACAGTCAATGCAAATTCCATATTATACGCCCATCGAGGAAACTATCGCGGTAATAATTACAAAAACAATTATCGCGGTAGAGGTAATAATCGAGGTAGATATAACAATGACGAATATTACCAAAATTATGGAAATAACCATAATAATGGTTACTATGGAAACAATAATAACTATAATAACAATAACTACAGGAACAAGAACAACCGTGGTGGAAACAATCGCGGCGGACACGGCCGTGGTGGAAACCATAATAATAATGGCAATAACAACCATAACAATAACGTCAGGGTAGTCCATACAGATTCGGGAAACTCCCAGGCGCCTTTAGGTACACAACAGTAAGAAACACCAAAGTTCACACCATAAATCTCAGTCAAAGTACATTTGTTAGTTTCACAAACGTAGCAACACGAAAAGAATTAGTTTTTCTATTAGATACAGGTGCAGAAATATCCATATTAAAGGAAAATTCTGATGCTTTTCAAAACATCAAAAATAATCAAATAATAAACATACAGGGTATAAGTCAAGAAGTTACCAAATCAAAATGTTTAACTTCTATTGAAATTCAAACTTCAAAATACATAATTCAACATGATTTGGAATTCCACATGATTGAAATAAATTCAGAAAATGACAGTGTATTAATTCCGAATCAAGAAGTCCAGCATGGTATCTATATAGCAAATACCATAGCAACAACCCAGAATGCATATATAGGGCTATTAAATACTACAGATTTGGATCAAGTAGTTTATATTAAAAATATTCAGCATGAACCATTACGAAGTAGTACAAACTGACTTAGAAACCCGAGAAAAATTGTATTATCCCAACTTTTCAAAAACTTCCCTCCTCAATTCAACGAACAACTCACAACATTATGCACCCAGTATAGTGATGTCTTCGGACTAGAAACCGAATCAATCACTACCAATAATTTCTCTAAACAAAAACTGAGATTAACTGATGATGAACCCGTATATATTAAAAATTATAGAAATCCTCATAGTCAACAAGACGAAATTCAAAAACATGTCCAAAAACTCATTAAAGATAAAATAGGGGAACTTCCCTCTCTTTCTCTTAAGCGAACGGTCGTGTTTTTTTTGTGCGCACTGCGTTTTATTATAAATATTGGTAAACCGGTGTTTACTCACTTAATCAATTGCATACATATATTGTGAATCTTAATCTTAAACCATATCGCTTCGCTAGTGCTGTGGTATATTTGGAGTCGAATTAATAAATTGAATAATTTCAATTCCACGCATAGCTCAGCTCTGCTTCTTCCCCGGCTTATCTTTATTTCTGCATTTCTCTTTTGCATTATTTCAAAGCTCCCGCTTCGGCCTCCTATTTGGCACAGTGGTTCAAGGTATTGTGTTTTTTAACTTTTTATATATTAATTTTTTTTTATTAATTACAAAAAAAAAATTGAATTTAAACTTGTCTGCGCAATTAAGTCTGGTAACAAGACAATTTCCACATCCCAGCCTACCATCCATTGCTGGTTATGTGAAAACGTCGTGCACGCCAAGTGTGCCGAATTCACTGCCTCAGTTTCGGATGCCATTTCCCGTAGGTCGGGTATACACTATTGTTGTGAGAATTGTTGTGCTGTCCAAGGCGAAATGAGGTCGTTCATGGGACAGACAAAAAATGGATTTAAAGAGCTGATCACTGGCTTTCGTAAAGTCAATGACCAACTCTGTGAGCTTGACACTCAGTTTAGCAGCCTTCAGCTACCAACGGAGTCTCCTAAGCGTAAGAAATCCGCTGTTTGTGATCCGCCTCAGCCTGCTCAGCCGACATTAATGCAGCCGCTTATATCTCTGGCCTTCCCAAGGGCTAGAACTGAGAAAAATTCGTCCGAATTTCTCAGGGATAATGAGCAATTGTCCGATATGTCCGCCATGGCATCCCTTTAAGTGATGCCACAAGTCCTAGGGAACTAAACCCCCATTAGAGTCACCCAAAAGGGTATTCTACAGTCCGGACCACCGGACTGCAGTTCTGCAGTTCTCATACCTGCGACACCTAAACCCTTACAGGGTTAAGGGTGTTACCTTATTATTACCCTCCATCGAAACATATATTTGTTTCTCGGCTTGCCCCTGATACTTCAGAGATTGATATCTCGGCTTATATCAAAGCCAAAACAAAAGCCGATATAAAGGTGGAGGACATAACTAAATTTAAATATAATTATACATGGCGCACGTCTTCTTTCAAGATTCGTGTGCCCGCGCTGATGTTCAAGACGATTTGTTCTCCCAGTTTTTGACCAGAGAATCTTTTCGTCCAAGAACATCAGCCTAGTTCCGTAAAGAAAAAAGTTAAAAAACCAGTGGGAGTGAGACTTCCCAATATCGGAACCACTGACCAACCCTCTACCTCTTCTTTGGCCTCTAACCCAAAAAACTAGTTTCGTCACTAACTCTTACCTATCAGAACACTAGGGGGCTCCGTAGCAAACTCCCTAAACTCCCTAAACTATCAGAACTATATTCTGATAGTTCTTCCTTTGCATCCCACATTATAGCCTTTACAGAAACTTGGTTAAAGTCGGAGATCTTTAGCTCCGAAGTTTTTCCAAGTAAGTACACCACTTTTAGACGGGATCGACCTCAGCGAAGGGAGGGTGGAGTCCTCATTTCGGTAGACTCTACTCTTGCTTCTGAAGAGGTGAAATCCCAAGAGTTTGGTGACATAGAATTTATTTGCGTTAAAATCACTATGTCCGTGAAATATTTATACATTACATGTTCATATATACCGCCTATGTCTGAACCGCCTACATATTGGCAGCATTTGTCCGCTATTCGACACGTCTTTAATTTAATGACGGATCGTGACCAACTTGTAGCGGTGGGCGACTTTAATATCCCAGAATTAAAGTGGTCCAACGTCGATAACTCACCATCTTTGTCACTTATCACTCACCATGACTTCACCGCGGGCATGTTTGACATGTCCCTAGGTCAGATTTACCATGTTAGAAATTCGTTAGGTCGGCTTTTAGACTTATGTTTTGTATCTGATCCTGATGGTACCGCTCTCTCCAGAGCTTTTCCCCTTTCAACCTCAGAGGATCCTTATCACCCCACGCTGGAGGTCTCTATCGAAACTATTCCTGGTATCGATCAGATGTCTTTATGCGTGGCAAATAAGATTCGCTGCTTCCGTAAAGCTGATTTTCAGAAACTTAATAGCCTTATTGATACATACGATTGGTCTGATATTCTGGCATGCACTGATCTTAACGTCACTTTAGAAAAATTTTATTTTACTTTAAATAAATTTTTTGATTCCTGTGTGCCATGGAAATATCCGTCCGCTTCAAAAAATCCTCCTTGGTATACAAGGTGCTTCACTAACCTAAAAAATATTAAAAATAGGCTCTTACTAAAATACAAAAAAAACTGTAGTGGTGTTGATTTTTCAAGATACCTGCTAGCTCGCTCGAATTTTACCGTGCATAACGCGGAATGTTATAGGAATTATATTGACCGCTGCCGGATACAATAAGCGTAAACACGTATCTTTTTCATCCCTGCTTACGTTTGAAAATTCCTCTGCGACCTCTGATCAGGCCATTGCCGATCTATTCGCAGAATTTTTTCAAACAACTTATTCTCCGCCTAATTTGACAGATCAGCCTTACGCATGTAACATTCAAGCAGCAAATCTTATTTTCTGTGCGTTTTTTTCTAAGAACAACTTATTATCTGGTCTTTTAAGGGTAAAACCCATTTATTCGCCAGGCCCCGACGGAGTACCAGGCTGTGTGCTAAAATACTGCGCCAGGGCTCTGTGCAAACCTCTTCTAAGATTTTTCAACTTATCTTTGGAAACCTCGATTTTTCCCCTTAAGTGGAAGGAATCATTTATAATTCCCCTACATGAAAAAGGGAAAAAGTCCGAGGCTGCCAACTACAGAGGCATCTCAAAGTTGTCGGCAATTCCAAAGTTATTTGAAAAATTAATTACCCCTCGTTTGCAAAACCTTTGCTCTTCGATTATCACTCCTTGTCAGCATGGCTTTATTAAGCGTCGCTCCACCACCACAAACTTATTGGAGTTGACCTCCTTTGTCATAGATGGCTTTTGTAAAAGATATCAAACCGATGTAATTTACACAGACTTTAGCAAAGCATTTGATTCAGTTAATCACTCACTCTTGTTTAGTAAACTAAATATGCTGGGTTTTCCTAAAGACCTCTTAATGTGGATCTCCAGCTACCTAGATGGAAGGACACAAAGAGTCTTATTTAAAAACATACAGTCCCGTCTGGTCCGTGCTACATCCGGCGTCCCTCAAGGAAGTCATCTTGGCCCGTTATTATTTACGCTTTTTATAAAAGACTTGCCCCCTGCTTTAACGAACTCTCTAGTTCTTATGTATGCAGATGATGTAAAGCTTTGTCTTCAGTACAAATCCATCTCTGCCCAATACAGTCTTCAGTCTGACCTTGATAACTTTCAAAAATGGTGTTTAGCTAATGATCTAATACTTAATGGATCAAAATGCAAACATATGTCTTTTTATCGTTCTTGCCCTCTGCAAGCTACTTATTCTATTAATGGGATTGCCTTAGAAAAATTAACCCAGGTTAATGATCTCGGCATCCTATTAGACATAAAACTTAAATTTGCCGAACATATTTCCTTAATGGTTAATAAGGCTAAAGGAGTCCTTGGTTTTATCAAAAGGTGGTCAAAAGAATTTAATGACCCCTATATAACCAAAACATTATTTATTTCCTTGGTCCGTCCTATACTAGAGTACGGTTCATGTGTCTGGAGTCCCCAATATGGAGTACATAAGGAACGCATAGAATCCGTACAAAAGAACTTTTTAATATTTGCACTTAGAGGTCTACACTGGGATGCCAATCTTCAGCTTCCATCCTACAGTAGCAGACTTTTACTTATAAACTTACCTAGCTTAACAAATCGTAGGACAATGCTCGGTGTAGTTTTTCTGCATAACCTTATTAACGGGGGTGTAGATAGCCAGCATTTACTAACACGCTTTAATTTTAACATTCCTAATAGAAGGACTCGAAACTTTAGTCCTCTGTTCCTTAGCCGTTGTAGTTCGACATATGCACTGCATGGGTATTATGTTCGAACTACAATGGTCTCTACTCTATTACATCACTTTCCTGTCCCTCTAATTTAAAATATAGAATTTTAAATTTCCTTACTAACTCCTCTTAGCTTAACAAATTTTAAATAGCTTAATATGTACTAAAAAATCGTTTCTCGAGCGCCCCTTCGTCGTCTGGGCCTCTAAGCTTTATGATGAATACAGGAATGCTAGCTGATGCTCTTATTGATGCACAAGCCATTTCCAAATTCTGAAAGACCGCGTAAAAAAAAAAAAAAAAAAAAAAAAACCCTTTGTATCACCTTATAATGGCATACTATTGTTAGTACCAAAATAATCACTTCCAAAAAATCATTTCCGGAAAATAAAAAATGCCGATGGGACTATCGTCAAATTCAAAATTATCCAGTCCCACATGATGCGGACAGCGCTAGAAGATTCATCACATTTTGCAATTATTACAGACGTTTCATAAAGAATTTAGCAGAATACTCCCGTCACATAACAAGATTATGTAGGAAAAATGTAAAATTCGAATGGACAGAAGAATGTCAAAACGCCTTTGAACATTTTAAATCAGCATTAATAAATCCAACTCTGTTGCAATATCCAGATTTTAGCAAAGAATTTTGCATAATCACAGATGCAAGCATATACGCTTGTGGAGCAGTCCTAACTCAAAACAAAAATGGACTTCAGCTTCCGGTTGCATACGCATCAAGATCCTTTACGAAAGGTGATAGCGACAAGAGCACTACAGAACAAGAACTAGCAGCTATTCATTGGGCAATAATACACTTCAGACAATATATTTATGGTTGACATTTCACTGTCAAAACAGACCACAGAGCACTTATTTACTTATTTTCAATGGTAAATCACAGTTCCAAACTAACAAGAATGAGACTTGAATTAGAGGACTATAATTCTACGGTAGAGTACCTAAAGGGCAAAGATAATTATGTAGCCGATGCGCTCTCCAGAATAACAATCAAAGACTTAAAAAACATACAATTAAATATTCTGAAAGTTACTACCAGAAACCAAAGTAGATTAAAATCCTGCGCAGGAAAAGAACAAAAAGAATTGCATAAGCAATCTATTGAAAAAGCTTCAGAGCCCAACGTATATG
This sequence comes from Drosophila bipectinata, assembly GCF_030179905.1. Classification (NCBI taxonomy): domain Eukaryota; kingdom Metazoa; phylum Arthropoda; class Insecta; order Diptera; family Drosophilidae; genus Drosophila; species Drosophila bipectinata. Next base: position 99,638 of record NC_091739.1, on the reverse strand, counting down.
AAGTCATTAATAATGATGAGGTACGTAAAGTAGTGACCTTGCATGTAAATAATAAGATGTGTTTATTTAAGCGCGGAAAAAAAATTACAGCAAGATATGATGTTAGCGATTTGTATACTAATGGAACCCTTGACTTAGGTCAATTCTTCCAAAGTGGCACGGTGAGAAAATAACTTTGAACTAGTTTCAATTGATAATTTCAAATTAATGGGCAATAAAATATTGAAATTATTAAGAGTAGCGATACTCAACCCGGTGACCGTAATAAATAATAAAAAAGAAAAGGAAGCACAATACTGTCTACATTGCATGATGATCCGATACAAGGAGGTCACACAGGCATTACAAAAACTTTGGCTAAGGTCCAGAGATATACTACTGGAAAAATATGTTTAACCATAAAAGAGTACATAAGAAAATGTCCAAAATATCAAAAGTCTAAAACGACTATCTATGCCTGTGGCTTAAAAACACAACACAACATTCATTGCCTTACTGACCCCAACAACCCCACACAAAACATACTTGATAATAAGGAAATAGCCAACACACTTAGTACCCATTGGTCTAACTCATCACTTGACAACAATTTTTCCTCAACCTTCATTCAACAAAAATCAAATTCAACACACGACTCCTCACACACCCCATCTACTATTGCCCTTAGTATTTAAAAAGATATTACCATGATCGAAATTCTATCTTCCATTAATCAACTTAAAAGAACGACACCGGGACGAGATCGTATTAGCGAGATCGTAATAAAAAACCTATCTCCAAGCCTACTGATAAGAATTCTCAAACTTTTTAATAACATCCTTAACTCACATATCCCCCAGCAGTTTAAAGTTAGCACTGTTATACCTATACCCAAACCAAATTTGGATAAAACCTCCATTGACTCTTATCGCCCTATCTCCCTCAACCCATGCATAGCAAAAGTCATGGATAAAATAATATCTAAACGGCTTTGGTGGCTAGCTTCAAACTGCAAGCTATTAGACAGCCGTCAATTCGGATTCAAAAAGGGAAAATCGACCTCTGATTCTCTAGCCATACTAGATTATCAGATAACCTCCTCCCTGTCAACAAAAAATCATGCCTCTATCATTTCTTCAGACTTTGCCAAAGCCTTTGACAGGGTAGGCATTCACAGCATCATGGATGAACTCAAAGATTGGAAAATAGGTCCTAAAATAACCAAATATATATTCAACTTTCTTACCAATAGAAAAATATCAGTTCTTGCCAATAAGGTGTACTCATCCTCACAACCCTTAGACAACGGCATACCCCAAGGCTCACCCTTGTCGGTTATCCTGTTTGTTATATCCTAAAACAAGTTAAGCCAAATAATAGCCAAACAAAAGAATTGCCAATTCACCGCCTATGCAGACGACTACACTATAATATGCAACAGTTTACCTTCGACAGTCTAACCGATCGTTCGTATTCTTCCGCGAGACGTCTACGTAGCGCAGCTTCAAAACAACAACACAAGCACAAAGCAAACGAAATAACGAAATCTTCTTATCTCTACTCCAACTGGAGCGACGGACAATTTTGGCAGAATTTAAGTGGCCTTAAAGTTTGTTGACCCCACAATGCTGGACCCTCCAGATATCTGGAGAAAACACCCTCCAGACGGTATATATTTGGTTGCAACCACAACGGACGAAGATTCCCAGCCCCTGGCTGCAATCTGCCCGTTCATTATTAAGAAGACAATCGACAATACTATTCAAGGTGAAGTTTCAAGTTGTAAGAAAACCAAAGACGGCAATTTACTGATTAAGACTAAAAACTTATTACAAGCCGAAAAACTTAAGAAACTCGTCAGTATGCCTTCCAACACTCCATATGTCGATGTCCCCATTAAAATATCTGAACACCGAAGTCTTAACTCGAGTATTGGGATAATATATTCGAACGATTTGCGAGGAATCGATGAAAAAGTCATCTTGGACAACCTAAAGTTGCAAAAAGTTGAAAGAGTCGAGAAAATATATAAATATATTCCCAACCAGGTTCTCAATAAAACTCCACAAAACGAAACGGGTCTAATAAAAAATCTCATTTAAGCTAACCCATCTGCCAGACTTTCTCTATATTGGCTATGAGAGAGTTGATGTGCGTACATTTATACCGCGTCCTATGCGTTGCAATAACTGCTTTAGGTTTGGTCATACCGCAAAGTTCTGCAAAAACACACCAACTTGCGCCAACTGTGGTCTCGATGCCCACGTTAACTATGAGAACTCAGATATTTGCCAAAACAAGCCGAATTGCATAAATTGCTCCCTTAAAAAACTCCCAACATCTGACCACCATGCCCGCAAGGACGGCCCTGTCTTCCTGTCGAACAAGGAAGTCCAGGCCATTAGGACCCTACAAAAAGTTGACAATAGGACAGCCTGGTCCATATACAACAGAAGACACCACGATGGATCTCTCTACTCCTCAGCAGCCAAATCCAATCTAGCCAACTCAAACCAAACGTCAACAAGGAAAACAATAAGCTATGCCCCAAATGAATTTGAAACACCAACTTCCAGGAACCTCGACCCAGACCCAGACGAACCTATGTCATCCAGCTCGGAAACTCCCTGCACTTCCCACACTGCTAAAAAACCGGCAAAAATCCTTCCGCTTAACACTACAAATAGAACCAAAAGGCTTTTTAAAAACGATCAGAGCGCAATTATCACCAGATCTAAACTTAAATCCCTTGCCTCAATTGAAACTAAAACAACACAGTAACAATCATAATGACCCTAAAACAATGGAACATGAATGGATACCTGAACAATTACAACGAACTGCAAGTCCTGATTAAACGCTTTACTCCCAAAATCATTTCACTTTAAGAAACCCACATAACGTACACCCAACCAATCCCTATTCCAGTTAACTACAATATTTACTACACAGCCTCGCACAGCCCGGATGGCGGCGCGGCAATTTTAATTCACAAATCTATACAGCGCAAATCCATCCCTCTTCAGAGCACAGTTGATTCCATTGCATTGGAAATTCAGTCTGTAAAAAAATTTAATATAATAGCATCCTATATACCTCCTAACAAGAAATTCAACCAAACAGATCTCCATTCAATTTTACCACCAGAAAACTCCCCAAATCTAATTACAGGAGACTTCAACAGCTGGAATACCAGCTGGGGATCCCCAAAAATTAATCTGAGGGGAAGAATATTAGGAAAATTCATTCTGGATAACAACTTCATTATCCTTAACAACGACAACCCACGCATTTCTCAACACATAGGTCCTTTACACATATTGACTTGGCATTCTGTTCACCTGAACTTAAAGTATATTGCGACTTCAAAATCAGTGACTCCCTCCAAGGAAGCGATCACTTTCCAATCACCATCGAAATTTTTCCGAAAAATCAGAGAGCAAGTCAAAACTTTGTACAACGATTCATTACTAGCAGAGCTGATTGGGAAAAATTCGAGATGCTAACTAAAGACCTGAACAATAAAATACCAATATCACTAAACATTAATCAGGAAGCAGGCAGCAGGAAGCAAGAAAATTATTTTGCAAAGTGCATACGAGAGCATTCCACACACGAGACCACCTAAGACCCACCACAATGTTCCTTGGTGGAATAAAAAACTGGAAGGTCTGAATAAGGAAAAATTGACTATTTAAATTGACTTCGACAATCTCTCCTCAGTCCAAACCGGAAGCAATTTGGAGTTATATAAAAAAGCTCTGTGGTCTTCACAAAGCTACACAAATACACGCTATCAAGGATAACAGCAGTAGCGATCTGCTCACCAGCTCCGAAGATATTTCTGAAGCCTTCGCAAGCTATTGGTCACTCCGTTCAGAAGACTCCCAATTCTCCAACCTTTTCATTGAAGAAAAAAATAATCTAAATACGCTAAACTTTTTATCTCCCCCACACAAAACTGCAGCGTTCATGGAACAGGGTATAAACTTCCTAGAGTTCTCATCGGAACTAAATAGCTTAAAGGGTGACACCCCAGGTTAAGATAAAATTAACTATGACATGATACGACACGTCGCTCAATCACTGAAAATGAGAATTATCCGTTTTTTCAACAAAATTTTAAAATCTTATATTCCTCAATCGTACAAAATCAGCACAATTATACCTATCCACAAACAAGGTGCAGACAAAACCATGACGGAATCATATAGACCTATCTCCCTCAACCCATGTATATCTAAAACCCTTGACAAAATAATCTCAAAGCGGCTATGGTGGTGCAACGAACTGTCTTTTCTGCTTCCGCTCGCCACAATTTGCCGCGGCTAGCTCACAGAGTTTCGCGGATCCGTTCCACCGAATTTATAGATTCGACGTGATTGCCCAAGCCCAGAAAATAATACAAATAGCTTTCCGTTGTGCAGTCTCTTTATTCGCTGCTCTTTCTGCTTACAATGATGGTTTACGCGGATTCCCGGGAATGGGCCCCACTCCTAGTGGTCGTGACCCTTGGTGTCTCCTTCGGCCGTACTGGTGATCTGCTCCGTTGCTGGTGTTTCCGCTGGTGCTCTCGTTGCCGGGGTTCCTCTTCGTTGATCCGTCGTCAAGCATTCCACCTCTTTGACTTGGGCTGGCCTTCGGCTATGCACTGAAAAGCCTCCACTAAGTCGCCGGGGATACCGCGCCTACGCGCTGTACTGCCGGGCTCGGGAGTTGGCGGGCTGTAGCCTCCGCTACACCAGGATAAACGCCGTGCTCTGCGCGCCAGCGACACTGGTTCAGGAGATAGCTACTGACTGTCGCCTCTGCACCACCAGGGAGATGCGCCGTGCATGCGCACCGGCGGACCTGGTTCGGAGTGTGCGGCCTGCAGTAGGCTCCGCTACGCCAGGAAAACGCCGTGCTTTTCGCACCGGCGAGTCCGGTTTGGAAGATGGCTACTGGTGGTCGTCTCCGTAACCCGCTGTGCATGCGCACCAGCGGCCCCGGTTCAGAGTTTGCTGTCTACAGCCGGCTCCTCTACGCCAGGAGACGCCGTGCCTTTTGGCACCTGCGGGCCTGGATTGGGAGTCGCCGAAGTCTTGTCAGTTCCGACGGGGTCGGAAGTCGCCTGTCCAGGACCGTATGTCACGCCTCCCTTTCGGCCGGGTGACCACCGCGCGTACGCGCCAATGGGCCCGGGTCAAGAGCTGCTCGGTGGGTGATCGGTGCCTCCCCGATCGCGTTCCTAAACGGGCGTGAAGTTCCCGAGTCGGCTTATCCGTGTCCTGCAGGACCACGCCTGTTGGTTGCGAGTCAGGAACCCGCGTGGCGTACGCCAGACTTGTTCCCTCCTCACTTCCTTGCAAGGCTACCTGCTTTGACCGGGAATAGCCCAAACTCGACTCTGATACCCTGTCGCTGTCGAGGAAACCAACCCACGCCGATCCTTTCTCGTCCTGTCCTTCTCGTTCTCCGGAGCGAACCGGGCTCGGGATCCTGAGTTGGCCTGTCCTTTCCGTTGCAAGACCACGCCTGTTGGTTGTGAGTCAGGAGTCAGAGTGGCGTGTGCCAGACTTATCCTTCCCGCACTTCCTAGCAAGGCTACCTGCCGGGGCCAGGAACCGGTCCAACTCGTCTCCTGTCGCCTAGGTCTTTCCACGGAACTGTCCTTGTACTGATCTTTCCTTGTCTCGTTCGTTCTCCTTACGTTTGGCTGTTGGACTCTCCAAAGGCGGTCCTTCAACTCAAACAACCGAATCCTTTTTAGAAACGCTCTAACACTTAATTGGCGGATTCTCCACAGGCGGTCCTCCAACTCAACGCTACAAGCTTCCTAAAAAGACTCGTCCCGAGCCGCTCCAATGGGCCTCCTTTTATACCCTCTGGAGCGCCCGTTAATCCTCCTGGATTCTGCTCCACAGATCACGCCACTTTCCCGTTGTCGGGCTGCCGTTACTCCTGCTTCCAATATTACGCCACTTTCCCGTTGGCGGGCTGCCGTTACTCCTGTTTCCAAGATCACGCCACTTTCCGTTCGGCCGCTGACCCCTGCTGTTGCTATGCGACGTGCCGCTGGCCTCCTTCGCCTCCCCTGTTGCTCCTTGCTCCTTTGCTGCTCCCAGTCTTGTCGCCCATCCTGAACACTGCTGCGCGGCGCTGCGTTACGTTCCACGTTGACTCCGTCTTCCCACTCGATGATGGGCCTCAGCCCCTCACTGCCCTCACTGACCGTTACGTTCCACGTCGATTCTGTCCTCCCACTGGGCGATGTAACCTTGTCTTTCCATTCGTCTGCTGCTGCTCCGGGAACCGTTACGTTCCACCTTGATTCCGTCTTCGTACTCGATGGTGAAACCCTACCCCTCCCCGATCGTATTGGTCCTTAGCCTATCTCCCGCGGCCCCCCCAAATGATTGGCCATTGCTATCTTAGCGTGTGAGGAGGCTAATTCTCCTCACAGTGGTTTGCTACAACCAACAAGCTACTGAACAGCCGTCAACTCGGATTTAAAAAAGGGAAATCTGCAATGGATTGTCTGCTTTACGCAGACGCTCTAATTAGCAGAGCCCTCGCTGAAAGAAGACACATATCCATTATATCTCTTGACTTCGCAAAAGCATTCGAAAAAATAGGTTTGCATACCATCACAAATCAACTATCAGTATGGGGCTTCGGCCCATTAATTATCAAATATGTGATGAACTTCATGTCAAAAAGGAAAATAAGAGTTCGTGCCAATGATAACACCTCAAGGACACACCCACTCCACAATGGCATTCCGCAGGGATCTCCCCTCTCGGTAGTACCTTTTCTCATTGCGTTCAACAGTCTCTCAGATATAATCGACAAGCACAAGGAACTTCAACACACAGCTTATGTGGACGATTTTAACATCTTAATACCATTGAAAAAAGATAAAAACATTTCAATCAACCTCGACATGCTGTTTACTGAAATACTGAAATTTACTGAAATGAATGGTGCCAAAAATCCGGCGCAATGCTTTCAATTTCAAAATGCAAACACATCCACATTTGCCGGAAAAAACAATGTTCATGCCAGGTCTCTACACAATCCGCAATTATAAACACAGTTAACGAACTAACTATTCTAGGTCTGTCCTTCAACACAAAATACAAATTCAAACCCCACTTCAATAAATTACACAAATCACTACAGAAATCATCAAATATATTAAAATGCCTTTCCAGCGGAAAATACAACAGCCACCCCATCACCCTCGATCAAATCGTCAAAAGCCTATGTATTTCCAAAATTGATTACGCTTTACCGATATACGGTAACTCCTCTAAGTCACTTATAAAACCAATTAAAACGTTAATTAACTCAATCTTGCGAACATCTCTGGGAGCCTTCTGCTCTACCCCCACTTTCAATCTATACCTGGAATCTAACATCGAACCATTAGAAACCAGAATCGAACACTTACATACAAAAACAATTAACACTATCATGCACGCAAACGACCCACCTCTAAGAAAAATTATCCAACAGATAACCAAAAACAAGAAAGGAAAGCTAACTTCGGGCGGAGCCGAAGTTTATATACCCTTGCAGTTAAAACCGGATATATATCGCAAACATCGGATATAGTTGGCCGATCCTTATGGCAATAGGAATATGTAATCCAATTTTTTACAATACAAAATCTAAAAAAAGTCCCAAACTTCTATCTTCAAAAATACGAAAGTTTCTATTTCTACCAAGTACCATTTCCGATCGTTCAGTTATATGGCAGCTATAGGATATAGTCGGCCGATCCTAATGAAATTTGGTAGGTCGGATCAACTGACCAAATATATAATCTGTACCAAGTTCTAGCTTTCTATCTTCAAAAACACGAGTTGGGTTAAAGTTGGGTCATTTCCGATCGTTCAGTTGTATGGCAGCTATAGGATATAGTCGGCCGATCCTTACGAAATTTAGCATGTCGTATTATTTTGCCAAAAATAGCTCTCACCTAAAATTTGAACTCTCTAACTTTAAAAACACCAAAGTTATACCATTTCCGATCAATCAGTTATATGGCAGCTATAGGATATAGTCGGCCGATCCGGGCCGTTCCGACTTATATACTGCGTGCAAAGGAAAGAAGGGTGTGTGCAAAGTTTCAAGACGATAGCTTTAAAACTGAGAGACTAGTTTGCGTAGAAACAGACAGACGGACAGACAGACGGACAGACGGACAGACGGACATGCTCATATCAACTCAGGAGGTGATCCTGATCAAGAATATATATACTTTATAGGGTCGGAGATGTCTCCTTCACTGCGTTGCACACTTTTGACCAAAATTATAATACCCTCTGCAAGGGTATAACAACACAAAAAAATATCGAACCTCAACGGTCGACCGGTGCATTTCTCGAAGTCTAAAGCTAGAACTTCCAATCTCTCTTCCTCATAAGCCTAAACCAATATTACCGCCCTGGTTTCTAGATATCAATCTAATAGATACCCGACTAAGCCGTCTAAAAAAATCTGATATAAACAAGGACATATTTGTCCAACAATTTCTATAAATGAAACACCAGCTCATGAGGATGAACTTCACGCTCCTGTTCACAGACGGAATCCTTGAACAAGGAAATAATTGGCTTTGCAGTAACGACAGAAGACTATACCCTTAAACAAGCTGTCCTCCCAAGCTACTCAACAGTCTACACGGCAGAGGCGATTGCTATTCTTGAAGCCATCAAAATAGCAGTCAAGATTAGAGGGAAATTCTGCATCTGCTCAGATTCCCTATCCACATTGGAAGCAATAGCCAACATAAACAATTCCAGCTTTTATGTATCGTCAATCCGCGACCTTCTGCTTAAACATAAAAATAAAATCAAACTCCTATGGATCCCCAGCCACGTCGGAATCAAGGGAAACGAAAATGTCGATGCAGCAGCGAAAGGAGCGACCATCGCTCCACTATTTTCTACAAAAAATGTTAACCGTGGAGACATCAACAAACAATTAAAATCTGAGTCCCTAAAAACAAAAACTATAATCTTGCAAAAATCATCGCAGTGGTACCAACAAATTAATCCTGAAGCAATAAGCATAGCCGACTACAGTAAAACTGCACAGACCTCCAACCTCCCAAGAAGAGAGATTACCAAAATAATCCGGCTTCGACTTGGCCACACCAGACTTACCCACTAACATCGCTTCTTACAGATACCAAACTATCAATGCCAGTTCTGCACCACGGACTCCATATCAATCTCCCATATCCTTGACGACTGCCCCGCCCTACAAACACATAGAAAAAATTTTCCAAATTTTAAACTCTCGGAACTATTAATTGACCCTAATCCTGCAAACCTCCAGCTAATTCTAAACTTCCTTAAATCAGCTAAACTTTTGCATCTCATATAACTTTATATGTTATTAAATTTATAAATAATTTAAGTGTAAATAACTTGTTACAACACGTGTAAATAATCATTATTTTTTATAAGTTTAATTTATAGGCAAATATGTATGTAACACCTTCCGGCCGAAAGCCACCGCAGCTATGGCCGATCCCCATCTGTACCTTAAGTTTGCAACTTTTGAGTGCAGAGTACAATAAATAAATAAATAAATATAATATGCAAGCTTAACAAACAAATAACTAATCTCAACTTAAATCCACTATTTAAAATCCTAATATGGTGTGACTACTCAGGAGCCAAACTGTCACTTTCCTCCCATCTAACATAACACTACAGGATGTAGACACCCTAAAAATCCTAGGAATAACAATTAATAAGAAATACAAATGGAACAATCACATCGAAAACTTAACTTTACAACTATCAAAAAGACTCAACATAATAAAATGCCTATCCAGTAACAAGTTTGAATGCAATGTTAGCACTATCCTTTATGTGGTAAAAGCAATCTTGATGTCCAAAATCGACTATGAAATACATTTATATGGCAATGCCCCCAAGTCCTCCCTAACCAAAATTAAAAGTTTATACCACACAGCTATCCGGCATACCTTCTCCGCTTTTCGTATAACACCAATAAACAATTTATTACTTGAAGCGAACATAAGACCCTTGGAATTTGGAGCATTACACGCCACCTAAAAAAAACTTCAAAATAATTTTAAATTCTAAGCACTCACCTATCGAAAAAATTTATAAAAACCTAACTAAAACCAAGAAGATTCCAAAAATCCCCTCCTCCCTCTATAACACTATTAAACTCTGCAACCAACTCAACATAACAATGGCCCCCATACCTACCAAGAAAGAAAAAACACCACACTGACTTGGTAGCCAAACAATCCCTAACACCTCCTTAAATTCATCCAACAAAACAAACACAACTCCGATTGCCTATCAACAAAATTTTAAAGAAATCGTTAATCAGATGAAAAACCGCACATTTCTCTATACCGACGGCTCAAAATCACCTAAAGGCGTATCATATAGCGTCACCACAGATAATGAAATAATTCTGTACAAACTACTCCCTGAATTCTTTTCCATTTTCACAGCGGAAATTGCAGCAATCCTTGCCGCATGTATAAACGCCAAACAAAATAGAGGAAAATACGTTATATGCACCGATTCCCTCTCCTCCTTAAAAGTAATTAACAACACCAACAACCAAAACTATTACACAAGCGAAATACGAAACATAGTAGGCAAATACAAAACGGACAAACTAACTTTGCTTTGGATACCCGGACACTGCGGTATAAAAGGTAATGACCTTGCAGACACAACAGCTAAAAACTCCCACAACTTCCATCTTGTCACAGAATGCAACTACAACCCATCAGATATAAGCAAATACATCATTAAAAACTTACAAACTCTGGACTGCACAACACTTACAAAAGCATCCCCTTACTACAAATTAATCTGCCACGAAAAAGCTACCCCTGAGGTAGTAAAAAACACTTCACGGGCAGACTTCAAAAAATTCAGCAGAATCAGACTTGGACACACCAACTTAACCCATAACTACATCCTTAACAAATCCCCACCAACCCTCTGCCCCAACTGCAACATACCCCTTACTATTTGTCACATTTTTATTGAATGCCCTCTCTATGATAATGAAAGAATCAACCACCTTGATAATACAATAGAGAAAATAACTTCCTACAGAAACATAAATAAAACTATAGACTTCCTAAAAGCTACGAACCTGTACCACCTAATTTATTAGCATACCTACCCTTAACTTCTACTCAATACCTACATTTATATAACTATATTACTACTTAAGCATTTGAATTAGAACAAAATCTTGCAAACAATCACTTTAAATCTTAACTCAAATAAGCTTAAGGCCTTAGTTGCTATAGCTTTAATTATCAAACTAAGCGCGAATTTGTAATTTTCGTTTAGCTGTTAAATAATAATAATAATAATAACTTCTGTTTGGTCATTGAGAGTTTTCAATGCCGGGAAATGAAAGACGAATTTAATTATAGTACGTTATATTTTATTTATGCTGCAGGCAGATGAAACTGGGATCAACCAGTGTGATCATCCAGTTTATGGTGCTAAGCAGTGACTAATCATATGGAAAGAGAGTGCGGCTCGACTAGACATACTCGAAGCTAAAGCTCTCGATAGTGGAGAGGGCGGCCCGACATAGTGATTGCGAAGCTAAAGCTCTCTTAAAATAGGCCCGTTGAAGTCGAGCGGCCGAGAAAGAGTCGGCTTGCGACCAACTAAGGCGATTTATCCATACTTTAGCTTAATAAATAAACTATAACTAATTATTACACTAAACATACATAAACATTATTTAAACATTATTTAAACATAAACATTAAACGCCGTGCTGCTGCTTGACCCGACAACTTCATTATATTACTATATTATATATACTTCGTTATTTTTCAAAAGGAGGGAGATGTAGTATGCACATTTATTGAATACCCACTGTACCAAGAGTACCTAACGGGTACACACTGTAACACTTTGCTGCAGTGTTTACATAAGTCAAGGTCTCTGTCATAAACCTAAGGTGGACGAAATATGAACCGCCCACTTATACATTGGCCCGCACACAAATAGTGCAAGTGTCAGCATAAATGCAACACGAGCGGACCACATGTATGTATGTGCATATAGCTCCACGCTCAGCCTAAGCGAGCATAGCTATGTATTTAAGAATATATGAGCCACGAGACTTAGACTCCTTTAACTGTAAGACCATATTAATAAGATCAGAGAAAAATGTGAGTTCGGAGCGACAACAAAGGTTGCTCCGGCTTAAAACTGGAAATCAAATTGAATTAAATAAAGCATATAAAAACACAAGAAACATACAACGGCTCTTCGAATTAATAACGGAGTTTGCGGGCATCACTTTTATCACAGTAGAGTGCCTAGCCAATTCCCCTGCCAGCTGATAACCCGCCAATAAATGCTGAGTGCCCGGCCGATCCCGCAGCCGATGCGTAGAGGACCTGGCCGATCCCCTGCCAGCTGATAACCCGCCAATACGTGAAGTGAATGGCCGATCTCCCTGCCAAGGCTTGGAGTGCCCGGCCGATCCCCCTGCCGAGGCGAGGAGTGCCCATCCGATTCCCCTGCCGACGCGTGGAGTGCCTGGGCGATACCCTGCGAGCTGATAACCCGCCAATACATGAAGTGCCTGGCCCATCTCCCTGCCAAGGCTTGAAAAGCCCGGCCGATCCCCCTGGAGAGGCGTGGAAAGCCCAGCCGATTCCCATGCCGACGCGTGAAGTGCCTGGCCGATCTCCTGCCAGATGATAACCCGCCAATAAACTGTATGCCTGCTGTCCAATACCCTGCCAGCTGATAACCCGCCAATAGGTAAAGTGCCGGGCCGATCCCGCAGCCGACGCGTGGAGCGCCTGGCCGATTCCCCTGCCGACCAGTGGAGTTGCTAGCCAATTCTCCTGCCAGCTGATAACACGCCAATAAATCATGAGTGCCCGGCCGATCCCGCAGCCGACGTGTGGAGGGCCTGCCCGATCCCCTGGCAGTTGATAACCCGCCAATACCTAAAGTGCCTGGCCGATCTCCCTGCCAAGGCCTGGAGTGCCGGGCCGATCCCCCTGCCGAGGCATGGAGTGCGCAGCCGATTCCCCTGCCGACGGGTGGAGTGCCTGGCCGATCCCCTGCCAGTTGATAGCCCGCCCATACGTGAAGTGCCTAGCCGATCTCCCTGCCAAGGCGTGGAGTGCCCGGCCGATCCCCCTACCGATCCCCTGCCAGCTGATAACCCGCCAATACGTAAAGTGCCTGTCCGATCCCCTGCGAGCTGATAACCCGCCAATACGTAAAGTGCTTGGCCGATCCCGCAGCCGACGCGTGGAGTGCCTGGCTGATCCCCTGCTAGTTGATAAGCCGCCAATATGTGAAGTGCCAGGCCGATCTCCATGCCAAGGCCTGGAGTGCCCGGCCGATCCCCCTGCCGAGGCGCGGAATGCCCGGCCGATTCCCCTGCCAACTCGTGGAGTGCCTGGCCGATCCCCTGCCAGTTGATAACCCGCAAATACGTGAAGTGCCTGGCCGATCTCACTGCCAAGGCCATGAGTGCCCAGCCGATCGCCATGCCGAGGCGTGGAGTGCCCAGCCGATTCCCCTGCCGACGCATGGAGTGCCTGGCCGATCGCCTACCTGCTGGTGACCCGCCAATGCGTGAAGTGCCTGGCCGATCTCCCTGCCAAGGCCTGGAGTGCCCGGCCGATCCCCCTGCCGAGGCATGGAGTGCGCAGCCGATTCCCCTGCCGACGGGTGGAGTGCCTAGCCAATTGCCCTGCCAGCTGATCACCCCGCCAGCCAATAAATGATATGCCTTCCCGATCTCCCTGCCAAGACCTGGAGTAACCGGCCGATCCCGCAGCCGACGCGTGGAGTGGCTGGCCGATTCCCCTGCCGACGCGTCGAGTGCCTAGCAAATTTTCCTGCCAGCTGAAAACCCGCCAATAAATGATGAGTGCCCGGCCGATCCCGCAGCCGACGCGTGGAGTGCTGTCCGATCCCCTGCCAGCTGATAACCCGCCAATACGTAAAGTGCCTGGCCGATCCCGCAGCCGACGCGTGAAGTGCCAGGCCGATCTCCATGCCAAGGCCTGGAGTGCCCGGCCGATCCCCCTGCTGAGGCGCGGAATGCCCGGCCGATTCCCCTGCCGACTCGTAGAGTGCCTGGCCGATCCCCCTGCTGAGGCGCGGAATGCCCGGCCGATTCCCCTGCCGACTCGTAGAGTGCCTGGCCGATCCCCTGCCAGTTGATAACCCGCAAATACGTAAAGTGCTTGGCCGATCTCACTGCCAAGGCCATGAGTGCCCCGTCGATCGCCCTGCCGAGGCGTGGAGTAAACAGCCGATTCCCCTGGCGACGCATGGAGTGCCTGGCTTTTCACATATTGGCGGTTTATCAACTAGCAGGGGCCCTGGCCGATCTCCCTGCCAAGGCCTGGAGTGCCGGGCCGATCCCCCTGCAGAGGCATGGAGTGCGCAGCCGATTCCCCTGCCGACGGGTGGAGTGCCTGGCCCATCGCCTGCCAGTTGATAGCCCGCCAATACGTGAAGTGCCTAGCCGATTCCCCTGCCGACGGGTGGAGTGCCTAGCCAATTGCCCTGCCAGCTGATCACCCCGCCAGCCAATAAATGATATGCCTTCCCGATCTCCCTGCCAAGACCTGGAGTAACCGGCCGATCCCGCAGCCGACGCGTGGAGTGGCTGGCCGATTCCCCTGCCGACGCGTCGAGTGCCTAGCAAATTTTCCTGCCAGCTGAAAACCCGCCAACAAATGAAGAGTGCCCGGCCGATCCCGCAGTCGACGCGTGGAGGGCCTGGCCGATCCCCTGCCAATCGATAACCCGCCAATACGTAAAGTGCCCGGCTGATCCCGCAGCCGACGCGTGAAGTGCCAGGCCGATCTCCATGCCAAGGCCTGGAGTGCCCGGCCGATCCCCCTGCTGAGGCGCGGAATGCCCGGCCGATTCCCCTGCCGACTCGTAGAGTGCCTGGCCGATCCCCCTGCTGAGGCGCGGAATGCCCGGCCGATTCCCCTGCCGACTCGTAGAGTGCCTGGCCGATCCCCTGCCAGTTGATAACCCGCAAATACGTGAAGTGCCTGGCCGATCTCACTGCCAAGGCCATGAGTGCCCAGCCGATCGCCCTGCCGAGGCGTGGAGTAAACAGCCGATTCCCCTGGCGACGCGTGGAGTGCCTGGCCGATCCCCTGCCAGTTGATAACCCGCCAATACGTGAAGTGCCTGGCCGATCTCCCTGCCAAGGCCTGGAGTGCCGGGCCGATCCCCCTGCCGAGACATGGAGTGCACAGCCGATTCCCCTGCCGACGCGTGAAGTGCCTGACCGATCCCCTGCTAGCTGATATCCCGCCGATACGTAAAGTGCCTGGCCGATCTCCCTGCCAAGGCCTGGAGTGCCCGGCCGATCCCCCTGCCGAGGCATGGAGTGCCCAGCCGATTCCCCTGCCGACGCGTGGAGTGCCTAGCCGATCCCCTGCCAGTTGATAACCCGCCAATACGTGAAGTGCCTGGCCGATCTCCCTGCCAAGGCCTGGAGTGCCCGGCCGATCCCCCTGCCAAGGCGTGGAGTGCCTAGCCGATTCCCCTGCCGACGCGTGGAGTGCCTACCCAATTCTCCTGCCAGCTGATAACCCCGCCAGCCAATAAATGATATGCCTGCCCGATCTCCCTGCCAAGACCTGGAGTAACCGGCCGATCCCGCAGCCGACGCGTGGAGTGCCTGACCGATTCCCCTGCCGACGCGTCGAGTGCCTAGCAAATTCCCCTGCCAGCTGATAACCCGCCAATACGTAAAGTGCCTGTCCGATCCCCAGCGAACTGATAACCCGCCAATACGTAAAGTGCCTGGCCGATCCCGCAGCCGAGGCGTGGAGTGCCTAGCCGATTCCCCTGCCGACGCGTCGAGTGCCTAGCCAATTCCCATGCCAGCTGAAAACCCGCCAATAAAAGATGAGTGCCGGCCGATCCCGCAGCCAACGCGTGGAGTGCCTGGCCGATTCCCCTGCCGACGCGTGGAGTGCCTAGCAAATTCCCCTGCCAGCTGATAACCCGCCAATAAATGATGAGTGCCCGGCCGATCCCGCAGCCGACGCGTGGAGTGCTGTCCGATCCCCTGCCAGCTGATAACCCGCCAATACGTAAAGTGCCTGTCCGATCCCCTGCGAGCTGATAACCCGCCAATACGTAAAGTGCCTGGCCGATCCCGGAGCCGACGCGTGGAGTGCCTGGCTGATACCCTGCTAGTTGATAAACCGCCAATATGTGAAGTGCCTGGCCGATCTCCATGCCAAGGCCTGGAGTGCCCGGCCGATCCCCCTGCCGAGGCGCGGAATGCCCGGCCGATTCCCCTGGCGACGCATGGAGTGCCTGGCCGATCGCCTGCCTGCTGGAAACCCGCCAATGCATGAAGTGCCTGGCCGATCTCCCTGCCAAGGCTTGGAGTGCCCGGCCGATCCCCTGCCAGTTGATAACCCGCCAATACGTGAAGTGCCTGGCCGATCTCCCTGCCAAGGCCTGGAGTGCCCGGCCGATCCCCCTGCCGAGGCGTGGAGTGCCCAGCCGATTCCCCTGCCGACGCGTGGAGTGCCTAGCCAATTCCCCTGCCAGCTGAAAACCCTCCAATAAATGATGAGTGCCGGCCGATCCCGCAGCCAACGCGTGGAGTGCCTGTTCGATCCCCTGCCAGCTGATAAACCGCTTATACGTAAAGTGCCTGGCTGATCCCCTGCTAGTTGATAACCCGCCAATACGTGAAGTAAATGGCCGATCTCCCTGCCAAGCCCTGGAGTGCCCGGCCGATCCCCCTGCCGAGGCGTGGAGTGCCCAGCCGATTCCCCTGCCGGCGCGTGGAGTGCCCAGCCGATTCCCCTGCCGACGGGTGGAGTGCCTGGCCGATCCCCTGCCAGTTGATAACCCGCCAATACGTGAAGTGCCTGGCCGATCGCCCTGCCGAGGCGTGGAGTGCACAGCCGATTCCCCTGGCGACGCATGGAGTGCCTGGCCGATCGCCTGCCTGCTGGTAACCCGCCAATGCGTGAAGTGCCTGGCCGATCTCCCTAACAAGGCCTGGAAAGCCGGGCCGATCCCCCTGCCGAGGCATGGAGTGCGCAGCCGATTCCCCTGCCGACGGGTGGAGTGCCAGGCCGATCTCCATGCCAACGCCTGGAGTGCCCGGCCGATCCCCCTGCCGAGGCGCGGAATGCCCGGCCGATTCCCCTGGCGACGCATGGAGTGCCTGGCCGATCGCCTGCCTGCTGGAAACCCGCCAATGCGTGAAGTGCCTGGCCGATCTCCCTGCCAAAGCCTGGAGTGCCGGGCCGATCCCCCTGTCGAGGCGTGGAGTGCCTAGCCGATTCCCCTGCCGACGCGTCGAGTGCCTAGCCAATTCCCATGCCAGCTGAAAACCCGCCAATAAATGATGAGTGCCGGCCGATCCCGCAGCCAACGCGTGGAGTGCCTGTTCAATCCCCTGCCAGCTGATAACCCGCCAATACGTAAAGTGCCTTGCTGATCCCCTGCTAGTTGATAACCCGCCAATACGTGAAGTAAATGGCCGATCTCCCTGCCAAGCCCTGGAGTGCCCGGCCGATCCCCCTGCCGAGGCGTGGAGTGCCCAGCCGATTCCCCTGCCGGCGCGTGGAGTGCCCAGCCGATTCCCCTGCGGACGGGTGGAGTGCCTGGCCGATCCCCTGCCAGTTGATAACCCGCCAATACGTGAAGTGCCTGGCCGATCTCCCTGCCAAGGCCTGGTTGCCGGGCCGATCCCCCTGCCGAGGCATGGAGTGCGCAGCCGATTCCCCTGCCGACGGGTGGAGTGCCTGGCCGATCCCATGCCAGCTGATAACCCGCCAATACGTAAAGTGCCTGGCTGATCCCCTGCTAGTTGATAACCCGCCAATACGTGAAGTAAATGGCCGATCTCCCTGCCAAGCCCTGGAGTGCCCGGCCGATCCCCCTGCCGAGTCGTGGAGTGCCCAGCCGATTCCCCTGCCGGCGCGTGGAAAGCTCAGCCGATTCCCCTGCCGACGGGTGGAGTGCCTGGCCGATCCCCTGCCAGTTGATAACCCGCCAATACGTGAAGTGCCTGGCCGATTCCCTGCCAAGACCTGGAGTGCCCGGCCGATCCCCCTGCCGAGGCGTGGAGTGCCTAGCCGATTCCCCTGCCGACGCGTCGAGTGCCTAGCCAATTCCCATGCCAGCTGAAAACCCGCCAATAAATGATGAGTGCCGGCCGACGCCGCGGCCAACGCGTGGAGTTCCTGTCCGATCCCCTGCCAGCTGATAACCCGCCAATACGTAAAGTGCTTGGCCGATCCCGCAGCCGACGCGTGGAGTGCCTGGCTGATCCCCTGCTAGTTGATTACCCGCCAATACGTGAAGTAAATGGCCGATCTCCCTGCCAAGCCCTGGAGTGCCCGGCCGATCCCCCTGCCGAGGCGTGGAGTGCCCAGCCGATTCCCCTGCCGGCGAGTGGAGTGCCCAGCCGATTCCCCTGCCGACGGGTGGAGTGCCTGGCCGATCCCCTGCCAGTTGATAACCCGCCAATACGTGAAGTGCCTGGCCGATCGCCCTGCCGAGGCGTGGAGTGCACAGCCGATTCCCCAGGCGACGCATGGAGTGCCTGGCCGATCGCCTGCCTGCTGGAAACTCGCCAATGCGTGAAGTGCCTGGCCGATCTCCCTGCCAAAGCCTGGAGTGCCGAACCGATCCCCCTGCCGAGGCATGGAGTGCGCAGCCGATTCCCCTGCCGACGGGTGGAGTGCCTGGCCGATCCCCTGCCAGTTGATAACCCGCCAATACGTGAAGTGCCTGGCCGATCTCCCTGCCAAAGCCTGGAGTGCCCGGCCGATCCCCCTGTCGAGGCGTGGAGTGCCTAGCCGATTCCCCTGCCGACGCGTCGAGTGCCTAGCCAATTCCCATGCCAGCTGAAAACCCGCCAATAAATGATGAGTGCCGGCCGATCCCGTAGCCAACGCGTGGAGTGCCTGTCCGATCCCTTGCCAGCTGATAACCCGCCAATACGTAAAGTGCCTGTCCGATCCCCTGCCAGCTGATAACCCGCCAATACGTAAAGTGCTTGGCCGATCCCGCAGCCGACGCGTGGAGTGCCTGGCTGATCTTCTGCTAGTTGATAACCCACCAATACGTGAAGTAAATGGCCGATCTCCCTGCCAAGCCCTGGAGTGCCCGGCCGATCCCCCTGCCGAGGCGTGGAGTGCCCAGCCGATTCCCCTGCCGACGGGTGGAGTGCCTGGCCGATCCCCTGCCAGTTGATAACCCGCCAATACGTGAAGTGCCTGGCCGATCGCCCTGCCGAGGCGTGGAGTGCACAGCCGATTCCCCAGGCGACGCATGGAGTGCCTGGCCGATCGCCTGCCTGCTGGAAACTCGCCAATGCGTGAAGTGCCTGGCCGATCTCCCTGCCAAAGCCTGGAGTGCCGAACCGATCCCCCTGCCGAGGCATGGAGTGCGCAGCCGATTCCCCCGCCGACGGGTGGAGTGCCTGGCCGATCCCCTGCCAGTTGATAACCCGCCAATACGTGAAGTGCCTGGCCGATCTCCCTGCCAAAGCCTGGAGTGCCCGGCCGATCCCCCTGTCGAGGCGTGGAGTGCCTAGCCGATTCCCCTGCCGACGCGTCGAGTGCCTAGCCAATTCCATGCCAGCTGAAAACCCGCCAATAAATGATGAGTGCCGGCCGATCCCGCAGCCAACGCGTGGAGTGCCTGTTCGATCCCCTGCCAGCTAATAACCCGCCAATACGTAAAGTGCCTGGCTGATCCCCTGCTAGTTGATAACCCGCCAATACGTGAAGTGCCTGGCCGATCGCCCTGCCGAGGAGTGGAGTGCCCAGCCGATTCCCCTGCCGACGGGTGGAGTGCCTGGCCGATCCCCTGCCAGTTGATAACCCGCCAATACGTGAAGTGCCTGGCCGATCGCCCTGCCGAGGCGTGGAGTGCCTGTCCGATCCCTTGCCAGCTGATAACCCGCCAATACGTAAAGTGCCTGTCCGATCCCCTGCCAGCTGATAACCCGCCAATACGTAAAGTGCTTGGCCGATCCCGCAGCCGACGCGTGGAGTGCCTGGCTGATCTTCTGCTAGTTGATAACCCACCAATACGTGAAGTAAATGGCCGATCTCCCTGCCAAGCCCTGGAGTGCCCGGCCGATCCCCCTGCCGAGGCGTGGAGTGCCCAGCCGATTCCCCTGCCGGCGAGTGGAGTGCCCAGCCGATTCCCCTGCCGACGGGTGGAGTGCCTGGCCGATCCCCTGCCAGTTGATAACCCGCCAATACGTGAAGTGCCTGGCCGATCGCCCTGCCGAGGCGTGGAGTGCACAGCCGATTCCCCAGGCGACGCATGGAGTGCCTGGCCGATCGCCTGCCTGCTGGAAACTCGCCAATGCGTGAAGTGCCTGGCCGATCTCCCTGCCAAAGCCTGGAGTGCCGAACCGATCCCCCTGCCGAGGCATGGAGTGCGCAGCCGATTCCCCTGCCGACGGGTGGAGTGCCTGGCCGATCCCCTGCCAGTTGATAACCCGCCAATACGTGAAGTGCCTGGCCGATCGCCCTGCCGAGGCGTGGAGTGCACAGCCGATTCCCCAGGCGACGCATGGAGTGCCTGGCCGATCGCCTGCCTGCTGGAAACTCGCCAATGCGTGAAGTGCCTGGCCGATCTCCCTGCCAAAGCCTGGAGTGCCGAACCGATCCCCCTGCCGAGGCATGGAGTGCGCAGCCGATTCCCCTGCCGACGGGTGGAGTGCCTGTCCGATCCCCTGCCAGCTGATAACCCGCCAATACGTAAAGTGCTTGGCCGATCCCGCAGCCGACGCGTGGAGTGCCTGGCTGATCTTCTGCTAGTTGATAACCCACCAATACGTGAAGTAAATGGCCGATCTCCCTGCCAAGCCCTGGAGTGCCCGGCCGATCCCCCTGCCGAGTCGTGGAGTGCCCAGCCGATTCCCCTGCCGGCGCGTGGAAAGCTCAGCCGATTCCCCTGCCGACGGGTGGAATGCCTGGCCGATCCCCTGCCAGTTGATAACCCGCCAATACGTGAAGTGCCTGGCCGATCTCCCTGCCAAGGCCTGGAGTGCCCGGCCGATCCCCCTGCCGAGGCGTGGAGTGCCTAGCGGATTCCCCTGCCGACGCGTCGAGTGCCTAGCCAATTCCCATGCCAGCTGAAAACCCGCCAATAAATGATATGTGCCGGCCGACGCCGCGGCCAACGCGTGGAGTGCCTGGCTGATCCCCTGCTAGTTGATAACCCGCCAATACGTGAAGTAAATGGCCGATCTCCCTGCCAAGCCCTGGAGTGCCCGGCCGATCCCCCTGCCGAGGCGTGGAGTGCCCAGCCGATTCCCCTGCCGGCGAGTGGAGTGCCCAGCCGATTCCCCTGCCGACGGGTGGAGTGCCTGGCCGATCCCCTGCCAGTTGATAACCCGCCAATACGTGAAGTGCCTGGCCGATCGCCCTGCCGAGGCGTGGAGTGCACAGCCGATTCCCCAGGCGACGCATGGAGTGCCTGGCCGATCGCCTGCCTGCTGGAAACTCGCCAATGCGTGAAGTGCCTGGCCGATCTCCCTGCCAAAGCCTGGAGTGCCGAACCGATCCCCCTGCCGAGGCATGGAGTGCGCAGCCGATTCCCCCGCCGACGGGTGGAGTGCCTGGCCGATCCCCTGCCAGTTGATAACCCGCCAATACGTGAAGTGCCTGGCCGATCTCCCTGCCAAAGCCTGGAGTGCCCGGCCGATCCCCCTGTCGAGGCGTGGAGTGCCTAGCCGATTCCCCTGCCGACGCGTCGAGTGCCTAGCCAATTCCATGCCAGCTGAAAACCCGCCAATAAATGATGAGTGCCGGCCGATCCCGTAGCCAACGCGTGGAGTGCCTGTCCGATCCCTTGCCAGCTGATAACCCGCCAATACGTAAAGTGCCTGTCCGATCCCCTGCCAGCTGATAACCCGCCAATACGTAAAGTGCTTGGCCGATCCCGCAGCCGACGCGTGGAGTGCCTGGCTGATCTTCTGCTAGTTGATAACCCACCAATACGTGAAGTAAATGGCCGATCTCCCTGCCAAGCCCTGGAGTGCCCGGCCGATCCCCCTGCCGAGGCGTGGAGTGCCCAGCCGATTCCCCTGCCGGCGAGTGGAGTGCCCAGCCGATTCCCCTGCCGACGGGTGGAGTGCCTGGCCGATCCCCTGCCAGTTGATAACCCGCCAATACGTGAAGTGCCTGGCCGATCGCCCTGCCGAGGCGTGGAGTGCACAGCCGATTCCCCAGGCGACGCATGGAGTGCCTGGCCGATCGCCTGCCTGCTGGAAACTCGCCAATGCGTGAAGTGCCTGGCCGATCTCCCTGCCAAAGCCTGGAGTGCCGAACCGATCCCCCTGCCGAGGCATGGAGTGCGCAGCCGATTCCCCCGCCGACGGGTGGAGTGCCTGGCCGATCCCCTGCCAGTTGATAACCCGCCAATACGTGAAGTGCCTGGCCGATCTCCCTGCCAAAGCCTGGAGTGCCCGGCCGATCCCCCTGTCGAGGCGTGGAGTGCCTAGCCGATTCCCCTGCCGACGCGTCGAGTGCCTAGCCAATTCCATGCCAGCTGAAAACCCGCCAATAAATGATGAGTGCCGGCCGATCCCGCAGCCAACGCGTGGAGTGCCTGTTCGATCCCCTGCCAGCTAATAACCCGCCAATACGTAAAGTGCCTGGCTGATCCCCTGCTAGTTGATAACCCGCCAATACGTGAAGTGCCTGGCCGATCGCCCTGCCGAGGAGTGGAGTGCCCAGCCGATTCCCCTGCCGACGGGTGGAGTGCCTGGCCGATCCCCTGCCAGTTGATAACCCGCCAATACGTGAAGTGCCTGGCCGATCGCCCTGCCGAGGCGTGGAGTGCCTGTCCGATCCCTTGCCAGCTGATAACCCGCCAATACGTAAAGTGCCTGTCCGATCCCCTGCCAGCTGATAACCCGCCAATACGTAAAGTGCTTGGCCGATCCCGCAGCCGACGCGTGGAGTGCCTGGCTGATCTTCTGCTAGTTGATAACCCACCAATACGTGAAGTAAATGGCCGATCTCCCTGCCAAGCCCTGGAGTGCCCGGCCGATCCCCCTGCCGAGGCGTGGAGTGCCCAGCCGATTCCCCTGCCGGCGAGTGGAGTGCCCAGCCGATTCCCCTGCCGACGGGTGGAGTGCCTGGCCGATCCCCTGCCAGTTGATAACCCGCCAATACGTGAAGTGCCTGGCCGATCGCCCTGCCGAGGCGTGGAGTGCACAGCCGATTCCCCTGGCGACGCATGGAGTGCCTGGCCGATCGCCTGCCTGCTGGAAACTCGCCAATGCGTGAAGTGCCTGGCCGATCTCCCTGCCAAAGCCTGGAGTGCCGAACCGATCCCCCTGCCGAGGCGTGGAGTGCGCAGCCGATTCCCCTGCCGACGGGTGGAGTGCCTGGCCGATCCCCTGCCAGTTGATAACCCGCCAATACGTGAAGTGCCTGGCCGATCTCCCTGCCAAAGCCTGGAGTGCCCGGCCGATCCCCCTGCCGAGGCGTGGAGTGCCTAGCCGATTCCCCTGGCGACGCGTCGAGTGCCTAGCCAATTCCATGCCAGCTGAAAACCCGCCAATAAATGATGAGTGCCGGCCGATCCCGCAGCCAACGCGTGGAGTGCCTGTTCGATCCCCTGCCAGCTAATAACCCGCCAATACGTAAAGTGCCTGGCTGATCCCCTGCTAGTTGATAACCCGCCAATACGTGAAGTGCCCGGCCGATCCCCCTGTCGAGGCGTGGAGTGCCTAGCCGATTCCCCTGCCGACGCGTCGAGTGCCTAGCCAATTCCCATGCCAGCTGAAAACCCGCCAATAAATGATGAGTGCCGGCCGATCCCGTAGCCAACGCGTGGAGTGCCTGTCCGATCCCTTGCCAGCTGATAACCCGCCAATACGTAAAGTGCCTGTCCGATCCCCTGCCAGCTGATAACCCGCCAATACGTAAAGTGCTTGGCCGATCCCGCAGCCGACGCGTGGAGTGCCTGGCTGATCTTCTGCTAGTTGATAACCCACCAATACGTGAAGTAAATGGCCGATCTCCCTGCCAAGCCCTGGAGTGCCTGGCCGATCCCCCTGCCGAGGCGTGGAGTGCCCAGCCGATTCAACTGCCGGCGAGTGGAGTGCCCAGCCGATTCCCCTGCCGACGGGTGGAGTGCCTGGCCGATCCCCTGCCAGTTCATAACCCGCCAATACGTGAAGTGCCTGGCCGATCGCCCTGCCGAGGCGTGGAGTGCACAGCCGATTCCCCAGGCGACGCATGGAGTGCCTGGCCGATCGCCTGCCTGCTGGAAACTCGCCAATGCGTGAAGTGCCTGGCCGATCTCCCTGCCAAAGCCTGGAGTGCCGAACCGATCCCCCTGCCGAGGCATGGAGTGCGCAGCCGATTCCCCTGCCGACGGGTGGAGTGCCTGGCCGATCCCCTGCCAGTTGATAACCCGCCAATACGTGAAGTGCCTGGCCGATCTCCCTGCCAAGGCCTGGAGTGCCCGGCCGATCCCCCTGTCGAGGCGTGGAGTGCCTAGCCGATTCCCCTGCCGTCGCGTCGAGTGCCTAGCCAATTCCATGCCAGCTGAAAACCCGCCAATAAATGATGAGTGCCGGCCGATCCCGCAGCCAACGCGTGGAGTGCCTGTTCGATCCCCTGCCAGCTAATAACCCGCCAATACGTAAAGTGCCTGGCTGATCCCCTGCTAGTTGATAACCCGCCAATACGTGAAGTGCCTGGCCGATCGCCCTGCCGAGGAGTGGAGTGCCCTGCCGATTCCCCTGCCGACGGGTGGAGTGCCTGGCCGATCCCCTGCCAGTTGATAACCCGCCAATACGTGAAGTGCCTGGCCGATCGCCCTGCCGAGGCGTGGAGTGCACAGCCGATTCCCCTGGCGACGCATGGAGTGCCTGGCCGATCGCCTGCCTGCTGGTAACCCGCCAATGCGTGAAGTGCCTGGCCGATCTCCCTGCCAAGGCCTGGAGTTCCGGGCCGATCCCCCTGCCGAGGCATGGAGTGCGCAGCCGATTCCCCTGCCGACGGGTGGAGTGCCTGGCCGATCCCCTGCCAGCTTATAACCCCGCCAGCCAATAAATGATATGCCTTCCCGATCTCCCTGCCAAGACCTGGAGTAACCGGCCGATCCCGCAGGCGACGCGTGGAGTGCCAGGCCGATTCCCCTGCCGACGCGTCGAGTGCCTAGCAAATTCCCCTGCCAGCTGAAAACCCGCCAATAAATGATGAGTGCCCGGCCGATCCCGCAGCCGACGCGTGGAGTGCTGTCCGATCCCCTGCCAGCTGATAACCCGCCAATACGTAAAGTGCCTGTCCGATCCCCTGCGAGCTGATAACCCGCCAATACGTTAAGTGCCTGGCCGATCCCGGAGCCGACGCGTGGAGTGCATGGCTGATCCCCTGCTAGTTGATAAACCGCCAATATGTGAAGTGCCAGGCCGATCTCCATGCCAAGGCCTGGAGTGCCCGGCCGATCCCCCTGCCGAGGCGCGGAATGCCCGGCCGATTCCCCTGGCGACGCATGGAGTGCCTGGCCGATCGCCTGCCTGCTGGAAACCCGCCAATGCGTGAAGTGCCTGGCCGATCTCCCTGCCAAGGCCTGGAGTGCCGGGCCGATCCCCCTGCCGAGGCATGGAGTGCGCAGCCGATTCCCCTGCCGACGCGTCGAGTGCCTAGCAAATTCCCCTGCCAGCTGAAAACCCGCCAATAAATGATGAGTGCCCGGCCGATCCCGCAGCCGACGCGTGGAGTGCTGTCCGATCCCCTGCCAGCTGATAACCCGCCAATACGTAAAGTGCCTGGCCGATCCCTTGCCAGTTGATATCCCGCCAATACGTGAAGTGCCTGGCCGATCGCCCTGCCGAGGCGTGGAGTGCACAGCCGATTCCCCTGGCGACGCAAGGAGTGCCTGGCCGATCGCCTGCCTGCTGGTAACCCGCCAATGCGTGAAGTGCCTGGCCGATCTCCCTGCCAAGGCGTGGAGTGCCGGGCCGATCCCCTTGCCGAGGCATGGAGTGCGCAGCCGATTCCCCTGCCGACGGGTGGAGTGCCTGGCCGATCCCATGCCAGCTGATAACCCGCCAATACGTAAAGTGCCTGGCTGATCCCGTGCTAGTTGATAACCCGCCAATACGTGAAGTAAATAGCCGATCTCCCTGCCAAGCCCTGGAGTGCCCGGCGGATCCCCCTGCCGAGGCGTGGAGTGCCCAGCCGATTCCCCTGCCGGCGCGTGGAAAGCCCAGCCGATTCCCCTGCCGACGGGTGCAATGCCTGGCCGATCCCCTGCCAGTTGATAACCCGCCAATACGTGAAGTGCCTGGCCGATCTCCCTGCCAAGGCCTGGAGTGCCCGGCCGATCCCCCTGCCGAGGCGTGGAGTGCCTAGCCGATTCCCCTGCCGACGCGTCGAGTGCCTAGCCAATTCCCATGCCAGCTGAAAACCCGCCAATAAATTATGAGTGCCGGCCGATCCCGCAGCCAACGCGTGGAGTGCCTGTCCGATCCCCTGCCAGCTGATAACCCGCCAATACGTAAAGTGCCTGTCCGATCCCCTGCCAGCTGATAACCCGCCAATACGTAAAGTGCTTGGCCGATCCCGCAGCCGACGCGTGGAGTGCCTGGCTGATCCCCTACTAGTTGATAACCCGCCAATACGTGAAGTAAATGGCCGATGTCCCTGCCAAGACCTGGAGTGCCCGCCCGATCCCCCTGCCGAGGCGTGGAGTGCCCAGCCGATTCCCAGCTTGTGGAGTGCCCAGCCGATTCTCCTGCCGACGGGTGGAGTGCCTGGCCGATCCCCTGCCAGTTAATAACCCGCCAATACGTGAAGTGCCTGGCCGATCTCCCTGCCAAGGCCTGGAGTGCCAAGCCGATTCCCCTGCCGACGCGTGGAGTGCCTAGCCAATTCCCATGCCAGCTGAAAACCCGCCAATAAATTATGAGTGCCGGCCGATCCCGCAGCCAACGCGTGGAGTGCCTGTCCGATCCCCTGCCAGCTGATAACCCGCCAATACGTAAAGTGCCTGTCCGATCCCCTGCCAGCTGATAACCCGCCAATACGTAAAGTGCTTGGCCGATCCCGCAGCCGACGCGTGGAGTGCCTGGCTGATCCCCTGCTAGTTGATAACCCGCCAATACGTGAAGTAAATGGCCGATCTCCCTGCCAAGCCCTGGAGTGCCCGGCCGATCCCCCTGCCGAGGCGTGGAGTGCCCAGCCGATTCCCCTGCCGGCGCGTGGAGTGCCCAGCCGATTCCCCTGCCGACGGGTGGAGTGCCTGGCCGATCCCCTGCCAGTTGATAACCCGCCAATACGTGAAGTGCCTGGCCGATCGCCCTGCCGAGGCGTGGAGTTCACAGCCGATTCCCCTGGCGACGCATGGAGTGCCTGGCCGATCGCCTGCCTGCTGGTAACCCGCCAATACGTAAAGTGCCTGTCCGATCCCCTGCCAGCTGATAACCCGCCAATACGTAAAGTGCCTGTCCGATCCCCTGCCAGCTGATAACCCGCCAATACGTAAAGTGCTTGGCCGATCCCGCAGCCGACGCGTGGAGTGCCTGGCTGATCCCCTACTAGTTGATAACCCGCCAATACGTGAAGTAAATGGCCGATGTCCCTGCCAAGCCCTGGAGTGCCCGCCCCATCCCCCTGCCGAGGCGTGGAGTGCCCAGCCGATTCCCAGCTCGTGGAGTGCCCAGCCGATTCTCCTGCCGACGGGTGGAGTGCCTGGCCGATCCCCTGCCAGTTGATAACCCGCCAATACGTGAAGTGCCTGGCCGATCTCCCTGCCAAGGCCTGGAGTGCCAAGCCGATTCCCCTGCCGACGCGTCGAGTGCCTAGCCAATTCCCATGCCAGCTGAACACCCGCCAATAAATTATGAGTGCCGGCCGATCCCGCAGCCAACGCGTGGAGTGCCTGTCCGATCCCCTGCCAGCTGATAACCCGCCAATACGTAAAGTGCCTGTCCGATCCCCTGCCAGCTGATAACCCGCCAATACGTAAAGTGCTTGGCCGATCCCGCAGCCGACGCGTGGAGTGCCTGGCTGATCCCCTGCTAGTTGATAACCCGCCAATACGTGAAGTAAATGGCCGATCTCCCTGCCAAGCCCTGGAGTGCCCGGCCGATCCCCCTGCCGAGGCGTGGAGTGCCCAGCTGATTCCCCTGCCGGCGCGTGGAGTGCCCAGCCGATTCCCCTGCCGACGGGTGGAGTGCCTGGCCGATCCCCTGCCAGTTGATAACCCGCCAATACGGGAAGTGCCTGGCCGATCGCCCTGCCGAGGCGTGGAGTTCACAGCCGATTCCCCTGGCGACGCATGGAGTGCCTGGCCGATCGCCTGCCTGCTGGTAACCCGCCAATACGTAAAGTGCCTGTCCGATCCCCTGCCAGCTGATAACCCGCCAATACGTAAAGTGCTTGGCCGATCCCGCAGCCGACGCGTGGAGTGCCTGGCTGATCCCCTGCTAGTTGATAACCCGCCAATACGTGAAGTAAATGGCCGATCTCCCTGCCAAGCCCTGGAGTGCCCGGCCGATCCCCCTGCCGAGGCGTGGAGTGCCCAGCCGATTCCCCTGCCGGCGCGTGGAAAGCCCAGCCGATTCCCCTGCCGACGGGTGGAATGCCTGGCCGATCCCCTGCCAGTTGATAACCCGCCAATACGTGAAGTGCCTGGCCGATCTCCCTGCCAAGGCCTGGAGTGACGGGCCGATCCCCCTGCCGAGGCATGGAGTGCGCAGCCGATTCCCCTGCCGACGGGTGGAGTGCCTGGCCAATCCCCTGCCAGCTTATAACCCCGCCAGCCAATAAATGATATGCCTTCCCGATCTCCCTGCCAAGAACTGGAGTAACCGGCCGATCCCGCAGCCGACGCGTGGAGTGCCTGGCCGATTCCCCTGCCGACGCGTCGAGTGCCTAGCAAATTCCCCTGCAAGCTGAAAACCCGCCAATAAATGATGAGTGCCCGGCCGATCCCGCAGCCGACGCGTGGAGTGCTGTCCCATCCCCTTCCAGCTGATAACCCGCCAATACGTGAAGTGCCTGGCCGATTCCCTGCCAGATGATATCCCGCCAATACGTGAAGTGCCTGGCCGATCGCCTGCCTGCTGGTAACCCGCCAATGCGTGAAGTGCCTGGCCGATCTCCCTGCCAAGGCCTGGAGTGCCAGGCCGATCCCCCTGCCGAGGCATGGAGTGCGCAGCCGATTCCCCTGCCGACGGGTAGAGTGCCTGGCCGATTCCCTGCCAGCTTATAACCCCGCCAGCCAATAAATGATATGCCTTCCCGATCTCCCTGCCAAGAACTGGAGTAACCGGCCGATCCCGCAGCCGACGCGTGGAGTGCCTGGCCGATTCCCCTGCCGACGCGTCGAGTGCCTAGCAAATTCCCCTGCAAGCTGAAAACCCGCCAATAAATGATGAGTGCCCGGCCGATCCCGCAGCCGACGCGTGGAGTGCTGTCCCATCCCCTGCCAGCTGATAACCCGCCAATACGTGAAGTGCGTGGCCGATCCCCGTGGAGGCGTGGAGTGCGTAGCCGATTCCCCTGGCGACGCATGGATTTCCCGGCCGATCGCCTGCCTGCTGGTAACCCGCCAATGCGTGAAGTGCCTGGCCGATCTCCCTGCCAAGGCCTGGAGTGCCGGGCCGATCCTCCTGCCGAGGCATGGAGTGCGCAGCCGATTCCCCTGCCGACGGGTGGAGTGCCTGGCCGATCCCCTGCCAGTTGATAACCCGCCAATACGTGAAGTGCCTGGCCGATCTCCCTGCCAAGGCCTGGAGTGCCGGGCTGATCCCCCTGCCGAGACATGGAGTGCGCAGCCGATTCCCCTGCCGACGGGTGGAGTGCCTGGCCGATCCCATGCCAGCTGATAACCCGCCAATACGTAAAGTGCCTGGCTGATCCCCTGCTAGTTGATAACCCGCCAATACGTGAAGTAAATGGCCGATCTCCCTGCCAAGCCCTGGAGTGCCCGGCCGATCCCCCTGCCGAGGCGTGGAGTGCCCAGCCGATTCCCCTGCCGGCGCGTGGAGTGCCCAGCCGATTCCCCTGCCGACGCGTGGAGTGCCTGGCCGATCCCCTGCCAGTTGATAACCCGCCAATACGTGAAGTGCCTGGCCGATCTCCCTGCCAAGGCCTGGAGTGCCCGGCCGATCCCCCTGCCGAGGCGTGGAGTGCCTAGCCGATTCCCCTGCCGACGCGTCGAGTGCCTAGCCAATTCCCATGCCAGCTGAAAACCCGCCAATAAATGATGAGTGCCGGCCGATCCCGTAGCCAACGCGTGGAGTGCCTGTCCGATCCCTTGCCAGCTGATAACCCGCCAATACGTAAAGTGCCTGTCCGATCCCCTGCCAGCTGATAACCCGCCAATACGTAAAGTGCTTGGCCGATCCCGCAGCCGACGCGTGGAGTGCCTGGCTGATCTTCTGCTAGTTGATAACCCACCAATACGTGAAGTAAATGGCCGATCTCCCTGCCAAGCCGTGGAGTGCCCGGCCGATCCCCCTGCCGAGGCGTGGAGTGCCCAGCCGATTCCCCTGCCGGCGCGTGGAGTGCCCAGCCGATTCCCCTGCCGACGGGTGGAGTGCCTGGCCGATCGCCTGCCTGCTGGTAACCCGCCAATGCGTGAAGTGCCTGGCCGATCTCCCTGCCAAGGCCTGGAGTGCCGGGCCGATCCCCCTGCCGAGGCATGGAGTGCGCAGCCGATTCCCCTGCCGACGCGTCGAGTGCCTACCAAATTCCCCTGCCAGCTGAAAACCCGCCAATAAATGATGAGTGCCCGGCCGATCCCGCAGCCGACGCGTGGAGTGGTGTCCCATACCCTGCCAGCTGATAACCCGCCAATACGCGAAATGCCTGGCCGATCTTCCTGCCAAGGCTTGAAATGCCGGGCCGATCCCCCTGCCGAGGCGTGGAGTGCCCAACCGATTCCCCTGCCAAATCGTGGAGTGCCTGGCCAACCCCCTGCCAGCTGATAACCCACCAATACGTGAAGTGCCGACTCGTGGAGTGCCCAACCGATTTTCCTGCCAACGCGTGGAGTGCCTAGCCATTTCGCCTGCCAGCTGATAACCCTGCCAGCCAATAAATGATATGCCTTTTCGATCTCCCTGCCAAGACCTGGAGTAACCGGCCTATCCCACAGCCGAGCTCCCTGCCAAGCCCTGGAGTCCCCGGCCGATCCCCCTGCCGAGGCGTGGAGTGCCCAGCCGATTCCTCTGCCGGCGCGTGGAGTGCCTGGCCGATCCCCTGCTAGATGATAACCCGCCAATACGTGAAGTGCCTGGCAAAACTCCCTGCAAAGGCTTGGAGTGCCCGGCCGAGCCTGGGGTGCCATGGACTGCTCAGCCGATTCCCCTGCCGTTGCGTGGAGTGCAAGTCCGATCCCCTGCCAGCTGATAACCCGACAATACGTGAAGTGCCCGGCCGATCCCCCTGCCAAGGCGTGGAGTGCCCAACCGATTTCCCTGCCAAATCGTACAGTGCCTGGCTAACCCCCTGCCAGCTGATAACCCGCCAATACGTGAAGTGCCGACTCGTGGAGTGCCCAGCCGATTCCCCTGCCAACGCGTGGAGTGCCTAGCCAATTCGCCTGCCAGCTGATAACCCTGCCAGCCAATAAATGATATGCCTTTTCGATCTCCCTGCCAAGACCTGGAGTAACCGGCCTATCCCACAGCCGACGCGTGGAGTGCCTGGCCGATTCACCTGCCGACTTGTGAAGTGCCTATCCAATTCCCCTGCCTGCTGATAACCCGCCAATATATGATGAGTGCCCGGCCGATACCGCAGCCGACGCGTGGAGGGCCTGGCCGATCCCCTGCCAGTTGATAACCCGCCAATACGTGGAGTGCCTGGCCGATCCCCTGCAGGCTGATAATCTGCCAATACGTGAATACGAAATGGCCGATCTCCATGCCAAGCCCTGGAGTGCCCGGCCGATCCCCCTGCCGAGGCGTGGAGTGCCCAGCCGATTCCCCTGCCAGCGCGTGGAGTGCCTGGCCGATCCCCTGCTAGATGATAACCCGCCAATACGTGAAGTGCCTGGCAAAACTCCCTGCCAAGGCTTGGAGTGCCCGGCCGAGCCTGGGGTGCCATGGAGTGCTCAGCCGATTCCCCTGCCGTTGCGTGGAGTGCCAGTCCGATCCCCTGCCAGCTGATAACCCGACAATACGTGAAGTGCCCGGCCGATCCCAATGCCGAGGCGTGGAGTGCCCAACCGATTCCCCTGCCAAATCGTAGAGTGACTGGCTAACCCCCTGCCAGCTGATAACCCGCCAATACGTGAAGTGCCGACTCGTGGAGTGCCCAGCCGATTCCCCTGCCAACGCGTGGAGTGCCTAGCCAATTCGCCTGCCAGCTGATAACCCTGCCAGCCAATAACTGACATGCCTTTTCGATCTCCCTGCCAAGACCTGGAGTAACCGGCCTATCCCACAGCCGACGCGTGGAGTGCCTGGCCGATTCACCTGCCGACTGGTGCCTATCCAATTCCCCTGCCTGCTGATAATCCGCCAATATATGATGAGTGCCCGACCGATACCGCAGCCGACGCGTGGAGGGCCTGGCCGATCCCCTGCCAGTTGATAACCCGCCAATACGTGGAGTAACTGGCCGATCCCCTGCAGGCTGATAATCTGCCAATACGTGAATACGAAATGGCCAATCTCCCTGCCAAGCCCTGGAGTGCCCGGCCGATCCCCCTGCCGAGGCGTGGAGTGCCCAGCCGATTCCCCTGCCGGCGCGTGGAGTGCCTGGCCGATCCCCTGCTAGATGATAACCCGCCAATACGTGAAGTGCCTGGCAAAACACCCTGCCAAGGCTTGGAGTGCCCGGCCGAGCCTGGGGTGCCATGGAATGCTCAGCCGATTCCCCTGCCGTTGCGTGAAGTGCCAGTCCGATCCCCTGGTAGCTGATAACCCGACAATACGTGAAGTGCCCGGCCGATACCTCTGCCGAGGCGTAGAGTGGCCAGACGATTCCCCTGCCGACGCGTCGAGTGCCTGGCCGATCCCCTGCCAACTGATAAGCCGCCAATACGTGAAGTGCCTGGCCGATCTCCGTGTCAAGGCCTGGAGTGGCCAGGCGATTCATCTGCCGACGTTTCGAGTGCCTGGCCGATCCCCTGCCAGCTGATAAGCCGCCAATACGTGAAGTGCCCGCCCGATCCTCCTGCCGAGGCGTTGAGTGCGTAGCCACTTCCCCTGCCGACGGGTGGAGTGCCAGGCTGATCTCTGCTAGCTGATGACACGCCAATACGTAAAGTGCCTGGCCGATCCCCCTGCCGAGGCGTGGAGTGCCCAGCCGATTCCCCTGCCGACGCGAGGAGTGCCAGGCTGATCCCCTGCTAGCTGATAACACGCCAATACGTAAAGTGCCTGGTCGATATCTCTGCCAAGGCCTGGCGTGCCCGGCCGATCCCCCTGCCGAGGCGTAGAGTGCCCAGCCGATTCCCATGCCGACGCGTGGGGTGCCTGGCTGATCCCTTGGTAGCTGATAACCCGCCAACACGTGAAGATCCTTGCCGATCTCCCTGCCAAGGCCTGGAGTGCCCAGCAGATCCCCCGGCCGAGTCGTGGAGTGCCTGGACATTCCCCAGCCCGCAGATAACCCGCCTATTCGTGAAGTGCCTGGCCGATCTCCCTGCCAAGGCCTGGAGTGCCCTCCCGATCCCCCTGTCGAGGCTTGGAGTGCCCAGCCGATTCCCCTGCCGAAGCGTGGAGTGCCTGGCCAATCTGCTGCTAGCTGATAGCCTGCCAATACGTGAAGTGCCTGGCCGATCTTCATGAGGAGGCGTGGAGTGCCCAGCCGATTCTCCTGCCGATGCGTGGAGTGCCTGGTCGATCCCCTGCCAAGGACTGGAGTGCCCGGCCGATCCCCCTGTCGAGGCGTAAAGTGCCCAGCCGATGGAAGTGTCAAGCCGTATTCCCTGCAAGCTGATAGCCCGCCATTACGTGAAGTGCCTTGCCGATCTCCCTGCCATCGCCTGGAGTGCCCAGCCGATCCCTGCCGAGTTGTGGAGTGCCCAGCCGATTCCCCTGCCAACGCGTGGAGTGCCTAGCCATTCGCCTGCCAGCTGATAACCCTGCCAGAGAATAAATTATATGCCTTTTCCATCTCCCTGCCAAGACCTGGAGTAACCGGCCTATCCCACAGCCGACGCGTGGAGTGCCTGGCCGATTCCCCTGCCGACTTGTGAAGTGCCTATCCCCTGCCTGCTGATAACCCGCCAATAAATTATGAGTGCCCGGCCGATCCCGCAGCCGACGCGTGGAGGGCCTGGCCGATCCCCTGCCAGTTGATAACCCGCCAATACGTGAAGTGCCTGGCCGATCCCCTGCAGGCTGATAACCTGCCAATACGTGAATACGAAATGGCCGATCTCCCTGCCAAGGCGTGGAGTGCCCAGCCGATTCCACTGCCCACGCGTGGAGTGCCAGGCTGATCTCTGCTAGCTGATAGCCTGCCAATACGTGAAGTGCCTGGCCGATCTTCATGCCGAGGCGTGGAGTGCCCAGCCGATTCCCTTGCCGACGCGTGGAGTGCCAGGCTGATCCCCTGCTATTTGATGACACGCCAGTACGTAAAGTGCCTGGCCGATCTCCCTGCCAAGGCCTGGAGTGCCTGGCCGATCACCCTGCCGAGGCGTGGAGTGCCCAGCCGATTCCCCTACCGACGCGTGGAGTGCCAGGCTGATCCCCTGCTAGCTGATAACACGCCAATACTTAAAGTGCCTGGTCGATATCCCTGCCAAGGCCTGGAGTGCCTGGCCGATCCCCCTGCCGAGGCGTGGAGTACCCAGCCGATTCCCATGCCGACGCGTGGGGTGCCTGGCTGATCCCCTGGTAGCTGATAACCCGCCAATACGTGAAGTGGCTGGCCGATCTTCCTCCCAAAGCCTGGAGTGCCGGCCGATCCCGCACCCGAGGTGTGAGTGCTAAGCCGTATTCCCTGCCGACGCGTGGAGTGCCAGGCTGATCTCTGCTAGCTGATAACACGCGAATACGTAAAGTGCCTGGCCGATCTCCCTGCCAAGGCCTGGAATGCCTGGCCGATCCCCCTGCCAAGGACTGGAGTGCCCGGCCGATCCCCCTGTCGAGGCGTGGAGTGCCCAGCCGATCCCACAGCAGAGGTGGGAGTGCCAAGCCGTATTCCCTGCAAGCTGATAGCCCGCCAATACGTGAAGTGCCATCGCCTGGAGTGCCCAGCCGATCCCCCTGCCGAGTTGTGGAGTGCTCAGCCGAATCCCCTGCCGACGCGTGGAGTGCCAGGCTGATCTCTGCTAGCTGATAACGCGACAATACGTAAAGTGCCTGGCCGATCTCCCTGCCAAGGCCTGGAATGCCTGGCCGATCCTCCTGCCAAGGACTGGAGTGCCCGGCCGATCCCCCTGTCGAGGCGTGGAGTGCCCAGCCGATCCCACAGCAGAGGTGGGAGTGCCAAGCCGTATTCCCTGCAAGCTGATAGCCCGCCAATACATGAAGTGCTTTGCGGATTTTTCTGCCAAGGCCTAGAGTGCCCGGCCGATCCCTTTTCTGAAGCGTGGAAAGCCCAGCCGATTCCCCTGCCGACGAGTGGAGTGATGAGTGCCGGTAAATGATGAGTGCCGGCCGATCCCGCAGCTAACGCGTGGAGTGCCTGTTCGATCTCCCTGTAAAGGCCTGGAGTGCCCGGCCGATCCCGCACCCGAGGTGTGAGTGCTAAGCCGTATTCCCTGCCGACGCGTGGAGTGCCAGGCTGATCTCTGCTAGCTGATAACACGCCAATACGTAAAGTGCCTGGCCGATCTCCCTGCCAAGGCCTGGAGTGCCCAGCCGATTCCCTTGCCGACGCGTGGAGTGCCAGGCTGATCCCTTGCTAGCTAATGACACGCCAATACGTAAAGTGCCTGGCCGATCTCCCTGCCAAGGCCTGGAGTGCCTGGCCGATCATCCTTCCGAGGCGTGGAGTGCCCAGCCGATTCCCCTACCGACGCGTGGAGTGCCAGGCTGATCCCCTGCTAGCTGATAACACGCCAATACTTAAAGTGCCTGGTCGATATCCCTGCCAAGGCCTGGAGTGCCTGGCCGATCCCCCTGCCGAGGCGTGGAGTGCCCATCCGATTCCCATGCCGACGCGTGGGGTGCCTGGCTGATCCCCTGGTAGCTGATAACCCGCCAATACGTGAAGTGCCTGGCCGATCTTCCTCCCAAAGCCTGGAGTGCCGGCCGATCCCGCACCCTAGGTGTGAGTGCTAAGCCGTATTCCCTGCCGACGCGTGGAGTGCCAGGCTGATCTCTGCTAGCTGATAACACGCCAATACGTAAAGTGCCTGGCCGATTTCCCTGCCAAGGCCTGAAGTGCCTGGCCGATCCCCCTGTTGAGGCGTGGAGTGCCCATCCGATTCCTCTGCCGACGCGTGGAGTGCCAGGCTGATCCCCTGCAAGCTGATAACGCGCCAATACGTAAAGTGCCTTGCCGATCTCCCTGCCATCGCCTGGAATGCCCAGCCGATCCCCCTGCCGAGTTGTGGAGTGCTCAGCCGATTCCCCTGCCGACGCGTGGAGTGCCTCTCCGCTGAGTGCCGCGTGAAGGCTGATCTCTGCTAGCTGATAGCACGCAAATACGTTAAGTGCCTGGCCGATCTCCCTGCCAAGGCCTGGAGTCCCTGGCCGATCACCCTGCCGAGGCGTGGAGTGCCCAGCCGATTCCACTGCCCACGCGTGGAGTGCCAGGCTGATCTCTGCTATCTGATAGCACGCCAATACGTAACGTGCCTTGCATATCTCCCTGCCAAGGCCTGGAGTGCCCGGCCGATCCCTCTGCTGAAGCGTGGAGTGCCCAGCCGATTCCCCTGCCGACGAGTGGAGTGTCTTGCAGATCCCCTTGCCAGCCCGCCAATACGTAAAGTGCCTTGCTGATCTCCCTGCCAATGCCTGGAGTGCCCAGCAGATCCCCCTGCCGAGGCGTGGAGTGCCCAGCCGATTCCCCTGCCGACGCGTGGAGTGCCAGGCTGATCCTCTGCTAGCTGATAACACGCCAATACGTAAAGTGCCTGGTCGATCTCCCTGCCACTGCCTGGAGTGCCCAGCCGAGCCTGGAGTGCCCAGCAGATCCCCCTGTCGAGGCGTGGAGTGCCTGGGCAATCCCCAGCCCGCAGATAACCCGCCAATTCGTGAAGTGCCTGGCCGATCTCCCTGCCAATGACTGGAGTGCCCGGCCGATCCCCCTGTCGAGCCGTGGAGTGCCCAGCCGATCCCACAGCCGAGGTGGAAGTGCCAAGCCGTATTCCCTGCAAGCTAATAACCCGCCAATACGTGGAGTGCCCGGCCAATCCCCTGCCAGCTGATAACCCGCCAATAGGTGAAGTGCCTGGCCGATCTCCCTGCCAAGGCCTGGAGTGCCCAGCCGATTCCCCTGCCGACGCGTGGAGTGCTTGGCCGATCCCCTGCCAGATGATAACCCGCCAATACGTGAAGTGCCTGGCCGATCTCCCTGCCAAGGCCTGGAGTGCCCAGCCGATTCCCCTGCCGACGCGTGGAGTGCTTGGCCAATCCCCTGCCAGCTGATAACCCGCCAATAGGTGAAGTGCCTGGCCGATCACCCAGCCAAGGCCTGGAGTGCCAGCCGATTACCCTGCCGACGCGTGGAGTGCCTAGCCGCTTTCCCTGCCAGCTAATAAACCGCCAACAATCGATATGCCTGCCCGATCTCCCTGCCAAGATCTGCCAGCTGATAACCCGCCAATAAATGATATGCCTGCCCGATCTCCCTGCCAAGACCTGAAGTGCCCGACCGATCCCGCAGCCGAGGTGGGAGTGCCAAGCCGTATTCCCTGCAAGCTGATACCCCTGCCGAGATGAGAAGCGCCTGGCCGATCTCCCTGCCAAGGCCTGGAGTGCCCAGCCGATTCCCCTGCTTACGCGTGGGGTGCCTGGCCGAGCCTCTGCCAGCTAGTAACCCGCCAATAGGTAAAGTGCCTGGCCGATCTCCCTGCCAAGGCCTGGAGTGCCTGGCCGATCCCCTGCCAACTAATAACCCGCCAATACGTGAAGTGCCTGGCCGATCTCCCTGTCAAGGCCTGGAGTGCCCGGTCGATCCCCATGCCGAGGCGTGGAGTGCCCAGCCGATTCCCTTGCCGAGGCGTGGAGTGCCCAGCCGATTTCCCTAATGAAGCGTGGAGTGCCTGGCCGATCCCCTCCCAGCTAATAACCCGCCAATACGTGGAGTGCCTAGCCGATCCCCTGCCAGCTAATAACCCGCCAATTCGTGGAGTGCATGTCCAATCCCCTGCCAGCTGATAACCCGCCAATAAATGATATGCTTGCCCGATCTCCCTGCCAAGAACTGGAGTACCCAGCCGATCCCCCTTATGAAGCGTGGAGTGCCTGGCCGATCCCCTGCCAGCTAATAACCCGCCAATACGTGAAGCGTCTGGACGATCTCCCTGCCAAGGCCTGGAGTGCTCGGACGATCCCCCTGCCAAGGCCTGGAGTGCCCAGCCGATTGCCCTGCCGACGCGTGGAGTGCCCAGTCGATCCCCCTAATGAAGCGTGGAGTGCCTGGCCGATCCCCTGCAAGCTAATAACCCGCCAATACGTGGAGTGCCTGGCCAATCCCCTGCCAGCTGATAACCCGCCAATAGGTGAAGTGCCTGGCCGATCTCCCTGCCAAGGCCTGGAGTGCCCAGCCGATTCCCCTGCCGACGCGTGGAGTGCTTGGCCGATCCCCTGCCAGATGATAACCCGCCTATACGTGAAGTGCCTGGCCGATCTCCCTGCCAAGGCCTGGAGTGCCCAACCGATTCCCCTGCCGACGCGTGGAGTGCTTGGCCAATCCCCTGCCAGCTGATTACCCGCCAATAGGTGAAGTGCCTGGCCGATCTCCCAGCCAAGGCCTGGAGTGCCCAGCCGATTACCCTGCCGACGCGTGGAGTGCCTAGCCGCTTTCATTGCCAGCTGATAACCCGCCAACAATCGATATGCCAGCCCGATCTCCCTGCCAAGCCCTGCCAGCTGATAACCCGCCAATAAATAATATGCCTGCCCGATCTCCCTGCCAAGGCCTGGAGTGCCCGGCCGATCCCGCAGCCGAGGTGGGAGTGCCAAGCCGTATTTCCTGCAAGCTGATACCCCTGCCGAGACGTGAAGAGCCTGGCCGATCTCCCTGCCAAGGCCTGGAGTGCCCGGCCGATCCCCCTGCCGAGGCATGGAGTGCCCTGCCGATTCCCCAATCGACGCGCGGAGTGCCCAGCCGATACCCCTTATGAATCGTGGCCGATCTCCCTGCCAAGGCCTGGAGTGCCCAGCCGATTCCCCTGCCGACGCGTGGAGTGCTTGGCCGATCCCCTGCCAGATGATAACCCGCCAATACGTGAAGTGCCTGGCCGATCTCCCTGCCAAGGCCTGGAGTGCCCAACCGATTCCCCTGCCGACGCGTGGAGTGCTTGGCCAATCCCCTGCCAGCTGATTACCCGCCAATAGGTGAAGTGCCTGGCCGATCTCCCAGCCAAGGCCTGGAGTGCCCAGCCGATTACCCTGCCGACGCGTGGAGTGCCTAGCCGCTTTCATTGCCAGCTGATAACCCGCCAACAATCGATATGCCAGCCCGATCTCCCTGCCAAGCCCTGCTAGCTGATAACCCGCCAATAAATGATATGCCTGCCCGATCTCCCTGCCAAGACCTGGAGTGCCCGGCCGATCCCGCAGCCGAGGTGGGAGTGCCAAGCCGTATTCCCTGCAAGCTGATACCCCTGCCGAGACGTGAAGCGCCTGGCCGATCTCTTTGCCAAGGCCTGGAGTGCTCGGCTGATCCCCTTGCCAAGGCCTGGAGTGCCCAGCCGATTGCCCTGCCGACGCGTGGAGTGCCCAGTCGATCCCCCTTATGAATCGTGGAGTGCCTGGCCGATATTCTGCCAGCTAATAACCCGCCAATACGTGGAGTGCCTGGCCAATCCCCTGCCAGCTGATAACCCGCCAATAGGTGAAGTGCCTTGCCGATCTCCCTGCCAAGGCCTGGAGTGCCCAGCCGATTCCCCTGCCGACGCGTGGAGTGCTTGGTTGATCCCCTGCCAGATGATAACCCGCCAATACGTGAAGTGCCTGGCCGATCTCCCTGCCAAGGCCTGGAGTGCCCAGCCGATTCCCCTGCCGACGCGTGGAGTGCTTGGCCGATCCCCTGCCAGATGATAACCCGCCAATACGTGAAGTGCCTGGCCGATCTCCCTGCCAAGGCCTGGAGTGCCCGGTCGATCCCCATGCCGTGGCGTCGAGTGCCCAGCCGATCCCCCTGCCGAGGCGATGAGTGCCCAGCCGATCCCCCTAATGAAGCGTGGAGTGCCTGGCCGATCCCCTGCCAGCCAATAACCCGCCAATACGCGGAGTGCCTGGCCAATCCCCTGCCAGCTGATAACCCGCCAATAAATGATATGACTGCCTGATCTCCCTGCCAAGGCCTGGAGTGCCCGGTCGATCTCCCTGCCAAGGCCTGGAGTGCCCAGCCGATTCCCCTGCCGACGCGTGGAGTGCCTAGCCGCTTTCCCTGCCAGCTGATAACCCGCCAACAATCGATATGCCTGCTCGATCTCCCTGCCAAGACCTGCCAGCTGATAACCCGCCAATAAATGATATGCCTGCCCGATCTCCCTGCCAAGACCTGGAGTGCCCAACCGATCCCGCAGCCGAGGTCGGAGTGCCAAACCGTATTCCCTGCAAGCTGATACCCTGCCGAAACGTGAAGAGCCTGGCCCATCTCCCTGCCAAGGCCTGGAGTGCCCAGCCGATTCCCCTGCCGTCGCGTGGAGTGCCTGGCCGATCCTCTGCCAACTAATAACCCTCCAATACGTGAAGTGCCTGGCCGATCTCCCTTCCAAGACCTGGAGTGCCCAGCCGATTCCCCTGCAGATGCGTGGAGTGCCTGGCCGATCCTCTGCCAACTAATAACCCGCCAATACGTGAAGTGCCTGGCCGATCTCCCTGCCAAGGCCTGGAGTGCTCGGCCGATCGCCTTGCCAAGGCCTGGTGTGCCCAGCCGATTGCCCTGCCGACGCGTGGAGTGCCCAGCCGATGCCTCTAATAAAGCGTGGAGTGCCTGGCCGATCCCCTGCAGCTAATAACCCGTCAATACGTTGAGTGCCTGGCCAATCCCCTGCCAGCTGATAACCCGCCAATAAATTATATGACTGCCAGATCTCCCTGCCAAGACCTGGAGTGCCCGGCCGATCCCGCAGCCGAGGTGGGAGTGCCAAGCCAAGGCCTCGAGTGCCCAGACGATTCCCCTGCCGACGCGTGGAGTGCTTGGCCGATCCCCTGCCAGCTGATAACCCGCCAATACGTGAAGTGCCTGGCCGATCTCCCTGCCAAGGCGTGGAGTGCCCAGCCGATTCCCCTGCCGTCGCGTGGAGTGCTTGGCCGATCCCCTGCCAGCTGATAACCCGCCAATACGTGAAGTGCCTGGCCGATCTTCCTGCCAAGGCCTGGAGTGCCCAGACGATTCCCCTGCCGACGCGTGGAGTGCTTGGCCGATCCCCTGCCAGCTGATAACCCGCCAATACGTGAAGTGCCTGGCCGATCTCCCTGCCAAGGCCTGGAGGCCCAGCCGATTCCCCTGCCGACGCGTGGAGTGCTTGGCCGATCCCCTGCCAGCTGATAACCCGCCAATAAGTGACGTGCCTGGCCGATCTCCCTGCCAAGGCCTGGAGTGCCCGGTCGATCCCCATGCAATCGCGTGGAGTGCTTGGCCGATCCCCTGCCAGCTGATAACCCGCCAATACGTGAAGTGCCTGGCCGATCTCCCTGCCAAGGCCTGGAGTGCCCGGTCGATCCCCATGCCGAAGCGTGGAGTGCCCAGCCGATCCCCCTGCCGACGCGTGGAGTGCCTCGCCGATTCCCCTGCCAGCTTAGAACCCGCCAATACGTGAAGTGCCTGGCCGATCTCCCTGCCAAGGCCTGGAGTGCCCAGACGATTCCCCTGCCGACGCGTGGAGTGCTTGGCCGATCCTCTGCCAGCTGATAACCCGCCAATACGTGAAGTGCCTGGCCGATCTCCCTGCCAAGGCATGGAGGCCCAGCCGATTCCCCTGCCGACGCGTGGAGTGCTTGGCCGATCCCCTGCCAGATGATAACCCGCCAATACGTGAAGTGCCTGGCCGATCTCCCTGCCAAGGCCTGGAGGCCCAGCCGATTCCCCTGCCGACGCGTGGAGTGCTTGGCCGATCCCCTGCCAGCTGATAACCCGCCAATACGTGAAGTGCCTGGCCGATCTCCCTGCCAAAGCCTGGAGTGCCCAGCCGATTCCCCTGCCATAGCGTGGAGTGCCTGGCCGATCTCCCTGCCAAAGCCTGGAGTGCCCGGTCGATCCCTATGCCGAGGCGTGGAGTGCCCAGCCGATTCCCCTGCTGACGCGTGGAGTGCCTAGCCGATTCCTCTGCCAGCTGATAACCCGCCAATACGTGAAGTGCCTGGCCGATCTCCCTGCCAAGGCCTGGAGTGCCCAGACGATTCCCCTGCCGACGCGTGGAGTGCTTGGCCGATCCCCTGCCAGCTGATAACCCACCAATACGTGAAGTGCCTGGCTGATCTCCCTGCCAAGGCCTGGAGGCCCAGCCGATTCCCCTTCCGACGCGTGGAGTGCTTAGCCGATCCACTGCCAGCTGATAACCCGCCAATACGTGAAGTGCCTGGCCAATCTCCCTGCCAAGGCCAGGAGTGCCCGGTCGATCCCCATGCCGAGGCGTGGAGTGCCCAGCCGATTCCCCTGCCGACGCGTGGAGGGCCTAGCCGATTCCCCTGCCAGCTAATAACCGGCCAATACGTGACGTGCCTGGCCGATCTCCCTGCCAACGCCTGGAGTGCCCAGACGATTTCCCTGCCGACGCGTGGAATGCTTGGCCGATCCCCTGCCAGCTGATAACCCGCCAATACGTGAAGTGCCTGGCCGATCTCCCTGACAAGGCGTGGAGTGCCCAGCCGATTCCCCTGCCGTCGCGTGGAGTGCTTGGCCGATCCCCTGCCAGCTGATAACCCGCCAACACGTGAAGTGCCTGGCCAATCTCCCGCCAAGGCCTGGAGTGCCCGGTCGATCCCCATGCCGAGGCGTGGAGTGCCCAGCCGATCCCCCTGCCGACGCGTGGAGTACCTAGCCGATTCCCCTGCCAGCTGAGAACCCGCCAATACGTGAAGTGCCTGGCCGATCTCCCTGCCAAGGCCTGGAGTGCCCGGTCGATCCCCATGCCGAGGCGTGGAGTGCCCAGCCGATCCCCCTGCCGACGCGTGGAGTGCCTATCCGATTCCCCTGCCAGCTGAGAACCCGCCAATACGTGAAGTGCCCTGCCAAGGCCTGGAGTGCCCAGCCGATTCGCCTGCCGACGCGCAGAGTGCTTGGCCGATCCCCTGCCAGCTGATAACCCGCCAATACGTGAAGTGCCTGGCCGATCTCCCTGCCAAGGCCTGGAGTGCCCAGACGTTTCCCCTGCCGACGCGTGGAGTGCTTGGCCGATCCCCTGCCAGCTGATAACCCGCCAATACGTGAAGTGCCTGGCCGATCTCCCTGCCAAGGCCTGGAGTGCCCGGTCGATCCCCATGCCGAGGCGTGGAGTGCCCAGCCGATTCTCCTGCCGACGCGTGGAGTGCCTAGCCGATTCCCCTTGCCAGCTGATAAACCGCCAATACGTGAAGTGCCTGGCCGATCTTCCTGCCAAGGCCTGGAGTGCCCGGTCGATCCCCATGCCGAGGCGTGGAGTGCTTGGCCGATCCCCTGCCAGCTGATAACCCGCCAATACGTGAAGTGCCTGGCCAATCTCCCTGCCAAGGCCTGGAGTGCCCGGTCGATCCCCATGCCGAGGCGTAGAGTGCCCAGCCGATCCCCCTGCCGACGCGTGGAGTGCCTAGCCGATTCCCCTGCCAGCTGAGAACCCGCCAATACGTGAAGTGCCTGGCCGATCTCCCTGCTAAGGCCTGGAGTGCCTAGACGATTCCCCTGCCGACGCGTGGAGTGCTTGGCCGATCCCCTGCC
Source organism: Drosophila bipectinata (assembly GCF_030179905.1). Taxonomy (NCBI): domain Eukaryota; kingdom Metazoa; phylum Arthropoda; class Insecta; order Diptera; family Drosophilidae; genus Drosophila; species Drosophila bipectinata. The sequence goes on along the minus strand of NC_091739.1, from coordinate 55,654 downwards.
AGCTGATAACCCGCCAATACGTGAAGTGCCTGGCCGATCTCCCTGCCAAGGCATGGAGGCCCAGCCAATTCCCCTGCCGACGCGTGGAGTGCTTGGCCGATCCCCTGCCAGATGATAACCCGCCAATACGTGAAGTGCCTGGCCGATCTCCCTGCCAAGGCCTGGAGGCCCAGCCGATTCCCCTGCCGACGCGTGGAGTGCCTAGCCGATTCCCCTGCCAGCTGAGAACCCGCCAATACGTGAAGTGCCTGGCCGATCTCCCTGCTAAGGCCTGGAGTGCCTAGCCGATTCCCCTGCCGACGCGTGGAGTGCTTGGCCGATCCCCTGCCAGCTGATAACCCGCCAATACGTGAAGTGCCTGGCCGATCTCCCTGCCAAGGCATGGAGTGCCTAGCCGATTCCCCTGCCAGCTGAGAACCCGCCAATACGTGAAGTGCCTGGCCGATCTCCCTGCCAAGGCCTGGAGTGCCCAGCCGATTCGCCTGCCGACGCGCAGAGTGCTTGGCCGATCCCCTGCCAGCTGATAACCCGCCAATACGTGAAGTGCCTGGCCGATCTCCCTGCCAAGGCCTGGAGTGCCCAGACGATTCCCCTGCCGACGCGTGGAGTTCTTGGCCGATCCCCTGCCGACGCGTGGAGGGCCTAGCGGATTCCCCTGCCAGCTAATAACCGGCCAATACGTGACGTGCCTGGCCGATCTCCCTGCCAACGCCTGGAGTGCCCAGACGATTTCCCTGCCGACGCGTGGAATGCTTGGCCGATCCCCTGCCAGCTGATAACCCGCCAATATGTGAAGTGCCTGGCCGATCTCCCTGCCAAGGCGTGGAGTGCCCAGCCGATTCCCCTGCCGTCGCGTGGAGTGCTTGGCCGATCCCCTGCCAGCTGATAACCCGCCAACACGTGAAGTGCCTGGCCAATCTCCCGCCAAGGCCTGGAGTGCCCGGTCGATCCCCATGCCGAGGCGTGGAGTGCCCAGCCGATCCCCCTGCCGACGCGTGGAGTACCTAGCCGATTCCCCTGCCAGCTGAGAACCCGCCAATACGTGAAGTGCCTGGCCGATCTCCCTGCCAAGGCCTGGAGTGCCCGGTCGATCCCCATGCCGAGGCGTGGAGTGCCCAGCCGATCCCCCTGCCGACGCGTGGAGTGCCTAGCCGATTCCCCTGCCAGCTGAGAACCCGCCAATACGTGAAGTGCCTGGCCGATCTCCCTGCCAAGGCCTGGAGTGCCCAGCCGATTCGCCTGCCGACGCGCAGAGTGCTTGGCCGATCCCCTGCCAGCTGATAACCCGCCAATACGTGAAGTGCCTGGCCGATTTCCCTGCCAAGGCCTGGAGTGCCCAGACGATTCCCCTGCCGACGCGTGGAGTGCTTGGCCGATCCCCTGCCAGCTGATAACCCGCCAATACGTGAAGTGCCTGGCCGATCTCCCTGCCAAGGCCTGGAGTGCCCGGTCGATCCCCATGCCGAGGCGTGGAGTGCCCAGCCGATTCTCCTGCCGACGCGTGGAGTGCCTAGCCGATTCCCCTTGCCAGCTGATAAACCGCCAATACGTGAAGTGCCTGGCCGATCTTCCTGCCAAGGCCTGGAGTGCCCGGTCGATCCCCATGCCGAGGCGTGGAGTGCTTGGCCGATCCCCTGCCAGCTGATAACCCGCCAATACGTGAAGTGCCTGGCCAATCTCCCTGCCAAGGCCTGGAGTGCCCGGTCGATCCCCATGCCGAGGCGTAGAATGCCCAGCCGATCCCCCTGCCGACGCGTGGAGTGCCTAGCCGATTCCCCTGCCAGCTGAGAACCCGCCAATACGTGAAGTGCCTGGCCGATCTCCCTGCTAAGGCCTGGAGTGCCTAGACGATTCCCCTGCCGACGCGTGGAGTGCTTGGCCGATCCCCTGCCAGATGATAACCCGCCAATACGTGAAGTGCCTGGCCGATCTCCCTGCCAAGGCCTGGAGGCCCAGCCGATTCCCCTGCCGACGCGTGGAGTGCTTGGCCGATCCCCTGCCAGCTGATAACCCGCCAATACGTGAAGTGCCTGGCCGATCTTCCTGCCAAGGCCTGGAGTGCCCGGTCGATCCCCATGCCGAGGCGTGGAGTGCCCAGCCGATTCTCCTGCCGACGCGTGGAGTGCCTAGCCGATTCCCCTTGCCAGCTGATAAACCGCCAATACGTGAAGTGCCTGGCCGATCTTCCTGCCAAGGCCTGGAGTGCCCGGTCGATCCCCATGCCGAGGCGTGGAGTGCTTGGCCGATCCCCTGCCAGCTGATAACCCGCCAATACGTGAAGTACCTGGCCGATCTTCCTGCCAAGGCCTGGAGTGCCCGGTCGATCCCCATGCCGAGGCGTGGAGTGCTTGGCCGATCCCCTGCCAGCTGATAACCCGCCAATACGTGAAGTGCCTGGCCAATCGCCCTGCCAAGGCCTGGAGTGCCCGGTTGATCCCCATGCCGAGGCGTGGAGTGCCCAGCCGATTCTCCTTCCGACGCGTGGAGTGCCTAGCCGATTCCCCTTGCCAGCTGATAACCCGCCAATACGTGAAGTGCCTGGCCGATCTTCCTGCCAAGGCCTGGAGTGCCCGGTCGATCCCCATGCCGAGGCGTGGAGTGCTTGGCCGATCCCCTGCCAGCTGATAACCCGCCAATACGTGAAGTGCCTGGCCGATCTCCCTTCCAAGGCCTGGAGTGCCCGGTCGATTCCCATGCCGAGGCGTGGAGTGCCCAGCCGATTCTCCTGCCGACGCGTGGAGTGCCTAGCCGATTCCCCTTGCCAGCTGATAACCCGCCAATACGTGAAGTGCCTGGCCGATCTTCCTGCCAAGGCCTGGAGTGCCCAGACGATTCCCCTGCCGACGCGTGGAGTGCTTGGCCGATCCCCTGCCAGCTGATAACCCGCCAATACGTGAAGTGCCTGGCCGATCTCCCTGCCAAGGCCTGGAGTGCCCGGTCGATCCCCATGCCGAGGCGTAGAGTGCCCAGCCGATCCCCCTGCCGACGCGTAGAGTGCCTAGCCGATTCCCCTGCCAGCTGAGAACCCGCCAATACGTGAAATGCCTGGCCGATCTCCCTGCCAAGGCCTGGAGACCCAGCCGATTCCCCTGCCGACGCGTGGAGTGCGTGGCCGATCCCCTGCCAGATGATAACCCGCCAATACGTGAAGTGCCTGGCTGATCTCCCTGCCAAGGCCTGGAGGCCCAGCCGATTCCCCTGCCGACGCGTGGAGTGCTTGGCCGATCCCCTGCCAGCTGATAACCCGCCAATAAGTGACGTGCCTGGCCGATCTCCCTGCCAAGGCCTGGAGGCCCAGCCGATTCCCCTGCCGACGCGTGGAGTGCTTGGCCGATGCCCTGCCAGATGATAACCCGCCAATACGTGAAGTGCCTGGCCGATTTCCCTGCCAAGGCCTAGAGGCCCAGCCGATTCCCCTGCCGACGCGTGGAGTGCTTGGCCGATCCCCTGCCAGCTGATAACCCGCCAATACGTGACGTGCCTGGCCGATCTCCTGCCAAGGCCTGGAGTGCCCGGTCGATCCCCATGCAATCGCGTGGAGTGCTTGGCCGATCCTCTGCCAGCTGATAACCCGCCAATACGTGAAGTGCCTGGCCGATCTCCCTGCCAAGGCCTGGAGTGCCCGGTCGATCCCCATGCCGAGGCGTGGAGTGCCCAGCCGATCCCCCTGCCGACGCGCGGAGTGCCTCGCCGATTCCCCTGCCAGCTTAGAACCCGCCAATACGTGAAGTGCCTGGCCGATCTCCCTGCTAAGGCCTGGAGTGCCTAGACGATTCCCCTGCCGACGCGTGGAGTGCTTGGCCGATCCCCTGCCAGCTGATAACCCGCCAATACGTGAAGTGCCTGGCCGATCTCCCTGCCAAGGCATGGAGGCCCAGCCAATTCCCCTGCCGACGCGTGGAGTGCTTGGCCGATCCCCTGCCAGCTGATAACCCGCCAATACGTGAAGTGCCTGGCCGATCTCCCTGCCAAAGCCTGGAGTGCCCAGCCGATTCCCCTGCCATAGCGTGGAGTGCCTGGCCGATCTCCCTGCCAAAGCCTGGAGTGCCCGGTCGATCCCTATGCCGAGGCGTGGAGTGCCAAGCCGATTCCCCTGCTGAAGCGTGGAGTGCCTAGCCGATTCCTCTGCCAGCTGATAACCCGCCAATACGTGAAGTGCCTGGCCGATCTCCCTGCCAAGGCCTGGAGTGCCCAGACGATTCCCCTGCCGACGCGTGGAGTGCTTGGCCGATCCCCTGCCAGCTGATAACCCGCCAATACGTGAAGTACCTGGCCGATCTCCCTGCCAAGGCCTGGAGGCCCAGCCGATTCCCCTTCCGACGCGTGGAGTGCTTAGCCGATCCACTGCCAGCTGATAACCCGCCAATTAGTAAAGTGCCTGGCCAATCTCCCTGCCAAGGCCAGGAGTGCCCGGTCGATCCCCATGCCGAGGCGTGGAGTGCCCAGCCGATTCCCCTGCCGACGCGTGGAGGGCCTAGCCGATTCCCCTGCCAGCTAATAACCGGCCAATACGTGAAGTGCCTGGCCGATCTCCCTGCCAAGGCCTGGAGTGCCCAGACGATTCCCCTGCCGACGCGTGGAGTGCCTAGCCGATTCCTCTGCCGTCGCGTGGAGTGCTTGGCCGATCCCCTGCCAGCTGATAACCCGCCAATACGTGAAGTACCTGGCCGATCTCCCTTCCAAGGCCTGGAATGCCCGGTCTATCCCCATGCCGAGGCGTGGAGTGCCCAGCCGATTCTCCTTCCGACGCGTGGAGTGCCTAGCCGATTCCCCTTGCCAGCTGATTACCCGCCAATACGTGAAGTGCCTGGCCGATCTTCCTGCCAAGGCCTGGAGTGCGCAGACGATTCCCCTGCCGACGCGTGGAGTGCTTGGCCGATCCCCTGCCAGCTGATAACCCGCCAGTACGTGAAGTGCCTAGCCGATCTCCCTGCCAAGGCCTGGAGGCCCAGCCGATTCCCCTGCCGACGCGTGGAGTGCTTGGCCGATCCCCTGCCAGCTGATAACCCGCCAATAAGTGACGTGCCTGGCCGATCTCCCTGCCAAGGCCTGGAGGCCCAGCCGATTCCCCTGCCGACGCGTGGAGTGCTTGGCCGATGCCCTGCCAGATGATAACCCGCCAATACGTGAAGTGCCTGGCCGATTTCCCTGCCAAGGCCTAGAGGCCCAGCCGATTCCCCTGCCGACGCGTGGAGTGCTTGGCCGATCCCCTGCCAGCTGATAACCCGCCAATACGTGACGTGCCTGGCCGATCTCCCTGCCAAGGCCTGGAGTGCCCGGTCGATCCCCATGCAATCGCGTGGAGTGCTTGGCCGATCCCCTGCCAGCTGATAACCCGCCAATACGTGAAGTGCCTGGCCGATCTCCCTGCCAAGGCCTGGAGTGCCCGGTCGATCCCCATGCCGAGGCGTGGAGTGCCCAGCCGATCCCCCTGCCGACGCGCGGAGTGCCTCGCCGATTCCCCTGCCAGCTTAGAACCCGCCAATACGTGAAGTGCCTGGCCGATCTCCCTGCTAAGGCCTGGAGTGCCCAGACGATTCCCCTGCCGACGCGTGGAGTGCTTGGCCGATCCCCTGGCAGCTGATAACCCGCCAATACGTGAAGTGCCTGGCCGATCTCCCTACCAAGGCATGGAGGCCCAGCCAATTCCCCTGCCGACGCGTGGAGTGCTTGGCCGATCCCCTGCCAGATGATAACCCGCCAATACGTGAAGTGCCTGGCCGATCTCCCTGCCAAGGCCTGGAGGCCCAGACGATTCCCCTGCCGACGCGTGGAGTGCTTGGCCGATCCCCTGCCAGCTGATAACCCGCCAATACGTGAAGTGCCTGGCCGATCTCCCTGCCAAAGCCTGGAGTGCCCAGACGATTCCCCTGCCGACGCGTGGAGTGCTTGGCCGATCCCCTGCCAGCTGATAACCCGCCAATACGTGACGCGCCTGGCCAATCTCCCTGCCAAGGCCTGGAATGCCCGGTCGATTTCCCTGCCGACGCGTGGAGTGCTTGGCCGATCCCCTGCCAGATGATAACCCGCCAATACGTGAAGTGCCTGGCCGATCTCCCTGCCAAGGCCTGGAGGCCCAGCCGATTCCCCTGCCGACGCGTGGAGCGCTTGGCCGATCCCCTGCCAGCTGATAACCCGCCAATACGTGAAGTGCCTGGCCGATCTCCCTGCCAAAGCCTGGAGTGCCCAGACGATTCCCCTGCCGACGCGTGGAGTGCTTGGCCGATCCCCTGCCAGCTGATAACCCGCCAATACGTGACGTGCCTGGCCGATCTCCCTGCCAAGGCCTGGAGTGCCCGGTCGATCCCCATGCAATCGCGTGGAGTGCTTGGCCGATCCCCTGCCAGCTGATAACCCGCCAATACGTGAAGTGCCTGGCCGATCTCCCTGCCAAGGCCTGGAGTGCCCGGTCGATCCCCATGCCGAGGCGTGGAGTGCCCAGCCGATCCCCCTGCCGACGCGCGGAGTGCCTCGCCGATTCCCCTGCCAGCTTAGAACCCGCCAATACGTGAAGTGCCTGGCCGATCTCCCTGCTAAGGCCTGGAGTGCCCAGACGATTCCCCTGCCGACGCGTGGAGTGCTTGGCCGATCCCCTGCCAGCTGATAACCCGCCAATACGTGAAGTGCCTGGCCGATCTCCCTGCCAAGGCATGGAGGCCCAGCCAATTCCCCTGCCGACGCGTGGAGTGCTTGGCCGATCCCCTGCCAGATGATAACCCGCCAATACGTGAAGTGCCTGGCCGATCTCCCTGCCAAGGCCTGGAGGCCCACCCGATTCCCCTGCCGACGCGTGGAGTGCTTGGCCGATCCCCTGCCAGCTGATAACCCGCCAATACGTGAAGTGCCTGGCCGATCTCCCTGCCAAGGCCTGGAGTGCCCAGACGATTCCCCTGCCGACGCGTGGAGTGCTTGGCCGATCCCCTGCCAGCTGATAACCCGCCAATACGTGAAGTGCCTGGCCGATCTCCCTGCCAAGGCATGGAGGCCCAGCCGATTCCCCTGCCGACGCGTGGAGTGCTTGGCCGATCCCCTGCCAGATGATAACCCGCCAATACGTGAAGTGCCTGGCCGATCTCCCTGCCAAGGCCTGGAGGCCCAGCCGATTCCCCTGCCGACGCGTGGAGTGCTTGGCCGATCCCCTGCCAGCTGATAACCCGCCAATACGTGAAGTGCCTGGCCGATCTTCCTGCCAAGGCCTGGAGTGCCCGGTCGATCCCCATGCCGAGGCGTGGAGTGCTTGGCCGATCCCCTGCCAGCTGATAACCCACCAATACGTGAAGTGCCTGGCCGATCTCCCTTCCAAGGCCTGGAGTGCCCGGTCGATTCCCATGCCGAGGCGTGGAGTGCCCAGCCGATTCTCCTGCCGACGCGTGGAGTGCCTAGCCGATTCCCCTTGCCAGCTGATAACCCGCCAATACGTGAAGTGCCTGGCCGATCTCCCTGCCAAGGCCTGGAGGCCCAGCCGATTCCCCTGCCGACGCGTGGAGTGCTTGGCCGATCCCCTGCCAGCTGATAACCCGCCAATACGTGAAGTGCCTGGCCGATCTCCCTGCCAAGGCATGGAGGCCCAGCCAATTCCCCTGCCGACGCGTGGAGTGCTTGGCCGATCCCCTGCCAGATGATAACCCGCCAATACGTGAAGTGCCTGGCCGATCTCCCTGCCAAGGCCTGGAGGCCCAGCCGATTCCCCTGCCGACGCGTGGAGTGCTTGGCCGATCCCCTGCCAGCTGATAACCCGCCAATACGTGAAGTGCCTGGCCGATCTCCCTGCCAAAGCCTGGAGTGCCCAGACGATTCCCCTGCCGACGCGTGGAGTGCTTGGCCGATCCCCTGCCAGCTGATAACCCACCAATACGTGAAGTACCTGGCCGATCTCCCTGCCAAGGCCTGGAGGCCCAGCTGATTCCCCTTCCGACGCGTGGAGTGCTTAGCCGATCCACTGCCAGCTGATAACCCGCCAATACGTGAAGTGCCTGGCCAATCTCCCTGCCAAGGCCAGGAGTGCCCGGTCGATCCCCATCCCGAGGCGTGGAGTGCCCAGCCGATCCCCCTGCCGACGCGTGGAGTGCCTAGCCGATTCCCCTGCCAGCTGAGAACCCGCCAATACGTGAAGTACCTGGCCAATCTCCCTGCCAAGGCCTGAAGTGCCCGGTCGATCCCCATGCCGAGGCGTGGAGTGCTTGGCCGATCCCCTGCCAGCTGATAACCCGCCAATACGTGAAGTGCCTGGCCAATCTCCCTGCCAAGGCCTGGAGTGCCTGGTTGATCCCCATGCCGAGGCGTGGAGTGCCCAGCCGATTCTCCTGCCGACGCGTGGAGTGCCTAGCCGATTCCCCTTGCCAGCTGATAAACCGCCAATACGTGAAGTGCCTGGCCGATCTTCCTGCCATGGCCTGGAGTGCCCGGTCGATCCCCATGCCGAGGCGTGGAGTGCTTGGCCGATCCCCTGCCAGCTGATAACCCGCCAATACGTGAAGTGCCTGGCCAATCTCCCTGCCAAGGCCTGGAGTGCCCGGTTGATCCCCATGCCGAGGCGTGGAGTGCCCAGCCGATTCTCCTTCCGACGCGTGGAGTGCCTAGCCGATTCCCCTTGCCAGCTGATAACCCGCCAATACGTGAAGTGCCTGGCCGATCTTCCTGCCAAGGCCTGGAGTGCCCGGTCGATCCCCATGCCGAGGCGTGGAGTGCTTGGCCGATCCCCTGCCAGCTGATAACCCACCAATACGTGAAGTACCTGGCCGATCTCCCTGCCAAGGCCTGGAGGCCCAGCCGATTCCCCTTCCGACGCGTGGAGTGCTTAGCCAATCCACTGCCAGCTGATAACCCGCCAATACGTGAAGTGCCTGGCCAATCTCCCTGCCAAGGCCTGGAGTGCCCGGTCGATCCCCATGCCGAGGCGTGGAGTGCCCAGCCGATCCCCCTGCCGACGCGTGGAGTGCCTAGCCGATTCCCCTGCCAGCTGAGAACCCGCCAATACGTGAAGTGCCTGGCCGATCTCCCTGCCAAGGCCTGGAGTGCCCAGCCGATTCCCCTGCCGACGCGCAGAGTGCTTGGCCGATGCCCTACCAGATGATAACCCGCCAATACGTGAAGTGCCTGGCCGATCTCCCTGCCAAGGCCTGGAGTGCCCAGACGATTCCCCTGCCGACGCGTGGAGTGCTTGGCCGATCCCCTGCCAGCTGATAACCCGCCAATACGTGAAGTGCCTGGCCGATCTCCCTGCCAAGGCCTGGAGTGCCCGGTCGATCCCCATGCCGAGGCGTGGAGTGCCCAGCCGATTCTCCTGCCGACGCGTGGAGTGCCTAGCCGATTCCCCTTGCCAGCTGATAACCCGCCAATACGTGAAGTGTTTGGCCGATCTTCCTGCCAAGGCCTGAAGTGCCCGGTCGATCCCCATGCCGAGGCGTGGAGTGCTTGGCCGATCCCCTGCCAGCTGATAACCCGCCAATACGTGAAGTGCCTGGCCAATCTCCCTGCCAAGTCCTGGAGTGCCTGGTTGATCCCCATGCCGAGGCGTGGAGTGCCCAGCCGATTCTCCTGCCGACGCGTGGAGTGCCTAGCCGATTCCCCTTGCCAGCTGATAACCCGCCAATACGTGAAGTGCCTGGCCGATCTTCCTGCCAAGGCCTGGAGTGCCCGGTCGATCCCCATGCCGAGGCGTGGAGTGCTTGGCCGATCCCCTGCCAGCTGATAACCCGCCAATACGTGAAGTGCCTGGCCAATCTCCCTGCCAAGGCCTGGAGTGCCCGGTTGATCCCCATGCCGAGGCGTGGAGTGCCCAGCCGATTCTCCTTCCGACGCGTGGAGTGCCTAGCCGATTCCCCTTGCCAGCTGATAACCCGCCAATACGTGAAGTGCCTGGCCGATCTTCCTGCCAAGGCCTGGAGTGCCCGGTCGATCCCCATGCCGAGGCGTGGAGTGCTTGGCCGATCCCCTGCCAGCTGATAACCCGCCAATACGTGAAGTGCCTGGCCGATCTCCCTTCCAAGGCCTGGGGTGCCCGGTCGATTCCCATGCCGAGGCGTGGAGTGCCCAGCCGATTCTCCTGCCGACGCGTGGAGTGCCTAGCCGATTCCCCTTGCCAGCTGATAACCCGCCAATACGTGAAGTGCCTGGCCGATCTTCCTGCCAAGGCCTGGAGTGCCCAGACGATTCCCCTGCCGACGCGTGGAGTGCTTGGCCGATCCCCTGCCAGCTGATAACCCGCCAATACGTGAAGTGCCTGGCCGATCTCCCTGCCAAGGCCTGGAGTGCCCGGTCGATCCCCATGCCGAGGCGTAGAGTGCCCAGCCGATCCCCCTGCCGACGCGTGGAGTGCCTAGCCGATTCCCCTGCCAGCTGAGAACCCGCCAATACGTGAAATGCCTGGCCGATCTCCCTGCCAAGGCCTGGAGACCCAGCCGATTCCCCTGCCGACGCGTGGAGTGCGTGGCCGATCCCCTGCCAGATGATAACCCGCCAATACGTGAAGTGCCTGGCTGATCTCCCTGCCAAGGCCTGGAGGCCCAGCCGATTCCCCTGCCGACGCGTGGAGTGCTTGGCCGATCCCCTGCCAGCTGATAACCCGCCAATAAGTGACGTGCCTGGCCGATCTCCCTGCCAAGGCCTGGAGGCCCAGCCGATTCCCCTGCCGACGCGTGGAGTGCTTGGCCGATGCCCTGCCAGATGATAACCCGCCAATACGTGAAGTGCCTGGCCGATTTCCCTGCCAAGGCCTAGAGGCCCAGCCGATTCCCCTGCCGACGCGTGGAGTGCTTGGCCGATCCCCTGCCAGCTGATAACCCGCCAATACGTGACGTGCCTGGCCGATCTCCCTGCCAAGGCCTGGAGTGCCCGGTCGATCCCCATGCAATCGCGTGGAGTGCTTGGCCGATCCTCTGCCAGCTGATAACCCGCCAATACGTGAAGTGCCTGGCCGATCTCCCTGCCAAGGCCTGGAGTGCCCGGTCGATCCCCATGCCGAGGCGTGGAGTGCCCAGCCGATCCCCCTGCCGACGCGCGGAGTGCCTCGCCGATTCCCCTGCCAGCTTAGAACCCGCCAATACGTGAAGTGCCTGGCCGATCTCCCGGCTAAGGCCTGGAGTGCCTAGACGATTCCCCTGCCGACGCGTGGAGTGCTTGGCCGATCCCCTGCCAGCTGATAACCCGCCAATACGTGAAGTGCCTGGCCGATCTCCCTGCCAAGGCATGGAGGCCCAGCCAATTCCCTGCCGACGCGTGGAGTGCTTGGCCGATCCCCTGCCAGATAATAACTCGCCAATACGTGAAGTGCATGGCCGATCTCCCTGCCAAGGCCTGGAGGCCCAGCCGATTCCCCTTCCGACGCGTGGAGTGCTTGGCCGATCCCCCGCCAGCTGATAACCCGCCAATACGTGAAGTGCCTGGCCGATCTCCTTGCCAAAGCCTGGAGTGCCCAGCCGATTCCCCTGCCATAGCGTGGAGTGCCTGGCCGATCTCCCTGCCAAAGCCTGGAGTGCCCGGTCGATCCCTATGCCGAGGCGTGGAGTGCCCAGCCGATTCCCCTGCTGACGCGTGGAGTGCCTAGCCGATTCCTCTGCCAGCTGATAACCCGCCAATACGTGAAGTGCCTGGCTGATCTCCCTCCCAAGGCCTGGAGTGCCCAGACGATTCCCCTGCCGACGCGTGGAGTGCTTGGCCGATCCCCTGCCAGCTGATAACCCGCCAATACGTGAAGTACCTGGCCGATCTCCCTGCCAAGGCCTGGAGGCCCAGCCGATTCCCCTTCCGACGCGTGGAGTGCTTAGCCGATCCACTGCCAGCTGATAACCCGCCAATACGTGAAGTGCCTGGCCGATTTCCCTGCCAAGGCCTAGAGGCCCAGCCGATTCCCCTGCCGACGCGTGGAGTGCTTGGCCGATCCCCTGCCAGCTGATAACCCGCCAATACGTGACGTGCCTGGCCGATCTCCCTGCCAAGGCCTGGAGTGCCCGGTCGATCCCCATGCAATCGCGTGGAGTGCTTGGCCGATCCTCTGCCAGCTGATAACCCGCCAATACGTGAAGTGCCTGGCCGATCTCCCTGCCAAGGCCTGGAGTGCCCGGTCGATCCCCATGCCGAGGCGTGGAGTGCCCAGCCGATCCCCCTGCCGACGCGCGGAGTGCCTCGCCGATTCCCCTGCCAGCTTAGAACCCGCCAATACGTGAAGTGCCTGGCCGATCTCCCGGCTAAGGCCTGGAGTGCCTAGACGATTCCCCTGCCGACGCGTGGAGTGCTTGGCCGATCCCCTGCCAGCTGATAACCCGCCAATACGTGAAGTGCCTGGCCGATCTCCCTGCCAAGGCATGGAGGCCCAGCCAATTCCCCTGCCGACGCGTGGAGTGCTTGGCCGATCCCCTGCCAGATAATAACTCGCCAATACGTGAAGTGCCTGGCCGATCTCCCTGCCAAGGCCTGGAGGCCCAGCCGATTCCCCTGCCGACGCGTGGAGTGCTTGGCCGATCCCCTGCCAGCTGATAACCCGCCAATACGTGAAGTGCCTGGCCGATCTCCTTGCCAAAGCCTGGAGTGCCCAGCCGATTCCCCTGCCATAGCGTGGAGTGCCTGGCCGATCTCCCTGCCAAAGCCTGGAGTGCCCGGTCGATCCCTATGCCGAGGCGTGGAGTGCCCAGCCGATTCCCCTGCTGACGCGTGGAGTGCCTAGCCGATTCCTCTGCCAGCTGATAACCCGCCAATACGTGAAGTGCCTGGCTGATCTCCCTCCCAAGGCCTGGAGTGCCCAGACGATTCCCCTGCCGACGCGTGGAGTGCTTGGCCGATCCCCTGCCAGCTGATAACCCGCCAATACGTGAAGTACCTGGCCGATCTCCCTGCCAAGGCCTGGAGGCCCAGCCGATTCCCCTTCCGACGCGTGGAGTGCTTAGCCGATCCACTGCCAGCTGATAACCCGCCAATACGTGAAGTGCCTGGCCAATCTCCCTGCCAAGGCCAGGAGTGCCCGGTCGATCCCCATGCCGAGGCGTGGAGTGCCCAGCCGATTCCCCTGCCGACGCGTGGAGGGCCTAGCCGATTCCCCTGCCAGCTAATAACCGGCCAATACGTGACGTGCCTGGCCGATCTCCCTGCCAAGGCCTGGAGTGCCCAGACGATTCCCCTGCCGACGCGTGGAGTGCCTAGCCGATTCCTCTGCCGTCGCGTGGAGTGCTTGGCCGATCCCCTGCCAGCTGATTACCCGCCAATACGTGAAGTACCTGGCCGATCTCCCTTCCAAGGCCTGGAATGCCCGGTCGATCCCCATGCCGAGGCGTGGAGTGCCCAGCCGATTCTCCTTCCGACGCGTGGAGTGCCTAGCCGATTCCCCTTGCCAGCTGATTACCCGCCAATACGTGAAGTGCCTGGCCGATCTTCCTGCCAAGGCCTGGAGTGCGCAGACGATTCCCCTGCCGACGCGTGGAGTGCTTGGCCGATCCCCTGCCAGCTGATAACCCGCCAGTACGTGAAGTGCCTGGCCGATCTCCCTGCCAAGGCCTGGAGGCCCAGCCGATTTCCCTGCCGACGCGTGGAGTGCTTGGCCGATCCCCTGCCAGCTGATAACCCGCCAATAAGTGACGTGCCTGGCCGATCTCCCTGCCAAGGCCTGGAGGCCCAGCCGATTCCCCTGCCGACGCGTGGAGTGCTTGGCCGATGCCCTGCCAGATGATAACCCGCCAATACGTGAAGTGCCTGGCCGATTCCCCTGCCGACGCGTGGAGTGCTTGGCCGATCCCCTGCCAGCTGATAACCCGCCAATACGTGACGTGCCTGGCCGATCTCCCTGCCAAGGCCTGGAGTGCCCAGCCGATTCCCCTGCCGACGCGTGGAGTGCCCAGCCGATTCCCCTGCCGTCGCGTGGAGTGCTTGGCCGATCCCCTGCCAGCTGATAACCCGCCAATACGTGAAGTGCCTGGCCGATCTCCCTTCCAAGGCCTGGAATGCCCGGTCGATCCCCATGCCGAGGCGTGGAGTGCCCAGCCGATTCTCCTTCCGACGCGTGGAGTGCCTAGCCGATTCCCCTTGCCAGCTGATTACCCGCCAATACGTGAAGTGCCTGGCCGATCTTCCTGCCAAGGCCTGGAGTGCCCGGTCGATCCCCATGCCGAGGCGTGGAGTGCCCAGCCGATCCCCCTGCCGACGCGCGGAGTGCCTCGCCGATTCCCCTGCCAGCTTAGAACCCGCCAATACGTGAAGTGCCTGGCCGATCTCCCTGCTAAGGCCTGGAGTGCCCAGACGATTCCCCTGCCGACGCGTGGAGTGCTTGGCCGATCCCCTGCCAGCTGATAACCCGCCAATACGTGAAGTGCCTGGCCGATTTCCCTGCCAAGGCCTAGAGGCCCAGCCGATTCCCCTGCCGACGCGTGGAGTGCTTGGCCGATCCCCTGCCAGCTGATAACCCGCCAATACGTGACGTGCCTGGCCGATCTCCCTGCCAAGGCCTGGAGTGCCTGGTCGATCCCCATGCAATCGCATGGAGTGCTTGGCCGATCCCCTGCCAGCTGATAACCCGCCAATACGTGAAGTGCCTGGCCGATCTCCCTGCCAAGGCCTGGAGTGCCCGGTCGATCCCCATGCCGAGGCGTGGAGTGCCCAGCCGATCCCCCTGCCGACGCGCGGAGTGCCTCGCCGATTCCCCTGCCAGCTTAGAACCCGCCAATACGTGAAGTGCCTGGCCGATCTCCCTGCTAAGGCCTGGAGTGCCCAGACGATTCCCCTGCCGACGCGTGGAGTGCTTGGCCGATTCCCTGCCAGCTGATAACCCGCCAATACGTGAAGTGCCTGGCCGATCTCCCTGCCAAGGCATGGAGGCCCAGCCAATTCCCCTGCCGACGCGTGGAGTGCTTGGCCGATCCCCTGCCAGATGATAACCCGCCAATACGTGAAGTGCCTGGCCGATCTCCCTGCCAAGGCCTGGAGGCCCAGCCGATTCCCCTGCCGACGCGTGGAGTGCTTGGCCGATCCCCTGCCAGCTGATAACCCGCCAATACGTGAAGTGCCTGGCCGATCTCCTTGCCAAAGCCTGGAGTGCCCAGCCGATTCCCCTGCCATAGCGTGGAGTGCCTGGCCGATCTCCCTGCCAAAGCCTGGAGTGCCCGGTCGATCCCTATGCCGAGGCGTGGAGTGCCCAGCCGATTCCCCTGCTGACGCGTGGAGTGCCTAGCCGATTCCTCTGCCAGCTGATAACCCGCCAATACGTGAAGTGCCTGGCCGATCTGCCTGCCAAGGCCTGGAGTGCCCAGACGATTCCCCTGCCGACGCGTGGAGTGCTTGGCCGATCCCCTGCCAGCTGATAACCCGCTAATACGTGAAGTGCCTGGCCGATCTCCCTGCCAAGGCCTGGAGGCCCAGCCGATTCCCCTGCCGACGCGTGGAGTGCTTGGCCGATCCCCTGCCAGCTGATAACCCGCCAATACGTGAAGTGCCTGGCCGATCTCCCTGCCAAAGCCTGGAGTGCCCAGCCGATTCCCCTGCCATAGCGTGGAGTGCATGGCCGATCTCCCTGCCAAAGCCTGGAGTGCCCGGTCGATCCCTATGCCGAGGCGTGGAGTGCCCAGCCGATTCCCCTGCTGACGCGTGGAGTGCCTAGCCGATTCCTCTGCCAGCTGATAACCCGCCAATACGTGAAGTGCCTGGCCGATCTGCCTGCCAAGGCCTGGAGTGCCCAGACGATTCCCCTGCCGACGCGTGGAGTGCTTGGCCGATCCCCTGCCAGCTGATAACCCGCCAATACGTGAAGTGCCTGGCCGATCTCCCTGCCAAGGCCTGGAGGCCCAGCCGATTCCCCTTCCGACGCGTGGAGTGCTTGGCCGATCCCCTGCCAGCTGATAACCCGCCAATACGTGAAGTGCCTGGCCAATCTCCCTGCCAAGGCCAGGAGTGCCCGGTCGATCCCCATGCCGAGGCGTGGAGTGCCCAGCCGATTCCCCTGCCGACGCGTGGAGGGCCTAGCCGATTCCCCTGCCAGCTAATAACCGGCCAATACGTGACGTGCCTGGCCGATCTCCCTGCCAAGGCCTGGAGTGCCCAGACGATTCCCCTGCCGACGCGTGGAGTGCCTAGCCGATTCCTCTGCCGTCGCGTGGAGTGCTTGGCCGATCCCCTGCCAGCTGATAACCCGCCAATACGTGAAGTACCTGGCCGATCTCCCTTCCAAGGCCTGGAATGCCCGGTCGATCCCCATGCCGAGGCGTGGAGTGCCCAGCCGATTCTCCTTCCGACGCGTGGAGTGCCTAGCCGATTCCTCTGCCGTCGCGTGGAGTGCTTGGCCGATCCCCTGCCAGCTGATAACCCGCTAATACGTGAAGTGCCTGGCCGATCTCCCTGCCAAGGCCTGGAGGCCCAGCCGATTCCCCTGCCGACGCGTGGAGTGCTTGGCCGATCCCCTGCCAGCTGATAACCCGCCAATACGTGAAGTGCCTGGCCGATCTCCTTGCCAAAGCCTGGAGTGCCCAGCCGATTCCCCTGCCATAGCGTGGAGTGCCTGGCCGATCTCCCTGCCAAAGCCTGGAGTGCCCGGTCGATCCCTATGCCGAGGCGTGGAGTGCCCAGCCGATGCCCCTGCCGACGCGCGGAGTGCCTCGCCGATTCCCCTGCCAGCTTAGAACCCGCCAATACGTGAAGTGCCTGGCCGATCTCCCTGCTAAGGCCTGGAGTGCCCAGACGATTCCCCTGCCGACGCGTGGAGTGCTTGGCCGATTCCCTGCCAGCTGATAACCCGCCAATACGTGAAGTGCCTGGCCGATCTCCCTGCCAAGGCATGGAGGCCCAGCCAATTCCCCTGCCGACGCGTGGAGTGCTTGGCCGATCCCCTGCCAGATGATAACCCGCCAATACGTGAAGTGCCTGGCCGATCTCCCTGCCAAGGCCTGGAGGCCCAGCCGATTCCCCTGCCGACGCGTGGAGTGCTTGGCCGATCCCCTGCCAGCTGATAACCCGCCAATACGTGAAGTGCCTGGCCGATCTCCTTGCCAAAGCCTGGAGTGCCCAGCCGATTCCCCTGCCATAGCGTGGAGTGCCTGGCCGATCTCCCTGCCAAAGCCTGGAGTGCCCGGTCGATCCCTATGCCGAGGCGTGGAGTGCCCAGCCGATTCCCCTGCTGACGCGTGGAGTGCCTAGCCGATTCCTCTGCCAGCTGATAACCCGCCAATACGTGAAGTGCCTGGCCGATCTGCCTGCCAAGGCCTGGAGTGCCCAGACGATTCCCCTGCCGACGCGTGGAGTGCTTGGCCGATCCCCTGCCAGCTGATAACCCGCTAATACGTGAAGTGCCTGGCCGATCTCCCTGCCAAGGCCTGGAGGCCCAGCCGATTCCCCTGCCGACGCGTGGAGTGCTTGGCCGATCCCCTGCCAGCTGATAACCCGCCAATACGTGAAGTGCCTGGCCGATCTCCCTGCCAAAGCCTGGAGTGCCCAGCCGATTCCCCTGCCATAGCGTGGAGTGCCTGGCCGATCTCCCTGCCAAAGCCTGGAGTGCCCGGTCGATCCCTATGCCGAGGCGTGGAGTGCCCAGCCGAATCCCCTGCTGACGCGTGGAGTGCCTAGCCGATTCCTCTGCCAGCTGATAACCCGCCAATACGTGAAGTGCCTGGCCGATCTGCCTGCCAAGGCCTGGAGTGCCCAGACGATTCCCCTGCCGACGCGTGGAGTGCTTGGCCGATCCCCTGCCAGCTGATAACCCGCCAATACGTGAAGTGCCTGGCCGATCTCCCTGCCAAGGCCTGGAGGCCCAGCCGATTCCCCTGCCGACGCGTGGAGTGCTTGGCCGATAACCTGCCAGCTGATAACCCGCCAATACGTGAAGTGCCTGGCCAATCTCCCTGCCAAGGCCAGGAGTGCCCGGTCGATCCCCATGCCGAGGCGTGGAGTGCCCAGCCGATTCCCCTGCCGACGCGTGGAGGGCCTAGCCGATTCCCCTGCCAGCTAATAACCGGCCAATACGTGACGTGCCTGGCCGATCTCCCTGCCAAGGCCTGGAGTGCCCAGACGATTCCCCTGCCGACGCGTGGAGTGCCTAGCCGATTCCTCTGCCGTCGCGTGGAGTGCTTGGCCGATCCCCTGCCAGCTGATAACCCGCCAATACGTGAAGTACCTGGCCGATCTCCCTTCCAAGGCCTGGAATGCCCGGTCGATCCCCATGCCGAGGCGTGGAGTGCCCAGCCGATTCTCCTTCCGACGCGTGGAGTGCCTAGCCGATTCCCCTTGCCAGCTGATTACCCGCCAATACGTGAAGTGCCTGGCCGATCTTCCTGTCAAGGCCTGGAGTGCGCAGACGATTCCCCTGCCGACGCGTGGAGTGCTTGGCCGATCCCCTGCCAGCTGATAACCCGCCAGTACGTGAAGTGCCTGGCCGATCTCCCTGCCAAGGCCTGGAGGCCCAGCCCATTCCCCTGCCGACGCGTGGAGTGCTTGGCCGATCCCCTGCCAGATGATAACCCGCCAATACGTGAAGTGCCTGGCCGATCTCCCTGCCAAGGCTTGGAGGCCCAGCCGATTCCCCTGCCGACGCGTGGAGTGCTTGGCCAATCCCCTGCCAGCTGATAACCCGCCAATACGTGAAGTGCCTGACCGATCTCCCTGCCAAAGCCTGGAGTGCCCAGCCGATTCCCCTGCCATAGCGTGGAGTGCCTGGCCGATCTCCCTGCCAAAGCCTGGAGTGCCCGGTCGATCCCTATGCCGAGGCGTGGAGTGCCCAGCCGATTCCCCTGCTGACGCGTGGAGTGCCTAGCCGATTCCTCTGCCAGCTGACGACCCGCCAATACGTGAAGTGCCTGGCCGATCTCCCTGCCAAGGCCTGGAGTGCCCAGACGATTCCCCTGCCGACGCGTGGAGTGCTTGGCCGATCCCCTGCCAGCTGATAACCCACCAATACGTGAAGTACCTGGCCGATCTCCCTGCCAAGGCCTGGAGGCCCAGCCGATTCCCCTTCCGACGCGTGGAGTGCTTAGCCGATCCACTGCCAGCTGATAACCCGCCAATACGTGAAGTGCCTGGCCAATCTCCCTGCCAAGGCCAGGAGTGCCCGGTCGATCCCCATGCCGAGTCGTGGAGTGCCCAGCCGATTCCCCTGCCGACGCGTGGAGGGCCTAGCCGATTCCCCTGCCAGCTAATAACCGGCCAATACGTGACGTGCCTGGCCGATCTCCCTGCCAAGGCCTGGAGTGCCCAGACGATTCCCCTGCCGACGCGTGGAGTGCTTGGCCGATCCCCTGCCAGCTGATAACCCGCCAATACGTGAAGTGCCTGGCCGATCTCCCTGCCAAGGCGTGGAGTGCCCAGCCGATTCCCCTGCCGTCGCGTGGAGTGCTTGGCCGATCCCCTGCCAGCTGATAACCCGCCAATACGTGAAGTGCCTGGCCAATCTCCCGCCAAGGCCTGGAGTGCCGGTCGATCCCCATGCCGAGGCGTGGAGTGCCCAGCCGATCCCCCTGCCGACGCGTGGAGTACCTAGCCGATTCCCCTGCCAGCTGAGAACCCGCCAATACGTGAAGTGCCTGGCCGATCTTCCTGCCAAGGCCTGGAGTGCCCGGTCGATCCCCATGCCGAGGCGTGGAGTGCTTGGCCGATCCCCTGCCAGCTGATAACCCGCCAATACGTGAAGTGCCTGTCCAATCTCCCTGCAAAGGCCTGGAGTGCCCGGTTGATCCCCATGCCGAGGCGTGGAGTGCCCAGCCGATTCTCCTGCCAACGCGTGGAGTGCCTAGCCGATTCCCCTGCCAGCTGAGAACCCGCCAATACGTGAAGTGCCTGGCCGATCTTCCTGCCAAGGCCTGGAGTGCTCGGTCGATCCCCATGCCCAGGCGTGGAGTGCTTGGCCGATCCCCTGCCAGCTGATAACCCGCCAATACGTGAAGTGCCTGGCCGATCTCCCTTCCAAGGCCTGGAGTGCCCGTTCGATCCCCATGCCGAGGCGTGGAGTGCCCAGCCGATTCTCCTTCCGACGCGTGGAGTGCCTAGCCGATTCCCCTTGCCAGCTGATTACCCGCCAATACGTGAAGTGCCTGGCCGATCTTCCTGCCAAGGCCTGGAGTGCGCAGACGATTCCCCTGCCGACGCGTGGAGTGCTTGGCCGATCCCCTGCCAGCTGATAACCCGCCAATACGTGAAGTGCCTGGTCGATCTCCCTGCCAAGGCCTGGAGGCCCAGCCGATTCCCCTGCCGACGCGTGGAGTGCTTGGCCAATCCCCTGCCAGCTGATAACCCGCCAATACGTGAAGTGCCTGGCCGATCTCCCTGCCAAAGCCTGGAGTGCCCAGCCGATTCCCCTGCCATCGCGTGGAGTGCCTGGCCAATCTCCCTGCCAAGGCCAGGAGTGCCCGGTCGATCCCCATGCCGTCGCGTGGAGTGCTTGGCCGATCCCCTGCCAGCTGATAACCCGCCAATACGTGAAGTGCCTGGCCAATCTCCCGCCAAGGCCTGGAGTGCCCGGTCGATCCCCATGCCGACGCGTGGAGTGCCTAACCGATTCCCCTTGCCAGCTGATTACCCGCCAATACGTGAAGTGCCTGGCCGATCTTTCTGCCAAGGCCTGGAGTGCGCAGACGATTCCCCTGCCGACGCGTGGAGTGCTTGGCCGATCCCCTGCCAGCTGATAACCCGCCAGTACGTGAAGTGCCTGGCCGATCTCCCTGCCAAGGCCTGGAGGCCCAGCCGATTCCCCTGCCGACGCGTGGAGTGCTTGGCCGATCCCCTGCCAGATGACAACCCGCCAATACGTGAAGTGCCTGGCCGATCTCCCTGCCAAGGCCTGGAGGCCCAGCCGATTCCCCTGCCGACGCGTGGAGTGCTTGGCCAATCCCCTGCCAGCTGATAACCCGCCAATACGTGAAGTGCCTGGCCGATCTCCCTGCCAAAGCCTGGAGTGCCCAGCCGATTCCCCTGCCATCGCGTGGAGTGCCTGGCCGATCTCCCTGCCAAAGCCTGGAGTGCCCGGTCGATCCCCATGCCGAGGCGTGGAGTGCGTGGCCGATCCCCTGCCAGCTGATAACCCGCCAATACGTGAAGTGCCTGGCCGATCTCCCTTCCAAGGCCTGGAGTGCCCGGTCGATCCCCATGCCGAGGCGTGGAGTGCCCAGCCGATTCTCCTGCCGACGCGTGGAGTGCCTAGCCGATTCCCCTTGCCAGCTGATAACCCGCCAATACGTGAAGTGCCTGGCCGATCTTCCTGCCAAGGCCTGGAGTGCCCAGACGATTCCCCTGCCGACGCGTGGAGTGCTTGGCCGATCCCCTGCCAGCTGATAACCCGCCAATACGTGAAGTGCCTGGCCAATCTCCCTGCCAAGGCCAGGAGTGCCCGGTCGATCCCCATGCCGTCGCGTGGAGTGCTTGGCCGATCCCCTGCCAGCTGATAACCCACCAATACGTGAAGTGCCTGGCCAATCTCCCGCCAAGGCCTGGAGTGCCCGGTCGATCCCCATGCCGAGGCGTGGAGTGCCCAGCCGATTCCCCTGCCGACGCGTGGAGTGCCTAGCCGATTCCCCTGCCAGTTGATAACCCGCCAATACATGAAGTGCCTGGCCGATCTCCCTGCCAATGCCTGGAGTGCCCGGCCGATCCCCCTGCCGAGGCGTGGAGTGCCCAGCCGATTCCCCTGCCGACGCGTGGAGTGCCTAACCGATTCCCCTGCCAGCTGATAACCCGCCAATACGTGAAGTGCCTGGCCGATCTTCCTGCCAATGCTTGGAGTGCCCGGCCGATTCCTCTGCCGACGCGTAGAGTGCTTGGCCGATCCCCTGCCAGATGATATTCCGCCAATACGTGAAGTGCCTGGCCGATCTCCCTGCCAAGGCCTGGAGTGCCCGGTCGATCCCCATGCCGAGGCGTGGAGTGCCCAGCCGATCCCCCTGCCGACGCATGGAGTGCCTAGCCGATTCCCCTTGCCAGCTGATAACCCGCCAATACGTAAAGTGCCTGGCCGATCTTCCTGCCAAGGCCTGGAGTGCCCGGTCGATCCCCATGCCGAGGCGTGGAGTGCTTGGCCGATCCCCTGCCAGCTGATAACCCGCCAATACGTGAAGTGCCTGGCCAATCTCCCTGCCAAGGCCTGGAGTGCCCGGTTGATCCCCATGCCGAGGCGTGGAGTGCCCAGCCGATTCTCCTGCCGACGCGTGGAGTGCCTAGCCGATTCCCCTTGCCAGCTGATAACCCGCCAATACGTGAAGTGTCTGGCCGATCTTCCTGCCAAGGCCTGGAGTGCCCGGTCGATCCCCATGCCGAGGCGTGGAGTGCTTGGACGATCCCCTGCCAGCTGATAACCCGCCAATACGTAAAGTGCCTGGCCGATCTCCCTGCCAAGGCCTGGAGGCCCAGCCGATTCCCCTGCCGACGCGTGGAGTGCTTGGCCGATCCCCTGCCAGCTGATAACCCGCCAATACGTGAAGTGCCTGGCCGATCTCCCTGCCAAGGCCTGGAGTGCCCGGTCGATCCCCATGCCGAGGCGTGGAGTGCCCAGCCGATTCCCCTGCCAGCTGATAACCCGCCAATACGTGAAGTGCCTGGCCGATCTCCCTGCCAAGGCCTGGAGTGCCCAGCCGATTCCCCTGCCGACGCGTGGAGTGCTTGGCCGATCCCCTGCCAGCTGATAACCCGCCAATACGTGAAGTGCCTGGCCGATCTCCCTGCCAAGGCGTGGAGTGCCCAGCCGATTCCCCTGCCGTCGCGTGGAGTGCTTGGCCGATCCCCTGCCAGCTGATAACCCGCCAATACGTGAAGTGCCTGGCCAATCTCCCGCCAATGCCTGGAGTGCCCGGTCGATCCCCATGCCGAAACGTGGAGTGCTTGGCCGATCCCCTGCCAGCTGATAACCCGCCAATACGTGAAGTGCCTGTCCAATCTCCCTGCAAAGGCCTGGAGTGCCCGGTTGATCCCCATGCCGAGGCGTGGAGTGCCCAGCCGATTCTCCTGCCAACGCGTGGAGTGCCTAGCCGATTCCCCTGCCAGCTGAGAACCCGCCAATACGTGAAGTGCCTGGCCGATCTTCCTGCCAAGGCCTGGAGTGCCCGGTCGATCCCCATGCCGAGGCGTGGAGTGCTTGGCCGATCCCCTGCCAGCTGATAACCTGCCAATACGTGAAGTGCCTGGCCGATCTCCCTTCCAAGGCCTGGAGTGCCCGGTCGATCCCCATGCCGAGGCGTGGAGTGCCCAGCCGATTCTCCTTCCGACGCGTGGAGTGCCTAGCCGATTCCTCTGCCAGCTGACAACCCGCCAATACGTGAAGTGCCTGGCCGATCTCCCTGCCAAGGCCTGGAGTGCCCAGACGATTCCCCTGCCGACGCGTGGAGTGCTTGGCCGATCCCCTGCCAGCTGATAACCCACCAATACGTGAAGTACCTGGCCGATCTCCCTGCCAAGGCCTGGAGGCCCAGCCGATTCCCCTTCCGACGCGTGGAGTGCTTAGCCGATCCACTGCCAGCTGATAACCCGCCAATACGTGAAGTGCCTGGCCAATCTCCCTGCCAAGGCCAGGAGTGCCCGGTCGATCCCCATGCCGAGGCGTGGAGTGCCCAGCCGATTCCCCTGCCGACGCGTGGAGGGCCTAGCCGATTCCCCTGCCAGCTAATAACCGGCCAATACGTGACGTGCCTGGCCGATCTCCCTGCCAAGGCCTGGAGTGCCCAGACGATTCCCCTGCCGACGCGTGGAGTGCTTGGCCGATCCCCTGCCAGCTGATAACCCGCCAATACGTGAAGTGCCTGGCCGATCTCCCTGCCAAGGCGTGGAGTGCCCAGACGATTCCCCTGCCGACGCGTGGAGTGCTTGGCCGATCCCCTGCCAGCTGATAACCCACCAATACGTGAAGTACCTGGCCGATCTCCCTGCCAAGGCCTGGAGGCCCAGCCGATTCCCCTTCCGACGCGTGGAGTGCTTAGCCGATCCACTGCCAGCTGATAACCCGCCAATACGTGAAGTGCCTGGCCAATCTCCCTGCCAAGGCCAGGAGTGCCCGGTCGATCCCCATGCCGAGGCGTGGAGTGCCCAGCCGATTCCCCTGCCGACGCGTGGAGGGCCTAGCCGATTCCCCTGCCAGCTGATAACCCGCCAATACGTGAAGTGCCTGGCCAATCTCCCGCCAAGGCCTGGAGTGCCCGGTCGATCCCCATGCCGAGGCGTGGAGTGCCCAGCCGATCCCCCTGCCGACGCGTGGAGTACCTAGCCGATTCCCCTGCCAGCTGAGAACCCGCCAATACGTAAAGTGCCTGGCCGATCTTCCTGCCAAGGCCTGGAGTGCCCGGTCGATCCCCATGCCGAGGCGTGGAGTGCTTGGCCGATCCCCTGCCAGCTGATAACCCGCCAATACGTGAAGTGCCTGTCCAATCTCCCTGCAAAGGCCTGGAGTGCCCGGTTGATCCCCATGCCGAGGCGTGGAGTGCCCAGCCGATTCTCCTGCCAACGCGTGGAGTGCCTAGCCGATTCCCCTGCCAGCTGAGAACCCGCCAATACGTGAAGTGCCTGGCCGATCTTCCTGCCAAGGCCTGGAGTGCCCGGTCGATCCCCATGCCGAGGCGTGGAGTGCTTGGCCGATCCCCTGCCAGCTGATAACCCGCCAATACGTGAAGTGCCTGGCCGATCTTCCTGCCAAGGCCTGGAGTGCCCGGTCGATCCCCATGCCGAGGCGTGGAGTGCTTGGCCGATCCCCTGCCAGCTGATAACCCGCCAATACGTGAAGTGCCTGGCCGATCTCCCTTCCAAGGCCTGGAGTGCCCGGTCGATCCCCATGCCGAGGCGTGGAGTGCCCAGCCGATTCTCCTTCCGACGCGTGGAGTGCCTAGCCGATTCCCCTTGCCAGCTGATTACCCGCCAATACGTGAAGTGCCTGGCCGATCTTCCTGCCAAGGCCTGGAGTGCGCAGACGATTCCCCTGCCGACGCGTGGAGTGCTTGGCCGATCCCCTGCCAGCTGATAACCCGCCAGTACGTGAAGTGCCTGGCCGATCTCCCTGCCAAGGCCTGGAGGCCCAGCCGATTCCCCTGCCGACGCGTGGAGTGCTTGGCCGATCCCCTGCCAGATGATAACCCGCCAATACGTGAAGTGCCTGGCCAATCTCCCGCCAAGGCCTGGAGTGCCCGGTCGATCCCCATGCCGTCGCGTGGAGTGCTTGGCCGATCCCCTGCCAGCTGATAACCCGCCAATACGTGAAGTGCCTGGCCAATCTCCCGCCAAGGCCTGGAGTGCCCGGTCGATCCCCATGCCGACGCGTGGAGTGCCTAACCGATTCCCCTTGCCAGCTGATTACCCGCCAATACGTGAAGTGCCTGGCCGATCTTCCTGCCAAGGCCTGGAGTGCGCAGACGATTCCCCTGCCGACGCGTGGAGTGCTTGGCCGATCCCCTGCCAGCTGATAACCCGCCAGTACGTGAAGTGCCTGGCCGATCTCCCTGCCAAGGCCTGGAGGCCCAGCCGATTCCCCTGCCGACGCGTGGAGTGCTTGGCCGATCCCCTGCCAGATGATAACCCGCCAATACGTGAAGTGCCTGGCCGATCTCCCGCCAAGGCCTGGAGTGCCCGGTCGATCCCCATGCCGATCTCCCTGCCAAGGCCTGGAGGCCCAGCCGATTCCCCTGCCGACGCGTGGAGTGCTTGGCCGATCCCCTGCCAGATGATAACCCGCCAATACGTGAAGTGCCTGGCCGATCTCCCTGCCAAGGCCTGGAGGCCCAGCCGATTCCCCTGCCGACGCGTGGAGTGCTTGGCCAATCCCCTGCCAGCTGATAGCCCGCCAATACGTGAAGTGCCTGGCCGATCTCCCTGCCAAAGCCTGGAGTGCCCAGCCGATTCCCCTGCCATCGCGTGGAGTGCCTGGCCGATCTCCCTGCCAAAGCCTGGAGTGCCCGGTCGATCCCCATGCCGAGGCGTGGAGTGCGTGGCCGATCCCCTGCCAGCTGATAACCCGCCAATACGTGAAGTGCCTGGCCGATCTCCCTTCCAAGGCCTGGAGTGCCCGGTCGATCCCCATGCCGAGGCGTGGAGTGCCCAGCCGATTCTCCTGCCGACGCGTGGAGTGCCTAGCCGATTCCCCTTGCCAGCTGATAACCCGCCAATACGTGAAGTGCCTGGCCGATCTTCCTGCCAAGGCCTGGAGTGCCCAGACGATTCCCCTGCCGACGCGTGGAGTGCTTGGCCGATCCCCTGCCAGCTGATAACCCGCCAATACGTGAAGTGCCTGGCCAATCTCCCTGCCAAGGCCAGGAGTGCCCGGTCGATCCCCATGCCGTCGCGTGGAGTGCTTGGCCGATCCCCTGCCAGCTGATAACCCGCATATACGTGAAGTGCCTGGCCAATCTCCCGCCAAGGCCTAGAGTGCCCGGTCGATCCCCATGCCGAGGCGTGGAGTGCCCAGCCGATCCCCCTGCCGACGCGTGGAGTACCTAGCCGATTCCCCTGCCAGCTGATAACCCGCCAATACGTGATGTGCCTGGCCGATCTCCCTGCCAAGGCCTGGAGTGCCCGGTCGATCCCCATGCCGAGGCGTGGAGTGCCCAGCCGATCCCCCTGCCGACGCGTGGAGTGCCTAACCGATTCCCCTGCCAGCTGAGAACCCGCCAATACGTGAAGTGCCTGGCCGATCTCCCTGCCAAGGCCTGGAGTGCTCAGCCGATTCCCCTGCCGACGCGCAGAGTGCTTGGCCGATCCCCTGCCAGATGATATTCCGCCAATACGTGAAGTGCCTGGCCGATCTCCCTGCCAAGGCCTGGAGTGCCCGGTCGATCCCCATGCCGAGGCGTGGAGTGCCCAGCCGATCCCCCTGCCGACGCATGGAGTGCCTAGCCGATTCCCCTTGCCAGCTGATAACCCGCCAATACGTGAAGTGCCTGGCCGATCTTCCTGCCAAGGCCTGGAGTGCCCGGTCGATCCCCATGCCGAGGCGTGGAGTGCTTGGCCGATCCCCTGCCAGCTGATAACCCGCCAATACGTGAAGTGCCTGGCCAATCTCCCTGCCAAGGCCTGGAGTGCCCGGTTGATCCCCATGCCGAGGCGTGGAGTGCCCAGCCGATTCTCCTGCCGACGCGTGGAGTGCCTAGCCGATTCCCCTTGCCAGCTGATAACCCGCCAATACGTGAAGTGTCTGGCCGATCTTCCTGCCAAGGCCTGGAGTGCCCGGTCGATCCCCATGCCGAGGCGTGGAGTGCTTGGACGATCCCCTGCCAGCTGATAACCCGCCAATACGTAAAGTGCCTGGCCGATCTCCCTGCCAAGGCCTGGAGGCCCAGCCGATTCCCCTCCCGACGCGTGGGGTGCTCGGCCGATCCCCTGCCAGCTGATAACCCGCCAATACGTGAAGTGCCTGGCCAATCTCCCTGCCAAGGCCAGGAGTGCCCGGTCGATCCCCATGCCGAGGCGTGGAGTGCCCAGCCGATTCCCCTGCCGATGCGTGGAGGGCCTAGCCGATTCCCCTGCCAGCTAATAACCGGCCAATACGTGACGTGCCTGGCCGATCTCCCTGCCAAGGCCTGGAGTGCCCAGACGATTCCTCTGCCGACGCGTGGAGTGCTTGGCCGATCCCCTGCCAGCTGATAACCCGCCAATACGTGAAGTGCCTGGCCGATCTCCCTGCCAAGGCGTGGAGTGCCCAGCCGATTCCCCTGCCGTCGCGTGGAGTGCTTGGCCGATCCCCTGCCAGCTGATAACCCGCCAATACGTGAAGTGCCTGGCCAATCTCCCGCCAAGGCCTGGAGTGACCGGTCGATCCCCATGCCGAGGCGTGGAGTGCCCAGCCGATCCCCCTGCCGACGCGTGCAGTATCTAGCCGATTCCCCTGCCAGTTGAGAACTCTCCAATACGTGAAGTGCCTGGCCGATCTCCCTGCCAAGGCCTGGAGTGCCCGGTCGATCCCCATGCCGAGGCGTGGAGTGCCCAGCCGATCCCCCTGCCGACGCGTGGAGTGTCTAGCCGATTCCCCTGCCAGCTGAGAACCCGCCAATACGTGAAGTGCCTGGCCGATCTCCCTGCCAAGGCCTGGAGTGCCCAGCCGACTCCCCTGCCATAGCGTGGAGTGCCTGGCCGATCTCCCTGCCAAAGCCTGGAGTGCCCGGTCGATCCCTATGCCGAGGCGTGGAGTGCCCAGCCGATTCCCCTGCTGACGCGTGGAGTGCCTAGCCGATTCCTCTGCCAGCTGACAACCCGCCAATACGTGAAGTGCCTGACCGATCTCC
The DNA here is from genome assembly GCF_030179905.1 of Drosophila bipectinata. Classification (NCBI taxonomy): domain Eukaryota; kingdom Metazoa; phylum Arthropoda; class Insecta; order Diptera; family Drosophilidae; genus Drosophila; species Drosophila bipectinata. Next base: position 27,518 of record NC_091739.1, on the reverse strand, counting down.
CTGCCAAGGCCTGGAGTGCCCAGACGATTCCCCTGCTGACGCGTGGAGTGCTTGGCCGATCCCCTGCCAGCTGATAACCCACCAATACGTGAAGTACCTGGCCGATCTCCCTGCCAAGGCCTGGAGGCCCAGCCGATTCCCCTTCCGACGCGTGGAGTGCTTAGCCGATCCACTGCCAGCTGATAACCCGCCAATACGTGAAGTGCCTGGCCAATCTCCCTGCCAAGGCCAGGAGTGCCCGGTCGATCCCCATGCCGAGGCGTGGAGTGCCCAGCCGATTCCCCTGCCGACGCGTGGAGTGCCTAGCCGATTCCCCTGCCAGCTAATAACCGGCCAATACGTGACGTGCCTGGCCGATCTCCCTGCCAAGGCGTGGAGTGCCCAGCCGATTCCCCTGCCGTCGCGTGGAGTGCTTGGCCGATCCCCTGCCAGCTGATAACCCGCCAATACGTGAAGTGCCTGGCCAATCTCCCGCCAAGGCCTGGAGTGACCGGTCGATCCCCATGCCGAGGCGTGGAGTGCCCAGCCGATCCCCCTGCCGACGCATGGAGTGCCTAGCCGATTCCCCTTGCCAGCTGATAACCCGCCAATACGTGAAGTGCCTGGCCGATCTTCCTGCCAAGGCCTGGAGTGCCCGGTCGATCCCCATGCCGAGGCGTGGAGTGCTTGGCCGATCCCCTGCCAGCTGATAACCCGCCAATACGTGAAGTGCCTGGCCAATCTCCCTGCCAAGGCCTGGAGTGCCCGGTTGATCCCCATGCCGAGGCGTGGAGTGCCCAGCCGATTCTCCTGCCGACGCGTGGAGTGCCTAGCCGATTCCCCTTGCCAGCTGATAACCCGCCAATACGTGAAGTGTCTGGCCGATCTTCCTGCCAAGGCCTGGAGTGCCCGGTCGATCCCCATGCCGAGGCGTGGAGTGCTTGGACGATCCCCTGCCAGCTGATAACCCGCCAATACGTAAAGTGCCTGGCCGATCTCCCTGCCAAGGCCTGGAGGCCCAGCCGATTCCCCTCCCGACGCGTGGGGTGCTCGGCCGATCCCCTGCCAGCTGATAACCCGCCAATACGTGAAGTGCCTGGCCAATCTCCCTGCCAAGGCCAGGAGTGCCCGGTCGATCCCCATGCCGAGGCGTGGAGTGCCCAGCCGATTCCCCTGCCGATGCGTGGAGGGCCTAGCCGATTCCCCTGCCAGCTAATAACCGGCCAATACGTGACGTGCCTGGCCGATCTCCCTGCCAAGGCCTGGAGTGCCCAGACGATTCCTCTGCCGACGCGTGGAGTGCTTGGCCGATCCCCTGCCAGCTGATAACCCGCCAATACGTGAAGTGCCTGGCCGATCTCCCTGCCAAGGCGTGGAGTGCCCAGCCGATTCCCCTGCCGTCGCGTGGAGTGCTTGGCCGATCCCCTGCCAGCTGATAACCCGCCAATACGTGAAGTGCCTGGCCAATCTCCCGCCAAGGCCTGGAGTGACCGGTCGATCCCCATGCCGAGGCGTGGAGTGCCCAGCCGATCCCCCTGCCGACGCGTGCAGTATCTAGCCGATTCCCCTGCCAGTTGAGAACTCTCCAATACGTGAAGTGCCTGGCCGATCTCCCTGCCAAGGCCTGGAGTGCCCGGTCGATCCCCATGCCGAGGCGTGGAGTGCCCAGCCGATCCCCCTGCCGACGCGTGGAGTGTCTAGCCGATTCCCCTGCCAGCTGAGAACCCGCCAATACGTGAAGTGCCTGGCCGATCTCCCTGCCAAGGCCTGGAGTGCCCAGCCGACTCCCCTGCCATAGCGTGGAGTGCCTGGCCGATCTCCCTGCCAAAGCCTGGAGTGCCCGGTCGATCCCTATGCCGAGGCGTGGAGTGCCCAGCCGATTCCCCTGCTGACGCGTGGAGTGCTTGGCCGATCCCCTGCCAGCTGATAACCCACCAATACGTGAAGTACCTGGCCGATCTCCCTGCCAAGGCCTGGAGGCCCAGCCGATTCCCCTTCCGACGCGTGGAGTGCTTAGCCGATCCACTGCCAGCTGATAACCCGCCAATACGTGAAGTGCCTGGCCAATCTCCCTGCCAAGGCCAGGAGTGCCCGGTCGATCCCCATGCCGAGGCGTGGAGTGCCCAGCCGATTCCCCTGCCGACGCGTGGAGTGCCTAGCCGATTCCCCTGCCAGCTAATAACCGGCCAATACGTGACGTGCCTGGCCGATCTCCCTGCCAAGGCCTGGAGTGCCCAGACGATTCCCCTGCCGACGCGTGAAGTGCTTGGCCGATCCCCTGCCAGCTGATAACCCGCCAATACGTGAAGTGCCTGGCCGATCTCCCTGCCAAGGCGTGGAGTGCCCAGCCGATTCCCCTGCCGTCGCGTGGAGTGCTTGGCCTATCCCCTGCCAGCTGATAACCCGCCAATACGTGAAGTGCCTGGCCAATCTCCCGCCAAGGCCTAGAGTGCCCGGTCGATCCCCATGCCGAGGCGTGGAGTGCCCAGCCGATCCCCTTGCTGACGCGTGGAGTACCTAGCCGATTCCCCTGACAGCTGAGAACCCGCCAATACGTGAAGTGCCTGGCCGATCTCCCTGCCAAGGCCAGGAGTGCCCGGTCGATCCCCATGCCGAGGCGTGGAGTGCCCAGCCGATTCCCCTGCCGACGCGTGGAGGGCCTAGCCGATTCCCCTGCCAGCTAATAACCGGCCAATACGTGACGTGCCTGGCCGATCTCCCTGCCAAAGCCTGGAGTGCCCGGTCGATCCCCATGCCGAGGCGTGGAGTGCGTGGCCGATCCCCTGCCAGCTGATAACCCGCCAATACGTGAAGTGCCTGGCCGATCTCCCTTCCAAGGCCTGGAGTGCCCGGTCGATCCCCATGCCGAGGAGTGGAGTGCCCAGCCGATTCTCCTGCCGACGCGTGGAGTGCCTAGCCGATTCCCCTTGCCAGCTGATAACCCGCCAATACGTGAAGTGCCTGGCCGATCTTCCTGCCAAGGCCTGGAGTGCCCAGACGATTCCCCTGCCGACGCGTGGAGTGCTTGGCCGATCCCCTGCCAGCTGATAACCCGCCAATACGTGAAGTGCCTGGCCAATCTCCCTGCCAAGGCCAGGAGTGCCCGGTCGATCCCCATGCCGTCGCGTGGAGTGCTTGGCCGATCCCCTGCCAGCTGATAACCCGCCAATACGTGAAGTGCCTGGCCAATCTCCCTGCCAAGGCCTGGAGTGCCCGGTCGATCCCCATGCCGAGGCGTGGAGTGCCCAGCCGATCCCCCTGCCGACGCGTGGAGTGCCTTGCCGATTCCCCTGCCAGCTGAGAACCCGCCAATACGTGAAGTGCCTGGCCGATCTCCCTGCCAAGGCCTGGAGTGCCCAGCCGACTCCCCTGCCAACGCGCAAAGTGCTTGGCCGATCCCCTGCCAGATAATAACCCGCCAATACGTGAAGTGCCTGGCCGATCTCCCTGCCAAGGCCTGGAGTGCCCAGACGATTCCCCTGCCGACGCGTGGAGTGCTTGGCCGATCCCCTGCCAGCTGATAACCCTTCAATACGTGAAGTGCCTGGCCGATCTCCCTGCCAAGGCCTGGAGTGCCCGGTCGATCCCCAGGCCCAGCCGATTCTCCTGCCGACGCGTGGAGTGCTTTGCCGATTCCCGTTGCCAGCTGATAACCCGCCAATACGTGAAGTGCCTGGCCGATCTTCCTGCCAAGGCCTGGAGTGCCCAGACGATTCCCCTGCCGACGCGTGGAGTGCTTGGCCGATCCTCTGACAGCTGATAACCCGCCAATACGTGAAGTGCCTGGCCAATCTCCCTGCCAAGGCCAGGAGTGCCCGGTCGATCCCCATGCCGAGGCGTGGAGTGCCCAGCCAATTCCCCTGCCGACGCGTGGAGTGCTTGGCCGATCCCCTGCCAGCTTATAACCCGCCAATACGTGAAGTGCCTGGCCGATCTTCCTGCCAAGGCCTGGAGTGCCCAGACGATTCCCCTGCCATCGCGTGGAGTGCCTGTCCGATCTCCCTGCCAAAGCCTGGAGTGCCCGGTCGATCCCTATGCCGAGGCGTGGAGTGCCCAGCCGATTCCACTGCCGACGCGTGGAGTGCCTAGCCGATTCCTCTGCCAGCTGATAACCCGCCAATACGTGAAGTGATCCTGGTCGATCTCCCTGCCAAGGCCTGGAGTGCCCAGACGATTCCCCTGCCGACGCGTGGAGTGCTTGGCCGATCCCCTGCCAGCTGATAACCCACCAATACGTGAAGTACCTGGCCGATCACCCTGCCAAGGCCTGGAGGCCCAGCCGATTCCCCTTCCGACGCGTGGAGTGCTTAGCCGATCCACTGCCAGCTGATAACCCGCCAATACGTGAAGTGCCTGGCCAATCTCCCTGCCAAGGCCAGGAGTGCCCGGTCGATCCCCATGCCGAGGCGTGGAGTGCCCAGCCAATTCCCCTGCCGACGCGTGGAGTGCTTGGCCGATCCCCTGCCAGCTTATAACCCGCCAATACGTGAAGTGCCTGGCCGATCTCCCTGCCAAGGCGTGGAGTGCCCAGCCGATTCCCCTGCCGTCGCGTGGAGTGCTTGGCCGATCCCCTGCCAGCTGATAACCCGCCAATACGTGAAGTGCCTGGCCAATCTCCCGCTAAGGCCTGGAGTGCCCAGCCGATCCTTATGCCGAGGCGTGGAGTGCCCAGCCGATCCCCCTGCCGACGCGTGCAGTACCTAGCCGATTCCCCTGCCAGTTGAGAACCCTCCAATACGTGAAGTGCCTGGCCGATCTCCCTGCCAAGGCCTGGAATGCCCGGTCGATCCCCATGCCGAGGCGTGGAGTGCCCAGCCGATCCCCCTGCCGACGCGTGCAGTACCTAGCCGATTCCCCTGCCAGTTGAGAACCCTCCAATACGTGAAGTGCCTGGCCGATCTCCCTGCCAAGGCGTGGAGTGCCCAGCCGATTCCCCTGCCGTCGCGTGGAGTGCTTGGCCGATCCCCTGCCAGCTGATAACCCGCCAATACGTGAAGTGCCTGGCCAATCTCCCGCCAAGGCCTGGAGTGACCGGTCGATCCCCATGCCGAGGCGTGGAGTGCCCAGCCGATCCCCCTGCCGACGCGTGCAGTACCTAGCCGATTCCCCTGCCAGTTGAGAACCCTCCAATACGTGAAGTGCCTGGCCGATCTCCCTGCCAAGGCCTGGAGTGCCCGGTCGATCCCCATGCCGAGGCGTGGAGTGCCCAGCCGATCCCCCTGCCGACGCGTGGAGTGCCTAGCCGATTCCCCTGCCAGCTGAGAACCCGCCAATACGTGAAGTGCCTGGCCGATCTCCCTGCCAAGGCCTGGAGTGCCCAGCCGACTCCCCTGCCAACGCGCAGAGTGCTTGGCCGATCCCCTGCCAGATAATAACCCGCCAATACGTGAAGTGCCTGGCCGATCTCCCTGCCAAGGCCTGGAGTGCCCAGACGATTCCCCTGCCGACGCGTGGAGTGCTTGGCCGATCCCCTGGCAGCTGATAACCCGCCAATACGTGAAGTGCCTGGCCGATCTCCCTGCCAAGGCCTGGAGTGCCCGGTCGATCCCCATGCCGAGGCGTGGAGTGCCCAGCCGATTCTCCTGCCGACGCGTGGAGTGCTTTGCCGATTCCCCTTGCCAGCTGATAACCCGCCAATACGTGAAGTGCTTGGCCGATCTTCCTGCCAAGGCCTGGAGTGCCCAGACGATTCCCCTGCCGACGCGTGGAGTGCTTGGCCGATCCTCTGACAGCTGATAACCCGCCAATACGTGAAGTGCCTGGCCGATCTCCCTGCCAAGGCCTGGAGGCTCAGCCGATTCCCCTGCCGACGCGTGGAGTGCGTGGCCGATCCCCTGCCAGATGATAACCCGCCAATACGTGAAGTGCCTGGCCGATCTCCCTGCCAAGGCCTGGAGGCCCAGCCGATTCCCCTGCCGACGCGTGGAGTACTTGGCCGATCCCCTGCCAGCTGATAACCCGCCAATACGTGAAGTGCCTGGCCGATCTCCCTGCCAAAGCCTGGAGTGCCCAGCCGATTCCCCTGCCATCGCGTGGAGTGCCTGGCCGATCTCCCTGCCAAAGCCTGGAGTGCCCGGTCGATCCCTATGCCGAGGCGTGGAGTGCCCAGCCGATTCCCCTGCTGACGCGTGGAGTGCCTAGCCGATTCCTCTGCCAGCTGATAACCCGCCAATACGTGAAGTGCCTGGCCGATCTCCCTGCCAAGGCCTGGAGTGCCCAGACGATTCCCCTGCCGACGCGTGGAGTGCTTGGCCGATCCCCTGCCAGCTGATAACCCACCAATACGTGAAGTACCTGGCCGATCTCCCTGCCAAGGCCTGGAGGCCCAGCCGATTCCCCTTCCGACGCGTGGAGTGCTTAGCCGATCCACTGCCAGCTGATAACCCGCCAATACGTGAAGTGCCTGGCCAATCTCCCTGCCAAGGCCAGGAGTGCCCGGTCGATCCCCATGCCAAGGCGTGGAGTGCCCAGCCGATTCCCCTGCCGACGCGTGGAGGGCCTAGCCGACTCCCCTGCCAGCTAATAACCGGCCAATACGTGAAGTGCCTGGCCAATCTCCCTGCCAAGGCCTGGAGTGCCCGGTCGATCCCCATGCCGAGGCGTGGAGTGCCCAGCCGATTCCCCTGGCGACGCGTGGAGGGCCTAGCCGACTCCCCTGCCAGCTAATAACCGGCCAATACGTGACGTGCCTGGCCGATCTCGCTGCCAAGGCCTGGAGTGCCCAGACGATTCCCCTGCCGACGCGTGGAGTGCTTGGCCGATCCCCTGCCAGCTTATAACCCGCCAATACGTGAAGTGCCTGGCCGATCTCCCTGCCAAGGCGTGGAGTGCCCAGCCGATTCCCCTGCCGTCGCGTGGAGTGCTTGGCCGATCCCCTGCCAGCTGATAACCCGCCAATACGTGAAGTGCCTGGCCAATCTCCCGCTAAGGCCTGGAGTGCCCAGCCGATCCTTATGCCGAGGCGTGGAGTGCCCAGCCGATCCCCCTGCCGACGCGTGCAGTACCTAGCCGATTCCCCTGCCAGTTGAGAACCCTCCAATACGTGAAGTGCCTGGCCGATCTCCCTGCCAAGGCCTGGAGTGCCCGGTCGATCCCCATGCCGAGGCGTGGAGTGCCCAGCCGATCCCCCTGCCGACGCGTGCAGTACCTAGCCGATTCCCCTGCCAGTTGAGAACCGATTCCCCTGCCGTCGCGTGGAGTGCTTGGCCGATCCCCTGCCAGCTGATAACCCGCCAATACGTGAAGTGCCTGGCCAATCTCCCGCCAAGGCCTGGAGTGACCGGTCGATCCCCATGCCGAGGCGTGGAGTGCCCAGCCGATCCCCCTGCCGACGCGTGCAGTACCTAGCCGATTCCCCTGCCAGTTGAGAACCCTCCAATACGTGAAGTGCCTGGCCGATCTCCCTGCCAAGGCCTGGAGTGCTCGGTCAATCCCCATGCCGAGGCGTGGAGTGCCCAGCCGATTCCCCTGCCGACGCGTGGAGTGCGTGGCCGATCCCCTGCCAGATGATAACCCGCCAATACGTGAAGTGCCTGGCCGATCTCCCTGCCAAGGCCTAGAGTGCCCAGCCGACTCCTCTGCCGACGCGCAGAGTGCTTGGCCGATCCCCTGCCAGATAATAACCCGCCAATACGTGAAGTGCCTGGCCGATCTCCCTGCCAAGGCCTGGAGTGCCCAGACGATTCCCCTGCCGACGCGTGGAGTGCCTAGCCGATTCCCCTGCCAGCTGATAACCCGCCAATACGTGAAGTGCCTGGCCGATCTTCCTGCCAAGGCCTGGAGTGCCCGGTCGATCCCCATGCCGAGGCGTGGAGTGCTTGGCCGATCCCCTGCCAGCTGATAACCCGCCAATACGTGAAGTGCCTGGCCAATCTCCCTGCCAAGGCCTGGAGTGCCCGGTTGATCCCCATGCCGAGGCGTTGAGTGCCCAGCCGATTCTCCTGCCGACGCGTGGAGTGCCTAGCCGATTCCCCTTGCCAGCTGATAACCCGCCAATACGTGAAGTGTCTGGCCGATCTTCCTGCCAAGGCCTGGAGTGCCCGGTCGATCCCCATGCCGAGGCGTGGAGTGCTTGGCCGATCCCCTGCCAGCTGATAACCCGCCAATACGTGAAGTGCCTGGCCGATCTCCCTGCCAAGGCCTGGAGGCCCAGCCGATTCCCCTACCGACGCGTGGAGTGCTTGGCCGATCCCCTGCCAGCTGATAACCCGCCAATACGTGAAGTGCCTGGCCAATCTCCCTGCCAAGGCCAGGAGTGCCCGGTCGATCCCCATGCCGAGGCGTGGAGTGCCCAGCCGATTCCCCTGCCGACGCGTGGAGGGCCTAGCCGATTCCCCTGCCAGCTAATAACCGGCCAATACGTGACGTGCCTGCCCGATCTCCCTGCCAAGGCCTGGAGTGCCCAGACGATTCCTCTGCCGACGCGTGGAGTGCTTGGCCGATCCCCTGCCAGCTGATAACCCGCCAATACGTGAAGTGCCTGGCCGATCTCCCTGCCAAGGCGTGGAGTGCCCAGCCGATTCCCCTGACGTCGCGTGGAGTGCTTGGCCGATCCCCTGCCAGCTGATAACCCGCCAATACGTGAAGTGCCTGGCCAATCTCCCGCCAAGGCCTGGAGTGACCGGTCGATCCCCCTGCCGACGCATGGAGTGCCTAGCCGATTCCCCTTGCCAGCTGATAACCCGCCAATACGTGAAGTGCCTGGCCGATCTTCCTGCCAAGGCCTGGAGTGCCCGGTCGATCCCCATGCCGAGGCGTGGAGTGCTTGGCCGATCCCCTGCCAGCTGATAACCCGCCAATACGTGAAGTGCCTGGCCAATCTCCCTGCCAAGGCCTGGAGTGCCCGGTTGATCCCCATGCCGAGGCGTTGAGTGCCCAGCCGATTCTCCTGCCGACGCGTGGAGTGCCTAGCCGATTCCCCTTGCCAGCTGATAACCCGCCAATACGTGAAGTGTCTGGCCGATCTTCCTGCCAAGGCCTGGAGTGCCCGGTCGATCCCCATGCCGAGGCGTGGAGTGCTTGGCCGATCCCCTGCCAGCTGATAACCCGCCAATACGTGAAGTGCCTGGCCGATCTCCCTGCCAAGGCCTGGAGGCCCAGCCGATTCCCCTGCCGACGCGTGGAGTGCTTGGCCGATCCCCTGCCAGCTGATAACCCGCCAATACGTGAAGTGCCTGGCCAATCTCCCTGCCAAGGCCAGGAGTGCCCGGTCGATCCCCATGCCGAGGCGTGGAGTGCCCAGCCGATTCCCCTGCCGACGCGTGGAGGGCCTAGCCGATTCCCCTGCCAGCTAATAACCGGCCAATACGTGACGTGCCTGGCCGATCTCCCTGCCAAGGCCTGGAGTGCCCAGACGATTCCTCTGCCGACGCGTGGAGTGCTTGGCCGATCCCCTGCCAGCTGATAACCCGCCAATACGTGAAGTGCCTGGCCGATCTCCCTGCCAAGGCGTGGAGTGCCCAGCCGATTCCCCTGCCGTCGCGTGGAGTGCTTGGCCGATCCCCTGCCAGCTGATAACCCGCCAATACGTGAAGTGCCTGGCCAATCTCCCGCCAAGGCCTGGAGTGACCGGTCGATCCCCATGCCGAGGCGTGGAGTGCCCAGCCGATCCCCCTGCCGACGCGTGCAGTATCTAGCCGATTCCCCTGCCAGTTGAGAACCCTCCAATACGTGAAGTGCCTGGCCGATCTCCCTGCCAAGGCCTGGAGTGCCCGGTCGATTCCCATGCCGAGGCGTGGAGTGCCCAGCCGATCCCCCTGCCGACGCGTGGAGTGTCTATACGATTCCCCTGCCAGCTGAGAACCCGCCAATACGTGAAGTGCCTGGCCGATCTCCCTGCCAAGGCCTGGATTGTCCAGCCGACTCCCCTGCCGACGCGCAGAGTGCTTGGCCGATCCCCTGCCAGATAATAACCCGCCAATACGTGAAGTGCCTGGCCAATCTCCCTGCCAAGGCCAGGAGTGCCCGGTCGATCCCCATGCCGAGGCGTGGAGTGCCCAGCCGATTCCCCTGCCGACGCGTGGAGGGCCTAGCCGATTCCCCTGCCAGCTAATAACCGGCCAATACGTGACGTGCCTGGCCGATCTCCCTGCCAAGGCCTGGAGTGCCCAGACGATTCCTCTGCCGACGCGTGGAGTGCTTGGCCGATCCCCTGCCAGCTGATAACCCGCCAATACGTGAAGTGCCTGGCCGATCTCCCTGCCAAGGCGTGGAGTGCCCAGCCGATTCCCCTGCCGTCGCGTGGAGTGCTTGGCCGATCCCCTGCCAGCTGATAACCCGCCAATACGTGAAGTGCCTGGCCAATCTCCCGCCAAGGCCTGGAGTGACCGGTCGATCCCCATGCCGAGGCGTGGAGTGCCCAGCCGATCCCCCTGCCGACGCGTGCAGTATCTAGCCGATTCCCCTGCCAGTTGAGAACCCTCCAATACGTGAAATGCCTGGCCGATCTCCCTGCCAAGGCCTGGAGTGCCCGGTCGATCCCCATGCCGAGGCGTGGAGTGCCCAGCCGATCCCCCTGCCGACGCGTGGAGTGCTTTGCCGATTCCCCTTGCCAGCTGCTAACCCGCCAATACGTGAAGTGCCTGGCCGATCTTCCTGCCAAGGCCTGGAGTGCCCAGACGATTCCCCTGCCGACGCGTGGAGTGCTTGGCCGATCCTCTGACAGCTGATAACCCGCCAATACGTGAAGTGCCTGGCCGATCTCCCTGCCAAGGCCTGGAGGCTCAGCCGATTCCCCTGCCGACGCGTGGAGTGCGTGGCCGATCCCCTGCCAGATGATAACCCGCCAATACGTGAAGTGCCTGGCCAATCTCCCTGCCAAGGCCAGGAGTGCCCGGTCGATCCCCATGCCGAGGCGTGGAGTGCCCAGCCGATTCCCCTGCCGACGCGTGGAGGGCCTAGCCGATTCCCCTGCCAGCTAATAACCGGCCAATACGTGACGTGCCTGGCCGATCTCCCTGCCAAGGCCTGGAGTGCCCAGACGATTCCTCTGCCGACGCGTGGAGTGCTTGGCCGATCCCCTGCCAGCTGATAACCCGCCAATACGTGAAGTGCCTGGCCGATCTCCCTGCCAAGGCGTGGAGTGCCCAGCCGATTCCCCTGCCGTCGCGTGGAGTGCTTGGCCGATCCCCTGCCAGCTGATAACCCGCCAATACGTGAAGTGCCTGGCCAATCTCCCGCCAAGGCCTGGAGTGACCGGTCGATCCCCATGCCGAGGCGTGGAGTGCCCAGCCGATCCCCCTGCCGACGCGTGCAGTATCTAGCCGATTCCCCTGCCAGTTGAGAACCCTCCAATACGTGACGTGCCTGGCCGATCTCCCTGCCAAGGCCTGGAGTGCCCAGACGATTCCTCTGCCGACGCGTGGAGTGCTTGGCCGATCCCCTGCCAGCTGATAACCCGCCAATACGTGAAGTGCCTGGCCGATCTCCCTGCCAAGGCGTGGAGTGCCCAGCCGATTCCCCTGCCGTCGCGTGGAGTGCTTGGCCGATCCCCTGCCAGCTGATAACCCGCCAATACGTGAAGTGCCTGGCCAATCTCCCGCCAAGGCCTGGAGTGACCGGTCGATCCCCATGCCGAGGCGTGGAGTGCCCAGCCGATCCCCCTGCCGACGCGTGCAGTATCTAGCCGATTCCCCTGCCAGTTGAGAACCCTCCAATACGTGAAATGCCTGGCCGATCTCCCTGCCAAGGCCTGGAGTGCCCGGTCGATCCCCATGCCGAGGCGTGGAGTGCCCAGCCGATCCCCCTGCCGACGCGTGGAGTGCTTTGCCGATTCCCCTTGCCAGCTGCTAACCCGCCAATACGTGAAGTGCCTGGCCGATCTTCCTGCCAAGGCCTGGAGTGCCCAGACGATTCCCCTGCCGACGCGTGGAGTGCTTGGCCGATCCTCTGACAGCTGATAACCCGCCAATACGTGAAGTGCCTGGCCGATCTCCCTGCCAAGGCCTGGAGGCTCAGCCGATTCCCCTGCCGACGCGTGGAGTGCGTGGCCGATCCCCTGCCAGATGATAACCCGCCAATACGTGAAGTGCCTGGCCAATCTCCCTGCCAAGGCCAGGAGTGCCCGGTCGATCCCCATGCCGAGGCGTGGAGTGCCCAGCCGACTCCCCTGCCGACGCGTGGAGGGCCTAGCCGATTCCCCTGCCAGCTAATAACCGGCCAATACGTGACGTGCCTGGCCGATCTCCCTGCCAAGGCCTGGAGTGCCCAGACGATTCCTCTGCCGACGCGTGGAGTGCTTGGCCGATCCCCTGCCAGCTGATAACCCGCCAATACGTGAAGTGCCTGGCCGATCTCCCTGCCAAGGCGTGGAGTGCCCAGCCGATTCCCCTGCCGTCGCGTGGAGTGCTTGGCCGATCCCCTGCCAGCTGATAACCCGCCAATACGTGAAGTGCCTGGCCAATCTCCCGCCAAGGCCTGGAGTGACCGGTCGATCCCCATGCCGAGGCGTGGAGTGCCCAGCCGATCCCCCTGCCGACGCGTGCAGTATCTAGCCGATTCCCCTGCCAGTTGAGAACCCTCCAATACGTGACGTGCCTGGCCGATCTCCCTGCCAAGGCCTGGAGTGCCCAGACGATTCCTCTGCCGACGCGTGGAGTGCTTGGCCGATCCCCTGCCAGCTGATAACCCGCCAATACGTGAAGTGCCTGGCCGATCTCCCTGCCAAGGCGTGGAGTGCCCAGCCGATTCCCCTGCCGTCGCGTGGAGTGCTTGGCCGATCCCCTGCCAGCTGATAACCCGCCAATACGTGAAGTGCCTGGCCAATCTCCCGCCAAGGCCTGGAGTGACCGGTCGATCCCCATGCCGAGGCGTGGAGTGCCCAGCCGATCCCCCTGCCGACGCGTGCAGTATCTAGCCGATTCCCCTGCCAGTTGAGAACCCTCCAATACGTGAAATGCCTGGCCGATCTCCCTGCCAAGGCCTGGAGTGCCCGGTCGATCCCCATGCCGAGGCGTGGAGTGCCCAGCCGATCCCCCTGCCGACGCGTGGAGTGCTTTGCCGATTCCCCTTGCCAGCTGATAACCCGCCAATACGTGAAGTGCCTGGCCGATCTTCCTGCCAAGGCCTGGAGTGCCCAGACGATTCCCCTGCCGACGCGTGGAGTGCTTGGCCGATCCTCTGACAGCTGATAACCCGCCAATACGTGAAGTGCCTGGCCGATCTCCCTGCCAAGGCCTGGAGGCTCAGCCGATTCCCCTGCCGACGCGTGGAGTGCGTGGCCGATCCCCTGCCAGATGATAACCCGCCAATACGTGAAGTGCCTGGCCGATCTCCCTGCCAAGGCCTGGAGGCTCAGCCGATTCCCCTGCCGACGCGTGGAGTGCGTGGCCGATCCCCTGCCAGATGATAACCCGCCAATACGTGAAGTGCCTGGCCGATCTCCCTGCCAAGGCCTAGAGTGCCCAGCCGACTCCTCTGCCGACGCGCAGAGTGCTTGGCCGATCCCCTGCCAGATAATAACCCGCCAATACGTGAAGTGCCTGGCTGATCGTGCCTGGCCAAAGATGCTGATCGAACTTCCAAAATGCGCTATAGAGGTCGTCTGCAAACTATTTAATGGAATCATTAATCTTGGCTATTTCCCAAAAAAGTGGAAGAAATCCATTATTATAATGATACCGAAGCCTGGAAAAGACCACACAATTCCGTCATCATACAGACCAATAAGCCTTCTATCTTGTTTGTCTAAACTGTTTGAAAAATGCTTGTTAACTCGCATAGGAAGATCGGCCAGGCACTTCACGTATTGGCGGGTTATCAGCTGTCAGAGGATCGGCCAAGCACTCCACGCGTGCTTGACTTATTGGTCTTAGAAGGCTTATTGGCTTATTGGCCTGCCGACGCGTGGAGGGCCTAGCCGATTCCCCTGCCAGCTAATAACCGGCCAATACGTGACGTGCCTGGCCGATCTCCCTGCCAAGGCCTGGAGTGCCCAGACGATTCCTCTGCCGACGCGTGGAGTGCTTGGCCGATCCCCTGCCAGCTGATAACCCGCCAATACGTGAAGTGCCTGGCCGATCTCCCTGCCAAGGCGTGGAGTGCCCAGCCGATTCCCCTGCCGTCGCGTGGAGTGCTTGGCCGATCCCCTGCCAGCTGATAACCCGCCAATACGTGAAGTGCCTGGCCAATCTCCCGCCAAGGCCTGGAGTGACCGGTCGATCCCCATGCCGAGGCGTGGAGTGCCCAGCCGATTCCCCTGCCGACGCGTGGAGGGCCTAGCCGATTCCCCTGCCAGCTAATAACCGGCCAATACGTGACGTGCCTGGCCGATCTCCCTGCCAAGGCCTGGAGTGCCCAGACGATTCCTCTGCCGACGCGTGGAGTGCTTGGCCGATCCCCTGCCAGCTGATAACCCGCCAATACGTGAAGTGCCTGGCCGATCTCCCTGCCAAGGCGTGGAGTGCCCAGCCGATTCCCCTGCCGTCGCGTGGAGTGCTTGGCCGATCCCCTGCCAGCTGATAACCCGCCAATACGTGAAGTGCCTGGCCAATCTCCCGCCAAGGCCTGGAGTGACCGGTCGATCCCCATGCCGAGGCGTGGAGTGCCCAGCCGATCCCCCTGCCGACGCGTGCAGTATCTAGCCGATTCCCCTGCCAGTTGAGAACCCTCCAATACGTGAAATGCCTGGCCGATCTCCCTGCCAAGGCCTGGAGTGCCCGGTCGATCCCCATGCCGAGGCGTGGAGTGCCCAGCCGATCCCCCTGCCGACGCGTGGAGTGCTTTGCCGATTCCCCTTGCCAGCTGCTAACCCGCCAATACGTGAAGTGCCTGGCCGATCTTCCTGCCAAGGCCTGGAGTGCCCAGACGATTCCCCTGCCGACGCGTGGAGTGCTTGGCCGATCCTCTGACAGCTGATAACCCGCCAATACGTGAAGTGCCTGGCCGATCTCCCTGCCAAGGCCTGGAGGCTCAGCCGATTCCCCTGCCGACGCGTGGAGTGCGTGGCCGATCCCCTGCCAGATGATAACCCGCCAATACGTGAAGTGCCTGGCCAATCTCCCTGCCAAGGCCAGGAGTGCCCGGTCGATCCCCATGCCGAGGCGTGGAGTGCCCAGCCGATTCCCCTGCCGACGCGTGGAGGGCCTAGCCGATTCCCCTGCCAGCTAATAACCGGCCAATACGTGACGTGCCTGGCCGATCTCCCTGCCAAGGCCTGGAGTGCCCAGACGATTCCTCTGCCGACGCGTGGAGTGCTTGGCCGATCCCCTGCCAGCTGATAACCCGCCAATACGTGAAGTGCCTGGCCGATCTCCCTGCCAAGGCGTGGAGTGCCCAGCCGATTCCCCTGCCGTCGCGTGGAGTGCTTGGCCGATCCCCTGCCAGCTGATAACCCGCCAATACGTGAAGTGCCTGGCCAATCTCCCGCCAAGGCCTGGAGTGACCGGTCGATCCCCATGCCGAGGCGTGGAGTGCCCAGCCGATCCCCCTGCCGACGCGTGCAGTATCTAGCCGATTCCCCTGCCAGTTGAGAACCCTCCAATACGTGACGTGCCTGGCCGATCTCCCTGCCAAGGCCTGGAGTGCCCAGACGATTCCTCTGCCGACGCGTGGAGTGCTTGGCCGATCCCCTGCCAGCTGATAACCCGCCAATACGTGAAGTGCCTGGCCGATCTCCCTGCCAAGGCGTGGAGTGCCCAGCCGATTCCCCTGCCGTCGCGTGGAGTGCTTGGCCGATCCCCTGCCAGCTGATAACCCGCCAATACGTGAAGTGCCTGGCCAATCTCCCGCCAAGGCCTGGAGTGACCGGTCGATCCCCATGCCGAGGCGTGGAGTGCCCAGCCGATCCCCCTGCCGACGCGTGCAGTATCTAGCCGATTCCCCTGCCAGTTGAGAACCCTCCAATACGTGAAATGCCTGGCCGATCTCCCTGCCAAGGCCTGGAGTGCCCGGTCGATCCCCATGCCGAGGCGTGGAGTGCCCAGCCGATCCCCCTGCCGACGCGTGGAGTGCTTTGCCGATTCCCCTTGCCAGCTGCTAACCCGCCAATACGTGAAGTGCCTGGCCGATCTTCCTGCCAAGGCCTGGAGTGCCCAGACGATTCCCCTGCCGACGCGTGGAGTGCTTGGCCGATCCTCTGACAGCTGATAACCCGCCAATACGTGAAGTGCCTGGCCGATCTCCCTGCCAAGGCCTGGAGGCTCAGCCGATTCCCCTGCCGACGCGTGGAGTGCGTGGCCGATCCCCTGCCAGATGATAACCCGCCAATACGTGAAGTGCCTGGCCAATCTCCCTGCCAAGGCCAGGAGTGCCCGGTCGATCCCCATGCCGAGGCGTGGAGTGCCCAGCCGACTCCCCTGCCGACGCGTGGAGGGCCTAGCCGATTCCCCTGCCAGCTAATAACCGGCCAATACGTGACGTGCCTGGCCGATCTCCCTGCCAAGGCCTGGAGTGCCCAGACGATTCCTCTGCCGACGCGTGGAGTGCTTGGCCGATCCCCTGCCAGCTGATAACCCGCCAATACGTGAAGTGCCTGGCCGATCTCCCTGCCAAGGCGTGGAGTGCCCAGCCGATTCCCCTGCCGTCGCGTGGAGTGCTTGGCCGATCCCCTGCCAGCTGATAACCCGCCAATACGTGAAGTGCCTGGCCAATCTCCCGCCAAGGCCTGGAGTGACCGGTCGATCCCCATGCCGAGGCGTGGAGTGCCCAGCCGATCCCCCTGCCGACGCGTGCAGTATCTAGCCGATTCCCCTGCCAGTTGAGAACCCTCCAATACGTGACGTGCCTGGCCGATCTCCCTGCCAAGGCCTGGAGTGCCCAGACGATTCCTCTGCCGACGCGTGGAGTGCTTGGCCGATCCCCTGCCAGCTGATAACCCGCCAATACGTGAAGTGCCTGGCCGATCTCCCTGCCAAGGCGTGGAGTGCCCAGCCGATTCCCCTGCCGTCGCGTGGAGTGCTTGGCCGATCCCCTGCCAGCTGATAACCCGCCAATACGTGAAGTGCCTGGCCAATCTCCCGCCAAGGCCTGGAGTGACCGGTCGATCCCCATGCCGAGGCGTGGAGTGCCCAGCCGATCCCCCTGCCGACGCGTGCAGTATCTAGCCGATTCCCCTGCCAGTTGAGAACCCTCCAATACGTGAAATGCCTGGCCGATCTCCCTGCCAAGGCCTGGAGTGCCCGGTCGATCCCCATGCCGAGGCGTGGAGTGCCCAGCCGATCCCCCTGCCGACGCGTGGAGTGCTTTGCCGATTCCCCTTGCCAGCTGATAACCCGCCAATACGTGAAGTGCCTGGCCGATCTTCCTGCCAAGGCCTGGAGTGCCCAGACGATTCCCCTGCCGACGCGTGGAGTGCTTGGCCGATCCTCTGACAGCTGATAACCCGCCAATACGTGAAGTGCCTGGCCGATCTCCCTGCCAAGGCCTGGAGGCTCAGCCGATTCCCCTGCCGACGCGTGGAGTGCGTGGCCGATCCCCTGCCAGATGATAACCCGCCAATACGTGAAGTGCCTGGCCGATCTCCCTGCCAAGGCCTGGAGGCTCAGCCGATTCCCCTGCCGACGCGTGGAGTGCGTGGCCGATCCCCTGCCAGATGATAACCCGCCAATACGTGAAGTGCCTGGCCGATCTCCCTGCCAAGGCCTAGAGTGCCCAGCCGACTCCTCTGCCGACGCGCAGAGTGCTTGGCCGATCCCCTGCCAGATAATAACCCGCCAATACGTGAAGTGCCTGGCTGATCGTGCCTGGCCAAAGATGCTGATCGAACTTCCAAAATGCGCTATAGAGGTCGTCTGCAAACTATTTAATGGAATCATTAATCTTGGCTATTTCCCAAAAAAGTGGAAGAAATCCATTATTATAATGATACCGAAGCCTGGAAAAGACCACACAATTCCGTCATCATACAGACCAATAAGCCTTCTATCTTGTTTGTCTAAACTGTTTGAAAAATGCTTGTTAACTCGCATAGGAAGATCGGCCAGGCACTTCACGTATTGGCGGGTTATCAGCTGTCAGAGGATCGGCCAAGCACTCCACGCGTGCTTGACTTATTGGTCTTAGAAGGCTTATTGGCTTATTGGCCTGCCGACGCGTGGAGGGCCTAGCCGATTCCCCTGCCAGCTAATAACCGGCCAATACGTGACGTGCCTGGCCGATCTCCCTGCCAAGGCCTGGAGTGCCCAGACGATTCCTCTGCCGACGCGTGGAGTGCTTGGCCGATCCCCTGCCAGCTGATAACCCGCCAATACGTGAAGTGCATGGCCGATCTCCCTGCCAAGGCGTGGAGTGCCCAGCCGATTCCCCTGCCGTCGCGTGGAGTGCTTGGCCGATCCCCTGCCAGCTGATAACCCGCCAATACGTGAAGTGCCTGGCCAATCTCCCGCCAAGGCCTGGAGTGACCGGTCGATCCCCATGCCGAGGCGTGGAGTGCCCAGCCGATCCCCCTGCCGACGCGTGCAGTATCTAGCCGATTCCCCTGCCAGTTGAGAACCCTCCAATACGTGAAGTGCCTGGCCGATCTCCCTGCCAAGGCCTGGAGTGACCGGTCGATCCCCATGCCGAGGCGTGGAGTGCCCAGCCGATCCCCCTGCCGACGCGTGCAGTATCTAGCCGATTCCCCTGCCAGTTGAGAACCCTCCAATACGTGAAATGCCTGGCCGATCTCCCTGCCAAGGCCTGGAGTGCCCGGTCGATCCCCATGCCGAGGCGTGGAGTGCCCAGCCGATCCCCCTGCCGACGCGTGGAGTGCTTTGCCGATTCCCCTTGCCAGCTGATAACCCGCCAATACGTGAAGTGCCTGGCCGATCTTCCTGCCAAGGCCTGGAGTGCCCAGACGATTCCCCTGCCGACGCGTGGAGTGCTTGGCCGATCCCCTGACAGCTGATAACCCGCCAATACGTGAAGTGCCTGGCCGATCTCCCTGCCAAGGCCTGGAGGCTCAGCCGATTCCCCTGCCGACGCGTGGAGTGCGTGGCCGATCCCCTGCCAGATGATAACCCGCCAATACGTGAAGTGCCTGGCCGATCTCCCTGCCAAGGCCTGGAGGCTCAGCCGATTCCCCTGCCGACGCGTGGAGTGCGTGGCCGATCCCCTGCCAGATGATAACCCGCCAATACGTGAAGTGCCTGGCCGATCTCCCTGCCAAGGCCTAGAGTGCCCAGCCGACTCCTCTGCCGACGCGCAGAGTGCTTGGCCGATCCCCTGCCAGATAATAACCCGCCAATACGTGAAGTGCCTGGCCGATCTCCCTGCCAAGGCCTGGAGTGCCCAGACGATTCCCCTGCCGACGCGTGGAGTGCTTGGCCGATCCCCTGCCAGCTGATAACCCGCCAATACGTGAAGTGCCTGGCCGATCTCCCTGCCATGGCCTGGAGTGCCTGGCCGATCCCCCTGCCGAGGCATGGAGTGCCCAGCCGATTCCCCTGCCGACGCTGGGAGTGCGTGGCCGATCCCCTGCCAGCAGATAACCCGCCAATACGTGAAGTGCCTGGCCGATCTCCCTGCCAAGGCCTGGAGTGCCCAGCCGATTCCCCTGCCGACGCGTGGAGTGCTTTGCCGATTCCCCTTGCCAGCTGATAACCCGCCAATACGTGAAGTGCCTGGCCGATCTTCCTGCCAAGGCCTGGAGTGCCCAGACGATTCCCCTGCCGACGCGTGGAGTGCTTGGCCGATCCCCTGCCAGCTGATAACCCGCCAATACGTGAAGTGCCTGGCCGATCTCCCTGCCAAGGCCTGGAGGCCCAGCCGATTCCCCTGCCGACGCGTGGAGTGCTTGGCCGATCCCCTGCCAGATGATAACCCGCCAATACGTGAAGTGCCTGGCCGATCTCCCTGCCAAGGCCTGGAGGCCCAGCCGATTCCCCTGCCGACGCGTGGAGTGCGTGGCCGATCCCCTGCCAGATGATAACCCGCCAATACCTGAAGTGCCTGGCCGATCTCCCTGCCAAGGCCTAGAGTGCCCAGCCGACTCCTCTGCCGACGCGCAGAGTGCTTGGCCGATCCCCTGCCAGATAATAACCCGCCAATACGTGAAGTGCCTGGCCGATCTCCCTGCCAAGGCCTGGAGTGCCCAGACGATTCCCCTGCCGACGCGTGGAGTGCTTGGCCGATCCCCTGCCAGTTGATAGCCCGCCAATAAGTGAAGTGCCTGGCCGACCTCTCTGGTAAGGCCTGGAGTGCCCGTTTGATCCCCCTGCCGAAGCGTGGAGTGTCCAGCAGATTCCCCTGCCGACGCGTGGAGGGCCTGGCTGATATCCTGCTAGCTGATAACCTGCCAATACGTGAAGTGCCTGGCCGATCTCCCTGCCAAGGCCTGGAGTGCCCAGACGATTCCCCTGCCGACGCGTGGAGTGCTTGGCCGATCCCCTGCCAGCTGATAACCCACCAATACGTGAAGTACCTGGCCGATCTCCCTGCCAAGGCCTGGAGGCCCAGCCGATTCCCCTTCCGACGCGTGGAGTGCTTAGCCGATCCACTGCCAGCTGATAACCCGCCAATACGTGAAGTGCCTGGCCAATCTCCCGCCAAGGCCTGGAGTGACCGGTCGATCCCCATGCCGAGGCGTGGAGTGCCCAGCCGATCCCCCTGCCGACGCGTGCAGTATCTAGCCGATTCCCCTGCCAGTTGAGAACCCTCCAATACGTGAAGTGCCTGGCCGATCTCCCTGCCAAGGCCTGGAGTGCCCGGTCGATCCCCATGCCGAGGCGTGGAGTGCCCAGCCGATCCCCCTGCCGACGCGTGGAGTGTCTAGCCGATTCCCCTGCCAGCTGAGAACCCGCCAATACGTGAAGTGCCTGGCCGATCTCCCTGCCAAGGCCTGGATTGTCCAGCCGACTCCCCTGCCGACGCGCAGAGTGCTTGGCCGATTCCCTGCCAGATAATAACCCGCCAATACGTGAAGTGCCTGGCCAATCTCCCTGCCAAGGCCAGGAGTGCCCGGTCGATCCCCATGCCGAGGCGTGGAGTGCCCAGCCGATTCCCCTGCCGACGCGTGGAGGGCCTAGCCGATTCCCCTGCCAGCTAATAACCGGCCAATACGTGACGTGCCTGGCCGATCTCCCTGCCAAGGCCTGGAGTGCCCAGACGATTCCTCTGCCGACGCGTGGAGTGCTTGGCCGATCCCCTGCCAGCTGATAACCCGCCAATACGTGAAGTGCATGGCCGATCTCCCTGCCAAGGCGTGGAGTGCCCAGCCGATTCCCCTGCCGTCGCGTGGAGTGCTTGGCCGATCCCCTGCCAGCTGATAACCCGCCAATACGTGAAGTGCCTGGCCAATCTCCCGCCAAGGCCTGGAGTGACCGGTCGATCCCCATGCCGAGGCGTGGAGTGCCCAGCCGATCCCCCTGCCGATGCGTGCAGTATCTAGCCGATTCCCCTGCCAGTTGAGAACCCTCCAATACGTGAAATGCCTGGCCGATCTCCCTGCCAAGGCCTGGAGTGCCCGGTCGATCCCCATGCCGAGGCGTGGAGTGCCCAGCCGATCCCCCTGCCGACGCGTGGAGTGCTTTGCCGATTCCCCTTGCCAGCTGATAACCCGCCAATACGTGAAGTGCCTGGCCGATCTTCCTGCCAAGGCCTGGAATGCCCAGACGATTCCCCTGCCGACGCGTGGAGTGCTTGGCCGATCCTCTGACAGCTGATAACCCGCCAATACGTGAAGTGCCTGGCCGATCTTCCTGCCAAGGCCTGGAATGCCCAGACGATTCCCCTGCCGACGCGTGAAGTGCCTGGCCGATCTCCCTGCCAAGGCCTGGAGTGCGAAGACAGTTTTTCTTTGTATGACTCTTTTTGCTTCTGGATTTCGTCTTTCACTGCGAGGATGCCCAGATCCCGGTGGATGTTTTCGTTGCGAACATACCAAGGTGCCCCTGTGATAGTTCTCAGGATTTTTGATTGTGCGCGCTGTATGATGTCTATGTTGCTGCTGCTCGCGTTCCCCCACAGCTGGGAGCCATACGTCCAGATTGGCTTTAGGACTGAATTGTACAGTAGTAGCTTGTAGTCCAGGCACAGTGGCGATCGTGAGTTTATGATCCAGTGGAGACTGCTGGCTTTCAGTTTTAGATGCATCTTTTTGCATTCGATGTGCTTACGCCAGGTAAGTCGTCTATCAAGGTGAACGCCAAGGTACGTTACGTCGTTAGCTTGAGGGATCTGCATACCGTTTAGTAAAAGCGGAGGGCATTTTGTCTATTAAGAGTAAACGTTATATGTTTACACTTTTGTTCGTTTATTTTAATGCGCCAGTCGGACAGCCACCTTTCCACTATTGTGAGATGATTAGCCAGTTGGGTTGTTGCCTGCGTTGGGCATCTGGAGCGACTAAGAATAGCGGTATCATCGGCGAACGTTGACGTTGTTAGTTGTGCGCTCGTAGGAATATCCGCAGTATACAAAACATATAGACACGGCCCGAGTGCGCTTCCCTGTGGAACTCCAGCTTCGATGGTGTAGTCGCCCGAAGTAGCTGCGTTGCATCTCACTGAGAATATCCTATTGAAGAGGTATGATTCCAGTAGCTTGTGGGTGTATGTTGGCAAATACGTTTTAATTTTGTGCATGAGTCCGATGAGCCAAACTCGGTCGAAAGCTTGAGATACGTCGAGGAAAATAGCGCTGCAGTATTTTCGTTGTTCGAAGGCTGAGCGTATTTCGGATGTTAATCTGTTCACTTGTTCGATGGTTCCATGGTTTCTTCGAAAGCCAAATTGGTGTGCCGGGATGATATTGCAAGCTTCCAGATGTGGTATTATGCGAGTTAACAAGCATTTTTCAAACAGTTTAGACAAACAAGATAGAAGGCTTATTGGTCTGTATGATGACGGAATTGTGTGGTCTTTTCCAGGCTTCGGTATCATTATAATAATGGATTTCTTCCACTTTTTTGGGAAATAGCCAAGATTAATGATTCCATTAAATAGTTTGCAGACGACCTCTATAGCGCATTTTGGAAGTTCGATCAGCATCTTTGGGGTCAATAGGTCACCACCGGGAGCCTTTTTTGGTTTTAGCCCTCTTATGACTTTTTCGATTTCGTTCGGCCGGAATGGAGGTGCGGCTGGCTGAGGGGAGGACTCTGGCTGAATTGCTGGCAGGAGGAATGAATTTGAGGCTGGGTTTGGCTGGAAGACACTTTGGAGATGTGTGGCGAATGTTTCAGCTCGGTCTTCGTTGCTGCGAGCCCAGCATCCCGAAGAGTTTCTTATCGGGGTGGTCGTTTCAATTGGGGCACTAAGATTTGGGTGGGCCCTCCACAGGGGGTACTTTGTGCTTGTTGGCGAGAGATTCTGGATGTACCTCAGCTGTGCATTTTCTTCCTGTTGGTGAAGAGCCTGGTCGAGTGATCGGGTTGCTTCCTTAAGGCGTTGTTTTGAAGCTGGTGATCTGCTGTTTTGCCAATCACGACGCGTGCGCCTCTTTTCTCGCACGAGCTGTTCGATTTGCTGATTAGATTTGAAGTGTTTGTTTCGGTCTACTTCTTTCCTATGAGGAGTAGAGATTTTAGCTGCCGCAACGAGTACTTCTTCCAGGGCGCTCGTAGTGTAGTCGATGTCCGATTCCATGTTAAAATCTGGGGCGAGTTCTATGAGGGCACTCACGTACTTTTTGTATTTTAGCCAGTTTGTTTTTGTCGTCGTCAGACTGAAGGGGTGTTCGGTTATTTCTGGGCTTTGAAGAAGCGTTAGAAGCACAGGCGAGTGGTCTGATGATAAGTCCGAGACTGCTTTGGCACTTATTAGATTGCGAGGTATGTTTTTTGTCACTGCAAAATCAATAAGGTCTGGGAGCTTTCGTGAGTCTGTTGGCCAGTATGTGGGACTTCCAGGGGAAACGTAGTCCAGTTTATTTTTCACATTTATAATTGCATTGTACAATTGTCTTCCTTTGGGAGTCACTAGACGTGATCCCCAGTGCGTATGTTTGGCGTTGTAGTCTCCTGCGGCTATAAATCGATCCCCAAGTGAATTGTAGAAGTCCATAAATTGTCCTTCCGAGATTGAGAAGCGAGGAGGGCAGTAAACGGCAGCAATTGAAAGGATTCCGTTGCTTGACTGAATTTGTATCGATGTGGCCTGCAAGAAGTTTGTTGCAAACCTTTTGTGAAAATGGTGTTTAATTCGTTCTCTGATTAGAACTCCAGTTCCGCCGTGGGCTTTCCCATCTGGATGATCTGTGCGGTAGATTGTGTAGCCTCTTATATGAAAGTTGTATTTGCTTGTAAGATGCGTTTCCACCAGTAGCATAACGTCAATATGGTTTTCGGTCAAGAATTGTGACAATTCTAGTTTATGCCGTGAGACACCATTGGCGTTCCACATTGATATTCGTAGCGCCTGCATAGATTATTTGGACTGTTGTGCTACGAGCAGCTGTATCACCATGTTCTGGTTTTGAACAAGCGTTTGCATGGTCGTTTTCATGAATGACATAAGCTCCATCATACTTTGTTGGAGGGTAAGCATCATAGTTTCCGTTTTGCTGTGTGGCTGTTCTGGGGCCTGTTGAGCGCTTTGAGAGTTAGGCTGAATTGGAATTTCCCTTCCAGATCGTAGAGCATCGGCATATGAGAAGCCGTTGGTGGTGTTTAGTGGACCGAATGAGGATCTCGCAGCTTTGGCGAAGAAGACGTCTGGCGTGGTTTTTGACGAAACGTACGCATTCTGTGGATTTTGGTTGCGCGTTGCGGTCGCTTGACGCATGCGACTCTTTAACTCCTTATACACAATACATCCTCTATAGTTTGCCGTATCCTCTATAGTTTCCACATTTCTTCACTGTACTGTCCTTGTTTGTAGTGCAGCAAGCGGACTTGTGGGCGTCCCCGCAGACTACACAGACAGCCCGAAGTGTGCAGTAAGACCTTGTGTGTCCATACTCTTGACAATTAGTGCATTGCACTGGACCGTTACGTTTATGTGGCTCTTCAACAGTGATTTTCCGATGCAAAAGATATTGCAGGTTGTAGATTGGGTGGACTTCGTTCTTCTTCAGCGACCTGCTTTCAGGCTCGAGCTCGACCTTGAAGAGGGGTTGTGGCTTTTTATCTTTATTTAGAATGTTAATAACATTCTTGGCGGCGAAGCCCTTTTCTTTAAGGGCGGTTTTTATTTCCTCGGCGGTAACATCGGGTTCTATTCCCTTTACTACCACTTGTAGGCCCTTACTGCTTTTCAGCTGGTACGTGTAATAGTTTTTCTGTACAGTGTCCAGATATTTTGACACTATTCGGAAGTGCTCTTCAGTCTTGGTTTGCACCTTTGTTTCATGGATGTTCCCTTTGATAAGCGGAACAACATGAAAGTTTTCACCGTTCCCGATCAACGACGCAATTTTGTTGACCAGGGCACTCGAGCTTTTTTCCCTAATATAGATTGGAGGGGGCTTGGGTTTTTTTTGCGGTGTCTTGGGCTGGTTGGTTTTCCTCAGCCTCCGCCAGTAGGGCAAATCTGTTAGTAGTGGATCTGTCTGGTTCATTATCGTTATTCAGGACACGGTTAATTTTTGTTTTGTTGCCTGCCGGATTACTCTGCGGGCTAAGCTTGCGCTTAATTTGGATGTAGCGATCCATTCCAGTCTGTGTGGCCGTTGCCGCTTTGGCACTTTCCGAGGTTGTTGTTTTTGTACTCGCTGTAGTCGTTGACGTCGTGGTACTTTGAGTTGCAGGGGTTTTCGCTGTTGTTGCAGAAGTTGTAGCGCTGCTTGTTGTTGGTGCGAAATTTGTTTCCGATATTGGAGGGGGGGTTTTACACTGCGAACTCCATGACGCGGGAGTCGGAGTGAGCAGAGCGGGTGAGCAAGACCGCGCCCTTTGGGTTTCAGCGGTCAGTAAAGCCGGGTTGCTTTTAAGCGCCGATTTTCCACTTCGGTATCGCGGGTTGAAAAGTAAGAGTAGAAGCCGTTTCTTTGGTTCACTGAACTTCTACGCTCGTTCTTTTGGTCGTTGCTCAATGAGCTCATTGCGTGGTACGTATTTTTTTTTTTCAACAATGCACTAGTTTTGGTTTAGCACATTACAACTGTTACAAAAAAAAAAAGCTTGTCTGTCGCTTTTAATAAATTGTATTTCAGTGTCTTTTCGCTTATATTGGCGAAAATATAAGCAAAGTGAAGTTTTCCCGGAGCTCGGACAAAGCGCGTCCGCTCAGTTCGGTAGTTCGATTACGAACTCGGTAGTTCGGTAGTTCGATTACGACGACGCGTGGAGTGCTTGGCCGATCCCCTGCCAGCTGATAACCCACCAATACGTGAAGTACCTGGCCGATCTCCCTGCCAAGGCCTGGAGGCCCAGCCGATTCCCCTTCCGACGCGTGGAGTGCTTAGCCGATCCACTGCCAGCTGATAACCCGCCAATACGTGAAGTGCCTGGCCAATCTCCCTGCCAAGGCCAGGAGTGCCCGGTCGATCCCCATGCCGAGGCGTGGAGTGCCCAGCCGATTCCCCTGCCGACGCGTGGAGGGCCTAGCCGATTCCCCTGCCAGCTAATAACCGGCCAATACGTGACGTGCCTGGCCGATCTCCCTGGCAAGGCCTGGAGTGCCCAGACGATTCCCCTGCAGACGCGTGGAGTGCTTGGCCGATCCCCTGCCAGCTGATAACCCGCCAATACGTGAAGTGCCTGGCCGATCTCCCTGCCAAGGTGTGGAGTGCCCAGCCGATTCCCCTGCCGTCGCGTGGAGTGCTTGGCCGATCCCCTGCCAGCTGATAACCCGCCAATACGTGAAGTGCCTGGCCAATCTCCCGCTAAGGCCTGGAGTGCCCAGCCGATCCCCCTGCCGACGCGTGGAGTACCTAGCCGATTCCCCTGCCAGCTGAGAACCCGCCAATACGTGAAGTGCCTGGCCGATCTCCCTGCCAAAGCCTGGAGTGCCCGGTCGATCCCCATGCCGAGGCGTGGAGTGCCCAGCCGATCCCCCTGCCGACGCGTGGAGTGCCTAGCCGATTCCCCTGCCAGCTGAGAACCCGCCAATACGTGAAGTGCCTGGCCGATCTCCCTGCCAAGGCCTGGAGTGCCCAGCCGATTCCCCTGCCGACGCGTAGAGTGCTTGGCCGATCCCCTGCCAGATGATAACCCGCCAATACGTGAAGTGCCTGGCCGATCTCCCTGCCAAGGCCTGGAGTGCCCAGACGATTCCCCTGCCGACGCGTGGAGTGCTTGGCCGATCCCCTGCCAGCTGATAACCCTCCAATACGTGAAGTGCCTGGCCGATCTCCCTGCCAAGGCCTGGAGTGCCCGGTCGATCCCCATGCCGAGGCGTGGAGTGCCCAGACGATTCCCCTGCCGACGCGTGGAGTGCTTGGCCGATCCCCTGCCAGCTGATAACCCGCCAATACGTGAAGTGCCTGGCCGATCTCCCTGCCAAGGCCTGGAGTGCCCAGCCGATTCCCCTGCCGACGCGTGGAGTGCTTGGCCGATTCCCTGCCAGCTGATAACCCGCCAATACGTGAAGTGCCTGGCCGATCTCCCTGCCAAGGCCTGGAGGCCCAGCCGATTCCCCTGCCGACGCGTGGAGTGCTTGGCCGATCCCCTGCCAGCTGATAACCCGCCAATACGTGAAGTGCCTGGCCGATCTCCCTGCCAAAGCCTGGAGTGCCCAGCCGATTCC